>NC_132855.1:13945596-15146533 GCF_048164855.1 Canis lupus baileyi | reverse complement strand
GGTTTTAGGAAGAGATGGAGGGGAAAACTGGGAGGAACGATTGTTATCTTGCAGCTCACAGGCACTTGATATTATGCCTCGAAGCTAATAGTGGTCAAGTAAGTCACTATTATTTGTTTTAAGATTTCCTTAAATAAATATTTACACCACGCAATCAATGAAGTCTAGAAAGTCAATGGGATGTGTTTTATTTTTAACAAGCCCTAAATTAATTGTATATCCTCTGCATCTACAAACATCTATTAGGATAACTCTGAGAAATAGCTTAGAGCTCCTGGCGACTTGCAAGTATATCAGTCTGGCACATAAAATTTCTAAGACCAAAAGGGAAAATAATCTCTGATTAAGAATGTTTAGAAATATCGTTCAAAAGCCTTAATGCATATGCCTCTGTTCTGCCAATTAATGGATTTATCTACAAGGAAATAAATATGAATAGCAAAAGATATTCACTCAAGCATCTCTTATAGTAGTAAAAAACTGGAAACAACTTAGGTGGAAGATGATTTAAGGGAATTACGGTACCTTCATAAAATAGAATATTATGCAATTACTTAAAATGATGTAGCTAAAGAATAATTAGTGACAAAAACATCCACAATAAATTAGTAAGAGCATGGGCTCCAGAGTCAGTCCACTTGGATCCTAATTCTAGCTCAACCAACTTTCTGTTGTATTGTCTTGAACAATTCACTTTATCTTTTGTGCTTAATGTCACTCAAACATAAAATGGGGCTAATGATAATACCTGCCTCAAGCTCATTAAGTAAACTGCTTAGCACAAAGCCAGTTACTTTAATAAGGCTATAACAGTACTACATTTTCTTTCTTTGATAATCTATATTTCCTACTTTTTGGGCCACCAATTATGACAATTTGGTAAAGAAGAAGAAGAAAATATACGAGTTATTTTTAAAAATTAGCTTGACTATTTTAATTGTGGTGAAATAGACATAGCATAAAATTTACCATCCTAACCATTTTTAAGTGGATAGTTTGGTAGTGTTACGTATAATCACATCATCGTGTAACTAATTTCTAGAACTCTTCCCATCTCACAAAACTAAAACTCTACCCATTAAAGAACTCCCATTTCCCTCTGCCCTCAGTTGCTGGCAATTAGCACTCTATACTTTGTTTCGCCATAAATTTGACTACTCTAGGTAGTACTTTAAGTGAAACTGTGGAGTACTTGTCTTTTGTGACTGGCTTATTTCACTTAGCATAGTGTCCTTGAGTTCCATCCATGTTGTGGCATAGGTCAGAATTTCCTTCCTTTTTAAGGCTGAATATATTCTATTTTATGTATCTAGTACATTTTGTTTATCCATTCATCTGCTGATGAACACTTGAGGTGTTTCTACCTTTGGGCTATTGTGAATACAAATATTTAAAATACTTTTTTTTTTTTAAAGAAACAATAAGTTACCCTGAATTTCCTAAAACTCACTAGACCTAAGTAAACAGACACTATAGCTGATTGAAATCCTGGACTTGTTCTTTGGCTCTGAAAGTGCTTTAATCTTTAAATATCAGACTATTTAATACATTTAGCTTTTTATTGGGCACTTATTCTTTGTCTTTAGTTGTAAGTTTTTCAGAAGTTTTTATGTTTAGTTGAGAATGGCAAGGAAAAATAAAACTAACAAGGACTGGAAAGAGATACTGCGTTTCCTCTCATATGCAGGAACGTCAGAGGTAGTCAGTCCAGGGCTCATTTTGCACTTCTATTAGAGTTTAATCTTCTCTCTTCTTTCTTGCTCATCCATGTCCTTAAACTTTTTTGTTTTGTTTTGTTTTGTTTTTGTTTTTCATTAAAGCACTTTTTATGGGACAAGGTGGTTGTCAGAGTTTCAGAAACATTATTTATACTCATAGTGCAGCCATCAGGAAGAAGGAAGAGAAGAAGGAAGAGTATGCCCTCCTTTCTAGACACTTTCCATCCTATCCTATTGGCCAGAAGTTGGTCATGGGGTCACTACCTATCAGAGAGGCTGAGGAAAGTGGTGTTTATTGTTAATAAGCCATATATGCACTGCACAAATTAGGGGTTCTGTGTCGAGGAAGAATGGGTACTGGGGGACAGCCAGGAGTCCCTGCCAGTCTCCATACATGTTAACTAGCATACCGGTGGTATACACTGTTAGGTAGGCAGTATTTTTTTTTTTTAAGATTTTATTTATTTATTCATGAGAGACACAGAGAGAGAGGCAGGGACACAGGCAGAGGGAGAAGCAGGCCCCATGCAGGGAGCGCGATGTGGGACTTGATCCCGGGACTCGATCACGGGACTCTATCCCGGGACTCCAGGATCGCGACCCGAGCTGAGGGGAGCCACCCAGGTGTCCCATGGTAGGTAGTATTGAACAGTTTTTCTCTGAGTCGATAGATAATCTCAAAAAATAGTTCTGAGGCAATGGTGATTTCCTCTGCTCTGTTGATGTTTACTCCAAATGAGACTAATTTAAAGGCTTATAGGAGAGCTCATAAAACCTAGAACAAAATGAGCAAGGCATTAACCTAATATCCGGCTTCTGCTCAGCCAACAGAGAGAGCGAACTGAGTGACTACTCCCCATTCTCTTTATAAACTGCATGTCTCCTGGCTGTTACTCTCTGCTTTTGCCAGATTGCCCTTCACCCACAAAGCTCCCCCTTTGGCAAGGCTCAGCTCCTGAGCCACCTCCTCCAGGAAGCTTAATCTCTTCTTTAAACTTCCATAGCAGGGCCTGTTATCTCCTCCTTTTACCCAGGAATGCTCCTTTATCCTTAGATTCGCTTTCCACAGGTGCAGTTGCCAGTGATCAACTGAGGCCTGGAAGCAAATAATCCCCCTTTGAACGAATCATCAGACAGTCAATAGCCACCTAATTTACCTCAGGATGCCTAAGTCATTCACCTCCCTTGTCTCATCACATAGGTGTTTTATCATCCCACATCATCATCACAAGAAGGGTGAGTACAATAGGATAAAATATATTGTAAGAGAGGGAGAGAGTGCATTCACATATTTTTATGACTGTAAATTGTAATGATTGTTCTATAGTTATTGTTAATCTCTTAGTGTGCCTAATGTAAATTAAACTTTATCATAGGTACCTGAAGGAAAAAAAAACATAGTATATATAGGGTTTAGTACTATCTGTGGTTTCAGGCACCCACTGAGAGTCTTGGACCTTATTTCCTGCAGATAAGGGGAAACTACCCCATTCATTCCTACCTTATACTGCATTCATTAACAAACATGCTTTATCTCCTCTACTAGATGGTAACCTCCTTAGTAGCACCACTGCTTATCCTTATCAAGTCTAAAATGCCTAGCCTGATGTCTTTTATAAAGCAAAACCCTCACGCACTTATGAAATACTTTTGGCCCTCCCTAGTGGTTGGTATCACAATTCCTTTACCCTGCTGCCTTTTTGATGGATCTATTTATTTCTATTTTTAGGAGAAGCTGGGTTGATGTAATCTCTTTTGCTAAATTATATATTTGGTTGCATTTTTCACTGCAAATTTAGTATCACCGTTTTGGAAGGAGATGAGAACTTCAACTACCACAGGCCTGATTTCCTTTTAGTCGGATTAGGTTATGCATTTTATTTTAAAGAGGATGAGAGAGCACTTTGTCTGAAAATGGAATGGGCCCTGAGTTAAACAGTGGTCTTTGATCCCCGTTACCTCCTTCTCCTTTAAAAATGGTATAAGCAGAGCCAAACACACATTGTGTTCTTTTGGTTTCAGTCAAGAGAGTTTTGGGATTTGGATGGTACCACCATTTGTTTTAATTGTGAAAGCAGATTGATGTGTCATTCAGTGAGGCCTCCTTCTTTCTTTTTTGACCCTGGAATATCTCAGCTTTGGGTGGATAGAGACCATCCTGCAGCTGATAGACCATCAGTTGAAGGAGTGGTGGTGGCAGCAGCAGTGAATGCATGCAAACACGTTCTGATAAGCCCTTTGGGGAGAAGGATGCTCTTACAGAGGTAGGCCCCAATTGCTGAAGAGGCAGCAAGGGAAATCACTGGTGGTAGCTGATTAGAACAAACAGGAAGAGGAGACAGGTTTGCCAAAGGCTTCTGTACATCTTTCCCATTTGTAAACTTCCAGGCAGATGAAAATGTTTTCCAGGTGGTTTTTGGATTTGTTCTTACGGGTAGAGTTTCAATGCACCCCTAAGTACCATGCCGCTGGTTAGAGGAATGCCATACACACCTAGATTCCATCATAAAGAATTTTGTCACACAAACCTTTGAGGATGCGTGGCTGGTGCCATGGAAGAAGGCACATCAGAGTACCTTATGCATCCTCTTCACATTTCCTCCACTTTCATAATGTGTGTTTATCCAAATGTACTGCTCAAGTCTGGGGCAATGAAACATCTCCTAGCCTCCCTGAGACTCCCCATTATTTGGTTTTCCCCTAGATAAGCCGTGATTAACATCTTTATCTAAAAACCCGATGCAGGGCAGTCCCAGTGGCTCAGCGGTTTAGCGCCTGCCTTCAGTTCAGGGTGAGATCCTGGAGACCAGGGTCGAGTCCTACCTCGGGCTCCCCGCATGGAGCCTGCTTCTCCCTCTGCCTGTGTCTCTGCCTCTCTCAATCTCTCTCTCTCTCTCTCTCTCCCCCTGTCTCTCTGTGTCTCTAATAAATACATAAAAGATTAAAAAAATAAAAATAAAAACCTGATGCAGAGAGAATCTTTCTAGATTGAGAAGATAGCAGTTTCAACTAATTGTATTTATCTGTAGTAATAAAAGTTTTTATTTCATTTTTTAATCAATCACAATGGACTGGGAGGTAAGATTGGATTGAGAGGGTTTTTGTTTTTTATGATCAATCTGTCTTTATGGTTAGTAAATACATTAAAACAGTCATCTGGCGGGGGGGGGGGAACCCCAAACAGTCACACATAATCTTTCTTCTCTTTTAAGTTTTACACTAAAAATCTGTTTTGAGAGGGAAATGGAGCGTGCTAAGCTAATGACAGCTTTCCCTTCCCTTATTCTTTCCATGTCAGCTCCTTGGTGTGCGGGGACGTTGGAAATGCTGCATTAAAACATGAAAAATAAATAAATAAATAAATAAATAAACAGCACCCCGCCACCCCCTCCCCAGGCGTGGAGAGTTTAAGGTGGAACTACATTAAATGGGTTAGCAAACAGACTAGTTTATTTTCAAAGGTCCAGTTCCTGCGGCCGGCTGCGAGCCATCGGCTTTGGGGCGAGCCTGCCAGGTGCGTCCCGCTGGGGTTGCGTCCTGCGCTCGGCTCCTCGGGGACGGCGGTTCCGAGGCTCCCCGAGCCCAGGCGCGCATCCTCGGGGACAGGGAGGCGGCAACCCACGGCGAACCCCGAGGACCGCTGGCCGTCAGACCCCGGCACTTGTCAAAGGTCCTCTAAACCCCACCCCGCGCCGTCACAATCTGGCTCCAAAAAACTGTCTCCTCCGCTGCAGCCCGTCTCGGAGCTGGGGGTCCGGGGCTCCGACCCCGGGGGCCGCGGAGGCGAGGAGCGCGCAGCGGGGCTGCGACGGCCACCGAGCCCCCCCCCCCCCCGGTCCCTCCCTCTTTCGCGGGTGAATGAATGATTAGTCAAACATCACCTCCCCGCCCCAGCGCGCCGGAGGCTGGAAGGGAGGAGTCTCGGAGCGACTGTTTCCCTTTTATTATTTTTTTTTGGGGGGGGGGGAAGGCGAAACGCGTTCGCCTCTGTGCTTTTATCCATCGGCCTTGCATGTCGTTTCCACTTCTGTCCTGCCGGGTCGGGACGCACAGACACCCAAGCACAGGCCACTGATGTCGCGGGCGCCTCGCCCCTCGGTCCGCTCAGCCGGCCAGGGCGCTGTCGCGGCCCCGCCAGAGGGGGACGCGAAGCGGGGAGGGAAAAGTTGCTGGGCCCCTCCTGCGCCCCAGCCGTCGCTCCTTCCCAAAGCTGGGGCGCCTGGGAGACAGCAGGGTGCAGAGGCGCCCCTGCGCCCCATTCTCTGTCTCCAAGGTCGGGGCAGCGCAGCGGCCGCAGGGGTCCTGTGCATCCCCGCTTAGGGGAGGGAGGGATCCCCCGGGGGAAGGGAGGAGGCGCGGAGCGCGCCCCGCGGAGCAGACGCGCCCGCCCGGCCCGGATCCGCGCCTCGGCGCTGGCGGCCGCCCCCGAGGGGCTGCGCGGAGGGCGGTGCGCGCGGCTCCCTGCGCCCGGGCGCCCCCAGCGGGATCCGGGCCGCGGCCGGTGCGCCCCTGTGCCGGGCGCGGGAGCGAGCGCGCGCGCCGGCCGGCCGGGCGGGCGGGGAGCCGGCGGGCCCGGCGGGGGTGGGGGTGCAGGGGGGAGGACGCGGCGGCGGCGGCGGCGGAGCGGCAGCGCCCCGGGCAGTAGCTGCAGCCCGGGCGGCGGTGCGCGGTCGGCGGCGCAGCGCGCCTCCTCGGCCTATCTCGGGCGGCTCCGACATCCCCCTCCTCGGCCCCAGCTGGCGCAGGGCGGCGGACGGCTGAACCGCTGCGAGCAACTCCCCCACCTCCCCCCCCCCCAAAAAAAAAGCCGCATTGGAGGAGCCTGGCCGCAGGACCCCTCCTCCCTGGCGCCCCTCGCCCTTCGCCCCCCCCCCCCCCCCCCCGCTCCCGGGCGCCCGCCTCCCTCCTGCGCGGACTGTCTCCCGACTCGCCGGCTGAGAGCCCTTTCCGACTGCGAGCGGCGGTGCGGAGCCGAGGCGGCGGCGCGGGACCTGCAGGCGCCCGGGATTCCCTCCAGGTGACGATGCTCTGGTTCTCCGGCGTCAGGGCTCTGGCTGAGCGTCCCTGCCGGCGCTCGCCCGGGATTACCTGCTGCGTCTTGCTGCTGCTCAATTGCTCGGGGGTCCCCATGTCTCTGGCTTCCTCCTTCTTGACAGGTAGGGGAGGGGGCGGGAGGGACCGGCCCTCCGGGACGCTGGCTTGGTACCTGGGAGAGGAGGCGCTGGCTTGGCCCCGGGGACCGGAGGGTGGGGAGCGGGCACCTGGGCGCCGGGCCCCCGCGGGCCGACGGGGATGGAGCGGAGCCCGCCGCCCTAAGCGGGGGGAGGCGGCGAGGAGGTTCGGGATGGAGGACCGAGAGGCTGTGAACATCAGCCTGGTGATCCGACACATTCTGTTGGGATTTGAGAAGTGTCTTCATTGCGGTTGTTTTCCTCGACCTTTTTTTTTTTTTTTTTTTTTTTTGATCGCTTCTCCTCCTGTGCGTATCAAGGAAAAAATTCGCACCGTTTTCCACACATCCTTCTTTCTCACTCTATAGGGTTTCAATATAGCTTCCGTGTTAGGAGTGCTTTTTAAAGCGCTGGCTCTCCAGACTTTGAATTTAAAGAAACTGTCACATTTTAAAAGGGTAACGCTAGCAGGATATTATAATGATACGCTCTCAGGCAGGTGAAGACCTCAGCTGCTGTTCTGAAGGACATACTTTACTGACACCTGGTGCAGAAAAGAAAATATTAAGTCATTTCTAAGAGAAGAGGGGAGAAGATTATTTCAAAAAGTGATTGAAACTCAAAAGACAATCCGAGGCAGATTCATATAAAGACCTATTCATTGACGCAGTCCTGAATTTTGTTTATCCCTATTGAAATTTTTTTTCTTTTTTGCATATGGGGGTATGTGTTTAGTTGAAATACCTTCATCAAGGAGGAGTATTTTTAAAGATTCAGTGAAATAGTTGGATTTGTGCTTCAGCCATCTGAAAGCAGAAAATCTATATATGACAGTCTTTTTTTTAAAACATGAAATAAAACTACTTAAAATAATATTGGGGGCAGGGAATTTGTTTTTGTTGAGTTTGGTGATTTAAAACTCATCAGGAATTTCTGAATTTAGTGCTTCAAAAGAGGATTAGTGTAAAAATTTAAATGTTTGCAATAATGCCATTAAGCAAAATGTAAATGAATTTTTCCCCCTTTACTTCAGGTTCTGTTGCAAAATGTGAAAATGAAGGTGAAGTCCTCCAGATTCCATTTATCACAGACAATCCTTGTATAATGTGTGTCTGCTTGGTAAGTATGGGGATCAGGTAATGTGAAGTCAATTGCTCCTTTGACAAGGTGAATCCATTACATGTAATAATATAACCAGATCTTAAAAATCATTTTTAGTCATTACAAAATTGAATTGAATTCAGCTGAACTGCTGAGTTTTATAACTTTGGTACTTTCTATTTCATGAGGCTTAGGATTCTTACTTTTGACATCATCCTTACAGAAAAAAAAAATTAGGTGGACTTTGTATAGCACTGTCCTGGTGATAATTATTGTTGTCTGTTCCCAGAATGGCTGTTGCCATCAATTCATACTTGCCATCAAACTTTCTGCCTTGGTTCTATCGCATTAGTGCGAAAATGATGAGATAACATTTAGGTATAAAGGCCAGGAATAAGATATGTGACAAGGGGAAAGAGAGGTGACAGTCACAAAGAAGAAACCTGAGGACAAGATGTAATCTTGGATTTCTTTGCCTGTTATGCCCTAAGATCTCAAAAACAGCCTTTATATTTCTGATCTGGAAGCATGACTCAAAAAAGACATGCTTAAGAGAGAATGACACTTGGCTGTCAGCTGCTTAGTTAGCACGGGCAGTGGCCAATAGATTCAAAAAAATAATTTGTTTCGATTTATTTTAAGAGTTATTGATAAGATCTAATGAGTAACCACATGGGGGAGATTAAGTTATGTGAACAAGAAGTTCTGAGATGAAATAGGGACTCACCAGGAGCAACATTTTTGCTTGAGAGTGTTTACATGCCAATCACTATTGGCAAAACTTAGTTAAGAAGTACACATCACAAAACCCTGCTGGAGAAACATTCAGGCAGTCAGATGCAAAGCCCCAAAGTGATAGATGACTGCTAGTTATCAGATCAATATGCTGTATGGAACTGGGGAAGGGATTCTTCTCAATTTAGGTAGAAAGCCAAGCCATCTGGGTTTCAACTACCCAAACCTTTTCATGACAAGGGATGAGGTCAATGTTGCAAAATGATAAATGAGTGAAGGTGAATGCCTGTATCAAATGATTAGCAGGTTCTGAAGACTAAGGGAATCGACAGAAACAGAAGTAAAAATGCAGTACGTGTGCTGAGATGGTTAAATATAGGACAGCCGAGAGGGGGGCTCTTTGGATTTTGTTTATGAGTTGCCATGTTAATTAGTGATCCTTCCCTAAAGGACCTGTTCAAAAGAAGCTTTGTGTTTAAATTTCGTATCCGTAGTATATTTACAAATACAGTGTGTAGAGGGTGGGGGTGGAGGTGGGAGAGATAACCTTCCCCCTTCGTTGATCTTATCTGTATAATATGAGTGAATTGTTTTATCTTAATCTCTTAAGATTTCAGGGGAAATTCCTGAGTAACATTTAAATGTGCTTGGAGCCCCACATGTGAAAATACTGTTTTTCTCCTTAGCAATCTTACTACTTAGAAAGCTTAAATACACAATTTGCAAACTGTTCCCGAGTAACATTACGAAAAATTCTACACAGAGCAATCTCCCTTTTCAGTATTCTCCTCAGGATGCAAAATTGTGCCTTTCTCTGAAAGCACAGCCTTACTGATAATAAAATAGATGTGAGAATCCTACCATTTTGAAGCTGAAATAATGACTCTGAAGAGAGAAGATGAATCAGTTGGAATTCACATAGGAATGATTATTTATGCCGGAAAGGTATTGATTAAGTTGAGGAGGACTGTCGATTCATTTATATCTTTAACATTTAGAAGTATCTGACTTGAGTGAGAACAGTCAGAAATCCTTTCTAAACACACGAAGTCATGACTTCGGCCACCCAACTTGTTATTTGTAGGATGCTTCAGAGTTCTTTCAGGAGCTGAAAGGTTCAGTGATATGTTATCCTGACCTTGCAGGGGTGTAGGATTATGGGACCCAAGCTGTCATCGTCAGTGCTTCCCAAACATTTGTAATGACTTGATAAAATTGAGAAGGAATGGAGGACTGGCCACTTCTGTTTCTGTGTCTGTTCTTGGAAGTTTCCAGGGGATCCACTGGAGACCACAGATTTCAAAGCACCTCGGACTGCTGTAAGGCTGGTTGGCATTTTTATACTTAGGTTGGAACATGGCCATATTCAGCAGGCAGATAATATCGATAGTAACAACATTTATGAAACGCTTTACTTGCTGGCACTTCCCTAAGCCTGCATTATTTCATTTAACCTTCACAAAAATCCTTTAGGACCTTTTGCTCCCATTTTACAGAGGTGGAAATCGAGGCTAAGAGAGTCTCGTAGCTTGTGAAGTTCATATTTTCATAGATAGAGCTGGAACTCGCTCTCAGTTTCATCTGTCTCTAGAGTATATACCTATAATCCAGTGGGACAGGCTATTCACTTAGTTAAAGATATGAAAAAACAAGAAAAAAAAATAGAACAATTGTGGAGTTATTTTACTTCTTGGTGCCGCATGAGTTATTTTGTTTTTTTCCTTTGAGTCTTTTTGGAGTTCAGTTAGCTCACATTTGTTAATCACATTATATGAAAGGAAAATCTCGTTATGATTTCGGTTGACCTGCAGGGAGCTTTAGTTGTGAGCTAGTTTTATGTATGTACATTAAGAGGGTATGTAATAGTCAAAACTGTACTTTGGATAAAGAAAATAGTCATATTTAGTTTGTGTTGGTCCAGCCTTTTGGCAGAAAGGTACCTAAAGCTGAGCACAAGCTCATATCTTATTTCATAACATGTACAAAAAAAAAAAAAAAAAAAAGCTAACCTCAACGTATGCTTAAAAAAGACGTAAAATGTTACAGTTGGGAGGAAATAGGTGGCACAAAGTCCTGTATATAATTACAGTGTAAAAGCTTGAAAACCCCACAAAATCAACTTGGCCTGATTTAAACTTTTAAGCTCTGAAATGTTTTGAAGGTGGAATGAACTCATTTCTGTGGGAATTTTGAGGATGACAGCGGGGGTAGTGGCTGCGGCAAGCAGAACTGAATAATTGTATTCTCATTTATCCTCATCTGCTGAGGCCCAGCATCTTGCCAGAATCAGCTGTGATCCAAGAATAACCTGTCTGTTAGCTGATGATGGATATAGTTTTAAAGTGGAGGAATCAAAAAGCTTCAGTTCATCTACTCAAGGGGAAGGTGAGAAATTGGACCACTGTCATGAAATTGAGGGAATCTGGTGGGCAGTTGAGATTAAAAATGCAAGTGCTCCATTGTTTAGTTGGAAGGGAAAGCATGGCTATTCCTCACCTTAAAAAACAGTCTTTTATGGGGCGATTTTTTGAAGGAAGGCTCAGACTTACTGCTGTTTTGTATCATTCCCCCTGCCCACCTTTGCTGGAACTTGTTTTCCCCCCAGAATGCCTAGGAAAACACTAGGTGCCTTTCCTAAATACAGCTGATAAGAGTCAGTCACACTCAGATAATGAATCCAAAGCAATTCTCTGGATTTTGGGCATCCTCAAATCCACCACATGTGCCTGGGAGGGGGTACTCCTACTTCTTGTCCCTTTCCACCTAACTGTCACATAAAAGGAAACAGGACAAGCCAGTGAGTTCGGCCCGGTACTGGAAACCTGAGAAAACTTTGGGGGCCAGGGCTCAGAAAACCAGAAGTCAGTCAGAGCTTAGTTTGGCATACATTTTGTTCAGCAAAAAACATGATTCTGAGGTTTAAATTTCCTCTTTTAAATCCAGAGGCGCAATGTAGAAATGGACCCTCTGCTCATAAAAAGCGATGTGAAATTTGGTGTTACAAGAAGTGGGGCTCCACCTATCTCGGAGTCAACCGAGTGGTGAGAACAGTGGAGACTTTGTCTGCTGTCTTCTACTTTCTAATCACAAAAATCCTCTGTCACTAAACAAGTAGCTACCAGCATCTTCAGTCCTCTGGGGTGCCTTATCTCTATAAGATCCTCATGTTTTTTTTATTGTTTAAATTAGCTGGCTACAGAATAGATATCTATTATCTGAACAAGTGTGAGACACATGTTTGAGAATGAGGGAGATAATGTATCAGGATTCAATTTGTGTGTGTGTGTGTGAGAGAGAGAGAGGGAGAGAGAAAGAGTGAGAGATGGGGGGAGAGAGAGAGAGAGAGAGAGAGAATGTGAAGTAGTCCAGATGTGTTCAGATACTGCCCTTGGTATGTGCACATATACATAGATTGTCCTATTTTTTGAAAATTATTTTGTATCATGTTTAGACTTTGGATGCTCACTAGGGAGGTGATCAGGATTTGTTTGTTTGTTTATTTTCTGTGTAGAAGGTGTTATGGTCCGTTGCCTTTCCATAAAACAGGGTATCCAGTAGAGCAGTTTTAAGGCCGGGGGAGGGGGGGTGGTGGGTGGGGGTAACTTATTTATAGCATTGTGCTGGCAAGTTCACCAGTACCAGCTCTGAGGCACTTATTTCTATCCATGCTTTATTGAAGTTAAGAGAGGCAGAGCAAATGTCCTGAGGTTATCCAGTTCCTAAGAGACAGACTGGGATGTGGAGCCAGTGCCTTCTCCACTAAACCAACTTGCTTTTACTAGTTGTTTACTATTAAAAAAAAAAAAAAGTGTTAATACTGCCAAGGGCTTCAGGGAGTTATTTCAATTTCTGCAAAGCTGACATAGGCTCTCCTTGGGGCGGTTAGAGTGATTTTGGTCTTGTAGCACACACCACGTCTGGAATTTGGGGGGCCCTTTCAAAGGCAGACCCACGGTTCAGGCAGCTTTTTGCCTGGCATTGCATCATATTTTGGCAAAGAGCTTTGGCGCTGGCATCAGGCAGGCCAAATCTAAGGCTCTGTCGCTCACCGGTGGGTAAACTTGGGAAGGTTGCCTTACCTTTCTGAGGCTTGGTTTCCTCATCTGGAGAGCGGGATAACGACAGAAGCTCAGAGAGCTGCCGTGAGAATGAAGCGAGAGGCAGCGTGGAAGGCTTGGCCCAGATTTTGGCATGGAGTGAGCTCTCTAGAATGATTCATTGTTGTTGTTGTTGATGATGACATTATTGTTTAAATTCTTATTTCCTCACATGGAAGAGGATGCAAAGTTTCATCAGAATAGGGAGGAAAAAAAAAAAAAGCAGCAGCATGGGAAGAAGGATGCCAAGCCCACCCATCGTTATGAATGAACAGGGCTAAGTCAGGAGCATTTGTGGGGTTTTCTGTCCCTCCAGACTTGGACTGGGCTGATCTAGGCCGCTTCCTTATTGGTCCAGTGGTCTGCGAGCCCTGGTATAAGTTTTCCCCTTGCTCTCCATTAAACACTAAAAAAACTTTCCATGGAAGAGGGGCCTCGTTTTTTCTGCAGGGTATTTACATCTCTATGCCTGTGGGGTCACCTTCACTTGTACTTTTATTGGCAGAGGGATAGAGTTGGGACTCAGGAGCGAGCGCCGTAATTCTGGAAAAACCGCCTAGTGGTCTGGCAGCGTGGGGATTTTCCTGGCCCGCCTCGTGGAAGTCTCTCAACCCCGTTCCAGACTTGAGTGGGGTTTTGCTGCCTATTTACTCCTGTGCTCCCCTTCCCTGCCCCATCCCATGTTAAACATGCTTTCACTTCATTTGTAGACTCTGGCCCTTCAAGTGGGCACCAATGGTAAGCTGTGTTTTCAGGGTAGGAAATAATGCCGAGGAAGAGGAGCCCTTCTCCAGCCTGGGATACAGATCTGGTGAGGCGGAAGGAGAGGACATGGTCAGAAAAGTCAGGCAAGGAAAAACGATGGAAAGTAAAGTCAGTTGATAAAAATTTGTTGCTTAGGGCGCCTGGGTGGCTCAGTGGTTGAGCCTCTGCCTTTGGCTCAGGTCAAGATCCCAGGGTCCTGGGATTGAGTCCCCGCAGGGAGCCTGCTTTCCCTCTGCCCATGTCCCTGCCTCTTTCCGTGTCTCTCATGAATAAATAAACAAAATCTTAAAAATAAAAAGTTGTTGCAAAAATAAAGGATATCACTTTTTCACACCCTCTTCTGTGGCACTTCTGTCCAGCTGATGGTATATTGACTCCTTTGTGATAAAAAGAATACGAGTAACACTACCTTTCATGGCACCGGGAGGTCAAGTGTGCTCGTTGAACTTGGTTAAGATCAGCAAATGAGCTGAGTGTATATTTTAAGACCTCTTGATTCCCAGTTCTAATTCTATAAAATGCTACTCAAAGCACTGGGGATAGCAGGTTATAATTTCAATAATATTATTCTTTCTTCCTTCTCTCCACACTTCATTCTCCCCTTTCATTTTATTTTATTATCTTTAGCCTTTTCTGTATTTGGAGCATTGTGCTGGTTGGGCACCTCAGGGAGGCAAAGACCAATAGGACAGATTCTTGCCCACAGCCTAATGGGGGAGAAAGACCCGTGCGTAAATAAGTCCCACAGAAGTGACAGGAAAAGCACTCTAATACACTGGAACCCAAGTACTGAGGGAGTTATAGTTGAATTCTGACTGGATTATCTGGGTGGAGGAAGGCTGGTGTTGGCACAGCCCTGGTGGAGGATAGGCACAGAGGAATGTGTGCCTGGGGCTTGGGGAAGTGGCAGGGTCCCGAGTGCATGAAGATCTGGTAAAAGCTGGAGTTAGAAAGCTTAGAACCAGCCAGGGGAGGACCTTGAGTGCAGTAGTAAGGAGATCGTTTCCACTCAGGTAACTGGGAGGATTTCGTATTTTGGTGCAGCTACATGACCCCATAAGATGTGTTCTCTCTAAATGCCTGTAGGAGCTTTTGTGGGTATATTTCAAAGGTGGGAAGGCTGGAGTTTGGACAGCAGACTCCAGGGATGTGTTGTGGTCAGGGGAGAGCAAACAGCAAGCTGCTGAGACAAGTAGCATGGGCAGTGGGGATGGAAGGACACATTGGGGTAAACCAATGTTGCTGATTCTTTTGAACTTCTTTAGCCACCTTCCAGTTCTAGAATATACAGTATTAAGGACTCCAAGCCATGCCTAGCACTGTATTAAAATACAGTGTCATTATGGTGGAGTGATATGCTAGGGTATTTCTGTAGCAGTCACTTTGCTAATCACTTGGCATCTCTAGAGGAGATTGCTGCCACATGAATAGAGAGTTTCTTTCCCAGAACTCACTTTTCAAAATTCTATTTTTTGTTCTATGCTATTGGATGACTCATTTGGCAAATTATTG
This sequence comes from Canis lupus baileyi, assembly GCF_048164855.1. Lineage (NCBI taxonomy): Eukaryota > Metazoa > Chordata > Mammalia > Carnivora > Canidae > Canis > Canis lupus. The sequence goes on along the minus strand of NC_132855.1, from coordinate 15,131,434 downwards.
CATCTGGTAAATATTACCATGATAGGATGTGTTCTCAGTGGTGGCACAAATTTTATATAATAATAAAAATTGGGTAGCTCACCTTAAAAAAGTCTATCAATGTGGTAGGACCCCTAGACTTGCAGAGGACTTTTAGAACCCACGTTCATAGAAACAGATGGCAAAAGTGAGAGATGGGGTGAATTAGAGGGAATTTTGAGAGATCCACCAGTGGTATAGACAATGTAGGAAGAGAAGAGGTCATTGATATGGGTGTGTGAGAATGAGTTTAGACCTGATGAGTTGGCTTTGATATAGACCTTCCAAGTAGAAGAGCCCAATAGGCTTGGTAGAGAAATCAGGACCAGAGGACAGAAATTTGTTAACTGCCTGAATTAAAATACACATCAAAAACTCTGGGAATAAATTATTTGTCTAAATTGAGCTTTCAAGAAATGGGCCTGCAAGAGTAATCTTCTAATTATTTCTTCTAAAGGGTTATATTTAAGGGGGAAGGTAGAAAAGGAGAAACCCATGGCAGAGATTGAAAAGTAGTTGTAGAAGAAGGAGTAGAACCAGGAAAGTGTAGGCCAAAGCAAAAGGTGCTTGAAGAACAAAACGACCAGTGGTATTAAATATTGCAGCGTTAGACGGAAGATTCTAGGATAATATCAAAAAAAGAACTTTCTCATCATCTTATTGGACTATTGGAAATGATTAGAGGTGGTGCCCACCTGTCTAGGACCTGCTGTACATTTTCACATGGACTAGAGTTCATCATAGATGGAATTTGGTGGAACCCCGTTTGATAGAAATCCAAAGTGAGATTGCTGTAGGGATTTTGAAAATTTAGTGCAAAAATAACAAATTTTCCAAACTTTGATTTGGAAAGATCTTAGCAAAAGTGAATAAATACCACACGAAATTTTAAAAGGTACCAAAACAAAACTAATTTCATGGATAAAAGTAATATACTCTTCCAAACATCTTTGGAATGTTTCTATAGTTATGTGCAAAATGGACAAGGCCATGTTGAGGCTATTATTATTATTATTATTATTATTATTAATAAGAGCAACAATATAAAAGAGCCTGGCTAATATAAAATCTTACCATTATAAACTTTCAAGTTTGTTCTATTAAAGCTAATAGTGCTTTAAAAAATATTATGATATAATGTAATCCCGTAGCTAGATCTTCAGGAAAAATATTTTCTTCCTTCACTAAATTCTTAATATCTGCTTTGTTATTGAAGTACAGCTATGGAATGGCAGCCTTGGTGTCTGAAATGATGGGTTCAAGTCTCATGGGGCCCACCTGGTAGCTGTGCATCACTGAACAGGTGACTTGTACTCTCTGAGCCTTAGTTGTGAGTACTGGGCAAGTCGCAATGGTGTGTGTACCCTTCAGCTTCATCTGTAAAGAGGAATGATAATACAGACCCTAATCTGTTGACTGGAGCCATTAACTGGGATGATGTGTGTGGATTAAATGCACTGATGTTTGTGAAAGGCCTTTGGGAACAGTATGAATGGAATTATTAAGGGCAAGAATTTGAATAGAGGAAAATGAAGGGTATGCCGTAAACCAGTTTTTAGCAGATAATTGAATGAGTATATTTTTGGGGAACAATAGTGTCGTGATTCCTATGTCTACTCCTTAATAGTTGTAAGGCTGTGAGTGAATTGCCTAATATTCTGTATCTTTTTGTCTTCATTATAGGGCTTTGGTCAGAACTGTGGGTTAAAACATGTAAAGTTCTAGGGGCTCCTGGGGGCTCAGTCAGTTAAGCGTTTGACTCTTAATTTCGGCTCAGGTCATGATCTCAGGGTTGTGAGATTGAGCCCTGCATGGGGCCTGGCACTCAGCAGGGAGTCTGGTTGAGATTTTCTCTCCCCCTCTCCTTCTGCCCTTCCCACTGTGTACACTCTGGCCCTGTCTCTCTCTCAAATACATAGATAAATAAATACATAAATAAAATCTTTTTTTTTACATAAATAAAATCTTTAAAAAAAAACCCCAAACAAAAATCATGTAAAATTCTTAGAACAGGGTCTAGAATATGGTAAGCACTTCTGAAATGATAGCCACTGCCACTATCACTGTCAATGCAATGCTTTTAAGAAGTGATTAAATGGACTGTTCTTATTTCAATTTTTGTCGACACTTGTGAAATATGTTTACTGTGAATTTCTGTCGGGGTAGACAATGGAACCTCAATAGAGGTGACTGCTATCTTTTCTGATAAAAGATGGAGAACGCTGGTCGTATTTGGGGCTTAGCAAGATGGGTGACTCCTCTGTTTTTCATCTTCAAAGGCTCACCTGCTTGGTTGGTGTCGATCTACAGATAGTTACTCACCATGTTGCTTTCATAGTGAGGTCTAGTTGTCCTTTCACAGCACTTGCCATTGGATCAGGAGGTGGCAGGTGGGAGGCAAGGATGTAAACCTAATTGCTGAGTGGACCTGCTGAGCCTGGCACCTGTGAGTTCCCTCCATTTGAGAGTGTGCAGAGTCCTGCTCTCAGACCAACCACAGTCACTCATGCATGCCCGTGGTGTGGGACTTTACCCTTTACAGGCTAATCCCAGATTCACTGATGGGACTGGATTTGGACATGCGGACCCTACAAATCCATGCAGCTTTGTATGTTTGCAACCTGCTGTCCCGTCACCTGCTCCGAGGGTTTGCGCCGTCTTCTCTTCCACAGCATGCTCTGTGTCGTAGTGTAGTTTCCTGGGTGAATTTATGTCTTACGAGATGAAGTCTGCAAGTCTAAGAACCTTGTCCAGTCGTCTCTGCAAGCCCCATATCTTCAGCGAGAGGTCTGCAACCTTGGGACTTGAGTAGGAGTCAGGCTGGAGTTTCCTGTTTATAGTTTGGGTTGTTAACACTTGAGCTAGCTCCCCCTAGAATGGAACTCCAAGTTCCAAAACATGATTCTCCCAGAGAGTTTGTCACAGAAGGTCAACCCTCTCTATAAAAGACATCCTAAATAATCATTACAAAAACACATTTTTCCCTTTGAAAGGAATGTACTCACATTTGAAAATCTTGAGTCCTATAGACATTAAGACCTGCTTTTCTTTGTGACAAAAGGAACGTTCTCTCTTATAGAAATATCCTACTGTCAAACGCAGCAATGTGTGTGACAGTACAGGAGGTGTGAGAGGGAAGGACCTGGGATTATCTCACTTTTGCTTTCAAAAGTCTCAATGAAATATGCCTCCCCATCCTGGTTGCTCCTGATGCTGGTCATTTCCTCCCCCTTCCAGTGAGGCTAGCTCCGAAACCTTGACACAAGCCTTAATGTTTATACTGGGTTTTGGATGTTAGCTCCCTTGGCTTCTGGAAGCTGAGTCTGTTGAAAATTATGTTTTTCTTTTAAGGACAAAGGCCTTATTGTATGTACATGTCGTGTAGTGTAATGAGGGTTTTTTTTTTTTTTTAATGTTAAGTAATGGGTGGTACTAACCAAGATCTGCCAAAAGAGAAGTTCAAAGGTAGGTCTGTAACCCGAATGGCAGTTTTAAGGTTTCACGCAGGTAACTCAACAAGAGAAAATGAGAAGTTGGGACAAGCGGCATCCTCACTGACCACATTGTGTTCCCCAAACGCCCCCTTTGATGGAGTAACCGTAAAACGACTCTGGAAGAGGACAGTGATACTTCCCAGAGATACTTCAAAGAGAATGACTGTGATAATAAAAATAATAGAGATGACAGTTGTTCCATTTTAACTTACAAAAGCAAGCATTTCCAAAATACCTCTTGTATTCTTGGTCAGATAAATAGGTTTTGGCTGGATGGTTTTTCATGGCTGCTGAGACTGTCAGGCATAGGCTGAGCATCTTACTTTCAGAGCCTGTGGGGTGGGCCTCTCTGGTCGTGCTGCTGGCCCTTTCAGCTGTGAGTGACCTCAGGAAGGTGGTTTCCAGCCACAGAAAGGAGGCATGAAAACCAGAGGGCCCAAAGCTGTTCTTGTATTTCTTTGGGCCTCAGTGAGAGTCATTTTTAGAATCTTTATCTTAATTTTTTTCCCTTTCTCTATAAATATTGCTTTTTTTTTAAGCCAATCCTTCATAGGTTCCTCTTTGAGAAATCTGTGGGCCCCAGCAATAGCATTAAGGTTCCTTTAACCCCTCACTGCTTTCTTTATAGTGAGCAAAGAAATGAGATTTGCATCCTTTTTCATATTTATTTTTAGAACGTCTTATTGGACAATACCTGGGGGATTCCTTTTCTATTTTATTTTCTCATTAAGCAGAAGTGTTTGAGGCAAGATATGACAATTGCTCCCTCTTGGGTCAGATGCACCTGCATTGTGTTTGTGGTGCTTGAAGCTTCTGTCTCTGGTAGATCCTAGCTGTGCCGTTTGACTGCCTCTTTCTATCCCTTTAACTTTCAGAAGTTCAAAAATCCTCAAGGCTCTCCCAGCCTGCTGGGTCTCTCCTGCTTTGTGGATTTGTAGTGTAAAAGTGGTAGCATCAAGACATTTCACATAGCAGTGTTTCTTGGTCTGGGGCGGGGGGTGGGGTGGGGTGGGGGGAGACACCATTCTCTAAATGAGAGGACATGAAAGATTAATCAGATGTTCTCCCACTTGAGAGTGGTCCTGCCAAAACAGTTTAGGGTCTCACCATGTACCTGTGTTTATGCTTCTTGCGGGGAACGGGGCCTATGGCAATTAGGATGTGGCAATTTCCTGTTTTCAAGCACTTGTGAAACAATGGTTCTGTGCCCAGTGGGACCCACCAGAGGTGAGCTCCCAGTCCCATTAGCACATAGGTGAGCACTGAGATGGAAATTCCTTTCCCCTAAAAGGTGACTCAAGTCAGAATTTGGGGAAGAATTGGATGGCTGGTGGGGGGTCGGGGGCAGGGATATGCCCTGTTTTCATTAATCCATTAATTCATTAATTCTGTTGTACGAATTAGCCATTCTTTCTTACTCGAATGTTCTGGAAATGCATGTACCAGAGAGCAGTGATTTTCTTTTTCCTGTGAGTGTGTGTGTGTGTGTGTGTAGGGGAATACTTGGGATTTATTAAAAACATACACTTTTTTTTTTCTGTTTTGTATGAACCATACACTGGACAAGGGCAAATAGAAGCTTGCTTAAGGTAATTTACACACAATTTGGCCAGGTTACAGACATATAGTGTTCCCAGGTTTTGGTGTTTGATTGATGCATATGAAAATTTTGATATTTGGTGTTGACCTACAGAAACTGCAGTTTTTGGGGTTCAACCTAATACATCCTTTGAGCATCTTAAGGCTTTTTCACTGGAGAGTTACTCTGACAGGTTATTGCAATGTAGCTGAATGAGGGGGCCTTTAAATTAAGGGGGAATTCACACCGGGTTCATAAACTAAACATAAAATGTGATGATGTAGGGAAACACTAACAGCTGTCAATCTCTGAACCCCCAGCTCTGAATTCATGGGCTCTTCTGTACATCCTCAGACCCCTTCTGATGGTAGTAGGGGTAAAGAGGGAAGCAATATTCACTCTCCTTCCTATCAGTGAGAGGGAACACATGACAGTGTGCGCTTGGCAGCAAACATGGGAACTGAGTTGCAGGACTGAAGGAGGAAAATGATTGATGGTCATTAAGCTCAGAACATATATATTGAGCATTTATGTTAATAATGGCCTGAGGCACCATGAGATTGGAAAACCTTTTAAAAAAATTAACAAAAAGATTAAATTATGTTCCAGATAGTTTTGAAGTTAGATATCTTTTATTGCTCCAGAGTTCTTTGCAAATTGGTGAACTTAGGTAAGTTGTGGATATTAACTCTTGGTTGGAATATTTGATTAGTCAGAACCAATTATTATTCTTTGTGATATGTTATATAAATATGTGTATATATATACACACATACTATATATATATATATATATATATATATTTAATATAACAGTTAGTGGATCTAGTATGCAAACTACCATCCATCACTAGAGTCTGAAATACAAGTGTGAACGTGGGATTGAACCAGTAGTCATGTGGTGTGGGGGGAGGCCCTTAGAGTGGAGGTTTGGCCACTGGTGACAAGGAGCAGACAATTGTGTTCCCAAGGCTGGAGGCCTCTCCCTCTTCCTGGTCCTCACTCATATACTTTGACATGATCCCTTGTGTTATGTCGCACTAACAAGTCAGTGGTAAGGATTTTGCCTTTGCCTCTCAGTTTGTAATGTGCATAAATACCACAAAGGAGCTTGTTAAAAATGCAAATTCAGGGGTCCTCCTCCCCAGATTCTGACTCTGGTGGAGACCAGAGAATCTCCATTTTTAAAAAAGATTGTATTTATTTATTCATGAGAGACACAGAGAGAAGCAGAGACACAGGCAGAGGAAGGGAGCAGGGATCCCGATGTTGGGACTCGATTCTGAGACCGGGATCACACCCTGAGCCAAAGGCAGATGCTCAACCGCTGAGCCACCCAGGGATCCGGAGAATTTCCATTTTTAATAACTCTTCCAGTGACTCTAGGCAGGGGCCAAATTTTGAAAAACTCTTCCCAACTGAGGTTAGTGGAAAGAGAAGGATGTATAAACATAAACATAAATATAGGTAAATTCCCCCAGTGGAGCGATATGTTAATTAGGGGTTAGGGACAATTGAAGTTCTCTTATTGGCATAAAACTTAACAGTAGGTCAGCTCTCATTTACAGAGTATTATTTTTGTGGGAGCTTTCACACAGTTCTCTCGCATATTAATGGTATTTATTGAAGTGCTGCTTTTTCTCTCCATGTCCTTTCTCTCTCAAGCCTCCTCTAGTCACCCGATCGGAATTATTCATTTGTTCTTTGAAGACTTATGTTGGTTACTCTTATTATAACCCTTATTCCTGCCTACCCTGCAGTTTTGTTCATTATTTGTATGACCATCTCTCCTGTTGGACTTTTAGCTTCTTCACAACAAGAATAGTGTCTGACTTCTCACTACCATTGGAAGAGCACCTCTTCACAACTATTTTATGAATAAATACTGTGTTCACAAACTAGGGGTAGCCTGAACTTCAGTTTCCTCAAAGCCACGGTGTGAGGTAGGGTAGGGTAGGTTTCCTTGAGACACCAGTTTCACAGGTGAGATGATTAAGGCTCCGAAAAGTAAAGCAAGACAATGCTCACACTGCAAATGAGCAAGAGTTGGGACCATGATTCAAGTATGGGAATCCTGCACCCATCCCGGGTGGACTCCACTGAGATATCTTTCAGAGAATGTTTCCTGACCACAAGGGTTGAGAAAGCACCCCAGGGCCTGGGAGTGAGTGAGAGAGACCCAGCAAATAACTTCCCTGGGGATTAGGTTTTTAGCAGTCCTTGTGGTCCAGTTAGGTAGAACCCTGACTGGTGCCATTGGGTGGGACAGGCTGACCCCCTGGGCTGCTGCCAGCCTTTCCATGTGCTGAATTCCCACAGGGATATGCTCTGCTTTCTGTGGTCTTTCTGTGATGGGCAGCAGCTGCAGGATAAAGCTGATGTGACGTATGTTTGTTGGCTTCTTCAGCACGGGCCAACTAGATGTAGCAATTTGACAAAACAGCCAGGGTTTTCAGACTGATTTGCTGGGATCCAGCAGCATCTGGAGGAAACAGGCAGTCGATAAGGAGTTGAGGGCCAGGTGAGGTGGGGTTTAGATACCCCACCACAACCCCTTCTGTTCCCAAACCTCCATGATAGAAGTTGCTTCCTTCTGCTAACCATTTCTTTTTCTTTTTTTTTTTTTTTTTTTAAGATTTTATTTATTTATTCTTGAGAGACACAGAAAGAGGCAGAGACACAGGCAGAGGGGGAAACAGGCTCCATGCAGGGAGCCCGATGTGGGACTCGATCCCAGGGCCCCCGGATCATGACCTGGGCTGAAGGCAGACGCTCAACTGCTGAGCCACCCAGGTGTCCCTGCTAACCATTTCTTTCCAGTGGGTACCTTCCTCATCCAGAACAGAACTATTCTGGGAAATTTTAGTTCTTTTCTCTCTCTTTAGGCCGCCCCACTTGTGCCCACACCTTCCTTTCCTTTATCAGGGAGAGTGTAAAGTTGAGCTGTTGCCCTCACACAATTCTGGTCACATTGCTAAACTGTTTCCCACACTTTTAATGAGAATCCTTAAAAAAAATTTTTTTTTCCAATTGGCCTGGCATTCCATTGTTCCTGGGTTTCACCTTTATCATCTCCATCTTTATAATTTTTTTTTACCATGTTATTTTCTTTCTCTGTTATTAGCTCAGCATTTCCATGATGTCACCACTCCTCAAGTTTTCTGTCTTGTTTTTCTCAGTTTCAGTTTCTAATTCTTGGTTTCAGCCTGATAATGAAATGTACAAACAGAATTGCAGTGGGATGGTTGTTCTTCCTACACGCACCATGACGGCCGGGCTTGTGAGGGATGGAGTGTCCAGTGGGGAGCTCTCTGGAACACTCGGCGTTGGACGAGCCAGTGGAAGGCCAGGGGGCAGGCCATTTGTGATAAGGAGTAAGCAGTCAAGAAAAGGATGGCCAGAGACAGCTAGAGGGCTAGCTTACAGCGCAGCCAAGTGCCCAGGTGGGGGGTTAGTAAATATTTTCCGCTAATGAAGATGTGCTGATATAGTTGAGCCTGGTGGACAGAATGCCTGGGGGAGCTTTAACAGCCTTCCAATATGTGGGAAGGAAATTCTTTGCTGAAAGGACAGAGAGGAGTACAAATCCCACAGTTGCAACATATCTTTAGCTCCAGCTCCTCCGCTGGCCTCTCTGCCTCTCTCTCACTTCCAGAGTGAGCCCCAAAGTGGTTGTGGGGTGTTGGCTCCCCTGCTTCTTGGCCGGTGCCTGCCTGCCTGCGAGAGTAGGCCTCTTCCCTAGATCCCTCTATCCTAGTTACGCTGCTGTAGATGAGATCACGCTCCCAGCTTTGAGCCACATTTGCTGGGATCAGAAATTGAAAGCAGGGTCTGACTGCGCACTCTATTCATCCCAGGGTTTGGCTCTAGGTCTTAGTATAACCGAGAAGAAAAACTTAAAGGATTTCTCCCTTCCTTTTCTTTCCAGTACTCCTCAGGGTTAATGTTCTCTCCCTCCCACACTCTTCATAATACTCAGGTAGCCTTTGGTCATTAGGCTCTGGTGGGTTTGAGCCTTGTTGGTTGGGTTATTGGTCCTAGAATTTTCCCCTGGCATTCTCAGCTCTTCTAGCCAGTCAGAATTTTCCTAAACTGAGGCTGTTTCCTCAGAGATGTAGCTTGGCATGCACGGTATTTATTAGCAGTAGGGGCAAGGAGCATCCGGCAGTGGTCCAGACAACATCTATTGTGAGCCTCAAATGGCTGACATTGACTGGCCCATCCTGAAATATCCGGATAGCTAGGTATCAGGCGTGGTGGCAGGTGCTGAGAGAAGGTGACCTCTGGTGGTCACTGGATTAATGTAGTAATCTCAGGTAGTGAGTTAGTAGGTGTGTGTGTGTGTGTGTGTGTGTGTGTGTGTAAGGATTTACGTGTATAGTATTCTTTCAGCATTTGCATGATGGATTTATAAGAATTTCATTTCTATGGCTATTCTTTCCTAGACCTTTTTCCTCTGGGTCTTTCATATCTCCTCAAACTTTAAATATTAGAGGGCCCCAAGATCCAATCAAAACATTTCTCTGAAAAAAAAAAAAAAAACACAAAAACATTTCTGTTTACTTCTGACTTTAGGTGATTTTATAGATATTCATGGCTTAAAAATCATCAATTGGTTGAAATTTCCCACATTTATGTTCCCAGCTCTCTCACCCTTCAAGGGGCAGACTCTTATTTGATGTGCACAGTGTCTAGGAAACATTGCTAACTTAAGATGGCCCAAACAGGGATCTTTGTCCTACCCGTCCCCCAAATCCAGTCTTTTCCAGCCAGCACGTAAGCCACATTGTTCCATTTTCCCAGGCCATCAGCCAAGGGATTTTTGATTCCTCTTTCTCTTACACCCTGTATTCAACCTATTAGCAAATCTTGACAGCAAAACCTTGAAAACATATCTAAGAATTTCTGACTGCCTCCATGACCACTTTTGGTACTGAAGCATATACCATCAACTAGTGCCCATTTAAAAGTATATATATCCAGTTTTTTCAGTTATTTATGTAAAACCTCCTGGTGGCTTCTCATCTCACTTGCAACATAGTATGAAGTATAATGGTGGTCTGCAAGACCCTCCATGATGTGGCTCCTGATACTGCCTCTGGCCCCCTCTTCTGGTGCATCCCCCCACCCCTCACTATGCCCCAGTCTCACTCCTGGGCGCCCAGCACAGATGATACCCAACACCCTCTCAACAAGGGTGTTTGTGTTTATTTTTTTCTGTGCCTGGAACACACTTATCAAATATATTACCGGTTCTCATCCCCTCACTCCAGTCTCAGAGCACATGTTTCCTTATTAGAGGATCAGAAAGATTTGGGGGAGGAGTGGGACAAAGATCCCTGTTGGGCCATCTTAAGTTGGAGATGCTTCCTAGACATCTATGTGCACATTCGAATAGGAGTCTTCCCTTAAAGGGTGAGAGAGCTGGAACATAAATTTCCCATAAATGTGGGAAATTTCAGCCAATTGATGGTTATATGAATATCTATAAAATCACCTAGGGTAAGAATGTAAACAGAGGAAACGTCCTGATTGGACGTCCCCAATCAGGACGTCCCCAATACACATTGTCATTCTGTGCCCTCGTCCCACTTCATTTTCTCCAAAGTCCTCATCAGTGCCTGTTATCACATGACTATTTGTTTCCTGTAGGTCTCCCAACTAGAATATCAGCCATGTGAGGATGTAGAACTTGATGTTCATGCTGTACCCTCAGGGCCTGAGACACGCTGGCCCAGTCAGTGCTTACCTGTTAGATAAATGAGTATGTGCTATTTGTGTTTAATTTTTTGATTCAATAATTTGAAAATCCAACTAATTCCAATTGCCAAAATTAAATCATGAAATTTCATTTCTACTCTAAATTCTGCTCTCTCTCTATAATGATGACTTGCCTTTGTTATAGCTCACATTACTTTGCACATCAAGTCTGATGGTGGGGAAATTGTACAATGATATTAAAAGATGAAAAGCTGTTTTCAGTGAGCAAAACATAATCAAAGTAAAATACATAATTATAAGCAATAATAATTATAAAACAAGGTTTTTCCTATAGAAAACTATTTTTAAAAATAGCTATCACTACTCATACTTCATAGCATGGTAATGATCAGTTTTGGAATATAAATTAAAACTCAACATTATTTGATACATTACCTAAGACATTTTATAGATGCAAGACCAGCAAAAGCGTGTTAAATCTTAAAATTTCAGAGAGCAAGGAAAATGTGGCACAAAATATTTTCCCATGGTATACATAAAACAAACTGTTGCACTGCTTACCATGCTGAGCCATGTCTCTGTGCCTAAGTTGGAGTGCACTGGAATGTTCTCCTTGAAGGAGATTCCTTTTGTGGGTTGTCACATCCCAAGGTGCTGACATATAGAGGTCAAATTCTGTCTCAGTGAGATAATTGTATCATAGAACTTTTTAAAGTCTCATTCGGTGGCCCACATAGTAGCTAAGGAACCAAGATGAGTTGGGTGATCTCAGGGAGTTTGTGGCAGTGAGATTTGGTCAAAACTGACCTTTCCCTCCTCTGAACTTAAGAATAGCACCATGTGCCACTCATGTTGCAACACAGGAGGTGCTTTTGCCGTGTTTATGCTCTGGCCCCTCTCCCTCTTGGATTGTAAGCTCTTCTAGGGCAGAAGATGTATCTGATTCATATTTTCTATTCCCAGCAAAACATGGCACAGTGCCTGGCCGGCAGCAGGGGCTCAAAAAATATTTGCTAAACAGATTCATGGATTTTTAGTCAGATAGATTTGAATTCCACGCTGCAAATGTTTAACCTGCAGAAAAATCCAAGTTTAGAGCCAACATGTCACGTCACATTTCCTAAAGGCCATTTGTTTTCTGTTGACACTTTTGTCTTATTTTAGATGTTAAAGATTTCCAGAAGCTGTTTCATGGTGAAACTTTTAAAAACCAATTATTAAGGGTAATAATCATGATTGACCTTTTCTTTTTAAAAATGGGGCACATGTTGTGAACCCCTTTAGCAGCAAGTTTATGTAAGTGATAGTTTGTGGGTAACTAGTCACTTTCTTTATAACGCCTTAATCAAACGTGGATTATATGTAAAATTTGCGTTTGTTGATTGTTTAATGAATTTGAAAATGAAAGCTAGTGGATTAAAATTGCATTCTAAGCCTATGAAATAAATCTGTGGTTTCTCCAGTTCCTTCTGACATCTGCATGTGGCCCTTGGGAAAGCCTTGGTGAAGAGAACATGCTGCTAATGGCCCCAGTGAATGAGTCAGACCAACCCTAGCTCCCAAGATTGTCTTCATATGGGAATGCTGTCTGCATCCCACGTTCCAGCCGGCTAGAGGGCCCCTGCTTCCCTTTGCTGCCCTGCCTGATGTTCCTCGGGCTAACCGGACACCCTCTGTAGTCAGTATTGATGTGAAGGCGACCAGGGAGCAGGGATCTTTCCAGCACCTGATGCATCACAGCCCTTGCCGTTATCGTTATCCGGAGGCAGGACGGTAGGAACCAGCTCTAAAGCCTGCCACCCCAGGGGTCCCTTTGAAAGCCTCTGTGATTGCTGGTGGTCGGGGTCAATTGTGCAGATGTCTTTAAAAGTATCTCACTAGTGACCAGAAAGTTACTATGTCAAGATGACAGATGGACTGTGAGCAGCCCCTCCGCCCTGCCTCTTCCCTGTGATGTCAGCTCCATTTACTTGTCAAGAGCAGGTATTTTTGTAGCTCCCAACAGCGCACGGGCTTTCATGGGCAACCTGTGAAAACGCTTCTGTTCTGTTCTCTGAAAAATCTGCTCAGTGGCTTGTCATTGACCCACAGGAGTGAGGGGCGTTTGAGGACCTGGTGAGTCCCACCCACTGTGGGTGACACAGCAAGCGGCATGTGCTCACGAGGGAGACACCTTTCAGGGCATGCAGACGAGGGTTGCCACCACCAGTCACCCAGGCAGGACCCTAGTGGAGTCCAAGACACTCCATTTCCATATTTCGGACGTCTTCATTCTTGGCAGAGAATCACCTGTGTGCACGATCAAAAGAGTTCCTTGAGTTCTCAGCCGCTCTGTATGGCCAGGGAGACCACCTCTGATACGGCAGTGGCTCAGAGTCAGGTCTCTAACTCTTCTTTCTGGACATGATACTGCAATTTTCCTAGGGGAGTTGCTTGCTCCAATTTTATTATTATCTGGAATTCCTTCACCTTCACTCCTCAGCCTCTCCAGTCCCCCTGCCAAACTGGTAGGGGGTCTCCATGCTGTACCCCACAGTGTAGGAAGCCAGCTTCTCCCTCTGCGTCATAGGTCTTGCTGGTGGTTGGAGTTGGGCTCCCATCATCTGGACAGTAAAAGAACTCACCAGAAACGCATACAAATGTTCATAGAATTTTCTCTCCCCTTTCCTTTTTGTTTTCTTTTCGGGTGGAGGATGAGCGGATTCCTTATTCTTCATGTGCCAAAGGGCGCACAGCATTGTGAAAAAAATCAGAGGTGTTGGGAGGGCAGCTGGACCACCCGTGTGTGAGGCTGTGCTGCTTTGCAGGACTCCATCCCCTCTCGGCCCCTGGTCAGGAGAGTCGGTGGACATTCACCCTGTAGCATTGGCTCCATCCCACGTCCCAGCTGTTTGATTCCCTTTGGGTTGGGGAGGGGAGAGGAGTGGGCTTGAGAATTGGGGCAAAATAAAGAAAGGATGCCCACGTGTACTCCTCTCAGTTCACACACCTGGCTCCTGTCCCCTGGCAGCAGGGGTCCCGGCTCACCTTCTGGTTTTCTGTTCTGCTTCTGGGAGCCCGAGTTGTCAGAGGCGCGTGCGTGACAGGGTCCAACGTGCTAAGTCACTGGCTGCTTTGTGTTCTGTCCATTACAGTTACATGAATGTGGTGCTGCCAGCAGACCCCTTGCTTATACGATGTACAGTGTAATAAAAACCAGGCAGTGCTACTTTCTTTGGGCTACTATTTTTATTTGGTGGTTATTTCTTTTGTGTCCTGCCATCTCTAATGTTTTGGTTCTATTTCAAAATATGATTAAACAGAATGAGGAGCTGTTTGACACTGCCCTGTTTTAAATCAGAGTTGTACTTGAGTAGCCGGGGCATTCTAATGGCCTGTGTTTCTTTGTTCTGAGAGTTCCTTGAAAAGGCACAAAAAAAAAAAAAAAAAAAAAAAGCCAGACCTAAATCCTTAAACGGCATAGGACCCGAAACAATCCCTTCCAACAACCGAAAGCCCATTAAAAAAGAATTGAAATGTTAGGTAAGTTAAATATAAAAAGGCCTCCTTATTAATCCCCCGTTGCTTCTACTGGCACGTGTCATATTTTCAAGGTACGATATCAGGAGAGCACTGTCATTTAGTGATGTATTAGGGCCATATATCATCAGAACATCGTCTTTGTAGAGGATGTGGGTACTAAAAGACACGATTCTGGCCAGACGGAACAGCAGGGGGTCTTACTTCTTTTCTTCACCCCCCCCCACCGCCCCTCCTGCCATTTTCTTTAATCTCCCTCTGTTTTGTGTTGCAGAGAAGTGAATTTCTTCATGGGATATGACTTGTTGCAAAATAATCGGGGGGCCCCAGTGGGCTTCATAAAGTCTTTTAAATGGCTGAGCTTCAAGAGCAGCTTTGTTCAGAGTTTGCACTGTTAGCTGGGCCGGGGAGGGCCGCCTTTGCCAGGGTCCAGGTCTCTGGGGGAAAGGCTTGCTGAGCCTAGACGGGAGGAAGAAAGAATAACACCCCCAGATGTAGTGCAATGAATTGTGTGATGTCCTTGCAAGATGCTTTCCCATTAAGGCTCCAAAAATATGTTCTTGCAAGGTATTTTTACCTTGAGACCCCAAATGGATGGCCTCCGGAGGCTGCCAGCCTCCCGGGAGGGGAGAAGCACCCTCCTGCTCAAATCTAGGAAGAATTGAGAGGACCTGGAGGCTTCTGATCCAGGTTCTGATCTGTCTTGGAAATGACCGGGCCTTCGGAGACTGAGGCTTGTTCTGAGTTTTGAGCCAAAGACTTAATCTGTCTATCTTAAAATGCACTATTTTTACTCGTGTGTTCCAAATGAAACCATAAACCACTACGGTTTATAATGGTCTGAAAATGGGGAGTGCTCAACATAGGCAAACATTTAGATTCCTAGCGACGAGGAAGAGACGGCTCATCTTCTTAGGCTCTAAACCAAGCTATGCGGCAGAGTGATGAGATCACCACCTCTGGTATCAGGGAGTCCTGCCGTTGAGTCTCTGCCCTGACTAGCGAGGTGTAAACCTGGGTGAGCCATTAACATTCTCTGCAACTCAGATTTCTTTCTTTTTTTAAAAAATTATTTATTTATTCATGAGAGACACAGAGACAGAGAGAGGCAGAGACACAGGCAGAGGGAGAAGCAGGCTCCATGCAGGGAGCCCGACGTGGGACTTGATCCCAGTCTCCAGAATCACACCCTGGGCTGAAGGTGGCACTAAACCGCTGAGCTACCCGGGCTGCCCTGCACCTCAGATTTCTCATGCACAAAATAGGGATAAATCGGTACTTTCCTGACACTGTTGCAAGGGTTATAAGGGACACAGCACACAAACCAGGTTCAGCATAGTCTGGCAAATAACAGATTTCTATAAATGCAAAGTGCTGTTATTCTTAATAGTTCAGCAACCTGCTCCGACAACTATATGCCACTTCATTGTTGGTTAGCAATGGATCAGTTCTCTTGCTTTGGCTATGGAAGGGATTTGCAAAAGTGGTGGAGGTTGGGGGGTTCAGAAAGATCTGGAAATGCTCATTTACATTAAAAGCAAGGACCATTGACACCTGCCATCTTTCCTACAGACCTTAGACACCTCCCACTTCTTGTACCTGCCTTAGGACCTCATTAGATTGGGGAAGAAAAGAGGTCTTGGGAAACCATTCTCGTGGCCGGGAAGTTTGAGTCATTTCCCCTACCAAACACCCCTTCCTCACCTTAGGAATGGTTTTGTTATTTTTTTCCCCTTTTCTCTCCATTTTTTTTTTTCTACTTTCATTGAACTGAGAGTTATGGTTCAGCCTCATCTTATATACTAAGGCTTTGTAGTGGACCAAACTGCCTTTTATTTATTTTTTCTTCCAGCTCATTCTATGTAAGAATTATGGGGAAGTCAATTGTATGATCAGTAATAAAGAACAAGCAAGTAAAAGCTTAATTAAAACAATAAATCATCAATCAAATTTAATACTGCCACTGGCAACCACTGAACTATCTCAGTCCCCACCACCCTCCCAGTGATTATTTTCTTGAAGATTAAGAACAGATTTTGTCCAAAGGAGACAGGCTGGAGCAGGTACAAACTTGTGTTGTCTTCTCTATGAGTGTTCATACTCACTTGCAAAGGATTTCCCCTGACCGTATGTTCCAGAGAGAAAATCACTGTACTTTATGTCCTATTTATCAAAGTCACTGACAAGCAATGGAACCTGCCCCTTTTGTCTTTTCTTTCAGTCTTTGCCTAAATCTCTGTGTTCTAGAACCGTGACATTTTGCAGTCAGGTCTGTTTGCCCAAGACTCAGTTCTGCCCTTGTATAGCACCTTTGAGAGGTTACCTTATAACAGGGCAGGAGACCTTGCATGTCTGACCCAGGAGGCCTCTTTCTGGAAAATTTCCAGACTGGCTCAGCTACATGCTAATCTATTCCTAAAATCTCAACAGTCGAATAGGAGCTAACCTAATTCTAATATGATACACCCATAAATTTTAATGCTGTGCCTTAGCAACTAACCTCCCTGGCTGGCCCCTTAATCCAGGCCTGGGAACCAGGTTCTGTTCCCAGGTCCACTGCTAGCTAGATCTTTGAGGGGCCTGACACTTAACTTTATTGTGTGCCATTCCCCCATCTGCGAATCTTAAGAAACCTGTGAGGATTAATGAAATAATGTCTGCAGAGCTCTTTAGAAGAAACGTGCTATGTAAACATGAAGTATTATTCTTCTGTTTATGAGAAGTTTTATAATATTGCCTAGGAGAAATTGTGACCTGCGTTCAAAAGCACCATAAAGTTCCCTTTGGCTCTTTCGGGGCTGGAATTGGGTTACAATGGGGAACTTCAAGGAAAAGTTGACCTCTTTGACTTCACGCATGGGGAGACTAGAAATTCCACAGAGAATGCATGTGCTGATGTCGGATCACCTTTCTCCTTGGGAAGCTTGACACAAGACATTTGTATTCCTAAAAAACAAATACCTCTGTGAGCAATCTCGAGACTCTCAACTAGGGAAACATCATTGTGTCTTCAAATAAATTCAAATAAATTCACTGATAAAAATAAATTGATGAAGAGTCACAATGTCCTATCTGTGCTCCCCGACCACGATGGCTTTTGAGTCAAAGTAAAATTCTCACTTGATGCCAGAAGTTACACAGCATTTTTTGCGTGACCTGCTAACGTCTGATGTCTGGTTTCCTCCAACACTGTAAAAGTTTCTGGAGACTAGAGGGGAAGCTTGTAGCATGATTTCTCGCTCCAACAGCACTGGTACATGTGCCAGGTCTTTGGTTCGGCTGCTCTAGAACTTAAACTGCTGAGCTCCTGTACTTCTCAGGGTTGTCATAATGGGCATCCATCCCCTGACAGTAGCTAATGATAAAGGGAACAGACTATGCAGAGCTAATATGGGTCCACCCCCATGGATGTTTGCATTTTGGTGGGCGGATTCTTGAAGGCAACACAAGCTATAAGCCCCTCCCCAAATAAGACTGCAGTGATGATATGAGAGTGGGGTGGGGGTGGGGTTTGCATATATGGAGGAGAACGGGAAAGCCTCCAGGGTTCCTAATTTAAGCAAGAGAGCACTGTCCCCTCTTCATCTCTATGATACTACCTGGCCTGTGGGCTTCATTGACATATTGAGTGTTGTTTATTTGGGCAGAAAGAAGTACGACAACTTCTCGGCCTTCTTGATCTTCTGGAAAACTTCGAATTTGGTCTGAATTTGCTAGTTTGCCAAACGACAGCTGTTTGCCTCCAAGGCAGGCTCTGCTTCCATAAGTGACAGGGATTGAGGGAAGATCATGCCATCTTCTAGAGGAAGAGACTCGTGTGGCCTGTCCCCTTCCTAACACGGCCGTGGGGTCTCGGCAGGCAGGGCACCAGATATTTTTGCTTTTTATTCTCATTTCAAGAGCTCTGCGATGCTCTTTCACAGTCTAAAAATAGTTACCTGCCCACTGACATTTCTCCCTGGTCAGGCTCATCATATTAGCTGCTGTGTGTGTGTGTTTTTTTTTTCCCTCTCCAGGTTTCTATTTCATTATTATTTTCAAAATATAAATGAAAGGTCAGGTAATACTCCATATTTCATAGTAGGATTGGTCCTGGAAGATTCTTAGAAAAAAAAAATATATATCTTCAAGATATTGGCTTGAAATAGGACAAAAGCATGTGAAAAACATCTTTTTTTCCCTAGTTGCAGAAAGCGAGCTGGGAAATCTCACGGTGGTGCCCTGCTCTCGTCTCTACCCCTCCGGCCCCCTTCAGTGAGAGATGGGGACCCTCCACACCACAGGCTGGAAGGGTGGGAGCCGCGCGCAGGTCTCACGTCCCGATGCTGGAGCCTGGGCGCTCTGTGCTGCCACCTAGCGGCGGGCCTCGGGCACAGCAAGCCGGCGGCCGGAATGCTGTTTGAACTTGGCCGTGGCTGAGGCTGTGGTTTGGCTCCCGTCCTTAGAGAGCTTTGTTGCCAGCCATGTAGACTTTTCCTTTTTTGCTCCCTATGCCCCTCCTTTTATTTTTGCATGTTGGCACTTCATTTCATGTGCCCCCAGAGGCTCTGTCTGGGGTCTTGATATGTTTGGGCTTTCAGAGAGGAGGCAATCATGCACACACCTTTGACAACAGGTAGATCATAGGCTGGCTGACCCTAGAAAGTGATAAACGCCGGGAGACAAGAGACTGAGAATGAAAAACGTTAAGGCTTATTACTCTTAGACACTGGTTAGGTCCTTTTTTTTTTTTTTCTCCTCCAGTGCTTTGCTTTTTTTTTTTTTTTTTAAGATTTTATTTATTTATTCATGAGAGACACACACAGAGAGAGAGAGAGGCAGACACAGGCAGAGGGAGAAGCAGGCTCCACGCAGGGAGCTTGATATGGGACTTGATCCCGGGTCTCCAGGATCACACCCTGGACTGAAGGCAGGCGCTCAACCGCTGAGCCACCCAGGGATCCCCTCCGGTGCTTCTCTACTACTATCTCTGCTGCATAGATTTGGGGGAGATTCAGACTCAAGCTGGAATCTCTAGAAAGTTCGTTCAAGGATGCCAGACTGGCTTTCAGAGGTATGACAGGCACAGCTACCTATCAGTATCCAAAATGGCATAACTATCCTCATTACCAGCAAACAGCTGGCATCTGTGGACCTTCCCAGGGTTGGTGATGACACAGCTCCGTGGGGGTTATTCTGCTCCATTCGAGAGCTCACGTCACACGTGCCAGACGGCAGGGAAGGCACCAGTCTCCCCTGAGGCCTCGGGGCCAGGACACTGTTCTGTTCCTGCCTGAGGGCCTGAGAAGTAGAAAAGTGCAGCATTTAAATAATTGCCTTTCAAGTCAGACAGACCTCTATTTGCATTCCAAATCTGCCTTTTCTGTGACCCGGGCAAGTTTCTTAACCTTGGTTCCCCATCTGTAAAATGGGGATAATGTGGATTTTTTTTTCTTTTTGAAATAATGTATGTAAAATTCTTAGCACAGAGCCTGGTATATAGAATGTGTTTGGTAAATATGAATTGGCACCAGAAAAGGTTTCTTGAGTGAAAAAGTGAACCAAATGAGCCATGGCCTTGCTTCAGAGCAAAGGACACTTGGCATGCAGCGGGGACGAGGAGGCCAGGGGGACAAGGAGGCCAGGAGGGATGGGCTCCTGCAGGCATGGCTTTGTGTGCCACTTCTCACCAGAGCCGCTGGCTGGAGCCTGGTGTTTTTGTCTCCTGGCAAAATCAGTGAAAGCGAAGCGAGTGGTCTTAATTAACCTGTGCTTAAATTTACTCTGTGGCTGCTGGACTCAATTAGGGAGACAGAGGAATCAGCCTCCTACCAGCAATTCTCTATAGTTTTTCTTACTTTCTTCGAGGGCCTGCGATTCTAAGCATATGCTTCATATCCATGCCAACCAGACACCGGGAAAATGATCAGATATGGCAGCTTGATAGAAAAAATATATATAAAAAAACTCCGAATGTTATTAGAAGGGGGGAAATCCCCCACTAAACTATAGCTAAAGTTTAGGTTTGGTGTGTGTGTGTGTGTGTGTGTGTGTGTGTGTGTGTACAAAAAAAAAATTCCAGATGTGAAGCTACAAACCATCTGGTTGGAATAACTTTTGTGCTGGACTGTAGTTACAAGCTATTTATTATGAATCTTGGGATCCTGTTATGGAATTTGACTGGCTCCCAGGTTTCTAACTTAGCAAAGAGTTCCTACGTTTAAGAAAGTGTGTGTCTTCGTATTGATCAGGCCCGGAGTTGTGGCTCACACCCTCTGTGACCGCCCTTCGAGCTCTGAACTCCCCACGGCTGAGGATTTCTCCCTTCAGAGAGGAGGTGCACTTGGGGATGGCCCTTCCCTGAAGCTGCAGCCAGGTCTGCATGAGCCGTGCTAACAGATGTTCTGCTTAGAAAGTGCGTTCACTTCGCAGATGTCTTGGGGGTGGAGGGAGTCGGTATCTAACCACGGCTTGCAGGAACTCTACTGTGCCAGATGAAGTCACTGTTAATAATGCCAAACAGCATAGATACCTGGTCACGGTTCACGATGACTTTAGTGGCAGTGGAAGGACACTATTAGTTTTTTTTAAAACAGACCTCTTTTAATTTGAATTGTGACCATACTATGTCTTAGGTTTGTGATTTAAGGAAAATGATGGGAATCGACTAAAGAGCGGTGCCTTGCGTGAGTGTTGGTTCCACCATCATTACGAAGGAGAGGGGGAGGAAGGAACTCTGGAGGGCTCGGAGCTGGGACACCTGGGTTCGGATTGTACACCTGCCACCACTGAGGGCCTGTGGACAGCTCCCGAACTCGCCTCAGGGTCACCGGGACCAAGAAGGCTCTCTGCGGAGTAGCGGGCCTCAGCCCTGGCTGCACACGGGAATTCCCTGGGGAGCTTGCGAAACCGTCTGGGCCTGGTCCTTAGGCTCAATCAGACCTGAGCTTCAGGGGGTGGGAGACAGTGCCAGTCTTTGTGAAGTACCACACTGGGGTCCAGAGGTGCAGCTTAGGATGAGGACCACAGGGTCGTAGGAGTAAAGGTGGTTAGCCCCATGAGAGCCCTTCTCACGTAACAGACACCAAAAAGGGGGAGAAAGAGAGAATGGATTGCTCAGGTTTTATATCTTTTCTGAGCAGCAGTTTCCTTGTTTATAAACGGGGGAGAGTAATAATACTTATCTCACCGAATTTTAATAGGTAGGAAAGCCATGGCACCTGGCATACAGAAGAAAGTTACTGAAGCTCAAATCTTGTGAAGTTTGGTGACATGTATTTTCGGGGCGCATGTATCCAGCCTGTGTATAAACAGGCATATCCATCACGTTTGGATCTTCCCCGAGACATTTTAACAGCTAACTTTTCAGGACAAAACCGAAGATGCAAATACTCACCACACTTCATTAGCATAAGTGCTAATATAATGCAGCTGTCCCGTGGCTATAAAACACTGACGACTGTGTCTCTGCTTGGCATGGGGAATATTATTTTTTCTCTTACTGAGCTGATTCAATACTCAACTTTGTCATTATTTGAGTTGGAACTTTAGATTGCTGCATTTTAATGCACTCTACTATTAAGGATTGTTGGACGGCTGTGTGCAAATATTTTTGTTCTCACGATGCAGCCCTGGCCCAGGTAGCCCAATGGGCAAAATATGATTTACACAAATATTATCGTTTCTATAGTGTGTACGAAAAAGAAACCTTAGACCAGAGTGAGAGAAAGCCGTCCTCTCGGCATTCGGTTATCTAGGTTATGTTGGTTTCTAAAGAGGGGCCTTTTCATCCCCTCTCATGTACCCCTAATCTCAAAAGTCCTGTGTTTCTGGATGAATATTTCTGTTCCAGAGAGAGCAACATGCTTTCATGAGTGTTCTTGCCAAGATGAAGGCAAGATAGGAAGAGGGAGCCTAACAAAACCTCAGGCCTGTGTCTGGATTTGGGGGATTCTGTTTGGAGTTTCTTTCAAATGTCTCTTGTCTCTTTTTGCCTAGAACAAGGAAGTGACCTGTAAGAGAGAGAAGTGCCCAGTGCTGTCGAGAGACTGTGCCCTGGCCATCAAGCAGAGGGGAGCCTGTTGTGAGCAGTGCAAAGGTGATTTATGTCCTGGCCGCCTTCTCTCTGGCTGCTGCTTTGGGCATTTTTATTTCTCTTTTTCTCACCTTCCTCTTCACTCAGCTCTTGGCTGGGGTGCAAGTGGGTGTTGGGAGGGAAGCTGGTGTGTGTGTATGTGTGTGTGAATTTGGGGAGGTCGGTAGCCACGGGGGCTCTCCCAGTGGGGGAATGAAAGCACGGTGGACATCTGCATATTTGGTACTTTGTAAGGCAGGTTGCTGAAATGTGACAGAGAAGATGCAAACCTGATGCCTGTGTATGTTGGTATGCACATGCGCACAGCTTATTTTTATCAAGTTTGGACAGTTTTTCCAGGCTGCACGCTTGCCCTGCCTTATTCTGCCAGAGAGTCTGAATTAAGCCCGGATTTTATCATTCTGGCCCCTATTAGTTTCTTTCTTTCCTTCCAGATTGAATCAAAGTTCCTTCTCTTCTTGCCTTTGAACCTTTCTAAAATATCTTTGCCCTAACTTCATTTTCCACAGCCCTTCAGCACATGCTCTCTCTCTTGAACATGATGTTTCTCGTGTAGCCTCTTGGCCTTGGCTTGGGGCTCTCCTCCCCACCTGTTCAGATGCTGCCTGTACTCAAGACCTCCAGCCCTCATTCGTCCCTTCCCCTCTACAGTTCTGTGGCACACAGAAGTCCACAGAGATGCTTCAGTGATGTGTTTTTCCTCCTTCATTTACATTCAGTAAGTCATTAGTTCCTTGTGGTCCGGAGCCGGGTCATGTTCCAACATTGCCTAGTGTAGGTGTGGATAGTGCCTAACAGAGTGGGGCC
Source organism: Canis lupus baileyi (assembly GCF_048164855.1). Lineage (NCBI taxonomy): Eukaryota > Metazoa > Chordata > Mammalia > Carnivora > Canidae > Canis > Canis lupus. The sequence continues at coordinate 15,108,223 of NC_132855.1, read as the reverse complement.
CTCAGGAGGTGCTGTGAGCATCATAGCTCAGGATGTGGGCTGTGGAGTTCCACTGCCATGCCAGCATCCAGCCGTCCCGGGTTGCTGAATGTTCACCAAAGTTTGTGTCCTTGTGACCTTGTTTGGAAAGAGGGTCTCTGGAAGTGTAAATAGTTAAGTCATGCTGGATGTAGGTGGCCCCAAATCCAATATGACTAGTATCTTTATATCAAGAAGAGGAGACAGACACACAGAATTCAACCATATTTTGAGAGAGGCAGATGTAAATACCTGGGCCCTATCCCCTGGGACTCTGATTCAGTTGTTCTGGGGAGGGGGATAGGGATCTGTCTTTTTAAAAAGCTCCCAAGAGATTTAGTGTGCATTCTGGATGGAAAAGCCATTAACCTAGATTTTGACCTAGTACCAGGTGATTTGTATCCCCACAGAAGAATATACACTATTTTTTTTTTTTTTTGAGGGTGGAGAGGCTTAAAGAACCATCAAAACACTCTACAGATACTAGGTCAACTAAGTCCCATTAAAAAAAATTTTTTTTGGGCTGAAGTATAGTTGACACACAAAGTTACATTAGTTTGAGCTGCATAGCATAGTGGTTTGCCAACCTGTTTATTATGCTGTGTTCGCAAGTGTTCATCTCTCATCATACAAGTATACACTATTACGGTGCCATTGACTCTATCCCTTATGTGTGCCACTTATTTCCATTTCTTATTCATTCCAAATTCTCTAAAGCCCACTTTTAATGACAACCCATGGGTCCCAATATTGAACAAAGATCCTGTGAACTTTCCGAAGCACACTATTATATAAAATCCACATTCCAAGAATTAATGCCTAATTGTTTGTTGATAACCACAGTTATTATAGTAAGTTATAATAATTGCTTGTTAAAAAATTAAAGACTAAAAAGGCAAAAGAAAACCCAACAGAGACAATGGTTAGAGTTATGCCACCACAAGCTGAGGAGCACCTGGAGTTACTAGGATGCAGGAGAAGGCAAGAAGGGGCTCTGCTCTAGAGCCTTCAGATGAAGTGTGGCCCTGCCAACACCCTGATTTTGGACTCCTGGTCTCCAGAGTTATGAGAGAATAAATGTCTGTTGTTTTAAGCCACCAAGCTTGTGGTGATTTATTATGGTAGCCCCAGGGAAGAGAATACATCAACATTTTTATTTGAGCAGGTGGAGACTTGGAATCTCTTGTGTCCCCCAGTTCACTCCTATGAGATGGGGATAATGATTGTATTGGAGAGAATTGAATGAGAAAGTCCACTCAGAGTGCTTAGCACAGTGTCTGGTGTGTAAGTGTCTGGTTTGCATTTGTTAGTTAATGCAAACGTAGTAGGTGTTCTTTAAATACTTGTTGGGCTTGACTTTGAAAACATACCCTCTGAAGCCTTTCGGAGCAGGGCCAGGTAGGGTGGATAATATTTTTTCGGAGCCTTCTCAATAACCATTTACCTATCGCCTCCTTCCTATGAGTTGGGAATCCGATGTTTTACCCATGTGATTTCTGAGAGCTATCAATGCAAGGTCTGAAATGGTCATTTGTTAGGAATCTCCCAAGCAGATGGTCAGATAAAGTGATTCTAGGGAAAAACACATTAGCAAGCCAACTTATGTCCAAGTTACTGTAGTTTAACCTGAAAGAAGCTCCTCTTTTCATTCTTTCATTTTTAAACTGCTCATTTGCCATCTTCATCTTTTCAGTGATTAGCAAGGCTGCCTTGCCAATGAGAGGCCAGTTGGATACCATAGCATGGAAGCACCATGCATCAAGGGAGCATGCCCAAGGCTTTTGGTTCATTTCCCCATTAACTGTGTTGAAGAAGGGCATTTTCTGTTGCTGTAGCATGTGGCTGTCTTTTCTGATTGTCCTGCTATTTCCCATCATTCTTCCCTCTGATTATCCCAATCTTCCAAGCAAAAGGGATACCCAAGGCAAATCCACTTCCTGAGTGTTCTTTTTGAGCTTAAGAAGATAGCTTTTTCAAATTAAACTGGGCCCAAGAATAGACCAGGGAATTCAGCATTCTGATATCTCTTTCTGATAGTTGTATCAAACTTTTGGGGGGAGGTCAAAACCCCCAACCTCCCTTGAGGTGGTCCTTCATGAGGAAGACTCATGAATGCATCAGACTTCTCAAGCTCTGGTGGTTGATGTTGGAGTTACCTACTCCATTTTCTTTATTTCTACTCTATAACAGTATTTGTCTCCTGGATTTTAAGAGACACAATTGTATTTGCTATTAGCTACTGGCTTGTTTATGTTTTTCTGATCAGAAGAGTAACATATGCTCAGAGAAGAAGCTTTGAAAAATAGTCTAAACTGTGGGAAAGCAGAAAATAAATTACTCATAATCCTACTACCCAGAAGTTACACTTGTTAATATTTGGTGTATTTCTTTCCTCTGTAAAAGTGTTTATCTAGCTAATATCTTACTACTTATGTTGCATTAGTCAAAAAAAATTCCACTTAACCTCAGGGCATAATATCTTTTCAACTTATTTGGGACTATGGCCCTTGATGGGTGTATACGACTCTGTTGTGGGAAGGTATCACCATTCCCTGGGTCGTTCTCCATTTCTGGGTATTGAGGTCATGTCTTGGATTTTAGCATTGGGCAAGGTTAAAGACAAACAGTTGAAACCAAAGAGCAGGTACAGTGAAGTAAAAATTGGAAAGAGAGAATCAAGAGGAACATTACCCCAGTAGCAAGAAGATGTTAGTGTTAACCCACAGACCACTCTGGATTTCCAAAGGAATCTAGATGGACCACTCCTGAGCCCTTTTGTGCCTTTTCTTCACATGAAGAAAACAATAGCAAACCCTTAGCTGCAGCAGAGATTCAGAGACAGTAGCTGTGCTTCTCATAAGTCCTCTTCTAACCAGTGTCCTCCATGCCAACACTGGGGATTTTGACTTTTCTAACTCAAAGAGGATGATTCAGGGAGGAATCATATTAAAGAGGAGTTTGTTGATAATGCTTTATTTTAGAACAAAATGATGTTTAGGCAAGATTGTCTCAGGGTCAAATAATTTTGATTAGGTCAGGGAATAACATACAAGGAATTTTCCTTAGCAAAGAAATGGGACCTCTGGTTTTGAATCATTTAATGTATGGTAAGCAGAGAGCTGATGGACTTAATTTGTGTTTTGAAAGGCATTTACATTCAGGGGTACCACCTTATGCTCATTCTAAAGTTGCTCACCAAACAGATTAGGCCACAGTGCAGCCAGGCCTGTTGGAGAGATGAGCACAGCACACATCCGACCTGGTGGGGTGGGTGGAGGGTGTGGATCTACCAGGCTTTCCAGCAGAGATAACTCTCCTGGAAGGGCCTCTCTGCCACCAGCAGGAATGCAGGAAGGTGAAATCTAGCATTGCTACCTGGGTGAAGCAGTAGTGAAAGCTTTCTAGCTGCTTTGGCTTCCCCTTGAGTATTGTTTTTCGTCTGTTCTTTCTCTTACCTAAGGGAATCATGAGTATAAGCCGTGATTCTCAAAATGCAGTGGACCTACCGAATCACCTATTAAATGTAGATTCTTGTGCCTTGCCCCCTAATAGTAATAGTAACTGAGGTCATCATCCTCTTCATCAAAATAGCAGCGGCTGCTACAGGTAACCCTTATTCAGAGCAAGCCATTAAATTCTCACAGCTCGGGGAGTCCAGGTGGCTCAGTGGTTTAGCGCTGCCTTCAGCCCAGGGTGTGATCCTGGAGACTTGGGATCGAGTCCCACGTTGGGCTCCCTGCATGGAGCCTGCTTCTCCTTCTGCCTGTGTCTCTGCCTCCTTCTCTCTTCATGTCTCTCGTGAATGAATAAATAAAATTAAAAAAAAATTCTCACAGCTTAGTGAGGTAGGTACTATCATAGCCCTATTTTGCAGAGGAAAAAAAATGGTAGCACTGAGAGGATCAGTGACTTGCCCAAGGTCACAGAGCTAGAAAATGATGGAGATGGGGCAGAGAGTGTGGTCTCACTGTTAGGATTGCAGGCCTGCTGTATCACAAGCCCTGGGCCTGGGTCCCTGAGTCTACATTTCTAGGTTTCCACCAGGCCTCTCAAGGGGGCTCAGGCTTGAGAACCACTGCTACCAGATGAAGAAAGGACAGAAAGACAGAGGGTGGGCCTTCTTGATGAGGGAATGAGAACCACAGATTTACAGGCTGTTTGGTTGGTATCTACTCTGATCAACACATCTTTGAGGTGAAAAAAATCTCTTTGTTCTCAAACTTTTACACTTTGTACTTAAGAACTCTACAATTTGACTCTGACCTATTTTCTATTTTGCTCTCCCTTTTGTTCTAACCAAATTGATCTGCTTGCTGTTCCTCCATATTAGTCATCATGGCCTTGGCAGTGAGGCCATCATGGTCCTCTAACTCTATGCACTCCTCGGATTTGTGAATTGTATATTACTACAACAATGGTGTAAGAAATAAAGTAAAATAGATATGACCAAGAAAATTTAACTCAAATGTTGAAGTGCTGATGAATGTATATCAAAACTCATTCCCAGTTATTTAATTGTGTAATAAATGGGGGGATTGATCCCCAATAATTGGTTGTCCACCTCCCATCATCTGTTTGGACTTTTCTCTCTTCCTCTTTTCCTTTCTAGCATAATTATATATATTAACTTCAGCGTGATACCTGTTATATTAATATATTATCATACCAAAAAATTTAAACAAAAGGGGAAAAAAGTCCTATTTGAACTACAAAAATCCATTCTTCTCAGAAATAACTCTCATCAATTTATTGGATCTTTCCCAGACCTTTTTAGTTTATTACATAGTTGTTCACACATATATACATATGCATATATACATAATTTCATATCTATGGCTTTATTTTTACATAAATGGAATTAAATGTTACATCATCGTTTGCAGTTTGCTTTTTTAAAAAATATTTTATTTATTTATTCATGAGAGAGAGAGAGAGAGAGAGACAAAGAGACACAGAGAGAGGCAGAGACACAGGTAGAGGGAGAAGCAGGCTCCATGCAGGGAGCCTGACATGGGACTTGATCCTGGGACTCCAGGATCATGCCCTGGACTGAAGGCAGGCACCAAACTGCTGAGCCACCCAGGGATCCCTACAGTTTGCTTTTAAAAAAGTATTTCAACAAGAGTAGGACATAGGAATTTTCCCGTGTCAGTTCATGCCTTTCAACCATTGTATGGATTCATAGCATACATGTACAGTAATTTATTTAACATCTCCCCACTGATAGTTGTTTAGATTTTTGTTTTTTTTTACTAAGAAGGGAACTAGCTTGCCATGACTATTGTGCCTACATGTGTATGTTTCTTAAGGACAGAAAGCTGGAAATTGATGTGACACGGACAAGTTGTGCAAATGTTCAGTTGAAAAAGACATTCCTCAGTGGGCTCCAAAGAAGGCAAGAATAGTCTCCTTTCCTAGTCTCCTCACAGTTTTTAGGCTGTTTCTTCCTGAAAAGATTATGGAGGAGAGAAGGGAGAGTTAGTGTTACACATGGCAACATTTTAGACATACTGGCTGCCTTCACCTTAAAAGCTTGCCCCTCCCCATCCTGCCAGTTCCTCACTTTCCGCTGCCACATGGACTCTGATCCTGCTACTTCCCTGTTCTCGACTTCCCCCATAGTACAGGGAATGTTTTCCTTCCCCTTTCTGTGGTCTGATGAGGAATGGTAGCAAGTGCCTCTTAAAGAACCTAGCTGAGGTCTATCCATTGCTTTCGTGCTTTTCTGTGTATTCTAGAAAGCACTGACAGTTGTCAACAAGTTAAGACTTGAATGATATTATTTTCACAGAATTTGGCCCAATGTTGACAACCTGCAGTTTTTGAATTGACTGAATTTAGATAGAGCTTAGATAAAGGAAGGGGGAAATGTTTTACTTGCCTCATATTTCTAAGAATGATCTCTCAGTTAGAAATACCATTATTGGTATCTTTGTCATCCTAATCATCAAGCATACTCCACATTTGAAGCATTTGAAAGTGCTCTGAGTTTATTACTTTTTGTTTGTTTTGATACTTCTAATGTGTAGAAAGTATGGAGAGAAGAAGGTGTATTATCAGCTCATTCTTTCTTGGACTATCTCTTAAAGAAATTTGGGCCACATAAAAATCCCATATTATGCAATGTTTATGTTTATGCCTATATTTTATTCTTTGTGCTGTCATATATTTGGGCCACGTCTGTAATTAGTGTTCATAGCTTATTTATGATTATGTGGGGCCTAATTTCATTCTTTTAAATAATTACAGATATTTATATCTACTGGATTTTTAAAAAAAGATTTTATTTATTTATTCATAAGAGACAGAGAGAGGCAGAGACATAGAGAGAGAAGCAGGCTCCATGCAGGGAACTCGATGTGGGACTTGATCCTTGGACCTGGGATCACACCCTGAGGCAGACGCTCAACCATTGAGCCACTCAGGCGTCTCTATTTCCTGGATCTTGATCTTTATGACCGTGCCCATTCTTTAAGGGTCTTTATGAGTTATTCCCATTTTTGTTTGGGGCCAGGCTGCTGATGAGGAACACACATTCATGATGACATTGTTCCTATAGGAAAACACAATCTTTTATACATGGATCACCTGCTGCTGTGATTAAAAGTGGAACCTGCTTGTATCTCCCAAGAGCTCTGACTCCAAGGCTTTTAAGAGCCTTGGGCTTTGCCTTTCAAGTTAGTGCTCTTGACACCCTGTGGGTAGTGAGGTGTTAATCGAGGATTGGTTTTAAGATCTTAGCCTCACTACTATCTCCATAGAAGCAGTTCTGAGGGATCTTGTTTTCCCACAAGGCAGAATACTGGGTTAGTTGGTTTGCATTCACCACTTAGTCCTCACAATAATGAGGTAATTTCTATCTTTCTCATTTTATGTATGAGGTAACTAAGGGCCCAGAGAAGTTAAATCATTCATTTGCCGAGGTGTTAATGACCCACAGCTCAGCCAGAGGGTGTCAGTGTCCTCAAGGACCTAGCTCTCCTGAGGGGCAGAGGAATTCCATCCAGGGGGACCTTTTCTAGGGAAGGTGTGCCAGAGTGCAGAGGGAGAGGGAGGAAAGAGACTGCCTGGGCAAAGGACTGGGGAGTGTTCTAGGGAAGGCTTTCCAGAAAGGGCAACTCACTTTCATGAACAAGGAGTTAATCACGTCCGAAGAGGGCTATTCAAGGAAAAGTTCCCAGGTGAAGGTCATAGTACACACAAAAAAACGTGAAATCGTTCTTAAACATTGTCTGCCACTATTAATCATTTAGGGAACGTGGTAAAATGCCGCTTTCTGGGCTTTCCTTTAGACCAGCCGAATTAAAACAAATCTAGAATAAATTTTTGTTGATTTGTTGATTGGAGGAAAGAGATCAGATAAAAATGTAATAGAATCCTATCATGACTTCTACTTACTTTCCTCTGAAAAAGATGTTGATATTGAAAAGGAAATTGTAGGGATAGATCTACTTATGGACAGAAATGTGAAAATTCATATTTTTCAGAATTCTTAGGAAGATTGTGTGTGTGTATGCATTCATGCATTTTGTTCCTGTTTACTTCAATCAGATTGTTTATATTTCATTCATTCATTCATTCATTCACTCAACAAGTGTTTACTAATCTGCATGCTAAGTTTTTATGGGATAGCACTGTTTACCAAACTATTTTCAACTGTTATGAATCCAAAAATAGTCCTTAAAATAGAAAAGTAGGTAGATTATAACTAGCTCTTCTCAAGCAGTTATTTCAATGTACTTCTCAGATTATTTTATGTTAAAGTGGTTATAAATTTTCATCCAAATAACCTAACAACAAGACAAAGATTAATCTAATTTGAAAAAACTCAATATTGTTTGATGGAAACAGATGAAATCATTGAGAGACAAATACAGTTTTGGCAGCGTTCCTGTATTTACTTGGATTGAGAATCACTCTTTAATTTGGGGTTCTTTCATGAACAATAATGTATTTGTTATCTGAATATATGTTTGTTATTAGTGGATCATAAATGAATAAGGTGTGTTTCCAGCATTTATAGGTCAAATTCCATCTTCTTCATATAGAACATGAAATATTAATTGTTAGCAATACTTTGATGAAAGAAATAAAAAAGTCTTTCATTTGTCAAGTGGGGTTTATTTTCCACAATCTTCTCTTGCCTGATTTCTCTTGCTTTATCTTACTTTTCTATGGGTTGTGATCCCATAGGTTGCATTTTTTTAATAGTTTAACTTTTATATTTGATTTAAAAGATATCCTACTATGTCTCATGAAATGAAAGAGACAAAGTATAAATATTTGCATACTAATTCCTAGAATCAGGCCAACCATCCTGGGTTCTGATAAATAAAAATTAGAGAGCACAGAATTCATGGAGAATTTTAAGGGGATTTGGCTCATTTATATAGACCAATTTACTGACCAAAGTAAAAAGGAATTATGAATAATGGTAAAAAATTGAACATTATTAACTACAGGCTGCCTTTATACAATTCAAGGTCATGAATAAGGGGCCTCTTCTCAATGTTGTTTGGAGAGTGACCTGCAAGATGATCATGCCTTTTATAATACTGCTTTGTGGCTGTTTGGAGGGAGGCGCCCACTTATCATATAATAGGAATGAACATTAAAAAAACCCACTTATTTAAAAATAGTCACACTCCCTATGTTGACAGAGTAAATTGTCCTATTGTTTAAACATTTTAAGATTTAAGATTTAAGATTTAAGATTGCTGTTAGCCTTGTGCAAATCTGGTTGTTTGCTTTTAACCAAAGTTCTTTTGGCAGTCCCAAGAGGGCATTGATTGTTGCCTAAACAAAAGAGTGGCTCTTTCCTCAACCTCCGTTTTTCTTTCTTTTAGAGGGGACCAGATTCTTTGGTAATGATTATAGGTGTTCTACCCAGATGCAATTTGCCCCAGCTTTCACATCCCAAATAAGGAATGAGCTGTCTTCAGGTTATTGCTCTAAAGGTCATTAAACCATACTGTGAACTACAGTTAAAGAAGATTTTTCGAGGAAGACATATTTCAGTCTTCAGGTTTTTATAGATATTTTAATATTTAGCCCTGAGGAAGTGGTTATTATTATTCTGATTTAACAGATGGGGAAACTGATGCTTAGGGATATGAAGTGATGTTTTTGAAGATCCCACAGTTGCTGAGAGGTAGGGGAGGCGACTTAGACTCCAAATGCTCCTATTCCTGCTATCACACTGCCTGTGAGATAAGAGGGAGGGAGGAGAAACCTGGATTAGTAGGAGAACTCCAGAAATAAAGGAGAGAGATGACAACCTCAATTTTATCTTTGCCTTGCCACACCCCTTTTCCTTCCCTGGGCTTTTATAGCCCGGGTGGACTTGCAATTTCAAAGGAAATATGTGGGCAGAGAAGTTTTGTGGAGGTGATTGAAAAAAACATGTGCCTTAGGAAGCAGTGGCTTTTCTTACTGACATTTTTTGGGAACCCCTAACTTAATGTTTTTTTCCCCTTAGTATCCATGACTGCTTATACTGCAGCAGTGCCCCAGTGAGACAATTTAGATGTTTAGTCTTTTGTATGTGTGTGCCTGCTTTCATAAAATATTTTTAATAGAGAATGCATTCATACAATTAAACTACACAAAGCATCTACAGTCAAAGGAAGGCTTTCTCCCACTCTTGATGACTCTGACCACTTGATACCCTTTCCTGGAGATAACCACTTAACCAGATTCTTGGGGATCCTTCCAGAGCCAACCTTTGCACACTATGTGTGTGTTTGAGGGTGTGTGTGTTTTGTCTTCAACCAAACGAAAGTATCCACTAGCTTTACTTCTAGCAGTTTTAGTGCTGAGACCCTAACATATCACTTAAAACATCTTAAGAAATTGCATTGCTTTGAAAAACATTCCACCATTGAGCTACTCAATTCCAGGGCATTCTTATTTTTATCATGATTTTGAGCGTAGGAGAATTTCTGATATGTTCCTTGAGGAAAGTTGTTAGACTAATGGAATGCCTGCATATACATTTTAACTTATGCAGTATAACTAATTTTATCTACTCAGGCTCAGTAATTTGAGTGGGGATTATTTACAGGTTTTTAAAGACAAGAAAAAAAACCATAACAAAACAACGAACTGGAGGGGTTTATTTTTCCCCTCCTTTACTCTAACTGAAAAAAGATGTATAAAATGTTATATTTCAAAGATTGGTTTCCCATAATATAAACCAGGCTATTTTGGCATTTAAATAAAAATGACCCTATTTGTTTTAAAAAAAATCTTGTTAACATTAAAATCATACTTTACAAAAATCTGTTATAGTTGTTAAAACTAGTAAGAAAACATAAAACAGAGATCAGCTTTCCCTGTCAGATTTGTCCCAGCCCATTTATTCAGGGCCTCTGTTTTTTAAATTCTGTAAGATTTTGGAAGGCAGTTTAAGTGAAGAGTTTGTGGTTGCCTTTAAGTTAGAAGATTAGATTTTCAAGGCTTGCTGCTGGCTTGGGTGCATCAGTTTTCACTTTTTGAAAGTGGGCAAGTTGAAGATGTTTTCATTGTGTTGGAGGAGACTGGTGGCCCTGGTCTTCCTTTAGTATCATATGCAAAGTGCTTCAATCAGGTATGGGCTTGACAGCTGTAATAGAACACAGGTGATTTCAGCATTCAGCTGCTGATACACAGTCTACTAATTTTCTATTGGTACTTAACAAGCAATGACAAATTTAGCGGGTTAAAATAACACTCATTTATTAGAGTTTCCATGGGTTAGGTTTCTGGGCACAGCTTACTTGGGTCTCATAAGTCTGCATTCAGAGTCAACTAGGGCTGGGGTCTCATCTGAGGCTCAAGGTCATCTTCTAAGCTCATGTTATTGTTAGTAGAATTCACTTCCTTGCAGCTTAGAACGGCTTGCTTCTTTCAGGCCAACAGGAAAGCATCTCTCTGACCTATAGATACTTTAAAGGGCTCATATATTAGGTCACGCCCATTCAGGATAATCTCCCTTTTTAACAACTCAAAATCAAACTGATTAAGAATATTAATTACACCTGCAAAATCTATTTATCTTTGCTAGGCAAGATAACCTAATCACAGGAGGGCCATTCATCACATACACATGTCTTGCGCACAGTCAAGGGGATTACATCTTAGAATCCTACCAACTATACTCAGACTAGGTCTGAGATGCGTGGCAAGGAGAAGCATCTATGGAGAATGCTGCTTAGAGCCAGAAGATAGCTTATGATCACACTGCACAGTGTAAGAGCTAACAAATGCTGACTCTTGGCTGTTCTCTCTCCTCCTCTGGTCTGGTGGCCATCAAGACCTGCAAGGTCTGGTTCCTGCTATCCTCTATCCTTCTCTTGTTCTGGACTTCTCTAGTTAGAAGACCTTCGTTTCCCTGTGTTCTGCCATAGGGCTTTGCATATCCTGTTGACTCTGCATGTTAACTAGGTTAACCTAGTTAACCTGTACCCTTTCTTTAGTTCTTACTTTAGGCATCACTTCCTTGATGCCACAGCTACTTGCCATGAAATTAAGTATCCCTTCTTCTTAAGACGAGGCATCATTTTGATTTCACATTTTGATTTTCTGTAACACCCACTAAGCTGGAGGCTCTGTGAGGGCAGCGACTATAGTATTCTCAGCTGTGGTCACTGTGCTTGTCACACGGTGGTTGCCTACTAAATATATGTTGGAAAACGGGGAGTAGGAAAAAGATAGGAGAATTTGGACCAAATTTCAGCCTTCCTTAGTTAGTATTCATATGCTGCATATTTAGTGTATTACTATTGAGCCATATATATCTTTTTAAAAACTTTTTATTATTTTTAAAAGTTTTATTTTTATGCATGAGAGACACAGAGAGAGAGGCAGAGACCTAGGCAGAGGGAGAAGCAGGCTCCTGAGCCTGATGCAGGACTCAATTCTAGGACCCTAGGATCAGGACCTGAGCCAAAGGCAGACACTCAACCACTGAGCCACCCAGGTGTCCTTCAAGTCATATGTATCTTAACACATCTTAAGTCCTTTTCGGATTCGGCATGGCTTAAAAAGGAGTCGAATAAGAATTATAGGAAGAGAATAACAATGTATGACAGGCATGAAAAATGGCTGAATGTTTATACCCAGCCCTGGGTTCCCGATACTTTACTGTTTCTTCACTGAATTCCATACAGGTTAAAAAAAAAAAAATCCTCAAAATCACCAGCACCTGTGTGTATTTTTATGTGGCAGTGACTGTAGTGCATTTCAGTGTTAACAGACTTGGTGATAACCTCCATGTAATTTTTGGTAGCTCTTTCCTTGTATTGTGCAAGTTACCAAATAATATTATGCAATTATGACTTCAAATTTCCTAGTTACCATCATTTTGATATGATTATCTGCTTCCTTTTTATCACATCACATAAAACACACCTCTAATTTGGCTTTGAGTTTTCTGCAGCTGCTCTTAAAACTATTTTGTGACTCCTTGTAACTTGTCTGCCATGAAGAATAAAACCTCTCTGCACTTGAAGATGATTTTCCCTCTTTCCTGTCTAATGTTTCCGTATAAGAATGAAATCATAGTGATGCTTATCATCTGAAAATTTCTTGGAATCAAAACACTCTGATCTCCTCTGAGGCTTCTAATGGCATTGCTTCATGGAGGCTATCGGACCAAGAGAAAAAAATAAAGTGAGGGGTTCTCAGTGAAAAGTTGGGGTCCATCATTAGAAACTACAGGAAAGAAACAATTTGACATGGAAGCCCTCAACACATGCTTAGGTTCTCTTTGATTTTCTGCTTAAGTTTGGCAACTGCCAAAAATGGAAAGTATGTCTGTATGTGTGACATGTATCTCTTTATGAAGATGCATGACTGTATATGCATCTATTTATTATTTTAAAAATGATCATAATGCTGTACTTATAACCATTTTTATTGGGCTTTGATCAAAGATCACTCTTTATCTTTAGAAAAAAATTAGCACTTTTTTTTTCTTTTAAGATCAAATGTTCTAGGTTCTCTTTTTGAGAGGAATCTCATCTTGAGAGTTAGTATGTATTTGCCTTAGAAATCTGTCTGCTGGAGAGGCTGATGTTTAGCAGTACTGATGATAATGAAGGTGAACAAAGTACATTGGTATGTCCATGAACTTGAGTGCATCTTCACTCAGATGAGCTTATTTACACCGGAGACAGCTAATTATGTTTCTGGTAGCTTGGTGGTTAAAGGGCTCAAGATGTTTATCTGCAGACATGCTTGGGCATTGACCAGCTGATGTTTACCACATGAGGCAGCCTTCTGACTACCTAGAATGTCTGAGCATTCTCTGAGCCATACCTGGGACAGGCAGAGGGATCAGATTTAAAAATGCACTTTGAGTTTTTGATGTTTTGGGTTCTGGGGACTGTGGTATGGCCACCGTGATGAGGCTGTGAATGCAAGAGTAATGGCTTGAAACCTCCAGAGGCAAGGACACATTGACAGGCTAAATTCAAAAGCCAGGGTAATATTTTCATGTATCTAGACAAGGAAATTCTGTGCTCTGAGGCCTGTGGATTAGATAGAGGATAGTCATAAATATTCTCAGTCTTTCAAGAATGACAAGAGGACAAGACTTGGAATTAGATGCAGAATCAATTCCCAAATCTGTCACTTCTAGTTACTTGACCTTTGTCAAGCCACCTCTTTCTAGGCCTTGGTTTTGTCTTTGGCAAAACTCAGGGGTCTTGAACCTGGATGGCCTCAGAATTGCCAGGGCTAATGTGAGATATTCAGATTCTGGAGTTCCACTCCAGGTCAAGTGAATCATAATTTCCAGTGAGTGAGGCCCAGGCATCTGTATTATTTTTTTATTATTATTGTGGTAAAATATATATAACATAATTGCCATTTTAAAATGTATAGTTCAGTGGCATTGAATGTGTTCGCATTGTTGTGCAACCATTACCACTGTCCATTTCAAGAACTTTTTCATCATCCCAAGCTTAAACTCTATCCCCACTCAACAATAACTCCCTATTCTCAGCCCCTGGTAACCTCTATTCTACTCTCTATCTCTGTGAATTTGCCTATTCCAGGTACCTTCTAGAAGTGGAATCGTATCACATTTATCCATTTGGAACTGGCTTATTTCACCTAACATAATATTTTCAATGTTCATTCATATTATATAGCATGTATCATGATTCTATTCCATTTTGAGGCTGAATAAGAATTCATTGTGTGCATATAACAGCTTTTGTTTATCCATTCATCCAGCAGTAGACATTTAGGTTGTTTCTAGTGGGCATCTGTATCCTTAACTAGCTCCCATGTGGTTCTGATGTTCAACAGGCTTGGAAGCCACTGGAATTAATGTTCTTCTGGTTAAATTCTCAGTTTGTGTATAGAATGCTTAGGAGGAGGGTGAGATATAATGTCATAACTTAAAAGATGTGACTATTGGTATTTTTAAGTTATTTATCTAGGTATATAGAAAAAAGAGCATGGCCTTGGATGCCAATGAAATCCCCTAAACTCTAGCCAAATGTTCATGGTCTGTTCTTAGGAAGAAGAGAAGCTTCACAGACCCAATAGCCACTAATGTTAAAATACATAGTTCTGTACACAGTGGTGTGTTGGAGTGCTTATCTTCCCAACTTTTTGTTCAGGGACATCATATTGGTAGTTTGAAATTGACTGGTGGGAGTATTTACACCTTGGAAATTGGAAAACCCTACAAAATCAGGGCTTTTCTCTTTTGTAGAGCTGATTATTAAACATTGGCAGTATGCCACTGACTGCATGCTATGTGTTCAGGATTTTTATTATTTTTTAAAAATACCACTAACAAAATAAATATATTTTAAAAGATAAGCCTTTGTTGACAGGCTAAAACCCAGAAATCCATGCTTTCAGATTTAGAAAGTGCAGGTGATTGATGGTTCAGAGCTCCCATTAAACTCCCATTAAGCACCTCTCCTTGAACTCCATGTTGGATGAAGTGTGGGTTTCTCTCTTGGTGGCGATTTCTCCTTATCCTCCTTCAAGTATGATCATGCCCATCAATGACTGCTTTTCTTGTCAGATATTTGGCAATCTCTTTTACAGCTTCTGCCCATGGGTGAAGAAGGTCTTTTTCAATTTTCTCCTGTTTTTAGAGAGGATGAATTTTTCTCTTTAATGCCCTTATCTACCCATGTTGCAAATGTAATGAAGACCTCCCTCAGTTTTCATGGCATGAGATTAGAGGGGGGCCACACACAGCCTCCCAGAAGACTCCACAAATATGTTTGTGCTGTTTAATCAGACACTTTTTCTGCTGGCCACACAGTCCTAAAATCATCCCATGCAAATGAGCCTCAGCTCAAACCTTCTAGAAAAGAGCCCAGGTAAAGAAGGTGGCAGATAAGAAAAAGATGGGCTATAAGGATCTGCATTCCACTCCTGACCCTCCAGGGATGACCTTAGTCCTTGGACTGCTCTTTGACAAATGCTCTCTAAAAAGTGTAATTGACAAACACAGGCAGGCTTCATCCTGCAGGGGAGAGGCTCCTAGGTGATGCATGCATCAAGCCTGATTTTCCCATATAAACAATTTTTTAAAAGACATAAAAAGGGATATGCCTAACAGGGGTATTTTGTAGATATAGACAAGCATATTCCAAAAGTTATATAAAAAGGCAAAAGATCTAGAATAACCAAAACAATTTTGAAAAACAAGAATAAAAGGGGGAAAATCAGTCTACCCATTTTCAAGACTTATAATATAGATGCAGTCATAAAGATGATGCGGTATTGGCAGAGGGTTAGATGTATACATCAATGAAGCAGAATGGAAAGCCCAGAAATAGACTCCTACAAAATGCACAACTGACTTTTGATAAAGGTGCCAAGGCAGTTCAATGGAAGAAGACTGACCCTTTCAACATCCGGTGCTGGAAGAATTAGACACGCACAGGCAAAAAAAATGAACATGAGCTGAACCTTGTATGTTATACAAAAATTAATTCAAAATTGATCATGGACTTAAATGTGAAACACAGAACTATGAAACATGTACAAAAAGCATATAGGAGAAAAATCTGTCAGACCTAGGGCTGGGCAAAGAATTTTTTAGATTTGATACCAAAGGCACTGTCCATAAAATGGAAAAATTGATAAATTAAACTTCATTAAACATTTTTGCTTTGGGGAAGACCTTGTGAAGAGAATAAAAATATCTAATTAGACAATGAGAAAAAGACATGAGGAGGTGTTTCACTATATTGTATACACAGATGGCAATAGAGCACATGAAAAGTTACTCAACATCGTTAGCCATTAGGAAAATTCAAATCCAAACCTCCGCGAGATATTACTACTCACCTATCAAAATGGCTAAAGAAAAAAAATAGCATGATTAACACCAAATGCTGGTGAAGATGTAGAAAATCTCTGATATATTTCTGTAAAAATACCAAATGATTCAGCTACTCTGGATGAGGGTATAATGGTTTACAGAACTAAATATACACTTACCATATAACCTAGCAATTGCTGTCTTGGGCAATTCCAGTAAAATGAAAACCTCAAAACTCTATACACAAATGTTCATAGCAGCTTTAATCATAACAGGCAAAAACTGGAAGCAACTCACATGTTCTTGAGTGGGTGAATGGTTAAATAAACTGGTATATCCACACCATGGAATACTACTCTGCAATAAAAAAGGACTAAACTATTGATCCATGCAAAAACTTGGATGTCAAAACAATTATTCTAAAAGAAAAGAGCCAATCTAAAAAGGCTGCATACTGTATGATTCCATTTATGTAACATTCTTGAATAACAAAATTATACAGATGGAGAGCTGACTAGCGGTTGTCCAGGCTTAGAGATGGAGGCTACAAGGGGAGTCAGTGTAGTTATAAATGAATGGCTTGAGAGGGCCTTGTTGTGATAGTACAGTTCTGAATATTTATTGGTTATACAAAGATATACATATGATAAAACTGCATAGAAACACACACACACACACACGTACAGGTGAAGCCAGTAAAATCCAAATAAGCTCTAGACTGTACCAATGTCCATTCTTGATTTTGATACTGTACTATAGTTATGCGAGATGTTAATGCTGGAGGAGCCTGGATGAAAGGTGCATGGAGAAAATATTTTTTTGTATCTTCCTGTGAATCTATAATTATTTTGAAACAAATGAAAAGAACATTTTCAAAAGAAAATTTTCAAAAGAAAAATGAGGGTGGTAGGATATTTCTGACAATTTTTCTGCAAGAAGCCCTAAACATCCTATTTAATCAACCATAAAGGTTATGTCTGTGTAATCTGTTTCTCAAGTGTGAAAATCATGCAGTACAATTCATTAATCAAATAGATGGCATTTCTTATGCGTGTTGTATATAACTTATTTCTTCTTCATGCTAGTCAAAGAGATTTTCATGGATATCCTTGAAAATACTTTGGGGAAACTGAGAGTTCCATTCATGACTCTTTGTGGCTGCCATAATTTATCCTCTGAGGTGTTTGGTGTTTGGCTGTCTTCAAATAAATCTTATTTTCTTAAATTGCTGCTGTGTGTCCCAAACTGTGAAACATGTTCCTGTTTTGAAAAATGCATGAATCCAACCTTAGATGTTTGAATTTGATCTTTTGATCCTTTATCATTTGTTGCTTCAAAAGGCCTAAAGGTTGGCATGATTGGTAGCCCAAGGTAAAGACGTTCAGAACAGAGTTTAAATGTAAACCCACAAAATCAGGTCTTGCCTCTTTGGCCACAACATCTGCATTTTACTTTATAATATTGTTTTTTAGACATCACTGGAACATGATGTTAAAGTAACACCGAAAGGCAGCATGTTATGTTCCTCATGGATATCATTTTTACTTTGAAGCTACCACATTCTAGGTTTCCTTCATGTGGATGGCAGGAACCAAATAATGAATCGAACATGAATTTTGGAGCAAGATAAAAAGAATGACTGTATTTTGATCTGGACAAAGTAATTTAGCTTTTCTTGATTTCTTCATTTTAAAAACTAGGGGTAAAGTGTTCTCTGTCCTAGAATTCTTTTTGTGAGGATAGAATGAAATCACATGTGAAAACCCCAAGAACAGTGCCTTACCTTTAATAACTATGTAGTAAGTTTTATTTTCTCTCTTCTATTTTCTCTTGTTGGAGGATTATTTATTTAATATTTCTGAAAATATTTTATGGAACTCACCTTTGGAAATGACCTCTGGTAACATTTTGCTGGTCCACATTAGAAGACCAGTCTGATGACTTCATAGGACAATGTCTCCTGGTTTTTACTCTTTTTCCATTTTTGCTTCATCTGAGCTCCACTCAGTTCTTTCTCCTTTGCCCATTGAGGAGCAATGGATATTGGATGTTTAACAATGGGATGCTGAGGATATAATGGACCTGGCCCCTGCAGTGCCAATTCAGCCCAGAGGGAGAAGCATTCCTGTGTTCTTTATAGTAAGAACAGATCAACTGCAGGAGTGATGGGTGATGTGGATCTATAAAAAAATTGTTGCAGGTATTTTTGTCTCTTAATGCATTGCATATTTCCTTTATTACATTAATTACACTAAAAGTTTGAAAGCATATTTTATTGCATAGAAGCCTAATTTATTTGTGGCTCCTAGAATCTGTTTTATTACCATAATATCAATGCCAGATATTGTATGTATTATAATCTTATGAACTTATGAGACTGGCTCTATAAGCCACAATTTCTTCACTTTACAGTCCTCAATAAACACATAGATTAGAAATCCAAGTAAGTCACGTGGAGATTTTGTAATGGTGAAATGAGTTGAATTTGCAAATCATCTGTACTTGTCTAATACTTCTGCATATTTGGGATTTTATTCATAAAGCCGTCAAAAAGTAAAATAGCTTCCCATCATTTATTTTTCTATTGATTATTTCATTTCAATCATCTATTTAATTTCTATTTGAAAAACAAAACAAAAAAGTCATGAAAAAGAATGTTGTGGGGGGCACACACTACTCTTTAAGAACTCTGTTCATGAGGCTGATTCTTTCTCTTGGGATTGAGGAAATGGTTTGACTATAAAATTCCCATTAGCCAAAAATAAGCAAAATTGCCTGCAGGATTCATGGTAGGTACAGCCTTGGAGAGTAATAAAAGCCTGTTTTAAATGAACTCCTAAGGACACGATATAAGCCCTAGAATGGCTAGTCAGATTTTATGTTTATCCCTCTTGATTATACTTCCATATGTTTCTGGAGAACAGTGTCTGAAAAGTGCTTCATTAAAAAAATTGTATTGGACTGGGGTAATTTGGGGCTTATTGACCAAGTCCCAGGGCTAGGGGTAACCTATCAGGTGGCCCGGAAACAGCAAAGAATGGCAAAGCTGTTTGCTCTGCTTCCTTGTGCCATGTGGCATGAACTGACTTCAAAGACCCCAACTTCTCTTTAAGTAAGTATGACAGTTTGCATGCTAACCCTTGCCCCCAACAAAAGACAAAAATAAAACAAATTTGGGGTACCAAAGTGGATTTTGGAAAGAAAAGGCACCCTCCTACAAGTTAATCTAAGATGAGGCTTGCACAGCATGGGAAGACGGGACCAGGAAAGTGTTGGTATGCTTGTCACTACTTAGGTTTGGTAGGTCCTGGAAGCTCGAGGACTTTCCTTCATTCTGTTCGATCCTTGCCCACCTGTTACATGAGGGGTAGTAGGGTTAGTCGGTGTTAAAAGAGAGAGGCTTTGACATCTGAGTTGCTGCAGGGAAGCTTTGCTGTTTCTGGAAGTGGAATAGTGGATTGAACTATTCTCTCCAAGAGGAGAAACACAGGAGGTCCAGGGAATGTCATCTTTTCAAAATTCTTTTTCTGGGGTTTACAGGCATAGCTGCATGTTAGTGCTTACTATGTATTCCAGTGAAATTGAACATTTCTTAAGTACCTGCCATATACAAAGTACTGTAAGGGACCTATAAAGGGATATTTGAAAGCCCGCAGACACATGAAGAAAGAGCACAAGAGCACATCCTGAGTGGGGAAGTTTCTAGGAAGGCTTCCCAGAGGCTAGGACCTTGAGTTGAGTCTTGAAGGAAGAGTCAGCCAGGTAAAGAAGGAGGGCCTATGTGACCTATGTGTCACTGTGGGGATGATAGAGATGGAGGGAATGGATGAGATCTGGGTTTTTAAAGAAGGGAGCAGCATTTGCAAAATTGTAGGGTGAGATCTTCTTGACATATTTGGGGGGGATTCTATGTGTGGCATGTCTGCAGCGTGGGGAATTTGGGAGCAGCAGATAAGAGAATGAAAAAGTGAGTCAAGGCCTGATCTGAGATATATGCTAAGAAGTTTGAATTTTATAGCAAAGGTCCATGGTTTTTTTTTTTTTTTAAGATTTTATTTATTTATTCATAGAGACAGAGAGGCAGAGACACAGGCAGAGGGAGAAGCAGGCATCATATAGAGAGCCTGACGTGGGACTCGATCCAGGGTCTCCAGGATCACGCCTTGGGCTGCAGGCGGTGCTAAACTGCTGCGCCATGGGGGCTGCCCCAGTCTGTGGTTTTAAATCCTCTCCCACTTCCTCCTTCTAGATACTGTGAGCCAGTTGGTTTGGAAAAGAAAGATTGGGGATAGGTATCAGTCTACATCTCAGCCAGGCTGTGAACCTTTAGTCATTGATAGTGCAAGTGCATGAATGACCCGGACTTGAAAGAGCACACACTGGTAGCTGTGCAGGAGGATGCTTGGCCCTATCCAAGCTGAGAGAAACAGTGAGCCTATTGGAGTAGTCCAAGTGAGAAAGAACTAGCAGCTTAGTTGAGGCAGGAGTGGAGAGAATGGACGGGTAATTGGAAGAGAACATCTAGAAGGTATGTATGTTGTGGGAAGGGGCAAAAAAGGAAGGGGAGTGCGGTCATCTGGCCACAGAGAAGTCCTGTAAGGTGAAGACTGTCTTTGGACTGGGTAGTAGTAAGCAGCTGCAGCCAGAGACAGTGAAGTTTCAGTGGGATGGTGGAGGCAAAAGCCTGATAACCCAAGAACTTCAGGTCTGTTATGAGTGGAGAACATGGATAATCCCAGGGACCTGGATGGAGTTCCAGGACTGAAAGGCCTGGAAAGGTAGGCTGAGGCTAATGCTGTGAGGTGCCTGCTGGGGGTTGTTATTGGTAATGGTAAGGTCCAGTTCTCTGCTCTTAGGCTAATGTTAACCTGACAGATGAGAAGGTTAATAAGCCTTTTTAGGGTGAGACCAGGTGGAGTTAAGGCTTATTAGAAGGCCAATGCCATTTTTTTTAATGGTCCTGATGACTTTTAACAGCTATTTTAACAACAGAATGATGAAAATATGTGGTATTCTTTCTCTCTTGGGATAATATGGCTGCTGAAATGGTCGCAACTAATAGGAAAAATGAGTTTTATTGCTTAATTGTGGATTCAATTTGTGTGTGTACTTCCTGTTACCATTGCCATGTGTTTTCTGAATTGACTAGTTGACTAGGCCAAGCTTCTCTGTAAGAGTGTGTATTTTTAAAAATAATGCTCTGAAATTCTTCTCCACCCGGAAAATATTTAACATATAAAAAGCCAAAAATACATACATAGGTGAAGTATAGCTAGTTTATGCTTGTTTTTGTCTAACTAATTTTGTAGAGAAGAGCTAGTTGGGGATGTGATGGTTTTGATCAGGGTGTCTCAATGTTGGCACAATTGACATTTTGAGTTGGTTGAGCCTCTGTTGTGCCTTGTAGAGTGTTTAGCAGCATCCCTGGGCTCTACCCACTAGATGCTTGTAACACTTTTATCTCCCCACTTGTGGCAACTGAAAATATCTTCTAACATTATTAAAAGTCTCCGGGGTGGGGGATGGGAAGAATGTAAAATCGCCCTAGATTGAGAACTATTGGTTCTCAATATATATTGTAGTGGTTTTATTGGAAGATAACTACTTCCTCCTGCTGCAGTATGGATAGTTTTACTGAAGCGTGTGGAATCTGAGAAGCTTTTTATCACCAGAAGAAAACTAATGAATATTTATAAATTGTCTTGTCAAGAGTTTATTTACAAATATTTGAAGAAAAAAGAAAAGCTACTTTTTTGGTGGCCTGACCATGCCTCTGCTTACCCCATTTACTCACTCTTTAATTTAAAGTTCCTGAATATGCTGTCATTTAGTTTTAATCTGGGTTGTTGAGGTCTCAATGCAAGGATATTATGCACTAGAGAGTGCCCAAATAATACCATCTGCCTAGAACTGGATGTGAAAGTGTGAATTTCAAGCAGGACATGGATTCTAGCATCACCCTCACACCCAAGGCTTTCTAACTTTGAGAAAGCCACTTTAATCTTTCTGTGCAAATTTTCTCATCTGTGAAATGAAGGAGATAAAGTATATTCTCTGTAAGTTTGCTTCTAGCTCTAAGATTGAAATGCTTTGATTGTTTTTTTGAGTGGCTTCCCCTTGCCATGCAACACACCCCCTAGTGCACTGCAACCCAAGATATGCTCTGTAGGTCGCCAATGGTCCATAGACTACATTGCTGGTCTGCATTGAGAGAAGTACAGAAATAGAGACAATTAGAAATGTTCATTATAATTTGACAGAGTAATTTTATGCCTATTACATATAATACAAAAAATTGAGCTTATATTTTGCCTTCGTCTTTTATTTATTTTAATTTTTTAAAAAGATTTAAAAAAAATTTATTTGAGAGAGAAAGAGAGGGCATAAATGGGGCGGGGGGTAGAGGGAGAAGCATATTCCTGCCAAGCAGGGAGCCTGAGACAGGACTCAATCCCAGAAGTCTTGGATCATGCCCCGAGCCCAAGGCAGACGCTTAACCAACTGAGCCATCCAGGTGCCCTTGTCTTAGTCTTTTAAATGGAAACTTTTAGTAATTCATTTTTATTATGTTTTATGAAGATAGAAGTCCACATTGGATTGGAAGAAGAAAAATAAAATAAACTGGTCTTTCGCTAGAGGTAGTTTGAGAAGCACTGCCTTGATGTATGATGGAAATATTTTTTTGCTTCTCTTTTTATACTGGCCAATAAGAGAGATATTTAGTATATACCTCCTCTGGGGTTTTGATAAAGAGAGGGGCAAGATACTGCCTGTCTGCTTTGTCAGCAGCTTAAAGTTGGTGGCAAAAAAAATAAGAGGTAATTCTGTAGTAAATATGAGGTTCTCTTTGGTTATATGTATATATGTCTTCACATAGCTCATGTTAGTATCTTGCATCAAATAACATGTTTATCTTAGAACAGAAACCCAAAGAGCAGTGAAAATGCCCATTTAAACCCCTCCAAACATTATTTTAACCCCCAACATAAACAATCTACTAGAATGTTTGGTATACGGAGTCTCTGTACTAGTGATGTTGGCAAGGATAGGAAGAAAAAGGAAAAGGTGTGGATTATACTTGCTAAAGAGATTAATATAGATGTTTGGGCATCTATTCTATCATTCAGACTCATCTAACATTTGGGAAAATCTGTTCTGTGGACTCGGGTGTGATACACTGATAGGTGAACAAGGGCACTTAAGCAATGAGCACTTCACAGTTTCACCTTGTTCTTCATATGTTAAACTAAGGTGGAGGAGCCAGCCTTTAGACTGACACTTATTTGAGGGAGAAAACATTGCTCCTTTCTCTGCACTGTGAACCACTTGTCTGAATACCTTTTATCCCATATTGAGTGGAATAATCCAGAGAGGCCTGCCCTACTCCTGGGAACCCTTCACACATGACCTGGCATTGTGTAGGAACAGTCTCTGGGCTTGCAGTTCCTGCCTGGTCTGCATGGGTTTTGTAGTGTACTTCCTCCTCCAAAGTAAAAAAGGCAAGATCTTTGCTTGCTCTATTAGCAGCAGAAAATCACCCTTTCTTTCAGTCTTTTTTTTTTTTTTAAATCCAGAGGATGAAAATATATAACATATTTGGAAACTCCACTGGCAGACTTGGCAGGCGTTTCATATTTACTTGGACTTAACATGAATTGGATTTGGTCCTCTGATTTCTCCGCCTCCATCTCTCAGAACAAGTTATTTATTATCCAGTGAGTCTGTGTTAGTGGATCAGACATGCACATGGCACATCTATTGTAAGTGTGTTTGTTCACTAAGATTTATGCTAGCCCAAATTGTTTTATATTGGTTTTCATTGTTGAAAATTTACTATATTCATTCTTGGTTTGGCGTAAGTATTTGTAGTGTGCTAGGGGTTCCTGTGGTTGAACATTTTATCACTATAACACTTCATGCAAAGGAAATTAAAAAATATATAGTGAAAGCATTTCCCTAATATGTTTCCAATCAGCTGTGTATTTTAGTAATTTGATTTGTAGGAACTAGAGAGAAGAATATTACTGAGCTCTTTTCAATCATTCATAATTCTCTGGCAATTCAGATCATGGTTCCAAGTTTATGAAAGTGTCTCTTGAAATTTTCTTCAGTCCTTTAGTATTCAGTTTGTGTATTAAGAGAGTTTTTATATTTTATTATTTTATTTTACTTTATTTTACTTTATTTTATTTTATTTTATTTTATTTTAATTACCACAGCAATATCTAAAAGAATTCAGAGAAGGAGATGAGTTTTCTATCTGTGTCTTGGACAAGAAAAACTGATGTGGATTGAGGTTGACTGGCTTGCCAGAAATCAATCATTGGTATTGAGAGACAGGCCCTTTTATTTCTGCATTATCCTATGTATGTGTTCCTACTTCTGTACTCCTTGGGCTAAGGGATCAGACTGTGACTTGTAAATCCCTTTGCTTCATGCGCTCCTAATAATCTAATATGCAGTGATGAGTGCATAGGCAGGTGCATCTTCCCTGAAAATGTAAAACATGGGATGGAGGGTGATATTTGGACAAGCTAAACAAAGATCTAGGCTGTGATCCTTGTGCCATTATTTCTTTGGCTCTTTCTATAGGAACTTAAGCTAACTGGCTTGTTTCCTCTTTTGAGATCTCTGGGTCTTTGATTTCTGCTTTTGCTGATGAATGAGCATGGCTTCTGTTTTGGTTAGTAAATTAACTTGTGATAATCCATACATTTATAGTTTTAGATTTTTAAAATCTAGTTCACTATCTAAAAGTAAAATCAAAGTGAAATGTGAAATAATAGCTCTTAAACTGGGAGGCAAGACTTGGAAGATTTTGTCTGGTGAAGATAGTAGCTTGTCAAGCGTCTTAGATGGGTAGAGAATTTTGCAATCATTTCCTATATTTTAATTTTCTGCTTTAGCTCCTGTCAGGTTTTAAACTTCCTTCTTGACCTTCAGCAGTTTTGTGTTCATTTAAGTCTTATGAAAAATCCCCTTACACAGTGGTGATTTTAGCCCTTGTCCTCCTCATACTTCACTAGGCATAAATAAAATCACGAGGTCCTGCATTTTGGCCAGGAAAGTTCATCAATCCATGCTTTTCCATTTGAAAACTTCATCTGGGAGGTTAATCTTCTCAGTAGCCAAAGAATTAATATAAGTGAAAACCAAGTGGATATTTAGAAGGCTTAGTTGTGTTTTGGAGAAAATGGCCAAGGAACGTGATGGTTCCCACTATCCCTAGTCCTGGCTTAGAAAACATAACTTCCTTTGCTCCAAAAATAAAGGAAACACACATTCATTCTTGCTCTTTTTTTTTTCTTGCTTCTGTGTTTCCTGTTTAGGTTGCACCTATGAAGGAAATACCTATAACAGCTCTTTCAGATGGCAGACTCCTGCACAACCCTGTGTTCTACGTCAGTGCCAGGTAAAGTCTATTTTACTCTCTACTCAAAGGGAATCAATAGTCTTCCTCAGAAGGATCTTCTGTGCCTTAGAAGACAACACAGAACACCCCCCCCCAAAAAAAAGCAAAACAAAAATAAAACCAAAAACAAATAAAAAACCAACTTCTGCATATTTATTGTGACATTCACCATAACAAGACAGGTCCAGGATAGATACCGTATAGCAGTCACTTCTGGAAACATGCAGTGGAATTATCCGCCATTGTTAAATTGTGCCTGGAAAATCTCTGGGAAGATGTATATGTCCTTGGGGAAAATTCATGTCTTCCTGTGAGTCAACTTTGAGCAAAACATGAATTCCTGTTAGCAGAAAGAAGTATTGTTAGAGGATATATGTTTTCCTTCTTTGATTTAGAAATATTTTGGACTGGAGCCAATCTGTAAGCTTATTAAATCAAAGCAATTAGTACACCGTAACCTCAATGATTTCAACCTGACAAATTTGAGAACCACCAGTTCAGGTCCTAAAGAGCCCACTGTGGCTGGTACTTGCTGCACTCTGCAAAGGGCACTGATTCTACATGACTCTAGTTGTTACAGATCTTCAATAGAGCAAGATAAACTAAAGGAGAAATGTAGAACCTAAATGTTCAAACTCCTTTTCTTATCTCTGAAGAAATATTCAGTTAAAAAATGCTTATCTAATTTTGACATAATTTAGAAATTCTCTGTGGAGAAGATGCTATTAAATCACTTTACCCCTAGCCTCATTTTACTGTTCCAAGATATGCTCTTGCATTTAAAGGTTAGTGTAATAATGCATGTTTCTTTTGGATCTTATCTCAAGTATACTGACAGTATACTGAAGTCTGACTTTTATGCAGCCATGCTGTTATATTCTCACGGTGGGTACACTCACTCAAAAGATCATCAGTTATTTATTTGGCTAAATGTTCAGTTCATTTGTATAATAAATCAAAATTATTTGTGAAAATAAGCAGTAGGTAGAACAGATACAAATAATATTTTAAGTGAATCAATAAATATTTGTTGAATTTTTGCTCTGGGTTATAGATTCAACCAGCTTCATGGAACAAAAAGATGAGAGCAGTGAGTTTTAATAACATCAAAAGTCCAATTCATTCTAAAATTTGCACCACCCCACTCACATCCTGCTTCCTGACCAATGAAATTTCCACTCTTTGATAGGTGCACTCTGAAAGCCCTGTTACACTATCTTTTAAACATGACAACCTTGTTGGAGTTACCTTTTGGAGTGTAGTATAACATTTTTTTGCAACAGCCAGAGGTCCTGAAGATCCTCAAATTGCATGAGCTGGTGGCGAATTTTGCTACTTTTGGATGAAGAATTAAATGAAAGCTATTATCTGGGAGGAAATATTTTGTTGACCGAATAACACATGAAGCCATTTTCAAGTGTTGACACTGAAACTCCTATTGCCTATCGTCTTTGGTCACCGGCAACTCATTAGGCCCACAGAGAATGGTGCAGGAAGGAACATCCCATTATCATTGGAAGCGATCTCAAGGACCAACAGCCCTGGGAGTCAGGAAGTGCTGAACTGCAGAGTAGAGCCCTGAAAGGGAATGTTCCCTACCAAAGATGACCTTTGCTGTTTCATTCTCCCCCCTTTTAAAGATTTTGCCTAAGCCCTGCTAACTTGTTTAGAAATACATTTCATTCAATAGTCATAAAAGCAAACCTCTAAGGTAGTTATAAGAGCTGTCCCTCTGCTCAGCTGGCACCTTCCCACCCTGGATTATTTTCTTCCTTCTTTAGGGAATGAGTTCTCATCTGTGAATGTGGGAAGTAGCCACTTACTGGTACCTGGAAGGGAAGGCTTCATTTAAGATACTCCTCTGCAGAATGGCACAATTGCAAACTCTTTAACTCTTCCCTTCTCAGGGCATAAGATCGGTAACAGAAGAGAGAGTGTAGGGTACACTGGACCTCTCCTTCTCATTTCCTGTGAAGTGAGGATGGTATTATCTCCTAGGGTGATGGTAAGCATCAATAAAAACACTTCAGGTAGAGGCTGCATGGACTGGACACAACTAGGTACCAGACAGGTAACAGCTAGTCTAACACCTGGGTTATTTCCATTTGAGTTGGATTCTAGCTTCTTAAATCCTCCTACCAAAAGAGTTCTGATGGTGAAAAATTTACCTTTATTTTCCTCTTTGACATTCTAACTAAAGAGAAAACTGAAGATCACAGACAGGAAATTCATGCTGGGAACAAATCTGAAACCTCCATCTGGATTGCAGATACTAAAGGGAAATTGATCTTGGGCCATAGCTTTTTGCATTGCTTCAGTTATGTAACTAAAGCACAGATCCTTTTTTGATGTTGTAGACTGTGATATTTTGACAGTTGTTTTTTCTTTCCCAAATGTGATATAGACCACAATAAATTCCTCTCGTAGTGGAATCCTCAGGCTCGACAAATATGAAGACATTTAGGATATAACTTTCCTTGTTGGACTGAGATAATATGGTAGCAGACAGGATGAGGAAAATTATCTAGTTGTCAAACTGTTACATTTTTTTTAGCCTGTGCTACCCTTCCTTGCAAAACAAAATTAAATAAAAACACAAATCCATTTATAAAATGGGTAGAGATTATGGAGAAAATAATTCAAAGGCCAGCTCTGACAATTAATCAAAAAAATGTGTCAATTGACATTAAAATACTAGAATCCCAAGGTTCGTTTGCAAATGAGTCATTCGATTTCATTATTAAGATCTAAAGGCTCTATTTTTCTATATATAGCATGAACTTTAAAGCAGTTTTATCTAATCTCATTATTTGATGCTGGAGAGCCAGGCTCCCTCTGTGAGGCAGAGTAAAATTTCTAAGATTGCAGAGCTTGTCTAGATATTTCTAGAGGGGGGGTAAGGAATAAGGTCTCCAGATGCCAGTCTGGGGTATTATGTTTATACTGTGCCTCATAATTAATGGCTTAAAGTGTAATAACAATGATAGAAAATACAGTCAGTGTTGACAACTTAAAACAATTGTGAATGAATAGTAGACTCAGCTGCTGGCTGACAGCAAGAAGGTCTTTAATACTAGATTTAAAAGAAAGAACTTGGGGCCAAAGAGGAAGATCAAGAACAGGGCCAATACGGGATTTGTGCTCTGAGTTTGAAAGCGTCAAGGCTGTGAGCTGGGGAGATGGGACCTCATTGGTGCCATGTCCTCTGGACCTGACACCCACCTTCCTTTGCACTTTGATGTTCAGATGCTTCCCCTACTCCCTTGGTTACTTTCCCAAAGTGAATCCCTCCTCAGTGGGAATTCTGGGCTGACATGTTTGTGGCATTCTGTTTTTCAGGAAGGTGTTGTCACAGAGTCTGAGGTGCGATGTGTTGTTCATTGTAAAAACCCTTCCAAGCATCTGGGAACGTGCTGCCCCACATGTCCAGGTAACGTTCTCAGGAAGGGAAGGCTTCCAGGCTCCCTGGTACAGCACATCACTGTGAAATCTCTGAGCTCTCTCAAGAAGGCAGGGTTCTCCCCTTCTGGACTGGAACTTCTCTCACTTGGTGTCTGTGTACAGAATGGGTTTAGAGAGCAAACTCCTTTGCATAGAAATGTCCGGTTGGACTCTTTGGTGTGCCCAGGATGAATGCAATGTGCTGTAGGTCTTGGCATGTGGATACTCCAGGCTCCGGAGGCCCGCTTTCCACTCCACAGGGCCACAGGTAACGCTTACTTTGGAAGGAAAGGCTGTGGCTTTCTCTTGCTTCCAGAAATGTCTTTTTACTGCTTCATATTGCAGTATCTTGGCTAGAGCTCGCCTTGGTGATGAAGTGACCAGATGTTTTCTGAAAACTGAGAGCTGTGTCCCTAAGTGAATTTAGCTTCGGGTTTTGCTGGTCTCAGTTTTCGGTGTGGTGCAACAAGTTGGACCCACTGTCTTTTACGAGGGCCCCACTGCCTAGCTGACAGCAAAGGGATCTTTCCTTTCCAGTGGCTAGAGTGTTTCCTCTTACTTTTCTGAACAGGATTACAAAGGCCTCCTGCATCTTTTCTTGCCCTTACGTATGAGCCCAGGGATTTTGAGGTGAGAGAATTTTTTTCTGATCCTTTAAGCCCCTGGCCCATGCTCTCAGACAGATGTTCTGAGTTTTGGTTTTACTCTGAGTGCTTTTCCTCACTGGAGGCGATCCTCACAACTAGCACTCTTTGCTTTTGAGATTAATCTCCAAAGGGCCTTCTGTTCTGCAAAACTTGCTGGGGAATGGCTCAGGTACCATGCTGTGATGCTCTGCAAAGATGAGCCCTGCTCTCTTTGCAGGCAGCTGCTCAACCTCCCCTATACTCCTTGCAGTCTGAGATGCGCCTGAACCTGAGTCCCTCCTAGAGTTCATTTTTTTTTCTCGTCCTTAAATGACAATGAGAACAGTTGCTCTCTACTACCTCTAACCTTCCTGAGTTCCCTGGACAGTCTTGATTGAGCCAAACTTCCTTTCCACATTGGGATTTCTGTGAAGCTTGCATTCTTAGATGAACTTACAAGAAGGCCAAAAACTGGTTGAAAGTAAAAGAATTCTTTCCATAATCCAATTATTTTGTACCTATCAAACAGAGTTTGCTTGAGTTCCTTCTGCCTCTGAATGCAGAGGCATTAAGTGCTTTGTATTTGTATTATGTAACCATACTCTTAAATGCCTAAAGAGTCCTTACTAAGTTAGATCAGTAGCTCTCTAGGCTGCACATGAATATCACCTGGAAACCTTTAAAAAAATCCTGATGCCCTGGCTTCATTTCAGACCAAGTCCATCAGAATCTCTGAGAGCAGAATCCAGGCCCCCCACATAATTCCTATACACCGGCAAGCTTGAGATTGATAACAGAGCAAATTTTATATGCCACATAGATTTAAAAATTATTATAGCTCTTAAATGCGAATTCAGTTATGTTGAAGAGACTGTTGCTTTATTGGTACAGAATCAACTCAATGTATGTAACATTCTTCCTTACTTATGAAATCGTCATGTTTTTAGGCTGCCTTTGGAAATGTGGGTATATAAACAGCTGAGTGAATTTATTTCAGCAGTTGAAGTTATCATATTTGAGCAATTGCTTCTTTCACTTGGCTTTTGGTTGAGTTCCCAGGAAGGGAAGGCTGAACTCTATGATTGCAAATACTGCGGTGCTAAGTCCTCATGAGTATCCAGTGAAGGATGAGGCACTGCCCACAGTTCACACTTAAAGACATTAGACCCAGTAAGAATAAGTACCTTCCCCAGGCCTGTGACTTGGGGTTGGGGTCAGGGTATGGCCCCTTCTCTTTCTTGGCTGCCATACTGTACTTACTCCTCCTCCTGCCCCAAACACACCATAATAATTGTTCTGCTTGGGTCCAGATGCCCTGGGAGACAAACCTTTAAAAGTTAGCATGCCCCACACCCGCCCCCTGACACCTGTTTAGGCTCTGTGCCTTCCATGATGCAGTCAAGAATCAACTTTGTTCCCTCTCTTTAGTTTCAAAGGCCAACCTGTGGGATGCAAATCAAAAGACTCAGAAGAGGTCACATCCAGGATGTATTATC
Source organism: Canis lupus baileyi (assembly GCF_048164855.1). Taxonomy (NCBI): domain Eukaryota; kingdom Metazoa; phylum Chordata; class Mammalia; order Carnivora; family Canidae; genus Canis; species Canis lupus. Next base: position 15,076,948 of record NC_132855.1, on the reverse strand, counting down.
CTTTTTTGGAGGGGAAGAAAGACCCAGCCAAGTCTAGGTAGGGACAGTCAAGGGAAGCCGTGGAGTATTCTCCTTGGTAATTCAGAAGGACTGGCATCTGTCATTGATCATAGAATGGTATAATACATAATGACAAACATGTAAAGTCTGTGGTCAGTTTCTTCCTGAAACAGATTTTAGGGCATTCTTGGTTGTCTACTCTTTCCTTTCGTCTGACTTTACTCAGTGATGGTGGGTTGTGATGGGAAGAGTTTACGTAGATTTTTCTTTTAAAATTCCCTTATTTAAGTTGTCAAATGTAGATTGTTGTGGTTAATCTGTCTGGAAATCTGGATGACAAAACCAGTGTACAAACATACATGAAAGAATTGAAGTCCTCTTTTTGGAAGTGTGCTTTGGAAAGAGATAGCTGGGCACCTGCTCTTATTAACAACGCTGAGGTACAGCCTCTGGGAAGCACCCAAGCTTACTAAGTCTTTCTGTATCAGGGAAAACACAAAGAGGTGGTTGATTGCTGCCTCTGGGTGTGGGTATCAAATAGACTTTAAAACCACAGTTTCACTCAGTGATTCAGCTTCAGACTCAGTAGCATTTGCTTCCGTGTCTTTCAGTGGAACAAAGGGCTCCATATCTAGATTTAAAATGAATAGGTCCAGCAGCCAGATTAAGTGGTTGTGGGTGATCCTTGTTTCTACTTATCAGGGACCAACTGCTTCAAGAGCTTGGTGGGTTCTGTTAATGACTGCAGTTGGCAGGATTTAAATACTTACTCTCAGGGGCATGAGTCCGTTTCTCCTAAGAGCCTCCTTTGCTGATTTTTGGCATTACTGTGCTGGGTCCACCCTCTACTGTTTGGAAAGTGACCTTATTTATTCCAGGAGACCACCTTGTAAGGATAGTCCTGAGGAAAGTGGCTTTGCCATCAGCTGACAGTCCTCTCGTAGCTGGTTTGTCATGAGGTTACTGGCCAGCCTGTGTTTCAGGTCATTTGTGGGATTTTTTTTTAAGAATATGGCAGTGTCCCGAAGCATCTTTCTGAATCAGAGACACCTCCTGGGTTTTTCATCCTATTTTTAGCTAAACTTGGTGGCTAAACCTCTTTAATATCATGCGGGGTGGGTCTGAAAAACTGTGTGGCACCTTTTGCCCTGCTGTTCCCCCTTCCTGCCTTGGTGCCTGACCCTCTGTGTGGTGCAGCTGGTAGGTCAGAGCTGAGTTTGAATCCCAGCTCTGCTGCCTGCCAGCTGAGTGAGTTACTTCTTCTCTCTGAGCCCCATTTCCCTCATCTATGATGAAGTGACCAGTGTCCCCACTTTGTAGGCTCACTATGCAGATGGAGTGAGATCAGGGGTACAGAGAGCCTGGTAGAGGCTGAACAGTTCCTGAACACTCACCAAGTGACGGCTCTTCATGTCATTTGCTTGGTAGCTTGCCTTCTCTCACTTGGCTTTCTTCTGTCTGCCTCTTCCAGCTTCCCTGGGTTTAGTTTTCCCTGGCTGTGATCTGAGTGGTCATGGTGAGCTCCTTAGACTCATAGGGCTCACCATTATGCAGTGTCCCCCTTGGGCTGACCTGGCTTCCACTATCTTTTTTGCTTTTTAGCAGCTCTGGTTTTCTGGACTCATGTCAATCTTTTGTACTCCTTAAAAAAATCTATGAAGCAATCTAGTCCTCTGGTTAAAGAGGACACTCTGCTAGGCAGAGGTGGAGGTGGGAGGTGGATAAGCGAGATGGATGAGCAGTGGACAGAAGCATAGTGTCAAGCTGAGCAAAGGCTGCTGCCCTAATTCTATACTTTGCTTTGCTTTCCAGGTTGTGTGTTTGAGGGTGTGCAGTACCAAGAAGGGGAGGAATTTCAGCCAGAAGGAAATAAATGTACCAGGTGCTCCTGTGTTGTAAGTACTGCCCTAGATGTGCTAAGGGTGTTCCTTCTGGTTAATCATGGCTGGGACCCACCAAAAGCAGCCCTGATTCTCCTTAGTCACTCCTCTCCCTCCTGACATGGAATCAAGGAAAAAGCTCATTGTTTTAGGGCAGGTTTCTCAGCCTTGGCACTATTGCCATTCTGGGCTGGGTAGTTCTTTGTGGTGGGAGCTGACCCGGACATTGGAGGATGTGGAGTGTTATCCCTGGCCACAACCTATCAGGTGCCAGGAGCGCTTACCCTCCCTCAGTTATGATAACCAAAAATGTCTGCTGATGTTGCCACGTGTCTCCTGGAGAAGAAGATCACCGCTGGTTGAAAATCACTGGTTTAAAGAGTGAGGGAGAGGAGCTGGTTTCCCTCTACCTGCCTTCTTTGGGAAGATGTGGATTCTCTTTATTTTAAGGTAGCTGTTGGGTTCTTCAGTGCAGTCAAATGGGAAGCAGATGCGGATAAGTATAGCTTGCCTCAGTATATTCCATGGGGTGAGAGAACCTGATCCAAGGCTTGGTCCTTTTCACCAGAGGATGGACAGGAAGAAATGGGCACTAAACTGTGAATTCAGGGCAGAGTAGGGATTAGTGGGATAAAGCCATAGACTTGCCTTGCTAAGAATTGCTGACTTGTGGTTCATATATTAAGGATAGATTCTGAGTACTTAGAAATGAAAGAAGGAACTTGGAGTATGCCATAATTTTAAAGGGATCTTTTAAATTAATGTATTTCAAATTTGGACTATGATCTTTAGGGGTGATGGTGGTAATGGTGATGATGGGAATCTAGTCTTAATCAGGGCTCCAAGTTACTTACAGTAGGGAGTTAGTATAATGTATTTTTAAAACTTTTAATCTTTTAAATGATTAAAGATTGAAGAACATATAGTATGCATATCAGAATATTAAAAAAAATGTACACAGAGAACTCCAGTATCTCAGTTTCACCAAAGTAGAATCATATGTGGATCAACATGAATTGTAACATTTACCATTTCTCTACATGTCTTTTCTAAAATCTTTCCCTCACCCTACATCACACATTAAAGTGAACATGACCAAGGCTGATGGTTTTTGTTTGTGATAAAAGAAGGAAAGGGGGATCCCTGGGTGGTGCAGCGGTTTGGCGCCTGCCTTTGGCCCGGGGCGCGATCCTGGAGACCCGGGATCGAATCCCACATCGGGCTCCCGGTGCATGGAGCCTGCTTCTCCCTCTGCCTATGTCTCTGCCTCTCTCTCTGTGACTATCATAAATAAATAAAAAAAAAAAATTAAAAAAAAATAAAAGAAGGAAAGGAAGGAAGGGAGGGAGAAAGAGAAGATATACAAAAGGTATGTAATTGGATGTGTATAATACTCATAATAATATAATAATATGCAAAAAATATGAAAGTGAGGGGTGCCTGGGTGGCTCAGTCCATTAAGCATCTACCTTCAGCTCAGGTCATGTTCCCAGGGTCCTGGAATCAAGCCCCATGTTGTGCTGTGTGCTCAGTGGGGAGTCTTCTTCTCTTTCTCCTCCCTGTTCATGTTCTCTCTCATTATTTCTGTCTCTCTCTCTCAAATACATAAATAAAATCTTCAAAAAATATGAAAGTGATTTCCTGATGAAGATGAATAGGAGTTTACATATTCAGATTTCAACTTCCATGTTTTTCTCCTCTTGCTAATTATGGTTAAATAGCTTTATTTTGAGAGAGAGAGCAAGAGCGAGAGCATGCTTATGGGAGCTGCAAAGGGCAGAGGAAGAGGGAGGGAATCTTAAGCAGACTCCGTGCCAAGCAAAGAGCCTGATGCCAGGCTTAATCTCATGACCCTGAGATCATGACCTGAGCCAAAATCAGGAGTTGGATGCTTAACCAACTGAGCCACCCAGGTGCCCCATTAATATTAACATTAATATGTTTATATCTCTGAACATGTATGATCTATATGTGCATACCATTGCATGTACCCATATGCACATATTCATACACTCATCTTTAGAACACTGGATCACCAGTGTTTTCCTTTGCTCATACTGCTGCCCGGTCTGGAATTCCTTTCTTTTCATTCTTCACCTGGTGAGCACTTGAGCTTTCACAGTCGGTTATCACCATCCCACTGCAAATTGCTGACCACTTTCTTTCCCAGATGGTAGCAACAATGGTTTTCTTATTTGTGTTCCCGAGGCTTATGGCTCTCACTGGCTAGCTCACCTGCCATCTTTTGTTCCCTCCTTCTCTCACATGCACATACATGCACCCACACACATCTACTTCCAGGTAGCAGGTTGTAGCATGGTTACTGGTTTATTTTCCTGTGGCCTATGTTAGATCATGTGCTCCATCAGGGAAAGAGCCATGTCTCCTCATGCATGTGTTTCTAACCTCGATACTTAGCACTGTGAGTGTTCAGTGATGTTAGCATTCTTTTATATTGCTGTCTTATGATGTAGTACACTAAGACCCAGTGATCTCTTCTAGTAACAATTCTGGCCTTCAGAGCTTGTAGCCCCTACTTGCCTAGGAGAATAGCTATTATAGGTAGATATCCCATTCTCGTTAGATTCTGTTTGCCTGAGAGACAGCCTACAGGGTCACGTACATATAAAGCATCCCTGGTATATGTTACCCATCTCTGATGGATGACTTGCCAACTCTCTGAGGTGTCCCTTGCTCTCAAGTAAATATTGCCTGTACCATGTGGCTTATATTTTGAATCTGACCCTTTTAGTTATATTCTCCAAATTCGTGAAAATTGGTCTACCTATGTTTTTGTGATGTGGTGACAGGGGCAGACCACCAGAAAGACATTTCATCTTCTTGAGATGGATTCCTTAGATAATGAAACAAATGCCTTATGCATGATTTTATATCCTTGATTTAGGTCAGGACAGTATATATGGCATTCCAGACAGTTGAGAACATGTTAACGTTTGAAGATATCTGGAGAAGATTTCACAACCTCTTGCTCTTACTCATTCCAGAAGCAGGGCATCTAACATTTTTAGGTGTGAATATCATCATGACACATATAGAAAATGCAGTGCTTTATTATCACTTGTTAAACTATATAACCCCCATTTACCCATTACATAAATAAGAGAGCCAAGAGAATTACTTCTCCAGAGTCCCAGTACTAATGGAGGGGGGGAGGGGGCGAAAACTCGAGTTCCTTTGGCTGTTCCATAGAGTTGTGTGAGTCATACTGGAGTGCATTCCTTATGGCATGTGTTCAGTGTGAATAAGTCCTACATTCATTTTAAAATGGAAATAAGAGGATTCTTTCCTAACACAGAAGCAAAGAATTGTTTATAAAGTATACCAAGCATTGGTTAAAGCACACATCTGTTTCTTTTTTGTTTAAGCTTGAATTTTTACTACCTGCCTAACTGGACAGCACACAGTTCTGTATAACTTTGTTCAGTCAAATTTTGGGGGAACAGAATAGTGGCAGTTGGCACAGACATTTCTGTAAAACCCGATGTCTTCATACTTGTAAGACTAAAGACCAAGGTGCCAATGAGAGATGTTTGTGTTCTCTTTTACCAAACTATTTTAAGAACCCTATAGGCTCAGTGTTCTTGGAAATTCCTTACTGAAGGGAGTAAAGCCCACAGAGTTTGTAGGTTACTCTTAAAAGAGTGGCAAGTCCTCAGTCTGCAAAACCAGCCAAATTAACTGGCCAAGATCAATTACTTTTGCTGACAAAGGAGTATTAAGTTCAGAGGATTTTTTACTAATAAACATGGGTTGTTAATGGGCTGTCTGTGATGAAGGAGCTGTACTTTATTGGCTCTTAGAAGCCATGAAGTCCATAAACACCTTTGCTCTCACTTACACTTTAGATATTGCAAAGTGCTGTCTCCCAGGGAAAGTGAAACTCCTAGGAAGGTTATTTGGAGAGAACAAAGCAGATGGAGATCTTCATGATTCCTGCTCCTCTTAGACCAAATTCCTTAAGGTGTTCTGCACAGCCTGGCATGGTCTGACCTCTGCCAAGCTCTCTGGCCTCATCTTTGGGCTCATCTTTGGCCTTCCCATGTTCTCTCTGCTCTGGCCTCTGGGCAGATCCTCAGAGTCCTCACTACACAAACTATGGACCCAACCAGCTGTGTTGATCTCATCTGAGCGATTGTTAGATATGCAGAACCCCAAGCCCTGTCCCAGACCTGCTGTACTGAAATCTGCAGTTTAATAAGATCCCAGAGTATTTACTTGCCAGATAAAGTTTGAGGAGCACTGGTCTAATATCTCATGGCCTTTCCCTCGCTGCCTTTTCTTCTTTCTTCTCCCTATCACCTCCCCCCTCCCTATCCACATACCTAGCTAATACCCACTCATCTTGCACTTGGAAGCCCAAACATCCTTTCTTTAGGGAGGTTGATCTGATTCTCAAGACGAGATCAGGTCATGTTGCTAAACCTTTTAGAGCAGTCTATACTTTCCTTCCCAAACATTTAAATGATTTATAACTAGATTGTTTTTTTTTTGTTTGAGATTATTTTATTTAACTCCACGAGGGTAAAATCGTTTGTATCCTTACTGCTTGGTATATAATGGGCCTGCACAATAATTGCTGAATTCATGAACAAATGAATGCTGACTTAGATTCTGCTTTCTTTCCCCATTGCTTCTCTCCCTACTCTGCTACTCTAGTTTCCCCCTGCACATTTAGTCTTTGCAAGTTCAGCAGGGAATAGAGAGATGCATATCACAGTAGATGAGCTCAGAAAGGAAGATGGATTTATGTTCAGCTGCTGTAGCACTTATAATAAATTGCTTTGTATGGAATGTGGATAACTTCCCTGGAGATGTCTTCTTTGGAAAGTGCTCCTTAAGCCTCAAAGATTCCTACTACTACTCATGGCAGCAGGAAGATACAGTGGTAGGAAACACTTGCCGATGTTCAGGGCCACTCTGTGTGGCAAACTTTGGAGAGAGAGCATGATTCTGTACCCTCAGAGTTGACCTTGCCCTGAAGTAAGGGGGAGACATGTGTGACCTCTCCCTGTTCCAGTGTGTTTGGCTTCAGATTGCACTTCCCTATAATAGGAAGCAGTGGGACATCTTCCATCTCCTCTCTGTGGTCATGTGATGCCATGGCAATCCAAGTTACATATTCCCAACCACACCTCTGCTTTTCTTGCGTGGGGACTTGGGACCCTCTGTTTCTGAACCTTCTCACAGGGCCTCTCCCTTACTTGTAATATGTACAATTTGGCACATTTAGATCCAGGCTGTCATTATATCTTCCTTGTCCACAGGGAGAAATTTGGCTACATCTGGGCAATAAATTGGAGAATTGAGCAATTATCAAGTGAATTGAACTAATGTGGGCAGTTTATCTAAATGGTGTGGGCCTCAAGCTTTTAGTATAGTTTTCAAAAGTAGTCTGAAATATTAGTATAATTGCTACAGTGTTCTATTTTGCATTGTGGATGTACCATCACCTCGAGGATAAAAAGTTCTTGGTTTTGAACAGTAACTTGAAAAAAAGTGCGATCCAGACCTTAAAGGAAAAGCCACTAGGAGGGGACTTCAACTTGCTTAGAAAAGTGGCTGGTTCTATACTTGTTTTTGGTTAGACCATGAGGTTCTAAATTGTGGTGTTTTATGTTAGAATGAATCTGAGCAATTACGATCTGTCAGCTAAGACTTCTATCAGAAGATCTATTGTAATGCCATTCTCTTCAGAATGAATCCATAAGTGTACAAATATTGTGATGAGAGTGTCAAATTCTTTCTTCTTGAAAATACCACCAAAATGACCTGTTTGTAAAGCAAATTTAGGTTTACTGCTTACTGTGTTTATTGATCATTATTTTGATAGAGCCTTAAAATAATGTCTTAGAAGGAAGGAGGCAAGATATTTATAAGGTTTTGGGGGGGATCTAGTTTAAGGTGGGTTTTTCACGGTAAGGTCTTGATTTGGATTGGTATACTGATATACTAGCATGGTATACTAGTCTAGAATTCGTGGGGACAGTGAGACAAGGGCTCCAAGGCATATCTTAAAGAGTTCATGAGCCTAGTTGAGTTAGCTGTGTTACTGGTTGAGTATTTGCAATGAGTTCCTGAAATCAATAGGAAGCTTAGTTTTTTTTGATGTTAACAAGACTAAGAATAATAATAATAAAAACTAGGAATAACTGTTGTATATTTTAAATCCTATTTCAGCCCTGTCTCATGTGTTTTCAGTCTAATATTAGGTTTTAATCCCTATATATGTCTTTATTTTTTGTCATTTCTAAGGTTCTTTATGCATATTTCTGTATATAATTTATAACTGAAGCAGCCTATAAAGTTATTTTTCTACATAGAGAGCCACCATCTTAAAAATGAGCCTAATAGGGAAAATAGTTGGAAAGGAAATGTCTCATATGACATTTGAGCATTCATAGGAAAACTCATAGTTTGAAAAGAGATCAGCAAGTGATTTATTTACAGAGGAATTATTGTTAATAATAGCTGCTTTTACTGTGTATACTCTATGCCAGATACATATAATGATTTAATGTTCATTAAATCATTTAATTTTCAAAATTGTCCTGCAACTAGGGAGGCATTAGCCCCCTTTTTTTGATGAAGAAACTGAGATTCTGAGAAGTTTAATAGCTTGCCTAAGATCAGAGAGCTAATAAGAATTGAAATACTGAGTTGCTTGATTATAAAGCCACATATCATTTGTCTCCCATCTACCCTCCCTCTTCTGGACCAACCAGTATAATTTTGAGATATTATGTATGACTGTAGACATTTGGAAGTGGGGATTACCATTTGAATCTATTGAGTGAAGAGCAACCAGACTTATAGAGGGAGAGATAATGGTGAGGTGAGCATTTACAAAGAACCCCAATTTTGGTGCAAGAGGTATGAACACAATAAAAGTGTGAATTACACTTCCTCTCTCAGAAGTTTACAAGTCTAAGCAAGTTTAAACTCATACCAGATTTCAGTCTTGGGCGATCAGCCTAAGTATATGTCACTGTGATGCCAGAGTGGGTGAAGAACACATATCTGTTACCCTCACATCAGTTGGAGAATGGAGACACGATGATCTATAGTGCATCTCCTTGCCAAGAAATTATGAATACACAAAGAAAATGTAATAGTTGCTGGGACAGAGCCATTCTCCTTGCTTCTTCCAAAGATGGATAGAAAAAATTGTTTATCTGATGAGTCCTGTCTATCCCTTGCAGCAGTCATCACCGACAGAGTTGAAGCAGCAATTTGGGATAGCCCCTCTTAGAGATTATATAGAAGACTTGGGTTCACCTGGACATGAGGTTCTAGTGGTCGTGTGAGTGGAAATTCATCCTCCTGATAGAATAAGCAAGTGTGTAATTGTTTTTGAGCAGTTGCTTTCTCCTATCCAACTAAGAAGCAGATTCATTTACATATTCAAGTGAGGTTTGGAATAGAGTTTGAGAGCTGATAGGAAAATGAACTCAATTGGTTAAATCTCTTCCCTTTGTATCCTTGGGAGGATCCTTCCTTTAATGATCTTCTTTCCTCTCCTTTTAATTCCCTTTAAGTTATATCACATGATGAACACTTTTTATCTCTGAAAAAGCCCAGGAAAGATAGATTTTACTAGATGCTGAAGAATTTCACAACTATTTAGCCTTCCTCCTTCCATCTTTCCATCCGTGACTTGTCTCTGTAGCCAGCCGATCATTATTAATTTAACAGTGATTGCTATGTGTTAGACACTGTATTAGGCACTGAGCACTCAAAGATGAAGGGGATTACATTTTTTATCTCCAGACAATTATAGTCTGTTGACTTGGGTGTATTAAAAATAAGCCCCAAATCAAACCATCATATGGCACTTTTTAGTGTGTGCAAAGTGTAAGATGAAATATGATAAATATGTGCTAATTATAGGATAGATGATAATTTTTAAAAGATTTATTTATTCATGAGAGACACACACACACAGAGAGAGAGAGAGAGAGAGAGAGAGGCAAAGACACAGTCAGAGGGAGAAGCAAGCTCCATGCAGGGAGCCCGATGTGGGACTCCATCCCTGGACTCCAGGATCACACCCTGAGCCAAAGGCAGATGCCCCACCGCTGAGCCACTGAGGCATCCCTAGGATAGATGATAATTATAAAAATTCTAGATGGATTGAAAAATAGAAACAATTGTACAATTGAAAGATAACCACTGTTAATATGATTTATTTCCTTTCAACCTTTTTTCTGCATATTTACATATAGTTATATAATTAAGTAGGATCACATCTTGTTATTTTCATTAATCATCATATTGTGAACATATCTCCATTTCATTAAAAAGTCATGGAATATTGAAAAATATTTTTAATAGCTACATAGTATTCCATTAGTATACTATGATTTATTTAGTCATGTTTTGGTATTAAACAGCTAATACTGTTTTCAGTGTTCGCTGTTATGAGTGACACAACAAATATCTCTGAGAATTAATCTTTCTTTGTTTCTCTGTTTTCTTAGGCTAAACACATAGAAGTATAATTAATGGGTCAGGGATATATGTGTATGGTTGCTAAAATACTCATGTAAGTGATGTCTTAATTTCCACTTCAATCGACAGCACATAGGTATGTATCTTCCTGCACCAAAACTGTTTTTGCATATGAGAACCTTGTTTTCATTGGCATTTGACTTCTGGAACTGAACATTTTTCATACGTCAATTAGTCAGTTGTGTTTATTCTGTAACTTGCGTTTTAATTTCTCATTTTTCTATCGAGTGGTTGAAGTTCTATTGAAGTTTATGTATGTATGAAGGGTATTCATCTTCTCCTAGTTATATTAAAGTGTGTTTTTACAAAAGCTGAGAAAAATGCTGTGTGTGTAGTTTGACCTTAGTGTGTATTTTGCATGTTAGATAAGGGCAGAGTTTGCTGAAATCCTGTGTGTTCTTCCAATCTTTTCTCTTCAAATCTTGATCCAAATATATTAATAAGGAGAAAAGTGAGTCAACATTGTTAGCTCCCAAATTTAATTAGTCTGAGACTTTTCTTGATTTAACCTCCTCTCTTTCCATCTCCGACCCCTTTGTTTTGAGATAGTGATCTTCTGTACCTGTTCCCAGGCTAAAGTGAAGTTATTCTTTGAATTTCTACAATGCCTCCTCCCTACCCCATGGCTCTGTAGCCTCCCCCACCCTTTCTCCTCATAGCTTTTTTTTTTTTTTTTTTTTTGTCTTTTTTGGCTCTGCAGGAGAAAGATCCCTTCTGCTTCCCAGGCCTGTCCTTCCATCAGGGCTCTTGTTCCCATCCTTTCCTGCCTTCCCTCCTTCTGTGTTTCAGAGTTTGTTTCTTGTGGACAGGCATAATGTGCCTTATCCCTTTGAGGGCAGTGTCATGCACATAGGAAACAGTAAATATTTGAGTAAACACCTGGTCTTACACTTTCTGATTTGAGTACCCGTGTTCTTAAAAATGAGTTATCTAGAATCTTCTACCTTCCTACTTGGGATTTTATTTCAATCATGAAGGCAATAAGCTACATATTCGCTTTTTTCTTTCAATGAGCATAGTGACATGAAGGATTTATGATAAACCTGTAGAGGGAAGAGAATGCAATCTAAAGCATTAAAAAAAAAAAAAACCTGGTGAGGAGACATCTAAGTGGCAGTGTGAAGAGGTGGGGGTAGGGGTGAGGTGAGCTCTGCGTCCTCAGCCTTGTGAGAGGGCAAGTGTCAGAAAGTATCTCTGTGGTGTGGGAGGAAGGGAAAGGAAACATACATTAATAAAAGTGAAAAGAAATATCCCATTTTGTCAACAAAATAGAATAAAATATTAGTGTTATGCTACTTTAGAATATTTCCAGATGTTTTTGATCTTTCCTCTGTTATTACCATGAGAACTTAATTTCTTTAAAAAAAAACATGTTTCTATGAGTCTTGCTCCTCTCTTTGTCTCCTCCTTTCTGCTTTATGGCTCTCCCTTCCCTCCCTTTGCTCTTCCATCTCTTTCCCATTCCCTCCTGCTTCTATTTTCCCTCTCATTTCCAGTCCTTAAACTACCCTGCTTTGATTCTCATCAGTATCTCGGCACCATAGCCTCTTTTAGTAAAGTAACATAATTCACTTTCATTTCCATCTTGGTCTCTCCTTGGATAACCACCCCAGAGTTCCAGATATTAGGGAATTATCTTTTGAATGAATTGATTACACATTTTGGCACCTTTTAAATGTCATTCAAACGTTCGATTTGGAGGGTGGCAGGGCTTTTGTGGTCCTGTGAATGGCTTCAATTACCACCATTCCCTTTGAGTGGAATTTTAAATGGTACCACTTGTTTAATGTAAGCAGCAATGTGTTTGGATCACAGGGAGCCACAGTCCTCCCAAAGATTGGGGGATACTGGACCACAGACACACAGAAGATTATTTCCCGTGGACCCATCCAACATTGTCTTCTGAAGCCCATCTCTGAGCCTACACTGAGTCAGTGCAGTGAATCATTCCTTGTAAACCCACCTAAATTCTTACTGTGATTTAAAAGGGCCAGCTTGAAATATTGAGCAGATTTTGCTATTTGGAAAGGGGACAGGCCTCCAGGATCTGGATGGACCTTCTGTGCAAGGAGCACCATGAAGTGTATAAACAATCCAGAGTTATATCCAGTGTCAAACATTATCTATCACATAATTCTATGCACTGCTGTTCTGCTCTAGTGCCTCTTCTGTTCTCTGTGATACACATCGGAATCAGACAATGTGATCATGATTAACAAGATTCTGTTCCAGATGTCCTATGTGGAGACTTTTTAAACCTCTGAATATTGCTGGAGTTAAACACGAGGAAAAACTGCTAGTCATAACGAACCAAAAGAAAGGCCAGAGTCTGTTCATGACATTCTGTTTAGTGAGGGGAAAATGTACCCATTTCATTTTTGGTCTGATTAAATATAAATTTGTAATACAGCCAAACATCAATAAAAACAGTTACTCATTATACGGCAGTATGCTTTGGTTGTATTTTAAGAATGAAAATTCAATAATAGAAAAGTTACTCTTTAATTTCAAAATGAGTATGAAAAATTACTCTCACCACATCATTCATACTGATACACATCTTACTTCTTTTCATGCTTTAATCTGACAAAACAAGTTTTAATATACTTTCACATTTTGGTTGTAGAGCTGTGTTGACTTTAGGGTTCTTTTCCCTCACCAATCTGAGTTTATGAATGTGATTGGTAGATGACAGGAGTGACAGTTCTTGACATTGGTGGGAAATGTGTTTCTTTTCAGTTTCAAGTTCAAGAAAAGGAGAGGGAGGGGACTCTTGAGAATTTTTGGTTTTGTTATTAGGTTTTCGGCATCCATAATATTCGTAAGCAATGGACACAGCTGTCTTTAATAACTAAGCCCACTAACTGAAAGAACAGAACACACGCCAGAAAAACATCAAGCTGTAAGGATATTTTCCAATGCAAAAATTTTCATATATTGAAGCAAGATTTCATTTATAACCAAACTGAATGTTTACTCTAAACTTCTTCTATCGTTTAAATAAAAGCATTTGACCAAGCTCTAGGAAAAGTGCAATGAAGTTTTTGGTATTTTTAAGTTTTACCTTTACTACTGTATTGTTTTGGGTGGTTTTAGAGCATGCAGATATGTTCTGTATCCCTCAGAGGGCATTGTTATGGGCAAAGGTCACTGGCCAGGCTGAAGAGAACTGAGGTCCTGTCCTGCTTCTGTCACTGGCCAGTTTTGTGACCCAGGGCCTTCCCACTAACTTCTCTGAGATTCAGTTTCCTCATAAGTAAAATGCGGGCTTGTTAGAACCTTTTTAGTTCTATAATTTCCTGACTCAGAAAAGCTCTTAATTTTCTCAGGAAGCAAATTATTTGACAGACTCTAAATACCAGTTAATAGAATTATTTTTTCTAATGTTTCTAATATAAACCCATTATATCCAAAATATCATCACTACGTTTTAGAATTTGCCTTTTAAAAAATTAACGAATTAATTTTTAATTTATTCGTAGTAAAATTTGCTTTCTTTTTTATACATGGTCACGAGTTTTGACAAATGCAGAGTTGAGTATATTTTTAAATAGTTAATATTATTATAAATTATATTCAGAGATGCATAATATCTACCTATTATGGTAGCTATACCACAACTCATATTAGAAAACTAAAAAGATAAGTTATTTTTGACTCTTCAGTCAGTGCCTCTAATAAGTCTAGAATGAGGAGCAAGAGACTCTCATCTATCTCATAAAGGTCTTCAATCATGAAATGTATCTGTGGGTTTTGTTTACAGAGCAATGATTAGAAATAGAGGAAGCTTTTCTTTTTCCTCCCAAAATAAGGGTAGGACAGTACAATAGGATGATAGTGAGAGCCAGGAATAGACTAGAACTCCAGCTGCTGGGTTCTATCACTTGTGTTACTGAATGTGTAGGTTATAGTTTATTATACAACCCTAGATTGATTGCTCAGGGATGGAAAGACATTTCAATGGCTTGGCATGTTTCGACATTAGTATAAAACCAAGTAGTATGAGATTGAGGGTTTTCTGGAAGAGTTTTGAGGTTCTCTAAGGGGAGTCCACTGGCCTTTTCAGCTGTGGTTGTTCCTTGGGACCTGTGCAGATGTTAAGTGTTGCTTCTTTCTCTGTGTTAACTCTTGTTGCTTCCTATCCCAGGTGTTCTCCAAATGTTGGTACAGAACAGGCTTGAATTTTCCATAGAGTGGGGTAGCCATGACAATGGTATTAGTAGAGTTAGGGATAACAGGTGAAGTCTGTGTCTTCCACCTGGCTTGTGGCCAGTGGGCTCTAGGGAGAGGACACAGTGTTTGGATTCAGTGGGGCAGGAATTTAATTCAGCTCTGATCCTCCAGCAAATGAATATACCTCTGAGCCTCACTTTCTCCATTCATAAAATAGGGGACCACTTCTTGGCAAAAAATATCCAGGAACCTTACGTTTTCTTCCTCCATCTATATATGGTTGCCATAACAAACAGGACTTACAAAGTTGTTCCATGCCTGAAAAGTTTTATGCAAAACAGAAAAGATAAGGATCTCTTGCTTCTTGTTGTAGAAATAAAATCAAAGATTTCAAAGAAGATTTAGGGCTTTGGAGCTCCAAATACCCCCACCCCCCATGTTTTTTTTTTTAATTTAAATAAAAGAAGTCCCAAATGGCTATGAGGATTTCATGCGTTGATATATAAAAGTGTCCTGCTTGTAACAGCACTTAGTAGATGCCTTCCCTTTTTTGCAGGGCTGAATAATATTTAATTATAATCCTTTCAATAGTAACCTGTTTGAATTTAAGACACTTATTTGTATATCAAGCCTAAATATTTTAAACTAGAATTTCCTAGATTGGTTTTCTGAGAAGAAACCTATCAGATAGCTTCTTAGCATCTGATTATTGTCCTTCCTACACAAGGTGGCATGAACAAGCTGCCCCTTAGCCTTGAAATGCCAGTACCTGTCTTTTTTCTCACAGGAAGACAGTTTTTTCCAGTCTGAGTCATTCTTTCTCTTAAAGAGCTACTCAGTCTCCTTTAGCCACCTTGGGAAAAATCTAAGCACTGTAGTATTTCAACCCTGCTCTGTCCAGTGAAAATAGAAAGTGAGCCACCTTTGCGATTTTTAATTTTCTAGTAGCCACACTGAAAGAAATAAGAAAGAAACAGGTGAAATAAATTAAATAATACAATATTTAACCCATTCTGTCCTCCAAATCATTTCAATATATACGCATTATAAAAATATTAAGGGAACATCTTACATTCTTTTTTTTTCTTTTTTCATATTATGTTTTCAACTTCTGGTGGGTATTTAATACTTAAAGCTCTTCTTATTTTAGACTAGCCATATTTCAGATGTTCAATAGCCCCATGGAGAGTGGCTACCATATTGGACAGCACAGGTCTAACCAATGCTAAAAGGTACAGAAGAAGCAGGTCCCACATTCATACTCAATGAGACCTTCCATCCTGCTTAATACCATTACATGCCAATATTGATATTTTATTTGTGGTCTGCTGGGTTAATATTGTGCCAAGAAACCAGGATGAAGTAAAAATGAAAGTTAGTTATGACCTAGAATAATCCTTTCTAAGGGTTTACCTCCTGCTCTGAATCCTCCACTGGTATCCTTTCTTTTTCAGAGTTAAGGCTGAAGCTCCACCCCAACCTTACCTTACCTTCCAATGCTCTCCCCTCACATACACCCTTCCAGAGATGCTGGGTTTCTTGCAATTCCTCAAAAGTATCGGGAACACTCTAATCTCAGGTCTTTTGTATTTGTGGAACCCTTTGCCTGGAATGTTCTTTCCCAGATGTCCAGGTCTGGCTCCTTCACCTCCTTCAAGGCTTTGCTTGAATATCATCTTTTTAGTGAGGTCTTCCTAACTGATGCTATCTAAAATGGTGATCCTACTTTGCTACCAACTCCTTCTGCCATCCAACACTCTTTGTCAAATTGATCTCATCTATTTTTTTCCCATAGCTTTTTTATTGCTATCTGATAAACTTAAGTTTTTTTTTTTTTTCCTCTCTATCATTCTCTTTTTCCCCTTGCCCCAGTAGAATATAAGCCCTGTTAGGGCAGGGACACTGTTTTGTTCATTGCTGTATTTGTACCTAAAACAGAGCTTAACACACAGGAGGCACTCAACAAATATTAGCTGAATGGATAAATGGATGAAAAATACCAAGCCTTTGATATTTCTAAGAATGCAGAATTCTAATCACAATATTTACTAACAGTTGATTAAAATTTGTGAAAGTTCTGAATACCAGCCTGACCAAGATAATAGAGCTTAATTTGCTTAATTTGGAAAACACAATCAAATCATCTCTGCATTCCCTTTTTTTCTGGTTTGGAAGGCCCACTAACAGACTCATTGTTGTCCAGGTCAGCTAGACCCCATTGAGAGTCTGGTCAGTGCCCTCAAACTCTGTTCAATGTTAAATAGTGACTTGTTGGAATGTCAGAGCAGGTTCAAATTCAAATTCAAGCAGAGTTCTCGAATGCTTTTCCTTCTTTGGAAGTTGATGCTTAAGAATTCTCAAAATTTAGGAATTCTCAACTTGAATATTTAATGGGGGCAGGTTGGATTACCTCCTCTATCTTTATAAATCTTCAAACAAATCTTTCCCGTTCAATTTCAGCACAGTCCTTGAGAACATTGTGAGCATATGCACAGGGTCAAGGCTGAATGGTGAGAAGGGCTGTTGTTGGCTGGATTCGTGTGGGGAGCAGCACTAACCATGAACTTGTGCAGCCAAACAGTGTGATGTGATCCTCCGGCTGCAGAGAGCCTGCCAGACGCCCAAGTCTGGCGCAGTGGCTGCCTGGCTCTTCAGAGGAAAGGCCAGTCTAATTTAGGAGCCAAAAAACTTTCTTTTGTCTTACTTGTTTTTTTCTCCAAGAAGGTGAAGTTTTGAAGGCCTCAGCAGGAGGGAAGTTTTCGGTGTCAGAGAGGTTCTCAGGATTTTGTAACTTGTAGTATGGAGGTTAGCAAGGCGCTCTCAGCATCTCTTTCCTCTCTCTCTGTCTGTTCTCAGTCCCTGAACATAAAATTGGCAATGACCATAAATATATTTCACACTAAGTCATTCTTTTTAGTAGTGGAGTGGCCTCTTACCGTTTTCTTACATGTTCCCAGAGAGGAAATCAAACCTTTGTCAACAGTTTAAGAGTCAAACTCAAGACTGAAGTTTCTAGGCAATGAGTTCCATTTTGACTTCCCTTTACCCTCCTGGGTGCTGGGAACACAGTGGGTTTCATATGCTGAGAACATACCATTTGATGGATGAAAATTTAGAATTCTAAGTTAAGAAGATCCTGTGGCTAGTTTAAAGTTTGGTAAGATAGTTTTGGATTAAAACCAACAATCTTAAACTTTAAAAAAATATCTCATCCCTCCATAAAAAAGAACCAAATATGGGAAGGTTTATTCTTAAACCTTATTTTTATTATGTAATAATTCTTATACTTTCAAATTTTAATTAACATGAAAAAGGCTTTACCATATTTACTGGTTTATACCATTTGAGTGTTTACAAAAGATAAGGTTTGACAAGAACTTTTTTTTCAATATATTTTATTTTATTGAACTTCATTTTGCCAACATATAGTATAACAGCTAGTACTCATCACATCACATGCCCTCCTTAATGCTTGTCACCCAGCCACCTTATCCCCCCATCCTTCTCCCCTTTCACAACCTTTCGTTTGTTTCCCAGCATCAGGAGTCTCTCATGGTTTGACAAGAACTTTTGAATTCATTCAGAGAAAGGATGTTTTGCCTTAAATCAGTTTCTTCTTGCGAAGAGGCTTTCCTTCTGGGACCCTCAGTTCAGACTCTATAATCTAGATGAGAAGATGGTATCTAGTCTGTTGAATGTTTTCTTTCTGACCAACCCCCCATCCCCCCAGTCCTCATTGAATGAGTTCAAATGCACTTTAAAGGGTGATGTTGAGTGATGCATAAGTCTGGGGCTTGGGGTGGGTGGTGATGGAAAGACATGATGGAGGAAAGAAGGGAGGCCATAGAAAACTCATTTTATCCTCCAGTCCTTTTTTTTTTTTTTTTTTTGACTTTCTATTTTCATCTTCTAAATACCTCTTTGGTTTCTCCCACTTCCTCAAAACTTCAAAGATAACCACAGTTATAAGCAAGTTGGAGACCTTCCCAAACCCTCTAGTAGAGGGTATCCTATCAAGAGCTTTATGGTCAAGGTCTGTAAGAGTTTTGAATTTGTCACAGACAAAGACGTTTTGCATTTGTCTGTCACAGATTGGTTAATAATTGTGTTCATTTCTCTGATGTAAATGACCCATTTGTAATCCTTTTCTATAATAAACCTATGAGTTATAAAAAACTCATTATTGACTACCTGATAAGAGAAGAGGTGAGTTTATTTATTTATTTATTTATTTATTATTATTATTATTATTTTTTTTTTTTTTTTGAGAAGAGGTGAGTTTAAAGACAGCTTGATCAAACTCTATTTGAAAAAGAGCTATGTGGCTCATATATTCCAAGTTCCTATTGCCCCTGTGACTTTGACATGTTTTTTTTTTAAGATTTATTTCTTTATTAGAGAGAGAAATGGGGGGCACATGCAAGCAGGGGAGGGGCAAAGAGAGAGGGGGAGAGAGAAAGAATCCTCAAGCGAATCCTTGCTGATGGAGCCTGACACAGGGCTCGATCCCAGGACACTGAGATCATGATCAGAGCCAAAGGCAGATACTCAACAATGTTTGCAACTAATAGACACATGTCTGTTCAGTGAAACAAGGAGCTGATAATTAAATTTTCAGAGATTTGTGTAGACCAAATAATGAATTCAATCCTGTAAGTGTATGGATTTCATACTACTTATCCCCTTATGAACTGTGAAGTGACCCATTAAGTCATGGCCATTTTAGGGCTTGCTCTCCTGTGACTTTTTCAGAAGCTACTGATGCAGAGGACTTTTGGATAAACATACTTTTGATATTTTGACAACAAAAAAACGCTCGCTTGCACAAAAAATGAAGAAATAGCACTACCATTCTAAAGAAACAAACCTGCCATCTTAAGTAAGGGCTGAAACATTACCTATGTAGTACTCCAACAAAAAATATTTAACCTGAACCTTATTATGAGGAAATAATCAGACAAATCCAAATTCAATGCTGGCCCAGATTCTTAAAAAGTGTTAGTGTTGTGAAGAAAAATAAAAATTTGGGCAACTGTTGTAGATAAAGTAGATGAAAGAAACATGATAACTAAATGCAGCACATGACCATGGACTAGATCCTGGATTGAAGAAAATACTTTATTAGGAAAATTGGGAAGATTTGAAGATAGGTTATATTTTTGATGATAGTACTTATTGATACTAAATTCCTCGAGCATAAGTTACATTGTGGTTATAAGGGAAAAGGAAAGTGTTCTCAGCCTTAGGAGGTACATGCTTAATTGCTTAATTAAAAGTAGGATGTTGGGATGCCTGGGTGGCTCAGAGGTTGAGTGTCTGCCTTTGGCTCAGGGCATGATCCGGGGTCCTGGGATTGAGTCCAGCATTGGGCTCCCTGTGGGGAGCCTGCTTCTCCCTCTGCCTGTGTTTCTGCCTCTCTTTCTCTCTCCCTCTCTCTCTCTGTGTGTCTCTTGTGAATGAATAAATAAAATCTTAAAAAAAAAGTAGGATGTCTACAAATGAGTTTTAAACAATTTAGAAAAAAGTCTTTCTCTCTTCTATAAGTATTGCAAAATACTAAAAACCGGTGTTTTTAGGTAAAGGGCATGTGGGTGTTCATTGTATTATTCTTGTAACTTCTCTGAAGGCTTAAAAAGCTTTTAAATTAAATGTTGAGGACAGAACTGGATGTAGTTGTAAAGCTTTTTTTTCTGTCATTTTTTTCAGCTAATATGTTTCAACATTGCTATGATGTTAACTGTGGCTATTTTTATAGATACCTTTATCAGATTGAAGAAATTCCTCTCTATTTCTGGTTCATTAGTATTTTTAATGTGAAATACATGTTGGATTTTGTCAAATGTGTCTTCTGCATTTATTGAGATGATCATGTGGCTTTTGTCCTTTGTTGTATGTATAAATATGGTGTATTATACTGATTAATTTTTTTATGTTAAACCAACCTTGCATTTCTGCGATAAATCTTACTTGGTCATTGTGTAGAATATTTTTTATATGTTGTTGGTTTCAATTTGCTAGTATTTTATTGATTTTTACATCTATATTTATGAAGGCTAGTAGTCTACAGTTTTATTTTCTTGTGATGATGTTTTTGTTTTTTGATCAAAGATAATAATAGCTTTATAGAATGACTTGGTAAGTATTCCCTCCTATGTTTTGGAAAATTTTGTGAAGGATTTATGTTAATTCCTCTTCAAACATTTGATAGAATTCAATACTAAAACTATCTGGGCCTGGTCTTTTCTTCATGGGAAGTTTTTTGATTACTGATTCAGTGTCTTTACTTGTTAGAGATCTAATCAGACTTTTAAATATTTTTGTAAGTCAGATTCAGGAGTGTGTCTGTCTGGAAGTTTGGCCATTTCATTGTAAATCATCTAGGTTCTTTAATTTATTTATTTATTTATTTTTTATTTTTTATTTTTTTTAATTTTTTATTTATTTATTTATGATAGGCACACAGTGAGAGAGAGAGAGGCAGAGACACAGGCAGAGGGAGAAGCAGGCTCCATGCACCGGGAGCCCGATGTGGGATTCGATCCCGGGTCTCCAGGATCGCGCCCTGGGCCAAAGGCAGGCGCCAAACCGCTGCGCCACCCAGGGATCCCTCATCTAGGTTCTTGATACACAGTTGTTCATAGTATGGTGTTGTAATCCTTTTTATTTTTGTAAGGTCAGTAGCAATGAGCTTTCATTCTTGATTTTTAGAAATTTGAGTTTTTTCTTTTGTTCCTGTTTAATCTCTGTTCAGTTTGTCAATTTTTGTTTCTTGATTCCACTACTACTACTTTCTTTTTATTAAGTGGATATATTTTAGTCTACTATTGAAATTCTCATTTTGTTTCATATATATATGAAAAAAATATAAGAAAATGACTGTATATATAGTCATTTTCTTAGTGGTTTTCTTGGAGATTATAATTAACATCTTGACTTAAAAATATCCAGTTCAGGGACATCTGGGTG
Source organism: Canis lupus baileyi (assembly GCF_048164855.1). Taxonomy (NCBI): domain Eukaryota; kingdom Metazoa; phylum Chordata; class Mammalia; order Carnivora; family Canidae; genus Canis; species Canis lupus. Next base: position 15,055,400 of record NC_132855.1, on the reverse strand, counting down.
GCTCCGTGGTTGAGTGAGTGACTGCCTTTTGGCTCAGGGCATGATCCTAGAGTCCCCGGATCTAGTCCCACATTGGGCTCCCTGCATGGAGCCTGCTTCTCCTGCCTCTGCCTCTGTCTCTCTGTGTCTCTTGTGAATAAATAAAATCTTAAAAAAAAAATCTAGTTCAGATTAATACCAACTTAATTTCAGTAGTATATAAAAACTTGGCTCTAGTATAGCTCTGTTTTCCATTTCCTTTCTACTGTTATTGTCATACAAATTACATCTATATAGGTTATAAGCTATCAACATAGTTTATTAGTACTGTTTATATAGCTTCTTTTAAATATTATAGGAAAAAAGGAGTAAGAGAAAAATACACATTCAGACTGTCTTCTATATTTATCTATACAGCTACTTTTAATGGTAACCTTTATATCATGTGGATTTGATTAATGCTCTTCCATTTCACCCAGAAGGACTTGCTTTAGTATTTCTGGCAGGGTAGTTCTGCTAACAATGGATTTTCTTTTCTTTTCTTTTTTTATTTTTAAGATTTTATTTATTTATTTATTCATGACAGACACACACACAGAGAGAGGCAGAGACACAGGCAGAGGGAGAAGCAGGCTCCATGCAGGGAGCCTGATGTGGGACTCGATCCCGGGTCTCCAGGATCATGCCCTGGGCTGAAGGCAGGCGCCAAACCACTGAGCCACCGGGGCTGCCCAACAATGGATTTTCTTAGTTTTTATTTATTTGAGAATGTCTTGATTTCTTCTTTGTTTGAACAAGAGTTTTGCTATATGTAGAATTTTTGATTGACAGGTTTTTTTTTTTCCCAATTACTACTTGGAATATATCTCCTGGCCTCACTGGTTTCTAATGAGAAATCAGCTGTTTATTTTATTGACAATCCTTGTATGGGATGAGTCACTTTTCTTTTGCTGTAATGAAGGAGGATTCTCTCTTTGTCTTTGTTTCTGCATAGTTTGACTATTATATGTTTGATTATAGATTTCTTTAAGATTGCCCTATTTGGAATTTGTCAAACTTCCTGGATGTATAGACTAATGTTTCTCATCAAATTTAGGGAAATTTTGAACATTATATCTTCATGGATTCTTTCTGCCTTTTTCTCTCTCTTCTTTCCTTCCATTATTTATATTTGGGACACCTACTGGCATCAGACATATCTCTGAGCCTATGTTTAGTTTTCTTTATTCTTTTTTCTTTCTGTTCTTCAGACTGGATAATGGCAGCTGATCTGCCTTCAAGTTCCCAATCCTTTCTTCTGCAAAGTCAAATCCGATCTTGAGCCTCTGTAATGAAATTTTTATTCCAATTATTGTTCTTTTCAATTTGGTTCTTTTAAAATATTTTTCTCTATAGATATTTTCTCCTTAATGAGACCTCATTCTCATACTTTTCTTTTTTCTTGAGACATGATTTCTTTTAGTTCTTTGAACATATTTATAATACCTGAATTATAATACCTGAAAGTATATCCCTTGAGTTTCAGCAAGGATGATTTCTATTACCTGCTTTTTTTGTGTATATGTATGTGTGTATGGGCCATACTTTCCCACTTCTTTGTATGAGTCATTTTTGTTGTGAAAACTGAACATTTTAAATAATGTGATATAATAGGCCTGGAAATTAGATTTCCTCCTCCAGGGTTTATTGTTGGTTGTGCTTGTTTTTGTGGTTGCTATTATTGCTTTTTTGTTTACCTGGTGACTTTGTTGGACTAATTCTATAAACTCTGTATTCTTTGTTGTGTGTGGGCAATGAGTCTCTGCTTAGTTACTTTAGTGGCCAGCTCTTGATTAGATAGAGATTTCCCTGAGTGTCTTAATCAATATGTCTCCCAAGCTTTGCCAAGGGGCTCTGTGTGTGTGTTGGAGCATGCTTTCAATATTCTAGCAGGAAGTTTACAACACTGCCCTGTCCTTAACTTCCTGATTGTAAAAGCCTCAAGGTCAGCCAGATGTGAGAGATTTGAGCCTTTTCAGGTGTTTCCTGGGCATGAATACTGTCTTGCATATGTGTGTGGCTTTCTAGATTCCCAGGATTACATAGGATCTCTTCAAAACCCCATATATATAACCATCCTCAACTTTTCCTTTTAAGTTTTTTTGGTCAGTGTTAACCCCAATTGGTAATGCTACTTTAGGCAGCTGCTATGTTAAACAATTACTACTGATCATTTTTAACAAATGCCTTGGAGATAAGATAGAGTAAGCTCTGAGTTGGACATAAATAAAGACAAATTCTGAGAGTGAAGTTTTTCAGTAAGCTCTCAGACAGATGAAGTAGTGACAGATACTAAGGATGAGATATTTGGGAAACCCCAAACCCCTTCTTTCACTCTAGTGGCTGCTAGGCTACTGTACTTGTGAGGCTATTGGCTTTCAAGCCTATAGTAGAGCTGGGTGGAGAGGGACAAGATTAGTGTAAGTTAAAATGCTGGAAAGCTTGCTGTTTTTATTGGGATTTGGTTATTTTTCCTTAATACATACTCCTCAGATTGTCGTGTTTATTCTCTAGAGCTGTGAAAATGATCACACAATTTTTGATGATTTTCTCATTGCTTTATGGAGGCATGAATTTTCAGAAGTCCTTACTCTACCATTCTGGAATTTTTAAACTGTTCAGAATCATTTTATGTTACTTTTGCATTTCATTTTTATCAGTTCATTTTATTTAAGTACTAGAAAAGTTCTTGAGATTTTTTTTCTTGCATCCTTAAGTTCTTCTCTAAGGTAATATATTTTTAGAAGTGTGTCAGTAGGTCAAAAGATATTAATATCCTTACATTTTTTTGTTATGTTTTGCCAATTTGTGTTCCATTGATACTCTCTTAATTCACACTTTAGCTCTTAGTTTATGTAATAAAGATGTGTTTTCCTGCATGCTTAGCAGCTCTGGGTATTATAATGTATATTATTTTTCTATTTTAAAGTTAGAAATTACAGAGTTCTAATTCCATTTTTTTCTTATTTAAATAAACTACTGTAACAACTAGGATAATGCCTGAAATATGATCTAAATAATAATTTTTTTCTGAGGTAAGCATTGTATTACTTATTTAAAAACATATACATAGTGCTAATTTCACTTTAAAAGCCATAGAAACTGGAGGGTATTATGCTGAGTGAAGTAAGCCAGTCGGAGAAGGACAAACATTATATGTTCTCATTCATTTGGGGAATATAAATAATAGTGAAAGGGAATATAAGGGAAGGGGGAAGAAATGTGTGGGAAATATCAGAAAGGGAGACAGAATGTAAAGACTGCTAACTCTGGGAAACGAACTAGGGGTGGTGGAAGGGGAGGAGGGCGGGGGGTGGGAGTGAATGGGTGACGGGCACTGGGGGTTATTCGGTATGTTAGTAAATTGAACACCAATAAAAAATAAATTAAAAAAAAATAAAAGCCATAGAAAAATATAGATAATATATGAAGAGTTTTTAAATTTTGGGAGAGATTTTGGTTTATGTCTTCTCAAGTAAGAGGTTTTACAGTGCATGAGTGAATCCCTAAAATCATCATGTGTTTTTGGCTAGATTTCACTGGAAGGAAGACCTTACCAAACTCTGTCATTTGCCCAGGGAAAGAAGAAGAACAACGATAAAACAAAAAAGCAGACAAAAACAAACAGCCAGAGCTAAATTGTTGAGTACTCCAGAAATCAAAATTGCTAATCTGTGATATTTTCTTTGAGTGATGCTACTGCTGCTGGGTAAAGTGACTGTAAGTACAGTCACTGATATATCATGCTTAACTAGCAGTTGAGTATTTTTGACAGATGGACATCACTTAGTCATCAGGAGTTCCCAGATGTCTGATATTGTTGGTGTATTACTTGGAAACAATGATGTTTCTTGGACACCTTTGTATTATAATTTATCCTTTCTTCTGCGGGATACAATTGGAGAGAACTTCAAGAATTTGGTGGCCATAGTTTGACCGTTAGTTCAAATTGGCACATTGACAAGGCAACCAATTCACATTTTATGTGCTTGTTCCTTTGAGAAATAAAGAACAAGCCAGAATGAGGGAGACTGGGGAAGCATGGACTCATCCATCTGTTAGGAGTGGACCAGCCCTTATCTGCTAAGATACCTTCTTAATATTATTTTCTGAGATTTTTTTTCCTAGATTAGGTCAGGATTCAATGCATAGTGATGAAACTATGCTTTCTTGTATCTAATTCACTGTATTCCTTAACACAGATAAAATAAGATAAAGACATAGACCCCTTGCATTGGAAGGGTCTGCTAGGTCTTCCATTGAGATAGTCTGCTAGGATAGATCCTTGGCAAGTTGTTTAATCATAGATGAATTTTCTTATCCCTAAAATAAAGGGATTGTGATAATCAGTGATACTCAAACCTTTCTATGCCTTACTTTTAAGGGGGTTAGAAACTTTATACATATTTTATTAGAACTAAAATTTTAACTGTTTGAATACATTTCATATGAGCATGTACATTTCTAAGGTACAAGATGATAAATTGTGAAAATAAAGTCTCCCACTCACCCCTGTCACTCAGTCTCTTTAGTATTCTTTAGAGGTAATCACAATTACCAGGTTTTGTGTATTCCTCACTAATAGTCTATGCATATACAGTTATAATAATATTCATTTCCATTTATATGCCTGTTAGCTTTGCAAATGGTGATATTTTATATACTGTGTTTTGTGTTACTTTTTCCACTTAGTTATATATTGTATATTGTTCCAAATCAATGTATTTAAGTACTGCTTCATTATTTTAAATGGCTGCATAGTATTCCATTTACAGATAGAGGATAAATTATTAATGGGTATAGGGTAATTTATTTATGGATGTAAGTATATATTTGTTTACAATTGTTTGATTTTATAAACAATGATGTAATTAGTACATATTTCATTTCACACATATAAAAATATTTGTTTAGGATGAATTCCTAGAACTAAAGTTGTTGGATCAAAGTGTACATTTTAATTTTGGGGGGGGGGATTGCCAAACTGCTCTCCATGGAAGTGGTAGTGATTTTTATTTTCACGGTGTGTGAGAGTGCCTGTTGGTCTGTTCCTTACTAATAGAATATTTTTATTGTTTTATTTTGTCAACATGAGTAGTAAAAAATATTATTTCATTATAGTTTTAATTTGATTTTCTCTCCCTATGAGGGCAGTTTAATATTTTTTAATGTACTGCAACTCATCACCTTTAAGGAAACATTGATTATAATATTCATCCAGATTTCAGAAATGCTAACATATAACAAGCAAACTTAGAATTGATGAAATATAATACTTGAACCATATATACTTCCATCTTTGTTAAGTATCTTTTGTTTATTTCTCTACTGGATTGTTGATCTTTTGTATTGATGTCTAAGAGCTTTTATAAATTAAGGAAACTGGCCTTATGTCTGTGATATGATTTTGCAATTTTTCGTTGAATGTTTTTTCATCAGAATATCTTAGTTGTTTTTTTTTTAATTTTTTTTATTGGAGTTCAATTTGCCAACATTTAGCATAACACCCAGTGCTCATCCTGCCAAGTGCCCCCCTCAGTGCTCATCACTCAGTCACCCCAACCCCCTGCCCACCTCCCCTTCTACTACCCCTTGTTCATTTCCCAGAATTAGGTGTCTCTCATGTTTTGTAACCCTCACTGAGATTTTCACTCATTTTCTCTCCTTTCCCTTTATTCCCTTTCACTAATTTTTATATTCCCCAAATGAATGAGACCATATAGTGTTTGTCCTTTTCCAATTGACTTATTTCACTCAGCATAATACCCTCCAGTTCCATCCACATCAAAGCAAATGGTGGGTATTTGTCATTTCTAATGGCTATTATTCCATCATATACATAGACCACATCTTCTTTATCCAGAATATCTTGGTTTTTATGTGGTTAAATTCATTCAGCTTTCTTTAATTAGTTCTGGATGTTTTGTCACTATGAGGAAGGGTTTTCCCACTCTGAGATTAAAAAATATTTTTACCAAAAAAAATATTTTTACCAGTTTTTTTCTTATTATTCTGATTGTTTTATCTTAATGTCACTCATCTTTTCATAATTTTCCAAAATTTTCTTATTATTTTATCAAATTTTAAACAGCCTGTTTAGTTCTAAATAGCATCTAATCGATAGATTTATTGTAGTTGTGCTTGGAGTTTCCATATTAACCAACATGTCATCTGACAATAATAATTTTGCATCCTCTGTAAAGTGTGTATATGTTCCAATATTTCTCTTGTACAATTGCTGACTGGCACTTAAAGAACAATGTTAAATGATACTAGTGATCGTGGTTGTCTTTTACTTTCCCTAAATTGTATGAAAATATCTCCAGTGTTTCTCTGTTACCCATGGAGTTGGTTTTGGGGTTGATAGAGCATCCTATTAAGGAAACACCCATTCAATTCTATTTTATTAGGAGTGAAATTATATATGAAAGCAGAATTCTTAAATGTATTTCTTATCGAATGTTTTGAGATCAGACTTCATTTTTTTGAAAGCTTGAGGACTGGAAAAGGAGATGAAGTAGCTCTTCTGAAATGACCCAAACTGGGCTTCATGAAGGTGCTCTGTTAGTGGAAGGGGGATGACTTTCCATTTGTTCTAGTAAGGGCTGCCTTGGTCATTGCATGCAATACAAGTGTTTTAATTATTGCCCCCTACCCTGCAAGTAGCAGAGTTGGCTATTTAACAGTATCATTACTATCCATATAATGACAATTAGGGCTTAATATAATGAAATGTAAAAAATAAATATAATAAAAGAGTAAAAGAGTGTCCTGTGGCTGGAAAAATGTGCATCCCTATACAAAGTTTATAAATGTGTCAGAAAAGTCTTTATCTTTGGTTGCCCTTTCAGGAGAGAAGTGTGATGGAAAAAGCTGCTCTAAAATAAGGCTAATATTTCCATGTCTCCTCTTTTGACCTGTTTAGTTAGTTTCAGGCTTTGTTTCTAGAAAATTAGAAATTCCCTGAAACATTTTCCTTTAAGAGCATCACTTTGCTTTTTTCTCTAGGCTTGTACTATGATTCTGTGTTGCCTGGTTCCTTGTACAGAAAAGCAGGAAAATAATCATCAGATATTTTTGTTGAAATAACCCAATCTTAGAAGGGAGGTCACCTTCCAGGTAATTCTGATACAATACCATATTTCTGTCTCCCATCTTTGCCCCAGGGTTAGCAGGTAAACAGTTACTTCCAGCTGCAAATATGTTTCTACATCCAGCCTCTCTCACATGTCTTATAAACCATACACTTCTTTGAGCATGCCATGTCTTCTCACCTTGGTGGCCCAGGATGTGCAGTTTCTTATGTTTGCAACATTTTCCTTCAATTTATTTTCTGTTTACCTTTGGAATTTAGCTCAGATATCATCTCCCAAGAAGCCTTCTCTGGTCACCCCAATGACTTGCTTCTTCCTCTGTATGCATTTTGTTATACAGTTCACTATTATTATTCAGCACATTGTTGTGCATTTTTTTTCTGTTTCCTGAGTATTAGAACTGCTTATATATGCCATGGTATTAGGGAGGCTTCCCTCTATTTTTCCAATGAGAAAATTCAACAGAATTTTTTTTGGGTCAACTTGAATAAAAAATATTTTTTGGAGGTGTAGATGGAATAGTCAAAAGTTTATCTTTAATGTTTAATTTATTAATTTAGTTATAGATACATATTGAAAATCACTTGTTATGTAAATGTTATTTAAGGAATGTAGCTGTTCTGTTCTCACTTTTCATAAGAACACTTTTATTGGAACTAATTACATACTTCATCATGGACCTTTGACATCATGAGGGCTGCTCTTTGAGTCATCAGTCATGTTTTTGCAGAGTAAACCATTTTCATCTTCATTTAAGTTGTTTGAGATCCAGGACTTATTAAATCCATGCATGATGTTGTCACAGGTATCCACTAGTACATTAGGGATATTCATTTTTCTCATTCATCTCTGCTAGGGTTATATTCATGAATTTCACAGTGGCATTACATGCTGTACTACTTTTTGATGTGAACTTTTAAAGTTTTGCTTAGGAAGATGATCTATGCTTAAAAAATGTGAACTTTTGCTCCAGAATAATTACCATAGCCTTGTTAAATTTCTTTTCTTTTTTACTGATTCCACTATTTGACCTCTTTCCTATGGTATTGACTTACATATATTTGGGCTAATGGATAAAAACATTTCAATTTATATTGAGTATCTATAGTGTTTTTTGTTGTTGTTGAGAACTGGATTTTGTCTTATGCTTCTTTTTTTATCTGGGTACTAAGTCTAGTGAGGTTATCTGTTAGAAATTAAAATGATTAATCACTTAATCATTAGATTTTGGGGAGATGGTAAAATAACAGTTTTTTTTTTCCCGAGAATTGCTTTGGAGTTGGTTAAATCCAGCTTTGAATTTATGCACAGTATTGACTTATTATGTGATGTTTAGGTAAGCTCCTTAAATTCAATGAACATCAGTTTTCTTTTTTCTGTAAAAAAGCTGAGGGGTGCCTGGGTTAAGTGTCTGCCTTTGGCTCAGGTCTTGATCCCTCTCCCCCTGCTCGTGCTCTCTCTCTCTCACTTGCTCACTCTCTCTAGCAAATAAATAAATAAAATATTTTTTAAAAAAGCTGAAAATCTGTATCTTACAGAATTGTAATGAAATTTAGAAATTGTATTATACATATACATGCATATGTACATAGATATGTGCATGTGTGCATGTGACGTATGAAAGGCCTCATTATCATTCTCTTCTTCCAAAAGTTCTTCTTTTACTGACCTCCAAGGGACCTTTCCTCAAATTCTCTACCTAATAGGGTCCATAGTTGCCTGGTGTTCCTGTTTTACTTCTGGAGACTCATTCTGGCCATCTCTTTTCTTTTTCTTTTATTTTTTTCTTTTTTTTTAAGATTTGCTCTATTAATGAGAGACACAGAGAGAGAAAGAGAGAGAGAGAGAGAGAGAGGGGAAGAGACACAGGCAGAGGGAGAAGCAGGCTCCATGCAGGGAGCCCGATGTCAGACTCGGTCCCGGGTCTCCAGGATCACGCCCTGGGCTGAAGGTGGTGCTAAACCGCTGAGCCACCCGGGCTGCCCTCTTTTATTTTTTTTATTTGAGAGAGAGAGAGAGCGCGAGAGAGCGTGAGCGAGCGAGTTGTGTGTCTGAGAGAGAGAGAGAGGGCACAAGCATGAGCAGAGTGAGGAGCAAAAGGAGAAGCAGGCTCCCTGTTGAGCAGGGAGTCTGTTGTGGGGCTTGATCCCAGGACCCTGGGATCTTGATGACCTGGGTTGAAGGCAGATGCTTCACAGACTGAGCCACCCTAGTGCCCTGGCCATCTCTTTAGTACAGTACCCTGTGCTTTTTCATCTTCCATTCTGGCATCTTAGAATCTGGCATCTCGAGAGTGTAGTCTGTGGACAGCCGCAGCAGCAGTATCACCACCTGGCATTTTGTTGGAGGGCTTCTCAAACTTTAATGTGTATGTGAATCATCTGAGGATCTTGTTAAAATGAAAATTCTGATTCAGTAGATCTGGGGTAAAGCCCCCCGTCTGCATTTCTAACCAGCTCCAAGATGAAAAGGTTGTGATTGGTCCACACTTCAAGTAGCAAGTTGATGATGCTGTACCTTTAAGAATGTGTTAGAAACTTGTTTGCCTGCCACCTAAGGTATCATTGGAAGGGAATAAAAAGCATACTTTGCATATGCAAAGTTTCACAATAGACTGAGCTCACTCATCCTCATACCACTCTATGGAAGATGAGTAAAAATTTCCATGAAAGGAAAACCTTTTAAGCCAGAATATAAATAGGAGCTTTGCTGCTTTCAGTTGGTCAGGGCAAGAAAAGCAAGTTTACGCTGTACCTTGAAATTCCTTTGGATAAAGAGAACAAGTACATTCCAGAGATCTGGGCTCTTCTTAGAAAAGACTATTACTTTGAAGGGATTTTTACATCGCTGGAGATATGAAAAATGAAAGCTAAATTCAAAGTGCAACCCAGAACTCACTGCTTAAGGTTTCGAGCCAGTAATATTTTCCCTGTAAAATCTCTTTGGAAAGGCTTTCAGATCTGAGTCAGCTAGGGTGAACCCATTTTCCGAAATTCTGTTTCTGGAAGCATTTAATTGAAAGGAAAAACCCCAAGAATGCATCCAGAGTTGAATGTCATGCAGCAATTGGGAGGGCCTCGAAATAGCAACAATGGGAATAAATGAAGCCAAATGAAATCTGCAAATTATTAGGTTGAAATTGGTAAGGGGCATAGAAACTTAATAAGAGGGAAGTAAGAGAAATCAGTTTTCCAATACAAACTGCACTGAGATGTTGTACAAAGGAGGACTGGGAACGAGAAACTTCTGTCAGCTAAAAAGATGGCAAAGGCTAAAAGTTCAGTGGAGACTAGATGCCTCTCGTTTTAGTTTGATTTCCTATGAGGGATTTTAGCCTTAAAATGCCATTTAAATGGTAGTCCTCAATGCAGCTTTTTATACTATCTCACAAATACAGTCCCCAAACTTCAAAGATTATACTCTCAAGAACTTTGAAAATTGACATAGGCAGAAATCTCATTTGCTATTTCGAAGGAACTGGCATTAATCATAAGCCAAATGGGGTTTAGTTAAAGAAATGGACTTACTTTTCAGTTTATGACATATTTAATTTTCCTTTGTTTAAACTGTCTGCCAGAAAGAGCTGGTGTCCTGAAATTCCTGTTCCTCATTCTCCTACCTGATACACGCGCATGCACGCAAACACACACACACACACACACACACACGCGCGCGCGCATGTGTGCAGAAAAACCAGACACCATTTCCTTCTACACAGTTGAGGATGCTCCCATGGGATGCACGAAAACTCTAGAGAGAAATAAAATCAAAGAAAATATGCTCCCATGGGATGCACAAAAACTCCAGAGAGAAATAAAATCAAAGAAAATATGCCAATAAACAAAATATATCAGCACCAAATTACACCAATAGAATATTCCTGTAACAACATCACTACCAAATAAAATGATCAAAAAACTATGAACACCAAGACTAAAAAAGTCTGAGAGATGAAAAATCGAAATTACCAATTATTACAGTATATCAAGTTGGGTTAAACTCACCTCTAAAGATGGTCTCAAATGGAATCAATATAAAAAATATATAATCTTTTGTTTCTAAACTGTATTTAAAAAATTCTTAGTTCAAACTTTCTGAAAGAGTGGTGTCTTCTAAGCCATCTTTTTGGGTTTGTCAGACTTCTGGAATCCCCCTGATGTCTCACCTTGGAAGCCCTGGCTCAGTAGCAGGCAGACATGGTCAAAAAGAACCCAAGACCTAGAAACTGCATGCAGAGCACTGCATTGAGCCCTCTCTCTTGGGCTTCAGCTACTCTTGCTCACATCTGCTGGTTATTCCTCGGGCACCATAATAGAACTCGTGGGTTCCACCAGCACCCCACTAACCCTGTTTCTCTGTGGTTCCCTGTCTCAGCAAGTAACACAGCACTTTGTCCACTTGAAAGGCAGGCACCCAGGAATTTATACTTTGCCTTTTCTCCTTCTCCCCACCTCTACCATCCACCAAGTCCTGTAGAGTTCATAGCATAAATATTTGAATCTGTTCCTCTCCATCTTCACGGCTTCCATTCCAGTTCAAGCTTGTCGCCACTCAGTTGATCTCCAGTGAAGGCTTCCTAATTAGTCTCCTTATCTTTGCTGTTTTTATTTTATTATTTTTTGTTTTAATAGACAGATCTCTTATTTTTGATTCCTTTTTTTGGATTCTTAAAACAACTCTGTTGAAGTATAATGTACATAACATAAAATACACTGGGTTCAGGGTATAATTCAATGATTTTTAAAGTAGATTTGTAGTTGTGCAAGAATTATCAAAATCCTACATTTTTTCTCAAAACTTTTATAATAAAAATTAATATATTCAAAAATAGAATAGTGTAGTGAGCCCTTATGTATCATCAACGGCCATTAGTAGTACCTCGTTGCTCTTGTTCCATCTAGACCTCCAACTACTTTTCTCATATACATTGTATTATTTTGAAGTACCTTCTAGACTTAAGATTATTTCATCTATAAATAATAAAATCTGTATTTTTTTAAAAGATAAGGACTCTTATGAAAAAAAAGCATCAATACATGATTGTACTTTTAAAAAGCTACCAATAATTCCTTAATGTTATTTGTAGGTTCCATCAGCATATAAATTACTCTCACTTTTTTTTTGTATAGTTGGTGTGTTTGGATTCAAATAAGATCCATATATTATTACAGTTGGCTTATATGTCTTTTAAGTTTCTCTTAACTCAAAGTTTCTATCCTCTCTTTTTTTGTCATTATGATTTATTTGCTGAAGAAATCAAATTGTTATATGCCAGAATTTCCCATGTTCTAGGTTTTCTGATGGCAATCCCATAGTGTTATTTAACATGTTCTTCTGTCCTTTGGAAATCTGTAGTTCTATATAGAGGATTGAGCAGACATGGGTCTGATTTTTTAGAAGGAATACATCATAGTTGGTATCATGAACTTCCATCAGGAGGCACCTAATATCTGGTTGTACCTATTTTTGTGAAGTTAAGTTTGATGTTTGGATTCAGGTGTTGTCAGCCTGACCATTTTAAAGTTGCTCATCAACCTTCCCTCTAGGAGTTATAGCAGCCATTGATAATCATTATCTATAGCCAAAAGACAGCCACCATGAACTTTTATTACAAATTAACTTTTTAACATAAAAATCTGATCATATCTATCTTTTGCTTAAAACTCTTAGAGGCTTTTCATATCTCCCTCTCCTTCTCCTTATTATACATACCAGTGAATGTGATTATAGCCTGGTGGGGTTATTTCATGGTCTCTAGATTACTTTGCAAGTCCTGTGAGGATATGGGCTGTGTCTGCTGTCCCATGTCATTGAAAGCCTAGAATAATGACCAGTTCTAATGCCCATGTGACACTTGTTGGGTGGATGAAATGAATTAATGAGCAAACAAATTAAATCAAAGGAGGATTATGGCATCTATTAAAAAAGGCATGTTGGGGGATCCCTGGGTGGCGCAGCGGTTTGGCGCCTGCCTTTGGCCCAGGGCGCGATCCTGGAGACCCGGGATCGAATCCCACATCGGGCTACCGGTGCATGGAGCCTGCTTCTCCCTCTGCCTGTGTCTCTGCCTCTCTCTCTCTCTGTGACTATCATAAATAAAAATAAAAATTAAAAAAAAAAAGGCATGTTGTATGGGGTTTTTCTCTCCTGAGTGTGGGAGAATATAGGAAAGGCAAGTATAGACTGAAAAAAAACAGAGTAAAGTCAAGAGGAGCTGGTTTTGGAAGGGTCCTGGTGTTTTAGGTGGAGGTGATGGTGTTGGTAGAGATATGGAGCAGGATTCGCTGTTTACAGAGAAGGGGCAGCAGATAGGAAGCTTCCTGGAATGCACAGGATGACATGAATGTTTAGGGAGCCGGGTGAGGAGGGATATCCATGAAATAAAATGTGTTTTGCTCTGTGAACCCTGAGGCAGCCCTGGGTCCCCTTTCAATGGCCCTTTAAAGCAGCATTGTGATGTGATGAATTTGGGCGAGTCAAAGCAGCCCATTCATCTGCTGGTCTCTGGAGGCTCCTGGCCACACTGTACAGTACCATGGGAGGCCAGTTCTGTGGAGCGTGGAATTTCCTCATATCTGGGGAAACTAGGCCCTGAACACACCTAGTATAAGGATTCTGGTTGGGCAAATTAAGGTCTTATAGGAAAATGATATTGAAGAATGAAGGTTGTAAGGAAACCTAGGAAAGCCTTTATAAATGGTTTATATGTTCACTAAGTAAGAGTCAAGTCAGTATGATAGACTATTTGTGTATTTGACATTATCAAGAACAGAATTGAATGATTCATTTTCATTTATCATTAACTTTAGCTTACTGACATATTTTCAGTATTTCCCTCTTTTGAAAAGGATGCTTACAAGTTTGTTTTGCTTTCTTTTTTTTAAAGATTTTATTTATTTATTTATGAGAGACGGGGGGGGGGGGCAGAGACTTAGGCAGAGGGAGAAGCAGGCTCCCTGTGGGGAGCCTGATATGGGACTCGATACCAGGACCCCGGAATCACACCCTGAGCCGAAGGCAGATGCTCAACCACTGAGCCACCCAGGTGTCCCTGTTTTGCTTTCTTATTAGTAATATGCTCACTAGGAAGTAGCATTTCTATCTCCCATGATGTCCTATTACCTATAAGGGAAGTGGAAAATTGAATGCTCATGTGATCCATAAAGAGCCTCTTATTTCATGCTCTGTGTATCATGACTGGATATAGTTGAAAGATTTGTCTAAAGGTTTGCTGGAATTCTTTTAGGTTAAGGGACAAATATACAGAAATTGCATATAGCATGAAAGATTAAAAAAAAAAAACTAGACTCTGGAGTCAGTATACTTGCGTTTGAATTCAAATTTCACCCCCAATGAGCTGTGTGACTATGGATAAGTTACTTCACTGCTCTGTGCCTTTATTTCCTCATCTGTAAAATAGGACATATTAATACTACTTCACAGTGTTGGAAAAGATTGATGTATTCGAAGTGCTTTACAGAGTGCCTATTACGTAGTAACTGGTATAAAAGTGATACCTATTAAGATTGATTTTTATCAATGAAATAAATCCATGCCTATGAGAATTTTACCTAAAGGTAATCTGAAGTGAGTGAGAAATGCTCATGTCCCTAATAACCTATTAGGCCTGAGGATAAAAGCCCCTCAACAGTGGCTTCTGTGACAGCACTGTCAACTCTCCTTTTGTGAGATGGAAAAAGCAGAAATGAGAAAGTTCTAAAAGGGAACATGTACATTTAAGCCTATGAAAACTTTGATTAGAGTAATATTGGTTTTTCTCAATTGTCTGCTATTTCTGACCAGAAAGGGCTTCTGTTGAAGATGAAGTGCTCTAAACCTGTGGTGCTGAACAGGGGGCCATATTTTCTGAGTCTGGAACTCCTAGACCCTCCTCCCAGCAATGGGGCTCCGGCAGAGAGATCTGGGGGGTGTGCACCACCATGGGCCCAGTGCTCCTGGAACATAACACATATTTTTATGGACAGGCACAGTAACATTTTGGGAATAATGGCTTTGGTATTTCATTCAGGTAGGAGATTAGAAAGCTAACCTCCCTACCCTCCCTACCCCGCCCCATGAGAACACTGTAAAGTTTTAAGTCTTTTAAAGAAAACTCAGGACCATAATCTATCCCCTGATCATATTTATTGGACAGATGAAAACTTGTTTTGGGTGGTGTTTATCATTCACCCCACATATTTTTTTATCCTCTCTCCAGGAAAATAATGGGATGTTTGCCAGTTACCTTACTGAAATATAGAGACAGCATGGTTCAAATATTCTTTGATCCCTAGGGACTATATAAAACAGACCTGAGAGTGTTTTCTACTGTGATTGGTTCTTGAATAATTATTACCTGTGCCCATGGTCACTTTACTTTCTTTCTGGAATGTTCAAACCTACCTACCTGGAATGTAATGTAATACCTGAAAAATTTCTAAAATACATTATTATACTGGTCTGAAATTTCTAAAATTCAGCTTTCCCTTCTCTTTCAAAATTAGGGCAGTGCTCGGCCATGGCCAAGCATGGATACCTCTAGGACTTTTTCAGCTCTCCAGGATTCTGAGATTACTGGCTGCATTTTAAGATCATATCTGCAATTTATTTTAGTTTCTGGGGTAGAATTAATCTTGATGTGGACTGACACTTGAATTTATTTAAAATGATTGGGTTGTGTCTTTATTGCCTTGCATATAGTGGATGTTAAATTCTTCAGAACCTGTTGTCCTCTGTGGTTTCCAATTTTCCAATTTTATCTGAGTAACTTCCTGCTCATACAGAACTGCAGTTTATCTTGCGGTCCAAATGCATTCTTCTAGCTCTTAGTAAAAGCATCAGGCAGCGTATCATTTAATATATGTTCATTGCAAACTCAGAAATTTCAGATTTTAAGATGTTAGTGTTAGTCAATATTATCGTTTTATTATAAGCAACAGAAATCAACTTAATTTTATTATTTATTATTATTTTTAAAAGATTTATTTATTCGTGAGAGACACAGATAGAGAAGCAGAGACACAGGCAGAGGGAGAAGCAGGCTTCATGCAGGGAGCCCGATGTGGGACTCGATCCCAGGACCCTGGGATCACACCATGACCTGAAGACAGATGCTTAGCCACTGAGCCACCCAGGCATCCCTCAACTTAATTTTAAATCAGAAATCAACTTGTATTAAACCAGAAGGGATTTGGGAGACTTTATAGAGACTGAGTGAAGCAGGCATTGGAAAATTGTCAGCCTCCAGTGGAGCACCAGGCACTCCCCAGAGGTTTTCTGTTTATTGTGCTGGCTGAATAATGGGAGTTGGTCAGTGGTCCCTGTTGCAGGCTGATCATTTGCGCTTGGGGAAATTCTGGTTCAGTAGGTAGGAAGTAGCACTTGGGATCAGAAAGTTTTGAAAATGGCCTAGGGATGCTAGTGACTGGCCAGATTTGGGAACCACAGAGTGAAGCAAATACATTTGTCAAATTTGAATCCTCTGAAGTGCTTTGTTAAAACTCAAATTGCCTGGCCTCATCCCCAGAGGCAGATTCAGTAGGTCTAGGGCAAGGCCTGAGAATTTGCATTTCAAAGAGCTCCCAGGTGATGCTGAGGCTGCCACTCAGGCTTTGTGAACTACTGAGAAAAAAAAAAAAGGCAGCTGTTGTTGCCATAGGAGGCTACATGCCCAACATTTTTCTTATTATTTCTAAAATTTTAACCTCACTGCCATCTATGTTGCTCTCTCCTGGGAGATCCTTTCTCTTCTGCTGGGTGCCTCCACCAAAGATATTTAAACTTGTCAATGGGAGCTGTTAGTTGTTTCATGACTATGTATTGGGGAAAGGAGCATTGACTTCCCCGGCTTGAAATCCACTGCTTATCTTGTGGGTACTGGGATCCAGAACCACTGGCTGTGGCCCGAGCTGCATTTATCAAATTTGAAGTCACCAGTGATCACACCCAGTTTGCTATTCAACCTTCCTTGGTAGGAGAAAACAGAGACATATTGGATTGAAGGCTCACATTGTGGGCTGCAGAAAAACAGGTTGACTTCAAAGGAGAAATTTGGAAATATAAGAGGACATTTCCTTTCTTAGCAAGCAAATGGAAATCTGCTACTTTCTGCCACTCCCCACCCCTCCTGCCCTAAGATATAAAGGGAAATCTCACCTTTAGCACATACCAAGAAGTTTTAGATGGTTCTAGCCTTTTAAAGTTAGCCTAGCAAGCGGAGATCTAGTATTAAAGGTGGGCCCAGTTTTATAACCTTCAGATCCTCATTTAGAAAGTCTGTATGGATCTTACCATCACCTTGGAAAGGCCCTGGCAAAATTCTGCACACCTCACAAAAGTTTAGAGATGAAACTGGACACCAAGACGGGCTCCATACTTCATTTACAATCCTAAATGTGGCTTGCACTTGTTTAATGCTTTAAGTTTCTGATCCTTTTGATGCAGATCTGCCTTGACTTTATCGCAAATACTTCCTGAGATGTTTCATGCTGCAGAGAAACCATGTTACAGTGGAATTTTTCCTTGGAAGTTGTTTTACTTTCTCCCTGTAAACCTGGAAGATGAAAGACAGATTCCCAGGAGGTAAAAGTCACAAAAATGAAAAAGAAAAAAAAGACAAAAACCATGTGGCTTTATGCCTTGTATTCTTCGTCTCACCTTGGAACTGAAATGTGCTGCTTTGCCTTGATTCAGAAAGAGGTCTGATGGGTCAAAATATGGATTAGCAGCAGGAAAGACCCCAGCATCTCATCTGCTTATAAAATTCTCATCAGTGATCAGAATGGGAAAAGGGAACTATAGGTTTCCAGAAGACTGAGGAGCAATAGCCCCACAGATGGATGATCTGGTTGACATTCAATTTAGTTATTCAATGGAAGAGTCAGTCTTTGGGGACATTGGTGTCCTGCTTTGGAAATGACTTGCCCGCAGGACTGCATCACTGTATTTAGAATATGGCTTTGGAGAAACCGCAAATGAGCATCACTCTTCCCCACCAACTTCCAAACAGATTGTATACAATGGAGACTTGAGTCTTGGTTCTTTCATAAATCATGTGGGATGGATAGCTGGGTTTAGAAGGAATGTTAGCAGACCGGGAGCCTTTCTCTGGTCAGGGAACCAAGATCAAGGGCTCTGCTACTCAAGGTTGACTCTTGTTTCAGCAGCCCCTTCAGATTTTACTTCTAGAAGCCAAGACACATTAAAAACATTTTTCCTCCCTCTGATCAATGTCATTTGTACTTTCAACCTCAATGGAGCCTTGGAGAATGAGCTCATGCAGCCTTCATGGAATGTTGCCTGATGTTGCTGAGTTTAGTCTCTTTCTTCTTTGGAGTGATGTCACAGGTACAAAAGCATCCTTCTCACATTCAGGGGAGTTGAGGCAGCAAGGACCACTTATTTGGTCATTGGCTCATTTCACAAATACACGTGGAGCTCTACTGTGTACTGGACCTTGTACCTCACGTCAAGGTGCTATTGTGGGCTGTGGATGGGACAGATGTAGTTCTGCTTCATGGAGCTATGGTGGAAAATGGAAATCAGTAAACTAGCAGTCACAGAACAGTATAGGAAGGAGCATAAAATGGTATGAAGTACTTGGCAGCTCTGCACATTAGTGATTGATGCTCAGAGACTAGTAGAAGGTGCCAGTGAGTCTACATAGGAGGGGAACTGACCTTAGCTGGCAGGGGAGGGAGGGTGAAAAAAGGAGCTGTTCTTTAAGTTTTTCAGAAGAAGCAATAGCAGGCTGAAATCTGGAAAATGAATGTGAGTGTGCCAGAGGAAAAAAGAATTTGGAAGGAGAAGCAGTAAGAACAGTGTGTGCAAAGGCTCAGGGACCAGAGAAACCATGAAACATCTTAGAAATGGCTTACAATGAGTGTGGTGGGCAGTGGAAGCAAGAGGAAGAGAGAAGTAGTTGGGGATTTCTTTATTGACTTTTATCCTGGGTGCAAGGATCCTGAGGCACTGAAAGTTTTAAGCAGTGAAAACCCGATCAGGCTATCCCCTGGGAATAGACAATGGATTTGAGGGGAGACAATGGCAAGTGTGTTCAGCTTCTCTTGTTTCCTAGACATCCACGTTAGAAGTCA
Source organism: Canis lupus baileyi (assembly GCF_048164855.1). NCBI lineage: Eukaryota > Metazoa > Chordata > Mammalia > Carnivora > Canidae > Canis > Canis lupus. The sequence goes on along the minus strand of NC_132855.1, from coordinate 15,036,193 downwards.
ACTGGGGTCTCCAACTTGTCTGGTGATTGAGGCCATGGGAATAGATGACAATGACCATTGGAAGCATATGCAGATAGGCCATGCTCCAATTTTAGTCTGTTTAAGAATCATATGCAGTGCTTGTTACAAGGAAGTTTCCTGAGCCAGACCCCAGGGATTCTGATTCTCAAGATCTGGGCCCTCCATGGGAATCTGTGTTTTACCCAAACTCTCTATGTTATACTGATGCATGTGATCTGTGAGCTGTACTTGGAGAAAATAAACTGTAGAGATAAAATGAGGAGTCCTTGGAGAGAACTTGAGGGGCAGGATGACTGAACTGAATTGCCCAGAATTAATTGCTTAGGGAAATGTCTACTGAATCCCAGCAGGTGAGAGTGCCAGTCAGTAGTGGGCAAAATGAGGATGAAGCAATTGTCAGTGCACTTCGCAGTCAGCATGGATCTTCCAATGGGATTTCATCTTTTATAAATGCGTTTCCTAAACAGGAAAATAAAATTATCCCTTCTCTCTGAAGAGCACATTTCTTTGAAAAAAAGAAAAAATATATATATACACACACATTCATATATTGTGTGTGTGTTGTGTGTGTGTGTGTGTGTGTGTGTGTGTGTGTAAAGAGAGAGATAAACTTAAGACAAATACAGAATTAGTTTAACTGGCCCTTTAGCTTCCAGTTTGTTAATTGCTTTATAAATACTCATGTTTGATGTAGCGAGATACATTTCACAAACCTTGATGCAGTAGAATCATAAGCTTGTGGAAGAAATGGCTCTTTATTTGGACAAAGCTAATGGAAATATGGGAAGAGGGTTTTAAACATTTTTTGAGACTGTTGGAAAAGTGTTTTAGCATGACTAGCTTCTTAACATGAATTCCAGCCACTGATGTTTATTATCTCTGAATTCTTTGGCAACACTGAATGATCAATTGTAATGAAGGTTTATTTTATCTAATTAAGTGAGACTAATTGGTTTGTGCAACTTTGTAATAGCATGTTCTTTTTTTTTTTAAATTATAGATGTTCCCTCAGTTAAAAGATTTTAATCTGACTTAATGAATTCAAATCTAATCAAAATGAACAATTTCTATATAGTCATGGCCCTTAGAAGTAGTATTTATAGGGCTTTATATATGTCGGGGGCTTGTGCATGATGTTGAGGTGATATGTTGCTTAGTTTTTATAACAACCATTCCAAGTAAGTATTTCCATTTTCAGTGAAGCTGTTATACCTATAGTCATGTAAGAATTGAGTGACTGAGCTAGAACTAGATAGAACTAGAACCAAAAGTCTGGCTATAAAGTAAATTGTCAAGAATTTGTTGTATTGTGACTCTTGTGTTCATTTTCTCATGCTTTACTAAGGGCTCTAGATTATCATTCTTTTCTCAGTAACTCGTATTGATGCAGTAGAAATGTAAAAGGTATTTGTTGGGTCCCTGTTAATACTTTATTTTTATAGGCATGGTTATTTCAAGAAGGTGCCCATTTGTCTAAGCTATACTCATGCTTTGTGTTTGGGGCATTCATTTATTCATCCATTGAATATTTATTGAGTGCCAGATACTGCAGAAGTTTGAAATATAGCAATGAACAAGAGGTAGTCCCCTGCCATCAAGGAAATTACTTTCTTGTGGAATATTGTTGCTCTTTGAGGTGTGATGGCAGTGATGGGTTACTAGTGAGTAACATGTTGGTGGTATAATGAATCTTTAAAAATTTAATGATTATTCTGCTCCATGGTGCTTATCAATCATGGCTTCTAGAGTCATCTTGCATTAATGAAAGCTATCCAACCTATGTAGAAACTCCTAGAGCCCTGTCATCAAATGATGGGCCCTTCAGGGATTCTTTCCAATTACAGACTCAGGGAGTTGCTTTAATTTTGAAAATATTGCAAACTTGAAACTGAGTATGTTCCCATTCAGTAGGAGACACTGTTCCTGTTCCATTTTGCTGGGTGTGTTCTGTGAGGAGCTACTTCAAGGGATCATATCCCATGCTTTGCCTTCCCTTGTCCTATGCCAAGTTTGGGGGAATTCACAATGAAGAGGGCTACTCAGGCAACCTCTTTCTCCATTTTCATTGCCTCTCGGAGAGATAACTCTTAAATTCCTTAAGGCAATGGGGACTTCAAAACATTTGAGGAAGAATCTGAACTCCCTTATGAAAGTTTTCTTAATCAAGAAACTCCAACTCAGTGTTTAACTCAAATCTTCTTTAAAGTTCTACAAGGCATATAATGGAGCCTTGTTATAGCCAGCTTTCTGAGATCTACTGCTTAGCCTGGAAGAAGAAATAGCCTGGAAGGGTAATTTAGATTTGGCTTCACTTAACAAGATTATGATTGGGTGAACCAATCCCTTTAACATTTGCCAAAGAAAAAAAAAAAAAGAAAAAAAAAAAAAGCAAGCCAGGAGAAGAGTCAGAAAAGGATCTATCATGTTGGTAAAATGCTCAAAAATCCCTTGCCTTTTTCCTGTAATAGCCCAGAGTTTATCTCAGATACAGTAGTTGTCTCATGCTGCCTGTGATGATAATGTGACTGATCACCCTTCTGGGCTTCCCCTTGGAAGTCAACAGTGAACAGTAATATATATCTTGTCATGGGGGTTGATGTGTGATCTGAGGGGCTTTGAGCCAACTTGGAACACTCTTTGAATCTAGCAGTAAAATGAATCAAGACTAAGAGGGCCAATATAGAAAGGTATAACCTAAGGAAGCTTGGGCTGACTTTATACAAGAAAGGTCCTCTCAAGTAAGTGGCTTCACTTTGGAAGCATCCAGTTAATCCCCTTCATGTTGTATGGAGGCCTTTACATTTTCCCTAGTGCAACCATTAAAATATTGACTTAGTGATAAACATATCACTTATCCTGTTTATACCAGTGCCCACAGTTGTCACAGTTTGCCACCTGCCTCTAGTCTTCATACACTGCTGGGAACATAGACTTTTCAGTTAGAACATCTCATCGTAAGGCTTGATTGGCACTGATGACATATGGTGGACCTGAGATGAAAAAAATGGAGGTTACTCAGTGTAGGAAACAAATCTGATATCTGTGGGTTATGCAACTTTCTGTGTTCTTTTGCTGGTAGAGGGGCATCACTGTTGGAGTGGTGGGGAGAGATGTTAGTCTTAGAATTTATTCCTTCTCTTAGCTAGCTATCCTTCTCCTGTGTTTCTTCGATTCTCTGTATTTCTGTCTTTGTCCAGAGCACATAGCCCCCCAACTTCCAACATCCCTTATCAGACTTCTAAATAATATCAAATCTTCTGAGACCCAACACGTATGAAATGCAACTCCTGTTATATAAATTTGACATGAAGATTGTATAAAGAAAAATTACAGGAGTTTCTAAAGAATATCAAAGTATCTCAAATGCTGTGACATACTCGTAGGAATTGTGTGGCCATCACACAGAAAATTTGAAGTGCCTCAAGTTATTATGTTTAGAATTCATTTTTGACTACTTGTAGGAATTTAATGGTGTTTTTGCACATTTTATTGCAAGGGAAGTTTCTGTGAAATTTCCTTAATCATTTGAAGAAGTAGGTAGACAGCCAAGCTAACAGTTAAAAAATAATATGTTGGAATATATTTTGTCTTCTATCAAAATAAATCAAAATAGAAAAAACAGCATCTTTGGTTCCTATGATTTTTTTCCCCCAAGAAGTGCCATTTTACTACCACAGATTAATGGAGTAGGATGGAAACATTGATCTGAATAAATTAAAAGTCAGACTAATAGAGTATTTTATTTTCTTTCTTTATCATGTATTTTCATTTTAATTAAGTTAGTATGTGAGTATGGAAGAAAAATCAAATGGTGCTAAAGGTCAATAACAAAATCAAGAGCACCCTGCTCGTACCCCCCATAAGTGAACAATTCCAGTGCTTTCAGCTGTTTCTCCTTATGTCTTTCTTCATATTCCTCAATAACACAGTAATAGATCTCATTTTTGATTCGTCAATTTAAAATATTACTTACAGATTTCCTGTAATGACTAATGAGGATTATTTTGGCTCTTTTACACATTTCTCTCTCTATTCACCTGATATGTAACATACTAATACTGCTAATAATACAAATCCTGAACATGGGGATGTTCATTAAAATCCCCAGCCCTGCACTCAAAATCTGATACAGTAGGTGTAAGGTGGCCTCTTTTTTATGCAATATGCATTATCAGCAAATGATTCCAGTAATTCTGATGAAGGTGTTCAAAGAAGATGTTTAGAAAAACTCTAGCCAAGAGTTTGACTCTTGATTCTTTTCTAGGGTTAGGTAATGCAGGATTTCCAGAACTGTGGAGGATATACATGCACAGTAAGCAATGACTCAAGGGTTCTATTGTACTGAATAGATAAAATGGATCTCTAGACTCCACACAAATTATATTTATGTATTTGCTTTTATAAATAAAATTGAAAATGTTTTACTCACCCTAAACATAAAAACTATGTACCCCCTTAGAATGCTTTACCAATCAAAGCATGAACTTTAACTTGGACATTTAATTAAGTGATTTATAATGTTTGAAATGATATTATGAAATGCTTTCTTTGATTTCTATGCTTGCATTTGTCTAGGAAGTACAGTGGCTCTCAGATGTGATAGCTGTGGCAGAGGAGGCAGATGATTGGCTCAAAAAATTAAGTTACAACAAGGCAGAGGGGCAGGCATAGGGGGCAGGTTAGTAAAACCTTTACAGCTCATCTTCTGACAGATGGTTAGTGCCAGGGGCCTGCGATGAGGTAGAAGGATACCAGGAGGCAAGGGTTGGATCCTCTTTAGGAAGTTCTGTCTAGGAAGGAATTTTAGACCTCTTAGCCTAGGGTTTAGGGGCAGAGAGAAAAATGATTCTAGGTCCCGGATGCTAGGCAGATAAGTGTTCAGTGATTAAAAAGGGACTCATGCAAAAGCTTAGCCATAAAGGATGAGTCACTTTGGGTGAGAGCAGAGGGGAGACTAGTACTAATTTCAGGTGACAGGCATATTTGTCAATGAACCAGATTTAGGAAATAGTAGGGGAGCCTAGAATTTGTTCATGGGTTGCTAGTGCCTAAAAAGAAAATCTCTGGAGACAGAGCTGCCAGGATATTTCTGACTCACCTGTTAGGGTTTTACCTTTGTTTGGAAGCTGAAACAGGGCTTATCAGTTAGCTTGTCTAGCTCCGAGGAATTTAGGAGGACAGGGGATGCTCACGGCCAGGAGGTGTCGGGATAAAGGCTCAAGAAGTCTTGGAGTTTCTGGAGCAATTCCAGATCCTTCACACTGGCTTTAGCATTAGAATATTACTCCTGGCCCAGCCTAGCAAGAAAGATGATGCAGTATCAAGTACCTCTGGGGGAATGGGAAGATAGAGGCTTGAGGCTGGTTGACCCCCTACTTTCTTTTGTCCTGATGGACAGGATCATGGCTCTAGGTAGACAGATTTGGAGCAGTGGTAGGGTACAAAAGACCAGGTGGAGTCAAAGGATGACTTTATTAGGCCATGAGACATTCCAACTGCCATCACTGTTATGAATCACAAGTTCTCCATTGGCTTATTTCTTCTTTAATGCAAGGATTTCTTGGGTTTTGAAATGAGGGAAAATATGGAAACTTCTCACTTCTCTTTTCTTTACATGGGAATTCTAAAGACATAGCTTAAAATGTCATGTTGTTGGCTGTAGCACATCAGGTCTGATTCTTGTAGGTCCTGGTTCATTCAAGACAATGACCACCTTGTGAGGACACACTGCCTAAAGCATATTGGAGGAAGGTTAACTGGTGTCTCATGGCCATCAGATTGATTACCAAGCATTCAGAATCACTAAAACGAAACTGGGCACTATGTTTATTTATAAAAGTACTTTGTTGGTCTTTTAGGTTGAAGTTGATGACAGATGTGTTTTTAGAGAAAAAGTACAAACTCTAGAGACACAAACATCTGCTCTTTCTCAGCCCTGCCTCCTGGGTTTATACTGCATTTTTTATCCGCACAAAAGGCTTTCTTTTTTTTTTTTTTTTTCTACTGAATACCTGAAAATATGAGTGTAAATGACTAATATGGATTCTTGACAGTTTTACTGGAACTGGTGTTTTCAGGCTTTGATTGCCCATATATAGCTGGCTCTGTGGGTGGTGTTGATTATCCCTTTTTCGCTCTGTAGTCCATATGGTATTACAGTCCACTAAGTGAACTTGCTGACTTAAGTGATGATGTACAGTGTTTCCCTGGGACCATAGAGTTCATTTCTATGACCCAAGTGCACTGCTATACTTTGGTTTGTTTATCATGGTTATAAGAATTACTTCATGGAGGTAGACCTCAAGAATGTAAAAGTCAAGGCATTTGAGTCAGCGGTTCTCAAAGTGTAATCCATGGACCCCTGGGAGTCCTCAAGACTGTTTCAGAGGGTTCATGAGTTTTAAAACTATTTTTATCATAATACTAAGACATTATTTGTCTTTTTTGCTATATTCACATTTACACTGATAGTGGGTAAAATGCTAGAGCCTTTGTGGATCAAGGTAGTGGCAACAAGCTGGTCATTGTATTGGTCACCATCATGTGCTCTTAGTTAAAAAAAAAATTTAAAGCCCTATTTACCTAAAAATGTCCTTGATTAAATAAAAAATTATGTGTTTTTATTAAATATTACCCTTGAATATACATCATTTTAACATTGGGAGTGTGCAAAAAATACTGCTGAGTATCGAAATACAGTGGATATCCAAAGGAAAAACACTTATGTGTTTATTTGAGTTGTGAATTGGGCCAGCCTTTTTTTTTTTTCCCATGGATTCCATTTTTACTTGAAAGAACAACTGACAAGAAAATTATTCAGACTTTGGCATTTTGGCAGACATTTTCTCAAAAATTAAAAAAAATAAGTGTGTTACTTAAAATAAATGGCAGTCTGGTGGTAAGTCATCAGTGATAAAAGTTTGTGCTTTCATGTGAAAATTAAAATTTTGGAAAAATTGCATTTCCACTATGCACTTGACATATTTCTTATACTTAAAGACTTTTATGAAGAGATAAAAGATGATATTAATGTAATTTATTTTTTATATTTGATAATGAAATACACCAACATTAGGAAGATCTGCCTAAATCAATAGTTTCCAAATGACCAGTACACAGTGTTACAAAAATCATGCATGGGGAAAATTTCTACTTAGGATATGGTTTTGAATTTTCCATTACAACCAACCTTTAAGATTGTTGAATTTTGGTATAGTATGAAAGAAGTATGTCCACATATATAAAATGGCTCTTAAAATCTGTCTCTATTTTCCAAATACAAATCTGTATAAGGCTGGATTTTCTTTATATACTCTACCCAAAATAGCCTATTGTAATAAATTGAAAGAAATAAGTAGGAAACTTCAATTATTTTTTGTTAAGCCAGACCTTAGACAGATTTGCAAAAAAGATAAAATAGTGTCACCTTACTCACTGATTTTTTTTGTTTTATGCTATTGTGGATGGAATAGATATTTTTTTCATAAAAATGGATTGTCCATGTTAATGTAATGCATTTTTGTCCTCTTAAAATGAACAAGTTTTTAAAATTTCCGTTTTTTTAAATTTCTGTTTTAATTTCTAATACAGTAACTACTGATAGACATAACTCATGTAAACAAAAACTATTTGATAGGTTCAATAATTTTTAAGACTGTAAAGGAATCCTGAGATCAGAACTTTGAAAACCACTGATTTAAGTGAGGCTTTCCACATACAGCCTGGGTTAGGAACCCATGTCTAGTTTAAATATAAAGAAAATCATGTTTTGCCCTTTTCCCAGTTTTCTTTTTTTTTTCCCCAAAGCATTACTTTGTCCTTTGGTTCCTATGTATCTGTCTAGAAATCCCCTGGCCTCTAATCTAGAGTCTCCCAGGATACGCACGTTGTCCACTTTTGAGGAGGCACCAACCATGGGTTCCACCTATCTGAGAGATAAGAGAAGAGCCCATGTCACTTATAGAAACATTTATATTGTCTTTCACATCTAACTAACTCCTTTGTTTGGAAAGATGGACAGCTAGCTGGGGACAGCTACCCTGAGTGATTCTGTATGAGACCTTTCTAAGCTAAAGAGAATTAGAACTTGGAGAAGTGTTTATGAGTTCATCATAAAGAATATCCTCAACATAATGGAATATTAAATGGGCAACATAATGTTAATTATGGAAAGATCATAAAAGCTGCTAGCTAGAATTTTGAGTGGGGGGAGGTAGATTACCCAATGGTTTTGCAGTCTATCAACAAAAGCTGTAATTATTTATCAGAAAAAGACATTGTGGTAGGCCTTTGACTGTGGATATAAAATTATACGTGCGTGTTGAGACAAAACTGAAGATCATTGATTAAAATGAAAACAATTAATGGAGAAGCTGCTTCAAACCTCTCACATTTAATTAATTAATTTGTTCGTTTATTTGTTTATTTAGAGAGGGAGAGAGAATGTGTGCACATGCATGCACACACACACACACACACACACATGTGTTCCAGCTGGGGGTGGGAGGGGAAAAGAGAGAGGGAGAGAGAGAATCTTAAGCAGGCTCCATGCCTACTCAGGGCTTGGTCTCATGACCCTGAGATCATGACCAGAGCTGAAATTAAGAGTTGAATGCTTAACTGTCTGAGCCACCCAGGTGCCCCCAAACTCACATTAAAAAATAATGTTTTGTTGATATTATTTATTTAATTTCAATATCAGGGAAATAAGGGGCTAGAGATTGAAATTCATGCTGCCTCTCTCTAACACTGGGAAGGGCAAAGACCCTTTTAACTGCTCCCTGCCTGGTGTCCTTGCCAGATCTCCAAAGCTCCTGCCTTGTTTTACTGCCTTTACACAGCTCTTTGACCTCACCTTGCCAGGGTTGTCTAGGCCTCACTTATGGTTCCATGAGGTCTCACCCAAAGGGAGCTACAGGGATAAACAAGCCTTTCCTCTGAATGTTTGTTTCTTCCATTACCACCTACTGAAGAATCTATCAGGTTCTATTTGTTTACAATGTGTCACTTTTTTAAGGGCCACCCAGAGGGAGGTATTGAAGGGCAAATTTGCTAGGCAAAAAAAAAAAAAAAAAAAAAAAAAAGGCCTAAAGAAAGACACGGCTGAAATATTCCTTAGCATATCCTACAAATACCCCTTTTAAAGCCATGGAAACCACATATCCCACATAGTCTGCCTGGGGAATTTGTAGCCGGCTATGTTTTCAGAGGATGTGGGAGGTAGCGTTTTCATACTGTGGTATTTATAAATATTCCAGAAATATGGAAGCACATATTGGTAGGGTGACCTGGTTTATGGAATTGGAAAAGGGCCATGTTGAAGTCAAGAATTCTTTTTTTCTATAGTAAAATGTGCAAAGGTTCTGAAAAAAAAATCAAGATAATCCTGAATAAAATGAACAGGAATCCCGAGATAACTTGTATTGACAGTATCCTTCAAACAAACAAACCATTGTTAGAGTGGTTTTAGGAGTCTATAAAAACATAATCTTAAATTGAATTTGAAGAGCATATCATTTAATACAGTACTTATGGGAGGGGAAGACTTTGGGGAATAGAACTACTTGCTCAATGAAGGAATATTGATTGCTCAATAAAAGAACTTGTTTAACCAAAAATTGTTGCCAAGCAATTTGCCCCAAAGAGGAAAGACCCTGTTGTTGTAGATACTTAGGACAGGTGCACAGTAGTAAATTGAAGTTGACTAGCCTTTTCCAGATTGCGTTCCTCATTATATTGTACCAGAATAGGTTCATATGGCGTGGCAAAAGGGTTCTATGGTCAAATAAGTTTGAGAAACACCATATCATATAATCTCCCTGTTGGATATCCACATGCATTAAAGGATAAGAAAAGTCTTGCAATAAAGGAAGCTGCTTAACTTTGTTTTACACAACCTTACTAATTTTTTTTTTTTTGTAGAAGCCATAATAACTTCTTATGAAACAAGACTCCACAAAGTTCTAGTTTAGGAAATGCTATAGGAGATAATTGAGCGTAAATTACCTTGGTATTTTGAGGGAAGGATTTGGCCAATCCAGACGATTCTTCTGGTGTTCTGAAAGAAGACTGAGGCAAACATTGGCATATGTTAGTAAGGAATTGTCATTGTCTTTCACTTCTGACTAACTGCTTCATATGGAAGGATGCACAGCCAACTGGGGATATGACCGTTTGCCTGAGGGATTCTGGGTGCTAAAAGTCACAACCATCTATTCATTCTTCCTACTAGACCTTAGATGGATTGTGGCTACTGTGCCCATCAGTGCTGTTTTCTACAGAACAAGCATTAAAGAAATGATTATATAGTGACTTACTGTATCTGTGGGGTTGCCTCACTTATTTATAGGGCACACCAGCCTATTTGTGGCAATAGAGCAAGGGAGCGTGCCAACATGTGTTACTTTCTACAGTGAGATGAAATGATTATCCCCAACAACCCCCAAATATCCCCCTCCTTAGGAAAACAAACATTTGCAAGTTTATTTTATAAAATCTGTGTAGAACTTATATAAATATATTGTGACAGCAGCTGTCATACTGCATATATCAAGAAAGTGCTTTGAAACTTTATGCAAATACATGGGCGATGTATATACTACTGTATACCCTAAAGACTATCCATGTGTTCCTAGTGCCAAGGAAAACACAAACGTTCTCCAACTAATTCAGATGAAAAGTCACCACAGCCCTGTTCTCTTGGCCACTGAAATATACTTTGAATGGCTGATCCTAAAGAGAGCAGGGTGGAGGTGAGGGGGCTGAAGGTTCACTCTTATCAGTAATGTTTTTATAGCTCATGTACGGTGCTGGGCACTTGAAACATTCACTCATAAAATTATCACAGCAGCTTTGTGGGGAAAATGGTATTGTTTAGTAATAGCCAAGACTCAGATGAGATAAATTACCCAAAGTCACCCGCTTATTAATTTATGGAGTTGGCTGGGATTCAAAATTAATTTGACTTTAAATATTTGTAAGCGCTAATATTTAGTGAGCACTTACTATGCACCAGGCACTGGTCTAAAAGCTTTTTCTCCATCATCTTATTCTTTACATGTCCTCTGTGACACTGTGACACTGTTGTTTTCCTAATTTATAGATGAAGAAATTGAAATTTAGAGAAGTTAAGTAACTTCAGTACAAAGTAATAAAGGATAGAGGGAGCCATTCACGCCAGGGGTTTGTTCCTTTGAATCATGTGGTTTCCCAGTTTTCCTTCTTGATTTAGAGTCTGGAAACTTTCCTGGTTTGTATTGAGCTTAAGGGATAGATCTGCTCGTGTCTTCATGAACAGGGATTTCATAAGCATTAAAAAAAATCATTTTCCCTTGATTCTTGATTCATCACCCAGTATCTAGATCTTCATGGATATGCAGATTCATGGATATTGCTATTTCTACAACTCTAATAACAGGTTATATTTGGAGTTTTGAGCATATTTCAATGCAAATACCTCATGTATCAATATTAGATGAAAGAAATGGCCTCTTTGCAAAGATTTACAGTCTTTCACTCACAAAATTGGTATACATGTATAACTAGAGTCTCTTCCTCCATTCCTATGTACCCTTTGAAATTGGAAGCATTTGAGAATAGAGTCATTTAAATTTTTTGCCGCAAACAATTTTGGTAGCATTTGCTAGCATTGCTCCTTCTATTTCCAAGTTTTGAGAATTCTTCTGTTTTTTTTTTTTTTAAATAAAACCCATCAGAGTCTCTGAGAACTATAGATTTCGACTCCTTATCTTGTAGTTGCCAAGTTTCCCCACCATGGCATGTTTAATTACTGTTGCAATGGCAGCAACCATTTTCCAAGCACAACCTAGGGAAACGTGCCACTTGTGATTGCAAAGTCAGTCTGCCTGGGAGGGTTTGCAAAAGAGGGAACAGGAATCCATCCAGCCTAAAGGTCATTTCAGGCCAGATCAGTTCAAAGGCTCAGTAGATAATATTCTTTGTCCTACAACAAAAACACAAAAAACTCATTGTGCATAAATATCCACACTGCATTTTAATCAAATATATGTAACATACATGTAAGGGTATTTTCCACCTTAGTAATTTCTGGAGGGAGGTGGAGACATCTGGTTTTGGAGTCTCATTCACAGATCTGAACAGACCTTATCAGATCTCTATGTAACACAAATCAAAGTTTTATGTCCTATCTAAAACTAAAGAAAAATACCTCCCTGCAATATCCATAGTCTACACACTTGTGAATATGCCAGACAGTGTTCCAATCACAAATATATTCAACCAATCAGAACCAGCAGTGTTCTGATAATGAGTTGGTCATATACTTTGAGCTACTTGTTTGTATCATTTCTGTGAACTTGGTAAACAAACTGTAGTCCTAGCAGATGAGTTTTTTTTTTTTTTTTAGTAAATAATATGGATCAATTTAAAATATGTTTTTTCTGGATTTCTTGGTCAGAAGAAGGCTAAATAGTCTGCCTTCAGTATGTAGACTTTCACTTAATCCACCTGTTTTCAAGACATTACCATCATCTTCCAGATGGCCTGGTATAATAAAATGTGGATATTTCTGAACTACTACCCCCCCCCCCAAATTTCCCTTTGGCACTGGTCTTTAGTGAGAGCTCCTAGACAGGATCTGATTGGCATGTGTCTGGTCCACTCACGACTAAAGTCCTGACAGCTATTTTAAGTGGACTGGCTTTCCTTTGATTTCCAGTTGAAAGTGGCCTTCCACTCCCCTTCCTTTACCTTCATAGGAACTGTGAAGACTATCCTTAGTTTCCATGAAGCATTTAGGGAAGTTCTGACAAGCGCTTGAACTTCTGTTCTAGCTATGGTCTAAAATACCCAGTCCTGAACCCAGTCCTTTACATATTATTCCCTGAAATAAGCTACTAATTGTGTTGTTCAGGTGGAACTTTTTTCCATTCCTTTTTTTATTTAATATTTTATTTACTTATTCTTGAGAGACACAGAGAGAGGCAGAAACATAGGTAGAGGGAGAAGCAGGCTCCTCGCAGGGAACCTGATGTGGACCTCGATCCCAGGACCCTGGGATCATGACCTAATCTGAAGGTAGATGCTAAATCACAGAGCCACCCAGGTGCCCCTTCCATTCCTTTCAATAAGGTTAAACATTTGACCTGCCCAGTCCTGGTTCTCCATCGTACTTGGGGAAAAAAAAAAAAAAAAAAAAGTCTGTGGTTGCTAAGCTTGTTGTCATAGTTACAGAGCTATACAGGACCAGGCAAGCTTTCCACCCAGCTGCTGCCTCACTGAGGTACCTTCCCCTTTCTGGCCTCTTTATTGCATGTTCTGGCCAAGATTACAAGACAGTGCTTCTGAACCTGGCCTGATATTATTCCAGGAGAAGCTTGACTGAATATAATTCACTGTTTCTATAAGAGGCCACACACTTTTTCTTTCTACTTGACCAATATATGAATTCATTTGTCAGACAATGTACCCGTGCCTTGTTATCAGGTGCTATTTTATACTGTCCAGTGATGGACACTGATGACCAATCCTCCTAGCAAGTCAGAGTTCCCAGCAACCAGGAAATAACATTTTTCTGGACTGGGGAAGAGTCCATCTTTTGTCATGTCTGTCTACGATTTTGTTTCCTCTGTTTGACACTGCCACCATTTCACAGATGCTTTGCTTTTCAGCCTAGCCTGGACACTACTTCCACCCTCTTTGATTGCACATCACCTCTAATGTCCTGGAAGCCTCTGATGATAAAGCAGTGTGGAGGGGAAGTGGGAAGGACCTATATCACTTCCTTTTTTTTGTGGTTTACTCTATTATAGGAATCCCAAGTCAATGGGGACTGTACTTGAGTATGTCATAGACGTTTCAATGATATGGTTCTTTTAGGCTTTACTTTTTGCATCTTTCTCCCCACCAAGATGGGCATCCATGATCCTGGACTTGGGATGACTTGAGCTTAACAGATTCCAAGTTATATTTGCAAGAATGCCTGCCATAATTAGGCCCAGGACCTGGTGGTTGTGTTGTGCTGCATCTCTTCTTCCCTTAGGATGGATTTTTTTTCTCATGAGAAGCTAAGCAGGTGAATCTCTCCCTTTCACAGGACTTGCCCAGGCATGTCAGAATGCTAGCTTTGGCTCAAACTGGGACCCTCCCCCCACGCCTTCCACAGCTGTTTCCAACAGCCTTTACACTTCTTTTCCTTTGATCATCTTTGGCCTAGATTATGATCATCCCAAGGGCTTGCCGAGATTGGGTTGCAGCCCGTTTGTCTCAGAACACAAACTTTGAATTGGTTGACAAGACCAATACCCAGGGGCACCACTAATGTGAATGAATAGTGCCAGCAAACTCTAGTCTCCCTGGACAGTGTCCCTTGATCGAGCTCAGGGTGTTTATAGGACTTCTTCATATTTTACTTACAACATTTTAGATTTTGTTAGAATTTTAGGAAATTGTCACTTGATACAAAATAGAAAACTGTGCAAGAGTAACGTATATTGAATAAAGATTTTGAAATCCAAATTTTTCATTTAAAGACCACTGTGTCTAGCATGTAGAAACTCAAATGTTTGTGGAGTGGGCAAACAGAAGCCAAGATGCTGTGACTAGTCAATTGCTATTCAGAAATTAAAATGAAGTGAAAATGTAATCTTATTTTTCAGTAGTATGTTTAAGCATACTACATTTAAGAGATATTCCAAAGACGTATAAGTATAATTTTGTCAATACATTGTGGGGATCCGGATACACATTACTTAGGACTAACTCATTGAAGACAGCAGATAATTTCTTGCCTCAGGAAACCACACTGGAACACAAACATATTTGACTTACTTTCAGCTCTGGCTGACAACCCAGCAAGTAGGTGTTTATTAGTGAAAACCAAGCACTTCTGGTATGACTTTGGCCTCACTGTGGGCTAGGAGGACTGAAGTCTTTATGGGAGATAAGGGAAATATTCACATTACTTCTGCCCTCAGTGAACTCTTAGCCTAGTTTGGGCCAAGTGATAAATGCAAATGAAACACTGTGAAAACAAAACCAAACAATGCATAAAGCAGGTAGTGTACATAAATTATTTTTGGTAGCCAAACTTAAAAGTCAACTGAAAGGTTTAAGAGAAACAGTTCATTAGTGATGCTTTGGCTTCTGTCTTTGGGGGTCAGTATTTGTAGAGCCTTGCCCCCATCAGAGGCCCTTATGGGGTCTCTTCCTTAGTGCATCTCCAGCTTTGCTGCGGTGGCGACAGTCTGAGCAATATGAAAAATGCCCTTTCTCCTCCATGATGGTGTTATTTCCTTCCTTTCAGGAATGGCTCATAACTCATGGGAGGTGTGAGTTCTGAATGATTGTTCTTTTCATCTCCCTGGAAGTGGGCCAGACTGTAGATAAAGCGTTTGATGTGTCAGCAGTAGGCTTGTAACAGCTTTGACTACTTACATGATGATGAAAGGTTGAACTTTGATTAAAAAAAAAAAAAAAAAAAGGCAAGAGAAGGAAAAGGGCTCATTTTCTTTCTTTTGCTTTTTTTTTTGGTGGGGGGTGGTGGTGGTGGTGGTGGTGGTGGCAGTTGAGAAGCGTCCTACTGGGGTGGTCTGGGAGGTCTGTGGGAATCTGAGCTATTCAGAGTCTGTTCTCTTGTGGATTTCTTTGCTTATTTATTGATTGTTTGGCAGGGTGGGGATGTGGGGGGACACCCATGTTCAGTGGCATAGCTGGCCCAGATTCTCAAGGCCTTATCAGGAAGCCCCTACCTCTCAGCTTAGTGAGCCCTGGAAAGGCTTATCACATTCCTCGGGGAGATCACTTATGTTTCCAGCCATCCCTCAGCACCTGCTCGCAGACACCAAACAAACCAGGGCTGGCGAATCTATTCTGATTTGCAGGGCTTTCCCCACCCCTTGGTTCCCAGGGCATTAGTCTAGAGATCTCGTCTGAGAGTGGTCCCATAGGGTGGTCTTATCTTCCTGCTTCTAAAATAGACAAAGAATGCAGTGAAATATTTGTGGAAACCCAGAACCACTTGGAATTTGCCTCAGACGGTATTCCAGCCTTATCAGCAATTGGTGTGTTAGCCTGCGTGCCAAGTGGGGTTCGGGGAGGAGAGAGAACTTTGAAATTTTCTTTTCTGAAGCAAAAACATGGAAAAACAAAAACAGGAACAAGTTGCCATTCAGCTGAGTCACAGAGACAGAGCTACAAGCAAGGACTCCAAGAGGAATATAGACAAATTTTGCCTTTAAATATGAGGCGTAGGCAAACTCAATATGGTATTAGTGAAGGAAGAGTAAACGTATTTACATCACCTGTTTATTTAAGAGTCTGATATTTATTTTACCAAATTATTATGACCTCTGGCTCTGACTCATTGCCCTTGAAGCCCAGCACTGTCTTCATGGCCGGGCCGGGACTGCTCACTGATTGCAGCTTCTGGAACTTGGTCCAATAGGCTGCCAGTGGGCCGAGGCCTCACTGCAGAGCCGTGCAAACCTTGTGAGGATGCCAGGGCAGGCGTTCTTCTGTAAGTGTCTTTGAATATGACGGACTCAGTAAAACCCTTTAGGAGTTGTCTGTCTGGCCATTGGAGGACATGGAAGTCCCTAAAGGGCTCGCCAGCACAGGCCAGAGGGGGACTAGCCAAATCATACTGCTTGGTGGGAGCTTGAGTTTAGGGGAGTAGTGCTCACCAGCACGGCCAGCATGCTGACCCTGAAGGGGCCTACTGGCCAACCAAACAGCTTTCCTACCTTATGAACACCTCAAACGTGGCTCCTGACGATGTCAGTTAATGCTTATGAATTGCCTATGATAATAAAAGAGAGAGTGCATAAGATGTGAAATTCGGATTATCTGGGTGGTTCAGTTCAGCAACCATAGAATCAGGATTTTTTAAAAAAATTTTTATTTATTTATGATAGTCACAGAGAGAGAGAGAGAGAGGCAGAGACACAGGCAGAGGGAGAAGCAGGCTCCATGCACCGGGAGCCTGACGTGGGATTCGATCCCGGGTCTCCAGGATCGCACCCTGGGCCAAAGGCAGGCGCTAAACCACTGCACCACGCAGGGATCCCTAGAATCAGGATTTAAATCAAGATATTTATCGCTCTCTTTCTTTCTGATTAAAAAAATGGGAAAAACTAGCTTTTTTCAATGAGGGCGAGGCTGAGAGAATGGGTTATTTTCATGATTTGTAGTCACCCGAGGCCTGAAATATTACATCTTGGAGTGCACAGTGAAATTCAATGTCATTTCTTTAATAATAATTACGGGTAGGCAGAATAATGGATCCCTGGACCCCCAAGAGATCCATGTTCTAATCCCTCAAACCTGTGGCTGTTGCCTTACATGGCAAAAGGGACTTTGCAGATGTGGTTAAATAAAGGATTTTGATATGAGGTGATCCTGGATTATCTGGATGGGCCCTGTTATGAGACGCCTTATAAACAGGGTGGGAGGCTCAGAGTCAGAGAGAGATTTTGAAGATGCTGTGTTGATACTTTTGACTGTGAAGAAAGGAGGCCTAGAGCCAAGGAAGGCTGGCAGCTTCTGGAAGCTGGAAGAGGCGAGGAAACAGATTCTATCTTAGAGTCTCCAGAGAGAACCCAGCCCTGCTGACACTTTGATTTTAGCCCAGCGAGACTGACTTCAGACTTCGGACTTTCAGAACTGTAAGATAGTAAATGTGTATTGTTTTAAGGTACTGAATCTGTGTGGTAATTTATTATAGCAGCAATAGGGAAACCAAAACAATATGATGGACAACAATACAATCGGGCTTAGAGACATTAATTGATGGGAAACATAAAAGGAATTTGTTTTAGGCTTAATTCTCAGGACAGAGCATTGGGTCTTGGTTCCTTGAATAGGTGTGAAGGACAAAAGAGTTTTGTTCTTGTCAGTCCAGGGAGGCACTTCTGGGATGGGCGGGGTGGGGGTGGTGGCTCAAGGTTTTTATGGGACAGGGTAGGTATTTTGCTCAATCTTTGCTGACTGTTCAGCAAAATGTTCCTGACTCTGTGTGTAAAGAATCAAAGTTGAGTTGCATTTTATTACTTGGAAACATAAGCCCGTGGGTAGCATCATGTTCAGATTCTTGGGGTAGAAAGTTTCCAGAGTCTTCACAGATTGTGATGATAAAGCCTGCCCTGGTCTCAGCACAGACCCCTTGGTGCATCCCGCCCCATCCACGTCCATCACAAACTCCATCTCCGCTCTGCTCCTTCTGCTCTCCTCCTTCACAAGCCTTCACAAGGAAAAAGGGCCTCCAGCCACTGGCAAGGTGAAATAGGGCCTGGCTCGTGTCTCAGGGAGAACTCCCCAATCTGGGCAATGTGCTCCATCATTCAGAATGCATATCTTGAGCACGTGTTATAGGCTGTGACACGTACTAGCTGCTGGAAGAACGAACAAGATAAATAAGCCTCCAAACCTGCTTGCTGGAAGCTCATCTTAGTGAGGCATTTTGCCAAATGTAGTGCCTTTGACTGTAGCATCCAATTCATTTGGGAAAGTTATTGAAAATGCAGGTTCCTGGGCTGTGGCTTGAGAAAACATTGGTTTAGTACAGTGTTTTTTAACTGGTAACAATTTTGTCCTCCAGGGACGTTAGGTAATGTCTGGAGACATTTCTGTTTGTTATAACCAGGGGCCAAAGGGTGATGCTGGCATCTAGTGCATAGAGGCCAAGGATGTTGTTAAACATTTTGTGACGTACAAGATGGCCTCCTAAAACAGAGACTTCTCTGACTCAAAATGTTAATAATGCCAAATTTGAAAAACCCTGGCCTAGTGGGTAACTCTCACAAACACATACATTATATTATTATACCACAGAGGTATATACATGTATGTCAATATTGTGTGTGTACATGTGTACACGTATGAGTCCATATGTGTCCATGCATGTCTATAAATAGCTTTCTCTAAGTGGGCTCATTACCCACTAAATTTGAGGTGTCCTCTCTTCTCTAGTCTACTCCACTGCTCCCACAGTCTGATAGCTCACCTGCTGGCCATCTTTGCTTTGATTTTCTGTTCTGCACTGGCCAAGAACAAGGAAGGCCAGGCACCAAGACTTTACCCCTGGTAGTAATTGTTATGCTCTGAAACTTGACCAAAATAAATTTGCAGGTCAAAGAGAAACCTGGCTAAGGACATCCTTTTCCTCTTGTGAAGTAAATGTTTGGCCCAATTTGCAGTTTAAAGTGGTTACTCTATTCACAAATCAGCTTTGCACCACTGGTTATGATATAAGAATTATAATCGTATTATGTTATAAGAATTATGAGTCACACATAATAAACTCTTTGCATTCAAGATTTATTTCTCCCTTACACTAGCCCTTCTGGGTTTTCTCTCCCCTGTTCTTGCCTTCATCTAGAATCAATGGAGAGCTCCATTGTCTTCAAACAATTGAACATTGGGGAAAGAAATCCTTTTAGAATATGGCTGAGTGTACTGATTGGTTCTAATTGTTTAGAAATGTACTGCTCTGCTTCCAGCCTCCTGTTGGGGAGCCAGCTCAGCATCCTGGTCAAGGGATGAGTGCTATGTCACATGTTATAGTATGGTTTCCAGCCCTCAATTCTCAGTGGTTCTCAGGGGTGGGGGAAGAATCCTGTATGCACATGGCTGTGGTTTTATCATCTTGTACTCATTACTATACTCAAGAAGATAGATTTTTATTATGCAGAAAGACTGCTGCTCTAGGGTAAACTTTGACACAAAGCAATTTCACTTTTGATTGAATCAACTATAACAAAAATAAGGGGGCAGAGAATAGACTTGGGACAAGTTTCATGTCTTTTTAAAAAAGAAGCTACTTTCAGAGAAACACTTGGATATGCAGTCAGAACAAATGACCACCTCTAAAGAACAAACTAAGGAAAAATGGTGGAAATCATAACTCATCAGTACTATGGAAGTTCCTTTCCTTGTTGACCACATGAGACTGTAGTCATTAATCCTTGTGTATTGTAACTATATAGAAATTTTCAAACATTTTACAGAACACATGGGGGTCCTAGGAATCCTGCCAGCTTATAAGGTGAAGTTGAGTGTTACTTTTGATATATCACCACCAAGAAACACCTAGTTAGCACCTAAAATGTACAAAACCCAAGGAGATTCAAGGTAAGCAGATGCAGACAGCCCTGTAACTATACCATCTCATCAGCATCCTGTAGTTCAGTGGTTTGAGATTCTAGAGCTCATCATGTGTGGTGGCTCTTCCTTTCATTCAAGAATTTTTTACTGAGATATTTCCTTGAGTGTCACTTTCCTGAAGGATATTAGGCTCAAAGGCTGGTCCCTGCAGTCACCAAAGTCTAGCTTGGAGGCAAAACCAGTATCATCTTACAGGGTTAAACTTCTTTGTGTATGTCAAAAATATAAGACTAAATATGAAAAAAGAAAAATATATGAAAAGATGGGGGGGGGGTCACTGGGAAATGAAGGGATCTAGAAGGCTTTTTAGGTGAAAAGAGGCT
Organism: Canis lupus baileyi; assembly: GCF_048164855.1. Lineage (NCBI taxonomy): Eukaryota > Metazoa > Chordata > Mammalia > Carnivora > Canidae > Canis > Canis lupus. The sequence goes on along the minus strand of NC_132855.1, from coordinate 15,015,710 downwards.
CAAAATAGATCCCAAACAAAGCAGGATTTTTATAGGGGTCAGTGATAGGGGAAGAGAGGGAAAGAGGTATGTATAAAGAAGATGGCAGGCTGCAGATGTGCCTGGAGATAATAAGGAAGATACACTGGACATGCCTCTCCATGTTGATATTGTGAGGGAAGGACATGGGAGTGAAGATTATGGGGGTCTTGCCAAAGTAGACTAACTGTGGTAATAAAGGTCTAATGTGTCTGAGTATTTTAATGCAATGAAATTTATGTCTTGCTCACTTAATAGTTCACTGCAAGTGTTTAGTGGATAGACTTCCACATGGTGACTCAGGGAAGCAGGCTCTTTCCATTTTGTACAAAGTTGTTGATCCCTTCCATTCAGGTGGCTATCCATGTAGTAGAGACAGAAGGTGAGAGTGTGGAGCATTGAGATGAGAGATTTTTATGGGTCAAGCCTAGAAGCGTGTTATTTATTTCCATCTTACCTCCTCTTGATCAGAACCTTAGATGTAAGGCCTAACGGCAAGTGAGTCTGAGAAATATAGTAGTGGTCTATGTCAGGAGAAAAAGAAACACATTTTAGTGGGCACATAATTGCTTCTAGAATTGACATTTAGCCTGAATTTTATCCCAAATGCAGTGGTAAGTCATCCTCCATTTTACCATGGGGACATGCTCAATGGTAATGTAAGCTCCATAAAGGGAGTGATTTCTGTATGTTGTATTCACTGCCGTGTCGTCAGCATATGTAGGCCTTAAACAAATATTTGATCAAATAACGAAATGATGGATGGGTGTTGGAAAGGAGTCCTGGGCATATTGAACTGTCCAGGGTGGGTTAGTGCAAGAGAGCTGAGGCAGGGGAGCCAATTAGAAAGATTGGGATTATCTGATAGAGCCCGAGTTAGTGCAGTTACAGTAGGAATCAGTACATTTTTAGAAACAGAAATGTTCCCTTCTGCTATTGTAACTTTCCTAGTTTACAGCATAGCCACATCTCATAGTTTAACCAGATTCCCTGCTGAGTTGAAATCGTAGAAGCAGGTTGTGAGCCGAAAAGGGCTGGCTCTTTTCTTTGGAGGTATTAATAGGAATGCAGCCTCGGGACTTGGGCTGTGCCACAATCCTGCAACCCAAACAAAATAAAACTTGACTAAACCAGCAAACCCAGATTGGAGTTCAAGTTACTTTACTGGGCTCTTGGGAAAGACAAACTGCAGTTGTATTATGTATGCAAAATCCGCTCTTTGACCTTAGTGTAAGGAAAACTGCTGGAGCCCACATACTCTTTTGCCAGCTTTCTGAAGCATTGGACGAGTTTAACTCCTATGCAATTATGTAATATTTAAAAAAATTAATTTTAAAATATGTTTGCAAAATAGATGCTGCTCCAACAAGAACAGAGAATATCGATGCAAAGAGTGTGTTCTCTGCACACCTATGGCAGCCAACACGCACACAGCCTCGTGTGGCCTGAAGCTTCAAGATTTTAGGAAGTTGCTTACAGAAGAATTTTGTTACGAAATTAAAAGTTAAGGGAAGCATCATGTCCTCCATGTAGATTTAACTTTTGTGGTTTGTGCATAAGCTGGGGCAGACCTCGGAGTCTGACCTAGACTTGGGTTCTGTGCCTGTGAAGTCTGGGGAAAAGCCGGCCTTCAGGATTACGCAGAGTGGTGTGAGGAACCTCCCAGAAAACAGCCAGGGATTCTTAGGAGATTTTTAGTGGTTCTTGCTGATCTGGAAATAATGTAAAAACAACAGAAGAGCTTTTTGTGGTATTTTTGCATATTCTCTATTGGTTTGGGGATGTATCCAACATTAAAGTGGCTTAAAAATAATAAATATTTAAAAAGACATAACGTGCCCTACCCTTTTCACCCAGTCGTACCAAAAAATAAATTATAATAACAAAACTGGCAGGAACAGGAAGGGAGAGCAGGAACAGTGGGCGGCAGCAGTGCGTAGGGATGGGCACGAATATGACCCAGACGGCTGACGTCTGGTGTTATTGCAGAAAGTGCTGGAGAAGGTGTGAGGAAAGGCCGCGGGGAATCTTTCCCTTCTTTGAGGCGTGAGTTCCTCATTTCCTGAGGCCTCTTGAGATATAAATTACCGGTTTCAGACACCAGGTACCTGAGGGTCTACTAGTGTGCTTTCTAGCTCAAATCCCAGAGAAGCCAACCCACTGAAATTCCGTATGCCTAGTAATCTGTTTACCAAATCTACTGATTTTCTAAAATAATAACAATAATAATAATAATAATAAAATTAATTATTCATAAATTCGATAGCAATTCATTTTGCGCAGGATAGTTTTCACATGAGCCTTCCAAACGTGTTGAATATAAATTTGACTGGAAAGTACTTTTTTTTTTTTTTTTCTCCTGCCCCAGCTTTCTGAAGATTCAATTATAAGTTGCTGAGGCTGGAAAAAACAGACGCCTCTTGTGAGACGTCGAGGAGGGGTAGTAGGCATGCTGCATCTTTGAGTCGTAGAGAGGGGGGAGATGCTGACGGGCAGAGAAAGGCGGGGAGCATGCTGGGGTAAAGAAGGAAGGAATGGGTGTCAGAAAGGGCGAGGCATGAGGGGCAAGGAAAAATTCATAGGTTCTAGAACTTCTCCCATAGGCTGCTGAGCCTCTGCTATGCCTTCCAATATTAATCATCATTTGCCTTCTTCTTATGATAGAAGCAGCTTTGGTTAGCTGAGTGAATTCGTGAAATGGTTCCTTTGAATATTGGCTTTCAGCATATCCATTTTCAGCAGACTGGCTGCTTCCTTAAATCCGAACCTCCTTGAGTCATGCTAGCAACACTTTTAAGCAGTGGCAGGAAGGGAAGTATTCTTGGAGGAAGATGTCTGCAGAACCTACAGAAGGATGGGGGTCTGAAAGAGGACTTTACTGAAAAGTCTCAGTAAAACCCGAAGGGCTCCTTTGCTTGCTTAGGGGTTGGAAAGCGATGCCAACTTGTTCTGGTTTGCCCCAGTCTTTCCTGGTTTTAGTACCAAAAGCCTCTAATTTCAGGCAAACTGAGATGGTTGGCTGGTCTTGAGACAGAAGAAGACAAATCAAGGCGGTGTTGAGTGGGGAGGGGTGATGCTGTAAGACTCTCTTCAGGGACCGTCTTGTTGAGAGTGTAGTTCATGTGATCTACGGGGAAGAGAAACGGATAGTTGGGAGAAATTACACAGATGTGAGCAGTCACCCCAGGGACCTAATACCAGGGAAGGCCCTCGGTCTGTTCCAGACATCTTGATTATACAATATGTGTGCACTTACTTTTTCTAAACGTGCTTTTTTTCTCTCTCTCTTTTCTTCAGGGAGGCAGGACACAGTGCGTGAGAGAAGTCTGTCCCATTCTCTCCTGTCCTCAGCACCTTAGCCACATTCCCCCGGGACAGTGCTGCCCCAAATGTTTGGGTGAGTGACTGTTTTCAGGTCAAAGAGCAATGTAATTTATTCTTGGGGCTTTCTGCAGAGAGTCTTCATTCATGTTATTGGGGTTCTCAGGTTATCCTAGCTCATGGCTCATTAGAAATAACTGCTTCTTCTAATTATAGGAATTTCTCTCTTTTCTGGTCTCTACAGGGATTTCTTCTCTCTTATCTCCCCTTGTATTCGTAAACCTGGTTCACCAGACAGCCTGGGCTAATAGCTCCTGATGGAGAGAACAGTACTGAAGAAACGGTCTTTCAGGGGACATATGGGGATTAGTAGAAATGATAAGTCTTTTAAAGGCATGTGAAGTTAACACACAGAGGATATAGACTAGTGTTACTTTTATAGGCAAAAGCATGCAAGAGGGTGACACCAACAGCGAGAGGTTTGGAAAGAAGCAATGAAAAATAACCAAAAAAAAAAAAAAAACAAAAAACAAAAAACAAAAAACCAACAACAAAAAAAGAAAAATAACCAACAAAAAAGGAGGATTAACCATTTCTTGTTGAGCATTTACTATATCCTAGGCACCATGCGAAGCACTTTATATGCTTTTTCTCATTACATTTTCTCAAGAAATGGGGCTGTATAGGTGCTAGATATATCATCCTGACATGTAATATAGGTGCTACAATTAGAGTTATTGAGGGAGAGAGGAGTAGATTCTTAGTAGGTGGCAGAGCTAGGGAGTTATGGAGTTGATACCTGAACATGACTACATGTGATTCCTAAGCCCATGACTTAAGCTCTGCTTCTCAGCCTCCCTGGTGATGTGGAGAGAGGCACACAGCAGCCTCTCTCCAGCAGAAAAGAGACAGCCTGTGATGGAGTCTCTAGGGCGAGAGATCCTTTGGCTCTTGTTCATAATACATATGTCAGCTTCTTACATGTGATCTTCAAGCTCATGAGTTAGTTGATGTTCAGACTCAGACTCAAATAAAAGTAGCTTGACCCAGCGTATGAATACAATAGAACATCTTCCACTAGACTCCCCTGGCAACACCACTCAGATCTCCAGGGATCTTTGAGGAGGCTAACACATTTCCTACTCTCCTAGTCACCACTGGCTTTGTGTTTCTGCTTCTGCTGTTTCTTTCCTTATTCCCTTCCTTCTCCTCCTCCATCCCACTCCTGCCTCTCCTTCTCTGCCTCTGTTTCTTTTCCTTCCCCTTCCTCCTCCTCCCTCCCCTCCTCTTTCTTCTCTTTCTCCTTCTCCTCCTCTAGCACATTTTGTACTTCCAGGGACACTGCCTCTCCAATCCTTTCACATTCTGTGGTGCTATTGATTCAAGGCTTGTGTAGTAGATTTTACTGAAGATTTGTAGTCAATGAGGGTGATTACAGTGAAGGACAGCAAACATCATGAAGTGGAAACTTAAGCTCCCTTTGTTCTTAAAAGGTCTTAACTCTTTTGTTTCTAGTCACTGTTTTTCTCTTTCATTTGGCCTCCAATCTCCTCTCAGTTACTGTCCACACCCTTTTCTGAATCCTCTCTCCTTTTTTTCATAGTTTGCTCTTCTCAATTCCAGAACTTTCTGTTGATGGATGTTTTCATTCCCAGCCCATCACAGCCATAGCCTGAAGTCTGTCTTTCTCCAGGCAAGCTGTCAAATAAAGGTATCTTTTTAAACGAAGGCAGTTTTCTCTTTTTGAGGGATTCTTCTGCTAACTCTTCATCTCATAATGTTTGCCTTCCTTCTGCATGCACACACACATACACATGCACATAATACTTTTTAAGTAACTAGGAAATAATTAAAAGAACAAAGGAGACCTGTTTAGACATGCCTAATTAAAGACATTTCCACTGAGATGTGTGCTTCCTGGGTTGCCAGTGTGTGCTTGTAGCCCTGGCATAGAGTTAGCTGGCTCATTGTGGTTGAAATCATCACGTTTTTGGTCATGGTGCACACAGCATTCCATCTAAACAGGAAAGTCATCACAGAGGAGGTGGCAACTGTGGCCTGACATTGAAGATAAGTAGGCTTGATTAATGCTTTGAAGCCTGTACCGTGGATGTGCTGAGTCAGCTCAGAAGCTTCTCATATGAGCAATGGCTGTTGTATTAAATGCAGATTTTTTTTTTTTTTTTTTTTGTCCATTTGTGGTCATAAGACAGACTATAAAAGGAATAGCAAGTCTTAGGAAACTTGAAAATCATAATTCTCCCAAATGAGACCTTTTTTGATTGACCTACACCCCAGTAAAATAATGTGGAAATGGATTAAATTAGGCTGTATATGGAGTCTCTGCACCACTCTTTTGAAGGTTTTATCTTATTTGGGGACTTTGAGATTAAGGTAAGATTTTGTGTTCCTCTGGGGTAAAAAGAAACATACCCACACAATAAAAGCCAGAAAGGAAAAAAAGGAAACATTAGGATACTTTCTAGATCCTGAAATCTTAGACTAATTAGGCTTTTGGCTGGTTGGACACCCATTTGCTGTTAAATATTCCTTTGACCAGAATTCATTTACATGACATACCTCTGCTTTTTGTACTGTAACATTCTTTTCCTCTCTTTCTCATTTTCAAGGCAGAGACCCATCAGAGGTTTGTTTACACTGAGCACCCAATGCACCTTTCAAAGTGACACAGCCTGAGATCATGTTGGAATTATATTACTGATAATAATGATAATACTCATCATCTACCACTTATTAGGGGTGTTTAATGAATGCCAGGCTCTGTGATAAAAGCTTTACATCAGTACTTTTAGGTAAAAATTATATTTTATTGAGTAATAGTCTAGGTAATTGCATTTGTTCAGGGGGTAAACTTGTTGAAGAGTCTTTTTGTTCAGTGATCTACTGATGCATCAATCAATCCACCAGTGCCTCCATCTATTTGTTCACCTATTCATTCATTCTTTTATTCATCCATGCCACAGTACTGAGTACTATAAATGTAGTAAAAGCTACAAGCTGTGGGAACCCATGAGTGGGCTGCTTATTCTAAGAGGTAAAAGGGCATCTGAGGAGGTAATGTGAAGCTCAGCCATAAAGAAGATGTATTTTGGTTGGCAGAGAAAGAAGCTTGATTTTATTTATATATTTATATCCTGCCTTTTGTCAAAAAGGATTTCAGGCCACTTATAAAATACATGGAGTACATGTAGTTAAAAGAGGAAAAAGGGCAGCCCCGGTGGCACCGCGGTTTGGTGCCGCCTGCAGCCTGGGGTGTGATCTTGGAGGCCCGGGATCGAGTCCCGCGTCAGGCTCCCTGCATGGAGCCTGCTTCTCCCTCTCCCTCTGCCTGTGTCTCTACCTCTCTCTCTCTCTGTGTCTATGAATAAATAATAAAATAAAATCTTAAAAAAAAATAAAAGAGGAAAAAGCCAAGCCAGGTTATCACATTTGTAAAAATTGCTTAATTGAAACAGAGCTATTTTTAATTCTTAAAAGGATAGAAATATATCTCTGATACATTAATATAGGGGGCAGTGTTTACAGCAGTGAAAAATGACATGACCATCATTTTTATAGTAAATACAAAAAAAGGAAAAAAAAGATATGCTTAGGGATATTGCTTATACTAGAATATCCTAAAACCAAGGTATGATGTGACATAAGTGACTCTAATGGGGTGGGTGGCCTGCACACAGCTTTCTGATGCTTCAGGACCTAGGGGAAAATCTAGAGAAGGGTTGAATTTTATATTTTGCAGGTAATCCTCTAATTTAGTTTATAAGTTCTCACAAGTTTCAAGAAACTCGGGACCTGGTGAGCACATAAGAATACCTGTCTTAGCTGGATTATTAATACTCGCTAGGTGCAAAAATACAGTTATTTAGCTAAATTTTGTTCAACCATGGAAGGATTTTCTGTTGTATACTCCAGTATCCATATTGTAGGTAGAGAGGGTCATGTGTTATTGCAAGGAGGCATTCTTGATACCATTTTGCAGGTGAACTAAGTGAGGCCTAGAGAAATACTCAAGGTCATCAGGGGGTCTATATGTGGGACCCAGATTATAGCTCACTGTCATCTTTTGAGGCAAGTTTACTTCTGGCAGTAAGAACCAAACTAATTATTTAATTCTGCATGTATATTTTATCCTAGCCTTGAAGTTGACTCTAGCAGAAAGATGGAATTTTTCTTGACTCCTATGAATGGTAATTCCAACAATTCTGAGAGCAGCATTTAGTATGTTGCCTATAGGTGTTTTCAGCATTTCACTGGGCCTCCTGATAAATAGATACTGCTTTTAATCTTTTTATAAGAAGAAAGTGTGTAGATGTAAATCTAATGAATGACTATGAATCTTTGATTTCTTAACTCAGTCCCTGATTCAAGTAACATGTGAGGGATGTTTTTATGTGTTCCAGAGAGTAGAAGTTAACATACTGAAAGAAAGGAGGAAATTGGATTGTACTCTTTATTTGGGATTGCTTTTATGGCTCTTTTGGTCACCAATCAAATCTTCACGTAAGGGAAAACCAAGCTAGTTCTACAGAGGTGCGATGCCTTTGAAAGCTTGGGTACTTGGCATGTGGGTTGGAGTCTGCCTTTACGCACATTTTAGGTTAGTGCCATCCATTATACCAAGGACTTATCCTTATTATTTCTCCAACTGAGATGCATTGGTTCTTCTTTTTCTCATTCTAGTTCTTCTTGGGAACTTCTTGCTTTTGCCTCTTCCCTGCCAATACCTTCTTTCTGGATAATGTTAGTTAGTTAGTTAGTTAGTTAGTTAGTTAGTTAGTTATTTTTGTTCTTTAAAATGCAGCTCAGGCATTACATCCTCCAGGAAGTCTCCCTGTCTCCACAGTACCCATATTGGCTTCTTTCCAGAACTTACCATATTGTTGTGTTGAAATAATTTTTTGTAGGTTTGTCCTGCCAGTAGACTATGAGCTCCATGTGGACAGTCAATATGGACCTGGTCATCTTGGTTCACTATGATGGTATTATAGATTTATTGAACTTACCAGATTCAGTGTGGAATCAAATTCTTCCTAACAAAAACTCTCTAAATTAGTGACTCCAGGGGATCCCCTGGGAATATATGGCCCAGGACTATTTTTGTGCACCAGATTTACCTGGTCTTTGTGAGAATGTTCAACATCCCTGTGATATAATTGTTGATGACAAAATGGGAATTCCTGGCTTCTATCTGGCTTACACCATGCAATTGCTTCCCTCTAGGTCAGAGGAAAGTGTTTGACCTCCCATTTGGAAGCTGCCTCTTCCGCAGTGATGTTTATGACAATGGATCTTCATTTCTCTATGATAACTGCACTGCATGCACCTGCCAGGTAATGTGGTTCTGCGGGCCTGTGGTCCAACAGTGATTGCACTTGGGGTTTTATTGTTAGCATCATAGCCAAACATAATAATGTGTTATTTACCAGAAGGAAGCGTTATCAACACCATTTTACTAGCTGAAATCATACTCAAGGTCGCAAGGAAGTTCGAACAAAGGACCCAAATGACAATTCACTGTTACCTTCCTGGGACCTACAAGTTAGCTCCCAGAGGTGAGAACTAAAGTCTGAGAGGCTAGCTGAGGCACTTTCTAAAATCGGATACATACATGTGGCAGTGTTCTCTGGCTCTAACTATCCGAGGTGAATTCTCTGACACACCTCTCAATAAAAATGACTTTAATCACCTTCCAGAGGAAAGAAAGGCATGGATTTACAGTTCATCACAAGGATAAACCTGATGGTTTGGGAAGAGAGTATTTATATATTGTTCATTGTACCCTTTCTTACTTGAGGTATTGCTTGCTTTTCCCAAAAGGCAAACAGAAGTCTAATGACGGGTAAAGAAAGAGGTCCACGCTCCAGAATCTTAAAGGGCTACACATCACACATTCATTGACTGTGCTTATGCAGTGATTTATTTTTAAAACCAAGAAGAGAATCATCTTAATGGGAGATTTTAGGATCCTTCATTAATGAGAGACCCCAAACATCTGTGTGACATGAATTTAGAATAATACATTTTGGTGGTGATGGTTGTAGTTTTGTTTTTAATAGCTAGAGAGGGAAAGAGAGGAGTTTTGCTCCATGTCAGCGATGAGTCAGTAGCTAGGATTAGGGTTCAGAAGTTCCTGATTACTTGAGGCATGCTTTGTTAAGTAGCATGGACTACTTCAGGGAGGTGGCTGAGTAGGGGCTGAACTGTCTGTTCCCTGGCACTGAACACTGAGTGTTTCCTAAGCCTGAGAATACTTTCCTGAGGCTCCTTCCTCTCCTTTGTGGTTTGTATTATCCTATGCTAAACATATAGCCACTTCTTCTGTTTGCCTTGGCCTCTATCCTCAGGACTTTTCTTCCTCTCCAGGAATTTCACAGGTTATAGCTTCCTCTTGAGGATACTGAACCTTTGATGGAACACATCACATTCCCAATTCTCTGAATTACAGGAAAGCCAGACTGAGAATCCATTATGCTTGCAGTGTTTTGGGTCTCATTGTTTCTTTGAGAGATGATTGGGCAGTACGTCCCAGTGCTCAAAAAAGTGTAATTAATATTGTTCCTTCAAGAGGTTGTCTTTTGTCAGAGTGTGCATTCACAGTCATCTATGGGAAATTGGATGCTTGAAGAATCAGGCCACAGTCATTTTAGAAAATCAGTATTATTTTCTATCTGCTCAGAGCTTCCCTCTTCCCTCTCCAGCATCCATCCCCATCCAGTGGCACAGCAAGTGCAGGAAACAGGACTCTGAGCGCAGTATGGTTTCAGGTCTTTGCACCTTCAGATTTGATGATTCCTCTACCTGGAGATTGTTCTTTCAATTTAATTAGCAAACTCCTCTTCATACAGAACAGCCTATGTCAGATGTTACCTCCTCTAGGGAGGCTCTCCTGACTCACTTAGGCGGGTAATTACCCCTCTTTTCTGTTACCTCTATACTTTAATAACTCTGTTTACCATGTTACATTGCAATTTATTTGTTCACATAGTTCACTCTCTCCTTTTGCTCTGTGAACTCCTTATAGACAGAAGCACATCCACCTACCTCCGTATTCTCATGACTTAAGCTACTGTCAGCTATATGTTCTAATGGGTGCTGTGTGTGTGTGTGTGTATGTGTGTGTAATAAAAGTCGGGAAATCTACTACCATGAAGTATATATTACTTGAAAGCTAGTGAGCGTCCTGTTTTCAAACTAGAAATCAAGACATGCAGTTTGGCAAAGGATTTTCCCCCCCAATTTATGAATTGACCTATAACAATTTGTATGTGCCAGAAACTGTGCCAAGTGCTTTACATCTTTCATGTAAATTGCAAAGCAGCTACTCACATCTCCATTTTGAAGATGAGGAATTTGGGGCTTAGGGAGATGGATTTGCATAAGATAACAGACCTAATAAATGAACTGGTCTTGTCCGGTGCTAAATCCTCTCTGTTATCTGGTGTGGTAAAACCTTAAAAATAAAACACAACTAATGCCATTTTTAAAAGATTATCTCATTGTCATATTAATCTTCGATGGATAAGTCAATTGGAACATAGTAGTAGATGAATACCAGAGGTAGCTCTTGAAGCCATAGGATTAACAGAGAAGCGACAGAAGTTACGTAAGTTGATTTACACAACCTGTTTAAGTGAGTTCTCTCTCATTGCTAACTAAGAGAGGGCCTGGTCTCTCTTCCTTGCACCGTGAGGCGGTCGCCCATCTACGTGGGACACCACCTTCCTCCAACCCTGCCTGCCACCAAGGCTCACCAGTGTTTTGCTCTTACATTCGTTCTGCCTGACAACCTACTCCAGTGAAATTGCCACTTGTTGTCTGGGAACTAAAGAAGCGCACTTTTCTTGAACTGGAGTAGGTTCGAGAAAAGTACACTTCAAGAAAAGCATACTTTTCTTCAGTGTGTTGTTGAATGAATCAGTAGGCACAATTTAGTTGGCTATTGTGTTCAGGTAGTGCCACTTCTTTAGAAAGCAAGTCATACCTCTTAAAGTTACAGGTATAAACTCCTCACTCTCAGGGATTAAGTGGCCTGATTAAGATGACTTACTTTATAGAGAAGCCCTAGAGCCCAGGTCCAGTTAGTTCTTCCGTGAATATAGAACAAACTGAGCAATTTCATCTTGAGGAAGAACATTAGCTCCTCATTTTTTCTTACTGATTAGATATCATGGCTTTATGCTAAACTCCTTAAAGGTGGCAGAAAGCCCCAGAGGAGACCCAAGAGAGCAATGTTAATGAAGGATATGCAAGAGGAAGGAAGAAGGAAACTGGTTGGCCCACAGTGAGCTGGACTTTCTTGCCACACACTGGCTGGAGTAGAACCATAAGTTTCTTGAATGTTAAATTATAAACACTTGGGAGTTGGCAAGGGTATGTCACACTTTTCAAAGCTTTGTCAACTTCTAGTCCAGACATTTAATCAACAAATGACATTTTGAAGTGAAAGAAGGATTTATTGCAACAAGTTACAGTAGGATATCTTCAGAATATATTTTAAAGCAGTTAGCTGTGGGCTGTTAAAAGGAATGCCAGGTAGGATGTTTGGTAAAGATGGAAATCACTTTTAATTTCTGTTTTGTCTCTGGGCCCCCAGGACTCCACTGTAGTATGTAAGAAGAAGTGCTCCCACCTTGGTGGCTGCGTCAGAGGGGAGGAGACCTGTTGTGAGGAGTGCCTCCTGCGAGTGCCTCCAGAAGACATCAAGGTGTGCAAGTTTGGCAACAAGATTTTCCGGGTATGTGACAAACCAAGCTCGTGGGAACTTCTATTCTCTACTGAAATGTAAAGAGCTCCAGACAAAAGACAGACCAGAGTATTCCATATTTTGTAGACACATATGTCGTGTGTGTTATGCAAATGTAATTATTTATATTGCAATATTATATATACATATATTTAAAATCAAGTGCATGTGGGGGAGAGAAGCAACTGTTTGAAAAAATGGTTTTCTTTGGCTTTATTTTGCTTTTCAAAGTATTTTAAGACTGTGAAATATTATCGCCTTTTCTGAATGTGGTGGGCCCATGATTGGGCGTAAGCTGAAGATAGTTGCCTTGGCGGTGCTATTATGGGCGCCCTTCTGACTAGGGGTAACTCATTCAGTCAGAGATCCTCAGAGTCCCTTTCTTAGATCTTGATGCTTCTGTAGCTTAATACTTTTAGAACTTTTTCATGAAGCTAAGTTTTCAAAGAGAGATTGTTCTCACTTGGAAGATGTTCAGGTGAGGATGTTGATGCCAGCACAGCTGTGGAGCGAAGGTGAGAGAGCCTTGCCCCAACTGAGCCAGCAGGACTGTCTAAGGACCATCTGTTCCTCGTCAACTGCTACCCATAGTTTTCTGTTAGCATAGCTGTGCAGTGACCATGTAAACAGGTTGAAGATTGTTGTCTTTGCCCAAAGGGATTTCCATCTGGTCTGTACCTGAAGGTGCCACCTCAGGACATTCTTGAGTCTGAGGTCCTCGGAATCAAGTCAGACGTGGGAGCTCCTCATGCTGTACTTAGCCAGATTTCTTTTTATATTGACAAAGTTGGAGGGGGAGTCTTGATTCCTGTGGAATCAGTGTGAAGACATGATGTGTCCTGCCCAGAGGAAGGGGGTCATGTGTGTGTTATAGTTACACAGGCTCTCAGAGCCACTCATGTGTCCTTTTGACATAAAGTCATCCATTTTCCAAGCACCTAGATGCTATAGACTCCCTTTCATGCTGGTGTTGTGTGCAAAGTGTTTTCAAGGCTCCTTTATGTGATGAGGCCTAAAATAATTTACAGAGAGTCATCTTTGCAACACCAAGTCCTAGAAGTGTGCACTCAGATAATTTGGACTATCAGATGCCCTTTATGGTAGATTTGGTTAGGTCTTTCTCTCCTGAGGAATAAAAGGCTCTACTAGTCCTTCATATAGCTTCAAAAATGAGAAGCAAGAGGAGAAGGAGGAGTCATCATCAAAATCTGAGCTAGTTTCTCTGTTTTTAACAAAACCTGCTACTCCTATCTACAAACCCAAGAAGGAATTCTTGGTTTGTTTTCGGACCCAGCTCTGGTGTGTGTAATCTACTTTTCCACAAGCTAGGCCACACATCCTTGCATGTTCTCCAGAGGAACAGGGCTTCTGTGGCTGCATATTTGGCATTTGCATACTATAAATTCAATGAGTCAAAAAATATTCCTCAAAAAGCCCTTTCTGAGCTAGAAAATGTGTTCCAAGGTGCTAGCCAGCTTTTTGGGAGGAGAGTATCAGACAGGCAGAGACACGTTATCTGAGTATGAGTTGCCTGGGCTCCACATACTTGGATGGCTTGCTGATCAGGTGCTTGCCTGGCCAATGACTCTGGTCATAGCCTCTGTTCTTTGTACGTTCATGTCCCATGTGGTCCAGAACCATGTCACATCTGGGAGTAAACTACATGTTTTCGTACACCTCAACTGCTGGTGTCTGGGACAGCTTGAACATTTCAGTTCTATCAAACAGGAAAATTAGAACTTTGCTACTGCATCATGTATGAAGCTCATGTTTGTCCTCCAGGGTGAAGCTAAGTAAACAGTACAGGAGGAGCAAGATACGAATGTGATTTGGTTAGATGCACACAAATTCTTTTTATATTCTGGAGAGGGAGCACACAGACACACATACACACACACACACACCCTCCAATCAGATAGGTGGAGAGAGACACCTCAGGGTAATTTAGTCTGATGATGGATCCCTCACTCAGGGCAAGAAATGCTCTTCTTGGCAAAGAAATCCCAGCCTGTGGGACTAGCTCCTGACAGCCTCCAGCTGATAGCGGAATCCTGTGCTCTCTCCTTCAGGATGGAGAGATGTGGTCCTCTGTTAACTGCACCATCTGTGCTTGTGTGAAAGGCAAGACAGAGTGTCGAAAGAAGCAGTGCGTTCCCATCAGCAGCTGCCCGCAGGTATGTCTGGAATGCAGGTTGACTTTTTCTTTACCTGAAGGTCTTGGGAAACATCCTACGTGTGGCATGGTCTCATGCCATCTTCTGAACGCAGAATCCAGATCCCCTGATACTTCCAGGTTCCCCGGTAGCCACATCCTCCCTTTGTAAGGCCCACTCCTTTTCTGTGCGCTTCCCACCCAGATTCTCATCTCCCATGAAAATAGCTCTTAACCTTGCACTTGTCCCAAATCTCCTATTTCTCACTGACTTTTCCCCACTTCTTTGTTTTGATGTCTCCAACTCCTGTTAGATCTGCTCTCTTACTCCTTTTACTGAGCTTTCCACTGAATGCCATAACCAGCCTTCGCACGGTTCTCTTCTCTTTCTCTCTTCTCAAATTAGAGATTTCTTCCCCTGGTCATTCAAAGTAGTATGTAGTTGTTTAGTAATAAACTCCACGAGGGGTTTCTCGGGCCATCAGCACCCCTCCCCGACCCCTTTCCTGACATTTTCATACCCTAACCTGGCCTCCGTTGTAGCCCCAAATGGAAATAGTGCCCCTATGGAAATATCTCTTTTCAGAAACCCACAGTTCCAGCTCTGTGAATAAAGCCACCATTATCTTCTAAAGCATGAGCTTCATTGAATTCACCTCGGCAACTTGAAACCTTTCAAGGTTTTATGCATTTTTGGGAAAGTGTCAAACCTATTCAATACCTTCCAGCGAATGAAAAAAAAATATATCTATATATTCAGGACATGTCCTCCTTTCTCTGTTATAGACAGCTTTTAATTTTATTCACATCTGTTATTATTATAAACAAAAAGTTGCTGTTTTTACTTGAGTGCCAAATGAGGCACAAAAAAACAACAGCTGTTGCTATTGCACAACTGAAAGAAGGGGGGAGAAAAAAAGGAAAAAAAAAAACCCTAATTAGTCTTGCTTTAAAAAGCCTCAGACATAAAACTGAAAACCTCCTATAAAAGAAAAAAAAAAAGGAGATACAATAAGTAGACTTGAACATGGTCTGCTTATAAATATTCATTGGGAAAAAGGGGATCACATCATTTATGCCAGTCCTTGGGGAACCCTCACTGCTAATGAAGTCCTGCAGCACATGTTGGTAATAATGGGCTTCCTTATTCTACAAGACAAAAACAGGATGCTGTGCCAACCTGGTGGCTCAACTAACTAGCCTCCACAGGCCGTGGTGGGGTTTTCAGCTTGACTCGAGGCTCGCCACTTGTGGCAGGGTTGATGGGTTTCATTGTCCTCTTGCTGTGGGGAGGTCAGCGTTTTTTATGTCAGCGGCATCTCGTTAGCATCTCCTCTTGGAGGACCTCCTCTGAGCCAGGAGCATCCATCTCTCCAAGTGCAGACCTCTCCCCCGCCTCACCCCCTTCCCGGTCTTGTCAAAGCTTGTCTGGGCCTGGCTCCTGCCCCAGGGGCCACCTTTCTGTTTCTGGGCATCTTTCCAGCTGTTGCTCTGGTTCACACTTTCCTTCCTCAGGGGCCAGCACAAGGACTTTGGAAGATAACTTAGTTCTACCATGGAAATCCTGTTCAATGCTTGTTTCCCCTCCCTTGCATTGCCTTGGGAAATTTAATTTAATTTTTTTTTTTTTTTTTTTTTTTTTTAAGAAGCAGACTATATTCCCTGCTCTATCCCTCCTGGCTGCTACTCATCTCTCTTTCCAGAAGTATGTGTGCCCTGTTGAAGAAGGGTTTTATGGTTGGATTTCCTGTCTATCCTCCCTGGCAACCCCATCCCCCCTCAGCCCCTTCCCCCACCCTTACCCCAGCCCTGAGGCAAAGGAGAGCCTTTTGTGAGAAGGGCTGTGGCAGGTTCCATTGGGGACAGGGTGTTACAACACTGCCCTCTCATCATCACTGATACGTACTAAGACTTTCCCTACAGTCCCAGGACTTACCCTGTTTAATGTTGGGACTATCCCCTGAGTTGGGTGCTATTACAAGACCTTCTTCCCAGTGAGGTCACAACATGTCCAGAGTTCCATAGCTTGGGAGCCTAGACTTCATAGCTTGGGCTGGATTTATTCCTCATGTGATTCAGTGAGATTACCAGCTCCACTCAGTTTCAGGAGAAGAGAGATGGCAGTTTCTGCCAAAGAACAGATGTAGGGGCTCATGTTGTCACCCTTTGTTGGGGCCTTTTGGTTCCAGTAGTTTGGCCTCCTTCCGACAGAGCACTTTACTGAACTCCCCTGGGGCCACCACACCATTGGCCTGGGCCCACCTCAGTTGATTTTGTCTTCAACTGTTTTTAGTCACAAGAAACGAAAGGGGGCCTCTGTGCCAAATAGAAATCGATAATCAAGCTCTAGCAATGAAAATATGTCAAAATGCCCCAAACCAGGGGGTGCTGATTGAAGCTGAGTTTTATTTTTTATTTTTCTGAAGCTGAGTTTTAAATCTCATTCAAAGTTGTCATAGCCTTTAATGTGCCATTTAGGCCTGGCTGCTGCAAAAATGAATCAGACGTGATTCTGGTTCTTCAATTATCAACCAATTTTTTAAGTCAGTATGATTTTTTTTTTTTTGAGTACCTAAATCTATTCTTTATGCAACTGACCACTAGTGGCCAATGACCACATTTCTTTTTCTCTGTGAGTCTCATTGAGTCAGAGATAAGACAATGCCATTCTCTGATATCGACCCTGAGAATATGTTTCCTCCTTCTAATGCCATGCACTAAAAAAATTAGAAGAAATGGAAAATAGGAGTTATATTGTATTTCCAGAAAGGTAATGGAAAGTTACTCAGCATTTCAAAACCCACAGCTTCATTGGCTTTGACTACATAGCCGTGTCTTAACATGGATAGCATACCACTTTCTGAAAGAAGAAATCTGACTGAATTTGTTCTGAGGCACAGATATCGTCCATGTCCACGGTCCTGCACTCGGGATGTGATTTATTGTTTGGGCCTCTCTGAAAAGCAAAGACAGAATGGAGGCCTTACGTGGATCAAGAGGTTGATAGACAATTCCCATTTTTATGCGCTGTACGCTTGGTCTCCTGAGGGCTAGTTTGGATATCACTGAAAAAGTTGAATCCAGACTGTCTCCATCTTCCTCCCATGTGAGAAAAATCACACCAATGAGCCCTTTGGATATTATATTTCTCAGAGGGTAAGGACAGGAAAGTTTTCTGAATGACTTTGCCCAGCATTAGAACCTGATACTTCAAAGTTCATTTTTGCCATCATCATCACTGTCTGGGTATGGTATCAAGTTCAAATACAGCTTGGACAGCTTTCGTTGGTTTAACTGGTATTAGGTTTAAAAAAGAGTTTTTTCTCCAGCAGACCCTGTTGCTTAACATTAAATTTGTTTTTTTCCCCTCTTGATTAGGGTAAAATTCTCAACAGAAAAGGATGCTGCCCTATTTGCACTGAAAGTAAGTTTATTCCTTTGGAATTTGCTATTAAGATTTGTTTCACACTTTGTAATTCCACAGGAAAAATGGTGGTATAAGTTTTTGCACATTTTGTGTCTCTTGATGTGGGCTGGGATCACCCCACTTTCCTACAGACATTGTAAATCAATTTACGATCCTCTTATAAAAGCACAGTTGAGATATTTCCATTATAGTTTGTTGCTGATAGAAATTTAGAAGTTCAGTGGTCTGATCAGGTTTTCAGAAGGACCAGATAACTTAATATACATTTTAACTAATAGCATCTGCAGTCATAGCAGTTAGGGTGATATCCAGTAAAACAAACAATATACATAATCGGGGAGGGATTTCCCTTCTATTGTCATAAAGCCAAACAGCTACACTTCCTCTTCCCCACCCCCATCCCCACCCTCTTTACCTTTTCACCTGCACGCATCCAGTCTTACTGTTAGTGAAATGAAATGAGGTCTTTAGACTGGCAATGGTTTGGCCATCCTGTTATTTTCAAATTGAGTTTTTGAAGGTTCTCTCTAACATGGCTTAATTCTGAAAGCTGGCTGAGGCTGTACTGCTAATCACTCAGATTAGAGCATAGCAACAAGTTCAGTGTTATCCCCACGTATTGGCATATGACTAAGAAATTGCCATTTTCGTGCTTTTCAAATTCATAAGGTTTTGAGACAGCTGATATTTTATTATTTATTTAATAAGCTTCGGGTATACAGCTTTATAATTAGACATCTGTATACACTACAAAGTAATCACCACAGGTCCAGTTACCGTCCATCATCATAGAGTTGACCTCCTTCATCTGTTTCACACACACAGCCTCCCCCATCCCCTTCTCTTCTGGCAACCATTAGTCTGTTCTCTGTATCTTTAAGTTTGTTTTTATTTTATTTTTTTTGTTCGTTTTAGATGACCCATAGGAGTGAAATTATGTGGCATTTATCTTACTTCATCTTACTGATTTCCCTTAGCATAGTACCCCCAAGGTCCATCCATGTTGTCACATGCAAGATTTCACTCTTTTGTGTGGCTGAGTAATATTCCATTATAGAAATATACCACATGTTTATCCATTCACGTATCAATAGACACTTGGTTGTTTTCATATCTTGGCTATTTTAAATAATACTGCAATGAATATAGCAGTGCATGTATCTTTTCAAATTAGTATTTTTGGGGATCCCTGGGTGGCTCAGCAGTTTAGTGCCCGCCTTTGGCCCAGGGCATGATCCTGGAGACCCAGGATCAAGTCCCATGTCAGGCTCCCTGCGTGGAGCCTGCTTCTCCCCCTGCCTATGTTTCTGCCTCTTTCTCTGCCTCTCTCTCTCTCTCTCTCTCTCTGTCTCTCTCTCTCTCTGTCTCTCATGAATAAATAAATAAATAAAATCTTTAAAAAAAACAAATTAGTATTTTTGTATTTTTCAGATAGATACCCAGAAGTAGAATGGCTGAATCATAAGGTATAATTTTTTGAGGAATCTCTATACTATTTTCCACACTGATTGCACCAATTTACACTCCTGCCAATGGGGATGAGGATTCCCTTCTTTCCATACCCTTTTAAACACTTGTTATTTCTTATCTTTTTAATAATAGCCATTCTAACAGGTGTTAGGTGATACCTTATTGTGGTTTTGATTTTCATTTCCATAATAATTACTGATGTTGATCATCTTTTTATGTGCCTGTTGGCCATCTGGATGTCCTCTTTAGAGAAATGTCTATTTGGAGCGACCCTTTGCCCATTTTTTAAAAATTGGGTTCTTTGTTTTTTTGTTGTTGAGTTGTACAAGTTCCTTATATATTTTGGATATTAACCCTTTATGAGATGTATAATATATAAATATCTACTCTCATTCACTAGGTTGTCTTTTCATTTTTAAGATGGTTTTCTTTGTTGTACAGAAGATTTTTAGCTTGATGTAGTCTGCACTTGTTTATTTTTGCTTATGTTTTCCTTGCCTTTGGAGTCAGAATCACAAAGATGTCACTAAGACCAATGGCAATGGGCTCCTTGCCTATGTTTTCTTGTAGGAATTTTGTGGTTTTACATCTTCTATTTAAATCCATTTGAGTTAATTTTTGTGTATAGTGAAAGATAGTGGCCTAGTTTCATTCTTTTGCATGTGGTTGTTCAGTTTTCCTACAATCATTTATTGAAGAGACTGTCTTTTCTCCATTGTGTGTTCTTGGCTCCTTTGTCATACATTAATTGTCCATAAATGTGTGGCTTTATTTCTGGGCTTTCTGTTCTGTTCCATTGATCTGTATTCTGTTTTTGTACCAAAAAATGTGATTATGACAGCTTTGTAGGGTTTGAAATCAGGGAGTGTGATATCTACAGTTTTGTTTTTCTTTCTCAATATTGATTTGGCTATTTGGGGTCTTTTGTGGTTCCATGTAAATTTTAGTATCATTTGTTCTAGTTCTATGAAAAATGTTATTGGTATTTTGATAGGGATTGTTTTGAATCTACTGACTGCTTTGGGTAGTATGGACATTTTAACACCATTAGTTCTTCCAAGGCATGAGCATGAAATATCTTTCTGTTTATTTATGTCTTCTTCAGTTTCTTTCATCAGTGTCTTTTGGTTCAGTGTACAGGTCTTTTACTTTCTTGGTTACATTTATTTCTGGATATTTTATTCTTTTTGATATAATTATAAGTGAAAATTTAAAAAATTCTAATATTCTGTTACTAGTATAGAAATGCTACAGATTTCTATATATTGATTTTGTACTCTGCAACTTTACTACATTCATTTATTAGTTCTAATTGTTTTTCATTGGATTCTTTAGGGTTTTTTATATATATTATTTCATCTGCAAATAATGACAGTTTTTTTCTTCCTTTCTGAGTTAGATGACTTTTATTTCTTTTTCTGGCCTAATTTCTTTTTTTCCAACACTATGCGGTGAAAGGGGACATTTGTATCTGGTTCCTGATCATAGAAGAAAAACTTTCAGATTTTCATGGTTGAGTATGATGTTAGCTATAGGATTATCATATATATCTTAATGCTAAGGTATATTCTCTCTATATACACTTTGTTGAAAGTTTTTATTATAAACGGATGTTAAATTTTGTCAAATGTTTTTTATGCATCTATTGAGATTATATTATTTTTATCTTTAATTTTGTTAATATGATGTATCCCAATGATTGATTTGTGATTATTGAACCATCCTTGAATCCCTAGGATAAATCCTATTTGATTGGATTTGATTTGCTGGTATTTTTTTGAGGATTTTTGCATCTATGTTTAGTAAGGATATTGGCCTGTAATTTTCTTTTTGTGGTGTCCTTAACTGTTTTTGGTATTAGGGTAATGCTAGCCTCATAACATGTATTTGAAAGCTTTTCCTCCCCTCAATTTTTTTGGAAGAATTTGAGGCTAGGTATTAATTTTTTGAATGTTTGGTAGAATTCACCATTGAAGCTATTTGGTCCTGAATTTTTGTTTCTTGGGAGGTTTTCAATTATTGTTTCCATTTCCTTATTAGTAATTCATCTACTCAGATTTTCTATTTCTTCCTGATTCAGTGTTAGAAGACTATATGTTCCTAAGAACTTATCTATTTCTTCTAGGATGTCTAAAAGCTTGTTGGCATATAATTGATCATCATATTGCCTTATTCTCTGCGATCAATTGTTACTTCTCCACTTTCATTTATAGTTTTATTTCTTTGAGTCTCCTTTCTTTCTTTTTTTTTTTTCTTGACTAGTTTAGCTAGGGGTTTGTCAATTTTTTCAAAGAACCAGTTCTTAATTTCATTGATTGTTCTTATTGCCTTTTTAATCTTGATTTCATTTATTTCCACTGTGATCTTTATTATTTCCTTCCTCCTACCAATTTGTTAACTCCATTAGGTGTAAAGTTAGATTGATTATTTGAGATTTTTCATGTTTCTTGTGGTAGGTCTGTATTGCTGTGAACTTCCCTCTTAGAACCACTTTGGCTGCATTCCATAGATTTTGGTATGCTGCATTTCTTGTTTTCATTGTCTCTGGGTTTTTTTTTTTTTTTCTTTTTAATTTTTAATTTTTCTTTGATTTTTTTGATGACCATTTGGCTGTTTAGTAGCATGTTGTTTAGTCTTCACGTTTTTGTATTTCCCTTTTTTTTCTTTTCTTCTTATAATTAATTTCACACCATTGTGGTTTGAAAAGATGCTTGATATGATTTCAATTTTCTTGAGTTTATTGAGACTTTTGTGGCCCAACATGGATCTAACCTGGAGAATGTTCCATGTGCACTTGAGAAGAATGTGTATTTTGCTAGTTTGGGATGGTATGTTCTGCATACATCTATTAGGTTCATCGGGCCTAATGTGTTGTTTAAGGCTACTGTTTCCTTATGGATTTTTTTTGTCAGAATGATCTGTCCATTCCTGAGAAGAGGATATTAAAGTCTTCTGCTGTTATTATATTAATTTCAATTTCTCCCTTTAGATTTGTTAATATTTGCTTTATGTACTTTGGTGCTCTTATGTTGGGTGCATGTATATTAAATTAATAAATCATTTAATATAAATAAACCTTATATTAACATAAAAATGTTATGTCTTCTCTATAGATTGACACTTTTATTGTTATGTAATGCCTTTCTTTGCATTTTATCATAGTCTTTGTTATAAAGCCTATTTTGTGGGCACCTTGGGGGCTTGGTCAGTTAGGCTTCTGATTCTTGATTTTGGCTCAGGTCATGATCTCAGGGTTGTGAGCCAAGCTCCATGTGGGGCTCTGCACTCAGCACAGAGTCTACTTGTCCTTCCCCCCTTGCTCCTCCCTCTGCTCACATGCTCTCTTTCTCTCTCTCAAATAAATATAAATAAAATCTTTAAAAAAATAAAGTCTGTTTTGTCTGATATGAGTATAGCTAGTCCAGCTTTTTTTTTTTTTTTTTCATTTCTGTTTGCATGGGTTATCTTTTTCTATTCCTGCTTTTTCAGTTTGTGTGTGTCCTTAATTCTGAAGTGAGTTTCTTGTAATCTCTTTTAGGCAGATAGCTTTCTGAAGTGTTTCATCAAAAGAGGAATATTAGTAATGTCATTGTCAAATTAGTTCCATTGTATAAGCAGGATTAACAAAGCCAAGAAATCTATTAGAAACTATTTTATGGACTAGTTAGCCTTCAAGAAGTGGGCTCTGATGATGGTTGAAAGCAGCCTTCATAAAGGAACAAGTTTTTTCATTCCACATATTTAAAATCAGATAGATAAAAGTTATCTTGGTTTTATTTTTTGGATAATAGATAAATGTGAGAAATAATAAATATATTTATTATATATTAATTAACATAATATATTAATATATTTAATAAATATATTATATCTCACTATTTTTTGAGACAGAACTATTAAATAATTGTACATTATAGACTGGATAAAAATGTTGATTGAATTAATGAAAATTAAGTCGCAGATTTAATAAAATAATTTTTCTTTAAAGAGAATGCTATATATAAAATAACTCAAAGGAAGCGAACCAAGTATGACTTAATAGAGCCCAGCAGTTAGTGCAGAAAGAAGAATTAACTATGATTAACATAGCAGTTTATTTCAAATGGTATACAAATTATTACATTTAATCATCCTTCCAGAGACTCTCTGAGGAAACTTTGTTCATGGATAGTTCAGAGGCTACCTCCAGCTTCATTCCTTTCTGGCTGAGCAGAGTAGAGTTTAAATTGATGAGATTTTCCTTTCTATCCATGTCAGTGAAGATGTTTGCATTTCTCTAGAAAGTATTTCCTGATTGAAGCAGACACAGAGTTCAAAGGAACTCCCAGGATTTTCTACCTAACTTTTTCAATTTGCACGAACACAGATAGGTTATATCTGCTAATCACAGTGCTGTTAGGCAGGATCACTGCTTATTAATTTAATAAAAATGTATGACCAGTCTTGTGCAGAAACAGCCCAAATCTTGAATTATCTGACTTTATGTCAAAAGAATGAAGGAGATGATTATTGAGATAGTGGAGAGAAAAGTTACATTTCATTATTAGTTTAACCACTATGAGCTTTTCCATATCTAGAATAATGGTGGCTTATCAGAAAAAAGAGAGAAAGAAAAGAAATAGAAGGATGGGCATGACAAAATCAAAGCAAGTTTTTAACCAGTCGTATTAAATATTGTATCTGTAAAACATGGGAATGAGCCTGACTTCTGTCACTAAGAGAAGCAGTTGGCAAGGGAGAAAATCATCCAGCTGTTAGGGTACCAGGGAGACCATTGACTCTGTGCACCTGCATCCAGCAGGTCAGTGCGGGAAGAGCCCAGGCATGTGGTTCTTTGTCCAAATCTACATGATATCATCAGATGGCTATTTCTCAATTTCCTTTGGTGTTCTTTCCATCTGTTTACTCTCTCTTGCTCTCCAGCAGTTCGTCCATCAATGCTGTAAAACACATTCTATTGGCAAGGTTTATTTATTCAGACTGAGTTAAGAGATGGGATGACTTTCAATTTTTTTAAGCAATGCCCAGATTTTCCTAACACATCAGGTAGACTTATTCTGATGTCCTTTAGCTATGGCCTAAAGATCTCCTATTTTGAAATTCCTTTGGTATTATTTTTAGGATCCAGAGTGAACTCTTGGGTTCATTTTTTTCTACTCTATCAATTACAAAAGCTCTTTTGACACACAGGTTTCTAGAATATGAAGGCTGAAGTACAAACTAAGGCTAGTGTTTTCTAAACTAGAAAAGTTTTTTTTAACTTATTCAAACAAAATCACACATACCCATACACACTCATTAGTTGCTGCTGAGTTTTCAACCTCAGCATTCTATAATTTGATTAGTTCTTTGTCATGGGCTATGTCCTGCACATTGTGTGATGTTTGGCAGCATCTCTGATCTCTGCCAACTAGAGGCCAGTATCACTTCTCTCCAGGAGATTATGGCAATCAACAGTGTCTCCAGACACTGTTTGCCATATTGCCAAATGTCTCTTGGCACCCTTCCCCAGGGCAAATGGTTGAGAACCATTCGTACTCTTCTAACAGGAGTAACAGCATGGCTGAATGCAGAAATAAACACCTGTTGTACTAGGCAGTAACTTAGCCTCAAAACACAGTGAGTAGAAGAAGTAGGAGACCAAAGCTGGTGTAAAAAATGGCAGATCAGAAGCTTTTAGATTTAATTGAGTGTGTTTCTATTTTCATTGCTTAGCCCTGCAAAAAATGATAAAGGCATAATTAATCTTGACTGATTAAAAGTCAACATCTTTGCTTTAGTTGCTAGGAAGCTCGAAATAAATTCGTAGCTCACCTCTAATGGCAAGCAGTTTTTGAGTAATAAGCTTATTCCCGACTTCATCATATATGTCTACCTTTATGTGCTTTGAATTATTTAGTATGTGTGCCTGTAAGCTTATGCCCAATCCTTTTTGGAAGGAGGCAAGAATAAATATTTAAATAATGCATATAGTTTTATACACAAATGAAAAGGATTGGTTATACAGCTTCAAATACTGTAAAACTTACTTCGATTATCTGTTGTTGTTAAATGAGCATCATGTTATTCCAGCAGAGGTGACATTGAATTGTCTGTTTCTAAAATCCTATAGAATTACTGCCTTGTTGACTGGGCTAGTCTGTCTTGGTAGTATTTGGAGAGCTTGCAGACCTCTGTAAAGAACAGCAAAGAGGAAACTTGAAGTAAATGGGTAGCACATTTCTACAGGCCTCTCTTTGCAATAGTCCATGATAGTGGTAGTTTACAATTCAGTAGGTAAAAAGCAACAATTGAGGCTCAAACTTGTACTTCTCATAGTAGGGCCATCTTCGTGGGGTTGATCTGCATGGGCAATTATGATTCTATCAAAAGCGACACCAAAAAAGTCATCTTAAAATCAGACCTGAAGGAAGAATGAAAAGCATTGTTGTCTTTTAATAACATGGACATTCTCTCTTTCTCTTTGTCCAAATGAAAAGACTTAAATTTGGTTTGGGTGATTTATTTAAAATAAAATATTTGAAGTAAGCTAAACAAACTTTATAAAGCTTTCATGCAAATGCTGTTTCTTGCCAAAGTAAGAGCTATAGCCTAGAGCAGATCCCACTCTGCCTGGGCTGGGCGTCACAAGGCTGCGAGTTGGGTGCCAAGAAGGCCACTGTCTGTTGTGCATGTAGCACTTGGTTTAAGTAAAATGTTATCTTATTGTGAGTTGGCAAGCGGTCGGTGAAATCTCAACCTAACCACCCGGCAGAGAGACCTGAATCAGATAAATTCTTTGCTGGCTGAATGTCTATTTTCAGACATGGAAATAATACTTAGTGGCAAAGTTTTCACTGATAAGAGCGGTGTGTGTGTGTGTCTGTGTAGAGAGGGAGGGAGGGACAGAGACATGTTGACCAGGAGAGAAAATTCGATCTCTTCACCATGTCCAAGACCAGAGGCAATGAAAGGCAGCGCAGATGTGGATGCCCAAACCCAGACACTATAGACTCATTAAGCTGCGCCTGTAGCTACATCAGCCCTAACCATCAGAGTCCCAACTCAAAACGAAAGTTCACGATTACATAACAAAGAGGCGGGTAGGGTATAGGAGCACAGATGCGCATTTAATTGAAATAACCTCGGCTACACGTCCCACAAGTAACAGGAAATATCAGATTTCAGCAACTCACGGTGCAAGGAGGCTCACAGTTGCCAGGTGACTTTTTAAACACCCCCAGGGTTAGTTTCCAGCTGTGCACAGTGTTGGTGTGCCTGCTTCCCAAGAGGACCCTTGCCTGCTGTGTGCACCCATCACGGGTGCTGTAGAATTGCCCTGGCTGGTTTGGGCACATCTCACTTAACTCCCTGGGCCTGCCTACAGGTATCTCTAATTAAAGAGTGGCTGTAGGAGGGGGAATACAACAACAGTTTAACAAAACTGTGACCTTGGGGCCCATTTTATGAGCAATCTCCACTGACAGAGGTTCTGCAAATTAGTAATTCTGTGTTTGAGCGAGGTTTCTGGCCCCCGGGACTGTAAGCAACTCCAGGTCCCTTAACACCAAGGGTCTGTCCTTAACTCAGGAAAGCAAGGAAATTTGAAACCAGAGCTCAAGATGCTTGTAAGAATAAGAATTTGTGGTGTTGACTTTAGCCCTGCCAAGGAGGTGTTAAGCTAAGTGGCCACTGAAGTTTCTGCTTGAGCATCTGGAGGTCGGTTTGTCACTGCTCCCGAGGCCCAACCAGCAGACAGAGGGGGCAAATAAAACCCAACTGTGTTGCACGAGTGGCTAGGAAATCCCACCCCAGCAGCACTGGAAGGGGCGTGAGGATACGAGTTTGTTTGCTGTTTGATATGCTGTTCTGTTCCAAGGGGTATTGTTGCTTCAAATTTTCTGGCTGTGGGTTGGTGCAAAGCTGAAAGAGGAGCTTGAGGGTATTAGGGGTCATCTTTTATCCAACACCTATTGTGGTTCCTACAGGGCATTAGTACTGCTCAAGTTCTGACAGTTTTATTTTATTTTATTTTATTTTATTTTATTTTATTTTATTTTATTTTATTTTATTTTATTTTTTATTTTATTTTATTTTATTTTATTTTTTATTTTTTTTAAGTTCTGACAGTTTAGTTAACAGTCATCATCTTCACCGTCATCATCATCATCAAATAACAATAATGGCAAGAAATGCAACAGGAGCAGCAGCTAATATTTTTTTTTTTTAGCATCTGCTGTGTCTAAGCACTGTTGTGGACTATCTCATTTGATCTTATTTGTTTGATCCTCATGGCCATCTTAGAGTCAAATAATGTTGTGAGCTCCTCAGCTGACGAACTGAGGCTTAGTGGTTAAGAGACATGCCCAACGTAAGTGTGGAGCTTGAATTTGTACAAGGAAATCTGGCCCCAGGACTGGCCGGAAGGTCTACCATTGGCTTCCTCATCATCTGGTTCAGGTGAATGACCAGCTGTGGTCAGGAAGGGAAGAAAAGGTCCTAGAGGGCTTTCTAAAGGTAGGGATTAGAGATTGGAGAAGGATGTTAGTAGGAGTTTCCAATTTGAGAACATTTCCCTCCACCCACCCTGGAGGAAATGCCCTCTCAAGTGCCCAGGCTTTTGTCTACCTGGTGCTACCTCCACCTCTCCTCAGGTGCAGAGCAGTGCTGGGTGGTATGGTCTGTGCTCGCTGACAAATGAAACTGGCTTGGTTTTCCATGTCCACTCATTTTTTTTTTCCAGATGTTTTTTCCCTTTCTGGCAACTTAGAGGTGAGGTATTTTCAGTGCCAAGGTGAAGATGTCTCCAGATTTTCTTATGTACAGTTTTAAGATACATACAGTTTTAAACTTGATATAACTGTGTAGAATTTCTACCAGGAGTGAAAAAGAAGAGCAGAGTTGCTCTGTCACTCAAACTCACCACTATTTCAGCATTATGGTATTGTATAAATGAATGAACCTTAATTTTGAGGTCAACCCTTTCACTTCTCAGGTGAACAAACTGAGGCTCTTCATAGTATTAACTGGAAGAGCTGGATGAGGACCTGCTCTTTTTTTTTTTTTTTTTAAACCTTCTAGTCCAGTATTTGGTCTAACACATCATATGACCTCCCTGGATCTTTGTTTGGGAAAGCATTCTTAATATAAATGCACCACTGTTAAATCATTCAATTAAAAGTTACTTTCTCTCATTCAAGTACTGACCAGGCTCAATCCTGCTTAACTTCTGAGATTAGAGGAAATTAGATTAGATTGAGGGTGGAATGGCCAAGTTGTCTAATTTTGAAAGAATAGGTTTGGAACAAAAAGAGATATATAAATTCATTACTAGACATCTGATACATTTAGTCAAGGCTGCCATCTTGAATTTTAAGAAAGATGCACATACCCAGTTTTGACTGAAAAAAACTGGTGACCTAAACCCCTTAGCAGTGGTAAACCTAAAATACAGTAAAGTGACCAAACAGACAATACAGACCCTAGACTCTCAAACCAATACTACATTTTATAGAAAATACTGTATAATAAATTGCACGTTACTGAATGGAAAGCTGAGGCAGATTTATTCCTCTATGGAGGTCACCTCTACTATTAGCAAGATAAGAACAACAGAAGTTGTTACTTCTGTTGCCACTAAAATTGCTCCTATTGGGCAGCTCCAGTGGCTCAGCGGTTTAGCATCGCCTTCGACCCAGGGCATGATCCTGGAGTCCCAGGATCGAGTCCAGTGTCAGGCTGCCTGCATGGAGCCTGCTTCTTCCTCTGCCTGTGTCTTTGCCTATCCCCCTATGTATCTCTCATTAATAAAAAAAAATAATAGAATCTTTAAAATAAATAAAAAATAAAAAAATAAAATTGCTCCTATTGCCAGCAAATATTTATTGAATGAAAATCCATGTCAGTCTGTGCTGTGTTAAACATTCTCCAGGTATCCTGACATCTAATCGTTGCAACGATCCATGAAATAGAAGCTCCATTTTACAAATGAGAGATCTGAGTGTCTGAGCAATTGAATAGGGTGAGGGCAGCTGATTCCCTGCTCCATGAGACTCCAAAGCCAACATTTTTAAGAACTGTTGTTCTCCATGGACTACATTTTTATTCATTTCAGAAGTTTGCCTCCAAACATATATGAAGCTTGCCAATTTCTCTTTCTTCTGCATGACTAGAGAGCCCTTGTATGTGCTCACCTTTTAAAAACTTAACTACAAAAAATAAAAAAAATAAAAAAAAAATAAAAACTTAACTACATGTGTGAGGTCACTTCACCCCCTGTCTCTTGGGTTACAATACTTGAGTTCTAGCCTTCCTGGGAGTTTGGAGAAATGACTCATTAGCTTCACAATGCAGTTCCCTTTGATGTGAAGTTTTAATTTATGAACATTCTTCTTATCACAGTCCCTCCTTGGTTAGTACTCCACCCCCAGCCACTGTTCCACTCCTCTGCTCTGCCCTTCCACATTTGTCCTGAGAACACGTATCTCTTCTTTTGTTTTTGACCTTTTCATCCTGCGTGCTCATAGCTCTGACTCCCACAGTACCCTGTCTGTGTAGTTCTCTCTCATACTGCTTTCTGAGGACCTTAATATGACTTCTTGACAAGATGCTAATACGGTGGATCTCAGCTTTTTAAGATTTTTTGGAGGCCATGTCCTTCTTTCAAAGTACTGCTTTTGAATTTTATTAACAGTTGCTACCTTTGATTCTCCTAATTGTCAGGGTTGGGAGTTGGATGGAGGAATGAGTGGTTGTTTCCAGCCCCTATCTGTTGACTGAGTTCTGGCATCCCTGTTACCCCAGCTGCACAGGTTTGGGGCCTTAATGTTATTTCTCATGCTCTTGGCATTTCTCTCCCATGTTGCGAATCAGTCATCAAGTCAGCTTGATTGTCTCTTTGTATTGTTTTTCTAATAAATAATTTCCTTCCCATTTCCATGGTAGCCAGAGCTTCATCCTATTGCCTGCAACTGACCTCGGTCTTTTCTCCTTCATCCCTTCCTGCGTGCCACTGGCCTTTGCAAGAGCATACGCCAGCTGCCTTCACTGTCTCTTGCAGTTTCTCAAAGTTTGTTTTATAAAATGCTAGTGCTGAGGAAGAGTAATGAATAATATTTTCAAAACATGGCTCTATGATTAAATACCTGAGGGAAATGCCAGGTCAAATATGTTTCTTTGCTGCAGAATTTGCAGAGCCCTTTATATGCCAATGCACAGGGTAAACTTTCAGGAGGGTGATGGAGTATGGAGTGCCTCCTGAACTAATTTGAGCCACAGAGATTTTTTTTTAATTTCTACTTATTTTGGCAGAGCAACAGGCAGGATTGATGTTTCATAGGAAACACATTAAGGAATGTTGGTTCTTTGGAATATATTTAACCTTCTCAGGCTGGCAATACATCCCAGGCCAATTTATTTAGACAGTTTGGGTATCTCCCATATTCCGAAGTAACTCCCCACTCTGGTCAGATAGGTCTCTTGCTCTTCTTGTGCAAGCTGCCACATGACTTGATTAGCATTCTTCTTTTCCCCCAAAAGTCTTATTCCATGCTAGCCCCAAATCTACATTTTATGTTATCTTTTATAGATGGACTCAACTCATGTTGTCTTTTCAACAAATCTATGTTTTATATGTACGTTACAGTCTTAGCACTATTTTAGCCAACAGGGGATGTCTATTTGCTGGATTTGTGTAACATAATTATAAAACTAATGATAACTATTCTCTGAGCATCTCTTATATTCTCAGACTTTTGCAATGCGATCTTTATTTTTATAACCAACCTGCAAGGTAGTTGTTCTTAGACTCAAGTTACAGGTGAGTAGACTGATATTGGTAGTCTGTGCATGATTTTGTAGTCATTAAGTGGCAAGACTAAGATTCAAATCCAGGACTGTCTTCAAAGCAACATACTTGAAGTTTGCAAAGCTCTAACGTGGCTCTAAAGTTGGAAGCCGAGTTAACTTAGAGATGTGAAGCCCGCCTCTTCAGCTCAGGTGCATAGCTCTCTTAAGTGATAAATAAGAATTTCTGGTTTATAGACAGCAGATATATTAAGATCAGAGCTTGGACAGCAGGAGTGGCAAAAATGCATCTTCTATAATAAGTTCGGTTGAGTGTCTGGTATTCTGGAAGGTGCCCTAGAGGAAATGGATTAAAAACTGGTACAGTCTCTGAGTTTAGAAACTTGCAATGTAGTTGGGGATATGAAATATAAACATACCAAATAAGAGAGCCATATGATATAGCTTATAATTAACTTCTAGGTAGTGTTTTTAAATGGAAGGTGATGGATTCCTTGGTCAGTCTTGGGACAGATGGCCATGATCCTATACATTTGATTGGATAGATTCACTTGTGTATATTTGGGAGGAATAGTGCCTACATATTTTTTTCAGGTTCCCAAAGAGCTCTGTGATTCTAGCTAGTTAACAACAGCTGTGTGTTGGGATGCTGTGGTCCAGGGTTATCAGTGGAAGCATCCAGTGATAATGAGGAAGGCACTGGCCTCAGAGCCATAGAGACTAGGTTGGACTTTGTCTTTACTGCTACGGGCTATGTGACCATGGTCAACATGGCCACCTCCCTGAACTCACTGGTCAGGAATTAGGGTAATGATATACAGTGTGCAGAGAAGTAGTGAGGATTAAGGGAGATAGGGAAAATGTGGAAAGAATCTGGCATGGTGCCTGGCATAAAGTAGTCACTTTAGATGAGGCTCCTTGGCTATTTATTGCTAAATTTATTAATTTCCTATTGCTGCTGTAGCAAATTACCATAAGCTTCATGACTTGAAACAACACACCTTGTTCTGAAGGTCAAAAGTCTGAAATGATTCTGAATGGGCCAAAATGAAGGTATCAGCGAGGCTGTGGTTCTTCTGGAGCCTCTGGGGGGAGAATCTGTATTCTATTTTTTTGTTTGTTTTGTTTTCCACCTTTTTCAGCACCTAGAGGCCACCCACATTTTTTGGCTTGAGGCCTCTTTCTATTTTCAAAGCCAGCAATGGCAAGTTGAGTCCACCTGTTGCTGTGTCCCTGTGAGACTCATTTTTCCTGCCTTTCTCTTTCACTTTTGAGGACCCTTGAGATAACATTTGTCCTGCCTGGATTATCCAGGAAAATCTCCTCGTCTTCAGGTCAGCTGCTTAGCAACCCTGATTTCATCTGTAGCTTTAATTTCTTTTTCTGAGAACATTCATTACTGTCTAATTAGTTAACTGATTAAGTAAAATCCTGTTGATAACCTGCTGTATGCTAGTCACTACCCATCTATTTTAGTGAGTTCAGTGTGGGCAGTTTATTTTTTCTACTAAAAGGTATCCTTTAATTAACCGATTCGTTCAACAAATATTTATAGATACTTAATATGTATGATGGCAGGCATCGCTGTGAGTAATGTGGAGATGAATCCATGTAATATATATGTATATACCTCCAATTTACAAGGCAGTGTGCCAGGCACTGAGAACAAAGTTTACATATAAGGATTTTAAAACCTGGTTTAGGAGTTAAGGACACATTCTAACTATATGCTAGGGAAAAAAACTGAATTATCATAAGCCTGTGATGGGTTTTGCGAAGATATTTTTAACCCTTAAACTGAAAAAAACATCACGTGTCGATAGGGTAGAGCATTTGAAATAAAGACTGGCCCAGATCATCTGAGCTATGTAGTCAGTTTTGCCTTTGGGGTTTTGAGGAAAGAGAAATTACTTTGGCTAAGGCATCGGGAAAGGTGCTATGGGGAGTCGGCATTTGCCCCAGGAAGTGAAGGATCCATGTACTGGGAACCATAAGTGTGAGATAGGTGCATGCTCCTGTAGGAGCACAGGTGAGAGGTAGGGTAGCCCTGGGCTCAGGTGGGAGGCCCTAGGAAGTCTGCTATGATTTTGAGGTTGGATTTATTTTAGATTAGATCTTGAAGGTAGGGACTTCTTTCTTTGCTCCTCCGTTTGAAGTTGGTGAGTATATGGAAAGTATGTGAAAAGACATTTACTCCTTAATGGTAACCCTACTCAGCTTTTACGAAAGATGTGTGTTAGTTTCAGATCCCCACTCAATTTTTTTCAAAATCTGTTTTCATGTGTAGATTTGTAAGTCTATCTGGCAAATTATAGATTGGTGGAAAGAGAACCACTACCCTCTTCCTGCCCCCCTCCCTCCACCCTACCTGTTCACAGAATAAAGTTAGATTAAGGTTTTACCTAAGAAGGCAAGGAGGCAAAATCTTCTAGGTATCCAGGTGCCACTTAGTGGAGCATCTGTTGGCCCTCAGGTCCTGTGGGTGAGGAACACCTCTGTGTCAGGAATACCTCTGGGTGAGGCCAGAACCTCTGGCATGGAGACGTTCAGTCCTTGCTGGGCCACTCACAGCCTTTTTAGGTCAGACGCTTACATCATGTTCAGGAGGAGCCTAGACCAACAGCATAAGGGCCTGTGTTAAGGGCAAAGTTTTGAATCCCAGCTTTTCCTTGTTCTTTACTCAAACTTGGCACATCACTGCGAATTTTACCCACTTGGGTTTCCCTGCATGACACAGCGATCCAGAGTCCCACAGGGCCTGTTTCCCTGCAATTTGTATTGAGAGGAGTTTAAAGCCATTATTTTTTTTATTTGATAGACTTTTTTTGTGTGTGTGATTAGGGTATTTCTGGAAATGTGCTGATCTGCGTGGTGTTGTGGTAGCATAAGTAGGAGAGACTGTCCTCTTTGCAGAAGTAAAAGATGGAGGATGGCAGTCATTGTGTATGTTTTCAAAGTGATTTTAATGATGGGGGAAATCTTGTGACATGTCAAGTGAAGAGGAAATAAAATTTCATGTACAGGATAATCTTGACCACAGTCAAGATTAAAGTACACATACACACACACATAAGCACACAAATTCAGCCCAAAATTGTAAACAGTGGTTATTTCTTGGTCAGTGAACCATGAACAATACTTTTTTTCTTCTGTTTTTGTTTGGCTGTGTTTGGGGGGTGGGGGTTTGGAGGCCTTTCGATTTCTTTTATTTTCTTTATAACATGGAGTTGTATAATTTCCCCTTAATTTTCTTTGACGGATGTTTTGGGAATAATCACTGCTCTCAGAAGGAAGGCATTTCATTAGAATAAATATACTCATGGCAGAAATACATATACCTGATGAGGTTAAGAGAAAAATATTGGAATTAGGTTTTTAGAAGCAGCCTGACTCTTTTAATTCTCATAGTGATCTTATTAAAGTATGTAACATCAAAGCACTGGTTTAATCCAGTATTTTTCATTTTTTAAGACAAATATTCATATTACAAAAGTATACCTAATCACTGTAAATAGTGAAACGTAATGTAAATAATAAGGTAAATACACATAAACAAGAAAGAGGAAAATACATGTCACACGTAATTCCATTACTTAAGAGAAAAAATACTACTCTTAATATTTGGGTTTATATACTTATAATGTTTTTTTTATGCTAAGACATTGTGTACACATAAGTAAAACAAACCAAACCAAAAATGGCATTTGATGATTTGATTTAAAGGACCAGGAAAAAACGTACTACTACGTGTAAATTGGAATTTTTCCCTCTATTCTTTGACTTACACATATTCAAAGTTAGTTATGGAATGGTCCATTGGTCTAGCTCCGACTATCATTCCAAACTTTCCAGGAGAGTGTAACCTGACATCTGGACATTTTGGACTGCAGCTTATTTCACTGGGTCTGCTGGGGACAAAAAATACACACACACACACACACACACACACACACACACACGAGCTTGCAATGTTCATTTGTGTCCCTTAAGGGTTACTCTAGCTTTTGTCCTTCCCAGCTGGGCAGGTCTATGTAACCCCGAGATTCTCACTTCAAGTCATTCTCCTGTGCATGTGTTCACGACTCCTCCAGGCTGTGGCATAGGGACCTTGAGATGCCAGGAAAAAAAGCCAAGGTTTCAAAAGTACTTTAGCTCATGATACAAATGGCCCCACATGTAACACATAATTCTCAAGCATCTTCCTAGTCATGAAATTTTGTTGGCCTCTTCTATCTTGCTGTTACAGAAAAAAAACCATTCTGATCTCCAAATCCCTCTCTTCTACAAGTTAGGGCCTCTTGAAAAATATCTTCCCTGACAGCCCAGTTCACACGTGACTTCCCTTGCCTGGTCTCCCTGGATGTCCCTCATTGCTTTCTGCCCAGCTATGAGTAAGCTCAAGCTTCCCCAGGGCCACTGGAGGCAGTACATTTTCTCTTGCTTCTTTGAGGATTTGCTGGGTCAGATAACTGTCCTTTTACTACAAGTGCCCACATTTGATTCTTAAAACTGTAACAACAACAAAAACAAAAACAGGAAAGCAAAAGGAAGAAAGGAAGAAAAAGTATTACTCATGGTTCTGCCCCTGAGAAATAACCACAGCTGACAATTTTCGCGTGTGTGTATTTGTCTATTTATTTTAACACAGTTAAGATTACCCTGTAGACAGGGGTGCCTGGGTGGCTCGGTCAGTTGAATGTCCCACTCTTGGTTTTGACTCAGGCCATGATCTCAGGGTCGTGAGATCGAGTCCTGTGTTGGGCTGTGTGCTCAGTTGGGAGTCTGCTCAAGATGCTCTCTCTCTTCCTCTGCCCCTCCCCCCATTCTCTTGCTTTCTCTCTCTAAAATAAATAAATAAATCTTTTAAAAAAAAAAAAGATGATCCCGTAGACAGAATTTTGTTTCCCATTTCCACTGAACATACCATAAACATTTCTTCCATCACAAACATTACCATACACTTTTTCAATGACTAGATAATAGTTCACTTTATGGATCTACTACCAAGTGCTTAGCTACTTATAAGAGACAATCTTAAATATCCATTTTTTTATGATGTATCCAGGATCACTAGGCATGTAAAACAGTGCTAGGGGAAGTAGTTAATTCTCAGTAAGTGCTAACTAGTACTGGTTTTGTTAATGATAATTTTTAAAAGATTTTATTTATTTATTCATGAGAGACACAGAGAAAGAGGCAGAGACATAGGCAAAGGCAGAAGCAGGCTCCCTGTGGGGGAGCAGACGGTCAGCCACTGAGCCAGCCAGGTTGCTAATGATAATTTTGATGCAGCTGTTGTCAGAAAACCAGGAGAAGCCATGGGTTGTCTCTGGTGCAAGGATTGCCACTGCAGAAGGTGTAGGCATCCCCTATTCCTGCATCCAGCTGAGAAGGGATTTCCTCAGAAGTATTTCAGCTCTCATTAGTATCTTGGCCTTTCCAGGCTGAGCTCCATCTGTTTCAAGCTCAAAAGCTCAAAACCCTTGATTGGTTCTGAGTCTTTGAAAACTCTGAAAAAGCCCTTCTCTTGAATTTGGTGCATCTGGTGGTCATGTTAACGGTCTTTTTGTAGCACATGATAGTATTAACTCAGACCTAGATTTTCCTGATGCCACTCAGGGTGTCCCAAAGAACTGCCTTGCCCCTTGTTGACCAAAAAACACCATTTCCTTGCCAAGGAGAGATTCCTTGTGTTAGACTGTGAGGGAAATGTGTGATAGGACAATTTTGAAAGCACTCACATGGAGAAAGGACTGGAACATGCATTCTGGGGTGGTTAGGTGGTGTGGATATCAGATTAGGAAGGTGGAGGTGGGGTCCAATGTGAAGCAACAAACTGAGTAGAGTTGGAGTCACTTGGGATAAAAAAAAACAATCAAGAAAGGGACAAGAAGGGAACAGAAATGGAGGGCACATTAAAATTTCGTTGCTAAGCTCTCCAAGCTTCTCCCCCCCACCCACTTCTTCCACCCTCTTACCCCAAGTAATACCTTTTAAATCTTAAAGTATCTGCTCATTGAAACTCTCCTACACACCAAACACTGTATCTTTTTGAGTCTATCAGATACTGACAAGGAAAGCTTAGGGCAACTAATTAATTCACCAGATTCCAAATACATGTGATTTATGTGGCGTCAAATGTAATTGACATATGAAATGACATAATGTATCATAAAACAACATTACTCTCCAAACACTTTAGAAATTAAAAGCACATGTTTGCCTTGGATCCCACTGGTTTTGTCCAATCAGTTGGCACATCCTCCCTCTGTATTGACTTTTAATTCTTCTCTTACATATTCAGAGCAATTGCTGATAGGATAGTTTCGTATTCTGAACCGTGCTGGTGTTGACTGGAAGTTGATCTTTTTATTTAGTTCTTTTATCATGTGGGTTCCTTTATCTAAATGAATTCCTCATTTCCTGGTTGTTCATGCCTCTCTGCAAACAGATAAAACATCTTTACATGGAGAACAAATCAATGCCATACATTGTTTTTTAAAAAAAGAAGCAGTATTTAATTTTCTATAAAAATCTTTGAGAGGCCACCTGGGTGGCTCAGGGGTTGAGTGTCTGCTTCAGACTCAGGGTGTGATCCTGGAGACCCGGGATCGAGTCCTGCATCAGGCTCCCTGCGGGGAGCCTGCTTCTCCCTCTGCTGTATCTCTGCCTTTCTCTCTTTCTCTCTCTCTCTGTCTCATGAACACATAAATCTTAAAAAAAAAAAAAAGTCTTTGAGGTGCCCCTAGTATAAAACTTTACCTTGGTTTCACAAAAAAATTGAATGAAAGGTATTTTGAAATGATGAATGCTTTGGGATTTCTTAAATTTATTAAATGATGGCTTTTACAATTTATTTTTATCCAATTTTAGGTTTTGAGACACTGATCAAAATATAGGAGCCTTGTATTTGTAAAAAGAAGGAAAACATAGATACTATCAATTTCATCAGTACTTTGTTTCCTAATGGTATTAAACATGTATCTGCTCGGCAATTCTATTATTGGTCCTTAGTGAATTAATACACCATGAATGAATATAATACCTTAAAAAATGAGTAACCTCTAGAATACCATATTCCACATTTTTCAAATCAATTCAATGAAAATAATACTATTGCTTTGCTGTATTGTCATTTGCGTTGCTACCTTTTATTTATTTTTTTGTTTCTGTTCATGTGGCCTATGAGGGAAGGCCAGTTCTGTGTACTGAATTTCCTTACCTTCATTTCTCCATCCCTTACACTAACACCATAGAAACATCATATCAAGTCTCCAAAGTAGACATGGCTTTAGAATTTGGAAGTGTCACGAATAACCTTTGAGTATGCAATACCTGAGGTATTGCATGTCCTGGGAGGTGGGGTACAGACGTTTAAAACAAGCAAACTTTTTTTTTTTTTTTAAGCTGCTTTCCACTAGTGTGAATCTGCTAAGGCCCTCCCTTCCCTGGCAGGTGCCCCCTCTGGGGTTAGGGCAGGGCCCCCTGATTGCTCTTTCGAGTCCTGTGCTCCGCTCACGACCTGCTTTTGTCTCTCACTCATCCGCAGAGCCCGGCGTGTGCACGGTGTTCGGAGATCCCCACTACAACACTTTTGACGGCCGGACATTTAACTTTCAGGGGACGTGTCAGTACGTTTTGACAAAAGACTGCTCCTCCCCTGCCTCGCCCTTCCAGGTGCTGGTGAAGAACGACGCCCGCCGCACCCGCTCGTTCTCCTGGACCAAGTCGGTGGAGCTGGTGCTGGGCGCCAGTACCGTCAGCCTGCAGCAGCACCTGACCGTGCGCTGGAACGGCTCGCGCATCGCGCTGCCCTGCCAGGCGCCGCACTTCCACATCGACCTGGACGGCTACCTGCTCAAAGTGACCACCCAGGCAGGTGGGCTCCGCGGCCCCCCCCTGCCTCCTGCCCTCACCGGGGCCCGGGCAGGGGCCGCGAGGTCGCTGGAGCCCCCGGTAGGCCGTGGGGCCCCGCGCCAGCCGCACCAGGCTTGCAGCCCGCTGACACCCCTGTCCCCCAACAGCAGCCGTGCTCTGCAGCTTACCTCCTTCTTGGGTTTGTCACGATGCTAGGCCGTGGGTGTCCAGCTCGGAGTTGACAGTGTTTCTCCCAGCTCGGCCAGTAATGTGCACTTTCACGTCTGTGAAACGTGAGACGTGGCGTGTTTTCTGGTTAGCATCTGTCCAAGGGCGGGGGGGGGCATCCTCAACAGGAAAGTGCAGATATGCGGGTGTGCCGGTGGGAGTGTGCGTGGCTGTGTGACCAGCGGTCCTGGCCATTCTGGACCCTGGGGAAGGTGCCCGCTGAGTCGATGGCTAGAACCACTCTGGAGGTTCTGCTGGAGGATGCTTAGGGGGCTCTGAGAGCCCTTTCCCCCAGCCTTGGGTACATGGAGCTGCTTGCTGCTACCTTTTCTCAGCATCTCATGTGGCCTGGGGCCTCCTGGACTCTGTATTTCCACCCCATGGGCAGACCCCCCGCCAGGCCAAACTGTGAATAGTTGCTAGTGGGTTACTCCTAGGGGCTCAGGGAAAACCCTCGTTCTTGCCTGTGGGGTGCCACCAAAAGGGGCTTCTTAGAAGCAGAAGTTCATCCTTCAATATCGGCCCCAAAGAATGAATTCAGCATATTTACACATTCAGTTACATCATGTGTGGGTCCTTCCGCGCTACCCTCGGTTAATCCATGTTGTTCGTCGATTTGATACTGAACTGCGTGTTCTTCTGGTGTATGCTATTTCTGTCAGCGTGATACTTGAGGAATCAACATATTTCTTGCTTTTTATATTGATGAAAATGTAACCGTGTAAAAGCATCAATTGCATTCCAGTTCCTTTGGATAGTGAGGATCCAAAAGGGAAACACTTGATAGAACAGGCACTTTTGGGGGAACTATAGAGACTTCTCTGCCGCCTATTCAGAACGCTGTTAATTGTTTCAGTTCAAGCCAAAATACATTTGACAAATTGATCTGAGTTTATGGAATGCCAGCTTAGCTAAACAAAGGCAGGAAGCCAAGGCGAAACCCAGGGAGCTTTTATTTAGAGAGCACAACATGGTTTCAGTGAGAAAAAGTTAAATATTAATGTATTGGAGCATTCTATAAAGGGAGAAGGATGTCCAACTTCACTTTGAAAGTGGCAGGTGTGAAGAGCTCTATTTATTCAATTTTAGAGGGATTAGTCCTCTTCAGAAAAATTCAGACACCTGTTGTTTTATTCAAATGATATGTCCCTCTGTAGATGTAGGCCCTGGTCATTTCTTTGAAGAAGGCAACACTTTGTGGCTCCCCGTAAATTGTGTACAAGATGACTTATTATTACAGAGTACTAATTAGAAGCACCTTGCTTATCAGTTTGCATGCCAGCTGAACACAGTGGATTCTGCTGATATGGAAATTGTTGGTCCACCACAGTCCAACGCTCACAGGGATCCTGGATACTGGAAAATTGCTAACAGTCTAGGAGGTTCGATACTGTTCGGCCCCTAGCTGGCAATACCTTATGGAATAACTGTCCTCTTGTCAGGATTCCACATTGTAAAAATGAGTGAAGGTTTGAGGCTGCTAAGAAAATAATACTAGATCATAAACACCATAATTAGATTAGTGAATTTAACTCTTCTCGCCCTTGAATTCAGTTTTACAATTTCCTTTATTTTTTCCATCTCTTACCATGTTGCAAGTAAGTTACGTGATGCCCGTAATACCCAGCTGAACAATTTCCCGTAGCATAAACTTTCGGCTTCCTAGGGAAAACCGTATTCCTCTGGGCTCTAAACTTGCTTCGAGATTATACCTGGAACGGAAGGATTCCATTTCCAGACCCTAGTCTTCCCCCCAAACCAATCTCCGTTTGTACTGCCCCTGAGGGATATTTTCTTTTTATCACCTATTGATTGTCCATTTAAAATATCATGGTCTATCCTTGGAGTGTTCTTATCCCATAGATTATTATTTTTTTAATTTTATAAACTCATATGATCAAAGGGCCTTTTCTTCAAAATAGCAGCTTAAATCAAGCCTACAGCTGGAGGATGGGAAATGGGGAGGAATGACTCCTTGCCCCTATGGTTTATGAACTCGGCACTTCATGACGGAATCATTTGGCAGAGGAGCACAGGTGGCTGTGCAGCTTGGTGGGATTATGCAGGAGTTGCTTACCTAATAACGATCGGGGTGGTACAGAGGGCACAGAGCAGGCTTAGTAGCTTGAGAAAGCACTGCTCACCCCCATCACACTCCTACCCCAACTCTTGGCGCTTAGTGAATAATTTAAAAATATTTCCTTTCTGCCATCTGTTCACTTCATCAACTCTACCTGAGAGAGTTACGTCAGATCCACCCGAAGGCATTAACACGTGGGAGTGTGGTTTTTTATTTTACTTTTGGTAGAGTTCTATACTTTATGAACCCAGAGACTACATGTATTTTTCTTTTTCTTTTTTTCCTTTGGTGTAAAACCTGAACAGAAAAACCATCCATTTTTAAGCAACATGATGGTATGTATGTCTGTAGATTTTGTACCTCCTCTGTCTTCTAAGTAAACAACAGGCAGAAGCAACAATGACAACCGAAAAACAAAAACAACACAAGAACAACAACTCCCCTTCCCTCCCCTATCCTCCCCACCCCTCTGCTCTTGCCAAACTAGTGGTCTGGAGCCTGGTCACACATTTGAAGGGTAAAAAACAAGTTGGTAAAACATTCACTGGTGAGAAGGGATAATTGGAAGGTGCCTCGTGCAGTGGAAGGAATGTGGTTGCTGCTTACACCCCCAGATGGGACATATGCTGCGGCTTTGGCCTTCTGACTCTGCCAGTTATTTCTACCTAATTTCCCAGGCAGAGGAATTGGGAAACTCATCCCAGCTGCAGAAAGGGACTAACCCCGGCCCCTTCCACAATGTTTTCATCTCATCAGATGCCTATTTATTTATTTTTAAAGATTATATTTATTTTTATATTTATTTAAGAGAGAGAGGGAACGAGAGAGGGAATGAGAGAGGGAGAGAGAGCACAAGCAGGGGGAGTGGCAGACAGAGGGAGAGGGAGAAGCAGGCTCCCCGCAGAGCAGGGAACCCAATGTGGGGCTCCTTCCCAGGACCCCGGGATCACGACTTGAGTCAAAAGCAGACATTTAACAGACTGAGCCACCCAGGTGTCCTAAGATGCCTCTTTAAAATACCTTTTGGAAGAGCAATTTCTTCAATTACAGCGTCTGTATTATTTTGCTGGCCACTATTGTAATTTACTTTACATGGATTTTACTCATGTAGAGGGTGATGACAATCATGCAAACATGTATGTACACGATACAGCAATAGACAAAGGCATCTGTAGTTGGGTAAGTCATCCCTATACAATAGGAAACTTAGCATTGGTCCATGAAAATCCACTGTATATAATAATACAAAAAAAAAAAGAGGAGGAAAAGAGAGTGAATTACAGATTATTCCCTTACTATGGGGACCATGTTTTATGACTGAGAGACCAAGAGTTTTGTGAAGAGTTTACTAGAAACAGTGGGTCTGCATCTTCCCAAGCATGCATGGCCACCAGTCCAGTTCATGAAAAGAACGTAATGATTCACTTGTTCACTGTGGGTTGATTTCTGATGGACTTAGTTGCCCAAAGTCTCATATTTGTTATGTCATTGTCAGTAATGATGTTGGAACTCCTTTAGATATAAATTCTCGACCATTGTGGCATTTGGAAGAATAGTATTTGCCTACTGTCTAGGAAAGAGATTTGCAGTTTGGAAAATTTTGCAACATGGAAAGTCTTTGGAAGTATGCTCTAAAAGTTAGAATGTTATATGGAATTGATTTTCTTCCCTCATTTTTCTTGCTGGGCAGCTGCCTGCTACAGGCTTCTGAGGTCATGCTTCTTCTATACCTTAGAGAGCATATTACAAATCATATTATAGGTTGCTTGTCCTTTTTCAAAATTGTTATTTCAGTGTCTTAACTAGCATGAAATTCATAATTTCTTTGGCTTTGCAGATTCGGTGTATCAATTTGCAGGGTAATTCATCCATTTAGTGAGTATATACTATGTGCCAGATAATGTGTTAGATGATGGGGTATGAAGAAACAAATCACTTTGTAGGAGAGTTGTGGGCTGACACCATTGTCTCACAGAGATCCATCGAGGAGGTCAGTTCAGTGGTGGATATTCTCACAATGTGTCTTCCTCTGATCACCTTGTCCCATTGCTCTACTGTCTTCATCAAATTACTCCTGAGAGAGACTTTCTTTTCTTTCCAAGTTTTTGTTTAAATTCTAGTTAGTCAACATACAGGGTAATGTTAGTTTCAGTTGTAGTATTTAGTGATTTATCACTTACATACAACACTCAGTGCTCATCACAGCAAATGCCCTATTTAATTCCTATCACCCATTTAACACCCCCCTCTGCGCCCTCCCCTCTGGTAACCATCCATTTGTTCTCTATAGCTAAGAGTC
This sequence comes from Canis lupus baileyi, assembly GCF_048164855.1. NCBI lineage: Eukaryota > Metazoa > Chordata > Mammalia > Carnivora > Canidae > Canis > Canis lupus. The sequence goes on along the minus strand of NC_132855.1, from coordinate 14,972,310 downwards.
TGTTTCTTGGTTTGCCTCTGTCTAAGAGAGACTTTCTTATGACCTTTTTTTTTTTTTTTTTTCCCAACTCTATTTAATTGCTTTTCTGAATCTAGCTCCTCTTCCAAACCAAGAAACCTTCTCTACCATTAGCCTTGGACTAAGAATGCTTCCATTCCTTTCATTTACCACACAGTGATTTCCATTATGGGCCTCTCTGTTTATTTCTCGAGGAACCGGATTTTAGACCACTGGTTTATTCTATCAATAACTCCCTAAAGTGGATTTGTAACTCTTTCTTGTGGCAGTTGTGTGGCCTACTCACCGGAATGCTATTTGGCCAGCCTTCTCTTCTCTTGGATCATGTTCATACTTAAGGAATATTGGCTTTAGAATCCTACTTCTGGGCATTTCTTACTAATCTTACATCACTCTGATTTTGTCTTATGCCAATTTTCTATCCAGACAAGATCTATTCTCTCCTCCTCTGCCCCTTTCTTCTTTCCCATCACTGCCTCATCAGCCAACTTCTGGACATCTTCTGGACATTTGCTCACCAGCCTAATCTTGCAAGATCTTCTAGGGGGAAAGTCATGTTGCTTTTTCCAGAGGCCCAGAACAGGCTAAAATGAAAGACTAGATTTTGTTAGAATCCCAAGAGGGCAAGATTTAAAAACACACACATGGGAAAACTTTCTCTTTTTCTGTTAAAAAACGGACTTTTGCCTTGCGTTGTCATTCTTAGGAGACAGTGACAGTGATTAAGTAGAAGTCCCAGTCCCAGAAGTCCCAGAAATGCACTTCAACTTGTAGATGTTCTCCTGGTGCTCGTGTCACAGAACTGGCACCTACTTCATCCATTCTCTGGGAAACTCAGGCACTGCTAGGGCATTATCAGGAAAACAGGAAGAAAAGCTTCCAATACACACCTGAGAAATAAAGAAAAACTCTGACCAGAAGAGTGTAATATTTGCTCTGGATCAAACCTGAATAGGCTGTTCATAAAGTCCTCACCTTTATCTAATGGGCAGTGTCTTCACACACAGTATCAGGATGTGTATGAGAACATTTCTTCTTGACATTCTAGTCAGACTGATCTTTGTTGTGTGACAGCATAACTTGGCTGTTCTTGGGCAGCCCGGGTGGCTCAGTGGTTTAGCACCACCTTCGGCCCAGGGTGTAATCCTGGAGACCCGGGGTCCCTGAAGGGAGCCTGCTTCTCCCTCTGCCTGTGTCTCTACCTCTCTCTCTCTCTCTGTGTCTCTTATGAATAAATAAAATCTTTAAAAAAATAATAACTTGGCTGTTCTCTATGTGATATAGAAATTCCAGTACTCAATGGGATCATAGGCTGATGGATCTTAAGATCTTGGGCCACATATCTGAAAAACGCATGAAAGCTTATAGACAAAGCCTTTAGTATTCTAGATTGTCAGTTCAGCAAACCAAGAGGAGCCTAGGTTCTCTACCTTCCAGAGCAAAAATTATTTCTTTGGTGAAGAGGGTCGTTCTGTCCTGCTGATACTATCTAGCACAAGAGGACCTTTCCCACAGGGCCTGACAGCCTCCAATGCCTTCTCAAATGTTGAAGTTTATGATCAGCTCAGGGCTGTGAAGGTTGGAAGTGTTCCACCACAACTCTACCCTGGGAAACAACTGTCCTCATCTCAGGGATGTCTTTTAAAAATGAGGAGCCAAACATTTCATTTCAGATATTTCCATATGAGTGTTTTCCTTTGAGAAGGATCTATTCAGAAGCCATATATTTACTACTTTCATAATTTCACTATAATAAATAATTTAGATATTTTCATTTGACATTTGGTATAATTACATGGGGGATTTTTGGATAAAGAAAAAAACTACATTAAGAACTATCATCCTTGTCATCTTTCCATTTCCACATTTCATTCATCATTGGATAAGTTTAAGTACAAGTTGGACCAACACAATTACTATAGAAAAGGGCAAAACTATAAGCCTAAGAGGAACATTGTTGATGAGTGGTCCTCTACAGATCAAATCAGGGTCCGTAAGGTATTGTATAAAGGCAAGTTCTATACGGTTTAAAAATTTTGAGCTCCAAAAACTAAGCGTTTTTTTTTTTTTTAAGATCTTATTTATTTATTCATGAGAAACAGAGGGAGGGGGAGAGAGAGAAAGACAGAAAGACAGAGAGAGAGAGAGAGGTAGAGACACAGGCAGAGGGAGAAGCAGGCTCCATGCAGGGAGCCTGATGTGAGACTCGATTCCGGGTCTCCAGGATCACACCCTGGGCTGAAGGCAGCACTAAAACCCTGAGCTACCCAGGCTGCCCAAAACTAAGTGTTTTAATGTAATATCATACAACATTTAGTGTGGTGAGATTAAACAGTAACCAAGAGTTTGGATAGACCCTTAGTGTTCCTTGTTAGAGGTTAGTCATGTGTGCTATGTAAGGATATATGCACTCGGGAATTATTGGTGAATTTAAGAGTGGTTGATCCTCTCTTCTTCTCCTTTTCCTCTAGGTTTGGAAATATCCTGGGATGGAGACAGTTTTGTCGAAGTCATGGCTGCCCCCCATCTCAAGGGCAAGCTCTGTGGTCTTTGTGGCAACTACAATGGACATAAGCGTGATGACTTAATTGGTGGAGATGGAAATTTCAAGTTCGATGTGGATGACTTCGCTGAGTCCTGGAGGGTAGAGTCCAATGAGTTCTGCAACAGACCTCAGAGGAAACCAGTGCCTGAACTGTGTCAAGGGACAGTGAAGGTAAAGCTCCGAGCTCATCGAGAATGCCAGAAACTCAAGTCCTGGGAGTTTCAGACCTGCCACTCAACCGTGGACTATGCTACTTTCTACCGGTAGGTACAGTGTTTGGGGGATGGGTTTGGGTTAGAGACCAAGGATTGACTAACTTTGAAACAATGTTTCAAATTTCTTGGCCTACAAAACAAGGGCCCCCAGTGCACACAGTAAACATTTTTTCTTTCTTGTGTTGAGACTGATCTTATCCTGACTCAGTCCACGTTATACCCCAAATTAAGAGATTTCAGGGAATATTTTGGAACTGTCTCCTACAGGTCATTCTTTTTTGTGTGTATGCAGGCTCACTGGGAAGCTGGGATTTTTCTAGGTGTTAGGCTTGACTCTGAGATTGAGGAGTTATCTCCAAATTCTGCCTACACGGCAGCAGTATAGGACAGAGGTGGGAATCTCAAATGACTCTGGCTGCCTTTGGGCGTTTGAGTGAGCTTGGTTATTTGAGGCCTGAGGAAGAGTTCAGGTCTGCCTCATTGTCTAGCCCCCAAAAATCTGCAGGTGGAAAACAAGGCAGTGAAATGAGAATTCCTTGGGTGTTGGCCAAGTCTCAGACTTTGCATCCAAAGTCAGGGGAGAGTAGAAAGAAGGCTCAAAGATGGAAAAAAGGAAAATCTCTTATTGAAAATATGGATTCCATAATCCTTTCTTCCATGCTGCAAGGTTGCATTTGAGAGTTGATGAGTCTGGCCTGGTTGTACTTCCATTTATTACACAATTCCATGGGTTCAAGATCTATGACTGTCTATAACTTTAACCACCATGGGTGTGGGAGGAAACATGAGACGACACAGCCCAAAAGGCCTTGTTGAAGTGATTTGCCTGTGCCTCTTAAAATGAGAAAGCTCCTGTGGTCTGAAGCCACAGAGAAGTTATTTTTACTCTTTAATTGCCACCAGTTTATTTCCCCTAGTTCTCGTTAAATGTGATCTTTTTTTATTTGATCTTTGGACATAAAAGATAAAGTTCTATAAAGACAGCTCAAAGTGGAGTGGAAAAAGGACTGTCCCTGTCATCACGCACCCCTGTACATGGCTGCGTCTGCCAAACCATTTGGCTCCGACTCCTACGTTTAGCTCTTTCAAGCCATTTTCCTCTTATAATTTGAATTCACTGGGTTCTCTTCTTCCTCCTTCCTGTACCACCCCCTAAATTGACCCCACCCTTGTCTATTGAAATTGAAAGATCTTAATGTAAGACTTTGGAGCGAGTTAAGCAGCTGGACAAACAAATGAAGCTTCGTTTGGAATCTAAACACCCATCCCTTGAAGGTCTTGAGGGGAAGCAGTAGAGCATAGCAATTATGAATTTTGTGGTCTTCCGGGGCTAAAAATCAGGATGTTTTATAACATTGAACAATTATTTAAGCTCTCTAAACCTTAGTTTGCTTATCTGTGAAGTGGGGATAATAAAAGAACGTACCTTAGAGAGTTGTAATTCAGATTTAGTGAGATTATGAACGTAAATGTATATGCTCAGCCCAGTGCCCACACATGGCAAGTGCTCTGTAATTAACCTATGGCTGCTGCAATTTCTTCTATTAATTAAATTAAATGATGAACCAGTATAAAGACTCTTGTGGAAGCTCCTCTGCTGTATTTGCAGATTTGGATTAGCCTCTTCTCTGTCTAACATAGAAAAGAAAGGCTGTATACTTCTCTCAGGGCCCCGACAGTCTACACCTTTGATTTTTATCCCATTTCAAAGGAGTGTGTTGAAAACAGACATTGGAGAGCAGGCCTGCAGAGATTAGTCCCTTTGTGCAAATTTCTGTTTCTTTTCCCTTTGGCGATTTATTTCATGTGATGATCTCTGGACTGCAAACAGGAATATGATGAGCACCTTGGCAGAAGTCGTGAGAAATGACATAGACACGAACAGAGAGAACCGGAATTGTTAGGTGGCCAGGCAGATGCTCGCCTTCTGCCCTTGGATGTTGCTGCAGCTGCCACAGCAGCACGGTGGGGGTCGCTTGTTTGTGTAAGGGGCTTGATGTGCAGAGGCTGAGGTGCTCATGAGAACACACCCGGGATCTTTGTGCATGAGGACTGGAGCCCAGGACGTGAGGGGAGGTGAGCTCCTGTTCTGCTGTGCGTGGGGTAGCAGCAGAGCACCCTCCCGTGGCCAGCCACATCTTCCTGGGAGAAGCAGGGGAGCTCCAGAGAGCGGAGCTGGACAATCCTGCCTGTCACAAGTCCTGCTGATGATCTCATGCCCCAGCCAAGAGGGTTTCGTCGTGCATTTTCAAAGGAAGGTGGCCGACGTTGGGTAGATCCTGTGTTTCTTTCCAGTATACGTGTGGCAGGAAAAAGAAAATAAAGTCACCATGGAAAGGTCATTTTGTTCCCAGGGGATCTGCAGTGAGGATCAAATCTTAGAGAGGGTTTAGGAAGCAATGGATGGAGAACGTGTTGGGTGATATCCAGTTGGATCTAATCTTGGCTCTGTTGCTTTCTAGCTGTGTGGCCCCTGTAGCTAGCTGAGTTTTAGATTCTTTAGCCATAGAATGGGTATGACAGTGACTGCCTGGTGGGCTGGCTCCTCCAAGGACTGAGGACAGTGGGCAGTGCCATGTTGTATGTGGTGGACGGCCAGTGCTGGCACAGTGTGCTGTCGTCCTCTGTCCCTCTCTTTCCCTGGGGAATCTTGCCCCCAGCTCAGCCACCTGTCTTTCTGATTGTTGATATCTTCTCCTGCTCATATCATGGAGAACTGGTTAGATAGATTCTCACTGATAAATCCACGGGACAATTTAAAAATGAACTGTTTCTCATTCGTAACACTGAGTGAGATAGGCTAGGGCTCCATTGTAATCCTTTTTAAAAATGTATTTTATAAGAGTAATATATGTTCATCGTATGACATTTAAATATTAAAATAAATGAAGAAAATGGCAATCATATGATATTTCACACATGTAAATTTTTGCCCACATATTCTATGTCACTGGTGGAATTTCTAAAATGAATCCAAAAACATAGTCATGATCATAGCTGTGACCTTATTTATGAATCATTACAGGACCGGGATTTGCTTTGATGGCGTGAAAAGTCATGTACATCAATTGTGTATGAATTTGATTCCTTGCATTTTCCCCTCACCCTCTTAAAGAAATATGAGTAATTCCTTTATTTTTAAAATTTTTTAAAGATTTATTTATTCATTCATTCAGAGAGAGGCAGAGACACAGGCGGAGGGAGAAGCAGGCTCCATGCAGGGAGCCCGATGTGGGACTCGATCCTGGGTCTCCAGGATCACACCCCAGGCTGCAGGCGGTGCTAAACCACTGTGCCACCGGGGCTGCCTGAGTAATTCCTTTAAGGAAATACAAATGCAGTCTTCTAGATACTACTGTGTGACATGGAGAAGAGAGAGAACAAAGAAGATATTTCCCTGAGGAAATGTTAGCTTTTTTTGGATTTTCTTAATCATATGATAAGTTCCATAGAGCACATTGTTATAAACATGAGATAACCATCTTCTAAAGTGAAAGTAGTAAGTCTAGTTTTTTTGAATTAGTGTTTACTTTTGAGATGTCTAGGATGTAAATCTTTCATCTTATTTGACCTTTTATCCAGTTCAACATTTTATTTTATTTTTTAAAAGATTTTATTTATTTATTTGAGAGAGAGCAATCAAGCACGAGTAGGGTGAGGGGGAGAGGGAGAAGCAGGATCCCCACTGAGCAAGGAGCCCTATGCGGTGCTTGATCCTGGGACTCTGGGATCATGACCTGAGCAGAAGGTAGATGCTTAACCGACTGAGCCACCCAGGTGCCCCTAGTTCAACATTTTAAATAGTAAACAATCTATTGTCTAAAAACTTGAAAAACTTTGTAAATGAATAAGAAATCAGCCAAGATTTTTTTTTTTCTCTTCTGGGAAACTTTTCAGGTTTTGCTAATTTTCAGCACAAATCACTTCTACCTATCCTGGCCTCATTTGGCATAAAAATGTAATATTTAGTTGGATATTAATTTAATCTTTGTGATCAGCATAATTTTGTTTAATTTACCAATTGAATATGTTTAGGTGCAAGGTAGTTTAATTGTGAATCACATAAAAATTTTAGCTGGCTGCATTGATAAGGAGTCGTAAGTCCTCGAGTTGCTAATTGACTAGTCCTTCAATTAGATCATTCCCTTTAATAATTTTTTGCATCCTCCTTCACTGGTATGTTACGGAGACATCCTAGTAGCTGGGGAGGTAGTGGACTGTGGAAAAATTGATGTGAGGTCATTTGAATTCTATTTGGATTCATGCACAGGCATCCCCGTGGGGGATGTGTCGAGTATGTTCATGCCTCTCTTCTTATTTCTCATGCTTACCTGACTTTCCCAGCCTCACGTTGCCTTCTCTGTGTCCGGATGCCAGCTGGGATATCTAGGAGGAATAAGCAGACGCCCCCCACCCTCAGCCCTGAAGGCTCCCTCCAGATTCTCTGCAACCAGCCTCAAAGCTGCTCCCCACTGCTGCCTTGGGCCACACTGACCAGGAGCTTTGGGCAGCCCTGGGCAGGGAGAAGCCAGGACGTGGGGCTGGGCTGTGCAGGTCCAACTGCAGAAGGAGAAGACCTCATTGCTGTGTGAGACATCAGCAATGGGGGTCTTTCCCTATGCAGACCCCAAATCCTGGATAACATAGTTACAAGAAAGTCTAACCTGCCGGGAAAGCAGGGCTCTAAAGTCGGGTCAGGCCCACGTTTCAGAGAAGTCAGGAAAATGGATGTGGACTGCAGCGAAGCCCAGCCACTTACAGACCACAATCATCTCAGGACTGTTTTCCTCTCTGTGCCCTCCTTACTGGGGTCTAATTCACCAGAGCAGAAAACTCTGTTCACTTGTCCGCTTTGAGAAAGTGTCTGGGGATTCCCAGTCTAGGAAATGTTCTTTTCTTTCCATGCAGTGGTTTTTACAGCTGTAAGGAATTGAAGTAATGCCAGAGGATTCACAGATGTGTCCTGCCCTCGGAGGTACCGGGAGGTAGGAGGTGGGAGTAGCGCAGGAGAACACTGGAACTTCTCTAGCACAATGGTGGTGGATATACTGGTGTCCAGGGACTGACGAGGCTTCCTTCCAGGAGAAGATCACAGACTTTGTGAATGACCCACTTTGTGTTTTCCTACAAAGGAAACTAATAATTTATTATAAAACAAGAGAAGAGCTCGGGCGAAGAGCACAGACTTTGTGTGTATGTGTTTGTGCATGAGAAAGTCATATAAAACTAACTGCTGTTCTATAATTAAAATCAACTCGATCTTGCCTCACTTCAAAGAAGAACATGCTGAGAACATTTCTGTCGACAGCTTTTAATAACCTGTCTCAAATTGCCGTTAGAACTAGGGTCCTGGGGCCCCGGGGTGGCTCAGTGGGTTAAGTGTCTGCCTTTGACTCAGGTCATGATCCCAGGGTCCTCCGCTTGAGCCCTGCAGCTACTCCTGCTCCGCGAGGAGCCTGCTTCTCTCTCTCTCCCTCTGCGGCTCCCCAGCTCGTGCTCTCTCTCTGTGTCAAACAGATAAAAGCTTTTTTCTTTTCTTTCTTTCTTTCTTTTTTTTTTTTTAAAGAACTAGAGTCCTAAACCAAATGAGATGTTCATTTTAAAGTGTGACATTATAGGCCTTTCTTTTTATTTTCCATTTGGCATACTAAGCTTTTAGGATGAGTCAGTCACTCTGAGTCTGTCAAGAAGGTACGCTGACACCGGGTGGCAGTAAGACACCTCAGTTGTATCACCTATCAGACTTGAGTCCTTATAAATCCACCCATAAAGTTCAGGTGTTTTCTCTACTCATTAGTGTGTTCTCTCTCCCTCTCCCTCCCTCTCTCTCTCTCTCCCTCCCCTCCCCTCCCCTCCTCTCTCTCTCTCTCTCTCTCTCTCTCTCTCTTCCTCTTAACTTCTGCCCTAAGCTACTCCTTTCACTGTGTCTAAATATACAACACACATTCCCGCCTCTGGGTTCATGTCATTCCCTTGCCCGGGATGCCCTCATTTTATACATTGATTTAAGCTGAAGGTATAGCTCAAGCCTCATCCCAGGCCACTGGAGATATTCTTTCTGTAGTTTCTTAGATATGCTGATTGTATTTATCATGATTTAACACATGCTATGTTGCACTGCCATCGTCCCTCCAGCACTGAATTTTAGGTTCGCTGGGAAATGAGGAATGTGTTTTCTACCCTTTTGTATTTCATCCAGCATCGCCCCTGGAATGAAATGTTTCTCAGCTCCTTTGCTAGCCTCTCTCCCATGTCTATCCTCTCTGAACTGTGACTTCTGCTATGCTTAATTCCAAGTCCATCTTAGGTCTTTATCACCACACTCAGTTACGCACTTACAGGGTATGCATGCATCTCTGTCCTAACGGGGAATGGACTGGTCATGGCAGGCAGAGCCTCTGGTCCACCTTCGATGCACCTGCCAGCCCTTCTTGTTGCATGAGCCTACGGCTGTGACTACCTCTGGATCTCAGCACTACCTCCGCCTACTCACAATTCACTTGAAAGCCACTCAGACCACCCAGCTCCTCTTCTATCTCTCAGCTAGGATTTGGCCTTGCCACCTTCATACGCAGTGTTTTGGTTCATAGTCAGTTCTGTGTTGGTCTCTCCCAGTTGGTCTTCAGACTTCAGATTAGCCTCCTCTTATGGAGGCACAACAACTGACCTCCCATGGGGCGATCTTGCCATGGGACCAACTGACCCTGTGTCCTGACACCTGAGGAGTCACACCCCTTCACTGATCTTGAGCCTTCTAGCAGGTTGGAACCAAAGCCTCATGTAGTCTTTCCCTCGACTTTATATCTGGTCTTTTCCATATCAGTCACACGTAGCTTCTTTCCTATTTGCTCCACCAAATAACCCAAAATAAAAGTGTTAAACTCCCTTCTAAGTGCCTAGATTTCAGTTCAGAAGGGCCCTTCCTGGTGAGTCCAATTTTCTTGGGGCCAAAGCAGAAAAAATATACATGAGTATACTTAGAAAGGTCCAGGGTTGCTTGGGACATCATTGTATCCAAGTCTAAAGTCATCTCATGTTTATATTTTCATATCAAAAATAAATGATTATCCTTTAAAGAAGAAACAAAAGAGAAACAGTACCTATCTTAGCAGGTAGGTTACCCTTTGAGGAGAGTTTAGGCCAACTGTATGGCTAACCAACTACAGAGGTGGAGGGAGCGCAGGCCATGCAAGACAACCCTTACTTCTGATACTGCCAGTTCGGAGGATTTCTCAAAATCACTTCGGTGTCAATAATTTTCTAGAAGAACTAACAGAACTCACCAAATGCTGTTATACACATGATTATAGTCTATTATAGGGAAAGGATACAGATTAAGGTCAGAGGAGACACAGGGCAGAGTCCAGGAGAGGTCCAAGCATGAGCCTCTGCTGTCACTTCTTAGGGAGTCATGGATTGACATTAAGTTCTCTTGGCCACCATGCTGGCAATATTCACCATTCTCAGGGTATTTCCAATCAGGGAAGTTTCACCTGAGCCTTTGGTGTCCAAAGATTTTACTGGGACTACCACCTGCTACCTCTATGGCTGACTTCTGGTCTCCAGCTTCTCTCAGAGGTCATACTGTTGCCCTTACTATCCGGTTCCTCTGGAAATTCAGGGCCCATGTTGACATGAGGCCCAAAGCCCCAATCAGAAGTCACATTGTTAAGTGTCTGGTGTCCAAAGCCACCAGGTAAAAAAAACAATACTCCTGAAAGGCAGGACGTTCCAGGGGCCTAGACACCACCCCCCTGGGAGGCAAAGTCCAAACCAGACTTTTGGGCAAGGGGTTAGTTCTTTACCACACAACCTATCTGGCTCAAGGTTAAATCTAATTTCAATTTGGTTTTAATTTTAGCTTTGAGTTTATTTTCAGCATAAACTTCCTAGAATCCTGCAGTGTTTCTCCTCAGAAAATTACATTCTGGGATGCAATTATATTCTGGGAGGCTTTTGAACACATTTGAATGAGTGTCATTGTCAGAGGTAAAACACTAATTATTTTGTAGCATCTCTCTTGGCTGCTTAGGGGACGTCTTGATTACTTCTAAGTAAACAAGAGGCAGTCTGGTGCAGCTTCCTTATATTTTCATTATTTATGAATGTAAGGCCTTTTCCATCCGTGAGAGCAAGGCTGACATGGGTAGTGTTTTCTTCATTTCCCTGTTGAGCTATCTGGGGCACTGAGAGGTGAGGGGACTCATTGGGGGCCACCTGTTGAGCCCGGGCAGCCAACCTAACAGGGCACCTAGTCCAGGATATCTGGCAAGAACCTCCATGGCTGCTGTCAGAGCCTCTCACTATACATTCAGACTTTAAATATCCTGCTCTGCCATGAGTTTTTGGAAGAAGATTTCATTAATTATTTAATTTGCTTCTTTTACAACTTTCAACTGAGCACCTGCTGTGTGCCAGAGTCTGTTGTAGGTTGGCAATTCAGGACTGAACAAGAGAGACAAAAGCTTTTCCTTCAGAGGATCCAGAGTCTAGTGTGAGCAGGCAACACTAAATAGGAAACAAGGTCACCACCAACTGTGAGAAGAGTAATGGAGGAGACAAGGCAGGCTGGAGGAGGCCAACTTTGAATTAGGTGGATGGGGAAAGGCTGCATGAGGAGCTTTCCTTTGAGGAGAGTCCATGGCAGATGGGAAGGACTGGTGAGGGGAGGCCCAGCCAGGGTAGGGGAAAGGGCACAGGCCCTGATGCTGGGCAGGATGTTGTGGCCTGTTTGCAGACCAGAAAGGAGGCTGTCATGATTGACACTTATAGAAGCCATGAGAGTTTGTGGCTCTTTGTCCCCTTCTCCTATTCCACCTTTCTCCCAAGCCCCTCCCCTTGGGCAACCACGAGGTTTTTCTCTGTACCTATAAATCTGTTTACGTTTCATTTTGTTGGTTGGTTCATTTTTATTTTTAGATTCTACATGTAAGTGAAATCATACAGTATTTGTCTTTCTCTGTCTGACTTACTTGGCTTTGCATAATGCCTTCTAGGTCCATCCATGTTGTCATAAATGGAAAGATCTCATTCTTTTTTTTTTTTTATGGCTGAGTGATATCCCATTGTATGTATATACATCTTCCTTATCCATTGATGGACACTTAGGTAGCTTCCATATCTTGGCTATTGTAAATAATGCTTCATGTATCTTTTTGGATTAGTGTTTTTGTTTTCTTCAAGTAAATATCCAGGAGTGGAATAAATAAGTCATGGGGATGAATAGGACAGCATAAGTAATATAATCCATAATATTGTAATAGATTTGTATGGTGACAGATGGTAGCTAGACCTACCATGGTGAGCATTTTGTAATGTCTGTAAATGTTGAATCACTACACTGTAACCTGAAACTAATATTGTATGTCAACTATACCCCAATTAAAAATAAATTAAGTAATTAAAAAAATACACACTTGTTGGGAAGAAAAAAGTGATGGGTATGCTGCCAACAACCATTTGAGCTTGGAAGTATATCCTTGCCCATTTGAGGCCCAGATGAGGCAACAGCCCCAGCCAACACTTGGAGTCTCTCCTTTTGAGACTCCAAGCAGAATCCTTGCCTGGACTGTTGATCTAGAGAACCTGGGATAGTAAATATGTGTTGTTTTAAGCCACTTAATTTGTTGTTTAAGCCACTAAACTTGTTGCATGGCACTGGACAACTACTATACGGAGAAATCAATTTTGACTTATCTTTGGATTTACAGTTTCTTAAATACTGACAGAAAGTACAATACAAGTACTCTTTTTTAACCATTTCAAACTTTACCATTTTATATAGTTTGATGTGACTCCATCAATTCTGGGCTCCCTGTCCCTATTCTATGGTTCTATAGCACTCTGTACTTCTCTTATCATAGTAGATTTGAAAAATGTATTATAGTATCTTTTAAAAAAAAGATTTTACTTATTTATTTGACAGAGAGATAGAGTCAGAGAACGTAAGTGGGGAATGGCAGAGGGAGAGGGAAAAGCAGACTCCCGCTAATGAGCCCGAAGCAGGGCTTGACCCTAGGACCCCAGGATCATGACCTGAGCCAAAGGCAGACATCTGCTTAACTGATTGAGCCACCCACGCATCCTAAAGTGTCTTTTTAAAAACCTTATCACGTCTAAATTGTAGGCTCTTTGAAGCTCATATGTTTTGCTCATGGTCGTGTACCCAGTGCCTAAGAAAGTATATGGAATATAAATGTTTTCTGGTACTCAAAAATATATATTGGATGACTAAATGGGGAAAAATGAATAAGCAAAGAAAGATTTTTAAATAAGTGATGGATAGAGTGGTACAAAATGAATGTGGCATAGCTGTCAAGTAGGCTCTGTAGCCAGCATCAATTTCTGCGCTCCTCTACTGGCAAGTTGTGTGCTGTTGAGCAGATAGGTTCCCATGAAGCCCTGGGTACCTCTTGTGTAGAAAGCGATGGTGAGAGGACCTGTCAGATTGCTGTGGGGGTTTGTTATGAGGCTTGAACTCTACATGGAAATTTACTTCAGGCCTGGCATAGGGCAAATTATGCTCAGTCAATAGCAGTTTTATTATTAATATTATTTCATTGCTCTGACATAGAAACCTGCTTTATGTGGAGTTTGCCTTCAGTGTAATCTATTCAACCTGGTTCCAGAACCTGAAAAAAGTGTTTCAGTTTTCTTTTCTGTGGTCATTTCTAGACCCATCTGGAAGAACTGTTTCATATCTGGCATGGAAATGAATGCTTTTTCTTAAAACAAAGCAAAGCAAACAAAACCAAGAGCTGATTAGAAATTCATTAAAGTTTTCACAGTGTGCTCTTCACAAATTATTTCAGCTGACAGTACTGACCCAGAAGGGGCGGTGAAGAAGGGACAATTCATTCTGTTAGATGAGTACTTAGATGTGAACCTTAAAAAAAATTGGATTCATCTCCAGTGAGGGTAGAGATTGAACATAGAAGGGGTTCATATGTCTTGTTTTGTTTTTCTTACAAGAATACAAAGTGTTGGAGAAGAAATGTGTGCCAAGTTCTGACTTTCTTCATGCCAAGATTCTTTGTCTTCTTTAGTAGTATTTGAGCATAATGTAACCTTCAGGTGGTGATTGAAGGTTATTACTAGGGTATAACTGGCACTTAGGAGCATCGTTCCTAGGAGATCTGGGGTGGTGGTCAGGGCTCCTGAGCTCTATTTGAAATTTAGATCTTAATAGCTCTGGTCTTATTATAGCTTCCGTTGACCTATTTCCTCCTCCTCATTTCTTTTTTGTTTTGATGTAGAAAATAATATTGGTTAATACTGTTTGTGAACTAAGTATTTAAAGATTCTGAAAAAAGACCCAAGGCTTCTTCCTATGAGAAAAGTACTTTGGGACACGGACTGTATTTTTCCCCCTTTTGCCAGTGGTTACCAGAGAGATCAAAGCAAGTTTGTGATCCATTTCAATCAAGTGTATAGAACGTCAGGGCCAGGATTTTATTTTCTAAACTAATCACAGTGCTGGTTTCATTTTTATCTTTCTGGCAGTTTTCATTTTATTTCATTCTGCGTATAGTTTTGTAAGCTGATTTAAATCCTTTCTGGAACAAGTTGGGAAATGAATGACAGTGGCCATGGGCAAGGGATTTAGCACCTCTGAACTTGCAATGTTTTTCATTATAAAATAGAGCAACAGGTTGCTCATGAGACTAGATGAGGTTTCCTTTGTAATGATATAATGACTAAGCAATGGCCAAGAGACTAGATGAGGTTTCCTTTGTAATGATATAATGACTAAGCAATGACCAAGGGGCTGGCAACCTCACCAGCAAGATACAGTGGCCTTCATGAGGGCAGGCCTGAGCTGAGCCCTGTTGTTTCAAGTCATCCTTTAGAAAATCAGGATATGCAGTTGGGTGCCAGAACTCAGAATCAAGAGCACCTGGAGACTGGTGTCCTCAGGCTTCCATCAGGGCACATACAGAGTGGTTAGAACCTTGATGTATTGTAAGCACAGCATCGTGCCTCAGTGAAACCACAGGGACAGATGCAGAATCTGTCCTGGCAGCATCATGGGCTTTTCAAGGCGTCATGGTGGCCGTCGTTCTCGGAGCAGCAACAGGACTTCTGTCCAGAGCATAGGGCTGTACTGGGTTGATGGCCCTCCAGGACTCTTTGACCATTTCCTAATCAAACTGACAAGAACTGAAATCAATGAAGAGTGTGTACATACAAAATAAGAGGTAACCTTTTGCATTCGTGGATCCTCCTACATACTGTTCTCTATTTACATGAAAACCTAATATTTGACCTCATTTTTTCTCCTGACCTGGCAAGTAAAAGGTGTAGTAGGCTTTTACACACAGGCTTTTTTTTTGGGGGGGGGGGGAAGGGGGGCAGTGGTTCAACCAGGGAACAAATATTGAAAAGTGTGTATATGGAAAAACAAACAAACAAAAAAACCAAAAAAACCCCAAAACCAAAAAACAGAATGGGCAATCTGGTTAAGGAAAAAAATGATGAATTATTATTTTTTCATATACCCACAGTCCTCTTTTATAGGCTTCTGGTCAATTATTCATGTCTGGGAGTCAATGAAATCAACAAATAATAAATTAAAATATATATTATCTATTGTAAAAAAAAAAGCATAGATTATTTTGTAGTCACTGTTGTGATTAAGTAATTCACTGGGCGCTGTTCAAGGTGCTGGAGCTATAGCAGGGAATAAGATAAATGAGTCCTCTGGCTCACAGAGCTTGCAGAACAGGCTAGGGAGTGAGCGAGACAAGTAAACATGGCTGTAGATAGGGAGGGATGCATTTTTGAAAGATGTACAGGATGCTGTGGGAATCTGCCAGGGGGTGGCTTCCTGGAGGAAGTGACTTCCTAAGCTGAAACCAAAAACATATGGAGTTTAGGTGCACAGAAAAAGTAGTAGGGACTTAGGGAGAAGAACAGAGGGAAAGATCCCAGCCATTAGAGACTGCATGTTTAGAGCTGTGGAGCACAGCAGGAGGCTGGCACAGGCAGCTAGACAGATATTCTGGGGTGCAGCATCACAAACAATGAGGGGTGAGGACCATGAGTCAGGAGGCAAAGGCCTCACCCAGATCACTACAGGTCATGCCCCGGCATCCATGAGACAACGGAAGGGGCTCACTGAGTTTCTTTCAGCCATTAACTGAGCAGTGGTTCAGTGAAGTGGTTCACTTACTCATCATTCATTTATTTATTAGTTTTTATACACCAATTATACATTCTATGCATTACTTCATAGCTCTCACACCTTAGCAGGTGTCAGGGTCATTTAGTGGGTCTGGGGTGGGGCTTCAGAATGTGCATTTCTAAGAAGTTCATAGAACTGGGGGTCGGGGAACCACGCCCAAGGAGCCTCTGCACCATGTGAAGGAATTACAAGAACTGCTTCCAGGTGTTTATGAGTTCTTCAAGGGACTTAATTCTCTGAGATTTTTCTCTACTCAACAACTTTTTTTTTCTATTGGGTGTGCCTGCGTGTGTGTGTGTGTGTGTGTGTGTTTATCCTTTACTGTTTACCTTCAAACGTTAGGGATGAGAACACAGAGTGGGTCCATGGCTTAGGGGTTTAGGAGCTGAGATTATGCTCACTTAGACCAAAGGGGTAATGGGAGCTCAGTGGCATTTCTTAATGTGTAGTTCAAAGTACAAGCACCAAAGTAAATCTTTTTACCTTTTTTTTTGGTGAGTGAAAGGGTGCTGGTCCTACTGCCTCCTTGTCCATAGGGCCAGGCCAAACAGAAGTGCTGGATTTGCTCTGCTGGGTTATTTGTCAGTCAGAATTAGAATCCAGAGTCAGAGTTCTCCTGGTACTGAGATGCTTTTCACTGAACCCAGTGCAAGGAACCACCGGGGCACTTTTAGAGGACCCGGGGTCCAGCCAGTGAGGGGGAACGGAGGACCGAATACAGCACAGCTTTGATGCTGATCAGGATCAGAGCCCAGGGTTCCTGTGCAGAGGCAGGGCTGCCCAAATCCTCTCTTCCCCCAGGTCCTCAGACAGAGTCAGGGGCCAGGACTGTGCGCCCAGAACGGCCGACAGGATGTATCTGTAAACATCTGTTTCCTTTCTACTGGTGTTAGGCTTTTAAAGAGCCCAGTCAATGGGCACACAGAGTAGAGAAATAAATGCTTTGCAAGGAAATGGGGAAATCTGGTGGCGATACTGGAATTAATAATTCTTTTAACATGAAAGAGCTGTTCCCTATGATCTTTACTGTCTTACCTAGTGTTTGGAGTTTTAAAAGAGAGAAGACAAGCTGGTTTGTTCATCGCATCACAAGCAAATGGCCCATGTGTGAGCTTGAAGGTAGGATGCATTTGAGCTGCTCAAAGAATATGGGGCCAGAAGACCTTTCAGAGCCCCTGAAAGCTTTTCCATATGAAAAGGAAGCCAGGAAATTGGCGTCTTCATTTTGTCTTTGTGATCAAAGCTGGGAAGGAAAGATATTAAACAGATACTGACCCATAGTTTTGTGGACACCGTTAGGATTTATTGGCCTGAATAGCAAATAGGGACTGCAGAAAAGCTGAGGTTGGTGTTTACTTGAGGGGATAAAGAGATTCAGATCCAGAAGCCTACTGAAAACAGAGGGCTGTATTTCTACAGACCGTGAGTCCATGGGCTTTGGTGATAGGAGATACCAGCAACCAAGTGAGCGAGCATTGATTGACATGCATTAGGTGCCGGAAGCTCTGATAATACAGTACAACGTTAATAATAACGGGTAATGCTATGCTAAGTGGAGGAATAAGAGCTTACGTATTTGAGTGCTCCCCATGTGCCAGTGGCCTCTGAGGGCTCTGCCTGCCTGCAGTGTTCCACTTGTGTGGGTGAGGAATCAGAGCTCACGCTCTGACAGGAGTCGGACCTGTCAGCCAAGGTCACCAGGCCAAAAAAAGGCAGTCAGGATTTGAAACCAAATCTATTTGACTCAGAGCATATGCTTGTGACCATGACCATCATAATCTGATAATAACAGTCAGTCATCACCTATCCTTGACCTTAAATTATCTTCGTTTTCTAAACTGAGCTAAAAACCCTGGGATTTTTGCAAATGTTTCCTATACCACAATTTATTTTCATTTCAAAGGCTGTCTTTTCTTTTAAAATATTTTTTTATCAGACTATACTTTTAATGTTTTAAAAATATACATTTTTGTTATAACAAATTAATTTCAAAGTGTTTGCAAAGAAGCATTTTGCAAGTAAAAAATGTATGCCTAAAGAATATATAAAATATTTTCTTTTAAGCAAAATTATCTATCCAGGTTTTGGAAGCATTGTGCTGTCGTCTTATGTTGGCTGAATTTTGAATAAAGCAATTTCATCCTATTGGTCTTTTAAATAGAAATATATGAATTTCCAAACGGTGGCCATTTTTCTACTCAAATTTTTCTTTCCAGTTCACAGTGTTAATCCTAGCACTGAGACATGCTAATGTCTGATCCCAAAGGTTGAGTTCATCACAGAATGGTAATCCTTGATTCCAGTGCTCTGCACCTATAAAGTATTTGTAGCTTTTTCATCTTTTTTCTTCTTTTTGCTTTTAAAGACTGTGTAGAAACAATGTCTTAAAGAAAGAAGCTGATTTCTATTTCACATCTTGCTTAAGATGTTCCGATTGATATGATCCTGGTGACTCAGTGATTCTAACTTCTGGGAGGCCACAAGCCTTGTTGAGAACCTGACAAAAGCTAAGGTCCTTTTTCTAGAAAATGCATGCACGCCTGTGCATATGACAGGGAATTATCTCTGTAGGGATCTGGGGACCCTGGGTTAAGAAAGCCTGACTCTTTCCTCCCTCCTTCTCTCCCTCTTCAACTCTTTAATCAATGCTTTTTGAGCCATATTAAATGTTAGGTGCTGTGCTGTGTGTTGGGATTACAGTGGTGAGTGAAACAGACGTGGCTTCTGTCTTCATGGGGCTTATAGTCTCATGATGAGAAAGACAGTAATCCAATATCCTCAAAAATAAATATGTCATGATATGTATGGGCTACCAAGGGATACTTTGGTGCATAAGCAGATCATTTCACAGGAGGGCCAGACCCAGTAGGTGTGTGCATAGGGGAAGAGGGAGGCATGTGCATCAGACAATGACCCCTTCTCCCTAGCAAATGATACTTGAGCTGAGAGCAAAAGGATGGGTAGCAGTGAATCAGGCTAAGAGACAGGAAGAGAGGGCCCTAACCAGGAAGTATCGTGGCACACTCAGGTGCCTCTAAAGTATTTATGTAGCCCACCCCCTGAACTACCCACGTGCCTGTCCTAGGGAGCTTGGTGTACTTCCTGTGTTATACTCTCCATGTAATAAAATCCACTACTCAGAATCTTACCTGTCAGCGACTCATTCATGTTATGAGTCAAATCATATTTCCCCTGAAGGTAAATCCCTCTTATGGGACTTTAAAGTAGGTTTTCTCTTCATCCTCAAGGGAGCCCATATTACCGAATCTGTTGTATCCAGGGCAGGGGTTTATATGACCTGCTACATTGTGCTTGGAGTCAGGGCCATGTTCCTTTGCAAAAGCACATCTGGAGTGATGAAGGCACACTTGCTGCACAGGTTGTACACACACACACACACACACACACACACACACACACACACGTGTGCCAAGCCATGTCCGTGCCACCAGCACACATTCAGTAATACAGGTGTGCCACCACCCTGGCACGAGGTTCAGACCTTTGTTATTCTTTGTCAGTCCTTGGACTGGCACTGCTGGGAACTTGTTAGAAATACAGAATCAGTCCCTACATTCACCCTCCTAAAACACGATGTGCAATTTTGGTAAGATTCCCATATGATTTGTGTACACATTAAAGTTTGATCAGCGCTGATTTGGTTTTCTCCACTTCTGCTCTGACCTAAGCTGTACTGTGTTGTTGAATAGCTTTGTCTCAATGCTTCCATTAGAGGCTTGATAGCACATTGAAGCTTTTGATTATCTATATTTTAATAGAATAATTTCTTTTCCTACGTGAAGAAAGGGAGGAGTCCAGGTAACTCATGGGACAGTTGGGATTTGACTCTCGTGTGTAACAGATGTCCGTATTCACAGGGGCCGACGGCACACTGTCACACTCTGCAAAGGCATGTCACCTGTTCACGGGTTGGTCACCTGTTAGTGACAGGCCTTGTTCTTTATGATTTTATAGCAGATGGAAAGTCTCTCTCTCTCTTTTTTTAAGATTTTTATTAATTTATTCATGAGAGAAACAGAGAGAGAGAGAGAGACAGAGGGAGAAGCAGGCTCCTGTGGGGAGCCTGATGTGGGACTTGTTCCCAGAACCTTGGGATCATGACCTGAGCCAAAGGCAGACCCTCAACTGAGCCATGCTGGTGCCCCTGGATGGAAAGTCTCTTAATAGAAAATTTTAAAGCAGCTGGTGATAATGAACTAGGGCAAAGCAATTGTATACTAATCAGTGAAAAAGCTTATATTTAGAAGTGGTAAGGTCATTTGTGTTTGCTTCATTCTTGGTCCTTAAAAGGATCTTCCCAGACATTGAGCTACAAGCTGACAGTGAAATGCAGCCCAGCACCAGCCTGGCTCATACATCTGGCTTTCCGGCCACGTCTCACTCCCCACTGGGCCCGTTTCCCTCTGTTCTTGATTCCCAGGCTCTGTCCTTCAGTTTTTCATATAGTAACTCATTCCCTGCCTCACTGGGCCGGCTAACCACCCATTTTGTTCCATTTTCTTTCCTTTCCCTTGACTTTAGCATTGCTCACAGCATTGGGTAGGAGACTCTTCCCATACGGGTCTGGGCACCCCTCAGCGGGTGGAGGATCACAACTTGGGGGGACTACAACAGCCCGTGTATTAAAGTGGCAGGATAACTTTTCTTTGCACTTGGATGGTATCCTCTATTTCCTTTTTCTTTTTCTTTTCTTTTCTTTTTTTTTTTGTATCCTCTATTTTCTAAGTTTTAGCTGTATTTGATTAAGTTTAGCTGTAGCATGTACTTTTTACTCACCTTATATGAATTAGGTCTTTTTTTTTCTTCAGTTGCATATAAAGAAAACCCAAATTAAACTAGTTTCGATAGTAGTGTGTTTAACCCGTAGAAATGAGGATTAGTTGACTCATGTAACTGAAAAGTTAGGGCATTTTTCACTTTCACTCATGGCTTGATCCAAGGTTTAAATGAGGTTTCCAGGGTTTGTGCTTCCTCCAGTTCCTGCCCTCTGTGGTGAAATCCAGTCCCCCAGACCCGAATTATTCTTGGTTAGAACTTCAGACAAATTATGCTGACAGGAGTGAGTCTCTTCTCTCCCAGGCCCCAGCAAGTCTCATGCACCATCTTGGCTCTTTTTTTTTTTTTTTTAATTATATATTCAGTCTCTCTCTCTCTCTCTCTTTTAAAATATTTAATTTATTTATTCATGTGAGACACACACATACACACAGAGGCAGAGACACGGGCAGAGGGAGAAGCAGGCTCCATGCAGGTAGCCTGACGTGGGACTCGATCCTGGGTCTCCAGGATCATGCCGTGGGCTAAAGGCAGTGCTAAACTGCTGAGCCACCTGGGCTGCCCACACTTCCTTGGTTCTGACTGAGTCTTGTGCCCATCTCTAAACCAATCACCATAGCTGGGAAAATCAAATGAGTTGATTCATTTAGACAGGTGGTTCTCAAAACTTCAGCAGACATCACACTCATCTGGAGGACCCACCCAAACACAGATTGTCGACCCCACACTCAGAGTTTCTGATTCAGCAGAACTGAGGTGGGATCTTAGAGTTTCTAACAAGGTCCTAGATGGTGCTGATGCTGCTGGTCAGCGGACCAGGCTTTGAGAACTGCTGGTTTAAACCAATCAGGGGCTCATCACATAGTGAGAGAGAGAGGGGCCAACGTAATTCAAGGTGCTCTTTTACCTGAGGAGTGGGGGAGATGGATATTTCTATTTCTCCCTCTCTAGCATACTTGTGCTCTGATTTAACCACAATTCCTGCCAGTGTATAATGATAAACACCTCTTCGGGGGACTTAGGTTTGGGGATCATGACTGTGACCCAGAGTTTTCATTCTCATAACCCGGAAGGGTGGTGATGATGGCAACAATAAGCAAGTACATATATAATATATGTGGTGATTTCCTGTGCTACAAAGAAACAGAGAGCAGGGAGGGAGATGGAGAGTGATGCCAGGGTCTAGAGGGTGTTTCATGTAACTCGGTGATGGAAAGCCTCTTGGATAAGGTACCACTTGAGCTGAGATCTGAAGGGAGAGAGGGAGTGAGCTCTGCCCCAATTTAGGAAAAAATGCCATCGAGGTAGAGTGCAAGGGGCTTGGAGAGTTTGAGGAGGTCATTGTATCCATGGCAAAAGGAGCGAGGGGGAGAGGAAGAGGTGCAGAAACATAGGACTTTATAGACTATGGAAAGGGCCTTGGGTTTTTAATGTGAGGAAGAAGAGAAACTTCCTGAGATATGAGTGGCACCTCTGGGAGTGGGGATTTGAAATATGATAGAATAAACATGGATGTAGAGAGAATGAACTGTGCCCTTCTATTCAGTTAGTGTCTAACTACTGAAAATCCAGCCTTGGGCTTTAAGTGGACCTGGCTTTTTTTTGCTTCCTACCATAACCATTTCTCTTTACCATATGTTTTGAAGCTCAGTGTTCTACAGAGGAAAGGACACATTACTCATCTGTCTTCTGGTCAGTGCCTCTCGATCCCCTGCCTGAGTTCCTTTCTAGTTAAGTCGAATATAAGATTGTTTTCTACTGAAAATAAGCTCTGAGCCATAACCCACCATCACATAAACTTGAAACTCCACCATTTCTCCCATTCCTCCTCCAGGCACTGGGGAGAAGGATTGCTGTTGAATTGTGCTTGGAAAAAAATTTTTGGGATCACATTGATTTTTTTTTTTAAATGACTCCCTTTCAAAGGAAAGGAAGAAATGGAAAAGTAGATCTGATTAGAATGCAGGTGTCACAGAAGGGTAACATGTTTACAGGTCTGCAGGGCTACTGGAATGGAAGGCCTCTTGGAACCTTCTAGAGAATGAATCACGAAGGCTGATTTTTTTTTATTATTTATTCATGAGAGACACACAGAGAGAAGCAGAGACACAGGCAGAGAGAAGCAGGCTCCTCAGAGGAGCCTGATGTGGGATTTGATCCCCAGATCGGGATCACACCCTGAGCCAAAGGCAGATTTTCAACCACTGAGCCACCCAGGAATCCCCGATTTTTTTTAAAAAAGATTTCACTTATTTATTCATGAGAGACAGAGAGAAAGAGGCAGAGGCACAGGCAGAGGGAGAAGCAGGCTTCCTGCAGGAAGCCCAATGCGGGACTCGATCCCCAGACCTGGGATCATGCCCTGAGCCCAAGGCAGATGCTCAACTGCTAAGCCATCCCGGCGTCCCACGAGGGGTGATTTTAACAATAAAGCTGCACCCGACTCCCAGGGGGCAGGCTTATCCAGGGAGCTCTAAACTCATCCAGAAGCTGTGGTGCCGGGGCCAGTGGTGAGACCTAGTATATCCCATCTTTGGTGCTCAGAAGAACTGAGTGACTCTATCAATTTACTTCATCCAGTTCACATTCCTGAGTGTGGTTGTCAAGGCTCCATGCCATCTGGCAACACCTGATGTTTTGAGATTTGCTCATTTTTACCTGCATTCCAGCCAATCTGGCAACCAGTGAGTGCACTTGGTATTTACCCATGAACGTGCCTTTGTTGTTGTTTGCTGTCATTTGCTGGGACTATCCTTCCTTGCTTCTCCCTGTTCCAGCTCAGTTTAAGGACCTTTCCTTTCTAAAAGCATTTTCTTGAGCTAAAATTGATTCCCCCTCCCCTATACCTCTCATGATTTGGTTGTTCCATTTTATGCACTAATTGCATTTGGTCTTGGATATATTAACATCATTCCTCTATAGAACAGTTTTCCTTAAGAGATATGAGCTATTAAAAAAAAAGAGAGAGAGAGATGAGCTCTTGAGGGAAGAGGTCATTTGTCATTCAGGTTCATGTCCCTCTCATACACCCACTACACCCCAGCGTATACCAGAGGCACTCAGAATTCTCTGGAAAGGCACAGTGAGTTGCACTAAACTGAATTCTGGCTCTAGGTGAGTGATGGTGATTGTGGGCCATTTTAATCCTGGGGCTTGTCAAGCAATTTTCTTTTCTCCTTTTTTTTTTTTCTTTCTTTTTTCTCCTCCTTTCTTTCTTCTTCCCACTTTCCCTCCCTCCCTCCTATTCTTTCTTTCTCTTTCTTCTTTCTTTCTTTCTTTCTTTCTTTCTTTCTTTCTTTCTTTCTTTCTCTTTCTCTCTTTCTCTCTTTTCTTTCTTTCTCTCTCTCTTTCTTTTCTTTCTTTCTTTCTTTCTTTCTTTCTTTCTTTCTTTCTTTCTTTCTTTCTTTCTTTCTTTTGTTCTTATACAACCTCTCCTTTTCTTTTCTCTTTTGGGACATGTGGATTACATTTTCCTGAGTGCTCAGGAGTACTTTCTCTTTTTCTCCAGAAATTTCTAGAACCACCTCTAGAAATAGAAGTATGAATCAACCCCCCAAAATGATCTGCCTCTAGGATTGAAGTGTAAGTGTACAGTGGTGGTTGGAGAGGCCCAACAGTGAGCCCAGATACACTCTGCTCCAGGATATGCTTAGTTCCCAGACTTTCCATGGCAAACTTATCTTCTCTGAGTTGGCCCATTGCCTGGATGGGAAAAAGGACATGAGACATTACCATCATGGATCTCCCAACATGAAAAATTGGAGTAGGGCATGTTCAGAACCACATTTTAGACTGGAAAGGGGAATGGGGAGAGCTGATTTGTGGAGTCTCAGGGCTATGGGATTCTCAGAGATGTCCCTTACTTCATACATGATGCTTGGTTTACTTTCTTTTGTTCATTGATCTGTCTTCTGGATTTCTCTTCATTACAAATCACCTCCAATGTAGAAATGATTGGCTAGGAATGTGTACTTTGTGTGAAGGAAAGGGGTATGTGTCTTCTATGCGGAAGAGGGAGGTGAATAATGCAGTATGCCTTTATTGTCTATGTGTTCTTAGCTCTTTATGAGTGTGTTAGTTAGAGTCTTTTGTGCTTCTAACTGCCTAACTGCCTGTCTTTTGTGAATCTCATCTCATAGATGAATTACAAGTTGAGGCATGTTGTAGATAATTGGGCTGTCAGGGCCATCATGTTGTGTGAATTCTGAACACATTCCCGTACGTCTGCAGAGGCTGGCAACAGATTGTGAGCGTGCCACTGGAATAATACACGCTTTCTTGTCCTGATTTGGACTTTCTTAAGAGAGGCCTAAGAAGACAGGTTCAATTTGGGTTTTGTTCTTCTTCCCTCAAGATGACACTGGAAGAAAACTAAAAGCACCTGAGGACCTGTCAAACCCAATCATATTTATGCTTAGAAACCAAGTTCACTACAGAGGGCTAATCAGCAATGTCTGGACTCACAGTGATGAGAACAGTTTGATCTTTGACTCATGAGTCAGGTTATTTTTCCAGTAGAAGATGAAATAATTTGTGATACGTGGATTCTTTGGTGAGGATGAAGTTAGTCCCTTTTTGACTTTACAGAGTATGAGACAATTTAAGGTACAAAGTGCACGTTTACTTCACAGTTCTATTTAGGAAAAAGGTAGCTGTGTCCTTTCTAAAGTGTCCATCTGCCTTGAAGTGAGGAGATTAGCTATCTTCCATGTGAATCAGAGACACTATCTCATTCAAGCTAACATTGCCCCTGAGCCAAAGGAGCACTGAGACAATTCTCATTGCTGCCCTTTAACGGATAAGGAGAGGGGAGTGATTGGATTGCAGACCTATTTTCCAAAAGTGGCCCAGTCTGTGAGAGGCATATAAGCATTGGATTGATATTCAGACCTTTAATGTCACAGCTCCCAAGTATCTTCCAGAAGGTATTGTTGATTCATACCCATATAATACAGATGTAGACCTGACCGTAGGTGCCATAGAACTGTATACCCAAAGCTTATGCCTACTAGTCTTAGGGGGCTTATTTCAAGCCTAGGTGGGAACAAACAGAATGCAGTGCTCTGTTAGGGGCACACACCATACACTTATAGGGAAAACAACTACTCTAGAAAGGGGAACTTATCTTTCTTATATGCTCCTGTTCACATTTTTATTAGGAAAGGTATTTTCTGCTTGAAACTTTGTAGGCCTCATTAGTATAATTGACTCTATCCTGCTTTCACACCATCTTCAATCAGTTACCACCTCTACTGATTTATCCTAAGAAATTATGCACATATCACTTTGATTTACTGGCTCTGTGACTGGATAACTTTCCTTGTCTGTGAAATGGGATGAAAAAGAGCTATGCTTTGGGTGGTTGTTAGGACCCAATTGAACATGAACCAAAGCATCTAGGCACAGACAGTGTGTGTAGATAGGGCTTAACCAGCTTCACTGCTCTCTTCTCCCCACCTTTCTCACTCAAGGCTCAGTGAGTCCCTCACCCTATGAGCCTGCGTTACTGCCCCAGACTCCTGAGCCTGTGCCCTCTGCTAGACTCTGTTTTCTCCTCTAAAGCTCTCTGCCTGCTGAATTCCACATTCAGGTGCTGCTTTGACCTCTTTGGTATTCTCATCAAAACTCTTAAGTGGCTCCCTTACTTAGTGGACGAAGTCCAAACTCAATAGCTTGGCGTTTATGAATTGCTCCAGTCTGTACCCCACAAACTTATAAAATAAGTTTTACTTTATAAAGTAAAAGCTTTGATACGTTGAATATAAGTGGCAAGAGTGGACCTTGTTGTTGTTGTTGTTGTTGTTGTTCCCTGATCTCAGAGGAAAAGCTCTCAGTGTTTTATTTTGTTTTGTTTTACCATTAAATATGATGTTAACTGTGGGTTTCTCATATGTGGCCTTTATGTTGGAATATGTCCATTCTTCACCACTTTGTTGAAGTTTTTATCATGAATGGATGTTGAATTTTGTCAAGTGCTTTTTCCTTCTTATATTGAGATGATCATATGATTTTTATCCTTCATTTTATTGATGTGATGTATCACATTGATGGATTTGCAAATATTGAAGCATCTTTGCATCCTCAGAATAAGTTCCACTTGATTGTGGTGAATGACCCTTTTAATGTATTGTTGAATATGGTTTGCTAGTGTTTCATTGAGGATTTATGTGTCTATGTTCATCAGGGATCTTGGCCTGTAAGTTCTCTTTCTTTGTGGTGTCTTTGTCTGGTCTTGGTATGAGAGTAATCCTGGCCTTCTAGAATATATTTGGAAGTTTTCCTTCCTCTTCTAATTTTTGGGATAGTTTGAAGACAATAAGCATTAACCCTTCTTTTAAGTGTTTCATAGAATTCACCTGTGAATCTATGTGGTCCTGGACTTTTAGTTATTAGCTGGTTTTTGATTACTGATTCAATTTCATAACTTGTAATCAGTCTATTCAGATTTTCTATTTATTCTTGGGGCACCTGTGTGACTCAGTGGTTGAGAGTCTGTCTTCGGCTCAGGTCATGATCTCAGGGTCCTGAGATGGAGTCCCACATCAGGCTTTCCACAGGAAGCCTGCTTCTCCCTCTGCCTATGTGTCTACTCTCTCTCTGTGTCTCTTATGAATAATAAATAAAATCTTAAAAAACACAAAGAAGATTTTCTATTTATTCCTGATTTGAGTTTTGGAAAATTGTATGCTTCTAGGAATTTATCCATTTCTTCTAGGTTGTCCAATTTGTTGGCATGTAATTTTTCACTGTATTCTCTTATGGTCTTTTGTATTTCTGTGATGTCAGCTTTTACTTTCCAATCCCTCTGATCCAGCTGACTGACAAGCTCTCAGTGTGCCCTGCTCTGTTGTATCTCTGGCCTTTTGCTTATGCCTTTTGCCTGGAATCTACCTTCTCATCTCTCCAAATCTTACCCATCTTTCCATATCCAGCTCAAATTTCATAACTTTTCAAAGTTTTTCCTGTCCACCAAAGACACATCCTTTTTTTTTTCTTTTTTCTTTTTTTTTTTTTTTTTTCTGAACTCCTACATGAGTTGACTACTCCACAGATTGGCTGATAACCAAACTACCTAGCCTCTAGTTGTGGACACAGATTAGAATTTAGATCCTCTATCACTGTCTTTCCTTTCTTCAGCTCATTTCCCACCTGCTCAAGTAGAGGTTGCAAGTGTCATAAAATTGAAGACTATGTCACGTTTGTACTTCACATCTCCTAGCATGACATTACTTGCATTGGAGGCTCCTAGTAGTTTTTTTGATGCAGGAGAGGTTTATCATGATTAGAATAAATGTTTTCTTTATAGAATTCTTTGTTTTTCACATATATAAGCAGTAGATAAGGCAACTCAATGTGCAGCATCTTATTCTCAGTTGGGACATGCCAATTTGAATGACTTATTAACTGTGTAGCATTCTCAAACTAATTTGTCATTGTATCCTCTGGACATTAGAATGCTAATTCTCTCAGACTTTATAATTTCTGCCAAATCTCTGAGCATGGCTCTGGCTGACGTTCTCTAGAGACTAAATTGGAGCAGAAGCAACTGACTAAGTAAGCCATTTGGAGTGTTATGTAATTTGGACTTAGATTTAGTTTTTTTCGGAAGTAAAAGAGCAATATGACACCGACTCTGGTCCAGGTGTTTTTCTCCTCTCTTGTGTGTTCTGGTCTTTAAAAAATAAATCTAGAGCAGTTCTCAGTGTTTTAGTATTGTTTTTCCAATGGGACTCCTTTTCATTTCATGTCATATCAGGCCTTTATATTTTTGGTAGAAATTGTGTGACATATGAGGTTCAATGCTCAACATATGAGGTTGTATACTTTTGGTTCTTTGATGTGTTGAGTTTTGGTTTAATAGGTAAAAGTAAAGGCTTCTTGTCTGACCATTTGGGCTCCAATGCTGGGTCCACCATTGTTATATGTCTTTAGGAAAGTGATTTAAACTTTCTAGGCCTAAACTCCTCATTATAAAGTACACATAATATGATGTTTAGCTCATCAGATTTTTGCAACTGTCATATGAGATAATATATTTATCTTATACTTAGTACAAAGCTGTGATATAGTAAATGTTCAGCAAGTGTTTGTAATTAGAAAAATGTTATATATTCATTTGCCAGTGTAGTGATAGAGAATAACACAAAACAAAACAAAACAAAGAGAAACTCCTCTCAGATTATGATCCTGGATCTGCAGGATTTTGTAGACTTAAAGATATCATTGCAAGTCCTCTGCTGATTCTTGAAGTCTAATTATTAACAGCGATTTTGACAGGTAAATGGAAAATGTTCATCTTTCCAACTACTAATCCCTGGTCCTACATGGAAGTTGTACATTTTTGGCTGTTCCAGTGTGATGAAATGAACTTGGCTTATTAGAAATGGCCTTGAATCATAACCCTGGATAAGCCAAGGAGGCATGTAGAACCAGCAGAGGACACTGTCATTATTGTTCCCTGAATGTGAAGTCAACTTATTAGTGGAATCTGGAACTGACCCATCCACTGAGGTCACCCCAGCACTCTTGGTTTCTGTGTTAATTTTCTTCCACTGTCTTCTCTTGGTCACCAATCTTCAGAATGCTAGAGAACAACATGATATGTTGAGTGGCATATAGTGTGTTTGCTACTGACTCTTTTACTTAAGGGTGATATTCCCAGTTTTAGGGTTTCTCCATAACATTAGCAGGGATCCTGAGTATGAGTGGAGAAAGGGAGAGTACTTGTTGACTGCATTGTTTCTGTCTGTATTTTTAGATATTTGCATAGCAAACGTGAAATTTAGAGTTGTTTCCACCTGATGCCAAATTCCTGGGTTAGAACAAGAAAGAGACCCCCATGGATTTTTGAAAGTTCTTAAATACTGGATACTCACTCCCTTGAGTATTATATAGTTTGAGTTTTTGCCCCAGTATGGGTTGCCAGATGGCCTTAATCTTGGATTGAACCTAAAATATTTCTTGCAAGGGTGGGCAGTTATGGGAGAGGTTGAATTATGATTAAAAAAAAAACTATTTATTTTTTATTTTTGTTCCAATATAGTTAACATATAGTATTATATTAGTTTCAGGTATACAATATAGTGATTCAACAACTCTATACATTGCTCAGTGCTCATCATGATAAGTGTACCCTTTAATCCTCATCACCTATTCTATACCCCCTCAACTTGGATTGTGATATTTGAATGGAGCAGAATATTAGTCAGTGTTCTCCAGAGAAACAGAACTAACAGAATATATAAAGAGACTCATTATAAGGAATTGACTCCCATGATTATGAAGGCTAACAAGTCCCAAGGTCTGCAGGGTGAGTTGGCAAGCTGGAGACCTAGAAGAGCCAATGGTATAGTTTCAGTCCAAGGGGCAGCAGGCTCACAAGAACCCAGGAAGGGCCAACGTTTCAGTTCAAGTCCAATTGTAGGAAAAAAAGCAGTGTCCCAGTTGGAAGGCAGCCAGGAGGAATTCAGTCTTACTCAAGGTAGGGTTGGCCTTTTTGTTCTATTCAGATCTTCAGCTGATTGGATTGGCCCACCCACATTAGGGAGGACAATCTGATTTATTCAGTCTATAGAAGACTTAAATGTTAATCTCTTCTAAAAACACCCTCACAGAAACACCCAGAATAACGTTTGACCAAATATCTGGGTACTCTGGGGCCTGGACAAGTTGACCTGTAAACTTAACCATCACAATTGGAGTACAGACTTCTACTTTGACTCAGTTCCTCAGGTCCTCTGGTAGTTACTCTATTAATTTGTTATATTTTTTCAGACTTCTTGACTGGCATAATACATAAAATAGTGAAGAGACTTTAGCTCCATAAGAAGTTACTGAGTTCCTGCTGTATGTGGGTACTGGTCAAGCTCTGGGGGAAGCAAAACTGGACTAGTTATGATTTCTGCTTCAAGATGAAAACTTCTTCCTTGCCAGATGCCTGCTGCCAACCTGGTTTTAGAAATTCGTTTTCCTTACGCTACTCCATCCTAAGTGTGTTAGCACTTAAAAGGATTCTTTCAACATTCACCTTTCTCATGGTTAACCAATACCAATGGGTTGTTTCTTCACTTGCTCTGGCTTCTTTTTCATCTTTGGAGAATGAAGGAGCTGCTCTTTATTCTTCTGGTTTTTAATATTATGTAGAATCTGCTGACAGTCACTGTACAGTGAAGCGGAAAAATGCCATCCAAGGAAAATCCTCCACTGCCCCAGAAGCCTTTCAAATGAAATCATGCTTCTGATGAGATTTTGAAGCAGCGACCTGATTTTGAACCATGTATCAAGGTTTCCGCTGGCTCTCATGTGCAGTGGATTTTGCTGGCTGTGTATCCATTGGCACTGTTCTGTAGTTTGCATTTTTATCATCTTTGGTCTTCTCATGGGCAAAGGACACCTGGCTTTGTAAGCACTGAGGTCTTATTACTTCGAATTGCCAATCCCAGGCCAGCATGTTCCAACAGCTTCCCCCACCCCCTCAGTGTCTGTATTTTTTGGGATTGAGGGTGTGGGGCAGCAGGGAAGAAGGAAAGTAGATGTACAGGTTAGCATTTGCTTCCTGTTCAGTGTGATTAGTGTAGCACTGAGGGTTGGTGCCAGATTGCAAAGCCTCGGGAGAGTTCAGGAAAGGATGTAGTGATGAGAACAACAGCTGGCCTGCTGGTCTGGAAATCACAGAAGTAGTATGTTTGTCACTTTCCTCATCACTGTTGTATGTGCTTTTAGACTTTATATACTGCGTGTTCCTGTGATATTTGGAAGAATCGGTACAACTTAATCTAGGGTGGAAAGGTTTAGTTGTGTCCTATGGAGACTCTGGATAAGCTGCATCTGGGAAGGAAGTTCCCTCTGGGAGCCAAAGGTGCTGGTCTCAGGCTCCGAAGTTACTCTTCCTAATCCAGTTCATGCTGTCTTTTAATTTAAAATTTTACCAGTTGAAAGGAGATATGCACCCAGATTGAAGGATCAGATAAAAGTGTGAAGAATTAGGAGGAGAACCATATTAATCTCAGGGCAGTGAGACGATGGTATAGGAAGGACTAACAAGCACTCTCGAATGTAGGTAGAAAGATAAGAGACTGCTTTTGCTCTTAAAATGTTTCCAAGGGAAAAAGTCCTTCTGGTTCAGTGGTTTTCCTTTAAAGCTACTGGTTGAACCTGCTTTGAGAGCAAGGCAAGGAGAAAATAAAGAGCTGGGATTTCCATAAGAGAGATTAATGCTTAAATTAGATTTCAGTGACATGATCCTGTTAACAGCTCGTTGGAAAAATTATTGAGGGGAGACGGCTTTTTATTTATTATTTTTTCTTTAGCTTTTATGGACTCTCCTGCTGTTTCATAGAATCTTAAATGGGAAATGGGAGACTTGGTAGCATAGTATTTCAGTGCTAGGTTACTAGCGAGGTTTTGTCCTGGTGAGCTGTACCCGACGCTTTGGCCACCTGTGGCTGTGCAGCGCATCCTTTGGTTCAAGTTTAATTTGTCCCCCAGTTACGTTTTTATGAATATGGTTTGTCTGCACAATCAATCACATGGAATTCACTGTGGGTCTAATTGGATTGTAAAGACTTCACTGGTTGGCTGAGGCCCGAATGTTACAATCGTTTGGAGGCAGTTGGGTGGTCTGCTGCAAGTAAATCTCATTTGGGGATAACAAGGTGGAGTAAATCTGGATTTGAGACTTTGGTTTGGATCTCAGCTGGCATTGGATGATGATAAATAATTCCCTGGGAATCTGTGTGAAGCTCACAGGTTAACACCCCTTTCAGCCCTCTGAAGAGAAAATAATTTAAGGCGAAATTACGGTCTGTGGGAATTTCTGTCAATTCCGAAATGAACCTAAAAGAAAAAAAATATCTTGCATTATCTAAATGGTTGCAAAAAACGGACAGGACTATTTTTTAACAGAATTTATAGAAACTTTTGTATGAATTCTACGTTTAAACCCTTGGGAAAGTTTCTAAGATTTATAAAATTCTTCCTTCTTAGCAGGTTAAAATTCAAACAGTATGCTTTAAAAATGTATTATACACATTTTATAAATGCTGCAGGGGAATTAGGAAACAGAGACAATGCAGAAAGCAAAAATCGCTCCACCAAGATAACTGTTTTTTATTATTCTGAGGTATACATGTATATGTACACGCTTATTTTACAACAGCCAGATCATATTGTGTGTATCATTGTGACCTGTTGTTTTCACCAGTGTATTATTCACAT
Source organism: Canis lupus baileyi (assembly GCF_048164855.1). Classification (NCBI taxonomy): domain Eukaryota; kingdom Metazoa; phylum Chordata; class Mammalia; order Carnivora; family Canidae; genus Canis; species Canis lupus. The sequence goes on along the minus strand of NC_132855.1, from coordinate 14,939,336 downwards.
CCTTTCATAGCAGTAAATATTTCTTCATTCTTTTATTTCAAATGCTTATAGATTATTTTATTTATTTTTGGTTTCATTTATTAAATAGTTACATAAAGTTTATTATGTGCTGGGCAAAGTTTTAGTTGCTTTATAAATATTATCTCATATAAATATGGATATAACATAGTTCATTTTACCATTCTGCCAATGTTGGGCATTGAAGGGTTTTTATAATGATTATAAGGATCATTGCAATGAACACACCCTACAATGAACACACCTCTCTTAGCTACCTTGCAGCTAAATAGTTGTGTTATGCTCATTTCCTTAGGATAAATTTTCAGAAATGGAATTTCTAGTCAAAAAACATAAATTTTAAGGGTTTATATATATGCGTATATGCATATATATGCGTCTAAACTGATGCCAGAAATGCCGACAATTTTATATTTTAACTAGCAATATGTGAGCAAACACCCTTGCTAAGAGTATTTTAATTAAAACAAATGAAAACATTTAAAAAAATCTAAACTCAATTAATTAACATATAATGTATTATTAGTTTCAGAGGTAGAGCTCAGTGATTCATCAGTCTTATTTATGTAATACCCAGTGCTCATTACATAACGTGCCCTCCTAATATCCATCACCCAGTTACCCTGTCCCCCAGCAAACCTCAGTAAAAACAAACAAAAACTTGAAAGAAAAAAATAAGCTCAGGCAGCCTGGGTGGCTCTGCAGTTTAGCACCGCCTTCAGCCCAGGGTGTGATCCTGAAGACCCAGGATTGAGTCCCATGTCCGGCTCCCTGCATGGAGCCTGCTTCTCTGCCTGTGTCTCTGCCTCTTTCTGTGTGTCTCACATGAATAAATAAATCTTTAAAAAAAAAAAAGAAAAAGAAAAAAAATAAGCTCATGAAGAGATTAAACCCCCCCAAAAAAATCTAAAAAACTCAAAACCAATGAAAAAAAGTGAATCATTAAAAAGTGAATCATTTTTTAAAATGATAGGTAAAAATGGATTTCTCATTTTTAATAGTATTTATTTGGATTTACTGATTTGAGGGAATTCTTTTGATTTTAAAAATATTAACCTTTTATAATATGCTGCAGTTTTTCTCCTTAGTCATGTTTTTGTTACTCTGATTTAGTAGTTTATATCATAGGCAAGTGTTACTTTTTTTGGTAGTCAAATATATCTTTTTTTTTTCTTTGTGGTTTGGTTTATGGATTTTCCCTTTGCATTTATGCTTATATGGGTTTTAGTTGCCCTTAGATTGCATAAAAACATACATAAATTTTTAAGCCCTTTCATGGTTTCATTTATTTTATTTTAAATCCCTAATCCATCTGGAATTTATTTTGATCAGCATACTTTTTTTTTTTTTTAACCATTTAGAATGGTTTCAGTATACAGGAGCAAATGTTGTCTAATGCAGTTTGAGAGCAAGTTATATAATGAAATATCACCCCTTGAATTTAATAATAGTAACAATTAAAAAATGAAGCTTTGTTAACTTCTTACCATGTGCAGGTACTATGCTAAGGGTTTTGCTTGTATTATTTTATGGCCTTCCAACAAGAAGCTCAGTTTAAAGTATCCTGTAGTTACCAAGGTGGTGTCATGGTAACTGGTCATCTTCCCCAAATGGCCCAGAAAGCAGCTTAGTGAGGGGTCTAATTACCCAGCCACAACCCAGGGTTCACCTGCTGGTTCCCTCATTTCTGTCCGAACTTCCCTGCTGCTGGGATGTAGTCTGGGCAATGTCCCTGTCTCTTCTCCTGCTGGATCCCTCTAATGGTTTGTCAGTACAGCTGTTCCTGTGAAGGAGTGTTGGCGCATCCTCTCTTACTGACAACATTTATTGACACAATTGGCATTTTTATTGCCTTTCTGTTTTTAATCTAGGAGAGATGATTCCTGCATAAGAAGCCTGGGTTTTCATTTTTAGGCAGCTGTCTTCATGTGGCCATGTACTTCATCCCCTTGCTCTTAGAGGTTTCACAACAAGCAGCAACATCTGCACACATTTTTTTCCTGGATCTCTGGGAGGTCACTTCCATTCCTGAGGGCCCAAAGCCCAAGAGATTTATCTCTCAGGCTGTGCTGCTGCATGTTCAGCCAGCCAAGGGTTACACTGCTTGGCTTTTTGACATTGAGTCCAGCAGTTCCATTTATGAATTCTCATTGTTCCTTTTACTTTTGCTCTTGAAACCAGAGTCAACCTGTGAATTGCTGATTTATGAAGTCTTGCTCATATTAGCACTGAGGTTCTCCTGCACTTTGTTTTTCTTTATTGATCATTAAGAATCCAATTCATGAATTCATTCAAGAGTATTTCCCACATGCCTAGTGGGTCCTGAGAACACTGGTGGACTTGGGAATGCCTAAGCAAATAAAAGAGGCAGGATCTCTGTCCTCAATGAGTTTATAGTCTAGCAAAGAGAAAGGCATTAAGTGATCCCACAAGTAAATGTTATTGCAAGCTGTGATGAGTGAAAAGTGTGATTTAAAAAAAAAGTGAGAGAAGTTGTGAGAGGCTATAATGTAAATCTGATGTGGTGTTGGCCAAAGGAAAGGTGTTCCGAGGAAGGAAGCCTTAAACTGTTATTAAAAGAGGAGTGGGTATGAATGAGGTGAGGGCAGTGCAGAACTCCAGTGCTAAAGGTCCTGAGGTAGAAAGGAGCAAGGCCTATTTCAGGAACTGAAAGGAAACAAGGTGAAGGCACAAGATGAATAAGTGATATGAGACTGGAGAGATGTGTTCAGGCCAGATTGCAGAGGTCACAGTAATGATTCAGGTCATATTGTCAGACTGAAAACAGGAAGAAGACAAGGGAAGTGAGAAAGATTGTCATTCACCATGTGTTTAAAAAATTATCCGATTATCAATTAATTGAGTGATTTTGAAGCAATCAGTGGTTTGATCACTCAAAATTATATTAAGTGCTTACCATAAGTGGCTTTGCCCTACATGCCTCTGGGGTTAACAAAGATGAAACAGATCCAAGTCCTGCCCCTCCAGGTGTTTGCATTCTAGCAGGGGACCATAAACATATGCACGAATAACAATCACAAATATTTAGAAAGAGGATGATTGCCTTAGGAGGAGGGTGACTAATCTCTTGAGAAAATGGCCATGGCATTAGTCTTTTTTTTTTTTTTAACAGTTTTATGGAGATATTCTTATACATACAATTCATGTACAATTCAGTGGTTTTTATTATATTCGCAGATATATGTGATCGTCACTACAGTTGACTTTAAAAAATTTTTATTACCTCAAAAAGAAACCCTGTATGCTTTAGTTATCACCCCCTCCCCCCATGTCTCATGAAGAGATTAAACTCCCCCCCCCCCACCCTTAGTCCTAGGTAATGTTATATACTTGGGGCCATACAATATGTGGTCTTTTATGACCAGCTTCTTTCACTTAGCATAATAATTTGAAAGTGCATCCATGTTGTAACACGTATCAGGATTTCAGTCCTTTGTATGGGTGAATAATATTCCATGGCATGGCTATACCATGTTGTGTTTATCTGTTCATTAATTGATGGACATTTGAGTTGTTTCCACCTTGAGCCCTATTGTAGCATATTATGTTGTACTGGATAGTACTACTATGAATAGTCACTTACTTGCATTTATTTGATTAACTGTTTTCAGTTCTTTAGAGTGAAATTGCTGAGTTGTAGGGTAACTCTATGTGTAATCATCTGAGGGAGTGCCAGACTGTTTTCCAGAGTGACTGCCAGGTTTCATTCCCACCAGTAATAAATTTGGGTTCTGATTGCTCCACACCCTTGCCAACACTTGTCATTATCTCATTTTTTGATGGTGGCCAATCTAGTAGCTGTGAAGTGGTATCCCATTGTGATTTTGGTTTGCATTTCTATGACATTTATTGATGTTCAGCATCTTTTTATGTGATAGCATTAGTTCCTATGTTAAAAAAAATGAATAACTCATATCATTTGCATTGATGACAGAATGAGATGAAAATGAGGTGGAATATAAACTCCATGAAGATAGAGACCTTCCTGTCTTACTCATGGGTATAATCTCATGACTTAGTAGTAGGCAGTGATAGTATACAGCAAAATATTGGGTGGATGAATGGAGGCCTTGTTCCTTCTGGTGAGGGTAGAGAAAGGATTTCTAAAATGGAATATAGTTTTTTGTATCCGCCTTTTGCCTTGCATTATTCAGTTTGTTGACTTACTCCTATATTTACAAAGAAAGAAAACTTGTCGGGTATTAGATCTCTCTCATCTCTAGCTCATTTTCTTCGTTTCTCTAAATTGGACACTTTTCGTGATTACAGAATTGTAGAAGTTAGGAGAGACTTTTGAAACCCGACAACAATAGCAAAAATATCATCCCAGTCCAGCAATCATGCATTAATAAGCTTCTAAAGTCAGTTGGGGTTTCACATCATCATTTTTCCTTAATGGGCATTATTGTTGTTACAAAGACAATCACCACATGCAGGAGGGGCAGATTCTGAAAATGAAGGCAAAGTCATATCCTCTCAAACAGAATCTCATTTACCCTTATTTTGGGGAATTATCTATGATATAGTAAAATGTCAGAGCTTCAGGTCAAATTGCCTCAGTCATCAACAGGAGGCTACCTCAGAAACTCAGGTAATCCTGAATTTAAAACTGTGCTCTTTCCACTCATCACAGACATTTTTATAAGGCCACCCGAGTCAAAAGTACTAAGCTCACATTCTTATCTTGATGTCTCAAGGGTCTCTTGAGTCAGAAGCACTGAACTCAGCTCCATAAGAAAGATCTATAAAGAGACCATATCTTGTCTCAGGCTGCTTAGGGGTCAAAAAGTCATAAGTAATAGGAAGCAAGCAAGGAAGCTGTTATGTGGACAATCACTTTTAAGACAGTCTCTTTAAAGAGAAACAATGAAATCATTATCCTATTAACCTCTGGACCTTTATGATAACTAGAAGAAGGGATTTCTAAAGTGTTGTTATTATTGCTGTTTACTATTATTTTTTAATTTTCACTTTGCCAGCTGTTATTTAATACCTTGGAAGATGTGGGTCTCTGAAAAGTCTTTGCACAGCATGAGCCAAACTTGCTTCAAAAATCATTTTTCACCCAAAACCAGAAGGTTGAGATAGAAGACTGTTCTGCCAATTTGGCATCAAAAAGGTTGCTGTAAGGCCAGTTAAAAGGACACTCTGCTAATGTAATAAATGCAGGCCATCCTAAGGGGATGAAGAAGCATTTTCCAGAACTTTTATTCCTTGCATTAAAGATTTAAGCATAAACCTCTGAAAATCCCTGAGAACTAAATTTCTACCTTTGGTGCATTTCTTTGTTATGGTTTTTCCACTTTCCCTTCCCTTAAAAAAGTCTGAATTCATGTACCCCATTTTATTAAAACAAAACAAAATAAAACTTAGAGTTATAAAAGGTAATTTAAAAGAAATTATCCTACTATCTCTGCACAATGTTATTGATAGTTGCATCTCTCTCTCTCTCTCTCTCGCTTTTTTTTTTTTTTTTAACAGGACCTTCGCTACTCAAAGGGGAGGGCCCTTTCCAGAGCAGATTCCCTGTGGGTGGGAGGGTGGCCAGTTGATCTGGGATTTATTGCTGTGAGTAGGGAACATTACCTTGGGTAAATGGGAAGGTAATAATGCCTGGCATATATTTAATATTCACGGATAATTTGCTAGATGGATGGATAGATGAATGTAGAACATGAACAAGCTGAGTGTGATGGTTAATTTTATGTGTCAGTTTGTCTAGGCAATGGTGCTAAGATATTTGATTAAACATTCTAGATGTTTCTTTGAAGGCATAGTTTAGATGAGATTAACATTTAAGTCAGTAGATTTTGAACAAAGCAGATTATCCTCAGTAACATATGTGGGCCTTATCTAATCAGTTGAAGGCCTTAATAGAAAAAGAATGGGGGCGCCTGGGTGTCTCAGTTGGTTGAGCGTCCAACTCTTGATTTATGTTCAGATCATGATCTCCCAGTTGTGGGATAGAGCCCCGAGTTGGGCTCCGTCTTCAGTGCAGACTCTAGTTGGGACTCTCTCTCCCTTCCCCTCTGCCCCTCCCTTGCTTGCATGTGGACTTTTTCCTCTCTGTCTAAAATGAATAAATAGAATCTTAAAAAAAAAAAAAAGAAGAAAGATAGAAAAGAAAAGAAAAGAAAAGAAAAGAAAAGAAAGAAAAAGAAAAAAACTGACCTCCCTCAAAGAAGAGAGAATCCTTCCAGCAGACAGCCTTCATGAAACACAGCATCCCTGTGTCTCTAGCTTGCAGCCTACGCTGCAGATTTTGAACTTGCCAGCCTGCACAATCTTGTAAGCCAATTCTTTAAAATAAGTATCATAAATCTCTTATAATCTTTCTGTCTCTCTTGCTCTATTACCTATCTATCTACCCTATTAATTCTGTTTCTCTGAAGATCCCTGGCTAATACACTGAATATAGGAGATTTTTCTGGATGAATATGCACATAATTGGCTAGGGCCATTGAGAGTTAAAAGCAGCAAGGGATGAGTCAAATATTCAAATCCCATGTGCCAGGGTACCCACATAGCACCCACAGCAAAGAAGGGCAATGCTGCTTAAAGAAACCAGATGGGCTGAACATCTTTCTGCCAAACCCCAAATTATGTCTACATAGTTGCAATGTAGCAGCAGTACACATGGGATATATGGATTTTGTATTCTGCTTTTCCTCCTAATAGAACACCATGCAACATTTTCTCTTTATGCTATATAGGCTGCAAAATATTTGTAGTAGTTATAAAATATTTCATTGTGTTCTTTATTGTTGGACATATGTTTCTAGATCAACATTATAGAGAATGCTTCATGGAACATCTTACATACAAATGCTTTCTGATATCTTGGTTGTTTCTATAGAGTAAACATCCAGTAATGGAATTGCTGAGTAGGACAGTAACAACATTACGTTGTCCTAAAAAGAGTAGAAGGTAAGGAATAGGGAAATAAAGAAGAAAAGCCATTACAAATAGAAAACATAAAAACGTGGAAGGCAACAATCCAAACAGATCAGTAATTGGAAAACTTATAAATGAATTAAAGTTGCCTATTAAAATTTATAGACTCTAGAATTAGATTTCTAAAAAAGGAGTCATGTATGGTATATGTGGTTTTCAAGAAGAGTACCTAAATGAATGGCACAGAAAGATTGAAAGTAAAGAGATGGAAAAAATATATCCTTAACACTAACCAATGAAGGCCATTATAGCAATAATATGAGATGAAGTTAAAGGTGAGAAAAGTGAAAATATGAAGTTAGAAACAATATGTGAGAAGATAGCAGGTCATGTACATGTGCATTTCCAATCACATTGACTTCACACATCCATCAAAAATTGTTTAGCTAACAAGTAAAATATGACAACTCCTTAATCATAAAGAGAGATTTGAACACACCAGTCTAAGAAATGGATAGTTCAAGCTGAAAAATTGATAAGAATATAGAAATTTGAACAACTGGAATCAAGTGTGATTTAATGGATATGTATAGAACTCTGCATTTGAGAAATGGAGTATACATTTATTATGGCATACATGGAATAATATAAAAAATGACATTTATTAGACTCCAAAAAGTTTCAACCTGTTCCAAAGATTGACATAACATACAATTAATTTTTAAAATTTTCAAAAAGATAGCAAAATATATAGCAAATATATAGCAAATATATATACATACATCCATACATACTTGGAAGTATTTTTAATAGTTGCCTCAAATTGGAAGTCTTGTGTGCGTTTATTGAATGGCTTTAAAAAATGAATATTACACATTAAAGCACATGATCTAGATGTAGTGATATCAACATGCATAATTTTTCAGAACACAGTATTGTGTAGAAAAATCAAATTCAAGAGGGATATACACAGTGTGGTACCATCTGTGTAAAATTTAAAATATAAAAGAATACCACCTATTATTCATGGATACAATTATATACAGTAAAAATATAGAACTATTATAAAGAATGGCTAATCATCTGCTTTGAGAAGAAAGAACGGGGAATGGAATTAGGGATAGAGAGGACCAAAGAATTTCTACTATAATTCTAATGTTTTCTTCCTTTTAAAAACCTGAAACAAATATAGCAAAATGTTAGCATTAGTGAACTCTGAGTGCTGGGTACATAGCTACTTGCTATATTACTCTGTTCTTTTCTGTTTGAAATATTTCATTATGAACAAAAGTTTGAGTTACTTGCCCAGGGATACAGAGTTAGTATTTGGTATTTTAGTTTCAATATTTTGATTTCCTTACTTTTTATTGTAAGAACTTTTATTTAAAGTTCTCAGTGTTTATAATTTCCAACTGAATTCCTTCCATTTCTCCTAAGTTTATTTATACTTAAAAAGCGACTTGATTTTCAGTCTTCTACTCTTGAAGTTTGTTCTTTGTTTGCATTCTTACTCACTTTTCTCCTTGACTCCCGAGAGTTTGGGTCATGAATATTAAACAAGAAAGAATCATAGAGTCAGCTTTCATTAGGAGAACATTTAGTGTAAAGACCAAATACAGAGTTGTCCTTATCACCAACTCAACTCTAAGTTAAGCTTGGTTGCTCTTCAGTGAGCGTCATACAGGACTTCAGAAGAAAACAAATTTTCTTCTTTTACTTTTCAATCAAATGATCACACTTACTAAGAATCTATGATAGAATCCAATGCACTGTGTTAAATCTAGAGCCACGTGGAGGATCAAAGAAATATAGAGCAAAGGCTTTTCCAACACTCAGAAAAGGTGACGGGCTGCTTTTTCTTCTCTGCAAAAGGCTAAATCCTTTCTCATAGCAAGGAAATAACAGAACTGGAAGGAGCTAATGAAACCCCGATTATCAACATTTTGAAAGAAAAGAAAAATCTTTTCTCCATCAAGGGCCAGCCTCAGAAATTCCATCCCTGACTTCGCAGACTGAGTTTAATTCTTGTCAGTGCTCCTAGCTCAGCATTGGGGCCCAGAGGAGATCCACCCTGCAACATTCTTGGTAGCTCTTACTGTAGCCCTTACCATGCTGTGTGTCTGATTACTTAGCTGTTCCCTGCCCAGCGGTAAGCCCCACAAGGGCTGGGAACAGGTCGGCCTTGCCTAGTGTCCTACCCCTGGCCTCACATTCAATGTGAGGAAACGTTCAATGTGTGCTTGTTGAGAAGAAAGAGAGGGAGGGAGTGAAGCATGCAGTAAACTCCTTGAGGGATACAGCTGCATTTTCCATACAGTGAAATCACCATGAAAATACAGGGAAAGTGAAACTTATCAATGGCAATAATAATGTGAATATTTTAGAGATACACGCATCATCTTGAAGATCTCCATCACTATGAAGGTCTGCTTTTAAAATTCTGCAGATATCTTTAGTGGGGCCAAGGGTGGGAAAGTGGGACAGGACCTAAACTTTTTATTTAAAAAAAAATAGAAATTAAAGGTAGGCTTTGCAAAAAAAAATTAAGACTGAGATTTCAAACCACTGGCTTTATCATTTTATTTGAAAATTTCTAAGGAGTGAGAACGTAAGGTCCATCATCAGATGCTGAGATCATCTCAGGCTGTGGCCTAGATGCTAGGTGATGGACCATTCTTTCTGAAGCTGCAATCCTTTCTCTTTCTTTTCCATTTAATTCCTACTCATCCTGTGGTCTCAGCCCAAATTATCAATAGGTAGAGAGTAAGTACTCTGGAGGTAGGAGAGGGCAGAGCAAAAACCTGCTCAAGGCAACTGTTTCTCAAACCTGGCTGTGCCCAAGAATTACCTGCAGAGATAGTTAAAATGTCAGTTCCTGGGCCCCAGGCCCTACCCCCAGAACATCTGATTGAGTAGGTCTGGAATGGTTCCCAGTAATTTGTATTTCTGCCCAACTGCGGGGTGATGCTGAAGCTGCTGTTCCTCTGACTGCATTTTCGGTAGCTCTATTCTAGACCACTACTTCTCAAATTTCAATGCACGTTCAAATCCCCCGGGATCTTGTTAAAACACTTGAGTTTGATTTCATAGGTTTTGCGTAGGGCTGACATTCTGCATTTCTGGCAGACCGCAGGTGAGGCCCTAGGTGAGGTCAAGGCTGCTGGTTTGAGTAGAAAGACCCCAGGCACCGAGTGCAGCTGCACCCTCAGCCACTTAGTGAAGTTGCCTGCACACGGACACCAGTCCGAGCAAAGCCAGAGAAAGGCTTTCATTGGAGAGAAAATCTTGCTAACAAGAAATCTTGAACAGCCCCGTTATTTGCCCTTAACTCTTTCCTTCCTTTGAGAATTTTGGTTTTGCAGTGACTTTCAGTTGAAAGACAATTGTGAGTGCAGGGCTTTGAGAGAGAAGATTACAGTTCTTTCTTTGGAATGTTTCTAATAATGACCCAGAGTTCATTTTTCTCTGAGTTTATGATATGTACACAGGGATGATTTTCATCAAAGGTCTGAAATAACATTTGCCTCTGCAATTACTTGATTCTTGGGTAAAGGTTAATGGGCAAATATAATGTTCTCAGAGTGCACAGAAACTCTTCCAATCAGTATTTATCATGCATTCTTTAATATCAGATCCTTTCTTGAATATTGCATAGAAGGATAAACTTATAAGAGCTCAGTGCCAACCGGTATTTCTAAAATTAAGTAAAAATTAGTTTAATAAAATTTTAGGGGGATCAGGATTGTATTTTGATACTCCCTCTCCCCACAATTTTATCTAAACAACAGTGATGGAGGAAAATCAGAAGACTATAATGTGCTTCTAGCACTTTTGAAGTTGGAAAAGCTATTGAGAACTTGAAGATTGTAAAACTCTGTATCTCATTTCCCCTATTTTAAAAAAATAAGTGAATTATTTTAAAAATTATTTTTTAAAATAATTATTTTAAAAAAAATAATTACTGACTATGATGGAGGATTCCTATGGAGAATTAGGGGCTAGTAGGATCCTTGAACCGTAAGAACCCCAGGCCAGTTAAGTCAATCTCTGTGGCCTGAAGCCCTGGCATCATTGTTACTTAACCCTCTCTGGTAATTCTAAGTGCAATCAGATCTGAGAACCAGCGGTCCAGAGGCCTGGGTCCTCTTCTACTTCAAAACTTCACTCTGGATTATTCCTCCTGGATTATGATTCTGGCTCCTCGGAGTATGCTCAGTCTGAGCCAAATTCACTGATGAGTTTTACATCTACCATTCCCTGCAGTTCTATGTTCCCCATTCATTAAACACTTTTAGAATCTCCTCTGGCTATTTTTTCATTTGAAGGCATAATTTCTTCATAATTTCCAGCTAATAAAGTTCCATATGGGATTTTATTTTTGTGTGTACTTAAATATGTGTAGGCTTCTTGTGGGTTGAAATTATACCTTTTAATGCATTCTCTTTCCTAGGAGGATGCTGAATTAATGTATGTTCTCATTTAATTATCTACAGTTTTGAGTCTCTAATTTTCTCAGCAAATATTTGTTGAATGTACAAGTCATTGTTTCTTCTCACTTCTTTAACTCCTGTGCTCAAACTGTCAGTTTATGAATCATGTTGATGTAAGCTCTCAAGTATAACTAAAATACATTTTCTTGGTTGCATTTGCAACCATTGTTGCCTTGGTGTAAACCATCATTATGTTTTTGTCCTTCCAATTTCTCTCCCTTCTTCCTTAGGTGCATCTGTCTCCCACAATGAACACTAACTCTGTCTCTACACTGCCACTTCCACTGGGCAGCCAAAGAGATTTAATTTTTTTTTCAAACTTAGTATTTTGATTTTTATCACACTAAAGCTTACATTATGAGAATTTTTTAATATAAAAATAAAGTCTACTATATTATCCCAGGAAATGTCTTTGTTTATACAAGTACATTTTGTTATTTGCTTTATATAGAGTCTGCATTTTTTAAGTATTCTCTCTCTCACATTGACTGGTTGGTATAGGGAATTGGATCTTTTTGTGGAGGATAGTTCCTAAGCAGTTATCGCTGGCATTTTGTAAAACTGTTTTTAGAACTTCTCTTTTTCTAAAGTTTCTTAATTATAGACAATCATATAATTTGCAAGCAAAGTATAATTTTGCTCTTCCTAAAATCTGTTTATTATTTATCTTCTTGTGTAATTTTGTTTTTTTATTTTTTAAATATTTTTATTTTTAGGTAATCTCCACAACTCATGTGGGGCTCAAATTTATGACCTTGAGATAAAAAGTCATATGCTCTACCACTGAGCCAGGCAGGCACCCCATTCTTGTGTAATTTTAGAGGATATAACATTAGAATACTGTTACTTAATAGTAGTAATGAAGGCAGCCTTTGCTTTTGAATTTACTGACATGCCTCAATGTTTGATCATTAAGGATAATTCTGACTTCTTACCTTGAGATAGACACCATCCACTGCATTAAAGAGGCATTCTTGGGATGCCTGGGTGGCTCAGTGGCTGAGCATGTGACTTTGGTTCAGGGCATGATCCTGGAGTCCCAAGATTGAGTCCGACATCGGGCTCCCTACATGGAGTCTGCTTCTCCTCCCTCTGCTTATGTCTCTGCCTCTCTCTCTCTCTCTCTCTCTCTCTCTCCCTCTGTGTGTCTCTTGTGAATAAATAAAATAAATCTAAAAAAAAAAGAAAAGAAAAATCTTTAAAAAAAATAAGAAGGCATTCTTTGGTTTTAGTTTTACCATGTTTGTAACAAAGTTTTAAAACTCAGAATAAATGTTTATTATATGTGGCATCTGTCAACATGAATATAGTTATTATATATATAGTTATATATAGTTTTTCTTGTTTCATCTATTAATATAAAAAATTATATCATCAAATGTCTTAATATCAAACCAACCTTGCATTTATTTCTAAAATAAACACTCCTTGATTTAATATGTTGTTCTTCTAATGTACTATTGGATTCTGTTTAATTATATTTTTGCCCCTATTTTTGTAAATAGATAGTCTTTAGTTCTACTGTCTATGCTCTCTTTGCTGTATTTTGATAAGGTGAGGATCCTTCCTTGCATATATGCAACAACTCATGCCATATAAAATTAATTGTAATTCCCTAAGTAAGTAGTGTCATTTCAGAGCTTAATGATTTTGTATCTGCTATTCTCCCTGTTATCCCTCCTTACCCCATTTACCTTTCAAACTCATGCAAGAGTGGGCTCATTGGCCATTATTGGTCCACCCTTCAATGAAGTTTCCTCAAATATACTGCTCACATTATTTTTTAAAGTTTTATTTATTTATTTGAGAGAAAAAGAAAGCACAAATAAGGGGAGGGGCAGATGAAGGAGGATGATAGAGAGAGAGAGAGAGAGAGAGAGAAGCAGACTCCCCACTGAGCACAGAGCCAGACTTGGGATTCTATCTCACAACCCTGAGATCATGACTTGAGCTAAAATCAAGAGTTGGATGCTCAACTGACTGAGCCACCCAGGTGTCCCTACTACCCCCATTCTTAACTTGACTGATCATTTCCTCCTCTGCTGTCTCTCTGTACTTCCTTCATATCTCTATTATAATACTATATAGATGCATACATATATGTACATACATATTTACTATACATAATATTATATCAGATATAATATTATAATGGCATCGAAATTCTTTTCATATGTTTCTCTCACTCTATTTTATGTCTTTGACGATGAAGATTTTGATTTCCCATCTGTACATCAGCACAAGGCCTCTGTGTAGTAGGTGCTTAGTAAATGCTATTTAGAGGAATGGGTGACTAAAAGGAGTTCATACTTACATTTACCTCACCTTATTGCAAGGCTTCCTGGAAAGTACTGTGGGTTGCTCTCAATATGTCATGGATCATCAGCACATACAGTCTTGGTCATGTTTCTTTAAAATGGCCTGTCTGTGGTCTGATGCAGGATCCCCAGTCATATATTTAAGTTATTCAAGTTGCTATGTTAACTTTAATGTGGCATTCATCAGGTCAGGGCATTATATTTAAACATAATGGAGGACAGGATGGTGGAGACAGGTCTAGTCATTCTTTTGTTTATCTTTCATAAAACTGTGTCCAGTTAATGGGAATGGGAGCACTTTTCATTTCACAAATATTTACTGAGCACCTTCTACTTGCTAGCGACTGTGCTGGTGATTCAGCAGGACATTAGTCGAAATCCTTCACAAAGCTTACATCCTCGCTGGGGAATGCAACCAAAACTAAAGCAGGAATGCAACCAAAACTAAAGCAATAATCAACTAAATTGATGTGAGAGAGGCTGGTGAAGTGGAGGTAGAGGATTGTTGTAGATACTTGTGGTCAGAGAAGGAATGTCTGAGGAGCTAATAATTCCCCTGAAAGTTAAGAAGGTGCAAGCCACTCCTCCAGGAAACTGGAAGATTGTTTCAGCCAAAGGCAGCAATGAGCATGGCATATTTAAGGAATGGCAGGCAGTCTAGTCTGGTTGGAAGGTAGTGAGCTGAGGCTGGTAAATAGAGTTGAAAATGTAAAGCAGGAAGGATTTAGATCGTCAGGGGCATGTGGACCATGATTAGGTTTATGTAGATTATATTTTTAATGTGATGAGGCGTCTTTGGAAACTTTTGATTAGAGGAATGACATGATTTATTTTATATTTTTAAAAGAACATTTGGCTGCTATGTGAAGAATGAGGAGTTTATGTTCCCCTAAGTATTATTATAAGAAGTGTTTGCACAAAAATACTTGACTCGCTGCTGTGTCCGGAAGAAAGCATAAGATGGTATCTGTGCTATCACTGGAAAGATATGGGTGAGAAATTATAATTTTTCACTGCTGAGTCATAGTAAAATCTTTTTTGACCACTCATTTTTCCCTCTTTCCTCCTATCTTCTTCCCGAGTGCATGACTTTTAATCATTATGTTTATATGAGCTGTCAACTTTTCTCACCTCATTTTCTTATTCTGATGCCTTACCAACTTCATAGCATTACTGACTGCCCCAACATTAATCAGTCATGTTGCTAGATTTTTATACAACCTGCAAAGAGATAAGGAGTAGTTTATAGGGTTTTTTTTTAAAGCCAAATTGTATCCTATGATTGACTGAGCAGCATTATTATGAGCCATTATAAAACAGTAGACAGCCCAGAGGTACTTACAAAGGTGGCAATGAAACAAAGCAACCTTTAAATTGATTTAGCAAAACACTTAGTTACTATTTCATGGTAGGCAAAACAATAATAAATCTTAAAGGAGGAATCTTCCCAGGACATTATGAAAAATAAAACTAGCATAAACTCATTGGTTGCTGTCAGCACTCATTTTTATGGTGTTTACATGAACATTGGTAACAGAGAATGAGATAATTTATTTGTGACTCTTGGCTGACGTTAGAACACATCAGTAGGGATCCTCAAGTCTGCCTGTAGCCATGGTGTTGCCTTTGTCTCACAAAAATAAAATTGCATTTTGTTTACTGGAAAATAAGGAATCCTCTTGGCTCGACATATGTCTCCTCTCTCCAGCGCCTGTTACACATTGTTAACCGGGTGCAGTGGTGTGCTGGAGCTGGCTTCAAGTGGCTCTCTAGAGGCATTTGCTAGAGTCTCTTCCCAACACCGTGCTTAGTGATCAGGGATGTCATGCTGGTAGCCTCAAGCAGCTACAGTGGAAGAATTTATACCATAGAAATTGGCATAGGCTATACAAATCAGGGGTTCTCTTCTCCCCAACTCCCCAGGAGCCAGTTGCTAAACATTTACCACCCCTTCACTGCTTGGAAGTACCACCAGAAACTCAGCATGTTTAACTATAAACTCCTTGTCTCTCTTTCCACTCTTCCTTGCTGCCAGCCTCTTCCCCTTGCATTCTGTATTTGTTGACAGACTTTAAACCCAGGCTCAAATCTCCAGAAGCATCTGTGACCCTTCCTTTTTTCCCTTTTGCCCTGACATGCAAATGTTTTCCAAATTCTACAGATTATACCTTCTCCTATCTCATGTGCTTTATGTTTTCTCTCTGTTTCTACTGGCACCATTCTCCCCATCCACTCCCCTAATAATCCCCGGTTGTGTCTTTGTTTCTCTTGTAACCCTTGGTTGGGTCATCTTCAATAGGTGCTTGACCGTCCCCCACCATTTAATTCTCTATCTCCACCTCCTCCTGCCTACCTAACACATGATTATCGGCTCACTTTCCTGAGCTATGTTTTCTATTCTATCCCTTTTCTGCTCAAATCTCTCAATGACTCCTCTGATCTCCGAATAAGGTTCATGCCTCGTAGCTTAGCACACAAGGCAGTCCATTATATGAGCCTAACCTCCCTTTCTAGCAATTTCCTAAGACTTTTGTTCCTCCTCTTGATGCTCAGGAATTTTCAAATGGCACACGTGTCATTTCAAACAAAGGTATTTCTAAAATCTGAGTTTTCTGAAAAGCCCTTCCCTCCCCTTTTTCTGGGTAAAACCACCTCTTTCTTTTAAGAGGTAACTCAAATGAAGCCTCCTCCTTGAAATCTTTCCTAACTCCTCGCTCCCTCCCCTCCTTGCCAGAATAATCTCTCTCTCCTTGCACTCCCCTGGTAATACTGTACTGCTTTTTATAGCATTCATTGATTTCCTCCTTTTATTACAATTTATTTTAGCACATTGTGTAGTTGGAGTAGAAACCCCATCTTTTTTATCTTTACCCCTAACTTGGGGGTGAACACAATGCCCTGCTCAGCAGAGATTTGTTGAAAGAATAAATAAAAGGGAAAGAAGGCTTATGCTTAAATTGAATGCCCTTTAGCTGCTAGGTGTAAAGAAAATAAAAGCACAGGAAGTAAAAAATGGTATAATAGGCATATTTCTGGAAGTTCCCCAAAAGTTAACTTTTAAGTGGAACATTTTTACTTTTTGTAATGTGTTTGAAGAGGATATCATATGGAGGCTGGAATAGAATAGAATAATTCCGCAATGTAACAGAAGGTAGAATCTGAACAAATGGGTGGAAGCTACAGAACACATTTTCATTTAATATATAAGAAAACTTCCTGAGAGATAGAAGGCTTAATTGTTTATCACAAGAATGATATTCCTAAAAAGCTACTGAGCTGTTGTCACGGACATGATGCAGATGTATGACCATCTGTCAGGGATGTTATAAAAGGAATTCCTGCAGCAAGTAGATGTTCACTAATCTCTTTTAAGACTCTTGAATCTCTGGTTCGGTGACTGTTTATGAGTTATCCAGCCTATTGTAGGATTTTTGAGCACTCACTGTCCTAAACCAAGATGGATTGCTACAGTGGTTGCTGTTAAGACTTTGACTATTCAGATGAGAGCATTAAAATATTTAGGAAGAAAGCATCTAGAAAATCCCCCCACCTTCAAAAGAGTGGTTTCTAAACTTCGGGTCCTCTGATGTGGGGGAAAATGGTTCCACCACTAATTTTAGATCATAAAATTAAGGTTTAAGGAAACTGCCATATTATTTTTTTTTCTTCATGGAAGCCAAGGACCAATTTCTCCAGCACTAAATTTCTTCCTGATAAAAACTCTGGTTTAGTTTTATTTTAGTTCATTTGCCATGGGCCTCCAAGGTCATGGACTGAGAGAAGGTGGAACTCTTATTCTCCAAAGGTGGGAATCTTGTCTCTCATCTGGAGTTCTTCCTCACCTGGAAACACCATTTGCAAATTTCATTTAATTCTTCCCCTTTCAGGTCAGCCCAGGTGGCTCTGGGGTTTAGCACTGGCTTCGGCCCAGGGCGTGATCCTGGGGACCCAGGATGGAGCCTGCTTCTCCCTCCACCTGTGTCTCTGCCTCCCTCTGTCTCTCATGAATAAATAAATAAAATCTTAAAATAAATAATTCTACCTCCTTCATTGCTAGAGACTTGCATTGGGTCATTGATCGTCATCCAACTGCTGACTTAGAAGGTAGCCTTGATTTTTTTACCCCTTCCCCCACTCTGCTTTGTATAATCAAAAGGACTTGTGAGTGTTTTTTTCTTTTTCCAGGAACTTTTCTTCAGGGATTTACTAGCAACTGTAAGTGAAGAGAAGGACAATCTTTCTTGTACATTCTTGACTCCATCTTTACCTACTTATCTTCATGACATTACTCTCCCAGTTACCTAACCCCTCCATCTCTTCAATTTCAACATTTCGACTTCTTTTTCCTTGGTGCCAAACATGTCCAGGTCTCTTTGATCCTAAAAAACTGACATATGTACAAATTCACACAGGAGTGCTCCACCCAGCTTCCCTGCATTGTCATTCATTTTCTCTCCTCCTCTTCACTACCAACCTACTGAAAGAATGGCCTTCTCTCAGTGTCTCACCTATTTCCCACCTTAATACTTTTGTCCCCACCCCATGAAATTATTCCTCCTGAGGCCATCAATGACTCCTAGTTACCTAACCCAGTGGCCTGTTTCCAGATCTTACTCCTCTTGGCCATTGGTCGTACTTAAATCCATGGGATGCTCACTCCTCCTTGAACTTTTTCAGGTCATTGAACCAATTGATTCTCCTTGTCATCTTAGAATTCACTTTATCTGTACTTGACTATATAAACATTGATAAATGATTCATTCAGAAAAATAGCATCTTTGAGCATCTACTCTTGACCAGGGCTGGCCAAAGATGGTGAGCAAAACCTGCCCTCCTTGGAGTGTAGAGAGGTGGATGGAGTGAGAGATCCATCAGACAAGAACATAGTTGCAGGCTGTGACAAGGGCCACTCAGGAACACCATGAGAATTAAATAGCAACCTCATCTATCTTGGGGATCTCAGAAGCCCCCCTGAGAAAGCTGTTGGCCTGCATATTGAAGGAGGAGTACATTCTAACCGGGAGAAAGGGGCAGAAGGAGCAGAGTGCGTTGTTTAGGCAGTGTGTTATAGGGCAGAGAGTGTGGACCTAGCTTTACCACTTACTACCTGTGTAATATTAAAACAAACAAACAAAAAACCCGCTTGACCTCTTTGGGTCTTAGTTCTCTCTTCTGCTAAAAATTTTGCAGTCAAAATTATATGTGCTTGTCTGTGCAACAGTCCCTGGCATACAGTAGGTACTGAGGGAAGGTTGCCTTACCCCACTTCTTCTACTTTTGTGGCTATGAATGTTCTGGGGCCTTGAAAGCAATATTCCCCATTGTTTTGCTTCTAGGAAACGGGCCTCACATTCCATCTCTCTGGGGCTTATATGAGGATGCTATCATTTGAGCAGAGGGTGGGAAGCTGCAAGAAGATGGTTGGTCCGTGATGTTTATGGTTGGGGTTTGGGGAGTGGCTGGTCCCTGAACCTCTACTCTGTGATTTGCGAATGGCCACGTGCCATCCCCAACTGATGCGAGTGGGGTGGGCCCCCCAGGAAGGATACTTCTCTTAGATCTAGTTTTCCCCGTACAGTCAAACTGCGTAGAGTATGGAGTGCAAAAAATCCCATCCCTGTGCAGTGATTGGATGTGAATACTGGTTTATTGGTGGAGCCAAAGGACCGGCAGATGCTTGATGAAAGGCACCCAGCATCTGAAAAAGTTCACCACAGCAGTGCATCCTCTGGGGGTGCGGCCACCACTGCTGCCCTTTTATTAGCACACGTAGCACAGAGTTTGTGGACTTGGCAGCCTTCCACTGCCTAATGTGGAAAAGGCCTCTGGAAGGGTTGGCCCTTTTAAAGCAGCTGGGCTGGTGGTGGCTGCTGCGTATGGCTGGGGTGTGGCCTCCAGATGCCAGATGCCTTCACTTTCATGGATCTTCCTTGCTGCCACTCGTGATCGCCAGTCCCAGTGACTGCCTCTCAGCAGGCGGCCGTGGTCTAAACCGGCACACCTGTCCTGTCACGCTGGGCCACCAATGGCAAGATTTCACAGAGGACAGCTGGGGCTGGGAGTCCCCCAGGATGGAGCTGAGAGCAATGCCCCCCCCCGCCCCCTCACCCCAGAATGAGAGGGAAAAAAACAAAGCACCACTTATGCATCCTTCTCACTTTGAGCTGGAGCTGGGCAAAGATAGGAGACCCTGCTCTCTGCCTGGCTTCTTCCTCTAGCCTTCATGCCCCTGTGTGCATGAATTTCTCTCTCCCCTTTTTTTTTTTTAAGATTTTATTTATTTATTCATGAGAGACACAGAGAGAGGCAGAGACACAGGCAGAGAGAGAAGCAGGCTCCATGCAGGGAGCCCAACGTGGTCCTTGATCCTGGATCTCCAGGATCACACCCTGGGCCGAAGGCAGACACTTAACTGCTGAGCCACCCAGGAGTTCCCTTCTTCTTTTTTTTTTTTTTTTTAAGATTTTATTTATTTATTCATGAGAGAGATTGGAGAGAGAGGAGAGAGAGAGAGGCAGAGACAGAGGCAGAGGGAGAAGCAGGCTCCACGCAGGGAGCCCAATGTGAGACTCGATCCCGAGTCTCCAGGATCGGGCCCTGGGCTGAAGGCGGCGCTAAACCACTGAGCTACCCGGACTGCCCAATTTCTCTCTCCTTCTTAACAATTGGACAGTCCGTTTTCTCACTTACTTGGCATGAGAACCCCATGAGAGGTGACATAAGGAAAACAGGCCTCGAAAGGGGAAAGACTGTCTCCAAAGTGACCCAGGTGGGCTTTCACGCAGGTGTGGGACTCCACAGGGCTTTTGGCCTCACCTTGCTGTCTCTGGCGACTCATCTCATGGGTGCACTTTCCTCTCCCCTGCTATGCAGAGATGAGCAGGGTGTAAGGAGGGACTCCCTCTCGAGTGCAGCCCTGCACTTACAGAAGCCCCAGATGGAGCCTTCTTGGTTGCACTGCCTGTGGCCTGCTAGTCTCTCCCTGTCCTCCTCATGACACTGAAAGTCCCAAGCTGAAGGCAGGGTCTTCTTTCCTTCCACATCCCCCACTGAGCCCAACCTGTTGTTTTGCATGCAGCAGACACTCCATTCATGTTTGTCGTGTTGAATGGAACAATTGCAAAGGGGATGAGTATCTATGTTGGGGATAGAAATAGAATGAGATGGGCTGGCCTCAAAGAAGAGATTTTGAAATTTTTCTCAGCAAAGGGCCCCCTCTCATTCCTAGAAGGACTTCCCAAGTGTGAATATCACCTAGTTTTAGGGCTGGGCGAGTCCACATTTAGACACAGAGTCCTAGAACGCCAGGACTGCAGTGATTCTGCTGTGTTACTAATTGGGAAGCAGGAACGTGATGGAACATAGTCAACACGCTGGCACCTTTGGCCTCTGAATATGTCACGGCCTCAGAGGTGGTACCTCCTACTTAGGTGAAGGGTCTGGGACTCTTTTGTAATTGAGATTCTTTGCAAAAACCAAGTAGGTCAAGCTAGATACGGTGCATAGGTAAAATGAGATTTTTATAAAAAACACAAAAGCTTAGGCTTTTGCCCACTGATCCTCCTCCTCACCTGCCCCCTAGCAGGGAGTGCCTCCAATATTCTATCCTCTGTGGCAGGTGCCCAGGAGGCTCTTAGATCCTGCGGGGTTGGAGTCCACCAACCAGCCCCACAGTTGTTTTACAGTGACCGTGACGGTGATGAATTGAACATGTTTAAGAGAAGAGTGATTGATTTTCTGACAAGCAGCCGTTTTTATTTACGTTCTGCTTTATCAGCCAGCCTCCCTCCCCCACCTCCTCCAAAAGTGAAGAAGCGGATGCTGGAATCCCAGTGAAGGTTACTTGGCACTCTAGCTCTCGGCCACTAGAGGGGGGTGGTGACCAGGCTTCCCCTTCCCCGCCGGCCTGCCAGACATCCCTGCCCCAACTGAAATAATGAGTTATCCCTCAGAGAGTGACAGCCCAGCAAATGTTTGCTAATCACGATTAGCTTCTCCCCCTCTGTGGAGCCAGTGTTTCATACTCGAGCAAAGATAGCTCTTTTTTTTTTTTTTTTTTCTCCTAGAGGAGTATCTTGTAGTCACGTTAGTGGTTATAGAATCTCTGGATCTGGCCCCTTTAACGTCCCAGCTGGGCCTGGGCTGCATAGCAGGACGGTGCACACACCTTCTCCAACCCTAAGGCACAAGAATACTTAACTATGGGCACGGGGATGATATTCTCCGTATACGGTCTGATAGATGGTTTTATCGAGAGAAAACACATTTTAGGCTCCAGAACGTGCATGATGGTTGTTTGGTCTCTGCCCAGAGCAAGTATGACGGACTCCCATTAAGATTGGCGTCTATGGACAATCATAAGCATTGGTAGCTTTATTTTTTTATAATTTTTTAAATATTTTATTTATTTATTCACAATAGACACACAGAGAGAGGAAGAGACATAGGCAGAGGGAGAAGCAGGCTCCATGCAGGGAGCCCGATGTGGGATTCGATCCTGGATCCAGGATCATGCTCTGAGCGAAAGGCAGATGCTCAACCTCTGAGCCACTCAGGCATCCCACATGGGTAGCTTTAAAGGAGGTCTCCATGCCTGTGTGATTCCACAAAACAATCTCTAGCTTTAGGAAGGTGTCCCAGGCTGAGGACCATTTCTGGATCTCCTATGCCACCCTAGCTTCTGCTTTGCAGGTAATGGCATTTGCCTCCTGGGGTATTTAACCCTGGAGGTTTAAAGCCATCAGTATTTTTCAGTATCTGGGGAGTGTAAATTAGGGCAAAGTGTGGAGTCCCTAGGTTTTTTTTTTTTAATTTTTATTTATTTATGATAGTCAGAGAGAGAGAGAGGGGGGGGGGGCAGAGACACAGGCAGAGGTAGAAGCAGGCTCCATGCACCGGAAGCCCGACATGGGATTCGATCCCGGGTCTCTAGGATCGCGCCCTGGGCCAAAGGCAGGCGCCAAACCGCTGCGCCACCCGGAGTCCCTAGGTTTTAAGTTGGAGCTACATGCAGATAAGTAGGCAACTGTATACCTAACAAGAACAGAGTGCAAGCAGTCCAAAAGGTTTGTTGTGAATAATTTTCGAAATGGCTTGGTAGGTTTTTCCCTGTTACTTTGGTAGCTGGATTTTGATTCCTGTCAAGGCAGAAAGAGAGCAGTTGCAGACATAAGAGGCTGAGAACACATGAGGCTGATGGGGGAGCTCAGGAATGTAACTGAAGTCATTGTGGGCACGAGCACGTTGACCAGTTCTGCACGGTGCCATGTGTCACACCTAGAAGTTCAGGTTGGGGATTATGAGGGTTTAGATCCCTAGGAGAAAGAAATGTCTTAACAACAGGACCTGCCAGGCTGCTATGTGAGGAAACAAGGCCTTCAACAACAGGTTGTGTGACTGGCGGGTACTCTTTGTCTTGTCTCATTTTTAAGTATTGGAGGTTGGACCACATGACCATCAACTTTGAGACCTGGTGATTTGGAAGCTCTGTGCTTTTATTCAAAACTCCTCCTTTTACCTGCAAGTTCGTTTCCCTCACTCTGTAATGAAGCAAAATTCCACACATCCTTCAAGACCCAGCTCCCATGTCTTTCCTACTGTGTGAAGCCTTCTGGACTTAGTCCTCAGTATCCCATTTGCACTGACTTCCTGACCATAATAGCCTTTACATGTCACTTGGAGTTTGAAGGTGTGTCCATCTCTATTCATGTCTGTGCCTGAATCAATACCACAAACAAAAAGGGCTCAATGAATTCATTTTTCTTCACACTTAGGAGTGGGTGAAAGGTCTAATGTATGTGTGTCTGAGGGGAAGGGGGTTCTCATGAGGCTGGATTGTAGATAAATTCAGTATCTACAACCAGAGAAATAGCTAGACTCCCAGATTCTCCTGACCCATCTCCTTAGATCGAGTTTGTGAAATAAGCTCATCCAGAAATATCTAGCCTTGCTGTGCTGTCGTGGAAACCTAGGCAACCATACAGCCAACATTTAAGCCAATATTTGATATCAAACATTCTCACCAATATTTAAGCCACTATGGTGCCAAACTGTGGCTGGCCCAGGAAGAATCTGGAGGGAGCAGCAAGGACTCCCTGCTGGCTGGCTCTGCAGGTTTGCCGCACCCTGATTAACAACACAATAAAGCAACCTCAGGTTTCTCATTATTGAATCTTTTGGCCCAATTTTTTTTATGCCAATATGCTAGGGTGTGTGTGTGTGTGTGTGAATTGATGAGGATGCCCTTATAGTATTGAGAAGAGCAGAGGAAGCCACTACTGAGTTAGGGATGAAGTTTATTTTCTTAGGTCTAATGTGACAAGGCTATGGCTTCTTATGGCTACTACCCGTAGTTATTTCAGTTCAATTCAGGTTAGGGAGGTCAGGGCAGAATTTGAAGGATTAAAGTGTAAATGAATTTTTTAATAGTCTCTTGGTAGTTAAACACACGTCTGTCCACCCAGCCAGGACTGCCTCCGGAACCCTCTCCCTTCCCCGTTTCCCACTGATGCCCAGGCACTTAACTAGCCTGAGATGCTTTCACTTGCTTCTGTGAACTTCCTAGATACATGGAGCAAGGAAAGCCACATGAACCCAGCGTGGTTTTCTAGTCATCTTCTGGACATAGCAGCATTTTACTATTGCTCTCAGGAAAGCCGACTTCCAAATAGAACAACATAGTACGGCCAAAGACCCTTCCTGGTGGCAGAGGGGAAAGCCAAAGCTCTACCTCTGGCTCCCAGATGCGCTGGCTGCTGTCACTCCTGGCTTGCCCTTCTGTTCCCCCAGAAGCAGTGTGGAGAGTTCCCAGTGGTTAATTTTTCTGTCCTTCAAAACTCTGTTTGGGTAGCAAACGCATGAACACTTACCTCTCTCTGACAGGGGTGGCCTTCATGCCAGAAAAAGCAGAGGGAAAGCCACTCGGTATGCTGTTGCTAGGAAGCAGAGCGATGTTTGATGTTTTGATTTTAGCAGTATTGGAGGCTTGCCTTTTTAATAACACGAAGAGCTATAGGTTGGTCTTACGATATTGAATATGTGCTTTTCTGAAAATATGTTATTAAAGTAGACTTCTCCGATCAGATCCTTTATTCTGCTGTTCATTAAATTACAAAGAAAATCCCCTAGGATGCAGGAGAGGGGTGTAAAAAGTTCAAAATGAGAATGAATGGTTCCCAAAGGAAGCAGCTTAGTTCAGAGGTTGCTGTGGGGAGCAGCCCTGCGGCCGTGGCCACTTCAGGCCTTGGCCGGGGAGGAGCAGCAAGGATAGAGTTCGCACTCTAGGTATCAGGGTCCAACCGTGGCTCCGGGGAAGCCGGGCGAAAGTCATCAGGCCATCCTCCTTCAGGCTCTTTTGTGATTCACCATATTTACTGAGCTGTGTGTTCAAGGTACCTTGCTTGGCTGGGTGAACAAGATACAAGTTCCCCTTTCTCAAACAGACAAAGAGTAATTAGGATTCACAGAGTCTGTGCCAGGATAAAGAAGTAGAAGGGATAGGACCCAGTAGGAGGGGGCTGACTTTTCCCAGTCTGGTCAGGGAGCATCGTGGAGGAGTTTTAACTGAGCCTTAAAGGATAGACATCACATTCTTCCAGTGGAAAAGACGAAGCACAGTCAAGGCAGGAATGGCAAGGTGGAAGGAAGCCTGAGGGGTAAGGAGACGTTCCCAACGACTGGGTAAAAGAATGTGAGTGGGGAAGAAAAAGGGAGATCTAGATCGCTAGGGATGATGAATTTGAGCTTTCTCTGTAAGTGCCCAGCAGGAGCCGGAGTGAGCCTGATTCTGATCTCACAGCATCTATACATCTCTCTGGGAAGAACAGGAATGGTTTCCCAACGCAGATGGAGCTGTGCTCCTGCTTCATACCGCCATCCAGTAGAACTTCCTGCAGTGATGGAACTTGTGTAACTCAGCACTGTCCAGGATGGTGGCCCCCAGCCACATGGGGTCATTGAACACTTGAAATGTGGCCAGTGTGACTGAAGGAGCGGAACTTAACATTTTATTTAATTGTGATTAATTTAAATTTCCATGTACACAGTTCCACGTGGCTAGTGGCTTCTTTCTAGAGCTCTGCGGGAGACAGCGGCTGTAACCTAATGGAGGGGAGAAGATGACGGGGGCTCCCCTGCAGATAAATTGTGATAAGTTGGGTTCCAGGGAGGGAGCTGACCCCACCTGATACCCCACCATGGTATCAGTACCATGTTGCACGCAGTGAGGAGAGAGCTTCGAAGAATCTTATTGAGACGTGATACCCATACAGGAGATGATTAGAGAAGGGGGGTGGGCAGCTGGTATGTGATGAAGTGCTGCCCAGCCCGGCACCAGCTGGGGGGACCCTGAGGTAGCTCTTGGCATCCTCTTTCCATATCGCTGCAGTGCGCAGCTCTGTGAGCCCCAAGAAACAAGAATCCTGCCTGTACCTCTCTGCTGTCAGGAAAGGTGCCAGGAGCAGGGTGGATAAATCAGAGAACATCATTTCCAGATACATTCCTAAGCTCTTGTGACAGAAGAATGCTTTAAGGGGCTCCATAGGCAGGCGATGTTTCTGTCTTACCTGCAGCTTTCCTGGAAGAGCTCTATTGTAATGCAGCCTGAGTTTTCCCACTGGAGCAATGGGCGCCTGTGTTTCCTGAGCAGGAACTCAACGTGGAACAGAACATAACTGTGACAGGATAATGACATGAAAGCAGAGAAACCATAGCCGTAAATCTTACTAATGACTAAAAGTGGTAAAATTCTCCTACATGTTCTATAAAATGAATATAAATGTGCAGAATCAGGGCATACTGACTAAGGAAGGAACAACAGGTTTCCATTACCACATAAAAATTCAACTCCGTTCTGTCATAAATTAGATTTTTTTTTCTCATACTGAACTATTAAGTGTGATCAACACAAATTGGACACTTGAATAACAATAGCTTTCACCCCTCCCGGAAATTTGAAGTGCATTTGAGGATGCTTTTACTTTACTCTTAATAAGTTTCCTTTTTCTTAATAAATTCCTTCCAGCAGAAGCGTACCTAATTATCCCATTATCCGTCCCAACCATCTGGATGTCAAGTCCATAGCATCAGCTGACCGATGAGGTGGGAGTCTGAGGATAATACACCATGAATAAAATCAAAGCCTGTGTCAGGAGGCCTCGGATACACAGATTGGAAAACTGTAGCTGGAGAAATATTTAATAACTGAGACCTCCAAAGGGATGTTTTAATTTCCTCCCATTCTTTATTCTTTCTTTTCTCGTTCTTGTCCCTTCATTCTGATTGAAATACTAACATGTCTCATGTTACTCTTTTTGTCGATTTAAAAATACACCGATTTTATCTTTTTAGAAAAGTGATATGTGTTTACTGCAGAAAGCACAGATATGAAGACGATAAGAAGAGCCACAGTTCTATCACCAAGAGTTGACTGCTGTGAATATTTGGGCATATCAATTCTCAGTTATTTTTGTCTTCTTATGCGTGACCACACAGTAGCGAAACAGTTTTGCTCTTTTTCAATCAATCCTGCCTGAATGTTTCCTCATCTTCTACAAAATGTCATTGCGATGTCTGCAGGACATAAAGGTCACCTAGCTGTAGCTCACTAGGCCCTTGTTCTAGGCAATTCAGGTTATCCCTCTGCCTTCTTTTTCATTTTAAATAACATTGTGATGAAAACCCTGCACGTAGAGTCTTCCATCCACATGCATCCCTATTTTCTTGGGTGTGAAATTTCCCTGCCAAAGAAAGAAGCTTCCTTAGGGTTATTTATAAGCACTGCCCAGTTGCTCCCTAGAAAGCTCTTCTGATGCAGTCGTTATTATTCGTATGGGTGTTGAGATGAAAGACCTGAATTATAGTCTGGTTTTGCAGTTCAGATCTGCAGTCGGCCACATGACCTTGAGCAACCTACCGCCTCCAAGCTCCAATTCCCCTAAAGTTAAGTGGGTCAGTCATTTTTTTTTTAAGGTTTTATTTATATATTCGTGAGAGACACAGAGGGAAAGGCAGAGACACAGGCAGAGGGAGAAGTAGGCTCCATGCAGGGAGCCCGATGAGGGACTCGACCCCAGGACCCCGGGATCACACCCTGAGCTGAAGGCAGACCCTCAACCTCAGAGCCCTCTGGGTGTCCCAAGTGGGCTAGTAATTAAGACCTGCCTCCCACCCCATTGCTGTGTGAGATAGGCCACAGCAAAGCTGACGGTGGCAAAATGCCCAACGTAAGAACTAACATTTGTGCACTCTGCCAAACAGAGGAGGGACCCTCTCTTTCCTCATTCTCTCACAAACCCTGGGTCCGATTTTGTGTAAAAATCATCAACTTGACAAGGGGGGAATAAAGACATCTTGTAGTTTTAACTTCTGTGGCCAAACACATCTCTCAAGCCTCTAAATATATGCGAAATACTTCAAGCGGAGGAGGAGGGTGGCTTTGACAAATGGCTTTTCCTCCAGTGTTGTTCCTCGTGAGTGCCAAGTAATAGAATGAGCCCCGATCTTCCTTCGTTGTAAAGGGCAGCTAGAAGGAGCCCGGATCTTCCTTCGTTGTAAAGGGCAGCTACGCTGCTGGCTGTGGCCTGTGCGTCCAGGGGACTGTCGTGGAGGTGGAGCGTGCAAACGCAGTGGCTGTTAAATGTGAGCTTACACGTTCACCGTGAGCTCACGGCCTTTTCTCCCCCGCCCCCCCCCCCGCCCCAGTCTCGGTGAATTGGATTTAGCCGATCACAGTTTATTTTGAATCGTGTACATAGCTTCCTAAGAGGGCCAGCAGCAAGGAAGGGGAGAGAAAGCAAACATTCCCCAAGGACTCACCCACGCCCATCGCCTTCTGTTTGCTGTCCACGCAGTTTCACAGCGTCGCAAGAGACGGTCTTTGGCCCGAAGGCCTGGTGTCCTCATGTGGAGCCCGCCTCCTCCCCACACAGTGCATCAGGGCCCAGGCAGTGGCACCTGTGTGGGCCAGGAAGGGGGGACACTGCAGTCCCCCAGGGGAGCCCCATGGAGGTGAGGTCACAGACTTTGCTGTGAAGTCTGAGTGGGAGTGTACAGGGTAAAGGTTGGTCTGAAGTGGAAATAAAAACCGCCAAGGCAGTGGTCTTGAAGGGTGTTCCTCCTAGATACCTCCAGGCCCTTTTAAGAACAGCCTTTCCCTGCCTTTTCTCCAAAGCCTGGGGGCTCTGCACGGAATTAGACACAGCCTGGTGTTTGGTACTGGAAAGGGTTAGCTGGTGAGCATGATTTCATAAGATTTCTGTAATGCAAAGTGCGGGGAGGTATGAAGAAGTGCAGTCTTGGGGTGCCTGGGGGGCTCAGTCAGTTGAGGGGCTCTTGATTTGGGCTCAGGTCGGGAACTCAGGGTCCTGGGATGGAGCCCCACTCGTGCTCTGGACTCAATGCGGAGTCTGCTTCTCCATCTCCCTCTGTTCCTCCCCACCCCACTGTCCCTCTCTCTATTTCTAAAATAAACAAAATATTTTTTAAAAAAGAAATACAGTCTTTATTATTACAGAGAGGAGATAGATCCATTTTTCTGTCCCGTATCAGTCATCAAATAATTTTCTGTCTTAAGTATCAGTCATCAGATAATTTCTCACTTGATGACACAGAGGAGGCTTGTTAGGTTTCAGTTCTATTGCTCTTTTGTCCCTGTTAGTTTATATTTCCAAGGCTGTGTTCTTGAGGATTGGGCTGTAATAACTTTGCGGGTACACGGGGAGTCTATTGATTCTTTAATATGGTTTCTGCATTTAATTCCTGTTCAAAGCAGGTGGTGCATCAGCCTTTACACAGAGCTAGCTGTCCACTCTCTGTAATCAGATGTGTACACACATCCCACGCCAAGAGAAAGTGCTGACATATTCACAGTGGATTATCACATCCTGGTCACTTTTCAAGATCATCTGTGCTGTTCATAATCTTGAATATTAGTATTCTTTGTTTTTTGCTTTCAGCCTTGATTAGATTCTGTAAGGAAGAGGTGTTGCTGAACAAGGGTGTGAAAAAAAAAATAAGAGTAGTTTCACGTTCTTAATCTTGAGGGCCTCTTGCATAAATGTTAAGTCCAAAACTATTAGGGAGTGAGCTTGCTGGAAGAAGAAAAGGAAGACAAGCCTATGGCATAACAGGAAGAGCATGCATCTGGGGGGATGTAATTTAATTCACTCTTTGCCACTTTTTAATGTGACTTTGGGCCCATCTATTCATTTGTGAAATGACCTCTTTATTTATAAAATAGGGACGGTGCTTTGTCCTATTTAGTGCTCAGTGACAGACTGCCTGTGGAAGCACTTTGTCAGTGGCAATATGGCATGCCAGTGTAAGGTCATTACTGTGTCTTTGAGGTCAACGTGCTTGAAAATTTGTTAGTTTACATTTAAGCCCGTTTCAGTTCTCCTTGTGTCCTGACCCATCATTTCTGTATTTAAACTTAAGCAATGAAGACCTTGGCTCAATCTTCTTTATTTTTCAGTCTAATTAGGAGTCTGAATGTTTTGCTTTATTTATAATTTGTCACCCCACATTCTAAAGAATGAGGTTCACTGTTTCTCAAAAAACTAAAATTCTAAGCTACTAGAAAAGTGAATTTTAATTGTATGTCTTCAGAAAGCCCTGGGATTTTATACTTTCATTACGTTGGCCACTATTTTGGTCACATTTTGGTAGAAACTATGATTCTTGTATCAGAGCTGTTCACAAAATGGCAGCACCTTGAATGGTGACTATAGCCCAAGAACTACCTTTCCAACATGGTAACCGCTGGGTATATTGATTATTTGCATCTAAGTTAATTAAAATGAAATTAAAAAAATGGTTCCTCACACACACTAGATGTATTTCAAGTGCTCAATAGCCAGATATGGGTAGTGGAGACTGCTTTGGACGGTGGAGGTTGTAGAACATTTCCATCATTACAGAAAGTTCTATTGGATAGTCCTTCTCTAGAAGAAAGGGAACTTAAGATCACATTGTTCAGAGATATCTAGTAGGGTTTCATACAGGAATTTTATGCCATTTTTAGATTTCCAACTTAATATAGCAAACTTTAATGGCCATTCAAGGTTTGCCATCTACCCACCCACCCCTTTCTGCAAGTCACATTTAGCATGTGTAATAATTTGATATTTTTACATGTTTATTTCTTTCTGTTGGGTTCCTTAGGTCCTGCGTGACAGACATGTGTGAATGTCCAGTCCATAAAAACTGTTACTGCGAATCATTTCTGGCATATACTCGGGCCTGCCAGAGAGAGGGCATCAGTGTCCACTGGGAGCCTCAGCAGAACTGTGCAGGTGAGAAATTCCTGGTGGATCCATCCATCAGAAGTTCACTACAACTCCTAAAATTACAATAGAAGAGACTTGCTGATGTGAATCGTCACATCCCCCCTTGGCCAAGGGGAAATTCCATTAATAGTTCAACTGGATTGCAACTTGATAAAACACAAGGGCTTCCCACTAGGCAGGATAGAAAGCACTTAAGAGAAATTCTTTGTGACAAGCACATTTGAACAATTTAAGGATTTCCACTGTTGCAAAATCTTCCCAACCTCAAGCTACCAGCTGGATGTACTTAGCACATGGACAATCACAGCTGTGGCTTAGGTTATGTGTGGGGCAAAGAAGATTCATGATGATTACAGTCATTTAAGGTCTTCAGGATAAGTGTGATTTTTTTTTGAAAGAGAAAGATTGTTAAACCCTTGCAGAATGTTCATTTGCCTCAGAGAGATAGATTTCTATATACCTTGTTAATAGCTCTTTGATCTCAGGCAAGTTAATTAGCTTATTGGATATCCGTAAAATGGACTTCTTTGTTGAGTCAAGAAATATTTCTTGCCAAGTGGCTAAGTGCTGGGCATTGTGCTGAGCACAGTGGGTACTCTGGTGACTCTAAGAGAGGTGCCGATTTTCCAAAAGGAGAACCAGACAAAAATAGTAACTCTACAACAAATGCTTGCTAAGTACGTTGTGATGAAGGAAACAAATAAGGCAAAGCAATAGAAAACAAATGGCTACTTAGGTGGAGATGAGAGAAAGCTTCTCTGTGGCTGTGATATTTCAGCTGAGTCTTAAAGGGTTGAAGGGAGTCAGGGCAAGCATTCTCTGCAGAAGAAACATATTTGATGGCCATAAAGTAGGACTAAGATAGCATGCTCTTGAACTGGTGGGCAAGGGAAAGAGGGCCATAAAATGAGGGTGGAGTAGAAGCAGGAGCTGGATAATGCAGGGCTTTTGAGGTCTTGGGAAAATGGGTAGCCTTTATTCTAAGAGGAGTGGGAGCCACTGCTGGGCTTTAAGCAAGCCTCTTTCTGCTTTCCAAAGATTACCCTGTGTCCAGTCTACTGTGGAGAGAATAGATGGGCTGGGGCAAGATCGAAAGCAGGTGACCAGGCAGGAGGCTGTTGCAGTAGTGGCAAACAGTGGTGGCTTGGATTAAGATGGAGGCAGTGAGTGTATGGGGAAAGAAGAAGATTCCTGCTTTATTTTGGAATTTTGCAATAATATCTATTACACAGAGTGATAAGTATGTTATATATATGTATGTGTGTACATATATATATGAAACATCTGGAAGTGTCCAACTCATAAAAACAGCTGCTGCTATTTAGATTTGAAGATGAGATGACTGAGTATCACTTACTTCAAGGGTTGGCAGACATTTTTCTGAAAAGGACCAGATTTGCCTGGAATGAAGAGACTGGAGTTTGCCCTAATTCTACGCTGATCCTAATAACCTTAGCTCTCATATTAGGAAAGCAGCAGTTCATGGCACTGCTAACTCTAGAGTGCCTGTATTAGTGGGGGGCACGAGTGGTCATCTGGTGGGACGAGGGGTCAAGAAGAATGGCATTAAAGCTGTGTGTTCAGTGCATGGCTGTCTTGTTTACTTTGACCAGTGGGTCTGAATCTGGTTGAACACTGGAATCACTAAGGAGTTTAAAAAATGAACCAGAAACCTATGCCTGGGCCCCCTGCCAAGATATCCTGCTTTAACTGGTCTTGTGTAGCTTTTAAAACTTTTCAGGTGCAGGGCGCCTGGGTGGTGCAGTCTGTTAAGCATCTGACTTGGTTTTGGCTCAGGTTATGATCTCAGGGTCCTGGGACTGAGCCTCGCATCAGGCTCCATACTCGGCATGGAATCTGCTTGAGATTCTCTTCTTTACTCACCCCCACAACACGTTGTCTTTCTCACTCTCTCTCTCTCAAATAAACAAATAAAATCATAAACAAACAGACAAACTGCTCAGGTGATTCTGAGCTGCAGCCAGAGTTGAAACCACTGAATTCGTTTTTATGCCTATTTGAGTGGCTTTTAGGGAGTAGGATGACAGGTTTTTTGGGGTTACTATAACTTCTCCAAGCTGCCCCTCAATAAGATCACTAGTCTGTGTCCTTGAAAAGCACCAAGCCCTTTTATTTCCTTCTGACTTTTCTTTTGGAATTTGCTCTGTCCTCTGCAAACCCAAGTCTGATCTTTGTATCTGAGTTTACTTTCCACAGCAAGAGTGCCTCTCTATCAATGCCACCTTTCTCAAGGGAGTATTGATTTGATAAAAATAACATAGTAATGCCAGCAGACCGGAGGGGGTCCTGCAGCATCAACCAAGAAGGTCCTTGGCTTCACGCAGGATGGAAAGCAAACATGAGCCAGCAGGAAGTGAGAGCAGAGTTTATTAAAGACATAGAATGAGCAGATACAGACCATCTGGGAGACTCGGAAAGGAATTGGAGAATGAGTCTCATCTTTGCGCGGGGTCTGGAGTCTTTACTGACAATTGTCTGGTGCCCTTGTCCCCTCAGGCATATAGGAACTGGTCAGAATGAGGACATGGTCTAGGTATCTGTCATAAGTCACTTATTTCCTGGAGCCAGGATGTCTTGGCATCCTCCAGATGTCTAGTGCTAGTGGTCTGGAATATGCACATGATGACCTCGCCCCGTCATTCCTTAGATATTATCTATTGTGCTGGAAGACTCCAAAGAAATCATTACCTCCTCATCTCTTACAAGGAGTACTTACTTAAGACATGTAGGGTGAGGGTTCAGGTCCTAGCAAGAATAGAAGCAGGAAAACAGGAGCACTGAGTTGTTCAGCTGGTGAAGCATCTGCCTTTGGCTCAGGTCATGATCTAAGGGTTCCCTGCTCAGCGGGGAATCAGCTTCCCCTTCTCTCTCTCCCTCTGCCCCTCCTGCCCCTGCTTGTGTGCTCTCTGTCTCAAATACATAAATAAAATCTTTTTAAAAAATGAAGCAGGAAAGGGAGCAAAAAGTAGATTTTTATGAAGTCCTTCACTTTATCTCATTTGTAAGGTGTGGCTAAGGCTCCTACAAAGTAAGACGGAATGGCTTACCTCTCACCTAATGCACCAGTGTGGGGTAGCATAGTAAAGGTGATGTTTTTGAGGGACCGGTCTTTTCTGTACATCTTGAATACTCCTAGTTCTCTTTATCTACTTTGAGTCCCCCTTCCCTTGAATCTACCAGAAAATGGATAAGATCTATGGAGGCAAGCTCCATCCATCCATCCTCTGTGATTTAGAGCTTTGCAGAACCTTATAAACTTTATTAGCTGTGGTGGTGTTGCGGTAAGGCTCATGTTAGATACACAGCATATGAATACCCTCTTCCTGGCCCCGAGCTATATTTAGCATCATCTGAGTGCACACACTGCATTTGAGGACTACGTATTTCCCTCAGCATCCCGATTTCAGGGACTGAATCTTAGGAGCTAAAATTTCTTTTCTAATGGACAAGGAATATGGCCCTTGAAAGGTTCCATTTACCACTTAAAATTAATGGAGCCATCTGAGTGAAGTATTACTCTGTGCAGTTGCAGGGGAAACTTTACACACACACACAAACACACACACACACACACACACGATGAGCTTCCGCAGATTGACGGTTGGTACATGAAAAATAAATTTACAGCGACATGCAGCATCTTTCAGTAGATACATTTCCAAATGATCGGAATGGTGAAGACCGTAAGAATACTCTTTACTTATTTTTAGCTCCCAGATCTTTCGACTTATGACACCACTTAAGGCCACTTAATATAGAGAAGAGAAATTTTCCAGCATAAAAAGCTTGGAAGTTGAACAGAGAAGAAGCCAGCCAGGCAGGCAACTCTGAATGAGCGAGTGACATTTCCAAAGCAGGTGGATTTTAGCAGGACCATGACTACCAGCACTAAGTATATGCCCACCTCCTGTGGCAGAAAGAGCTGATGGAACTCAGGTTTAGCATGTGAATTACTGAATACAATACACTATGCAAAGGGCCATCATGAAGGTCTATGATAAAAGTTTAATAATGACCATTTATATTAATATTCACTATTTTCTAAGCACTTCCTTTGCCCCAAGGTCTACACTAGCACTTTTATGACATTTTATCTTGTTAAATCTGCATCGTAGTCTATGTGGTAACATTCTATTACCCACATTTTACTGATAAGGACATTGAGGTGTAGAATATTTAAGTGATGTGCTGCAAGTCACAGAGCTAGAAAATGAGTACGTTGGGAATGAAAACCGAGGTCAATTTTGCCTTACAGCCTCTGTTGTTAATCATTATGCAAACAGACCAACAAGAACATTGTGGAAAAACATATTTGAAAGTGAATATATATTTATCTGTATATTTATATAAGTATCAATGAATTTATTCAAGTATTTGTTATGTATTTCTATTCATTTGTGTCTTATCACTGATGTTGTCACTTGGCTCTGACTAGGACTTGCTATGATGTCTCCCTCTTCCTCCTCCATGGTACTTTGCTCTCATGATCTAATATGGTACCTCTTGCATATAATTAAGAATCTGTTTACATGTCACCTTCACCTGTTTGGTTGTATGCCAGGTTCCTGTAACTGGAGATCAGAGATGATATCTTATTCACATTTGATTCTCTGGCCTAAGAGAATGCCTACCACGTGGGAGACACATGGGAGAGGTTTATTAATTTGAATTAAAATGGAAGTGCTTTTGTTCAATGAGAAAAGATCCCTTTTTTCTTTTCTAGTAGTTCCACATTTTCTATGTTCTACTTTCTAGCTATAGATTGTGAGGGAAGTAATCAGTATTCAATTAGTCAAAGGTGAAATGACACAGCAGAGCATCCATAAGTTAAGTGGTAGAGCTAGAAGGAAGAATTGAGAGCTCAGAGGGTAGAAGAGACATGTCTTTCATGTCCGAGAGAATGTGGGGAAAGGAGAGAACATGGATGGGAAAGAGGAGATTCTATGGAGTTTTCATACTACAATGGGTCTTTGCAAGGTTTAAAGGGAAGCAAAGTATCTGGAGGGTAAAGTGAGTTCAAAGAGGCTTTCTGGAAGCAGCTGAGTGGAAAATGAACTCAAGGCCAGCCAAATGTAATCCACACTGGGAAATGAGATGATGGATTGAGCATCATTAAGATTAAATCATCATCCAACAGGCACTAACATTTATTAAGCTGCTCCTCTGTGCTTGGCCCTGTGCCAGAACCTTGGGTCATGGTAGACAAGGACTCTCTGCCCACAGGAGCCAGGGCCTCAGCAGTTCACTCTTTTCAACCATGGTTACCAATGACAAGCACCCCTGGAACTTTTAAAAAACTATAGCTACTTGGGTCCCACTGTAGTAGAGTCGGAGCAAAGATCTTTAGGGAATGGGGCTGAGGAATAATATCTTTTAAAAGATCTTCAAGGGACTCTTAAAAGCATCTCTGATTAAGAACTACAGCTGCACTAGGACTGAGGATTAAAACAAACAAATAACTGTGGGTTGCAGAGGGAGAAGAAGGATGTTCTGGGGGAGATCCAGGAAGCTACATGGAGAAGGTGCCATTTGAATTAAGATTTGGGAAATATTGAGATTGGGAAGAGAATCAGAACTATAAATTGGAGATGACACTATATAATTGAGAGAGAGAGAGAAGACAAGGCAGTGTAAGGGGAAGAGTCTTGGAGGTCACTCAAACATTTAATGCCAGGAGAGTAGGCAAAGAAGTCCAAGAGAGAAGGTGTCCTCAAGGTGTTAGCAGAAGAAACTGGGGAGTTCAGGGTCATAAGATAAAGTGGACAACAAGGCCAAATATTTTGTGGAGAGGTTATGGGAGAATGGGGATTACCAATGTATCAGTGGATATAGTCATTTCCAAAAATTTTGGTGAGAACTGCTTCAGTAAAGTGGTAGGGGAGAAAGACAAAGTCACTGATGTCAATTAATTGCAGAGGAATTGGATAAAATGACTGTAAACTCTTTTATGAGGTTTAAAGGTAAAAGGAAAAAGCAAATAAGTCTGATATGTTAAGGAATCTTTTTTATCAAGGATTAGTGTTGATCTGAAATGTTTGTAATATTTAGAAGATGGAGCCAACAGAGAAGAAGATAAATGTGCAATAAGAAGGAGAACTAGGGATCCCTGGGTGGTGCAGCAGTTTGGCGCCTGCCTTTGGCCCAGGGTGCGATCCTGGAGACCTGGGATCGAATCCCACGTCGGGCTCCCAGTGCATGGAGCCTGCTTCTCCCTTTGCCTGTGTCTCTGCCTCTCTCTCTCTCTCTCTCTCTGTGTGTGTGTGTGTGTGTGAGTGACTATCATAAGTAAATAAAAATTAAAAAAAAAAAAAAGAAGGAGAACTAATAGAGCAAGTTCCTGGAAGAGATGGGTCAGAAAATAGGAATGGCAAATCAATAGTGGGTGGAGATGTGGAGGAGAGGCAGTAGGGAGACAAGTTAAGGGTGCTTGTGTAGATGACCTAAATCCATCAACAAGGGAGGATGGTTGCTCTGAGACTGCAGAAAAGCTCCAGTAGGGTTTTAGGTGGAAGATGATGGGAAACAGTAGGAGCTTCCATTGTGCACTTACTTCCACTTTGGAAATAGTTGCTTTCTCATTTGCTAAAAAAGACATGAGTCTCTGCAGTGACTGAAGCATGAGTGTGAGAGTTATTTATAGAATGAGTTCTCGATCTGACTGCATATGAAAATTACCTGGGCAAGGTTTTTTTTTGTTTTTGTTTTTGTTTGTTTTGTTTTGTTTTGTTTTGTTTTGTTTTTTGGTGGTGGTGGTGGGGTAGGATGTCAGGCATCAGGAAGTTCCCTGATGATACTAATTTTCAGTTTTGAATACCATTGGTATATAGAAACATAACACATGGATATAGTTACTATGTGTGAATTGTGTTCAGCTAGGATGTGTTCAAATTATTAGGCAAAACAATGTATAGAGTATTCTGTTAGCCACTGAAAAGAGAAAAAAAAAACTTTGAAGGGATCTGTCTAAAGCCAAAAGATTATCAGAAAAGCAAGCAAGATTTAAAGGAAGGGTTATGTCGCTCTACTCACTCTCTCATCCACATATCCATGCATTCTATCACTCAGTGGTCCTCTGACTACCTACTACATGTTAAACAGCACACTATTGCTGAAAATAAACAAAATAGTCTTTCCCTCTAGTAGCCTAGATTTAGTTGGAGAGAGAGAGAACACAAGGAAACAATTATGGTTCTAATTTCATGTTGTAAATGCAGTAATCAAGGTGGGCAGCAGGTGCTCTGAGTATTCAGTCAAGGGATAGCTCATCCAGGTAAGAGAGGTGGGAGAAAAAGTTGGGAAGTGTCTAGAATAGGGGAAGATGGGGTAGATGTTAGTTAACACTCAGCAAGCTAGATAATGGCACTAGATCATGACAAAAGGTAGGCCTGAGCATTGGCTTGGCTAGAGGAGGTTCCTAGTAGCCTAAGGAATACAATTAAATTGTGAAAAGCCAAAACAACTTCATGAATTTACACAGTGGAAGTAATGTTAGGGAATGTAGCATTAACAAGTAGTAGTAATTTTTTTTACTTAATCGGCTATCTCACTTGGGATCCAGCCAGAAAACAAATTTACTAATTAAGTTTAATAGATGGACTTCTTGAAAAGGAATAAATAAGGTGTAGGAAAATAAAGAAAAGTCCAGTGCCCTGGAAATTAACTGTTTTTACTCAAGATATTTTGACACCAAATGTATGGGTGTTTTTCTCATACCAACAATTCTCCAAAGTTCCAGAAATCAAATGGGTATCCTACAATTCAATTCAATTCTGACACTAACTACACAGAGTTAGCATCAGACTCCACAGGCTTAAGGGCTCAGTGTCACAAGACTGCCCACACTTCAGATGCCATTTGCAAGTGTTAGGTCCCTAGGTTACCCTCACTTCTGT
This sequence comes from Canis lupus baileyi, assembly GCF_048164855.1. Lineage (NCBI taxonomy): Eukaryota > Metazoa > Chordata > Mammalia > Carnivora > Canidae > Canis > Canis lupus. The sequence continues at coordinate 14,900,397 of NC_132855.1, read as the reverse complement.
CTGCCTTGGCTGCGATCCCCCTTAAAACCCCCTTTCAGACTTGACAATTTGCTAGAATGTCTCACTAAACTTTGGAAAACACTTTATTTGCTATTACTGATTGAGTATAAATGATACATATGAACAGACGCAAAGAGGTACATACAGCAAAGTATAGAAGGGTCCTGGCACAGGAGTTTCAGTCCCAGTGGAGTAAGGACACCACCCTCCCAGTACCTGGATATGTTTATCAGCTCTGAAGTTTTCTGAACTTTGTTGTTAGTCATTTAAGAGTTTTTATGGAGGTTTCATTATGCACGTATGATTAATGAAATCATCACCACTGGTGATTAACTCAATACCCTCTCCCTCTCCCTTTCCTGAAGATTGGGTGGCAGGGATGAAAGTTCCAACCCTCTAATCTTGCCTTGGTCTTTCTGGTGACCAGCCCCCATCCTGAAGCTATCCAGGGTTTCCTAACCACCAGTCATGTCATTGGCACATAAAAGACACTTACTACTCTGGAGATTCCATGGACATTAGGAGATTCCATGTGCCAGAAACTAGGGACAAAGGCTAAATATATATTTTTCATTACATCGTACCCTGGCTCATAACAGAGAGGCTGTCATCATTCCTTGGCCTAAGAGGCGAGGGAGGGGTTGGCTATCAGAATTTGGGACACAGAGAGCTCTGTAGAGTATGAAGCCCTACTCATTAGGAGCAGTGACATTTGCTGGAGGGGTGCAGTGGATCACAGTGATGCCAGAAGGAGAAGGCTAGGTAAATAAGTACCTGGCCCCACTCTCCTCATTTCCTCCAACTGTCTATGGGTATTCACCATTCAAAAAGGAGCCCATTGAAATATCCTTGGCGGTCAACACAGAGCACAGGCATAGAACAGGTTAAAAAAAGGAAGAGAGTGGATCTAGAGGGGAGAATGGAAAGTATCCAATCTACTCTATGGTGTAGTTAGATCTGTCTTCGAACTCATTCAGATTTTCAGCAAGTATTCGTTGCTGGCTTCTGAACCCAATGCCCTTTAGGTGCTAGAAATTGTGCTAAGAGCTAGCAATATTGTGGTAGACTAGGTGAAAACTGCTCTGAGCGAGTTTATATTCTAGTGTGGGAAGTCAGAGAATAAGCATGTTACAAATGTAGAAATGATAGTGTTATGTACAAAGGAGAAAAATATGGAAAAGGAATAGAGAATGTGGGGATGCCATTTTGGATAGAAAGTTACTTTTGAGAGGACACCTCAAAAAGGTGATAGCAAGCCAGGCATAAAGCCAGTACGATTACATTTGATGTTTCAGTATAATTGGCTGGTAATAGCTACCAGCAACTCATCCCTCTATTGCCATATCATGCCATGTATATCTCTACCAACAAAGCATCTTACACAGTGGCTTTGTTCAAAACAGGTGGCTAGTAATGGTTAGTCTACTTTATTTAACAGTCTGACCAACTAGAACAGGATTAAAAATGCCAACACTTATTATGGAAATTAGAGTCCATATAGAAAAATGATAATTATAGAGCCAAATATTAGAAAATTGGTTTTACTCAGATGTTTCTCAAAATTCTGTGTTACATATGTTCACATTTTTTAGTAACATGTAAGAGCTTGTGAGTGATACTTGACTACTCTACACAGGACACCTTTTTCTCATTTGTTTTTAATTAGTGTAATGGGTGCTTGAGGAACCTGCATAGAATTCAGTTTTGCAGTTGTTATCAGCTTATTGTAAGTTAGATATGGTCAAACATGAATGTTCCATGGTAACTCTAAATATCTAATTGGAAAGATTCAACATAAGGTGCACTTGCTTGAAAGCCAGTTCATTTTTTCACGTTTGCAATTATATAATTCTTTGCAAGGTATTATTTTGCAAACTACATAACCGAGTAGAGGTGTCTAAACTGATGATTTTCCATTGTTACTAATTTTGTTTGGAGTGACGTCAAATGAAGGCAGATTGTTATTAGTGTTCATGGAAGGTCCCTTTTCTAAATTCCTCTTGTGTCAGCATTCCTACTCATGAGAATGAGGGATGGCCTCTTTGACTGTCACTGGAAATAAGTCAGATAGGAACGTTTGTATGTCATAAAACTTCCAGAATGTTGGCAGTATTTTTTCTGATAAATCTATTCATAAATTTTCAGGAACTCTCAGAATATTGTCAGAATCAGTTTAGCTCTAAGTAAACAAAGATAGAAAATTGGTTATGATTTGGCTAGATCATTACTTTTATATTCTCTGACCAGTCAGCCACATATTTCCATCTCCCCAGTCACATATCTCATTTTTCCTTGCTTGGTTTTACCCCACTCTTGCTCTAATTTGCCTCAGATTGATCACTATGATTAAAATATATCACGTATCTTTGGTAGGGGTTTTTTTTTCTGTATATGTAATTCTGTATACTTGAATATTGATGTGGTTGCACAAAATATTCCTATTCATCACAACCTGATAGCTTTAAGCACCACTTGGAGTTGATTTTTCATACTGTTCTCAATGACCAAATAACCTCACAGACTTCCTGGTAGCTTCACTAATGTATAGTTTGTCTTTTCTGGGAATGAAAAGCTTTACATTTTATTTTATTTTGAAGTTCACTAGCCCAGCAGGTGGATCTTTGATGTTGTTTGTTCAGGTGCAGGTGATTTGAGGAAGGTCAGATGTTTGTTATTCCTTTGTTCAAATGCAAACGTGAATCTGTGCTGTGAAAGGGCCAGTGCAGTGGGTGACAGGAGCCTGCAGAATGGCATTGGGCTGAGGTTGAATTGACGTGGCCATTTCTCCACGTCCCACCTGTGTCTCCTTTTTTTCAGCCACCCAGTGCAAGCACGGAGCTGTGTACGATACCTGTGGTCCAGGATGTGCCAAGACCTGTGACAACTGGAATGAGATTGGTCCATGCAATAAGCCATGCATTGCAGGTTGCCACTGTCCAGCAAACTTGGTCCTTCACAAGGGAAGGTGCATCAAGCCAGTCCTTTGTCCTCAACGGTGACCTTTGTTCTGCTCCTAAGACTTTGAAACATGGTGTCCTTGACACTGAAGTGGAAGAGCCAATGAAGGACTGCAGTATTTGTGTGCTGATTCTTCAAATACACACACACACACACACACACACACACAGAGTATATATGTGTACATATATAGATATATAGATATATTCAGAAACATTTCATCATTTATATAAACTATAGGTGGATTATTATATGTATATTTTTTGCTATAAGACATGTATTATTTCTAGGATCCTAATCTGTAAGCCATTGGATACATTGTATAAATAAACCAGGTGTTTGTAATTTAATAAGGCAGCATGCAGACATATTGGATGGCTTTAACATCACATAAATTTGTCATTTTTAAGAAGTTTTCTAAGAAACCTAAATTGCCTGCCTGTATTAATTTTAGCTTTGAATCAAGACTTGCAGTTGAGTGGAAAATGTGTTTCTCTGGAGAAGGGCAAAGTTATCTAGGGGCATCCTATGCTTCCAAAGAGAGGAATGTATGCCTGAGAGAGATGGCTGGTGATTGGTGACAGGCCCTAATGGTGCATGGAAAGCAAGGGATAGGTTGTTAGACTTTATTGGGTCATGGTCCAATATTGTTTCCAAAACTGATTGGCTAGTTGCCAAGAAATATATATTTGTCAGTGGAGCATAACCAAAGAATTGAATGGTTTCTTGCCATCTTTGCATATTCCTTGAGTCACCTAATTATACATGTGTGTATGATGGATGTGTCCATTTATATATCACAGTGAGATTAAAGAATGTTTGGGTGACATGTTAGTTTTATTGAGCATGAGCAGATATTTGGAGAAACTTTTGCACAACCTGTGAAAAAAAGAGTCATTTCTCTAAATCTTAGAGCAATTTAGGATGGGCAAGTATAATGGGTTGATGTTAGCCATCTACATTGTGTGACTATTCCATGTTTAAAATGAAAATCATTATTTCTAGAGGATTCCTAGCCCAGTGCTATTTGGTGACTGTTAGTATGTCATAATTATTATACAGAAAGCCTTTACTGACTGGTTGATTTAACATCAGTCCAAACAAAGACTGGTTTCTGTACTTGCTCTAATTTACTAGTAGTTTACTACTGGTCATCATGTGAGCTTGCTGACTTTTGTTTTCAGTTGAATAAATGAAAATGTCAACAAAACAAAACCCACTGATGTCTAAAAATACTGTGTTCTACAGTGTAGTAAATAAAGGGCTTAATATTTAAAAAAAACAGATTTTCTCTTTCAAGATGTGCTGTGTTATACTTCATAACTAAGCCATATCACTTTCGGGTTCATCAGTTTTATAACAGTTTTATTTAAATATATTTTATAAGACCTACAATACTTGATTTTTATAAAGAGTACTATTAATAGTAGCAAATCCCCAAATTTTTGACAATCAGCATATTGCCGTTGCCTGTTATGACATTTGTGTTCCCTTTACCCATACTCATGACAGCCGAAGTATTAATTTGGATTCTTTATTGGGACATCTCTAGTTGTTTGAGTAAACTGAATAAAGCCCAGAGTATAATATTGACTGGCTGGAGCAGTTTTTGTTATTGTTATTGTTTTCTGTGGGCCTTACCTGAGGTAGCCCTGTCATTGCTTTAGTGCTACATTTGGAAAGAGAACTTTTTAGGGGACTTGGGTTCTAAGTATGGTTGTGACCCTGTGCACACTGTTTAGGCACTTGGAGCCACACTTTTTCTTATCTTTAACACAAAGAGGTGGGGTAACATATGGGCAGGGTTAAGAATTAAGAAAACTAGACACCCTGCTTCTGGTGAGATCACTTGCACAGAAATCTGAGACACTTGGAGTTTGCAAAACTCTTATGTTTATAATGTCATGTATTTCTTCCTGTACTGAAATGAGGGATGGTGTGAATCAGTGGGCCACTCCTGGTTGGTTCCTTTTTAGATTATCTTTAAATTCTTTTCTAGTTCACTCTGGGTTTTCTCTTTATGAAAGAGGGATGCAGAAGGGAGAATTGTGGATGGTTATTTACTGCTCATGATTCATCCAAGGACTAAGTTGACTCTGCCCAGTAATGTTTAATAGCCTCTAACCCAGCATTTTACATCACATCTAACCATGGTGAATGAGAGGGAGACTCTTCCTCATGGACCAACCCTGTCAATTTGGGTGACTTGATTACAAGTTCGTGTGATGTACTTTATCTGTGGCTAGTTTAACCTTTCTACACTTTCTTTGTTGTTAAGAAAGAGAAGGCAAAAAGGACAGAGAGTTGTACAGGCCTACTAATCCAAGCAGGCAGCTCTCTGATAGGGGAGCATGGGGAAATGAGTCAAATGGTCCATTTGGCATGTTCTGGTTTTGGCTGTAGGCTATTGATGAACAATGATTTTATCAAATGCTTGATCATAATAAGGATTAATCAAATGGTTTGATGGTAGTGGCCCCATCCTATTTACATGGGATATTTTCAATGGGTTCTCAAAGCCAAACTCCTGCAGAGTTAGAGAATTCAAAATAAAAATATTCTATTTTGTTCTTTAATGCATATAACCCAGGCTAGCAATTCATGTTGGCGCCATAGTATATAAAAAATTAAAAGACGGTTAATATCACTCTGTCTACATGTATATAATCCCTATTTTAATTATACTATTAGCTATGAAGATTGAATTTAATGTTGGACAAATGCCCTTGATCAAGAATAAGCACAATAATGATTCCAGCTGCATGTAGTTGGTGCTCAGTAAAAGTAAGTACTTCCCCTCTCCCAGTAAAAATAAGAACGGTTAAAGATTTTGAACTCAAAGTTTTGAACTAAGAAGAAAAATGAATATTGGATGTTGACAACATCAGTTATTTGTGAAAAAGGTGGCATGTTGAAAATCATCAACCCTTCAGGTAGAAGGTCTCCCCTTACTAACTTGTTGAGCATTTCCCGAGTGTCTGCCCACCAGCTTGTAAGGGGTATCTCCTAATAAAATGAGAGGAGCCCAGTGGTTGACTCTTCCCCAGTTTTGGTTGAACATGGATAAACCATTCTTTTTTTTTTTTTTTTTTTTTAATTTTTATTTATTTATGATAGTCCCAGAGAGAGAGAGAGAGAGAGAGGCAGAGACATAGGCAGAGGGAGAAGCAGGCTCCATGCACCGGGAGCCTGATGTGGGATTCGATCCCGGGTCTCCAGGATCGCGCCCTGGGCCAAAGGCAGGCGCCAAACCGCTGCGCCACCCAGGGATCCCTGGATAAACCATTCTGACTGGAAAACTTGTTCTTCTCATGAAATGTTTCCAACATATGAAAAGGTATAGTGCATAATGTTATAAACACCCATGAATACATTATCCTAATCAAGAAAAACAATCTGGTAGGTAGTCAATAAATTTTTCTTACATAAACAAGAAAAACTGTGTGGAGTTTTCTCTTGTTGAGTTTCTGTTCCTTTGCTGCTCTCTGTCACTCACATTTGTATGGATCTGACAAATACTAAAGATGTGAGCCGGAAAGCTCTCGGTATGGGAGAAGGAAATGCCTTTGGGGACAGGTGCCAAGATATTTTAATTAGCTATCTCCTCCAAACATAACCCTCAGAAACAAGCAAAAATTGTCTCTAATTCTAAATCCTGAAGTAAAAGCCTTTTCAGAAACCAGGATTTTAATTCTGAAAATTGAGAATGTTCAAGTGGCTAAGAATGAACAAAGAAGGAAAAGAAACCAATGCTGGTGATTATGTTGACCTTGAATTAAGAACCTAGACATTTAGTCCTTAAAGGGAGCCTTTTGGGCTTTAGAGCCCTGTTACTATATTGGGCTTCATTCAACCAACTGAACGACAAGCACTTGCATGAGATCCATTTTTGCTATGGTTCCCTTTCAGATTCATTTTGAACAAGCCAACTTTGAAAAGATTAATGTGGGGGAGAAGCATGGGAAATCCACACACAAACAGGAGCTGCAAAGGAGAATTCAGAGTGAGCCTGGCCAAGCAGAGCGGGAAAGTGTGTTCAGGTGCAGGGAGAACAAAGAGCCAAGGTTGCACCATAAGTGATGTGGAGTGAGGAGAAAGAGTGCAGCACCGTGAATGGAGGGCCTGCTATTCATGCCAAGAAGCCCGAGTTTTATTCTTTGGGGCAGTACTTCCCAAAGTGCTGTATGTTGCAGCGCGTTCAGAAAATAATATTTGTCTGCGTTGGGGTAAAATCACAGGGCCGTCTGCAGCTAGCTCTTCTGTGGCTAGAGCTTTGTGTCAGTGAGTGGAGTCAGGTGGGAGATGTCTCAGTTCAAGTGAAAGGTGAGGAGCCCCCAAAACTAGGAGGTGGGGGTTAAAAAGGAAGACGTTTGTTACAGGTTGAATGGTGGCTAGGCAAATTTCTGGCTTGAGTGACGGGTGGTAACAAAGCATGCCAGTCTGTTACACAAGGAACGTTGGCTGGGGGGTGGGGGGTGGTGGTGGGGGTGCAGATTTACAGAAATTTCTATTGTAAATCAAAATGTTTTCTTTAGGTTGTGTTTGGTCTCTAATTCCATAGACATTCTGAGCATTCGGTTGAAGACATGGGCCTTCAGACAATGACAATTACAGTGTAGGGCTTGTGACTTGTGGTGAACCAGGGGAGCACACAGCTGGCCTTGGAGCCTCAGGAAGACCAGTTTGGGGTTTTATGTTTGGGGGTATGTCGGTGAAGGTTTGCCAGAGAAAGTGACTCCTCACATGAGCCTTGTTAGGATAAATAGGCTCCACTTATTCCTTACTAGGCTGAATAGGCAATAAAGAGGTGTGTGTGTGTGTGTGTCTGCAGGGATGGTGCAGTCACTGCGTGGATAAGGAGAAAAACAAGCAGGTAGCCTGAGAGTGCAGAGAACAACAGGTTTTTGGTACTTTGGGGGTATAACAAATACACAGAACTTTCCTGAGTTGTGGCAATGTGGCTCACGTGCTCTGAGAGATTTTGCAAACTTCTCTTGATTTCTAATTGGATGAGCACAAGCGGAGTTTGGAGAACTTTGGGCATTTTGTTATAAGCCCTCCTTGCTTCCTGCACTTGGGTATGTTCAAGTTTCCTTGATGTGTCTTCTGCTCATCAAGAGAGGGAAGGAAGAGAGAAGAGGCTTCTAATGAGACTGTTCTACGTGACCTTCAGTGTTGAACTGCATTGTGAGGAGGCATGTTTCAGACCCCCTAGGCCCTGGCTGCCTTTACAGACTTGGTCCAAGGCGGATACACTTAACCGTGCTCTTACTGAGTTGGCTGTGGCCTGATGGTAGGGATAAGGGAGGTTTGGGGTCCAAACAGCTGAAGCTACCAGTGTCAGCAGCTCTGGTCACACCAACAGGTAAAAGGGCTGGAAAACATAAGCTTACCCAGAGTTCTGGCTGGAACAATCTTGTCATGTTTTAGCCACATTATGTCATAATCCAGCTTATGCTTTAAAAGCTGACATAAACTTCTTGTCTGCTTCCTCCAACTGGAATTTGGCTTACCAAGTAATTCTTCTCAGGGGTTCTTTCAGCAGTGAAATTTTGGGCTTTGGGAAATGTTTGTGGTGATGAAAAAGTTTCGCTTTGGCTCCGAAAGTGTAAATACCATTTGTTATATTGCCATTTTCACCATGTTCCGACATGTAATTTAAAGAATTGGATCCTGAACAGCTCCTTCTGGCTCGGGTGCTGAAGCAGGCATGAAGGGGCGAGGAAGGCAGCAGGAAGCCTGGCCAGATCCCTCCCCGCGCTCAGCAAGCTGCTCTGGGAGCCTGTGATGTAGGTGCTCCTGCTCGGTCACCTGCCCGCTCCTGGAAGAAGGCAGGCCCAGGAGCCTCACTGTGAATTCCCCTTGCTTTCCCGGGGACAGCCAGGCCGGGAGAAGCCTGTCCTACAGCACTCCCCTGCTCACCTAACTTGTTTGCAGAACTAACTGGCTCTGATAGGAAATTGAAGTGGGAAGAAAGCAAAGGTCAAAAAAAAAAAAAAACAGGTTTATCCACAGCACCTGCCACTCCCATCGACCTCGAAAACCTCAGGATGGACATAGGACAAGTGGCTTGATCACACTGTAAAGCACTCTCCACTCTGCTTCATGTGATGATATTTGGGGAATATCTGTTTTCATAGATGGAGCAGCCCAGCTGGGCAATCTCATTTCCATGATGATGCACACACCTCTGTTAACCCTGTGATTCTTTGAGATGCATTGGAGGGAATCCTTCCAATGGTCTGTTAATATATGAGCCCATCCCATACAAAGGCCCTGGCCAGTGACTTTAAACCATTTTGGTTTGCCTGTTGAGATCCCCTAGAACTCATGGCATGATTGTCTTCCTCTTTTTTGAGTTGCCATTGGCTCAGTTCACAGACTGATTGGGTTGTTTGGGTTAAGGGAGATAAAGATGGTGGCCAGAGGAGCATCCTGGAGAGACTGGAATGTCCACCCAGCCGGGAGGTGTTTGCTCTGCCCAAGCACTCCTGAGGATCAGAGTGGACCCATCAGCTTCACCCTTTTGGGTGGCAGGAAGGGAGGGAAGGCTTTTTCCACATTAATTCTGATTGTGCTATTTATTTCCTTTGGTTTTCCTCTGAGGGGAAAAATATCAAGGAGCAATATGGTATACAAATTTTAACTTTTTGTCTTAAAATAACATGAGTAAAATAAAAAATTGTTTTCAAATTTTGGGAATTTAATATTTCATTGGATTCAAGTTCTACCCAATATAATTTACTGAATGTTAAAATTTTCATATCTAGCTGATTTCAAGTGCATATATTCTGAACGCAATTTCCAAAGCAAAACTTATTTTCCTTGAAATTGGTTCCATGATTTATTGTGACTTGTTCATTTGGACTATCTGTTTTGTGACAGTAAATATACAGAAATATCTATCTAAATAATGTATATGCATATTCTTTTTCTCACATAACATTTATTATCTGTTCATCAGTAATGCATGTGACTTCATTTGTTTCTGCAACTCCAAGCACAAGTGCACAATCTTTTCTACTATGAAGGAAGGGGCAGACAGGGTAAGGCTGTGAGGCAAACAGCAAACATGCAACAGATATAACCCTGTGTACCCCTCTGCAGCGCAACCCAAGAGGGACTGGATCATACAAGAGTCATGCAGATGTAGCTTAATCTATGTTGCCTTCAGACAAATGGAAGAAATAAAATCTAGTTTTGAGATTATCATCCTAGGAATTTCATGGCCTGATGTGCATTGTCTTCAGGCATGTGCCATTTATGACACAGGGGAACAGAGTCCCCATGTCTAAAAACCTCCAGCAAACTCCTTTAAAGCTGTGATCTTTCATCCAGATGTCTAGGCTGCCAATGGTAGGAGCAAACTTCACGATGGACTGGCCTTTTTATGGCATGAGCTAGCTGGATGTCAGGGATTATGTGGGCCTGGTCCTATATGGTGCTTGGACTGTGGGTGTGGGCAGGTGCCCCAGGTAAGACACCGCAGATCATGGGCACAGGTGTGTACTTGCTGGGGAGGGGTTCCTGTCAGATGTTCCCTGAGCCTGTAGGACTGGCCTTGCTCTTTCTGTTCACACTTCTTGGCCTAGTAGAGAGAGGAAAGGTTTTTCCCTCACAGACAATGGGATCTCAGCATTTCCAGCCGAAGATCTCAACAGTTGGATCAGAGAGTGCAAGGCCAATGGCAACGCTTCCTCTAAGAGCAACAGATCAGAAGGTAGCTTCCAGAGATGTTTCACCAGGAATTCAAACAAACTGTCCTGTCAGCTGTTGCTTTGTGTCTCCTTCCTTCTACAGATCCTTCCTCCTCTCACTTTTCAGTTTTGTCCCCTTTTTTTTAACTTCTCTCCCCCTCTCCCTAAATGGAGCTTTCCCATGCTTCTCTTTCCATCTCCCTGATCCCCATTCCAAACTGGCCCACCCTCCTGGCTGCATCTTATGTTCCAGATCTCTCCTGGCACTTAAAATAATGTAGCTGACCTGGTTCCTACTCCTTCAAGAATCAATTTGTCTAAAATATAGTTAAGCTGCTCTGAGGTCTATGCATTGTCAGTTTTAGGTACCATATTTTCATTTTCTTATCCTGTGTCTTCTGGCATTTAACATTTTTAAGCAGTAGTCTATTTCTAATGTGGGCATTTAAGGCGCCATATCAGATCAGAAGGGAAGATATTTAGAGGGCAGGAGGACGTTCTGTTGTCTCTAGCAATGTAGACACTACCTCCATAGAGGACCGGCTCTGTTTGCCACATGCCCTTTGAAACCTTTTGTGAAACTTTAGAACAGTCCTTTTTTTTTTTTTTTTTTTTTTGAATGCCTACACTTTCTGATGGCAAACGTTCACTGAAGAAAGAATTATTCTGTTTTCTCCATTTTTGTGTGCTGACCCACATCCTCTTTCTGGTGAACAGTGGCCTCAACTATTTCCCTACAGCAATATGACTGAATTGTCCAAACTTTTCCTTCTAAGGATCCTGGATGAAATTCCAGGGATATGGCATTAAAGTGCAACTCAGCTAAATCAACTTTGTGTCAGGTCTTAAAGATAATGTAGTTCAATCAGTCCAAGGATAATATATAAAATGTATTTGCCATCCCTAGGCAAGATGGCTGATCTCTCGAGCCAACTCCAAGCAAATCTGAGTTATTGTTTGTGTGCCGTATTGGGAACTGTGAAGTCTTTCCCTGACTCTGTTGGAAAGAAGGCCGTGAGCTAGTAGCAAGGTCTTCCCGAGAGGGGGACCAGTTTTATCTGCCCTCCTGGATCTCAGTGATGGGTTGAACTCCATGGCTACCCAAGATCACCCTTTAATCATCAATAAAGATATTCTAAAACACACACAGACACAACGTCAGAAATTCACTACTCCTTTAGGAGTCTTTTGGAGAGAATTTTATGTTCCATTCGACCTTTTGTTTGAGATACAGAAATTCCTGAGCATAAAAATGTAGTAAGGCAGCTCAAGCTGCTTGTCAAATTGCAAAGTGGAAACCTCAGCTTACAACAAATTGGTCTAATTAAGCCTTATTAAAATCGGTACCCTGGGGTGAATTTTTATCCCTTGCACAAAGGATGACATTGCAGAATTCCCATACTATGCAGGCGAGTCTGATGCTTTTATGGGTGAATTTTCCAAATTGGGGTGGCAAATGTGCCAGGGACTGCATCCCTGAAGCACAGGGGAATGTGTAACTGCTCAGTAATTGCAGTTTTCATTTGGGCAAATTAAATGGAAGTGAAAACAAAAGCCATGTCCTGTCTCTGCAGGCGTCTGGGTGAGCCAGGCTCAGAATGGGGGTGGGGAGTGGGGGCTGTCACAGGTGCTCCTGGGAACACAGCTCTCATCCTCTCCACTTCCCACAACTGCCCCTCATCTCACTTTGTTTTCTCCTTCCTTGAAACCTCAGGTGGGGTGGGGGGCCAGGGATCCTAACAGAGGGAAAAGAATCCCATCAGATAAGGTCCCTCTGCAGGGTTGGCCATGCTGACTTTGTAGGATAAGCTTCCATTCTAATGGGACTGCTATGTGGGGTGAGGACACGGTAGCCACTGGAGGTAGACTTCAAGGAGGAGAGCATGGAGAGCTGTCATCACAAGGCAGGACATGCTGCTCTCTGCTCCTTCCACTGAGCCCCACTTCGCCATCGTCCTCAGCTGCCCTTGCAGGGTCAGGAAAAGAGTGACTACATGGGAACAGTGGGAAATGGAGACTCATCCAATGGGTGAGTCCATGAATGTGGGGGTGCTGGCTGCACCCCAACACAGGGGTCACTGAAGACAAGTAGCCTGGTCTCTTCTGCATCCTGTGCCCTCAGTTCCAGACTCAAGCTGTTCAGCTGCCCCCTAGCCACCTCCAGGGGGAAGTCTAGCCTGCAGCTCACACTACAGCTCAACTTTCTCTCACTGTTCTCCTCTCTGACCTCTCCTCCCACCAACTCCTACATTTCAGTAGATGGGCCATGCTTCTCGTCCCAGAGGCCTGGGCAAGGGCGAGCTTGGAGAAAGTTTATTTTGGGAAGGGACCCCAGGGCACAATAGTAAAGGATTGGGGAGAGTCAAATGGAAAGAGGGAAATCCCACCCCAGGGGGTATGGCTGAGCTTGTTACTGCCCTGGGCTCCTGGGGACTCACTTTCAGTGGCTTCTCTCCAGAGAACCTGGGTGCATGTTACCAACCTGCTGCAAAGCACCACTGGTCAGAGGATGTCCCCATGGTATGAATTTCCTGGACCTTCCGGGCTTCCACAGGTCCCCGAATGCCTGGGGCAGAAAGGGCAGGAGACATAAAGTGCAGTGAGGTTGGGGTCCTGCCAGGTTACACCCACGGGCACCCCGTTGCCATAGTAACTATGGGAATGAAAAGGTGAGTGGGGAGGTTATGAAGGGCGCAGCAGCTGGGAGCCATCCTTGACTCCGCACTCCCCGAGCCTCATGTTCGAGTAATTGTTGTCAACCTGACTTTTAAAATATATCCCAAATCTCTCACCAGGCCACAGCTCCTGCCGTGGTCCAAACTATCAACATCTCTTACTGTTGTGAGAGTTTTCTGATGGCCTTCCCACCCCTACCCTCACTTCCTTTCTCCCCACCCCCCATTCTCCACCCTCACCCACCCACCAATTCACCCTGAAGGTAGGAGTCAGAATAAACCTTTAAAAGCTCTATCATAGCATGGCCTGCCTCCTTTCGAAATCCAGCAACTACTCATCTCAGCTGGAATAAAATCCCAAATCCTTCCTAGGACCTACACAAGGTCCTTCCTAGGACCTGTATGTTTGGACTCTTCGGTCCCTTTCTGATCTCCTTGATTCCTTCTTGCACTCCTCTCCTCCTCTCACTCTGCTTCAGACACTCAGCTCTCCATAGACCTCTCTGCTGTCTTCAGGTGCCAGACTTGGTCTCACTTCCAGGCTTTTGAAGTTGCTGTTTCCTCTTCCCAGAATGCTGTTCCCACAGCTATTTGTTTGTTTCACTCATGTGACACACAACTTGCAAAGCCTCATGCAAGAGCTTGGGGTAAAGGTAGGAGGAAATACGAGAAGCCTGTTGCCTTCCCTGGGAGATTGTCCTCAGGGTCTGGTCTCTTACGCATTTTTTTGTTGTTGTTGTCATGGTTTAGCTGTTCCATCCTTTTCTGTCTGTAAAACTTTGAGGAGTATTTGTTTTCTTTCTCCTACCCAAAGCTCCCCTATGTATTTCCAGTGGCATCAGTGGAGTTCCTGTAGCCAGCACCAGGAGCATGGGATTTGCAATTAGAAAAAGTTAGCTTTATATTCCAGGTTCCCTATTAATGTGTAGTGTGACCTTGAAAAAATTGCTTAATCTTTCTGAACCCCTGTTTCATCAACTGTAAAATGAAGACAATCCATCCTCATTAAATTGTCATGAGAATTTTAATGAGATTGTATACTTCCCCCCACCCCCTTCTGTGCCCTTTATAAAAATAGATCACTTACAAATTAGATGTTTTAAAGTCTGAGGCAGTCTATTGTCATTTTCAAGAGATAAATTCCTAGCAGGAGGGTGTCTGATATACACACACACACACACACACACACACACACATATAGAAGATATGGGGGAGTTTATCACTCACTTCTTTTAGAACAACCTCCCACAGGTCTGAGGATGTTGAAAACAGAAAGGCATTTAAATGTAGACATAGATCATAGGAGGACAAAATCCTCACATGGAGCCAGATGAAAGTCTATTCAATGAGAGAGCAGATAGCCAGGAATCCCTAGATGCCCTGGGCTTTCTCTCCATTGTATTTTCTCTGGAAGGCCTGTGCCAGGAGAATCACAGAGAAGCCAAAGTCCCTATCAGAGTAAACTGAAAATTCTAGATACAGGAGTGAATCATTTTTTTGTTTGCCAGAGAACACTTCTACTTCAATGGCTGTGAACCTAGGACTGTGATCTAGAAGCCTCTAGAGGATATCAGCATTCTTTGGGCCATAGTAGGTGCATCATCCATCTGAGGGAGCCCTCACTTCTTACAGATGAGCACAATGAGGGATAGAAAGGTGGAATGTATATGCAGATTTAGCAGCCCAAATATATGCAGCTAATAAATGGCAAAGCCAGGAATGAAAAA
Organism: Canis lupus baileyi; assembly: GCF_048164855.1. Taxonomy (NCBI): domain Eukaryota; kingdom Metazoa; phylum Chordata; class Mammalia; order Carnivora; family Canidae; genus Canis; species Canis lupus. The sequence goes on along the minus strand of NC_132855.1, from coordinate 14,885,340 downwards.
GTCCATTTGATTCACATGATTTCCCTAGCCACTGTGAAGCCCCGACATAAGAGGTAGATATTCTACTGAGTTCAAGCATCCTGTTTATTACCTGAGGGAGGAGGAAGGTGAGGAGGATTAGGCCATCAGCAGGCATTGCCATGGAACCTGAAGACAGTTGGGGAACCCATGCCCTTCCTTAGGGTACCAAAGCATAGGTAGCAAGTCCTGGACCAATGAGACATGGGAACACAGATGTTAATGAGGGAGGAGAAGTGCGTCAAAAAGGAAGACATCAGAGACACTATGCCTTCCTCATTGTCCCTTCCAGTTACAGAAGAAAGAGGCTATGCTTTCAATGAAAGCCCTAGGGGGTCACTTTCCAGCTGCAGGACTCAGGGCATGGGGTTTGCAGGGGTATAGTGCTTCAGGGAAGTTGCTGAGGGGACACAGAAGGGGTCAGCTAGGAAGGTTTGCTGTGCAGAGTCCTTGTTAGGATGGGATTGGAGGGTTGGTTCTCTACCAAATCCATTAATGTGCTCCATGAGAAAGAGCTAGAATTTGGATTCTCCCCATGCCTCTACGCTGGAAGTATACTACAAATAGCACTAGTTATGTAAAATAGGATTTCTGTCACTTTTGCTGTAATTCTCCTGCCACTTTCCCATCCATACCTCAGCTGACCCGGAGTCACCAGAATGAGACAAAGCAAGAGAAAATAGATGTTGGACTAGTGGGTACAGGGGTTTAGACCTTCAACACATGAATGGAGGGGGGACATGGTCAGTCCCTGAGAGCTGACTTCCTCTGACACTGCACTGACAGAGTTCTCTTGTTCCTGCCAGTCAGGGGAAGGAGGGGTGTATCCATGTTCTCCCCTTGGCCCCTACTGACACACTGGGTGCAGCGGCGGTTCATCACTATCGCTGGCAGGAGGGGAGGTTAAGGTTTTCCACTAGCCCTCTACTGATACCACCAGGCTCAGAGAGGGGGCCCCTTGTTGTTGCTCCCCACATGGCCTCCCCTGCACTGAGGGGTGCTCCTTATTACCATCAGGGGATAGGAAAGTCCTAGTCTCCTATTCAGTCTTCTCTAACACCACCCGCAGGGGAGGGAGGCATCTCATTATAGCCTGGTGAGTATGGAAGTCTATGCTTCCCAACTGACTTTTGCTCAAAAGTAGACTCTCCTCAATTTTGCTGGACCCTATGTGTTGGAAGCAAATCACCACGGCCTAGCCCACTTCTCAGAGAAAGGTGTTACAATAGGGGTCAGGGCTCGCTGGGTGCCATGTCTGAAACCACCTACCACAGGGAGTAGAACACTGGTTAATAGTGCTTGACTAAAGGAATTACTCACCTAAGTCAGAGCCAGTAAAAGGGATCTACAGGCACAGGAAGCACATAATCTGGAAATAAGAACCGAGGCTATTCTCTCATCAGCTGCTTGGGTAGGGAATCTCTGCATCTCTTGTTCTTCTGCTTTTCTTAGCTAATTGGCTACCTTTAATTGGCTCCACACTGGCCACTGCCTACTACTCAATTTGTCTTCTAGATGCATTCTTATTCATTCTCATTCTATTTTTCCTCCAGAAGTCTACACTAAAGAGTTCCCTTTCTATATGGCTTTAGACTGGGTTTGGCTATTATGTAGGACTGGCCAAGGTCTGGAGAGAATAAATAGAAAAAGATCTAGTACTTACTTCTCAATTCCTCTTGTTCGCCAACTAAAGGTCACATGGCTGTATCCACACAACTCTTTCTAGATCTTAGTGACTGCCCCTCTCTTGCTCCTTCTTACCTTTTGTTGGTGATGGTGTCTGCAATGACTGGACCTGGGATATTGCATTATTCTTTGTGGTTTTCCTACCCACACCCACACCTTTTTAAATAGCCCATTTTAAAAACTGTCCTCAAAATAATTAATTTGAATATGTCATCTGTTTTTCTGCAGAGACCGTGATCGATGTAGCCTTATTTGACCTCAATTTACCTCTTGACATTAGGGAGTCAGTTTCTTCTGACTCAATCTCTCAAATTCACTTTCGGATATCCAAGAGCAGAATCTAATTATTCCAGAAATATTTTTGATTGCTTCTGCCACTTTGGGGTCAAATCTCATTCCTAATCTAATTAACCGTTGGCTGCAGATTGAGGATGGGATGGGGGACCCAGGTGCCTTGGGAAGTATAGGTTGCCTCAGAAATAGAGATATGCTAGAAAGGACATTATTGTCATTTCTATAATGAGGTAAGGGGACTGTAAGATCCCCTCTCTATCAATTCTTGTTTTCAGTGTCATCCCTGATTTGACTCCATCCTCAGTCAACTCTTTCTGCTTATAATAACTGCCCTGGGGAGCTTTCCTATACTGTTTCTCTGATCCACATCAAGAATCAAGTAGAAGAAGTGTGCCTGGGTGGCTGAGTCAGTTAAGCATCTGACTCTTGATTTTGGCTCACATCATGATTTCAGGGTTGTGATATGGAGACCTGCCTCAGGCTGTGCACTGGGTGTGGAGCCTGCTTGAGATTCTCTCTCTTCCTCTCCCTCTGCCCCTCCCTTTCCCCTTCCCTGTTCACTTGCACATGTGTGCACCCTCTCTGTCTCTCTCTCTCTCGAAAAAAAATAATCAAGTAGAGGAGCTGTGCAGCTGTGTTTCTCTGTCTACAATGAAGAAAGTGAGGATCTGATTGGGGATATATCAAACTTAGAATAACACAACAATTAAATGGAAGGATTGGAATTCAAGGTCAATTGCACTTACTGTTAGCATTTAACATACCGCAGATAGTTCTCATATTCTTCACATGGATTGCCAGTATCTGGGGAAAAAAAGGTGTCATTTTTGATCTCTCCTAGGGTGTTTATATGTTAGTATGGAATAAAATCCAAGTGATGAATAGGTGAAGCTGCACTGGAATAGATTTAATGGGAGAGGGGTTCTCCTGGGGCTTTTGATATCAACAGATGGACAAGTTGATGCTTATTATTGGGTCTGCTCTTGCCAGATAGGTAAAGGGAGCACTCTATCTCCTACCTGTGAGATGGTGAAGAAAGTTTAACATCAACTATGAGTCTTGAGGATAGGATATAGGATAAATTCTAAAAGCATTCCTTTAAGGAAAACTCTCATCTCCCAAATTGGATATTGGTGCCATTTTTCCTCTACTCACAACTGCACCAACAAATTTCTCTAATACAGATTCATTATTCTCCAGTTTAATTAATGAACTTCCATAATTAATGAATTAGGAGCTCCATGAAGTCCAGGATTGTGTTTTGCTCATTTCTGTTAACACTGAGATACCAAGTAGTAGCCAGCAGTATTCCATGAGATAGACTTTCAAGGCTGGTCAAGTAGAGTAGTTCCAAAGCTCCCAGGCAAAAAAGCTTTTTACAGTGACTTTACAGAGGTCAAGTCATTTGAAAATTTAACCAGAAGAAATTGGCTTTTCAAATTACATAGGCGATTTTTTTTCTAAGGTGGTAAAGACATTGGCAAAAAGCTGCACAGATTTCAAAAATCAGTGTAAACAAACCTCATCAATGCCTAGACCATTTCAAAAATGAGCAGGTCACATTTTGTAAGCCTCCTCATATATCCAGAGGATTATGAAAAACCTGAGTAGAAAGACAGAATATAAGAATTTAAAAGAATATGTACCATGGAGTCATAGATCATTTAGACTTTAGTGGCTATGTGACTTTGGGCAAGTAGCTTTCCTTTGAGCCTGTTTTTCTCATGCAATGAAAATAATGCCATCTAATCCCACTGGGAAGATTGGTTTAAAACTTATGCAAGTTACTTAGCATAGTGGCTGGCACATGTTATTTCTCAAAAATTGAGAGATATTTATACTATTACTATTATAGACATCAACCCAAATGCAGGCAGCCCAAATCTATAAATGTTAAAACGACAGCAAAAGAACTTGCCTCATGTCCGCCACTGACAAGAAATGGGCTACTGCCTCTAAAGAAAGCTGTTGGAGACCTGGTAAATCTCCAACCCACAGTCAAGAAGGGTTAAGTGTTGGAGGTTTCTCCTATCAGAGATTTTATTCCTGCCACCATATTAATAGAGTGGTTTATTTTCTCTTCTTCATCTTCTATGTCCAAGGGTCTCATGGGGTTGAAGCAGAGTGGTACAGGTTCCATTTCTTACTCTGTCACTCCAGAGCTCATTGTTGTTAGATGAGTCACACCTAATCAAAAAAATTTCCCAATAGACATGCATTCCTCTCTTGCATGACGTATGACTCTTCTGTACCTACAAGATGCTGCATCTTTGTGTCGGTTGCACAAATGTTTATTTTGTCATGGAGCCCTCAGAAGTCCTACAAACTATGTTGTATTTGAGGGAGAAAAAGGCATCTATGAAATCCACATTTAGAATGCTCTAGGCATTCAGATAGGTTTCAGTGTTAGGAGAAATGAGAAAACAGATAGTTCTAGAAAAGAATAAATAAACCTATCAACCTCACATCTTCCCTGCATTATCACATTTGAGAAACCAGCACAGAGTGATGCTGATCACTTTATCTGGATTTGCACGCATTTTGCAGGTATCAGAGTTATTCACTCCACCATTTACTGGTTATTTGATCTTAGACAAACGATTTGCATTCTCTGAATTCCACTTGTTATCTGTAAAATGGGTATAAAGGGAACATGATAGGATCCCTGAAGTTTGTTCCAGAAAAAGAAGATAATTTCTTCACAGCAAACCCTTCTTTCCTTACCAATGCTGCATTACTCTCATACTTGAGCAAAGATATCAACTTCTAGAAATGGCTGACACAGGGTAGACAGCTATGGATGTATAAGGAGAAGAGAGGCTCTAAAACAATGTACCAGATCTTGGCCTAAGAATTTGATCTTAACTTTTTATATTTTTAAAGGAAAACTATGATTTCAAAACATTAGAGTTTCTTTGTTTGGAGAAAAATTTCCATGGTCTCTATTGATCGTGAACATTCCTATTCAAAAATAGGCCAGATTAACTTCAGGCATGTAGCTTGGTTTCTCATATCATTACTTGGATAATAAATAGATGGATGTTCCTGATATCCTAAATAATTTGGGAAAACTCATGTGACATGGATACACCAGGAAGAAAAATAAAATGATTTTAAAAATAAATGATTGGAATGTTGCTTATATGTAAGATGGAATTTGGCAGGGGGGCAAGACCAATTTCTCTGCTAAGGACAAGTAAAACAATCAGGATAAAAATATAAGAATAATTACTTTAAAGAAAGTAGGGATCTGCTGAAGCAATGAGGATTGAAAGATTGAGACAGGAGAGGTCAGAACCACTGAGAGGTGAACTGAAAGTCTGTTGCTGCTTTTGGCCTGTGGCCATTTGCCTGATTCTGGGCAAGAACAAGAGGCTGACCATCCAACTGGGCTCAGAGAAAGAGAAAAATGGATGACAGACAAATGACTGGGGCTTTTTGTGGTCTTTGGGACTGAAATGAAAAATCTGAGATAAGATAAAAACGTGAACAGTAGTCTTGTTGTGCAAAGAAAACAGTCAGATTTAAGAGTCAACATGAACACACTGGACTCAGCTAAAAGCCCCGAAGAATGGGGGCACCTGGGTGGCTCAGTGGGTGTCTGACTCTTGATTTCAGCTCAGGTCACAATTTTGGGGTTGTGGGATTGAGCCCTGTGTTGGGCTCTGTGCTGAGCATAGAACTTGCTTGGGATTCTGTTTCTCCATATGCCTCTCACCCACCCTACCCCTCACCCCTACTCATGTTCTCTCTCTTAAAAAAAAAAAAAAAAGCCCTACAGAACTGTACGCTAGAAACAAGGGTGAACCAGAAGTAGACTAAGCCTAACAAAACTTTCAAAGTGGCCCAGATTCATCTCAGTTTATGACTAGATTAAAATGATCAGCCCCTCCCTCCCCTTTTCTGACAAAAGGGTGAATGAACTTTCTTTGGACTTCTACATTTAAGATAGAAAGGCTTGAAAATTTTACTGAGTACTGAAGTACTGAAAAATATTTTTAAAAATTAAACAGAGAGCTAGAAGCTCTCAGAGCTTAAGTAGATCAGCATCTAAAACTGGGAACTCTAAAGTAGAAGCAGATAGACATGACAGAAAATAGGATTAGTGAACTAGAACTGGTCATGAGAAAATAGCCAAACTGGATAATAACCTAGGGAAAAGATGGGTATCCTGAACTCCAAGGCAGGCCCTCTTAGGTCTTAGAAGATGGCCCTTTGTATTCAGGAAAACTGCTTGAAGGACCTTGTGGGTGGGAAAACAAGAAGCCCTTGTGTTGGTTTCGATGGGAGAGAAATGAGAAAAAAAAAAAGATATCATTTATTCCCCATAAAAAAGTTACATAGAAATTTGTGCGTTGTGTCCTGGGATTCAAAGGGGGTCAAACGACTTCTAAACAGAGGGATGGTACCTGGTGGGATGTGAACAGAGAGATACTCTGTGGCCCAGTTGGTATCCTCCTCACGCCTCCATGGAGCCGTGGAGAACATGGCGTAGGTGAGCTGGGGAGGAGAGCCTGGGCCTGGTCCAGCAGAGTGAGAGCAGCAGCCCGGGAGCTGAGACAGTGAGGAGGTGTTGAGAGTTTAACAGCTAGTGCTGGATTCCCAGCAAGCTGACCTGGGGCGAGCCAGGGCCTTCTGGGAACTTCTCTGACATCTCCATGATTTGACTATGCACATGTCAAGGGATGATGGGGTCACTGAACTTCCCTCGGAGCTGGGGGCTTAAGCCTTTTCATGTGGAGACTCAAGTCCCCCACAGCACAGACCTGAGAGGGGGCTGGCTCCCCACCAGAGTGCTCCTGCCCTCCTGCCCGCCACAGGCCTCAGACCACCCCGCCGCTGTCATCGCAGCCATCCACAGAAGGCGGAGTGGTGTTGATTCAGTTGTCTTCCGTTCCCCTCTCACCCTTCCCCAAAGCCCGCTGCTCCATCCATAAACTGGATGAAGGATGTCAAGTTAGGGATGGTTATCTGGAATCGAATGTGGAGGCTTAATTATCACCGGCAACACCACTAATGAGGAAACCACATGATTGTTCACACACAAGGCTGTGTTGATGGAAACTAATTTATGGCAAGTGCTCTATCCTCCAGGCTTCATTATAAAGGGCCTCTGTCCTCAGGCATCCTCCCTCCCCACACCCCATCCCTCCCCGGCCTGCATCCCTTCTGTTTCATTAGCTCAGTCTCACAGGAAATGGGGAACAGGAGATAGTGCTTTCCACACCTTTTATGGGAAAGGAAGTGATGAGGCCGCAGGGTTGGCTCCGAGCAAGCTCACTGAATAGCCATGCTTTCTTTGGGAGCCTCTCACTTTTCTCCTTGGCTGCCTTTCCCTCATCTCTTTTGCTCTTTCTCTCTCATCCACTCGTTGCCATTTACTAGCTAGCTGCTGGAAGCCTCTCTTTGGCCCCCACCTACTCAGGCTCTTCCATGCTCTTTAGTTCCATAGGAATAAGGATCTGACCTGGGCTGGGGTGCTGGCAGCCAGGGGTGGGAGCAGGGGGTTTCCTGCCTACAGCTGAGGAGAGGGCGGGTAGCCTTCAGGAGGTGGGGCTGGAGAGGTGGTCAGGTGCAGAAAACAAAGCCACTTGGTGGAAAACCAACTGGCAGGGACTTCCCAGTGGACTACTGCGGGGGACGTGGGGAAGCACCAACCAGTGACCAAGACAGAGACAATACAGGTAACCAGCTCAGTGTTGTCCCCCATGTTGCTTCTCTTCTCCAGCAGCTTCCGGGTAGAATCAGCAATAAAACCCACACACTGGCCTTTGTAGCCACAGGTGGGCTTGGCCAAGGCACCCAAGTTCCACACCAGTGCCTGTAAACTGGAAGCTGGCTGCTCCAGAGATGGAGGAGGAGGACGTGGGGCATGCCCATTCTCTGGAGACCATGACACAGATGGACGGAGGGAACTTTGACCAGGTCGAGCCAGTGCATCTCTTCCTCTAGACTGAATCTTCCAGAACAGGGCCTCTTCCTTCCATTTTTGTATGCTCGTTTCCTTCACAGGTCTTGGCATATATGACAGGGACTCAAATCTGGAAGTGCAGTAAAAGAAGAACTAAATGGAGACCTTTTTTTCCCCTAAAGTGACTTCTGCTGATACTGCACCTGGTACGTGTTGGTCTCTACTGGCTCTTGGCCCCCAGAGTTCACACATGGTAGCTCCTCTTCCTCCCTGTGCTTCCTCTGTGTTGGCAGCTGTCAGAACCAGGACAACCACCGCATAATGTGTGTCTCTTTTGGAAGCAGGGAGCCCAACTGAGGGCAGGAAGTTGGGAGGACCATAGCAGAAGCCAAGAGTCTGGGTAGTCTGAAGGCTGGATAATGGAGCGTGAGTTGGAGAGGGCTGGTGGTCTCAGTCAAGGCCAGTTTGGACATGGCAAGTGTCTGGGGCAATGCCATAGATTCTGTGACTCAGTCTGTGTGACCTTGAGCTGGTCACCTTGAGCCTTCCTCCCACTTCTTGCCAGATGAAGCCATACTGGCAGTAGCAATGCAAAGCTCACGTGGGGGCCAAGACCAGGAGGGGGTGTGTTTCATGTCACATGCCACTCCCTTCAGTTGACAGTGGCCCTCTGGAGGGCTGGGTTGATTCTGTAGGTCAGATTTTGACAGGGAAGGGAACTCCAATCCCTTCACAGAGCCTGCCCTTGGGAGGGAGGAGGTGGGACCCTCAGGCTGTGAGTCTGCTGATTCTGTTAAGCCTCTGAAAGTCCCTTACTGGATTCAGACCACCAGGTCTACCTGCAGTGGGATTCACAAGTATTTCAGTCATTAGACAATTCTGTTCTCAATGAAATGACACACACACACACACACACAAAGAGAAAACAAAGAAATGACACAAGTGGTGAAAACATCAATTCCACTTTCCCTTCATGGTAGGCAGGGAAGCAAGGAGGTCTAATAGTTATCAGTCTTCCATTTGAAGCTAAGATCAATTTTTTTCTTTCTTTTTTTTTTTTTAATTTTAATTCCAGTGTGGTTAACTCACAGTGTCATATTAGTTTCAGGTGTGCAATATAGTGATTCAACAATTCCATTTATTACTCAGTGCTCATCATGATTAGTGCACTCTGAATCCCCTTCGCCTATTTCACCCATTCCCCCCACCCACCTCCCCTCCGGTAACCCATCTGTTTGTTCTCTAGAGTTAAGAGATCATTTTCAAGTATAGGAAGAAAGAGCCCCAGAGATGGATTCAAAAGGGTCAATGCTCAGATTTCTCCCAGGCCAGGCTGGAGCCAGTGTGACATCCTCCCCCACCCCCCAGCCCCTGGGGTAGGATACATACTGCTTGGCCAGAGTCTGATTGCTTACCCAGGCCACCAGTCTGGAGCCAGCTCTCTCCCCGCTGTGCCAGTCCTGCTAACAATAGTTACTCACAGGGCTTGTCATTACTTCCAGATTGCTGAAGAGAGTGTTGGCTTTACCTTTCTTTAGTTCTTGTTTTCTTTTTTCAGTGGCCCAATGAATAGGCTTCCGGAGGAGAACAGTAAAGCATGGCTCTTGTTGCTGGATGATCACACAGCGGCTCTGTTTTTCCAAACTGATGGCCTGGCTTGCCAAGAATGAATTAAATGTTTCCACAGAATCATTTGCTTCGCTTCTAATCAGCTCTGTGAAGTATTTTCCTTCCTCCCACTAGTTTAAGAGGGACACACTGACTCCCTTGGTTGGGCACCTCAGGCAAGGGCTTTTGGAAAATGGAGAAATAGAAAACTATGAGAGGCCCTTCTAGAAACTCTGGGGGGCAGGGAATGGAGAAGTCTGGGCTTGGCCTCAGAGCAGCAGACAGGAGAGAAAACACATCAGTGCCCCACCAGGGCTGTGGTGACAGAGATGCTGGGAAGCAGGGATTTCTAGGTCATTGGCCCTGAGGCACAACAAAATCACCAGCAGTAGTCACGGATGCCAATCCCGTGACTTGCTCCTGCTGAAAGATCCCTCCAAACCTATTTCTCTGGCTCAGAGAGACTTCCCAGGGTAACTCATTCACTTTGATCTTCCACTTTGTGGCCTTCTGGCCACCAGTTGCCACAGTGACCATCTGCATCTTGACAAGTCTGGGTACCAGCATTATTGCTACTGTGATGCTTCTCTCCTCTCTGTTCTGGGAGGCCCAGTTGGTTCTCTTTTCCAGTCCAAAGGCCCCATAGTGAGAAAATAGGAAGAATTTCTGTTATCCCCAAGAGTGTCATACTCTTGGAACCATAAAACAGCACTACCTATGTCTTTTCATGTCTTAAGTCTTCTTTGGCTCTCCTCCCCCTTATAGCTCTCTCTTCTGAGGACTCAGGCAGCCCAGCGAGAACCAGGCTAGAGGCCAATCAGAGTGTCACAGCTTTGGGATACAACCCATCATCCCTCATGTCTGTCCTGGGGAGCAATTCCTCACTGAGACTCTTCACATGGCTCTCTTCATCAGCTCCGTACCATTTTTTATTGGGACATTACTTCAGGTTGTTCTCCTGCCATGTAGGGGGGCTTTTTGGAATAAGGTTGACTGGCTTTTGAAGTAGTAAGGGATGCATCTTTCTGGGGTGCCTGGCTGGCTCAGTTGGTTAAGTCTCTGCCTTCAGCTCAAGTCATGATCCTGGAATCCTGAGATTGAGCCCCGTGTAGAGCTCCTTGCTCAGTGGAGAGTTTGCTTCTCCCTCTCCCCATACCTTTCCCCTCTTCAGGTGCTCTTTTCCTCTCTCACAAATAAATAAAATCTTTTAAAAAAGGATTCATCTTCCCAAACTTCCTCTTTTTCTCACATGCACAGTTCATCACTGGGCTTGTCCCACCAGCATTGCATTCCAGATATCTATGAATACCAGAGGGCTCATGAGTTGGTTAACATGGTATCCTATGACACTTAGGCCCTCGCACCGTTTCCACCTGTAGTGCTTATGGTGGATACGGCTAATAGAGAAACTATTTTTTTTCAAAAAAGATTTTATTTAAATTCAATTTGCCAACATATACTATAACACCCACTCATCCTTTCAAGTACCCTCCTTTGTGCCCATTACCCAGGTACCCCATCCCCTCACCCACCTCCCCTTCCACAACCTTTTGTTTGTTTCCCAGAGTTAGGAGTCTCTCATGGTTTATCATTATCTCTAATTTTTCTCCACTCAGTTTCCCTCCTTTCCTTTATAGTCCCTTTCATGATTTCTTATGTTCCACAAATGAGTGAAACCATATGATGATTGTCTTTCTCTGACTGATTTAGGAGAAACTCTTTTCTAGTGAGCCTTAGAATTCTTCTCAACACCATGCATCAGACTCTCCTACCAGTCTACCTGAGTTGGTTCTTAGATGGACACCTTTCCACCTTCCTTAGCATAAGCTCCCCACTGAATCTCCCATCCCTCCAGCCAACACACCAATGAATGGTCAAAAGAAACATATACCTAATGTCACATTGACCCTAACAGGACATGCTCTCTGCTCAGCAGGGAGGGGGTTTGCAGTTTGCCTCACATACATTATAAAATGTAAGCATGCTTGATTGGAGGTAGGGGAGGTGCTGGAGCACAATTCTATTAAGGATAGAATTTGTCCCTTTTTGGAGTTGATGAATGCGCCTCTTTCCACCATTCATTTGTCTCTGTCTCACTGGTTAGGTGAAGGGAGGTTGTATTCTAGAATTTATTGGTCCGGATTAGCTGTAACTGTCCTGGGAGGTAGAGAAGGCGACTTGAGTCTTATCCAACAACATCTCTCCTGAAGTAAACCCTGTCATAACCCAGCCAACCCTGGCCATAAGAGCAGCTGTTATAACTGCACATCCTGCCATGTGGACATTTTGTCCTCAACACAAAAGAAGAGGGAAGTGATGAATTGCAGCTCAATTATTTTTATGAGTTGTCTTGTATATTGGATTCATTAATAGGTGTGTGGGGGGGATTAAGGTAAACAATTAAATTCATTAATAGGTGTGGGGGGGGATTAAGGTAAACAAAATGAATATAATATGTGAAATAGCTAAGACGTTTCTTCATTAATGCACCAAACAAATAACTACAAAAACAAGCAGAAATAAATAACATAACATCCTCAGATTCAGCATGATTCAATTATGATTATGAAGTTCGTGGCTAAGGATCCACTCCTTCTGATTTACTCACTCTGTCTCATCACTACATGGGTTCTCTTACCTGATTATTTGGAGCTTTAATATTTGATTGCATTTCTTCCCATGCTTTTTCATGCCTGTGGTGCTGTTTCCAGTTTGCTGGCTTTGTTTGGGTCCCTGCAGGCTGGTCCTGTGCTGTACTCCAAGATCATAAGAATCCCAGGCTTCAGGTCTGCTGACCTACCTCTGACATTGGACCTGCCCGAGCACTTGTTGTTTCCTCCAACCCAGCCCACAGCACTGTCCCAGGCCTTGTAACATAATTCCAGAGTTGCTCCAGGTTGGGGGTTGAGTAAACTTTCTTTGGCTGGGGGCTGAATCTGGAGTCATTTTTCTTGCAGGTGGTAGATGGAGGTGACAGTTATTATATGGCTTTAAATTCAGGAAGATCTTGGGATAGCTCTTGGATGGACTCCTCCCTAAATGCATGGACCTAGGCAAGTAGTGCCTTCAGAGAGTCTCAGTTTCCCGTCTGTACAGTGGGTTAATGGTAAACATCTCATATATGGATTTAAAGATTAAATAAGAAAACATATGTAAAGCATTTGATGTGGGATGGTTCAATGATTTCTAGTTTCCTTCTCTTCATCCTTCCCTCATGAAACACATAGAGCACGCAAACTCTGTTTCCAATTCCTCTCCTGTATAGAGAAGATGGTCTGATTGAATTTAAATTAAAAAAAAATGTAAAAAAAGAAAAAAAGAGAGAAGATGGTCTGTGATCTACCATGAAGTATTCTATCTTAAAATGGATTCTTGATTCTGCATTCCTGACATCTAATATACCGAAAAGAGCTGAAATTCAATACGTTAAGTGAGGTGCTTTTAATGCATGAGACCGAAACAGAGATTTAGCTTATAATCCAAGTATGCAGGAACATGAGGTGCATTCAGAGGAAGATGCTGCTGGTTGATAGAAATGGAAAGATTCATTCTGTGCTGAGCCATAGTGAAATAACTGAGAAGATGGCTAATGGTTTTAGGATGAAAGCTTTTAGCTCCAGACCACCAGTATTTACATCGGAGGCTGTTGCTGGCTGCTGGGGGAGACTGGCTGGGGCCAGCTGCCATGCTGTGGAGAGTGTGTGCTCTCAGACCAAAGTCTCATGCCCTTGAGTCAGTCTCTCACACTTGCTCAACTCACTCTTATGAGTGAATTTCCTCTCTCATAAAATGGGTACAACAAATGTACTGAACAGGAGTATGAGGACAGTGAAATGAGAAACTAAACAACAACAAGGATTCCAGCAGAGGAGAGGCCTGGACGTGTGTGACTGTCCAGTACAAACTGAAATGGGTTAATGAGTTAGTTTAGTTTGTCTCCTTTAGAAATTGGACCTGAATCTGGAAAAGTATATGCCCATACATCTCTTCTTTTAACCGTGACTAGATTTTTCTGTAGGGTTTTTTTTTTTTTTTTAGTATTTATTTATATATTTGAGAGAGAGAGAGAGAGACAGCATGCGTGCACACGTGCACAAGCAGGGAGAGGGGCAGAGGGAGAGAAACTTAAGCAGACTCTATGCTGAGCATGGAGCCCAAATTGGGGCTTGATCCCATGACCCATGAGATCACGACCTGAGTTGAAACCAAGAATCAGATGCTCAACCAATTGAGGCACGGAGGCATCCCATTTTTCTGTAGAGTTTGATGAAAATGGCTTATTTTAGAGCTTTGGGGCCTAAGTATTTAACATCAACTGATTTCCAGTGAGAAGCTCAGGGGCACCCAATTAGCAATCCCCAGGACTCTCATCTGGTCTCAAAAAATGCTAGTTTTGTGGGACTTCAATAGTTGTTCCTCCAAAAAAATGGGATGCATGTTCTAACATCTTTGGGAATTGTTAAGTAAATAAAATGAAACAGATTACTTACTGCACAGCTTTCCAGATATTTAAATAAGCCACTATACATCTCCAAGATGGGGCCAAGTCACATGCATTGTCTTTCAAAGTGTTTGACCATGGTCCCTATACTTTTTATATGTGGGATGTTTTTAGAGCCCCGTGATCCTTGGCATGCTTTGGCAAACAGTCTTCTAGTAATTTTTATGGGTTTTGGGAAAAATGTTTACACTATAATATTAACCGAGAAAGCAAGCTACTAAATTTCATGTACTGTAAAATCATGATTATGTTAAAATGCATTTAAGAGACTGACAGGAAATATATCAAAATATTAACATATTAACCAAAAGCAGTAATCTCAGGAGGGAAGAATTATGCTTTTATATTTACTTACCTATATTTTCCAATTTTTCTACAATGAACACGTATTATCTTTATCATCCAGAAATTTTACTTTTCTTTTTTCTTTTGGCTAAACAATCTCAGAAAGGATTGTTTCTTTTCCAAGTACAATGTTGGATCCACCTGAATGAAATATGCCTTTCACTGCATCCTGAGAAGATGGAAGAAACATAAAAAGCCTTTAGAAGCCCTTGAGGAATTTTGAGGGCAGTAAAAGCAAAGACTGTAAACCAAAGAAAAACACACAAAGTTGTAAGAGCAGTGAGAGAAAAGTGGGGGCAAGGGATATTGAGTGTCTAAAGAGACAAAAATAAGAAACATAGCCTTTCCTGGAAAGGAAAAGAAAATTCGTGGTAAAAAACAACTGTGTGGTTTTTGTGAAAATCCACCAAGGTAAGGAAGAAGCCAGCCAGTAGCCCAAGGCCAGATGGCTGACAGGAGGTTCCCAGCTCACAACCCACCTTCCTGCCTCCAGCAGGACCACCTCTGAGTCATCAGGGGATTTATTTACATAAGGACAATACTTGGAATCGGTTGACAAGTGGGCTCCTCAAACCCAGTCAGAACCCTGAATCAATGAGGCCTGACAAGGAGCAAAGGGTGCAAGAACGATCTGTGGATAGGGCTAGATGAGCGGTAGGGAGGTGTGAACAGTTTTTGTAAGCCCCACGGATTCCAAAAGTGGCAGTTTAATATACTCTGGAAGTTGACTGGGTTTAAATCTTGGCTCCACCGTTTACACTGGTGTGGTTTGGGATGCATTTCTTATCCTCTTTGTGCTTTAGTTTCTCTAAAATGAGGATAATCTCAATAACGATCTTGTTTTTGAGATATTCCTTAGTGAGGTCATATATGCAAAAGACTTCGCAGTGAGCCCTTTGGAAGTGGCAGCATTAGAATGAATAAAGAAGTGAGTAACAGCTGCAAATAATTATCCAGGGTTTCTGAGATTATAGCACATGGGAATGCCATCCTGATTTCTGGACTTCAAATTACTTCTCTAATGAGTGGCACTGTCGGGCCACAGTCAAGCAACACTCTGCGAGGGGAATTTCTTAACTTGCCTGCCCTGCTCTGCGAATGATGAATGGGAGCACAATGATCAATTAAGTTCAACTTCTCATGTTAGTCAGGTTTTGCTGTGATCATGCTATGTAACAACTCCAGCCCTCCCATAGAAGCAATATTTATTTCTTCCTTACAGGTTTTGAGTAAGCCATGACTCTGGGGTTTTGCTGGGCTCAGTTGGGTGTGGTTTCAGGCTATAGGTCACTTCAGGTCTGCTCCATGGGGGTCTATTCTGAAACTTTGGGTGGGAGCTACCTGGGTCCTGCTCAGGTTCTGGTGGGTGAGAAGGACCCGAGGACGGTAGGAAACTTGCCTGTCTCTGAGACCCTCGGCCTGGAGCACACCATCACGGCACTGACAGGGGACTTGCAATTCTCTGCCTGTAATTATTTTAGGTTTAGAGCTTTTGTCAGGTGAAGATTATTACTCTAATAATTCTTGTCCTTTTTGGGTGTTGCATAAATAAATAAATATATTTACTAAAAATTTATTTTAAAAAATCTATATATATATAAAGAAAGAGGGAGCATTTCTCTTTAAAATATTCAACAAATACATGATTAGGTGAATGAATGAATGAGCCTCTGCAAAAGTACCCACTACAGAAACCCAGGAATACTGACTGTAGGTGGGAGGCAAATGAATACTGGCCCGTGCTTTCTAGACTCTCCTCCCATTCTTAAGTCACTGATCTGTGATTACTTCCTGTTTCCTGTATCAGTTTTTGCTCATCTTCCTTTACCATTCTGTCCCAAAGATAGAGGTTAAAGCTGTTTAAAAAAAAAAAAAAAAAAAAAAAAAAAGCTGTGTAATCATTTCATTCACATATATTTACATTATTATTTAATATCTAAATGAGTAAACTGACCCCAGTTGGAACACTGGTATTCTCTTTCAAGTTTCCTTAGGGAACAGTTCTTCCTCTGGGTGATGTTATTTGCTAAGTTTTATCCATATTAACTGAAAGAGCCCACGTCCCATCCTGGGGGGAGACATTCATTCCCCGAAACCTATCCCTCCTATATATTCACTGTGAGCCTATTTTTCCAAAGCACTGTGTGGAGGGTGGTCGCACCCACGTCCCAGGGCAGGGATAACCTCAGACTACTCCTTTTTGCATCATCAGATAAGCACTGCATCTTTAATGAATGCTCAAGCCAGCTTGTGAGAGTCACATCTGTTTTATGCAAGCAGACAAGGTGAATTATGAAACTAACAGCTTTCTCAGGTATGGGTTCTGCAGTGTGATCAATTATGTATAATGTTCACTCAGGCAAAAAATGAAGTGGCTGCAAGCTGGAGTGCTTCAAGGCTGCTGGACACATTGGACTTGCCAGGTACAGTGGGCTTCTCCCGTCTCAGTACATATGTGGTGTTTGGCCCCTCAAGGTCCCTTTGTAAATTTTGTCTGATTTTATCATTTGCCTGATTTGTCTGATTATGTGCAGGGCACAGAACAGTAACAATGATAGTAACAATGACCATTTTATTGAGTGTGTTAGGTGCTTTGTGTGCGATTAAATCCTCCTAACGAGTCCCTGAAGGAGGTCCTATTATAAGCCCCATTTTACAGGGGAGGAAATGGAGCCTTGGAGAGTTTGTGTAGCTGGGAAAGAGAAAAGTATAGTCAGCGTGGCCTGGAGTTTACATATTATACACTACATTATACTGCTCGTTGGCACTTAATACATTTTAATTAATGTTGGTTGAGTGAATAAATGGATTCATGAGTAAATGTCAGAGTAAATGGTCTCACAGAGGGGATATGAAGGCAAAGGCCCTGTCTGAAAATAGAAGGAGGGTTTATATCCTGTTTGATTTCTAAAGACAGAGAACAGCCGCTGCTGCTTGGCCCCTGACCACATGCTCTTGAAAGTAAAGGCAGAGTAGGTGGAAGGTTCAAACTCCAGCTTTTGCACAAGGCTGCCTTGTTCACCACAGCATCCCCTGCTTCCAGCACAATGGCTGGTACAAATCAGGAGTTGGCAATATCTGATGAATAGGTGAATGAATGAATGAATGAATGATGAATGAAGTTTAGGGATATCTGATGTTATAGCCCCCTGAAATTATAGCCTGTGTGTGATTTCCAAGCACAGAGTAACATTTAGACCTCTAGGTGATGGCATTTGACAAATATGTTCTGCTTTTCGGAAAATCAACTTTAGAAAGATTTCCTTCCTGTTTCATACTGGGGGTGAGGATCATTGGAGAGCCCTCAAAAGATTTCTTGCATAGCCAATAGCTCTTGAAAAGATTTTTAAAAAATTTAAGCTAATGAACGAGACACGTGTGGAGCCTATTTTCCATCAATTTAACATGGCTTTTTTTTTTTAATGAGTTTATAAGCTTGGAAGAGATCTTTAGAGTTTGGTTGACCCTAAAATATTCAAAATATGATTTGAGTCATTTATCCAGCCTGTCTTAGTCCTGAATCAATAACCGACACATGATTTTCCTTCCTTCCTTCTTTTTTTGGGTTGGGGGTGGGTGCGGAGGTATCATAACTAGCTTTGACCTTGAGAAGCCTTGAGTTCTCCAGGTTGGCTTTGATTTTTTTTCTGTTGTCATTAATTTTTACTTGGTAGCCAGTTGGAAAGAGCATATATATCATTATACTAAGATATGGTGCTTTATAGCTCTGTCACTTGAAATATCTGAGCCTTGGATTTCACTTTCAAAAAACAAATACCAAGTGCCTACTTCATGGGACTGTTGTATTAGATGAACAGCTAGGGCCAAGTACAGGGCCCGATGGATGGTCGGCAGTCAATAAACAGGCCCTTTCTCTCTTCAGCTGTGCAAAGCAGTTAGGCCTGGGCTTATTGTATAGCATCCTCCCAGACTGGGCATGACCAAGCTGGGGGTGGATTTTTAAGAGACAGAAGGAAGGTAATGATGTACATGTGCTCTGTGTGTGTGAGGCACTCAATAAATGCCTATTAAGCAGCCAAATGAGCAGAGTGGTGAGCCAGATTAATGAAAAGGCAATGAAAGGAGAGTCATGCTGTTCATACACCAAAACATAATTGTGTTCTTCAGTTTCACATCACAGAATTGTTTTATGTAAGACACCCTAATCATAAGGATCTTTTGCAGGAGTAGAGGAATGTATTGGAAAGACCTGGGTTTGAATCCTGCTTTTATTATATACACCTGTGAATTCTGGCAACTTCTTTAACTGAGTCAGTTTATTCACACGTAAAGTGTGGATAGCAGGGCTCTATGCATTGTGGGAGGATTCAGTAGCTAACTCAGCATACAAGACACTCTTCTCAGTGGAAAACCTGTTGTAAACGCTCAGTATACGGTAGTTACCAATTTCTTCCTTTTTCTTTTTCCTCATAAGTAAAACAGGAATAATGGTAGGGCCTTACTTACAAGAGTGGTTACTAAGATCAAATGTAAAACACTTAGATGAATGGCTCTCCCCTAGAGAAAGCTGCACGAGTTTGATGTTAATTTGTTTTCATAGGGTACTTCTGTGATGGAGACAGGGTACAGCAAGTCTGTGTTAAAAATATTTTTCTACTTGAATCTAGACAAGAAATACACATGAAAGGAAATAAATAGCTCATGTATCGTAGCTGCTTTTTTTTTTTTTTTTCTTTTAGGGCATTTGGGCTTTTAGTTGTCTTTCCATGGCATTTCAAGGTTGGTCAACTTAACTTGGAAATATTTAAATAAACTGTGATGGAAAACATTTTCCATCCTGCCCCGGCCAGATTCTCCACTCGAGGGCTGATCCCAGATGCTACTGATATTCTGAGTCCAGATCAGCATTGAATTTATTGAAATGCAGTGTCTGAAGCTCAAGTACAAGAAGATACAAATGGGGAAAGATGCCCAGTGTCCACAGGGCGTGACCTAAATGACTTCCATGGTCAATATGGACGACTGATCCTTGGCACGTACGACTTCCCTCTGTGTTTCACAATTGCCTGAGCATGGCTGGCTCCCCAGTGGGGCCACATGGACTCGTTTCTACTTTGGCATGGGTGTGATGGGACTGAAGGAATGATTCAGAGCCCCTGGTTCCATTTCTTCCAGGCTGTGTGATCTCAAATGAATTGGCTCCTTTCTTAAAAAATGTTCTAAAAAAAAGCCTATCCCAGGGTCTTCCTGAAGATTAAATAGAACACATATAGGAAGGCCCATAGCAAACTAAAGTGTTCTGTAAACACGGAGACTTTTGTCCTCTGGACTTTTAGGTCTGTTCTTTTTTTTTCTGCTTTGGCTCCTTTCTGGCTTCCTCCCCACTTGTATATTTCCACAACTGCCCAGGAGCTTCTCTGAACAGCTCCCTTCTTTCTTCTGCCTCTGTGGTCCTTCTCCCTTTGAGGTTAACTGGCTGAGGGACTGGGAAGGGCAGAAGCCGAGGCTGGAGATGATGGGTGAGAGGCTGGGCTATTTGCTTTCTGCTGCCTTTTTTGGAAGTGAGTTAAAAAAAAAAGTAGGAGATATTCACAGCGACTTGAGCATAGCTGAAATGGGGCAGGGGCAGGACCCTAATAAATTTAGGCTTCCACAGTAGGTCTCAGGTAGGAGGCAATTGGGAGGGAACTTCTGGGCCAGTGGTAGTGAAGTCTGCACTTTCGTCTTATTCCTATTCTAATCTCAGGGTTAAGCCATCTTGTGCTCTAATTCTGTTTTCTCTGCATGGATCATTCTTATTTGGCCTGGTACTAGGGCTCTTTCACTCAGCAAATACTAGCAGAGTCCTCATGGCATTATTCAATATGATACAACAACATTTTGAAGATCTGTGTAACTTATGTGAGTGTTGCAGAGAGTCCAATATACGTAGAAGTGTTGATTTCAACACTGTAATCCATGGGTTATTACCCTGCATATCATGCCAACCTGGGATCCACACACCAAATCCAGCCTCTCCATCTCCTTAACCACCTCCACTACTCCAGTCCAAGCTACTAATTTCCTTCACTGCACCAGCCCAATGGTTTCCAGTTGCTGCTCCAACGTCCATTTCTCTTCTCTTGCAATCCCCCTATAATCCATTTTTCACAAGAAGCCTGCAGAGAGTGACCTTTTAAAAATGTAAATCAGATAATATTGCTCTCCTGCTCAAATCTGCCAATGGTTTCGAGTAAAAAAATCCAAGGTCTTTATCCTACTTTATAAACTTCTAAGTCTGCCCTGTCAAATTCTGAAGCCACTGGCCTCATGTGGCTATTGAGCACTTAAATGGGGCTGGTCCACAATGAGATATGCTGTCAGTGTAAAATATACACCAGATTTTGAAGGCTTTGAATGAAAAAAAAAAAAAGGAATGAAAATCTCTCAGTAATTTTTATATTGATTATATGCTGAATTGATAATATTTTAGATATGTTGGGTGAAGTAAAATCTAGTATTAAAATTATTTTCACCAGTTTTTAATATATATTTATATATATTTATATATATTGTATACTTTTATATATATATATATATATATATATATATATATATATATATATATGACTACCAGAGAATTTTCAATGATGTGTGGTGGCTTGCATATGTTTACATTGGATGGTGTTGTTCTAAATGAATCTAAATCTCAGCCATACTGCTCTTCTTTCTTTTCCATGAACAGGCAGTGCTCGGTTCTATTCTAGAGCATTCACTCTCACTGTTAACTCTGCATGCTTCCCCCTGGTCTGGGCATGGATGGCTCCATCTCTTCATTTAGATTTCAACTAAATGTCACCAGCTTCGAGATATCTACACTAAACATCCTATCAAATGATTCTGTTGCTTTTTATACCTGTAGCATCCTAGCTATTCTCTGTATAACATTGGTCATGGACTGATAACTTCTTGCCTTCTCTTCTTACCTCTCTTCTTCTTTTCTCACTTCCCCGTTATTATGTCTATAAAAGAAGGCACTTTGTCTTGCTCATTGTTGAATGATGGTGATAAGAATAGATCTTGGCATAGAGAAAGCACTAAAACAAAATTTGTGGAATGAATGAATATGCTTTTGAGTCATGGAAGCCATGGAGACAAAATGGCCAAAAAAAGCATTTAATGAGTGTGTCTTATGTGTCAGACATTGAAAAATGACTATATTGTCAAAATAACAAAATAACTCTATGCTCTCTCTTTTGGTTGGCAAACTGTGGTTTGGGGGTGACTAGATGGATGGGTGGGTAAGTGAATGAAATCAAGTGAAGAGTAAGCTCAGTTCACCTGGACTTTGTTAGGCTCCCGGTGGAATGAGCAAGTAGTTAGTTTAATGGTGGTTCTACTTTGCTGCTTTATAATCTTCTTCAGTCACTTCTAAAAAACATGAAATATCATCTGCTTGGTCTTCCATGACAGAACATATTAACCAGTGTTGTTTATTTCGTGACACTCAAACTATGAGCTGTCAAAACCAATCTGCCCATTTAATCAATTTTGGCTTATTTCCGAAAACTAAAATTTAGCCTTTTACTGTTGTTAGCAGTTATCCCTCTTCCAGTTAATCTGAATTTTCACAGGTCAAGGTGGATCACAAATGGTGCTGTTCCATTGCACTAACGTTCACAGGCTCTAAGTAATTGAGATCTGTATCTATGGAGGCTCTTGGCTTGGGATGTGCTCTAACTTGTGGGTGCTGACATAAGACAAAATCAAGTTATATTCACAGGGGAGAGCAAGCAGGGTGGGAAAATGCCAGAAATAGCTTCCCTTGTTTAAGGTTTCCTTACTTGATAAGGAAACTGCATATAAAATGTATATATAGAAACCGCTTGGGCTGCCTGCATTGGCTTGCTTCTATTGGAACACCATTTTTATTTTAGCCTCTGTTAGCTCCATGGTGGTGCCTCAGTTTGCAGCCTGGACTATGATAGAAAGTCCATCACAGGCTGCCAACTGCAGTACAAGTGTGTGGTGTGTGTATGTGTGTGTGTGTGTTCTGTGTGCATGTGTGTGGTATGTGAATGTCTGTGGTGTATATGGTGTGGTATATGTGGTATGCATGAGGTATGTGTGGCATGTATATGGTGTGGTATGTGTGGTATGCGTGTGGTACGTGTGTGGTGTGTGTATGGTGTGTGTGGTTTGTGTGTGTGTGTGTGTGTGTGGTGTGTATGTGTGCCATGTATATGATGTGGTATGTGTGTGGTATGTATATGGTATGTGTGGTATGTGAATGTGTGATGTGTGTGTGTGGTGTGTGTGGCATGTATATGGTGTGGTATGTGTGGTGTGTGTGTGTGTGTAGCCTGTGTGGTTTGTGTGTGTGTGTGTGTTATGTGTGTGTTGTGTGTTTTTGTGCCATGTATATGGTGTGGTATGTGTGTAGTTGTGTGTGTGTATGTGTGTGTGGTGTATGTGGTCTGTGTGTGCATGTGTGTGGTATGTGAATACGTATGTGGTGTATATGGTGTGGTATGTGTGGTATGTGTGTGGTGTGTATATGGTGTGTGTGGTATGTGAATGGGTGGTGTGTGTGTGGCCTGTGTGGTTTCTGCGTGTGTGTGTGTGCATGGTTTGTGTGTGTGTGTTGTGTGCCATGTATATGGTGTGATGTGTGTGTGTGTGTGTGTGTCGGTGACCTGAGGAGTCAGAGGGCCAATGGCTGGGGCCTAGAGGCACTGGCATCCTGACTACACCTCAGCCATGTCTGAGCGTGCCTGCTCCGCTAGGCTATCCCCACTGCAGAACTGGCTTCTGGAACAATATCTGGCATGACCTCAGCAGAGGGTCCTTGTTTATCAGGAAATCTGGGGCAAAGATATCAAGACAGCCCCTTCCAGTTCCAGAACATCTTTAGGAGGCAGTGGGGTTTCATTCCTCCTTTGACAGGGGACGGAGGGGACTGGGTGTTGGCAAAGCCCAGGCAGCCACTTCTCCCTCTGAACACAGAAGCCAAAAAGCGGCCTCTCAACAACTTGAGGTAACCTGCTGTCAGGATTATGGTCAAGACCACAGAGAAAGGGACCGAGTAAAGGCGGGTGCAAACCAGGCCGCGAGGCGCCCCACGGAGCAGTCAGAGACGTCACAGCCTCCTGAGGGCGCAGGTCCTGCCCACAGGCTGGCCACCCTCCGCCGTCGTAGAACCTGCCAGTGCCTGACCTCAGCCCAACCTTCCGCCGGCAGACAGAACTGGGGCTGTGAGGGGACATGTATTTTCCAACGACGGGCAGAGAATCGACTGCGGCGGCCTTGGCCCCGGGAATGTACCCCTGGAGTTCACTACCATTATTTCCTCTGGGACATTTTGACCCTTTAGGGTGATTACTTCTAGAGTGCCCAGCACCCCTGGAGGGGCGACAGGACGCCTGCCACCCGCTCACACTGGGCTCAGCTCTAAGCCCCACCTGAAGAGGGGCCGCAGCAAAGCAGGGAGGGTGCACGTAGATGAAAGAAGGCCAAAGGCTGGGGTGTGAGGCTCGGAAAGAGGTAGTACATGCTCTGTGTGGTCCCAGGGAGCAGAAATGGGCCTGGCGAGCAGGCGTTGAAGGGCACCACAGCTCCACGGGTGGATTTGGTCTAGTTTAGGACTGTTTCTTATTTGAGTGGATTTCCTTGGGGGATAGAAATGCTGCTGTTGTTTCAGGCAGAGGCCGAGGTGGGAATGGTAAGAGAGGTAAACAAAAGTCTGGGGAAGACCCAGGTTCGTGAGGCCCGGCGTTGATACAATTTGAGGATGCCTCCTAAAAACTACAAAAATAGAAACATGCAATTAGATATAAAGGTAAATATTTATTTAAATGTGAAATCACAACAGATTACTGGGATCTTAGAGACTCTTCCCTTTTGAGATCTTACCAGGCAATTGACCAGGGGTATTTACCCAGAAACCCTTTTGCTTGTAACCTGTCTTCCCATGTCCAGTAGAATGTTCTACAGCTCTCAGGAGAACCCTAGCTCTCCAACTGCCCCCTGCAAGGAAGAGCCCTGAAGCTTCAGCCTCATGACTTGGGGTCCATGCTCCTTGGCTGAGCTCGCATGTGGGTTTAGAGTTGTGGGTGTGACCAGTGGCTGGGTGGACCACACCCTCCTGCGGGGAGGGGAATGGGCAAGTCACAGATGGTGTTGAAGTCTGGGGAGAGACAACTAGTCTTGCTGAGTCCAGACCAGAAGCCTGGCATGGTGCACGTCACACGCTCGTTTTCTCTCCCCTGCCTCAGTTATGGAGGAGGCAAGGCTCTGGGATGTTAAGAGTCAAAGCAGGTTATGTCCCAGTCAGTCTTCTTTTTCTCTCCTGATGCTGCTAAAGCCTTCCTGATGGGGGGTTTTCACCCTTGTAGAAGGACATTCAACGTGAAGCAGGACGCACATGCCAGCACCAGTGCCATACACACAATACATGTTCCCACCTCAAGGAAGATGCTTGCAAACCCAGAGGAAGGACTGTGTGTGTGTGTGTGTGTGTGTGTGTGTGTGTGTGTGTGTGTGTGACAAATGGCACACTGCGTTGAGACTCAATATGATACAGTGACCACTGATATCCTTGGGGAAATCAACTTTTGTTCAAAACAACAGTCTGGGGTCTTGCATCTTTTTTTTCTCAGAGCTGCTTCTAATTCTTCCTTAAACTCAGGAGAAAATGTCACTGCCAGCCTGGCCTCACTTACAAGACTTCAGCCCTCCTAACAGGTTCATTGTCAAGAATATGAAAGGCGCTTAGCCTTTTAGAGACTCATTTGCATACATATCACAGATAGAAAGACCTTGATATTCATTTTGTGGTTATTAAGAAAAACAAAAGAAAGTAATAATAACATTAATTTAGTTACAGAATGATCTGATCTCCCTTTGATGGAAGTGAAAGAATGTACCATTTTTTATTATACATATTACATAATTAATTTATGTTCATTATAGAAAACTTAGATAGTACAGATAAATCGTAAGGAGAAAACCCCTCACGATCTCACCTCCCAGATATAATAAGCCATTGATTATTAACCTTTTGGTGCAGATTCTTCCTTTGTTTCCTTTCCCTGTGTGTGTGTGTGTGTGTGCGTAAAACTTTCTAGTTTTTACCATTTTTTGAAAGAATATCATACTATACTCGTTTGTAATCTGCTTGTTTGCATAGTGATGTATTATGAGCATTTTCTCATGTCAATAACATCTATTTAATCCCATTTTAATCTTAAATAGCTGAACTATATTTCCTTGAATTGGTGCACCATCACATTTTGAAATGATTTTTGCTGTTGGAACTTAACAAAAAATTAATCATCATGAATAATGAGGCAATGGACATCTTTTGTTTGCTTATCTGGTTGTTTTCTTGGGAAGCTTTCCTGGAAGTAAAATTATGGGACAAAAGTGTATGTGCATTTTATGGTTTCTGATTCTCGGGCCAATAATCCTTCCAGAAGGCTGTCCATGTGCTACTCCCACCAGAGTGCCAGAAAAAGCCAGTTTCCCCATGCCTTTGCCAATAATAGGCATTTCATTCTCTTTAAACTTTGCCAATTTGAGATGTGAAAAAATGGTATTTTGTATTCATTTGCATTTCTTGCTTAGTAGTGAGCTTAAACATTTTTTCATGTGTGTCTTAGCCATTTGTGTTTTGTCTATTTCCTTTGTTCTCTTTTTTTTCCCTAGGATATTTTTCTTTTACCTAATCTTTTCTGATAAAATATACTCAGCAGTACTTTCCCTGGCTAATTTTAGGGTGTCGAGGTTCAGATTCTCTTAAAATGTAATTTCCTCAATGCAATCTCTCCTCACTGAAGAAAAGCAGGCAATCATTTTAAGAAGCAAAACATACTGACACTGAAATTTCCATAAAGCACATGATTTTTGTAACTAGCATGTTATCCCCCAATTTTTAAAATACGAAATTGTTCTGTGTGTGTGTGTGTGTGTGTGTGTATGTGTGTTGATCCCCTTGTATTTTTGGTTTGGATTCAAAAATAAATAGGCTATCTAACTTTTATGCTCATTTTGATTCCAAAAATCTTCTATAATAATCTGTCTATCTGTGTACGTGGGCAGTTGGGGATTGGGTATAAGCCACAGTGTCTGAAGTTGTTTTTTTATATCAATACCTGCAGGGCTTCTGCAGCCCAAACATTTATGATAACCACACAGGTGATTTATTGAAAATGACAGAACCTATATTTTGGTACTAGAATAAGGACTATATACATAATCCACTGTACAGACAATTTAGGGAAAATTACATATAACATATTATATATGACACACGGTAGCTTCTGACATCGATTTCTAAGTCTCCACTGAAGACTGCAAACAAAATCCTCTGCTCTTCTCGGTTCTTCTGTCTTCTTGGATCTCTTTGGTTTCTGTCTTTCTTCTTGCCTCCAGGGTCCTTTTTCCTAATCATTGTATGGGATCGATCACCTCCACAAATGACTCTGTTCCTCTTCGTTCATTCATTCTTGAAGGGGAGCATTCGAGGCTACTTCCAGAATACCTGTCCTGGTTGTTGGTAGCCAGTACTTCCTGGTCCTGAAACATCCTGTCTCTCCGAGGACACTGTCTACCACTTTGTGCTTTGACAGCATGGCCCCCCCTTTTCACCCATGCAGTGGCAGCAGAAACAGTCTTATTAGGTTTAGCGAAAGACTACCTTCCAGGCTGGAGCCTGGTTGAAAGTTATTTCCCCATTCTTATTATTTAAGATGTAAACACAGTGTGTCGTTTCAGTGAGACACCTGTCACCAGCCGCCCTGACTCCTTAAGCATGTAACTCTCAAAGTTATAAAGGCTATTCATGCCACCAGGGTACTGCAAATCTTGCTTGCTTAAAACAAAACAAACCGAAAGGCTCTTGAGAGCCTCTAATGAGTGGTATGTAGCTAATAATTTGAAAATATTTATCAATCCTCTGCTTCCATGGGAGATTTCGTGTTTCCTTTGGGTGATCCATCAGTTCGTACATCTGCAGCTGGGCTAAGAGATACGCTGACTTCACCCAAGTATGGATGCCGCACGTTTAAAATTATTCCCCCAAGCTCTTACTAATACAAGGCAGGTTGTATCTAATTGACTTCTATTGAAAATATTTGGGGCCATCAGAGAGATTACAGCACGGAACAGGAAGCTGCTGGTTGCATTGTCAGGAGTCACTATTCTTAATACATTATGTGCATTCCCTAACCCTGGGAAAACTTTTGATATGTGTTTCCTCGTGGGAGCTGGCTTCCCACCACAGCCAGACTCTTCTATCTCCCCCCACCCGCCCCGTAAGAGCTTTCTCCTCTCTCTCCTCTCAATCCCTGAGCCCATATTTCCTATTAAATGTCCAAGTTTCCCATTTCCCTATTAAGCAGAGCAAGCAATTTATCTTTGATGTGCCTTAACCGTCTTCTCTCAGGCTATGCCAAAGCCTTGTCTCTCACATTCAATAGGGTCATTCATAAGAGAGCCACTTTCCATGAGATTAAGCTCCCTGAATGCAGAATTGATTACAGTCACTAGATATATTGAATGCACCCTCCACCCCCACTGAACATTAAGCAGCTCAGCCCCAGCCCTTGGAGTCTGGCCCACCCCAGCTTCCATCTTGGCTACCAATGTTCACACATACCCCTCTCACATTCTTTCCCTCCACCTTCTCTTCTCCTTTGGTTCCACTTCCACAGCCAACTTCACAGCCCTTCCCACTTTGCTGGGATTTTAATCAATAGACACAGACATCTGACCTCTCTGCTCACTCTTGAATAGCAGCCCCTGGGCCAAGATGTTTAATGCCATTCTCCTCAACACGTGTTATCAGCCAACATCTACTTCCTCTGTTTCCATCTCCTCTCGCTCATGGGGTTTCTCAAACGGCTGGAGGCAGTCCAAAGGGTACAATAACCAGGTCTTCTCTAGGTTTATTTTTCCTCTTTCTTTGACCTGCACCATTTAGTAAGTGATTGCTTTAGCACACCACCCGGTTAAAGCTGCCTCACGGAAGTGCTTCACCTCGTTCTTGAGAAAATCCAATGTGATGTTTGATGATTGAAGGAAGCCTTAGCCACTGCTGCCAAGTGCTCTTACCCTGTTCTCCTTCAGAAAAGTCATACATCATCTGGCCTGGCCCAGTGCTGTTTGGCCTAATGCTGTAATTGCACTGTGATTACCTACACTGGCCCTCCTGCCTGCCTTAGACGTGATCGTTTCTCATGAGTATAATTCATTGCCGTCATAGAGGGCTTGGAGGTGATTCATTTCTACTGTCTCCTGTGGCTCCTAAATAAAACATTTTAAGCAAAGAATAGACAAAAGGGAAGGCCGAGAACAGTGATGAATTCCTACATCACTCCCAGCTGACATTTTCCCCTCCCAGACCAGGACTAGTGCATTAAGAGTAAAGAGATCACTCATACCATGATATTTTTGTAATAAATTGTAATGTTCACTGTAGTGTGATTGAGCCTATTTCAAGAAGGATGCTATTGAAATGAAAATGTTCTCTCTCATTTCGCTTAGGACTCTACTGACCTTTTGAGAGAAAGTCTTCCTGGCTAACCCGACAACAAGCATTCAGCCAGCAGGATGCACCTCAGCCTGAGATGCCCGGACCCTAGTCCTATATTGATGTATCTTTGCTTCCCCTACACCTGAACCCCAGAGATCACCCCAGAAAGTGATGTACCTACCAAAGGTGGGTCTCAGGGCTGTTTAATATAGGTTTTCCCTTTGCTGGTTATTGCCAGGTATGATCGCTCTTTATCCCTCAAGAGGAGGAAATGCTCATCCTAAAAAAGGATTCTGGGCATAGGTTTGGAGGTGGGGAGAGTGTGTTCTGGAAAAGGGAATAGACATGACTAGAGATGGAAGGGTATGAAGAAGGCTCCCAGGCTGTGCTACTCAATGAGTGGCCTATGGACCAGCAGCATCAACATGTGGGAGCTTGTTAAAACTATAGAATGCCTTCCAGAACCATAATCTGCATTCTTGATTGGTCTAATCAGTATTTCTCAGTGAAACTGGGACCAGAAGCCCTGGGGAAAAATAAGTTTTTCTAAAACTATAGTTTTGGAAGTGCAATTCCTGTTTCTAGAATCGCAAGCTTTAGGAGCCAGGCCTTCTAGGAGATTCTGGGGCACTAGATTCTAGTGTAAGAAAAATTGGTTTTATACCACTGTCTTTGCAGAGAATTAGTTCAGAAACCCAGGCCTAAGCCAATCAATGGCTATGGGATTGCTACAGGAATGTGTATGGGACTCTAATACGGGTCAAAAAGACTCCAATGGAAGGCTATTCAAGTTTTTTTGAGAAAAGTTTTGTCACATTTAGACAGAGCCTCAGGAATAAGTGGTTTCTCTCCCTGTAAATGATTCTGGGGACATGCAGAGGGCAAATACCGCTCTAGCCACCTTGTTGATAGCCTGAAGGGGAGCTGGCACAGGAATGAGGACAGAGGAGAGGGGATAATAGGCAAGTGGCCTGGGAGCCAGCCTTATACTAGATTGTAACTACGTAAACCACTCCATTTCTTCATTTCAGCCAGCTTTGATGAGCTGTTATTTGCAGCTTCAAGCCTCTGACGGAGCTTGGATGCAGTGAATAAGCTGCAGTGGCCTAGTTTTGCTAATGGCCTCGACACTCTTTCAACACAGAAGTGATATTCAAACTATTTCATAGCTGGTGCAGACTGGGTGCTAACCAATCAGAGGGAGGGACAGCAGGGACATTTGTCCCATTCCTTTTGTGGGCCTTACCCAAATCAAACCTTCTTTTAGATCGTTCCTGTAGCAATGATGGCACTTTTTCTATAGTATATCATCAGGGTAGAGCGTGGGTTTGCCCTTGTTTTGTGGGTAACTTGTGCTTTTGTGAAATCCTCAGGGCTGGCAGGCCATCACGGGGCCACTTCCCACTGAGAATTTCCTTTTGCTTTAATTTCAGTACTCTTTTTTATTTCTCATTTTTTTCCTATGAAAAAGGAGTAGCGAGTACTCGTATCTTAACAGATCATAAAATACTTCCTTCAACTCTTCTTCCCTTTCTTTCTTCAATACTCATATTTTAAACAATTTTTATAAGAACTAAAAATGTATAGAACAAAATTTATTTTTTTAAAGATTTGTTAAAATTAAATAAGGACTTTTCAAAGTTTATATTACAACAATGTATATAAATTTGAGGTATTAATTTTTTTCAGGACGATTTTAGTGTTGAATTGATTTTATTCTAATTCCCTGGAAATTGGTGATGCCCGTATAGTGTGTCTATGTGGTACTTATTAATGTGGATATATGATTCACCAGAAAATAATTGCCTATCTCCCAAACCAAATAGTATGGGATTTTAATATATTCTATAAAAAGATAGAGAATGGTTAGATTAATTTATTAAAATCGGAATCCAGGGCCTTTAGCAGAACTATGGTGCATGAAATGAGACCACGTTTTAATACAATTTTTGCATTCCCAGCTATTGGTAATAGCTAGACCGTGATAACCTGAAATTGCAATCTGTTTTCTGACTCCTGTTTGTCCTGTCCATCAAAGGTGATCAGTTTCACTTGAGTATAAGATATGAGCAATGAAGACACCAAAGACTAACAACTAGATCTGTCTTCTGGAAGCAAACAATACTGAGTATAGCATATCTTACTTTTTTCAAAAAGAAATGTCATGCTGGGACTCTACTTTAACTCAGATTTGGATGTAATCCTGATGACACAAATAGCTACATAGACATGTGTGTTGAGCAGAGCTGATGTTATGGTGATAACAATTCCACTACTAACCACTTTGCCTTATCTCTAAGTCATCGGTTACATATTCTGATCCCACTGACATGACAATCTTATCAGACAGGTAGCTAAGAGGATCTCCTCTGAGTTTTGATATAAAGTTAAAAAATAATAACCTGGTTTTAAAAAGAATCTGTATAAAATCAATCTCCAGTATTCCAAACTGAGGAAATATCATGTCAAGACATTTCCTTGTGACCTGGGAGCTTGTACCTGACGTTCATGCTGTGTCACTAACAGATGCCTTTGGAACAAGGTTTCCTAGTAACATTATGACTGAGATCCAATCTCTTAGAATGATTAATCAGAAACTGTAACTTAATCTAGCTCCTTAAGTCTTATTCTTTGCTCCTAAACTTATGAAGGACATGACTGGTAGAGGCTGGGATTTATGGTAGAGTTTTCTAGAGCTACTTCTTTCTAGAGCCCTCAGGCAATTAAGAATGGGCTTTAAGCATCTGTTGTTTCTTGTCCTGCTTGAATTATAGAATCTGGAGCAGGAAGGTGACCCCTTTAATCTCAGGGCCTTGAGGCAATGTCTTTTTATTTCTTCAACCATTGTCTCCCTTATTGCTTCAATCTTTTCCCTCTAGGTTTCTTATAGTACATGTATTGGTTTTCTTGGATTTATTCTCTATATATTTAATATCCATCCTTACCCCTCAAATTCTATAAGAAAGTACCAGACTTTAACTGGATCTACAGCTTCTGCTATTCAGAATATTTCTCTCCAGTAGAAATGTTTTAAGCAATTGTATGTATGGTCTGAATGCAGTGTTGCCTGGTCTTGGGCTAGCGCTTTTATATTGATGCAGATTCCCTCAAAACATAGTATGTTTCTAATGTTTATTATTTCATGTGTGAGTCAGTTTCTCTGCTCAGTACACTCCAAGATAGGAATAGATATTTAAAAAAAAATTAGGGGAAATGCCATGAAAGATAAAGGAAAGGGAGCAGGAGGACAGCCCCAGTGGCTCAGTGGTTTAGCGCCGCCTTCAGCCCAGGGTGTGATCCTGGACACCGGGATTGAGTCCCACGTCTGGCTCCCTGCATGGAGCCTGCTTCTCCCTCTGCCTGTGTCTCTGCCTCTCTCTTTCTCTCTCTGTCTCTAATAAATAAAAAAATCTTTAAAAAAAATTTAAAAAGGAGAGGGAGCAGGAGAAGGTGAGAAATGACTCCAACCATGAAATCTAACACCTTTGCAGGAGGGGGAGGAAGGAGAAGTCTGTTCTCAGATTACAACAAAGTTCTAAGAAGTTTTCCGTGAGGTGGATGGTGAGTTCTCTTAGCCAAAGCCACCTGTTAAAGGAGTCTATTGTCTTGTAAGGGGTGGATCAGCATTAATGCTGGAGTAGCCCACGGGAAGAGGTGTCTTGGTGTGAATGCTGTGGTGGATCTGGAGAGGCAGCACCTGGGACTGGCAGTGATGCTCATGCAACAGGAGATCATGGCAGCTGCGGAATGGCACTCAGCCTTGACCTGTATGTTTCCTTTGACTTACTAAGTGTTACCATGCTGGGTGATTTGTCTTCCTTTGCTCAACTTTCTCAGGTGAGGCATCATTTTTCCAGACCAGGAGATGAGGAAATTTCACCCCAAAATAGTAGAGGGTCATTGAAGAACACAGGTCCAGACAAAGAGAGAAGGGCAAGTTTAGATAGACCTTTAAATAGACTTTGTGTGTAGATGTCTACTTAAATAGCATTGTCTCTTGGGGTTAGGAAGAAAACAAGATTCAGAGGCACAAGCTCAGCAAGATTCCTGCTACATCAAAGAATTTATCTTCAAGTCAAAGTTACCTTGAGCTATGGCAATGCTCCTTTAAAACCTGGCATGACCACCGTGGGGTTATCATGTTTGGTTAAGCATGCTCTCTGCCCTTGAAAGAGGCTGGAAGTGAGTGCTACAGTTAGCTACTTCCCATACTAGTCTTGGTATGCTTCCCCAGAGACACTGTTATCTTTTGCTTCTCATCAGCTGTGGTGGGCTGCCTTCACCTTTAGTTCCTGACACTTTGAGGCTGGTTCTATTTGGGTATGTCCTGTGGGAAGCGCTATCTACTTCCTTTCCACACACACTATCCTTTGTGAAAGGGTTCAGCAATTCTTTCCTCATGCCAATCTTTTCTCCATTAAATCCTATCTGACATCCTTGGTATTTAGATGGTACAATTCTGAGTTTCAGTCCTGATGCAGAATTTCCTCCCCCCCACCTGTTTTTTCCAACAAGGATTGATACAGAGTAAAAATGGTTTTGGATTTAGCTGGGAGTAAATGACTCTCTCACACATGTCTGCCCTGATGATTGTATAGGACATCGAACAGGAAAATGGCTAAAAAATAAAGTTTGAGTTCTGTGTCCATGCTGTATCCAGGGTGATTGGTGGGGACATGGGAGAAAGTAACAGAAGCCAGGCGGCATGGAATGAGCACTGTGCTCCTGAAAGAGAATCCACTCTGCCTGAAGGAGGGTGGCAGTTGAACCACTTGTAGCACAAGGCCCCCTGAAAGAGGCTAATAGCAGGGGAGCAGGAACAGTGAGCCAATGGCACCCCAGCGATATGCCTGCTTAGTCACTCTGGGAGGACACAAAGTGAGAGAAGAAAGGGCTCTGGATCTGAGCTGGAAGATCTAGCTCAGCAGACTCCATCACATGTTGGAGTGGGCACCAAACAATACCAGAATAACATTCCCCTCTCTGGTCTCAAAAGATGGATGAGCCTCCATGACCCCATGAGAACAGAGGCAACCAGGGAAAATCAACAGGGATTGTTAATAGAAGCCCACGCTGGACAGCAGAAGCCATTGGCCAGGCACACAGCAGAGGTGAGTGCCAACATATTTCTGGATACATATAAGACACCTCTTAGGGACTCCCAGAAATTCATTAAAGGTGGGAATAACTTTAAGAGATTGAATTAAAATAGGTATTAAGCAGAGACCTGGAGCTATCTAGATTTGTGTATAAATATGAATGTGGCCTTATTAAATTTGTTATAATAATTATTTGAAACATACAAAAGAATCTTTATAATATTAATATGTGTTTGAATCATGGTTTAGATTTTGATGACCTGCTACCCATATCAAAAACTAACACTATGGATTACTGTGGCCAAGTCATAGTTAGACTGGTAGTGATTTGTATAATACAAATTACATGTTTTTGGTTCAATGATAAGATGGAAAAGAATGGTCTCCATTCTCTAATTTTGTTTTTTATTGGTAATGGTATTTACATTTTTAGATGGGTTAACTTATTTTTAAGAAATAACTGTAACATTTATAATACCATGGAATATGTTTCTTCTCTGATTCGGTCCCCATCTCCTCTCTTTAGGTAACAACTACCTTGAATTTTGTATTGATACTATCATTCCCTTGCTTTTTGAATGATGTTTCTATGTATTGCTTGCATTCCTGAGCAATGTAATTTTTAGTTATCTCTGTATTTTAACTATAAAAATAGTATCAAATAGTCTTTAGTGTTCTGTGACTTACTCTTTTTATTCAAAATTGTATTTCAAAGATTCATCCATGCTGTATATTTATCCATTCTTCTATCCATCATACTTGGATTGCTCTGGTTTTGTTTTTAAAAATAATTCTGCTATGATCATTCTTTTATGTGTGACTTGTTGCACATGTGTAAGTATTTATTTAGAGTGGAAATGTTAGGACATAGGGTATATACATGTACAACTTTATAAGAAAATGCCAAATTGTCCAATTTTTGGTACTAATTTATTCTCCATAGGAATGATTAGTTTCTTATGCCCCAAATTGTACCAGGTTGGGTATTGTCAGAATTTAATTTTTGCCAATAATGTAGATAAAAAATGGCTTATTCTTGGGGTTTGGTGTGCAATTCCATGATTACTAATAGACCTGAGCATATTTTGATATTTATGTTGTTTTTCCTGATGAATCATCTATAAGCAAACAGAGTTCCAGTGAGACTTTGTTCTCTTTAAGAGACAATACAGACTGGTCTCATATGAATAGTGTATTTTGTCCTTACGAAGAGGAACTCCCCCCTGTCCTGATAAGGAGCATCCGCCTCCTTCTCAAGTACACTCTTAGGACATAGGTTTCCCCTTAACTCGTTTGGGCTACCTCTCCATCTGAGGAGACTGATGCCAGACTCAGACAGATTTTTTTCTTGTAGCAAACCTCTCCCTTCAGTGGTACCTGAAGTTCATCACCCCACAGCATGTTGCTAAATCTATGGTGGCGGAATGTGAAGCCAGCAGAACTTGGCCTTGGCACCCCTCACCTCCCTTTTCTGGGCTCCTTTTCTCCCTTACACCTCCTTTCTCCATGGTGCTCCTGAGCCACCCATTCCTCCCACACATGTTTTTGTGGTTCCTCTGGTCAAAAGAACAGATGATTAATTTTAGAATAAAGTCAGATCATTAGGACTTTTTTATTCATCAAAGAGAAGCACAAGAAGAGATTTCAAGGAGTAGTCTCTAAATGATAAAATAGTAATGTTTCAGACACTGCATCCCTGAACAACTTTCTCAATCACACCACTCAGTTTGCTGCCCCCGATGTCAATTAGGAAGGCTAGATCTGCTGACAGAGGGCTAGATCCTAAAGTCTGAGCTACATTGGATCTTGTCAGCAGTTGTAGGAAATCTGCTTTCTGTGTCTTATCTCAAGCCCAGCCATCTGAGGAACCTCAGATTCAATTCCAACTAACACATAAAATACACCTATTTTACATATTGTGTGCTTTTACTCATCTTTTCCCATATCTTTTTTTTTATTCTGGATAGAAGGTAGCTGAACATCTTAAAGGTTAGTTGATGTGGGCAAAGCCACACCGCTAAAGAGGGCTAAAGCAAGAGCTCACCCTAAACTCAGCACTGGAACTTTCTCCACATCTTATAGTTATGGAACTTTACATTTGTCCTGTAGTCTTAAAGGGCTTGCTCATAAAACCCTCTAGGTTCTGAGGTATGTTTTCTTTTGATCGATTTTTCAAAAAGAAAATTTCTTGAAGTTTCCCATCTGCAGCAGTGATTTAATCTTACTCCTAGCTCATCATTCCAAGCTGGGAAGACCCTAGAACATTCCTGCAACCATTCTGATCTTCAGAAGAGGCCATAGGGTCTCAATTTTTCTCTTTTTATATGACCCTTAGAGTCATAAGGAAGCTCTTTTTCTACTATATATTCTAGTTGAGTGATTCCCAAACATGGTTCCATACACTGATTGCATAAGAATCACCTGTGGAATTGTTCTTAAAAATACAGACTACCAGGCCCCCTCCTAAAGCTTCTGGCTCAGTAGGCCTGATGGTTTTAATGTACAGCCATGTCTGGGAGCTCTTGGACTGGTTGAGAAGTCTAATCACTATGTTAGAGACTAGGAGTTTGGCTCTAGCATTACTACCACTCCGTGGGGCTCAGTGTGCTCACTTATGAGCTGGCAATGAATAATTCCTGCCTTTATACACCCTCTGAGGCAATGCATGAGAGCAGATTATGTCATGGGTATTAACACACATGGTGGAAATACTTTACAAATAAGAGCTTATTTCTGTTCCTCTGCTCCACAGGCTTTGCCAACAGAGCATCTCAAGAGTGGATCAATTCAATATTAAATATCTATCAAGTTTTTATCCAAGCCAGTAAAGATGCTGTGACTCTTTCCTCCTAAGGGGCAGAGAATAGTCTCCTTGAGATCTCCTAGCTGATCTGCTTGTCAATACCTAGTCTGTTGGCCCATTTCCAACTCTCCAACTTTATGACTCACTCTTTTAGCTTTAATTCCACTTTTACACCACAGAGGGAAAAGCTTCCTTTGCCTTCAGGGAGATGTCCTCTGAGATCCTTTGTCTGCATGTCTTTTTCCATAAGTCTACAGGATCATCATTCCCCGCCATGCTTAGGCTACTTTACCTCTCAAACTTGAATGTGGATTAAAAAGGCCTGCAGAGTTGGTCCGAGGGTTGTGGGTTATTGTTAAGCTGTTTAAAAAGGCCTGCAGGATTTGTGATAAATACAGCTTCTCAGGCGCTGTCTCCCTCAATTTTGGACCCCAAGGGCTGAGGCAATACCCATAAAGTTGTATTTAACAAGCACTCTGGGGAATTATGCACAGATGATCCAAGGAACACACTTTAGGAAATACTGTACTACCTCTTCTGCGTTCCCTCAAAGTCGGTATGCATTCATTTTGACTCAGTAAGGTGGGATTTGTGGCATTTAGACTGGATTGGCCTGAAGATGGCTTTTTTTCCCCCATGAAGGAAAGTTTAGCTAAGTATTGTAGAGCCTTGATACTCAATTCATGGTCTGCAGACCAATAGCCTTTTCCTATTTGGTAGCTTGCACCCATGCAGAATCTCAGGTCCCACCCCAGACCTTCTGAATCAGAATCTGCACTTTAACAAGACCCCCAGATGATGTATGTGCTCATAAATGATGCATAGCTGTACTGCCAAAACATGGGTTTAGAATGAAGCTCATTTGAGTTTTATTCTGTGTGCCATCATTTTATCAGTTTTGTGAACCAGCTTAGTGACTTCACCTCCCAGACTGTGTTTTTCCTAAAATGAATGTATCATTTTAGGTGATATGGGTGTAATAGAGACCACAAACATTGTTTGATTTAATACCTATTACAGTCTTGATGGTATCCTCAGAGAAATCCTGAGAGAAAATAGTGCTTCATAAATGTTGTTTCTTATTGCTCTCTACCTTTAATTAAGTAATAGTGTCTAAAATTTATATGGGATGTATGTAAATTGATTAAGAACCAAATTATTGTTTAAACACTGCAAGTGGACAATTTAGATACACAAAATTATATGGGGAAATACCTGAGTGACCCAAACAAAGGACTGTCTGAGAAGAGCAGGCCACAGAGACTTTTTGTGTGACTAAGAGACAGAAAAAAATCAGAATATTGAAGAAAAGACACTGGGGATGGGGACCAAAAAGGATTGAGTTTCCCTGCCCCACTAGGATTAGGCAACATGGAATTGAGGGGAATTTGTATCCAGTGATAGTCAATGAAGCTAATTACTCAATTCATGAAAAATTGCACTGATAAAGCCACTTCAGTTCCATTATCTCTCTGACTTATTAGCAGGGACTGGTAGAGGGAGAATGTCCATCTCTAACTCACATTCCCCATTGTTGTCATTTCTTACTCTGCTGCTCAGAGATAGTGGCCCTCAGTGAGGAGTCCAGGTGCTTCCCTCTAGCTCTCCATCAGGTGACTCCACCTGCCTGCAATCTCCTGCTGCTCCTGCTATTCAGATCTAGACCAGGTATTTTAGGTTCTTGGCTGAGAAAGATACCTCATTCTTTTAATTAGATCCCTCTAGAAAACATCTAAGGAGCCTCATCTTTAGCTGCCATCAAACACTAATTACAAGTCTATCTGACTGTAGAAAATGATTTTACAAGCCACTCAAGAATAAACCCAACTAAACAGTGACCGTTTCTATCAGGTGGTTCTGGAATTTAAGATGGCATTGTATCACACAAAAGACATATATTAAACTTTTGAGGGGAGGACTAATTTTGATACTTTATGTTGTGCCTTTTAATAGGATGAGTTTTTTTCACTCTTTGGAGGGCAGTACATGAAACATCCAAAGGGTGTTGATATCACTGTAGCTGGCATCATGGTCATCTTCATCATCATCACCTTACCAATGTGACAGTGACACTTTATTGAGCATTAGGCACTCTGCCAGGAATTTTTATGTACAAAATTGAAATTTAACATTAAATATTTACTTCCTGATGAATCCTTCAGGGTAAATACTTGTAAAACTATACTATGGGTATAACTGAATAATTTAATCTGCCATTAGAAAAGTGAATATAAATCTACTGAATCTTGGAGGATGTCTGCCAAACCTAATGATTTTGGCTTAAGGCTATTCTCCTAAGTCATTCTTTATGTCCACGATCAGATAATAATGCAAATTACATATGGGGCCCTTTATATTTTATCATGATAAAAATATCAGAGACAGAAAAGAATGTATACGTTCTTGAGAACAGAAAAGAATACATACTTCTTCTCAACCTCAATTAAAAATATGATCCAACCATTAAGATATAGGTTAAAAGGAACCAGGGCCAAAGGCAGCTCTGGTTTCCACTGCCAAGAATTATTGTTAATCTGTCACAACTGTCTCTGTCTCCACCAACCCTGACCATCACCTTGTTGTTAAAGAACAAGCTCGGTAACCTGGGTCAGTGTAGCTTTACCCATGATCTACTAAGTCAGAGGCTGGGGAAAAATCAGTACAGATGGACAGTAGGTTACTGAATCATTTTCTGACAGATTGCTTCTCAAGGTGATAAGGAAGTGTAACAGTCGCTAAACATATTAGAATCATACTTAAAGACTTCTTGCTCCTTAAATATTAGCTTAAGACCCACCAGACTGCCTTTTGCTTGTGAAGCCACTGGCAGAAGAGACAGGAGGAAGAAGGGGTCATCCAATAAACTGCTGGGTTTATGGCTTTGAGGGTTCTTTAAAAGGGAGAATGAAGGACACCTGGTTGGCTCAGTGATTGAGCATCTGCCTTTGGCTCAGGGCGTGATCCCGGAGTCCCAGAATCGAGTCCCGCATCAGGCTCCCTGAATGGAGCGCTGCTTCTCCCTCTGCCTCTCTCTGTGTGTCTCTCATGAATAAATAAGAAAAAACTTAAAAAAGTAAAAGGGAGAATGATTACACTAGACCACAGAACTATATCTAACAAGTTAGTGAAGACAGGGCTCAACAGAACATCAACATCTGGGGGAGAGAGTCCTCACTAAGCATGTGTTAAAATGTAAACTTCTTGATCACTAATGTTATCTGCAAACCAAACAAGATAAGGGACTTGGATCTACAAAGTTCCTAAGCTTTCCTTGAATTAGGAAGTTCAAAAGATGGATATCCTAGATATCAGATGATATCTGGTTTCTGAGGGTTTTTTTTTTTTTTACCAGATAGTTCCCCTAATCTGCCTTTATTATCAATTTTCAGTAAGCCCAGGTCCTCCCAGAAGTGTTTCTTACATGTGAGTGTTTTGAAGGGGATGGTGGTTTTATAATAAAATTGAAATTTAATATTAATCTGTATTGACTTTACCAAATTCCTTTCTAAATTGTTTTATTGGTCACATCACCAACCTGACCTGTTTTTAATCCGACTTTGTTGCTATCACTGTGGCTGCCATCATGGCCATCCAAGTACCTGACAATACTTTCCAAACCCAATAACTAAAGGAGTGATAATAAAATATTACCAATAGAAATGGAATGTTCCTCATTCTAATCCAATTTTTAATTCTCAATACTAACCCTGGTCCAACTATGCGTACACCCAAACACAGGAAGAGCTATGCCAAAATTGCACTGAGGGGAAGATTATCACCTTTGATCAATTCAAGATACCAACTCTTGAAAGAACTAGCACGACATTAAGCCAAATTTCATCTGTCTACCAAAAGTGTTATCATTCAGCAGAACCAAATTATGGATGACCATCACTTCATTCTGCAGGGACTCCACATAGAGGCTTGTAAAGCTGTTCATCAAGGACATTCAGTACTGTGAGATACATGGAATGTTAATATGATATCAAAGATCACTTTTCTTTTTTAAATATTTTATTTGTTTATTCATGAGAGACACACACACACACAGAGAGGCAGAGACACAGGCAGAGGGAGAAGCAGGCTCCCTGCGGAGAGCCCAACCTGGGACTTGATCCTGGTTCCCCTGGGCCAAAGGCAGGCGCCAAACTGCTGAGCCACCCAGGCATCCCAAAGATCACTTTTTCTGATGGCAAATTGCATCAGGATATTGAAAAAAGCACTTCTACCTTTTTGGTTAACTGAAACTAGCACCAAGAGGAAAATACCCCCTTTGGCATGGACTGAGAGGCTTAACTTACATTTCTTTTATGCTTACATTCCTTTAAATTTGTATTTCCTTTAATCTTTAATATGAGGGTTGGCCAGTCTACCCAAATTCCAAAAATATTTCTCTTTATAGTCCAGGATAAAAAAAAAGTTGCCTATATCATAAAGTTAAGAAAACAAGTGTTTTGGAGCTTAAGTGTTATAACAATATGTAATGTTAAACTCCATTTTGAAAAAGTTAGCACATGATAACTTTTCTTTTAGATTCCATTTAGATGAGTTTCAAGAGAGGCATCATAATCACTGGAAAAATACATGCTCTAGGAAATAAAAGAAGGTAATCACTGTGTATGTTGAGACACTGAGCTTGAACTAAAATTATAGCTGCTTAAAGGGTAATCTGATTTGCAGCTCTCTAATCCAATCCATTCAAACCCAGATAGTTTGTCTTTCTATTGCTAACTCTGGTCTCACTGATACTCAGAGTTCCAGGGTGTTTCTTAAGGTGCTGCTTCTGACCTTGCTTTTGGCCTCTGGGATCATTTTGTTTCTCTGACTTCTTCTTTATGGGTTAAACCTTTATTCAGGTTTCCCTCCCCACCCTGTAAGCTTGCTCTGCCATATAGATAGTGTGTGCCTAACGGTTTCCTTTTACCTTTCTCTGAGAGATGGCCTTTCTCAGCTCTGTACACTACAGCCTGTGGTCAGGAGCACCAGAATTCTCCACAGATGCTAGAGTCCAGCCAAACTCCAGTACCCCCAGGCGGAGGGGGTCTAGGAATTGACTTTGTGTAAGTCTAGTCCTATGTTCAGTGTTAGGGTTGGTCTAGAAGAAAGCAGTAGTTCACTTGGCTAAATGATACAAAAGGAACCTTGATGAGATCTACTGGGGGACACCTGCCGGTGTTACTGAGTATCACGCTGGAACCATGATTGTGAAGTGAGGGCATATTTAGACAGAGAAAACCACATTTGAGAACATATCCCCATGGGAAGTAGCATTACTTGGTCAGGAAACTATAAGCACATTAACATGGTTGATGTGGAGGATTTATATGATGGGAGTGGGTTGGAGCCAAGGAGAATACTAGGAAAATGGTAGCAGTTGGTGAGTGACTTCCTAAGTTGTGCAGGAGGGTCTGACTTGACCTTGCACATGTTGGGAATACTATATATAAGGGTAACAAGATCATAATCAAAAGTATTTCCTGGTAAAATTTGTGGAGTGTATAAAGAACCTTCTGGAGATCTCAGTGATTAAAGCGACTTTACAGGAATATAAATGTCACGATTCAAAGCAGCTATGAAGTTAGTACTCTCCAGCTCATCTCCTACCAATAATGGCAAAAGGGTCTACATTTGATTTTCACACTACAACTGCTCTACAAATCATTGTTTGAATTTTGCCAGTACGTGCCCTGATGGTCACACTGGCCTCACATGGAAAGACTTGAAGTCTTCTGTCCACTTAACTCCTGTTTCTTTTTTTTTTTTTAATATTTTTAATTTTTATTTATTTATGATAGTCACAGAGAGAGAGAGAGAGAGAGGCAGAGACACAGGCAGAGGGAGAAGCAGGCTCCATGCACCGGGAGCCTGATGTGGGATTCGATCCCGGGTCTCCAGGATCGCGCCCCAGGCCAAAGGCAGGAGCCAAACCGCTGCGCCACCCAGGGATCCCTTAACTCCTGTTTCTACCCCAGCTCTCCTTTTCATGCTACCTCTCACTGTAGCTTCTCTAAACAGCATTTAAAGCTGTGACCTTTAAAATAAGCACTTAAAAGTCTTGCTGTGATTTACATTCTGAGCATGAGCCAGCTGTTTTTACCTCGACATGCCGTGGGTATGAAAAATTGCTAGGACAATTTAGGGTAGAGCTTTCTATTTCCATTTGGTGGCAAATGACGATTGGTGAATTATACTTTTTTCTCTCTCAGTGTTTTTCCATTTTTTACAATTCATACTGTGTCAGGAAAAAAAATCAGAATTCACTCCTGCTGCATTTTGATGCACTTCCTGAAAGATTATTAGCCAAACCAGTCACACTTTCAGAGAGATGATGTGGTCCAACATATTCTTATGATTTATAGTTTGTATTTATTTTTCCTTTTTTCTTGTCCAAACTATTATTTTACTGGCAGTAAAAATAAAAATAATAAAAAAAAAACCTGGAACCATTGAGCTATCAGATATTATTTTGGGACCAGTGTCATCTTCATGTTTGAAGTTTCCCTGCCCCACTATGAAGGCCAGATAGAAACCATCAGCAGGGTTAGCCAAGTAGCAATGTTTTATCTTTTATAAATGACTAGAAGTGATTAGAAATCCTAACCAAGGAATTCTTGGACTCAACTAGGGTAATGAATTATGATTTAATCTTTATTTTGAGGCTTATTAGCCTAAACTGACTTCCAGGTCATATGAGAGACTTCAAAGAAAATGAGATATGTTTTACATAAGGTTAGGCAACTGGATTCAGTCAGATAATCCTGTATAGTTGCTGGTTACATCTCCTGAAACACATGGTCCTTGTTACAGAAAGAAAGTATTTGCCTTTAGTGGAGTCTCTGATTACTGGTACTCTTATTACTGTTAGTGTAGTGAGGCTCTAAGGGTGTGTGTGTGTGTGTGCATGTGTGTGTGTACATACATAAGATGGGTATCCTACACAGAACTCTGGCATGACACAATGGGTGAAGATGGGCCTCCTATGATTCTATTCATAAATGGAATCTAAGTCTTTGGGTAGAGAAGATAGCTAATAGGTACATTCAATCTGACAGTAGGGTTTGCAGATAAGAACCATGACAAGAGACATAGCTTCCATATTGCATGCCTTTAGCTAAGCAGGGAAATTGCCCTAAGCTTGGAGAGAACCTGGTTTCGAGCTCTATCCAGGGGCAATGGTAGAAAAAGATGACCTTGAGTATGAGAGGTGATAGTACCGCATACCTTATTCTTTTGCTCATGTTAATTTTTATTCTGGGTTCTTTGTAAGAATCTGGAAAGGTGATTCAGATTAAGGAGTCAACACACGATAGTGATGAGCTAAGATAGAATGATGTTCACTTGGCATTCTATGATAAATTATAACAGTAGAGCTTGGCAGGGCCTTCTTTGATCTCAGCTAGAGTGGTATAGACAGAAACAGGAAGGACGAAAAGGACTGGGAGGCACTGTTCTAAGGAAAAGATTAAGAACGGCTGTGTTTTCAGTTTCAAAGAGGAAAAAGCACTTTACTGATATTATAGAGTAAAAACCTAGTGAAATAGGAAGAAGAAAAGGGAAATTGGCACATAGATGAGGGCAATAATAAGCAGTAGTAAAGGTGAATAAGACAGAGTTACACCAAATCAGGTACTTACACCATCCAGCTTCATCAGCTAGGGAGGCTTTATGTCTTCTTTGGAAAGTGTCTATTCATGTCTTCCATCCATTTCTTAATTGGTTTATTTGGGTATTTTTAGGTGTTGAGTTTGATAAGTTCTTTATAGATTTTGGATTCTAACCCTTTATCAGATATATCATTTGCAAGTATCTTCTCCCATTCTGTAGGC
Source organism: Canis lupus baileyi (assembly GCF_048164855.1). Classification (NCBI taxonomy): domain Eukaryota; kingdom Metazoa; phylum Chordata; class Mammalia; order Carnivora; family Canidae; genus Canis; species Canis lupus. The sequence goes on along the minus strand of NC_132855.1, from coordinate 14,840,776 downwards.
TGCCTTTTAGTTCTATTGATGGCTTCCTTCACTGTGCAGAAGGTTTTTATCTTGATAAAGTCCCAATAGTTCATATTTGCTTTTGTCTCCCTTGCCTCCTGAGATGCGTCTAATAAGTTGCTACAGCTGAGGTCAAAGAAGTTTCTGCCTGTGTTCTCCTCTAGGATTTTGATAGTTTCCTATCTCACAATTATTTTTAAAATGAGTCAATGTCTTGTTCTTTGTTCTTGCTGAACAACCATAATTGGTGCATATATCACTTCTACTCTATAAGTCACTGATTCCACTTATTCCTCACTGGTTCAGAAATCTAGTGTACTTCTCCAGCATCTGAGCAGTCAAGCCCAGTCTCATGTCCCCATCGGAACTGATTGGTCCATACTTCCCAAATAGTGAAATCTTCATCTTTCTCAGCATATACCCTCCAATCTTACCAAAGTTTATGCAGATCCCAGGCATTACTGCATCAACATAATTGTAGCTAATTCCTGTAACTGGCAAGTCTTCATCATCTTTCCAGTGTTAGCTTGGTTATTTTCTACTACCACATAAAGGTTATTTTAATTCTCTCCACGTTGCTAAAGTGATCCTTTGTAACTTTAGCTGCCACCAACCTTGAATAGCTCTGAGCTACACATTTTTTGGCTCATAGTGGGCATTTAATAAGCATTTGAATTAAATTACATTTTGCCATATTAATCTCAATCTCCTTCATGTGTGAAAGTATTGTCCTTTAAACTATAGTATAAGGTCTTTGAATTTAATAAATACTTGCCAAATTGAATTGACTGGCTCGTAGGTTGGCTCCTAATTTTAATTTTTAAATATGTGCTTGAGCATACTCTATTAAAAGTGGCCATTTAAACACAAAGGAAATTTAAGCAAACATTTCTCTTTCACAGTTTATGTGAGAGGAGGAGAATTGATGTGATTACTCTTTTTCCCTTAGGGTACATGCTATTCTCTTAGGAGTCAGGATAGGCTCTGTCATTTTCATCTTTCAACAGTATTACTAAGCACATACTCTAATGCACAGCACTGTGTGGGAAGACAGTTGAAAGAATGGTCTCTATTTTCTGGACTTCTACATTCTCGTTAAGAAAAGAGTAATAGTATGACACAAAACTTTGCTCCAAAATGGATGTTTTTGGCAGTATGCTAGAGGAATGCATTGTAAGGAATTATCAACAGGTACAAAACAATCAGAGAGAGACTTGCAGGGAAGAGGGGCACTAGAGATGAATCTTGAACAAAGAGGTAGTAATGAGGGTTAATGCAAGTCGGTCATTCTGTCTCTGTCTCAGTATCACCTTCTATAAAATGAGGGGTTTGGGCAAGATTATTTTGGGGGGCTACTTTTAAGGATCCAAGGTAAGGAAGTGAGGAGAGAGGGGTCATAGTAGAGGAGGGACAGCAATTACAGCAAAAGAAAAGTGGCTGAACAAGACAGGACAATGAAGAGGTAAGGGTTAGGAAAAATCTTTGGGTAACATTAGGTCTTTTTTTTTAATAATAAATTTATTTTTATTGGTGTTCAATTTGCCAACATACAGAATAACACCCAGTGCTCGTCCCGTCAAGTGCCCCCCTCAGTGCCCGTCACCCAGTCACCCCCACCCCCCGCCCTCCTCCCCTTCCACCACCCCTAGTTCGTTTCCCAGAGTTAGGAGTCTTCGTGTTCTGTCTCCCTTTCTGATATTTCCTACCCATTTCTTCTCCCTTCCCTTATATTCCCTTTCACTATTATTTATATTCCCCAAATGAATGAGAACATATAATGTTTGTCCTTCTCCGATTGACTCATTTCACTCAGCATAATACCCTCCAGTTCCATCCAGGTTGAAGCAAATGGTGGGTATTTGTCATTTCTAATGGCTGAGTAATATTCCATTGTATACATAAACCACATCTTCTTTATCCATTCATCTTTCGATGGACACGGAGGCTCCTTCCACAGTTTGGCTATTGTGGCCATTGCTGCTATAAACATCGGGGTGCAGGTGTCCTGGTGTTTCATTGCATCTGTATCTTTGGGGTAAATCCCCAGCAGTGCAATTGCTGCATAGTAGGGCAGGTCTATTTTTAACTCTTTGAGGAACCTCCACACAGCTTTCCAGAGTGGCTGCACCATTTAACCTTCCCACCAACAGTGTAAGAGGGTTCCCTTTTCTCCACATCCTCTCCAACATTTAACATTAGGTCTTGAAGAGATAGATCAGCAGGTGCCAGAGATCCAGGCTATTCCAGGCAAACAGTTAAAGTAAGTAGGCAGGGCTAAGGATACAAAAACAGTGATTAGAAGGGGCACATGCACCCCAATGTTTATAATAGCAATGTCAATAATAGCCAAAATATGGAAAGAGCCCAGATGTCTATTGACAGATGAAAGGATTAAGAAGAGGTGGTGTGTGAATATATATATAGTGGAATATTATTCAGCTATCAAAAAGAATGAAATCTTGCCATTTGCAGCAGTGTGGCTAGATCTGGAATGTATTACGTTAAGTAAAATAAATGAATCAGAGAAAGACAAATACCACATGATTTCCTTCATAAGTGGGATTGAAGAAACAAAACAGATGAACGTAGGGGTAGGGAAGGAAAAATAAAATAAGATAAAAACAGAGAGGGAGGCAAACCATAAGAGACTCTTACCTCTAGGAAACAAACTGAAGATTGGTGGAGGGAGGGGTATGAGGGGATGGAGTAACTGGGTGATGGGCATTAAGGAGGGCACTTGATGTAATGAGCACTGGGTGTTATATGCAACTGAGAATCACTAAATTCTACCCCCAAAACTAATAATATACTATATGGTAACTAGATTGAATTTAAATACAAAAGTGTTTTTAAAAGTGAGTAGGGCTCTATGACCTCTCTTGGTCAGGTATAGCTCATGACACTAAAATCCTGAGGGCCCTGAAGCCTGGAGTTGCAGATAAATGTATATGTTAAGGGGGAGAAAAAGATAATTTTCCTGGTTAGATTATAAAACTCATTTTGAAGAAAAGAGTAAAATAAGATTACACTAGCTACATCTCAAATGCTCAGCAGCCACATGTGGCCAGTGGCTACCATCTTGGATAGTATAAATGTAGCATATTGCCATTACTGCAGAGAATTCTATTGGACAAGCTGTGCTCTAGGTTTCACAGTGAATTCATTTCGAGCCCCAGAATGAGGTCAGAAAAGAGGAAACACTTAACCTCTTCAAGTTATGTTTGGTTTTATGACACTTTGAAACATTCCCAGAATATCTCAAAAACTGTCACAAATTATTTCAAAATTAATTCATTCCAGTTCAAGTGAATTAAAACAAAAAAAAAAAAGTCACACTCCATTTATTTTTCTGTGAAGAGCAAAACTTTTCTTGTTCACATCTTCTCAGAAGAGCTATTTGAGAAGGCCTGAAAATGGAACCTGTTTAGAGCTTGCAGGCTTGTTTTCTCTACCAATTACAACACTAGCACAGTTTGGAGACAGCAACATGCACTCAGCCCCTGGGTGCTGCTTAGGTGTGGTTTCATTGTCCAGAACCCCTCTTCCACCTTTCCCTTTGGGCCTTCTGCCTTTTCTGTTTAGACATTATGGTGCCTGCTGAGGAATAGAATCCAAGATCAGCTGGTGGATAAACAGTTAGTATATCCCTACACAGGAGACACAGGTGTGTGGATGTCAAGTTGGCATGGAGGAAACTTCCCATGTGGTCTTGGTTCATTATTAAAAAAAATAGTTATCATTTTTAGACTAACTTCCTCTCCCTGTCATTTAACAATTTGGAAAGGAGTTTCAAAAAGAGATTAAACAAATAACGCAATGTCTAAGCCATAACCTGGCAAGTGAGACAGATCCACGCATAGAATAATGTAATGCTGAGTGGCAAACACTACAGCAGAAGTGCACATTATTAAGTTGTATGGGAATATAGAAAATGGGTGACTTAATTGTGCCCAGGGAAGTCAAGAAAATTCCTGAGAGGAGATGGAGTTTTCCAGGGACTTGAAGGAGACATAGAGTACGTAAAGCAGATCAGAAGTGGTTGGTAGGTACTGGGGAGGGGGGATTGCAGGCACAGGAAAGGAGCAAGCTCAAAGCCCGAGGCAGGAAAGGGAACAGGTGATGTTCAGGGAACACAGGATCAGAACCCCCCATGTGGTCATGTGAGGGAGGTGCTGAGGTCAGGAGGTCAGGAGAGGGGAAACTGTAGAGGTAGGCTTAAGCTCCAGTGCCAAAGGTCATCTTTTCCATGTTGTGAATGAAGTTGGGAATCTATCCTGGTGGCAACTAGGAGCCCGAGAGGCAAGAGGAGCACTTCAAGTGAAGTGACCTGCTCAAGCCTAAGAAGAAGCAGTAGAGTTTCATGCTTAAGAGCACAGAGACACTGAGCAGACAGCCTAGGGTTGAATCTGCTTGCCAGCTAGCTCTTCTGTGCCACGGTTTTGGCATCTGTAAGATAGACATGATAATGACATTCGCTTCACTGTCAGGATTAAATGAGGTAATATGTGGAAACTGCCAAGAACATTGACTGGCACACAGGAGCCCTCTATGTGGGTCGTTTCTATGCTTATCACTCTGTTTTGGCAAATTTGGAAGCTGGGGCACAGAAAGACAAAATAATTTACTCAGGATCCAATGCTCCTTTGTGGTGGAGAGTGGATACCTATCCATCACCCCAAACCACTTAAATATGAGCACTATCAGCCATTCATCTCTCCCAGTGGATCCTAGCAGATACATTTTTCTGTTTGTTTAGATGATGAAGAGGATATTAATTCTTCTTAAACCTCCTTGTCATTTCTAGTTCCCCCTTTTATCTTAAGATGCTCCAGCTGCTTCCATACCGTGTTCTTCCACTCTGTTCTTTTATTTTAACATGTGCCATTTCATTTTCCCAAAACACAGTGCAATTTGTCATAATGTAAAAAAATACAATAAAATAAAGAAACCTGAGCAGAAACACAAAGCACATTTTTCTCCAGGAAACTTCGCTGTTCTTGAGCACAGGGAAAGAGAACCCAGTGGCATCTTCAGCAAAACATATGCATCAGTAAGTGCATTAATCATATCAGTGTGAGAAACTGGTCCAGCTCTGCTGGAATCCTTTGCTTGCTAGTGAAAGAGAAAGCACGTCTTTGAAGATGGGCCAGTTCGGTCCAATCACTGTACCAGTCCAAAGCATTCATAGTTGCAATGCTTCCCACATTTGCAAAATAAGCCCATGGATTATTAAATTGTTCTCAAGGAGCTATTTTCATATATATATATATGATATATATGATAAACAAAATCCTTTGCTCCTCCTATGAATCCTATAGAATCTGTGGTCAGAAGTAGAGACCTACCATCACTTTGTATTAAAATCAGGCTGTCTCTGCCCATTCTCAAAGTGATCATGAGTGATTAGGAATGGGTTGTGAACAGGAATGAGAAAAGGAGTCAAAGTGGATGGGAGACAAGAAAGTGATATTTTTAGTTGTGGATCTTTGGGCCAGATAATGGATGTAGAGGCTTAGCACATAGGTCTTAGAACACTAGGTTTTTACCTTTTGTGGGAGGAAACAGCTGAGGCTTATTTAAGAGAAACTGATGTCATGGGGTATATGTTTGGTATATTCTAGTATTTTCTAGAGGGAGAATTTTATGAGTAGAGTGCAGGCTGTAAAACTCCATGGGTCAGAGAAGGAATGGGATTCAGGATCTGTGTTTAGGTGAGTGGTCTCCATCAGCATTGCTCTGCTCAGTGGTACTCAGAGTGTCCAAAATGCACTTGGTGGCCGCCAAGGGCACAGGTAGTCCAGTTGGGAGGCAGGGCCTCCCAAACAGCAATTGGTTTGAAGAGGCAAAGACATCCAGCCAACTGTCAAGTACCGCAGAGCTCTGCAGCTCTCAAGCCTGGGGCACAGCAGTCTTTTAAAGATATATTTTTTCCTTTTCTTTTCTTTTTAAATTTAAAACGTAGAAACAATGTAGACCTAGTAATGTACAAAAATGCTAAATATATATCTCCACGAATATTTAAAAAGCCATCTCACCCATACATCACCACCTGGATCAGAATATAGACCATTGCCAGCACCCCAGAAGTCTCCTTGAGCCCCTTCCTAGTTAGTGCCTGCTGGACTCACAAAGAAAATCACCATCAGACTTGTTTCACCACCGAGTTGCTTTGCCAGCTTCTGAACTTTATCTAAATGAAATTATACAGTTGTATACTCTTTAATGTCTGGATCTTTTGTCAGCATGATATCAGCATGTTGTTGCATATGGGAGAATTTTCTCTTTTTCACAGGTGTATAATATGACTATGGTAATAGCTGCACACAAATGTATATCTCATGATATCTTCTTGTTGAATTATGTTATTTTGTATCTTGTCAAACTGAAATTTTTATTATCATAAATGTCTCCTTCATCCCTAGTAGTGTTTCTTGCCTTAAAATTTTTGTCATCTGGGCAGCCCCGGTGGCTCAGCGGTTTAGCGCTGCCTACATCCCAGAGTGTCATCCTGGAGACCTGAGATCGAGTCCCACGTCAGGCTCCATGTATGGAGTCTGCTTCTCCCTCTGCCTGTGTCTCTGCCTCTCTCTCTCTCTCTCCTCTCTGTGTATTCTCATGAATAAATAAATAAAATCTTTAAAAAAAATGTGTCATCTGATTTTAGTAAAGCAAAGCTAGCGTTTAAAAAATATTTGTATTAAAAAAATTAAAATTAAAAAAATATATGTATTAGAGGTTGTGTTTTTTTCCTATCCTTTTCAACATTTTTATGTTCTTATGTTTAAGGTATATTCTTATAAGATAAGGTATATTATCTCTATATATATTTCTATAGATACAGATGATATATATTCTCTTAGTGGTTACCTATAATGCATCCTTGACTTAATAGAGTCCACCTACAATTAGTACCTTTACTACTTCTTAGATAATGCAAGGACTCACAACACTTTGTTCTATTTATAACTTTCGCACCTTTTTTGCTATTGTTAACAACTCCTTTAATTCTACATTTATTGGAATCCTCATTAGACATTGCTATTGATACTATGATACTAAAAAGGAATATTCACTTAATTTATCCACATTCTTCCCATTTAGTACTATCCATTTCTTAATTGCTTTCATCTGGGATTATTTCTCTTCTGTTCAATAAACTCTCTTATCTATCTATCTATCTATCTATCTATCTATCTATCTATCTATCTATCTATGTAGAGTCCTGCTGGAATGAATTTCCTTAGTTTTGCTGGTCAAAAATATTTTTCTTCATTTCTGAAAGATATTTTTGCTTGAGATAGAATTCTAAGTTGACAAGTATCTTCTTTTTACACTGTAGAAATGTCATTTTTTCTCTGGTGGCTTCCATTGTTTCCATTAAACATTTAGGTGTCAGTTTTATTGCTGCTTCCAGAAAGTTGTGTGTCCTTTATCTCTGGCAGCTTTTAGGATTTCTCTTTGATATTATGAGGTGCCTATGTGTGCTTTTCTTTGTATTTATCCTGTTTAGGTTTATGGAGATTCTTAAATCTGTGGGTTTATATTTTTCATAAATTTCAGGTGATCCCTGGACAGTTTTTCCTCACATATTTCTTCTGCTCCAGTCTCTCTTCATGTCTTAGATCCCTATTGTACAACAGAGGCATTTTTATCTTGTGCCATTTGAGTCTTGCCCTTTTTAATTTTCCACTCTTTATTTTTGCAATCTAGATATTTTCTACTGAATCCCTTCCAGCTGCTTAATCCTCTTTGATGGTCTGTCTGCTGTTACACTCATCTATTTAAGTCTTAATTTTAGTATTGCCTTATTTATGATTCTACAATTTTAATCTCTGTGTGTTTTAGGGCACTGAAGAAATTAACCATCTCTTCCTCTATTTCTTGAACACATGAATTGTAGGTATTTTAAAATCCATGTCTGATAACTTCAATATTGTGATCACCTATGGTCTGCTTCCCTTACATGTTTTTGTTCCTCTTGCCTTGTAGTCATTTGGTCCAGTTTCCTGGCACACCTCTTAATTTGAATGCCAGACATTATCCATGAAAAATAATATGGGGCTCTGGAAGATTTTATCTTCCTCCAGAGTGGATTTAATATTCTTTTGGCAGAGTGATAGAATAGAGGCAAATCACCTTAATGCAAGCAGCCATTGCCATGATTTTAGGTTTTAGGAGGCATATGTACTCTCTGTTTGCCCTTACTCCTAGGAAGTAGCTTTTGGAGTGTGTGGTAGAGAGGCTCTCAGCTAAAATCCCAGGACATTTATAATGGCCTCACCTCCCTCGCAAGCCCACCTCCACTTTCAGTTTCTTACCACAAGCCTGCTCAAGTTCCTGTTCAGCCTTTTAACCTCTCAGCTATTCACTTGGTTTCTGGATTTCTACATTACCCACCCTCCCGCTGTGCACTACTTAAGAAGTGTCTTTTTCATAGTACCTTTTAAAAGCATTCACATAGACTCTTGATAGTTTTTAAATCTCCTTTGTATTGCTGCCTCCCTTCTGCTGCACAAAAAGATATGTTGAAGTCCTAACCCCAGGGACTTGTGAATGTGACCTCACTTGGAAATAGGGTCTTTGCAGATGTGATTAGTTAAGATCGCAGTGGATTAGGGAGGGCCATAAATACAGTATGACCAGAGTCATTATAAGAAGTAGAGAAGGCACAGAAACACAGATATGTAGAAAGAAGGCCATGTAAAGATAAAGACAGAGATTAGGGTTATGCAGCTGCAAGACCAGGAAAGCCAAGGATTGCCAGAAACCAGCAGAAACTGCAGGAAGGGTCTAGAGCCTTCAGAGACATAGCCCTATGCTCACTATGGACTTCTAGCTGCCATGAATGAGAGAATACATTTCTGTTTTAAACCACCCAGCTTGGTAGCAATCCTCATATCAGATAAATTAAAGTTTATCCCAAAGACTAGTGAAATGAAGAGGAACACTATATCATACTTAAAGGGTCTATCAAATAAGAGGACCTAACAATCATGAATATTTATGTCCCTAATGTGGGAGCTGCCAAGCATATCAATCAGTTAATAACCAAAGTAAAGACATACTTAGATAATAATACACTAATAGTAGGATACTCAACACGGCACTTTCTGCAAATGACAGATATTCTAAGCACAACATCTCCAAAGAAACAAGAGCTTTAAATGAGGGATCCCTGGGTGGTGCAGCGGTTTAGAGCCTGCCTTTGGCCCAGGGCGCGATCCTGGAGACCCGGGATCAAATCCCACGTCGGGCTCCCGGTGCATGGAGCCTGCTTCTCCCTCTGCCTGTGTCTCTGCCTCTCTCTCTCTCTCTGTGTGTGACTATCATAAATAAATAAAAAAAATTAAAATAAAATAAAAAAAAAGAAACAAGAGCTTTAAATGATACACCAGACCAGATGGATTTCACAGATATATACAGAACTTGTATCATAGCACAACTGAATACACATTCTTCTCAAGTGCACGAGGAACTTTCTCCAGAATAGATCACATACTGGATCACAAATCAGGTCTTAACTGATCTTAACCAAAAAATTGGGATTGTCCCCTGCATATTTTCAGACCATAATGCTTTGAAACTTGAACTCAATCACAAGAAGAAATTTGGAAGAACCTCAAACACATGGAAGTTAAAGAGCATCCTGCTAAAAGATGAATGGGCCAACCAGGAAATTAGAGAAGAATTGAAAAGATTAATGGAAACTAATGAAAATGAAGATACAACCATTCAAAATTGTTGGGATACACCAAAAGCAGTCCTAAGAGGGAAATACATCACAATACAAGCGTTCCTCAAAAAATTGGAGAAAACTCAAATACATAAGCTAAGCTCATACCTAAAGGAACTGGAGAAAGAACAGCAAATAAAACCTACACCAAGGAGAAGAAAAGTGTTAATAAAGATTTGAGCAGAACTCAATGAAATAGAGGCCAGAAGAACTGTAGAACAGATCAATAAAACCAGGAGTTGGTTCTCTGAAAGAGTTAATAAGATAGATAGACCATTAGCCAGCCTTATTAAAAAGAAAAAAGACTCAAATTAATAAAATCACAAATGAAAAAGGGGAGATCACAACCAATACCAAGGAAATACAAACGATTTTAAAAACATTATTATGAGCAGCTATACTCCAATAAATTAGGCAATCTAGAAGAAATGGATGCATTTCTGGAAAAGCACAAACTACCAAAACTGGAACAGGAAGAAATAGAAAACCTGAACAGACCAATAACCAGGGAGGAAATTGAAGCAGTCATCAAAAACCTCCCAAGACACAAGAGTCCAGGGCCAGATGGCTTCCCTGGGGAATTCTATCAAACGTTTAAAGAAGATATAATACCTATTCTACTAAAGCTGTTCTGAAAGATAGAAAAGTACGGAATACTTCCAAACTCATTTTATGAGGCCAGCATCACCTTAATTCGAAAACCAGACAAAGACCCCACCAAAAAGTATGATGAACACAGATGCAAAAGTTCTCAACAAGATACTAGCCAATAGGATCCAACAGTACATTAAGAAGGTTATTCACCATGACCAAGTGGGATTTATCCCCAGTATGCAAGGCTGGTTCAACACTCATAAAACAATCAACGTGATAAATCATATCAATAAGAGAAGGGCAGCCTGGGTGGCTCAGCAGTTTAGCGCTGCCTTCAGCCCAGGGTAGGTTCTAGAGACCCGGAATCGAGTCCCATGTCAGGCTCCCTGCATGGAGCCTGCTTCTCCCTCTGCCTGTGTCTGTGCCTTCTCTCTCTCTCATAAATAAATTAAATCTTAAAAAAAAAAAGAGGAAAAACAAGAACTATATGATCCTCTCAATAGATGCAGAGAATGCATTTGACAAAATACAGCATCCATTCCTGATCAAAACTCTTCAGAGTGTAGGGATAGAGGGAACATTCCTTAGCATCTTAAAAGCCATCTACGAAAAGCCCACAGCAGATATCATTCTCAATGGGGAAACACTGAGAGCCTTTCCCCTAAGATCGGGAACACAACAGGGATGTCCACTCTCATCACTGCTATTCAACATAGTACTAGAGGTCCTAGCCTCAGCAATCAGACAAAAAAAAAAAAAAAAAAAAAAAAAAAGGAAATAAAAGGTATTCAAATTAGCAAAGAAGTCAAACTCACCCTCTTTGCAGATGACATGATACTGTACTTAGAAAACCCAAGATTGCTAGAACTCATACAGCAATTCGGTAGTGTGGCAGGATACAAAATCAATGCCCAGAAATCAGTGGTATTTCTATACACTAACAATGAAACTGAAGAAAGAAATTAAGGAGTCAATCCCATTTACAATTGCTCCCAAAAGCATAAGATACCTAGGAATAAACCTAACCAAAGAGGTAAAGGATCTATACCCTAAAAACTACAGAACACTTCTGAAAGAAATTGAGGAAGACACAAAGAGATGGAAAAATATTCCATGCTCATGGATTGGAAGAATTAATACTGTGAAAATGTGAATGCTACCCAGGGCAATTTACACATTCAATGCATTCCCTATCAAAATACCATGGACTTTCTTCAGAGAGTTGGAAAAAATAATCTTAAGATTTGTGTGGAATCAGAAAAGACCCTGAATAGTCAGGGGAATATTGAAAAAGAAAACCAGAGCTGGGGACATCACAATGCTGGATTTCAAGTTGTACTACAAAGCTGTGATCATCAAGACAGTGTTGTACTGGCACAAAAACAGACACATAGATCAATGGAATAGAATAGAGAACCCAGAAATGGGCCCTCAAGTCAAGTAATGGTCAACTAATATTCAACAAAGCAGAAAAGAATATCCACTGGACAAAAGGCCAGTCTCTTCAATAAATGTGCTGCGAAAATTAGCCACATGCAGAAGAATAAAACTAGACCATTCTCTTACACCAGACACAAAGATAAACTCAAAATGGATGAAAGATCTAAATATGAGACAAGAATTCATCAAAGTCCTAGAGGAGAACACAGGCAACACCCTTTTTGAACTTGGCCACAGCAACTTCTTGCAAGATACATCTCTGAAGGCAAGGGAAACAAAAGCAAAAATGAACTATTGGGACTTCATCAAGATAAAAAGCTTCTGCACAGCAAAAGAAACAGTCAACAAAACTCAAAGACAACCTGCAGAATTGGAGAAAATATTTGCAAATGACCTATCAGGTAAAGGGCTAGTATCCAAGATCTATAAAGAACTTATTAAACTCAACACCCAAGAAACAAACAATCCAATCATGACATGGGCAAAACATATGAACAGAAATTTCACCAAAGAGGACATGCACATGGCCAACAAGCACATGAGAAAATGCTCCGCATCCTTGGCCATCAGGGAAATACAAATCAAAACCACAATGAGATACCACCTCACACCAGTGAGAATGGGGAAAATTAACAAGACAGGAAACAACAAATGTTGGAGAGGATGTGAACTGGTGCAGCCACTCTGGAAAACTGTGTGGAGGTTCCTCAAAGAGTTAAAAATAGATCTGCCCTAGACCCAGCAATTGCACTGCTGGGGATTGACCCCAAAGATACAGATGCAGTGAAACGGCAGGACAACCTGCACCCCGATGTTGATAACAGCAATGTCCACAATAGCCGAACTGTGGAAGGAGCCTTGGTGTCCATCGAAAGATGAATAAAATAAGATTTGGTCTATGTATACAGTGGAATATTACTCAGCCATTAGAAATGGTGAATACCCACCATTTGCTTCAACTTGGATGGAACTGGAGGGTATTATGCTGAGTGAAGTAAGTCAATCGGAGAAGGACAAACATTATAGGATTTCATTCATTTGGGGAATATAAAAAAAATAGTGAGAGGTATTAAAGGGGAAAGGAGAGAATATGAGTGGGAAATATCAGAGAGGGAAACAGAACATGAGAGACTCTTAACTCTGGGAAACGAACAAGGGATATTGGAAGGGGAGGCGGGCGTGGGGATGGGGTGACAGGGTGACGAGCACTGAGGGGGGCACTTGACGGGATGAGCACTGGGTGTTACACTATACGTTGGCAAATCAAACTCCAATAAAAAAACATACAAAAAATTAAAATAAACCACCCAGCTTGTGGTCATTTGTTATGGCAGCCCTAAGAAACTAATACTAATGTTGATTTATGTCCTGTATCTATTCTTGATTATATTTGTTTATTTTACTAAGAATTGGAAAGAAAAACATTCATTTTTATTTCTTTTGAATTGATTTATGCTTGTAGTATTATTGCTATTTATTCTTATTTTCTTCTTACTATTCTAGCTTTTTTCTGACTGTATTCTTATAATTGTTGGAGTTGAGTACTCAATGCTGCTATGACACATACACTCCAGTGGTTGAACCTGAAAGATATGTTACACATGGCAAGTCCAGTGAGAATTGGCCAGCCCTCCTCCACCCTGTAGTTATGCCATCTGACTAGCTGCCACTGTTACTGGAGCAGGAGAAGAGAGATGAAGGGGACATAGTCTCCTAAGTGGCTCCATCCTGGAGAGAAACATTATTCACTCACAATTCATTGGCCAAAGGTAGTTACAAAGCCTCAGTGATCACAGGTAGGATACAGGATGGAAGGGAGTATTTGGAAAACTTGTTTGGTACTATGTCTGCTACAATCTTTTTGGTTATAGTTTTCCTCAAATATTGTTCAACTGAATGAAGCTATTGATTTTCCTGTGGATACAGCTTACGTACATCTCAAATATTTAGGCTGTCTTCAGCTAGTATCCCTTCAAAAAATATGTATTTGTCTCCTGTTACACATGTATGAGACCATCTACAATTGTTCCATAGATCTCAGATGTTCTTTTCCACTTTTTAAATTTTTCCTCTGTCCATACGTCTGGATAATTTGATTCATCTTTTGGTTCAGTGACCTTTTTTTGTTTTAGTGGAAAGCCTAGCATGTTGACCAAGGTGCCTCCCTTCCGGTGGGTCAGAAAGAAGTCCAGTGTTTCCTAGCTCCTGGGTAACCTCAGAAATCACCGTTATCCCTTGGCCACCAGCACCTTCCCTCTCGTGGGCCCCCTTAGTCTCCCTCAGTACCCTCGCAGTTTAAGATTCTGCCAAGGGTGGAGGCCTCTATGACTTTTGGGACTCCTCAACAGCTGGGTTCTCTCAAGTGCCCCAACTCACAATCCCGGATACTTTAGTGGCCCAATCACTGTTCCCTGCCCCCAGTGAGACCTAGCTTGTCACTGTCTTCACTTCCATTTAGAAAATGCCCCAGGATGGTGCTAAACTCTGCACTTCTCTCCAGCAATTGCATCTTGTGCGGGCTGCTATCCAACCCCTGGGAAGAGTCACAGCACAAACTTCATTCAGTTGCATTTCTCCTTCCTGCCATAGCAGCAACTCTGTCTTCATCAGGATACCCAGTCTGAATCATGTATAGTTTTAAATATGATTTTCTAATTTTCAGTAGCTTCCAAAGAGTGCAATTCTACTTCTCATTACTTATGAAATGAAATGGTTCCTTAGGCTATTTTTCTTTTTTTCTTTTTTTTTGGGGGGGTAGGCTATTTTTCTACCTTTTAAAAAAAATGTTTATAGTTCTACTATCTTGACATCAAATAATATACCTTATACAGGTACAACTTTTTGAAATGGATTGAGACCCATTTTTGTTTTGATAGACAATCAGTTTTAAGATAATTATTTTATAGGTCTATGAAATGATTATATAACCTTATTCATTTAATAATTTCAATTATAATCATTCAAAATTTATCCATCCTTATTTGATTTTGGTATACTTTATCACTCAAACACAAATAATATTGTGTTAAGTGTTCTCACCATTATTGTGCTTTTATAAATTTATTTTTCTTTTTTTGTCTCAGTTTTTGGTGTATATTTTTTATTTGCCTGTATTTTATTGGTCAAGCATGAATTGTTTTGTTAAAATAGGTACTTATCAAATGTTGCTCTCATGTTTTAAAGTGAGGAACTGAACTATAAGGAAATAATTCTAGTTTGCATGATGGCACTCTTTATAAAATGACAATAATCATTCACGCTAGTGTAACATTATCCTGAATTAATAAGGAAGCCACATAGTGGACTTCTATTTAAAAAAAGATAGATTAATGTAATTTATTTTAATAGGATTTATTGGGTGCCTACTATGTGTTTGATTTTTCTCTTGAAAGAATGATATTTCAGTTCAGGAAATTTTTGACTAGCTATGGTCAAATAAGATTTGCTGAACATACTTATTATCTTAATCAGTTTTTTCCTCCATAAAGGTAGAGATTATATTTTCTTGCTTTCCATATAGCTACATTTAAGTCACATTCACAAAAGCTGAGTCATCAGCAATTTCATACTCTTAAAACAGCAGAATTTTTCTACCTGCCCACTGTCCACCACCAATAGTTGTTAGGTAGTGGGTAAGGTTGTAAGCTGCTAACACAGTAGTCACACTCCTAATTTTCCTTACTAATAGAATTTCAATACTATTTGGAATGCCAAGTAGATATTGCTAAAAATTGCTTCCTGGTTGTAATAAATGGTGATTGTGTTGCTTTATATATTTGATGTTTTGTTATGGGTTGAATAAAAGTTTATGATTTTCATATTGATTTTATATTTTCACCCTACTTTATAACTTTTATTAATATAGAACAATTTTCCTTATTCAATTTTAATAATTGCTTTGGTTTCTAGATTGTTTGAAACTCATTTTTCCATTTGAAGTTTTTTATTATTTATTTTTTGCCAGGTAAATCACTGTCTATAATTTTCTTTTTAAACTTCAAGACATTTTGTTTTAGATCTGTTATTTTAGGCAGTGTATAAGCTCCATTTTATTTTTTAAAACAATCTGAGTGCCTTTGTCTTTTGACAGATGTATTCAGCCATTCAAATTCCTGTCATAAACTGGTTTATTTGCTCTGACATTGTCTTACAACATGCTCTGAGTTCTTCTTTAATGTCTATGTGATCTGCATAGTCTGTTTTTGTTATTAATGTTTATCATTTATTTTCAATAAGTGGTGAGGTTTTATTTGCTTTTATTTTCTGTAGTAATTTGCGAGGTACACATTCACTTAAAAGTTCCCCTAGTGGTTATCTTTAAGTTATTAAAAAAACACAACACTTTTTGTAGTAGACATTAATGGAGGTGGTAGGATGCTTCTTATGCTGCATACATTTTCCTCATACAGTCACCTAGTGTAGAGGTTTTTAACTGAGACAATTTTGCTCCCCCCTCCCCCAGAAGATAGTTGCCAATGTCTGGAGACTTTATGGTTGTCAGAACCGGAGGAGAGAGGGTGCTAATGGCATCCAATGAGTATAGGCCAGGGGTGCTCCTGAACATCCTACAATGAAAAGGGTAGTCCTGCACAACAAAGAATCATCCAGCCCTGAGTGTCCAAAGTGCAGAAGCTGGGAAACCCTGATCTAGTTAAACCCTTTTATCTTGCAGATGAGGAGCTTAAGACTCACAGATGTGAAGCGGCCTGTCCAGATTCAGTTAGCTAGTTAGGTGCCAGAATGAAGACAATAATTCAACACTCCGGCTTTTTCCACTGCAACCCCCTACCACTTTCACAGATGCTTATTTAAAACAAGCCACTCTCTGTGTGTGTCGCAGAAGTGTGTGGAAGATAAAAGATGACAGCAATAACTTCTTTCATAGTAAATCTGAGACCATTTCTGCTTATTCAGCTTTTTGGCTGAATAAGATCGGGTAAAATATGGTTGGTACTACAAAGCTTTAGTGAATTAGAATAGCCATGTGATCAGCAAGCACTTTTGGTTTTCTGTAAAATATTAAATGTAAAATACACAGAATCTGAGAAAAGGAAGTTTGCTTTGAGGTCATCCTGTTCCACCTCTCATCCATCATGGTCCTGTAGACGGACTCTGTTTGGACACTTTCAGGGAGGGGAAGCTCAAGACACTCAGATGCAGGTTATAATGGTGATTACGCTGAATGCAAGGCAGAAGAGAAATTACAACAGTGATTACAGTGACCATAAGGTAACAATTGAATTTATGTTCATAAATCAATCAGGAAAGAGTTTGTCAAACAGAACAATGTGGGTGTTGTTGGGAAGGAGATTCTAAGAGGGTGTGGAGGAAGGTACAAAGTTGGGAAGTGCTTTCACGTGACAGATGATACAATCACACTTTCCAGGCCCTAAAAGGAGTCTCTGCCTCCAAGGACAAAGGAGCCAACCACTCCGAGGTCCTAAGTTCCTGGATCAGAATAATTACTTCTGTGGGGAAAATTGTGGAGAGAATTTCAAGATTTAGGCATGATGGCTGACTTAACTGCTGAGGTAATGACTGGCTGCAAGAGGGAGGAAAATCCAAAAGGTCTCTGGGAAGGAATCACACTAATAAGAAGATCTCTAGATTATTGCTTATCACCTATGTGGCAAAGGAAGAGAAGTAAAAAACACTCATTGTTTGGACCAACGTTTTGGACGTGGACAGAGATAAAGAAATCGCCAAAATTAAAATAAAAGTGTGAATTCTGGCTTTAAAAACTATTAACAGATAAAAGTGAACTGTGTTCTATAATTAAATTTTTAATTTTTTCCCACTCTCAACCTGAACTCCTCCTCACTTCCCCTTAGTCTTCCCCTGACTCAATTAATGTTGCTACCAGCTACCCAGGTGCCTAAGTGATAGCCTTAGAGGTTAGTCTTGAGTCCTCACTCCTCTACATCCTCCACAATGAATCTACCACCATATTATATAGATTCTATCTCTTAAGATCATCTCAATTGCAGATACTTGAAACATCTTCACTGCCATGATCCAGGTACAGGCTACCATAGTCTCTTATTTGGAAAATCACCACCATTTGGTTGTCCAGTTCTTGACCCCTTGTCACCTATTATTTACACAGCAGCAAGAGGTTGTTCTTTGTCTTCAACAGAAATCAAATGATGTCACAGTCTTCTTCCTGGAAAGGGCCAAATGTTCCATCAAGAACATTATATAATAATGGTGATGATAATAATAATAATGTAATAATGCCTTTAAGTTAGGTACTATTGTCAGTTGGTCCAAAAATGACACCATGATATAGTTCTCATTCTGTGAATAAGGATACTGATGCTTAACAAGGGGAATGAACTTGCCCAAGATCACAAAATTAGAAAATGCCTGAACTGAGATTCAAGTTTCTTGGATTTCAAGAATATACTGGCTGCTCTTGTTCCTCCTTTGCTCTTGGGAAAAGGCAAGTCCTCTCTTCTTCCTTGCCAGGAAATGCTTTTTATGTTTCTGTAGCTGACTCTTCCATAAGCACCAGAAGAATTCTACTTCTCATGTTTTAAGACTGTGAATATAAACTGGCTGTTGTTAAATTTTCAGGAGTTCTACATTATTATGTAAGAAAATAACAGAGGGAACAAGAAATAATTATGGCATTTCTGAAGCTAAGCTTCAATGATTCTTTTCTTACAATGAAACATAATTTTAATTTTTTTAAACAAATGGGTTTTTAACAAAGAATATCAGCCTAATAACAAAAAAGTGAATTTTAAAATGCTTCAGCTTGTTTTTCAAGTGAACTTGGGATATTATTATCAAGAAAATTCAGTTTCAAATGGTATTTTGCATTTCACACTCAGTTGAATTCAATCCAAGTAGATGAGGAGGACAGGCTTTGGAGTAAAGGAAGCTGATGTTCAATGGTAGATCAGATTTGGATCAAAAACCCCATGTTTATCATCTACTGATCTATGAAAAAAACATAAGTTAACTGCTCTCTCTAAATACCAGTTAAAATCTCTGGATAATGGATGCTAATTCCTACCTCCAAAAGTTATTGTGGGGACTAAGTGGGACAACATATTCTAAAACGCCTACCATTGCACCCATGTCACACAATAGAAAGATTTCAAAAGAATGGGTCGTATCTGAAATGTAACAGATGCACAAGCAACTCAGGGTTATAGAGAGTGGAGAAGGTCATAGTAAACGAGTGATATGGGAAAGATTTCATGGGGTAGGTTGCATTTAAGTTGGCATTTGAAGAATGGTTGGAATTTTAATAGGTGGAGATTAGTGATAACAAAATTCCAGGACAAATCTCAAGGATTAAATAAGGGCAAAAAGTGTAATGAGGCTGTGCCTGAATGACTCAGTTGGTTAAGAGTCTGCCTTCATTTCAGGTAATGATCCCAGGATCCTGGGATCCAGAAGGCTGCTTCTCCCTCTGCCCTCCCACCACCACCATCACTTGTGCTCACTCTCACTGGCTCTCTCTCTCTCAAATAAGTAAGTAAGTACATAAATAAATAAATAGAAGAGTTGTAATGATCCAGGATCACTAGTGGTGAGGACTGGCTTGGTATAAAAGGTTAACAGATGGAGAGATGAGGAAGTAAAACTATGATTAGATTGATAGATTCCATTTCAGCCAAATCTAAAAATACTATCTGCTGTAAGACTCACTATTCCTTCATGCTCCATTCAGAAAGAAAAAAACCCAACCAACCAAACAGTGACACAAAATACTTACTTTATTTTATTGGGAGAACTCTTAGAATTGGACATCATATGTTATTCTCATACAGAAGTAGGAAAGAAACCAAAAAAAGCAGAAGAAGCTGGTCTGAGAATGCCTAAAGCCCTGCCTCTTTCAGCGTTCTCAGTCATGTATGCATTCTGCACAATATTGTCCTTTGTGCCCCCAAGAGCTCTGGACATAAGATGTTTCTTAAAGGAGTGCCCTACTGTTGTCTCTGGAGCTTCCCCCATGCTGCCAGCACCTCTTCTGCAAATTCTGATGTGTGTTCTCAGGCAGTGGCAACCGTATCACTCCCACCACATGGTTGCCCGAGATGTTAAGACACAAACTGATTTCAGAGATGCTAAAATGTGTGTGTGTGGTGGGGGGAAGTGTGCTTTTTAGAAAAATCTTTGTGAGTTGGTGGCTGTGAAAGCCCTGAGAATATATCCTGCTTCAAGTCTGTACTTTAATCTGTAGCCAATCAAGAAGCATGGAATGCGTTGGAATCAGATGGGCTCTGGATGATTCACTCCAGCAGCCAAGTATGGGCTGGGGTGTAAGACTGGGGAGCTCCGGGGTCTGTGGGTTGGTGAGAGACAAAGATGATCTCAACCAAATGAACAGCGGAGACAATGGAAAGAAGACAGGAGACCGTCCATGGGAATGCTACTCTCCTGAGCAAGTTCATACAGTTTCCCATTGTGATTTATGCATAAAATCTAATCTTTTTTTTAAAGATTTTATTTATTTATTCATGAAAGACACACAGAGAGAGAGAGAGAGAGAGAGAGAGGCAGAGACACAGGCACAGGGAGAAGCAGGCTCCATGCAGGGAGCCTGACGTGGGACTCGATCCTGGGTCTCCAGGATCACATCCTGGGCCTAAGGTGGCGCTAAACCACTAAGCCATCCGGGCTGCCCCCATAAAATCTAATCTTAAGTCAAATTGTGTTTTTCAGTAATCATATGTCTGGGCCCTGAAAAAAGACTGGGGAGATTTATCAAAGAAATCTAGGAAGCTGCAGTTATCTAGTTTGACAGCAAAAGGTTTCCACCTTTTGATTCTTTAGTGCCCGCTAGGCCCTGAGCTAGATGTAAAGTATTCAAAGATGGATATGACTCAGTCCCTCCTGAGTAGCCCACAGTCGTATGGGGAAGACAGAGAGAACAAGGGTTAGAACACCCCTGGGTGTATTTGGTGCAGGGGAGGAAGGTCACACAGAGGACAGAGCATCAAATGCCTCTAGAGCCTGAGGTGGCATAAAAGGAGCAACTGAACTCTTATCGATCCAGATACACAGAAGCAGAAATAAAGAGGACATGGTGGGGTTTTCTGCTCAGAATTCAAATCTCTTTCATCGGGTAGCTTTATTCCTTGATTCTTTCAGGGCTGGTATGCATACAGGTTCCCAGGTCAAGCAGTTCTCATGGAGACAAGCAAAACCCTCACATCGTTTGTATGCTTCATCTCCCTAGAAGAGCCCAGAAAGTCTCAGAAACACAACGTGGGCTGGGATAGTGGTTCTCCCCCTCTCTGAAGTATGGACCTAGTTGGAGGCCTCCCCTCACCAGTACCCCCAACTCTGGGAATGTGCACTCCTTAGGGAGGAAGAACACCCAAGCTGTTCTTTTCACAAGCTGAGGTGTCTTTGCCTTGTGGGAAAAATTTTACCTCTTGTGATCTTACTCTGTCTTTGTGAGGAAGTGGATTGAATTTTTTTGCTAGATCAACATGTGTAACTTGCGCCCAGAAAAATTTCCAAGGAGGGAATGTGGCAATGGATATAGAGTCTGCTGTCTTGCATCATTATGCCAATGATTGGTGTGGTTCTCTGCAGGGTTTATCTCCCTGAAGAAAACCCCAGATTGGTCATAAAGATGCTGCTTGAGGCTAATCTTCTGTCAATTACTGAGAATAGCTCTGCAAAAAAATAAAAAATAAAAAAAAATATATATACAGCGCTAAAATAGGGAGTGTGAAAATTGAGAATAAAATTTGCCTAAATTCAGCATCCTGATGATGCCTAGATATTGGTGAAAGAAATAAATCTCTTTGGTAGAGTTATTATCCATATGTTTATGATATTTTAGATTTAATCTTCTATATTTAATGCTGAGGAGATTTTCTAGCCAGGATAAATCCAACTGTGGTAACGAACAAATGGCAAAATACAAAATGGCTCAATGCAAAATGACTAGAGAAGTCTATTTCTTACTCACGTAGAGTTCAAAATGAGTGTTTGTAATAGGCAAGCAGCAATGAGTGACCCAGGCTCTCTCTCGCTGTTTCAAAATTTGCTGTGCTCACTCACAGGAGACTAGCAGGCAGACAAAGGCATCATGGATGATGCATGGGTGGTTTCTGAGGGGACAGGCTTGAAAGGAACCTATGTCACTTCTGCTCACATTTCATAGGTAGAGAACTCAGCCACCTGTGTACACTTGACTGCAAGGGAGCTTGTGAGGTATAGACTAAGAAGTAGAGGAAATAGGTTTAGATTAACAGTCAGCCAATCAGCCTCAGTTTACCCTTCTGTTCACCAAAGACTGTGTCTGTCCCACCATTCTCCCCACACAGAAAATACACCCAACCCCCTCACCAAGGGAAGAAACTAAAGTTCCACACTGTCACCACATCTAAATTGATCTCTGTGTGATATACAATCCTCGACATGGGTCTAGATGACCTAGTGAAACATTGACCTATGAATAAGTCATTTGACTTTCACATACTCCACAGCAACGATGGAGCTGGGAAGGATAGCAGCAAGATTCCCATTGAGAAAAAGAAGACACTGGTCTTGTGCTATGATGGAATACTGCTGGGCAGGCACCGTGAAGGTCACCTAATTTGGAAGTTTCTCACTTAAGCCCAGATGCTGCTCTATAAAAGGAACCCAACCCCTTAGATCCTGGTGCCTCCCTCAGGGAAGTCTTTCCGACCCTCTTCTATTTCTGAAGTGGACATTGGAGAGCAGGCCTTCCTTGAGGGATATAGAACTTTCAGAGCCCATTTTCCACTTGTGTAAGGTTAGTTGCCCAAAGATGGTTTCAAGGGTTAAACTCTCAAGTCCAGAATCATGGTTCCTTTGACAACACAAGTCCCACAAAAACTATGTGGGTTTTTGATCGATTTGCTGCAGTAACTCTCATGTATCAGTAACAACACCTAGATCTTTTCCTAGCTGATTTTTAAATCAGCTTTGTTTCCTTATCTCTCTTTCTCTTCCTCTCTCTTCCCCTCTCCTGTCTCTCTTTCTATAAAGTTAATGGTAGCCACATTGAGCTATCTGAAATGATATGTTTTTGGGAGACGGTAACATGCTTAATCTGATTTTTGCTATAGAACTTGGTTACTCTGTGCTATTACCTCTGGACACTTGATGTTACTGGACAGCCAGACTCTCAGGATCACCACTGCTGTAAATAATTTCTCACCTATTCCAGTGTCTTTTGATGGGGAGCCCTGATTGGGTTAAACTCCTTTCTAGCTCTCAGGGAGTATGGGAAGGAACAACTGGTCTCATCCGCTTCCTGTGTATGGAGAAATGAGCCTCTCTCTTACCATGTCTCAGTCCCTTTATGAGCCCAAGAACCATATGTATCCTCTTCTTTTTAAAAAACAATTGCTCTCATGTAACTATTCTCCTTAGGGAAAAAAGTGCCCCCAGAAGTTCTCCACAAGGAAACATCTAAAGTTATATCAAATGTTACATCCTGTTCCAAGTCTGGGATCTCCATGTGGTACTCTTCTATTTTATTTCACCCTTAGTCCATAGCTATAAATGAAATTGGAAAATTCGCCATCGAGAACCCAGAGAGGGAGAAAGGAATCCAACAAAATGGGATTTATGTAAAATATGTGAATATATGTACTTGAGAAAAAAGGAGGGGATTTCTGGTAGATGTTATGCTTTTAGGTAAGAAGTCACCGGGCTGTAGCTGGCTAGGATTGTTATTTTTTGCTCTCAAAGCCGGTTTCTTCCTTCCTTCCTTCCTTCCTTCCTTCCTTCCTTCCTTCCTTCCTTCCTTATTTATATATTTATTTATGTATATATATTTATTTATTTATTTATTTATTCATTCATTCATTCATTCATTCATTCATTTAGTTATTTTTCACCTTCATTTCTGAGAGACCAGAGCCCCTGGCAGTCTTTCTTATATAGTACCACGGTACTTTTCTATGACTTTATGCTATTAGGCTTGGTAGTATAAGGACATCATCTGGGTTTCATCCATATCCCCCTCTAGTTATAGTGTGCAAAAGTGTCCTTGATAATTATGATCAATAATTACAGTCAACACAGCGACATACCTTTAGGTCTATTTACTTGGTGTTTAAAGAACCTCAAATGGCTATGTTCAAATTCAATGGAATCATTGCTGAATCTCCTGAGACAAGCATTGCTCCTTCAGGATTCTATGTATGCGATAGACCAGTGTAATTATTGACTTGTGAGTTCATGGAATGGTAAAGCTCCTCATAAATAAATTGCGGGGCACGTCTGCAGAGGAGAAGTAACCCCGAGGCAAAACGTATTAGTACCTGACAGGTAAAAGCATACTACTCTGGTTATTTCTCTTTAGTAGAAAACAATAAAAATATCTGTCGGTTTTAATAATTGTATACCAGGTATTGGGGCTATCTCCCTTGTGCCAATTCTCAGCTGTAATTGAGCCACCTTACACGATCAACTTTATAATAGTCCTCTCTTTCATAGACCAATGGTAAGTTCCAGATGTTTAACTTGAGACAACTGGAGACATTAGAGAAGTCACCACCCCAGCGAGTTTTCAGACTGAATGTGGCACTAACTCTAAATCACACAGGGACACAGTATTGGTTATTTTACTTATTTAGCATGAAGGAAGAGCTTTGGGCTTCCTACTTTGCCTTTCCTGCCACAGTAGCTTCACTCAAGTATCTGGGAATCAATGTAGGAATTCTGCTTGTGGCTGAAAAGTTTATTCCTACCTCTGTGCTCAGGAATGTATCACGAATAGATCTGGGTCTCACTTTGCCTATCACGGAGGTGATCTAGAGTAATAACTACTCATTACTTGATTTTCATAGTCTCCCCCACATTTCTTTGAGAAAGGCTAGAATGTAGATTCCTATTTTTTAATTTTAATTAAAAAAAGATTTTATTTATTTCAGAGAGAGAGAGAGTGCAGAGAGAGAGGGAGAGCACATGAGCAGGATAGAGGAGAGGCAGAAAGAGAGAGAGAGAAGCAGACTCCCTACTGAGCAGGGACCCTGATGAGGGACTCCATCCCAGGACCCTGGGATCATCACCTGAGCCAAAGGCAGGCACTTAACCAACTGAGCCACCTAGTTGCCCCATTTTTTTTTTTTTCTGGATTGTGGTTCTAGTATCCCTTCTCAAAGCTAACTGCTCAGTTCCATTTAAGGAGCTACAGATCTGGGAATGGATGAGTGGCTATTATTATTAACTATATGGAAAACAGTATGGAAAACATTATTAGTTGTGCCCCTGTGGAAAACGATAAGAAAGTCCCTCAAAAAGTCAAAACTTTAAACACTATATGATCCAATAATTCCACTACTGGGTATTTTCCCAAAGAAAATGAAAACACTAATTTGAAGATATAAGTCTCAACTTGATTTTAAAATTGACATCCTTCCTCCTCTGATAAGGAAAAGATCTCTATAAATACTTCTTATTTTGCCTATCAAAATTAGCAGTCATTAATATTTTTAGTAGTTTACTAAGGCAATTTTCTGACATAAAATAACAAGGAAAGAATTCTACAGTGAACATTGTAAACCCACTGCCTGGGTTGTATCATTAACATTTATCATATGTGTTTCATCACGTATCTGTTTCTTATCCCTTTTGCTTTCATCTATTTTTCTTTTATGCATTCAAAGTATGTTGCAGATTTGATACACCTTCCCCTAAATAGTCTGGCATGCACATGAGTTTTGACAAATATATGCACCTGTGTAACCCAACCTGTTTATATATAGAACCTGAGTCTTTCATGTGTCATTTTTTTTCTTTTTGAGCTTAATTTTGTAATGACTTCGGGGTATGTTGAGTTATTAATTTACTTATGACTTGGAGACAGTGAAAAGTGGGTATGGAGTGGGATATGAGGAGAACTGATTTCTTCTTGTTTAGCTACTCACTCAGGCAAGGGCAGCCCATCCCTAAAGCAGAGGGTTCAGCAGGCAAAGGGGTCAGACTTTGTATACACAAAGTAAGATTAAGATTCTGATAGCTTATCATTTGGTCTACCATTTTATTTCTCTGTTTTTTTTTTTTTCTGTTTCCTGTGGGTACTTGAAACTTCCCTTAGAATTCTAATTTATTTCTAGTACATTTTAATGTATCTTTTTGTATAAAAATTTAAGTTATTTCTCTAGATACTATATTAAACACACACAATTTGCCAACAGTATACTGCTGTTGTTAATTTACCAGTTCATATAATGTGTGGAGGCCTTATCTTCTATTAAGTTCCTTTATTTATTATTTTTTAAAGATTTTATTTATTCATTCATGAGATACACAGAGAGAGGGAGAGAGAGATCTTTTCCTTATCAGAGGAGGAAGGATGTCAATTTTAAAATCAAGTTGAGACTTATATCTTCAAATTAGTGTTTTGATTTTCCTTTACCTGAGAATGTCTTAATTTCTCCTTCAAGCCTAGAGGGTAATTTTCCTGGATATAGAATTTGGGCTTGAGAGCTCTTTCCTTTAAGCACTTATATAATATGGCGCCTCTTCCTCCTGGTTATTTCTGGAAGGTGTCTGCTGTCATTTTGATTGTCTCTCCTCTGTAAGTAGGGTGTCACTTCTCTTTCACTGCTTTCAAGATGTTTTGTCTTTGGTTTTTGGAAGTTTGCCTCTAATGAGTCTTAGTGTGCATTTCTTTGAATTTGTTCTCATTGGGGTTCCCTAATTTTATCGAATCTAGGTTTATGTAACTTGCCAAATTTGGGTAAGTTTTACTTGTGATTTCTTTGAATTTTTTAAGCCCTGTCCTCTTTCTCCTCTACTGCTGAGACTCTCATGACACGAATGTTAGATCTCTTATTAATATCCAAAGAGTATTCTTTTTATTTCACTATTTTTTCTCTGTATTATTCAGAATGGGTAATTTCTTTTGTTCTATTTTCCAGTTCACTGATTCTTTCCTCTGTCCTTTTTATTCTACCATTGAGCCCATCAGTTAAGTTTTTCATTTGGTTATTGTATTTTTTCTGGTTTCAAATTTTCCATTTGGTTCTTTACATCTTCCACTTATTTGCTGAGATTTTTTTGTTGCTATTTCATTTGTTCCAAGTCTGTTAGATAATTCTACCATCTGGAGATCTTGGTGTTATGTGTTGATTGTTCTTTCTCATTCAAATTGAGATTTTTCCTGCTTTTAGTGTGACAAATGATTTCTGATTGTATCTTGAGCATCTTGGACATTATGTTATGAGACTCTGCATCTTATTTAAATTATTAAATCTTCTAGTTTCAGTAGACTAGTGGCAGGAGGGAGTTTCTCCTTTGTTACTGCCTTATCTGATCTTCATTTGACTGTGAGATAAATGAGAAATTTTTATTTTGTTAGGCCACTAAGATTGAGATTGTTACAGCAGCTAGTATTAATTAACCTAATACTTTAGAAAAACATATATTTGTTAATCTGATGTATGCAGATCACTGACTCATTTCTCATTTTTTTTTCATTAATGGGCACAATATAGCATATGCATAGAAGATGTGAGGGTGTGGGTGGGTAAATTTGGAGTGAGGGAACAGTAGCTTCTATCTGTGCTTATTCAGGGGTACCAAGTAAATTAGCATTTCTTTACTAAGCCATAAAGCTCAGTGTGATTATTTCACCCCTGACCCAAGAAGAAAGTAATCTCCAATTGTGCACTGGTGAACATTTGCCTTCTGGGATACTCTCCTGTCGTTGGACTCAGGGCAGCAGTTCTCATGGTGTGAAGAGAGAATGATATACCTTACATTGAAGAATGTTCTCTTCCCCGCAGGATCCAGCCTGCTGTTTGTAATAAACTCTGAAATGTGTGTCTAGCAGATGCTGCTGACACAGGAAGCATGTCACGAAGTACAATGGTACTGCTGTGGAGCAATGGAGCAGGTGAGTCTGTTAAATGATACAATCTGCTCCCCTCTTCCACATCAGCACTCAGATCCTGGTTTCAGGAGCAGCCACTAGAGCCTTGTCCTCTCCAAACCAGGTTTTCCTCTTCTCCCTGATTACAGGGAGAGAGTAAGGTGACTGCCTCCACCCCCTCTACAAATTCGGTAGTCCAGCTCTGAGCAGAGGGCCCTGTGCAGATCCAGTGGCGTTAGGAGGCCGAAAGCCTTTGGTAATCTGTAACTCTCAAGTATATGCATGTTGTGAGGGCAACCACAGGAGATTTTGAAGTCAACCTGCTTCTTTTTCAAATCCTGTCTCCATTGCCTTCTAGCTAGGAAATGTTGGGAATATTCCTTGACTTCTCTCATCTTCCAGTTTTCTCAGCTCTAGAATGGAGCTTCTAAGACCTATTCCTCAGGGTGGGATTAAGAGAAAGAACATGTGAAGCCCTTAGCTCTGTGTCTGTCCCATAGGTATAGCTCAGTAAATGTTAGTTTTCCTTCCTCTTTTCCCTTTCCTACCTGCACAATGTTCTCTAGGTACAGCACAGAGACAGTTATTTCTTGTGTCCCTGCTTGTCTCAGTACATTTCTGGGTATCTGGAAAGAAACTTCTTCAAGTATGTTTATATAAGCTCTCCAGCAAGTAACTGGCTGCTTTGCTAAAGGAAGTCAACTCTTTAAATAATGTCCCCATCCTTCTCCACCACAGACTCCATTGGATCAAGAGAGAAGGGAGGAGGTTGAACGGACAAAGCCCTAGACTAGGTGTCAGAAAACCTTTCCAGCTGCTGCAGTATTGATGAAATTAGAAATCACTCCAGATCTCAGTTGACTTGGATGGAAAATGGTGGTAACAGTGCCCATAGAAAACTTTGCAAAATGCAAGACCTAGCACAAATATGAGGTATTTTGGTAAGGATACTTTTTTGTTTGTTTTGCTTCCCCAGGTTTTCTGTACGTCTAGGTATCTGTGCCATATGCACCTTCCCTAGGTCACTGGAAAGCTGTCGTATATACAAGGGCAATGCTATGGCTGGGCCATCCGTCCGTGCCCCTGGACTCACATCATCTTTCTTTGCTCATGTCAAGAATCTTTGATTGCAAGCCAAAAAACCAACTTTGGTTTCAATGTATGCTACTTTAAAACATCCCCATCAGAGGAGCACAGAGGGAGAATGTCCTCTCTTTCCACCAGATTTTATTTTTTTGTACACTTGTTTCAATTCAGCCACAGATTCCAACATGATTTGTACATCTTTGTTAAAGTTTACCACTCTCCCCCTAGTTCAGGGCTGGCCATTTTACAAATAGAAAAGTCTAAAAGGTAACATAACCAGCAGACATGAAATACATGTATGGATAAGGTGTCTGAGATATTGTCACCAGGGGAGTCATCTGTTTGAATTTTCTGACTTTATTTAAAGAGCCTAACCACCTTGATATTTATTTAAACTTGAATTCAATTCCATGAAGGTGTAATGTTCCCGTTGTCTCCCTTCTGTGTTAACAGAGCTTTGGTACATTTGAGAATGTATTTTCTTACCGTTGGAGGCTTTCAAACCTCTGCTTTATTTCACAGCTGTCTACACTTGAGGCCACGTTTTTGGACATCTACTTTTAATTTTCCTGCCTTCTGCCTCTTTGGAATCCATTCAAGTTCTCCTCCAAAGCTATATGGGGACTCACTTGGGGGGCACCATACATTTTTCCAAGGAAGAATGCTGAATTTTGAAAAGGGAATAAAATAACATTATGGAAATCTTATGTTCCAACTCTGTTCTGACTCATTAATTCTCTCTGTGTGATTCCTCGATGATCCAAATCATCTATATGCCTTCAAATAGGCTTTGCTTTCTTGAGTTGAGTTTGGTTCCTTTGTACGTTTCCTCTGCAGTCTAGAGAGTTTTCCTCAACCCTTGGACTTTGACACAATGTAAGCTCATGTTTGACTCCTGCTGCTGCTTTTTTTCTTTTTCTCTCACTTGGGTCTCCTGAGCTAAATGGATCCTGCACAATTTATCTCATGCCTTATTGCAGCTGTTACCACTTTGCTCCAAAAATGTTTTCCTCATATTCGATTACTTTGTCACTCAGGCTTATCGTTATGTTGACATATTATTCACTCCTGTGTCTCGTTAACTTAACATTCTGATGTGCTGTACAAAATAGCAAACGTACTTGATGTCTTGAAGCTGCAGTCCTGTGTGGAAAAAAGGGTTTATTTGTAAATTTGTCACTCTAATTGAACACTTTGGAAATCTATTCTACCATTATTTCATTTCTTTTGATTCTGTTTAAGAAGCAAAGAATGGTATATTTCTGGGGACTAGTAAAATTCTTTTATGCAGTAATAGATATTCCAGAAAGAAAAAAAATTCCATTAATCTCTGTTTCCTTCCTTTATTCTCTTTACTTATTTCCAAAGGCTTTCTTAGGAGGCTGGCAGTAGATGCCATGATATTTGTCAGGATTTATTTTTAGATTTCTTTAACCAAGGAAGAATCTCTACCTTTTGATAACAACTCGATATTCCATTAAGTTCTTACTAAGAGGAACTGTCTCTCACAACTACCCTTAGTTTTCACGTCCCTAATTTTATCCTGTTGTTTCTGGCTAGAAACTGGAAGAATTTTACCTTGTTTTTTGTTTGCAGAATCTTAGAACTGCAAAGAAGCCTCAAGAATGTCTGGCCCATCTTCTCACTTTTTCAGATACCAGAGTTCGGGGGGGGGGGGGGTTGAGTGGATTGTCTGCTGTCACAAAAGTGGTGTTAACAGAACTGGAAGCAGAACTCATGCCTTCAGATTCCCAGCTTAAATCTTCCCGCCTCTATGATATTCAGAGATGTTTCCTTTGTTATTGTCAAGTTCTGTGAATTTTCTTCTTAGAATGTGTCCCTTGGATGTGCCTCAGTCTGCATAATGCCCTAGTTGGTTACTTCCCATTTTCAGTGATGGGATACTTGAACAGATAAAGACTTGAGAGAGGCATAGATTGGTTCATTCACTCCTTGAAGCCAGAAACGGCATCACTTTCATCTTGGTAGCTCTAAGCTGAGAACCATTCCTAGGACCTGGAAGGTTGTCCATAAACAATTGTTGAAGAAATGAATGAATTAAAAAAAAAAATCTCTTGTCTTATGACCCTGTGTGAACTATGAGATGTGTAAAAACTGGGAAAAAATTTACTGCCAACCATGAAAATGTAATCTTGAAGCTGAAAGCACAGGTGGGAAGTAGCAATGTAAGAAACTATATTTAATTGCCAGAATACGAGTGCTGTAAAAGTTCAGAAATGAAAAACTAATTTAGTCAGAGTCTATAAAAATTTAAGAAGTGTGGATAGAGTCAACACCAATATATGTTGTGAAAAATAGAAAGTGTTTCTAGTTTGAAGGGCATATCTTCTTGACAAATAAAGAAAGGAGAAATAAAGGAAAAAAGTGTTTTTCAAAAGAGTAAATAGAGAAAAACACCAGTAACCTAGGAATAAGAGAAGGAAAGAAAGCAGAAATTGTTTGACTAATTTAAGTCATTTCATGAATAATAGATTCATAGCTTTTATTTTTTTGAGCAATCATCTGATTTATAAAAAGATGCAACAATACTTAAAATGATATAAAATACTGATTTCAAAACATCAAAAAATGAGTATATTTAACCATACTCAGCTCATAACAGAGCAAATGGGTAAGAAGAATAATTCATACTATAGCATATTGCTAATATGAACTGGCAACAGAAAAAGTTGGTATAGGAATGCAGGAAAACTCTTTTAAGAATTAGAACCGAGGGGCTCCATAATCATCTGGCATCCACTCAATGTTGTACCTATGGTTAGAAATGTACATGATGGGAACTCCGGGGATCTTCTGGACCCTTTGTTAAGGTCCAGGTCAACTATGGCCACGATGTAACATTTGTGCTGAGTTACTCTGTACTAAGGAGTCATCTGCATAGGTTCCTTTGTGTGCGTGGCAATCCTTCAAATCTTGGATCCATGGCCAACATGCACATAAGAAAATGCTCTGCATCACTTGCCATCAGGGAAATACAAATCAAAACCACAATGAGATACCACCTCACGCCAGTGAGAATGGGGAAAATTAACAAAGCAGGAAACCACAAATGTTGGAGAGGATGCGGAGAAAAGGGAACCCTCTTACACTGTTGGTGGGAAGGTGAACTCGTGCAGCCACTCTGGAAAACTCTGTGGAGGTTCCTCAAAGAGTTAAAAATAGACCTGCCCTACGACCCAGCAATTGCACTGCTGGGGATTTACCCCAAAGATGCAGATGCAATGAAACACCGGGACACCTGCACCTCGATGTTTACAGCAGCAATGTCCACAACAGCCGAAATGTGGAAGGAGCCTCGGTGTCCATCGAAAGACGAATGGATAAAGAAGATGTGGTTTATGTATACAATGGGATATTCCTCAGCCATTAGAAATGACAAATACCCACCATTTGCTTCAACCTGGATGGAACTGGAGGGTATTATGCTGAGTGAAATGAGTCAATCGGAGAAGGACAAACATTATATGTTCTCATTCATTTGGGGAATATAAATAATAGTGAAAGGGAATATAAGGGAAGGGAGAAGAAATGGGTAGGAAATATCAGAAAGGGAGACAGAACATGGAAGACTCCTAACTCTGGGAAACGAACTAGGGGTGGTGGAAGGGGAGGAGGGCGGGGGGTGGGGGTGACTGGGTGATGGGCACTGGGGGGGGGCTTGACGGGATGAGCACTGGGTGTTATTCTGTATGTTGGCAAATTGAACACCAATAAAAAATAAATTTATTATTAAAAAAAATCTTGGATCCTTGGCAATCCTTAGAGCCGCTCGATACTTTTGCCCCCATTTCTCAATTTCAGCCATTACACAGTCAGTTATACAAGGGATACACCAAGTTTGGCTTTAATGGAAAAGTTGATAAAGTTGGTATGAACCAGGATGTGGTAAGGTGGGCCCAGCTGTGTGTAATATTGGAAGAATAAGCAGGAAGGATGTTGGGGGACTTCTCTTTCCTTGAGTGCACCGGGATCTTTCTTTTCTTTCTTTTTAGGTTTTCATCTATCCTTTTCTTTAAGCTTCTGATCTCGGAGACTAAGCATTCACTTCATGGTCACATACTTTCTTGCTTTCTTTTGCTTCCCCATGTTCACGCCGCACTCCTGTTTCTTCTGGAATCAGATTCATAGCTTTTAATTCATGGTTTAAGAATGTAAATCATTTTATTATGTGGGTTTTAAGAGCATCTCATGAACGTACTCCAGGGCTTCTAGTCTCACGGCTGAGACCTTCTACTAAGTAGGGCAAATAATTTTTCCAATTAACTCATTTATTACAAGCTAAATTCTCATTAATTTTTAGAATTGAATTGAGAGGGCCAAATGTGGCTTTTTACTATTGATTCAAAGCATAAGGTAACTGCTTAGCTTGGTAAGTAGTTCAGGTTTTGTCAGTCACAGGGGCACCTGGGTGGCTCAGTCAGTTAAGTGTCCGACTCTTGATTTCAGCTCAAGTCATGATCTCAGGGTCCTGGGATCGAGCCCTGCCCGGTGTGGAGCTTGCTTCAGATTCTCTCTCTCCTTCTCCCTCTGCCCCTCCTCCCACTCTTTCTCTCTAAAATAAATAAATAAATAAAATAGATTTTTTTTTTTCAGTCACAGATGGAGTATCCCTTTAGAGAAGACTGAACATTGAAGAGCTTCAGTATTGAGGCTTGCCCAATCTCAGGGTCTGGGTCATTCCTGAAGGTGGCAGCACTTCCCCTCTATAAGCCTTGACTTCATTTTCCCCACCTGAAAAATGAAAACTCTATCCCAAGACTTACTTCGCCTTTGGCATAGAGGACATGCATTGTGTGGCTGAATGTCAGAAAGCCTGGGCTCTGATTCTGACCACACACCTGGAACAATGAAACTCAACTTTCTGCAGCCTCAGTCTCCTCCTGTGCTAACTTAGAACTGTATTCTGAGGCTACTTTCTCTCAAAATTTACGTATTAGCTAAGGCTCTCTGGTTGTAAGCACCAAAGGAGTTTATTGAAAGATAGAATTGGAATCTAAAAGGAAGTCACATGACCTTTGTTTCCAAGGTTATAGGATTCAATTAAGAAAAAATGAGAAAAGGGATTTCTACCTTTTCCATATGGCTTCAGAAAGGAGAAGAATAGGAACGGTGGAGGTTCAGAGGAGCAGGGCGTAACAGCCCATTCCCTCCCTCGGGCACATGTCACACTGCTTGGGGTTCAACCTCCTATGATCAAGCATTTGATTGTTTGATCCTCATTCCTCTGCAAGGGATGGCCCCTGAGCCTGCCTAGGCATAGCCAGTGCTCCCTTCCTAGAGGTAAAATTTCAGGAATAACCACTGACAAAATATAAAACTAATGAGATATGGTTTCTGAGGGTCAAGGCAAACTATAAGGAGCAGGTCCAAGGTCTTGTCTCGAAGAGAGACTCTAACATGTATCTTTCTTTTTTTCTTTCCTCCCTTCTTTCCTTCCTTCCTTCCTCCTTTCTTTCTTTCTTTCTTTCTTTCTTTCTTTCTTTCTTTCTTTCTTTCTTTCTTTCTTCTTTCTTTCTCTCTTTCTCTCTTTCTTCCCTTTTTTGGGGGACACACCACAGGACAGGAGGAATGTCCTCAAAACTGAAATATACACAGAGAGGAGCCCAGAGGCACATGCAGAAAATACTGACACACACATACACAGACTCAGAACACACATACACACAGAGACCAGCCCGGTAGCACCAGATATACAGACATACAGGGATACACATAGAACCAACGCACCTCACCACCCAGCAGGTGCACAGTCGTGCACATGTGGAAACGCCGGACACACGTGGATGTATACATAGAATAGGAACACACCCACAGAGACATGCCAGGCACACAGTCTCAGGGGCACACACAGACACACAAAGTTCACAGACACACAAATATAGAGAGTATAATGGTAAGTGAAAAAAGTCAGTCAGAGGAAGACAAATATAATATGATTGATTCCACTCTTTATGTGAAATGTAAGAAATAAGACAAATGAAGAAACAAAGAGATAAACCACAACAATGAAACCCAGACTCTACATACAGAGCACATACTGGTGGTTGCCGGGGGGCGGGGGGTGGGAGGGGGCAGATGGGGGCATGGGTGAGATAGATAAAGGGGATTAAAAGTACATTATCTAACATATATTTTCTTCCTCAGGATATGCAGACTCCTGCTAGAGACAGTAACCAGATTTTGCTTTGAGGAATGTTCTTTCTCTATTGGATACAGCTTTGGGGATGTTTTAGCAATCTATCACTGCAAAAAAGCCACCCAAACTTAGTGGCTGGCTGAAGACAAAACCGTGATGGTGCCCATGATCCTGAGGGTCGGGACTCGGGGCAGGACTCAGTGAGGACAGCTTGTCTCTCCTCCACATGGTGGCAGCTGTAGAGGCTCCCCTAGGGCTGGGGCATCCACGATAGCATCTTGGCAGTCAGGCAGCTGGTGCTGGCTCTCGGCTGGGAGCCCCAAACCACATCTATGCTTAGTTTCTTCCCCTCTCCAGCCTGCATCCCTTAACCAATCCCCATTTCAGACTCTGCTTCAAGGAAACTTGGCCTGTGTCCCTGGGCTTCCATGTCCTCACGTGCACATGACAAGGGTGCAGCTAAATTGCCTGTCAAGGCCCTTCAGGCTGGGTTTGGGCACACTGGTCACTCCTGCTCCCCTCTCTCTTTCTCCCTGAGTGAAGGGGGGGTTTTCTCCAGATCCTGAAACCCAGAATGTCAATAGGCAGTAGGAGATTTGTAGTCTTCCAAGTCACACAGCTCTAAATTTACTCTGTCTCTGAGGCTGTCAACCTGCTCCTTCATTTCTCTGAACCTGAATTTCCTCATCAGAAAAATGGCAATATTCATAGCTATCTCAGAGGATTGTTATAAGAATTAACTGCAAAAAAGAAAAGAAAAACAACTAGAGGTCCTGGTACACAGAAGTTGATTCATAAATGTTATTTCCTCTTTTGCTCAAAGACTCCATTACTTTATTATATGACTTTATTACATTCCCCCAGGAACAAAAAGATTTAAAAAAAAATTCTAGTATCATGTATTTTCCGCTGATGTACGTGGTGGCTGGAGGGGCAATCTTGCTTAAATGATGTCCTCGGGGAGCACAGTGACTTGGTGGGAAGTGTCAATCACTGAGATTTGATCCTGACGCCTAACCCAGGGCGGTGGTAGGGTCTTGGGATCCATGATTCCCTTTGTGGTTAAAGGAATAAAGATTACATTAATTTTAGTTGTTTTATTTCCAAGGTCACAGGATTCAATTTTTTTAAAAAATGAGAAAGGGGATTTCTACGTTTTTCGTATTTATTAAAAGACACACATGCCTACCAACCCCATTCCGGCCGCCGTTTAAGCTGAGCATGATGAAAGTCAAAAGCTATTCAGACTCCAAGTTAGCACTTCATGGAATGATTTACCTATTTGCTTCTGAGTCAATAAAAGCTCAGCACTAAACCTCAGAAATGAAAAACCACAAATTTGTTCACTTATTTTACTACCAGTCTCTCAGCTTTTATGTCTCCTAACTTCTAAGCCCTTTCTAAGTTCTCACATTTTTAATGTTTTGCCAATAAAAAGTGAGCATGACTTCTTTCTTCCTACAGGTAGCAATCCATGGTTACATTTAAGCAAGGGTGCAGACCCCATGACTCTGTGGCCAAATTCATGGCATCCGGGTACCATCCATCGTAAAGGGTGGCCGCTGAGAGCCATTTCCCATAATATGTCTCCTGGAGCTTCTGCTCTCTTGCTTGCATGGCTTGCCTAAAAATTGGAGTTTCTTTCCTTCACTAGAGAGCCACAAACCCTAATTATTCAATTAATTTTACAGCGAGACCAGCATGGGATTCTCAAGGGTGTTGTAGGATCATTTGTTAAGCACCACGTTTCCCATACCAGATAAAAACTTGGACCAACTTTCAAAGCATTTACTTCTATTTACACTCATTGGCAGATTTGCTCAGCAAGTGAGATGCCATGTAGCAACCTAGAGGTCAGGTAGATGTAAGAAATCACTTAATAAACCACAGAGAATTTATAGACCGCCACAGGTTTTGTGTATGATTCACATTCTTGTGTCCATACTTTAAGCAACCTTCGTGCTTAACTCTCGCTCTACTTGAAGACAATGCATGAAAAAAGACATGAAAAGAGAAACTATATATTTAGACTCATTAATAATCAAAGAAATACTACTTGAAATAACTGCAGTATTTCTGTTCATTAACCTGGCAAATTTAAATCATAAGGGGGGAGTATGCGGAGTCAGGCATCACCATACACTTGTGATATGGGTACAAGTGAGGAATAGCCATTGTGGAGGGCTTAGTTGGCATTCTGTGTCAAAACACTTAAAAAGAAAACCTTAGACCCAGTTGCACATCAATAATTAACTTTAAAGACATGACCAGAGATATACTCCATGATCTTTTGGCAAACATGCTACTAAAAGTATCATCATTAATAACAAAAACTAGAAATAAGTGGCCAACAGCAAAAAATTAGTCTGATAACCTGCAACACATCCGTTTTTTTTTTTAAATGTTTATTTATTTATGATAGTCACAGAGAGAGAAAGAGAGAGAGGCAGAGACACAGGCAGAGGGAGAAGCAGGCTCCATGCACCGGAAGCCCGATGTGGGATTCGATCCCGGGTCTCCAGGATCGCGCCCTGGGCCAAAGGCAGGCGCCAAACCCCTGCGCCACCCAGGGATCCCAACACATCCGTTTTAATGGAATACTACGCACTGGTCAATAGTGATTTTTCAGAAGAGATGAGAAAAATAATTGTTACAAGAAAAAGAATTACAGAAGGCCAAAGTGTGGTGGTCATTTTATTACAAATAAATAGAAACATATGTATATATAGATATCTACGTGGGTATGCATATATAGGTGTATATTTATTCATGTACGTGTGTGAGCTTAACACATCTTTTTCCTAGACCACTCACCTCATCCTCCTGCTTCCATTTCGTGTCACTCCAGTTAATTCTCTACAAAACAATGAGTTATATATATATTTTATTTATTATTTATTTTAGAGATAAAAAGAGAGAGAGAGAGCACAAGCAGGGGGAGGAGCAGAGGGAGAGGGACAAGCAGAGTCCGCATTGAGTGCAGAACCTGAAGGAAGGTTTGATCCCATGACCTAGCCAAAATCAGGAATCAGAACTTAACCAACTGAGCCACCCAGGTGCTCTGAGAGTGACCTTCTTAAACACTTTTTTAAAAAAGATTTTATTTATTTGAGAGAGAGAGAGAGAGTGAGTGAGAGTGAAAGAGCACAAGCTGGAGGAGCAGAAGCAGAGGCAGAGGCACGGAAGAAGCAGACTCCTTGCTGAGTAGGGAGCCTGATGTGGGGCTCCATCCCAGACTTCTGGGATCAGAACCTGACCCCAAAGGCAGGTGCTTAACTGATTGAGCCACCCAGGTGCCCTGAGAATGACCTTCGTAACTAGATCATGGTACTGCCTTGCTCTGAATCTCTAATGCCGTTTTTCTACATTTAGAGTAAAGCAAAACTCTTTATCAATCCCGTTGGAGCCATGTGTGGTGTGTCACTTTCCCATCTTTCTGTCTTCATCTCTTTAACTCACTGATTGTTTCTGTGTTTATAGGAACAATAAGGAATGCTCTGTGCAAAACTTCTCTGATAATTTGAGTGAAGTGCCAAGCTGGAGGTACACTGTTCTTCAGGTGCATTAAGTCAGAGATGGGCGAGAACATTAGGCAACTAAATGACAACTTACTCAGCTCCTCTCCTCTGTCCCCAAGGAGTCAATGCTGACCTGCCGTGGAGGCTAGAATGGGTGAGGAGGAAAAGGAACAAACGGAGGTCAATAGCTTTGTGATCTCTCTTTTCTTTCTTTCTTTTTTTTGATCTCTCTTTTCAATTTGCTCCTCTGGAGCTGGCAGAAAATCTCAGGGGGGGTTGTTAAAATCAACTTTTAAAGATTTTATGGATCGGCTCTGAAAATGTAGCCTGGAGGGGGCTCATTAATATCTTCATTCTGCTATGGATAGAATCTTATTTAGCTAATGTTACTTCTATTTCCGCAAATTCCCTGACATTTTCAGGTCAACTATCAACATGAACAAGGTACCATTTTGTTTTTGTTTTCTAAAGCTCCATTTATTTCATACTTGGGCCTCTTAGCTTCTTTCATTGAGTATTTGCTAAGTAAGGAAGGAGGAAAGAAAGAAAATTAAAAGATATGAATTTTTACTTGAATTTCCCATAGTCTTACCCAGCAGAGATACATAGGAATATATAATTTCAGTCATGAATTTGTACCTGTGTGTACAAATACACACACACACACATTCATAATGACCACATACCATACACATGTGTACAGATAGATAGGATCATGTGTATGTATCACAATGGGGTTGTAAGGACATATAAGGACTCCTCATTTACAGGATTGTATAGGCCCCATAGAGAAAATCCAGCAAAGTCACAAGCCTGATTTTCACTTTTCTTCAACTTTCCTACATTTTCCCAGAAGGGTCTTTCCCTGGCCTTCACTGTAATGAATGGGAATAAAGGAATAAAGGCCTAGCTAAACATTAACCAAGGCTAAACTTTACTTTGAAAAGCTAGAAATTTACCTCTTGATCCAGCCAAATTGAATATGCTCCACAATTTCCAATTTATGACATTTTGTCCTCACTTCACCTTCTGCTAAGACTGCCTTCCCCGTCTACTTTTTTGCATGTTGAAATCCTTTCTTTCTTTTGAAGTCCATCTCAAGTGACTCCTCTAGACGGTTTTGCCTTTTCTAGGTGAACCCCATGCTTTTTCTTTGTATTTCTTTCAGAAGACTTATTGTAAACTGCCCAGTGCCAGTGATTTCTCCGTTTGCTTGACATTCCCCCTCCGCAGCATGGTAAAAGCCCTTCACTCTGCTCCTAGGAGCATGGCCAGCCTAAATGGAGGGAAACAAACTTCCATATTCCTTTTTTAACATGTTGTGTTGGGATCTGGTGTAAGAGGGACCAAGAAAAAAATTACTAAGGGGGTGAATAGAAGAAGCTAGAAGGAGCCTTCGGACCTACCTTCCTGGGGAGGGACTAGTCCCCGCTGAAGTGAGACCAGCAAGCAATTCACCTGTGTGTGTGTGTGTGTGTGTGTGTGTGTCTGTGTATGCATGTGCACATGCTGGTGCTGGCTTCCCAGCCTCTGAGTTAACTGCAAAATGAAGAAATCCATTATTGAAAATGCCAAATTACTAACACTTATGAGGAGTCAGCCCTAGTACTCAGTACTTAACCTGTATCATCCTATATAATCCTTTTTAAAAATCACATGGATAATCAATTAATCCCATTTTAAAGATGAGGCAACTGAGGCTCAGAAAGTTTAAGTAACTTTGTCATAGTCACTTCGCTAAAAAGCAGCAAGTTGGGAGGTGAGCCCAACTTTATGAGCCACTAAGCCCATGGTCTTAACCATTTCATTGCACCGCCTCCCAGCGGAGATGGCAGTGGTCTGGCAATATTTCCCGAAAAGACACAGGGTGGTAAGTAACCTGATGCAAGCGAGGCAGTGATGGGCCTTGAGCGGAACATCCGTTCTCTGCATGGTAATGGGTGTGTTCTTGTGGGTACGTGTGTGCATATTAGGGGGAACACAGGTGTCAGAGTCCCTGCAGCAGCTCTGCTTTGACTCTTCGCCAAGGTACACACGCATTTCTTGAGGACATGGCCCAGGAGATACGTGAAGAGTATGACTAGTGAGAGCAAAGTTGGGGATTCACCTGGATCCAGTCCAGAGACAGTGGCTGTCAGGCAGTTGGCAACTTCAACAGGAAGAGGAGCTCTGGCTAAGAGGACAGGGGAAATCGGAGTGTCGCTGTACAGGGGAGCTGGGGCTCATGCCTGAGCCAGGAGCCACTGACCCTGTGGGAACTGAGGCAGGGAGCATGCCACAGCCCACAGGAAGCTACTGGAGAGAAGGGATTGCGGGGTCGGGGAGAACTCTGGTCCTTGCTGCTGAGTTGGTGAGCTGAGCTTAAACAGCTAGTCCTGGGTATGCTCACCACTTAAACTATGCTTCTCAATTCTTCATACTTGGGTTTCTTGCACTACCAGGGTCTACATGAATATCTCTATTAAGAGAGGAGAGGGGCACCTGGGTGGCTCAGTGGGTTAAGCCTCCGACTCTTGACTTCAGCTCAGGTCATGATCTCAGGGTGGTGAGATCGAGCCCTCAGGCAGGCTCCACGCTGAGGGTAGAGTCGGCTTGAGAGTCTGCCTCTCCCTCTCCCTCTGTCCCTCCCTCCCACTCAAGCCCTCTCTCTGTGTCTCTCTTTAAAATAAGTAAGTTTTAAAAAATAAAAATAAATAAATACAAGCGGGAGGGTGGGGGGGAGAGGAACCTCTAATATCCATACAGTTTTCTTTGGAATGTAAGATAATAAAGATTCCAGCATGGCCTCCTGGCCCATGCACATCATTTTGTGCTGATAGTCATGGTTGGGAAGAGCAAAACCCTCCAACTTTGAGCTCAGCCTAAAAATTTAATCAGGGGCTTGAGAGACTATCAAAGCAAAGCTAAAGTGGAGAACCCAGAGACTGCTCCTTTGGTCCAAGAAAACATATTAATAATTCTTCCACTATGAAATGGAAGAGATGAGAGATGATAAAACGCAGGAGGCTAAGTTGCTATCAAATAAACTAATAGGAATTTTAAATGTTTCCCCTGGTCAGCTGATATGACAAAGCTTTATGGCCCTGAAACATGGGGGAAAAGGAAGATAGAAGAAAGATCTTAGTAGAGAAGTAAAAGTGGGGCCCCCAACAGTGAGCAGGGACAGCTGGGGCCTCAGGAGGAAGGGTCTCTTTCTAAATGCGAAAGCTGATGAACTTAATATAATCGCCTGGTATTATATTTAGTTGTTTGTTATACTGCACTTCTGTAGCATGTATGAGTTTCAGAAGCTATAGAGTTAAATGTGAAAACAAATCCTTCCATTTTTTCTGAAATAAAAATTTTTTTCTCTTGAGCCTCCAGATCTCACTGAAGGTCAGAAACACAGTCTAATTCAATTTGGTCATAAAGAGAGAAAAAACAGTTTTACCACACCTCTCCATCTCTTTCTCTCTCTTGATTTGCATCAAAGTTCAAGGGAAATATGGAATCTCAGAATCATCAGGACAGTAGACCTACATCTGTAGGAACTGCATTTGGTTGCAAGTAGGAGAAAAATCCATTAATTAGTGCATAATAATAACCATCAAGATGTCGTTTGCCTTATATGATGAACACTGGAGTCAGGGAGTCCAGGCTTGATAGGAGGCTCCGTGTTGCCACCCAGGACTCAAGCACTTTATCTTTTTCCTAGCATTGTGAATTTTGTCCTCATGCATATCTCTGCTTTGCCTTCAGCATCTTGCATCCATTCCAGGAAGAAATAAGAGGAAGAGCAAAGGTCTTCGCTAAGGCACACATCTTTGCTGACTCAGAAGCTTTGGAGAAATATTTCCCATATTCTGCTTTCATCTCGGCAGCCTGAATTGTGTCCTACAGTCATTCCTAGTTTGGACACAGTTTGAAAATGTGATTTTTTTTCTTTAACATCGAACAAAATGGTTGGGTGGTACAAAAAGAGCCAATAGCTATTAGCGGGCAACCAGCCAACTCTCTCAGAGGCATCACCTGTCCACACCAGCATCCCTGGAGACAGTTTCTCCTCAAATCCCTAGGAATCGTCCCTATGTCCTCTGGTATTTACCTTCCTTCTTCCCTGAAACACAGTGGATTTTGTGCCAGGGGCTGGGTGGGTGGAAGGATGCTATTGCTGATTTGAGCATCTAACACAAGAGGAGAGACCCAAATGCCCTGTTTCAAAAGCTGCTCATTTGGGTAAGTAAAACCTCGGTAGCGTTCAGACTACTCTCTTCTGTTCTTACCCTTGGGACCCGGGCAATGCGGTAACATTTGCAATTTACTAAAGACCAGAATAGATCTAAATCCCATGGAAAATAATTGTTCCCTCACTTGCTACTCTCAGATACATTTTAGTGTTTAATTAACCCCAGAACTTCAAACATCACTCTGTAAATTCTCTGCCTCTGAGCAGTGGAATCTTGATGATGTCCTTTTGTTCTGGAAGGTGAGTTTCTGCGGTCAAAAAGACACAAACGCAGCACCTGTTTTGTCCAGCTATTGAAAAGCAGGTCTCCAGATAATTTAAAG
The DNA here is from genome assembly GCF_048164855.1 of Canis lupus baileyi. NCBI lineage: Eukaryota > Metazoa > Chordata > Mammalia > Carnivora > Canidae > Canis > Canis lupus. The sequence continues at coordinate 14,797,874 of NC_132855.1, read as the reverse complement.
GTAAAATGAAGTAAGTTGCTCCTGCCCTCTGTCAAGACCAAAATCTGATTTGAAAAGGAATGAATCCTGATTCCTTCCTAATGATCAGAAATGAGCACATTACCTCAAGTTTTCCTTAAGCTACTGTATCTGCCATGTTAAAGGGATGCTTTGGGGTCAATAAGTTCACACTGCATTTTATGAGTTTCTCTTGGGTTAGTGATCACTTACCCAATTCAGACACACGGTGCTCAGGGCTCCCTTTTAGTGCGTATTCTTTCAGGGGAGGCAAAGAATGATCTAAACTCAGGTGTTTTTTTGTGTATTTTTTTATTGGAGTTCTATTTGCCAACATATAGCATAACACCCAGTGCTCATCCCGTCAAGTGCCCCCTCAGTGCCCGTCACCCAGTCACCCTATGCCCCCGCCCACCTCGTTCTCCACTACTCCTTGTTCATTTTCCAGAGTTAGGAGCCTCTCATGTTCTCTCACCCTCACTGATATTTCCCACTCATGTTATCTCCTTTCCCTTTTAATCTCTTTCACTATATTTTATATTCCCCAAATGAATGAGACCATGTAATGTTGGTCCTTCTCTGATTGACTTCCTTCCCTCAGCATAATACCCCCCAGTTCCATCCACATTGAAGCAGATGATGGATATTCATTGTTTCTAGTGGCTGAGGAATATTCCACTTTATACATAGACCACATCTTCTTCATCCATTCATCTTTCGATGGACACCAAGTCTCCTTCCACAGTTTGGCTATTGTGGACATTGCTGCTATAAACATTGGGGTGCAGGTGTCTCCGGTTTTCACTGCATCTGGATGAAAGATCTAAATGTGAGACAAGAATCCATCAAAATCCTAGAGAACACAGGCAACACCCTTTTTGAACTTGGCCACAGCAACTTCTTGCAAGATACATCTCTGAAGGCAAGGGAAACAAAAGCAAAAATGAACTATTGGGACTTCATCAAGATAAAAAGCTTCTGCACAGCAAAAGAAAAGTCAACAAAACTAAAAGACAACCTACAGAATGGGAGAAGATATTTGCAAGTGATGAATCAGATAAAGGACTAGTATCCAAGATCTATAAAGAACTTATTAAACTCAACGCCCAAGAAACAAACAATCCAATCATGAAATGGGCAGAAGACATGAACAGAAATTTCTCCAAAGAAGACCTACACATGGCCAACAAGCACATGAGAAAATGCTCCGCATCACTTGCCATCAGGGAAATACAAATCCAAACCACAATGAGATACCACCTCACACCAGTGGGAATGGGGAAAATTAACAAAACAGGAAACCACAAATGTTGGAGAGGATGTGGAGAAAGGGGACCCCTCTTGCCCTGTTGGTGGGAATGTGAACTGGGACAGCCGCTCTGGAAAGCTGTGTGAAGGTTCCTCAAAGAGTTAAAAATAGAACTGCCCTACGACCCAGCAATTACACTACTGGTGATTTACCCCAAAGATACAGATGCAGTGAAAGCAGAGACACATAAGCTCAGGTTCACAGGCCTTGCTCCGTGAGAACAACTGTTGCACTGGCAGAAAGTGTGGCCATGCTTCTCCTGCCGTGGCCGAATCTGAGGCGCAGTAAGGAGGAAAGGCTGAGGAGCAACAGTAGAAGACACACAGGGGAGACTCGGATCTCAGCTGGCATCTTCCCACTTGGGTTCTCATTTGCAAAGCTGGGGATAACCACCCCCCAACCCTGTCCAATCTCAGATGCGCGGACCAAGCCCAGCACTTGGTCAGCTCTGTTCTTTCACTGGGGGTCTTGATCTAGGAGCTAGAGCAAGGAATCATGCTCTTATGAACAAATCCTTGACATATATTCTATTTTCAGGCTGGAATCTCATCTTTTTTCCATCTGAGTTTCTGGAGTCCTGTCCCCAAGGTGTAAATGGGTTTTGGATTTTTTTCCTGACAACCCACCTCTAACCTTTCTGTGCTGTTGGCCCTGATTACAGGCTGATTATACTTCATATTGTTTCCAGATGTCTCCCGGAGAAAGTGTCAGCAATGAGCAATGGGCTTCTCTTAGGTCTTCTGGAATTTTTTCAGGTTCAAGTTCACCAATGAAATAGGTGCCCTTCCGATACCTTTGTACCTTCTATCCTTTCCTTCGTGAAACATTATTTTGTCAGATTCTATTAGATGCAAGGTCATATCTCCTGTCTTCAAGAAGTTTACGTTCTAATGGGACAAAAAGAGAAATATAATGTGATATGCATCATAAAACTAAGATGCACAGTGAGGAGACTGTGACGCACAATGCTCAGAGGAAAAAAAAATACTGGCTTTGAGCCAAAGGGTCTAGGAAGTCAGGGATTTGAGCAGAGTTCTGATAGATGGTGATGTTTCCTATGGGACAGCCATTCTCAATCTTCTTTTTTTATAGACCTTTGAGAATCTGATGAAATGGGGGTTGGGGGAAGCTAAAAAGGTCTTTGAGAGCTGTGGTAAAACTAGCTCAGAATTAGGTCCTGGATTGTGGCCACAAAATTGGAGTTGACCTGGACAAGTCATTTTTCAAGATGCTTCTTGATTATTATATCCATAAAATGGCATTGAAGGGGATATGATTAGATAATTCAGGTCTCTGCTTACTTTAAAATTATATAATTTTGTAATTCTATAATCTAGTTCATCACCCTAGATACTTACGTTATTTCAAAGAAATTACATGTTTTCCTAATCAAAAGACAAAATAACCCTTTTACCTCATCCAAAAAAAAAATCAAAAAATTATTGGAAAGTGCAAGATACACACACTGGGATTTTAAAGAACCTAACATTTTACACATGTTTAAAGGAGTTTCTCTTGGTAATAAAGTCCAACCTTTACAGAGCAATTAATATGTGTCAGGCAATTTGCTAAGTGCATTGTATATGTTGTATCATTTCATCTTTGCACCAAGTCACTGGGTTAAGTGCTACTATTATCATCCCTATCTTACAAATGAAGAAACTGAGGCTTGGAGAGATTAAGTTACTTTCCTAAAGAATCTAGTTGGATTTGAATTTAGGCATTCTGACTCTACAGCCTCAATACCCTATTGCTGCTGGGGCTAGTTTTTCCAGTGCTTTATAATATTTCTTAGTTATAGATACTATGAAAACCCCACGAATTAGCAGTCCATAAGCTTTCATCCAAAAGGACAACTACAGGGATCCCTGGGTGGCGCAGCAGTTTAGCGCCTGCCTTTGGCCCAGGGCGCAATCCTGGAGACCCGGGATCGAATCCCATGTCGGGCTTCCGGTGCATGGAGCCTGCTTCTCCTTCTGCCTATGTCTCTGCCTCTCTCTCTCTCTCTCTGTGTGACTATCATAAAAAAAAAAAAAATCAAAAGGACAACTACAGGGACGCCTGGGTGGCTTTGTGGTTGAGAGTCTGCCTATGGCTCAGGTTGTGATCCTGGGGGCCTGGAATCGAGTCCCTCATTGGGCTCTTTGCAGGGAGCTTACTTCTCCCTCTGCCTGTGTCTCTGCCTTTCTCTGTGTCTCTCATGAATATATAAATAAAATCTTTAAAAATTTCTTTAAAAGGACAAGTACATACACACACGCACACACATACACTTAAAATGTGTGCACATATTCAGAATCTCAGAAACTCTTTGGAGGGCCATTGCATAGATTCAAGTTTTCCTACTGATGGGACACTTGGGTGGCTCAGGCAGTTGACCATCTGCCTCTGACTCAGGTGGTGATCCTGGAGTTCCAGGATCGAGTCCTTCATGGGGCTTTTGCATGGAACCTGCTTCTCCCTCTGCCTGTGTCTCTGCCTCTCTCTGTGTCTCTCATGAATAAATAAATAAATAAAATCTTTAAAAAAAAAGTTTTCCTACTGAAAGCCAAGAATAGCTGGAGCAGACTATGATAGGACTGGTCAAGACCAATCAAGGGCAGAGATGACTCCCCCTATTTTTCAAGAAGAATAGGTCACAAGGCTGTTTGTTCCAACAGGGCGAGAACCGGCAGGGGACACTGGTACAAGGACACCTCACGGGACACTGTCAGCCTGGCCAAGCTGCTGACCTGCCACTGTCCAAGGGACGAGCTATCAGGACTCATGGTGTCCATGAGGATGGGAGCCTCTCTCTCCAGTTACTCTTTATTTGCCGCAGACCTCCCTGGCTTGTCCCCCAATAACATAGCCCCCCACCCAACCCCCGCAGGTGACCTGGGCCTTTAACATCTCCCTGCTTACTCTGCTCCTACCTCCTCTGCTAACTGGTCCTTGCAGGGAGACCCCAGAATCGACTCCAACTGATGAATCACAAACACGCCAAAGGGAAAGATTCTCCAATGGGGTGTAAAGACCCCACCCCGGTTTTGTTCTTCCCACCGAAGAGAACCCCTTGGGAATCAAGCCTGGGACGTCCCTGCTTCCTCCTCCTCCTGGCTGTTCGGCGGGGACGGGTCGCCCGGCGAGGGCAAGGGGAGGCCGTTTGCCCACTAGGGGGAGACCCGCGCACGCCTCTAACCTCCACTCTCCCGCCGCCGGAGGAGAATTGACCTCGATCTGGTTGCAGATCTGGTCGAGATGGTTGCAGAGGGGTTTCCTCGGGTTCCCGAGCTGAGCGAGGCGCTGGAGTTTGATCGACGGGATTTGCCACCTGATGCTCAACTCTCATTTTCGGGAGCGCCGGGGACCGGAGCAAGGACTGTTATGCAAATAAGCGGGTGCCCCCCGCCCCGGTTCGCCTCCCCCGCCCCCTCCCCGCCCCCGCTCTTTCCGCGGCGGGTCTCTGAGCCGCGCGTCTCTAACCCGCCCCTGGGGGCGCCGCGGCGCGGGCCGGGTTAGCGAGCGCGCAGCTGCAGCCGAGCTCCGGGGCGCCCCTCCGCGGCCTGCCGGAGCCCGTTGGCGGCCGGGCCGACTCCCCCCACCCCCACCCCACCCCCACCCCACCCCCACCCCGCTCCTTCTCTGTTTCTTCCTCTCCTGTGCTCTGCGCGGCCTGCGACCCTCCATCACCTCCGCCAACCCTGGCCGCGGCCCGTCCAGCCGTCGGTTCTCCTCCCGACTCCCACCTGGTCTGAAGGTGACTCCCCACCTTGGTGCCTTTCCCGAGCGATGCACCTCCCGGCCAGGTCTGGCATCCTTAGGTCTCCTATTGAGCTTTGCAGCCGTCGTGATTGCACACTCACACACACTCACACACACACTCACACACACACACAACCTTCGCTGAGTGCCTTTTTTGCTGGCTTCCATTTGCTGGAAATCACTAGAATGGGAAGAGTTTTCTTTGTTAAACAGGAAGGTTGCGGGGGGCGGGGGGGTGGTCGTGAATGGCACCCGGTGTGCCCACCGTTCTTATCCTCCCTGAATTTGCATCTGTGGTAGGCACGTGCCGCTAGAGAATAGCCAGGGAGCCGATTTTATTTTCTTTTATTACCCTCAAGATTGGTTATTTGATTCAGCAGAGGGGAGACTATCGACTATCCTCACGTGCCACGCTTCCCCATATCTGAGAACGCCTTCCTGATTTCATACCGACCTAGAAGCAATAAACCATCAGTTGTTTTTTTTTTTTTTTAAAGGTGTTTTAAGGGACGCCTGGGTGGCTCAGAGGTTGAGTGTCTGCCTTTGGCTCAGGTCGTGGTCCCGGGGTTGCCGGATCGAGTCCCACATTGGGCCTCCTTCTCCCTCTGCCTGTGTCTCTGTCTCTGTCTCTCTCTGTCTCTCATGAATAAATAAAATCTTATTTTTAAAAAAGGTTTTAAATTGAAACCAGTGGTGGGTATTTTTGCCTTCTAAGAAGAGAAGTACAGTTTGTATTGATGGGGAAATCAACCCTGTCTGGCATTGCTCTGCCCTGGCAGATTGAAGGCGAGGTCGGTAGGAGGCAGTCTACCAAATGGGGAACGTTGATAGGTGTGGCTGTAGGCAGGTAAGCTCAGGGCCGAATGCCCGTGTAGGGTAGGGGCCAGAGAGGAGGAGACTGTCCTTCCACGGGATGCATTTGGGGAAGGTGTGCTCTCTAAAGGGAGGTGGTGTGGGGAAGGTTGGAGGAGGGGAGAATGGAAGGTGAATACTGGAGTGTCCTCTGTCTCCCCCAAACTATCAGTCAAGTCCCTAAGGCCAAAGGAATTCTGATGATAATTTAAAAAATGGAACGAAGCAAAGTGTCTAAGTCTGATTTTCACATGTATTCTTTCAAACAAGTAGTTCTTGTACATCTACTGTAAGGCAGGGTTTATTCTAGGTGCTGGTGACACAAGGGTGAATGAGACAGGAGAGGATTCCTATTGTCTAAATCCAGGCCTTCCCATGAGAAGGGAGGAGGCAATAAACAAGTGTGCAAAAGCAGACGCGATGGTTGCAGAGGGCGCTCAGACCTGCCGGGACTCACATGGTGGTGCTGGGGACCGAGTAACGGGGCAGGGAAGAACGTGCCTGGCGGGATCCTGTCCAGAGAATGGAAACCACTTCAGGACACTCAAACAAGGGAACTTTATTACAAAGTCATTGGAATGCTTGGAGGAACAAAGGGAAGATTCGGTCCATGGGAGGCTAGCAGGAGATTGGAAGGGAGGGGGAAGGGAGAAGGAATGTCTGCTCCTGAGTTTGCTAGAAACATTCCTGGTGGCAGTAGCTTTGGAGACAGCGGCCCTGAATTCCTGCTCAGGTATCACAGTTCCAGGCAACAGGAGAGGACTTTTACCTGGGCTTTTCCATCTGATGGGAGAGCGAAAGAGAGAGAAAGAGAGAGAGAGAACAAGAACAAGGGAAGGGAGAAGCAGACTCCCTGCCGAGCAGGGAACCCCATGTGGGGGCTGAATCACAGGACTCTAGGATCACCTGGGATCGTGACCTGAGCCGAAGGCAGACACCTAACCGACTGAGCCACCCAGACAACCCAAGAGCAGCTTCTTGTTCTACATCTCAAGGTGCCACCACCCAGAGGCATGGGATGGGCTTGAAATTCTGTAGACAGCAGGTTCCTCTTCACTTTCCACAGCCAGATGACAATTCTAGCCTCTTCAAACATACCTCATGGGAGAAGGAAAGATTTTTGTTCTTAAAAAAGTAAGACCAGTGAAAGACTCTAGAATAAGGGACCCTAGGCTATGTGAAGGGCCGAGAATGAGAGGGTTTGGTGTCAGTCTACAAATAGGGTGGAAATCCTCAATTTGCCTCCCCCAGGCTGCTTCTGGAATGGGAATCCTCAGTTTGGCTTCGCTAGCCGGCTTCCAGATCGCTGGCACACAGACCTTAGCCTACTGCCCTGCCTCAGACACTGGGTTACATTCATGTTCTCTACAAACCTGAGCAGCTGATACATTCGAGGGTTCCCCAGGGAGAAGGCCAGCCTTTATGATTTCTTCACACTCTATCCATCTGTTAAATAGCAAGAAGGGATGTGAGTCCTTCTTGGAGACACTGAGTACAGACAAATACTGCACACGTTTTCATGAACAGGAGCACAGAATTGGGCCAGTAGCTGAGGCAAGACAAGGGTTTTCAAGTTTGAAGGTTCTATAGTATTGTTGGAATAATGCAGCAGGGAAGGAGGGAGAAACGGATGATGCAAGAGTGAGTGGGGACTTACAGGAGCCTGTCTGATCCTTGAGGACATGAAAAAGGATGGGCGGAGGGGTGTGGAACACCCTTAGCAGAAGAGCTGCAAGACACAATGTGGAAACAAGGATTTAAGGGAGGTTAGAAAATCAGAGCCAGAAGTGAGGATGACTAAGCACCCGGGCATTATCAAAACCCTCGAGAAAGACATCGGGCATTTAACAGGGTGTGGAATGATGGCTTGAGCAAATCTTAACTGGATCTGAAGGCACAGGGTGACCCCTTTCACATCTGGGTTTATTCAACTCTCTGATAGAAGTGGAACATGTTAAAGCTATTTGTAATGAAAGGCTTGCCTATCCCATGTGTTCACCTTAATCTTCCCCTTTTCCATTTTGTTATATATATATACATATTCTAGCAAAATTGGCCTCCTAGGAAGCCCTCAACAAGTATTTATTGAATTAATAACTAAATTGCATTTACTGTCTCTTTGGCCCTGCTGGAGCTCCCAGTTCCTGCAGTCCAAGTTTCCCCAGATCTGCATTTTTATTTATTTAGTTTTGTACTGCTTTTTCCTCTCCAAATACCCTCTTCCCCATCTCCCTTTTCAGCTTCTGGAAATATTCCTCTTTCCTGATCCAGCTAATGTGCAACTTTGCAAAGTCCTCTTTGACCTTTTCACTCAAATGGGATAACCCCCCTTCCCTGCCCCCCTTTACTTTTCTTTCTCTGGCTGATATCTCTTACCATTCTGTGTCCAGGGTAACGGTTATTTGTGGAATTGTTAATATGCTCCCTGCTAGACTGTGAGCACATTGAGGACAGTAACTATACTTTATTAACCTTGTTTACACTGAACCACCTGGCACAGCCTCTTGTGACTAGGGAGTACTCAACAAATCATAGTTAACTTTTAATTTGACTTCCCTCCCAAGTGTTAGGCCTCATTAGTACAGTGACAGAAGCCAACTGGTGTCCTGTTGCACTGGGGCTGTCTCCTTTTGCTGCGGATCCACCTCCTAATCAGCCCAGACTGCAAACAGAGAACTTCTTTTTATCGCTCCGCTTTCATGATTAAAGACTTTTTTTTCAAACTCAGCCACCTTCCTCATAGCCCTTATAGAAACACACATACTTGCAAAGGCACACATGGCAAATGTACATGGGCACACATGCATGCCCACACGTGTGCACTTTCTTCTGTACATCCTAAAACGGAATCCTGACTAATATTATAAATCAGTTTTTTAAAAATCAGATTCATTGTGATATAATTTACATACAATAAAAGTTATTATTTTAGGTGAATATTTCTATAATTTTTGATAAACATTGTATGAGTTAGGTTCTTCAGAGAAACAGAACCAGTAGGAGATCATATCTAAATAGACAAAGAAAAGAAGGGGGGAGAGAGAGAGAGAGAGAGAGAGAGAGAGAGAGAGATGGATGATAGATAAATTTATTTCAAGAAATTGGCTCACACAATTGTAGGGGCTGACAAGCCCAAGTCTACAGGAGAAGGTTGGCAGCCTAGAAACCTTGGCAGGAATTAAAGCTGCAGTCTTGAGGGGGAATTTCTTCTTCCTCCCTAAGGCCTTTCAACTGATTGGATGAGGCCCACCCACACTCTCAGAGATAACTTCCTCTACTTAGTAAGTGTTAACCGTATCTACAAAATACTTGCACAATACCATCCAGATTTATGTTTGACTGAATATCTGGGTACTATAACCTAGCCGAGATGACACATAAAACGTACCATAGGAAGCATACGGCTGTGTAACCATTACCATAATGAAAATATAGAACAGTTTAATCATCCCAGAAAAATTCCTTCATGCCGCTTTGTAATGACCACAATACCCCTCTCTCCACACCGCTAGCCATGCCTCCATCCCGGTCAACTTCTGATCTGTTTTCTGTCCCTGTACTTTTGTCTTTTCCAGAATATCATATAAATTCAATCACTCAATATGTGATCTTTTGAAATTTACTTCTTTTGCTTAGTATGAGGCATATGAAATTCATCCATGTTGTTGCATGTAGTAATTTGTTTCTTTTGTTGCTGAGGAACATGCTGTCTTGTACCATGATTCTAAATAACTTTTGTTAATGGGAGAGGTATTATCTCCTACATTTTTCTAAATCACACATTACTGAAGTTTGAAATTTTGTAGGCATGCAGATTAAATTTAAAAGACTAGAAAGCCCTCCCAGACATGACTCAATGAGAAGTCAGTTATGAAGTACATGCCCCCAACGCCTGCACAGGTATTTGGCCTTGAAAAAAGAAATAAATGATTTCATTGGCCATACAGAGTCAAAGCCAAGGTGTATTTTAAAAGGACCAATTATCATAATCTTTTTATTGGCCATATGGCGCAACAAACCATTACAGGACAGACTCTGATTTTCATAATGGCTAATGGCTAAGCCACAAAATCAGATCGGGGAAAGGTTGGATTCCCAAACTAGTCAAGAAGATGCTAAAAGACCTAACACTGGGGGGTCAGACATGACAGATGGTCAGAAATGACAGATCATGTGTTACAGAGTAGGTGCCAATCACTCTGCATAAAAAGGAAATGTGACTTTAATCCACTTGCTTTGACATAACAGAACTCCCTCGGATCCATGCTCAAGAAGTCAAGGGAAGTCTATGATCTCATCTGGTTCAGTTGGGCCAGGACTTCTGGATTTAATGGACTCTCAATTTGCTATGACTGAATTCCGTCCATCCCTTTCTATGATGTAGGAGTAGGGTGCTTTTTATGATTATTATTTTTTTAGATGAATGTTAGAATCAGGAACAATATCTGAATGCCCTATAAGCTCTCAGAACTTTCTGAATGGGTGGCAAGGAAGTTGGCTCTAAGACTTTTGAGAAAATACAGTTAGGGGATGCTTTTGGGGAGAAAAGTTACTGACAGAAGAAACAGCATGTGTAGTGGCCCTAATGGAGATTCAGTGTAACTGGAACAAACTAATCAAGTGTGTGAGCAACATAGTACAGGGTCAGAGGAGATATCAGATCACCTGCAGCTTGGGGGCATGATAAGAAGTTGGGGTTTCCTTTAGTGAAAGCGGAGGCCTTTAGTGGGTTTAGAACATGAGGGTCAGATGATTTATGTTTTAAAAGGATGGTTTTCACTGCTATGGGACAGAGCTTTTGTAGTGAGACAAGGTGGGGGGGGGGAACGAAAGCAAGCATGATGCAGTTGCAAAAGTCCTGGTGAGAGGTGATAGTGAGAATGGAGGTAGGAAGAGAGGGAAAGAAGAGAGAGTTGCACTTTTGGAGATACACATAGGTCCTGTTAATGGATTGTGACCAAGGAGTAGAGGTGAGTGAGAAAACAGGCTGCTTTGCAGATTTCTGGCTTGAACATTGTGGTAAGGGGTTTTGACATTTAATTAAATGGGAAAGACTGGTTCAATATCAATGTCTGGAGCTCAACAAAGCTGAACTACTATTGGGGGATTTCGATTAATCACTAATATTTGAAGGCATGGGAATTGATGAGATTACCTTAGAAGAAAGTGTGAGACAAGAAAAAGAGCCCCAGGCAGGATGTTGAAGAAAGGCAACATTTTCTTCAGATAAAGAAGAAAGAGACGCTCAAGAATACCGAGGCCAGGGAGATAAGAGAAAAACCATGAGGATATCCTGAAAAAGAAGTCAAGAGAGAAGTGCTTCAACAATGAAGGAGTCGTCTGTGGGACTGAGTTTTGCTGAAGGAATAAAGGAAATCTGAGGAAGCAACTGGGCACTGATTTTGGAAACCAGGAAGTAATTGTTGACCTTGGTTAAGTTTTGATGGAAAGTAGTGGGTGGCACTTCAGAGAAGGGGAGGTAGGGAAGTGGAAACATGGTGCATACGGACCACTTCTTTGGAAGTCTTGCTGTGGTGTTGAGAAGAACAATGGCAAGTTCTCTGAGGGCAGAGAGAGTTGGGAAGGAGAATGTGGGGTTTATCAGGATGGGAGATATTCAAGTATAAGTATATGAGAGAAGAATGATTCCTAGTAGACAGAAATGGTGGTCTAGGAGAGTGAAAGATGATGGCTGCAGAAACCAGAGGGATGGGCTTGGGGCATGGGCCTTTGGTGGGAAGAGGGACATTTCCCCCATGAGGACCAAGGCAAAGAAGGAGAAAATGGATGCACATGCTTATGGTGTAGTAGGATGAATTAAGAAGCAAGGCCAATATCTAAGAGAGGAGGGGAAGAGGGAGCCTGGAACATGTCGGGAGAGAGGAAAAGGTCATTTTATTTTTTTTAGCATATTCAAAGACTGGAGAAAGGTAGCATATTGATCAGCACAGCTGAAGGCTCATAGGAACTAGGGGCTCATGGATTAATAGTGAAATCAATCGTCTAGGCTGTGAGATTTGGTGCAGCTGTCATATTGAATCCAATGTTTTCAGCTGTTCTGTGCAGCTGTGCTGGTGTCAACATGGGAAAGGAGGATGTAGGGCTCAGGTAGGGATGGTGTTTTATTAGGTAAATAAGAAGAAAGGAGAATGAAGGGACGAGATAAGGTTGGAAATGATGAGCCATGGGGTCTAGGTTGGACACTGTGGTTCATAAAGCCAAGGCAGGGTGATGGACAGTGCGGAAATGATGACATTTCATATTCTACCTGGGTAACATCCACAACTGGGGAAGCAAATTATAGCTGAAGATTTCAGGTTTCAGAGGTCACATTTCCATGCTAAGAGAGCGGGGAGCCCTGCTATAAGAAATTTATAAGCTTTTTTACAACCTGTTATAAGCGGTCATGAGCTGACTCTTTCCCTATAGGTTAGTCACACCCTTGGAGCAGAATAGAGCCCTGTGCTTGTGTTTAGGACAACAAGGAAGGGGAGACCTGGGGAGAATATCAAACCCTAAAGGGACAGACCAAGAGGAGCAGCTCCCTTGAGGATGGGATGAATGCCCAAGGCCTGGGAAGGAGCCTGGGGCTCAAAGCAGCTGGGTAGAAAACTCTGAGTAAATTCTCCCACGGGGGCTCCAAGAACTTATGATGGAGATCTGATTCTGTTATTGTTTAATGTGGCCTAAGTTGCAAGTGAGTTATATATAAATAACTTTAGCCAGCTCCTCAGTAGCACCTAGTGAATGCTATTCATTTCCCTATTAGAAAGGCAGCATCTCATATTGAAAAGAATAGGGATCTAGCTGAGGCAGGTGCATCTGACCTTGATTCTTGACTCCGCTACTAGTTGGCTATGCCTTCTTAGGGAATCTGTTCCATTTCTCCGAATCTCAGTTCTCTGACCTCTACAACAAGGGTGATAATAATGCTTGTTCATGTATTTACTCTAAGACATAAGTAATTAAGGTAAGGAAACAACTTTGCAAACTGCAAAGCTATATGCAAGTTAGTGTAGTAGGAGTGAATCCTAGTCCACCAACATAGATGTGTAAGAAATTTGCATTTCATAATTTTCATTTACATCATTTTTAATATTTTTATTTTATTTTATTTTAATTCCAATATAGTTGACATACAATGTTATGTTAGTTTTGGGGTATGCAATATAGTGATTTATCAATTCTAGACTGCCTCTCTGTCTGGCCCTGAGGACCCATGGCCCAACCGATCCATGCACTGAGTAATCTGCCCGGCTCTCATGAGCACCATGAAGAAAGTGGTTCACCAGCTCCGGCTGGAAGTGGGCTCAACCTCCTGAAGGGTTCCCAGGCAGCTGCAGATTTGAAACAATCCCATCTACAGAATGCTCCACACGACCCCCTGCTGACTAGAGTATCTTCAAGTACCAATCCCTTCAGACCTCAGAAAGTGTGCTCCTTTTTGTGGTAAATGAATCTTTGGATGGTTTTCTAAACCACTTTTCATGGACCAGTGAATATTCAAAGGAGAAATGAACTTGAAGCCTATGCACCAGCTTATCCCCATCACATGCACCATACTCTATAAACTTCTGCTTTTGTCAGTCCTTAACATCCACTTCGCTGGATCTTCATACGTTTCTAATTCACAAGGGTAATCATTTCACATTCACTGGCAGCAGCATTCAATAAAATAGTGTAAAAAATTTTATAAATTATTCAGTGTTCCTCATGATAACTGTACTCTGAACACTCTTCACCTATTTTGCCCATCCCCCACTCACCTACAAACTGGTAACCATCCGTTTGTTCTCTAGAATTGAGTTTCTTTTTTGGCATGTCTCTTTTTTCCCTTTGTTTATGTGTTTTACTTCTTAAATCCCACATATGAGTGCGATCATATGGTACTTGTCTTTCTCTGACTGACTTAATTCACTTAGAATAATTATATCCTCTAGCTCCACCTCTGTTGCTGCAAGTGGCAAAATTTCATTCTTTTTTATGGTTGAGTAATATTCCATTGTATATATTCCTTTACATTATTTTAATTCTGAATCTGAGCTCTGCCCACTTCTGAAAGTGTTCAAAATTCAGCTTTAGACATTATTTAACTGCCACCTCTTCTTACTGTGACAGTCAAGTTAAGTTTCTGGGGCTTTTCCAGAACACCACCACACTGCTTTGTTACTGTTGCCCCCTCTGGTTACTATGGAGACACTATATGATTCCTTCAAGCTCAGCATCTTCTGTGGCACACTTGGGTGAGGTCAGCCTTCCAAGATGGACTATGCAGCCACCCTAATAGAGGGGTTCCTGCAAGAGAGAAAGTTCGGGCCTGCTTGGAGGAAAGGAATCTTTTCAACCTTGGGCAATCTTTCTTCTCTTTCCTTGCCCTCAAAAAAAAAAAAATCAATCCATATGGTCTCATACTGGGAGATTAACATTATCTCCTCAAAGGACTTTGGCTTTTATAAATTCCGAAAAAAAAAAAAAAAAACCTTACTTGGGAGTCTTTTTGCTTTCAGCTCTACCAAAATTCCTAACATAAGGAAACCCCACATAGCTGGATACCTCTGTGAAAAGAAGTAGGTGGAGGAAGGTAGAGAAACCAAAGCTATTTTGATAAATTGTATGCTGTAGTGGTTACTTTTATTAATTTGAGTGGAAACTTTGGTGATCTTGTTGGATAGTTTGCTTTATCAAGGGACTAGCCAATTCAAGAACTTGGAAAACAATGACTTTAGGATTAAATGAGATATATGTGAAAATTTTAATTCTTTCAAGGAAGATGTTGTCTGAATACCAAGCACTGAATGAAAAGGAAATGCTGGCTCACATGCTAACAAGGTACTACCTTCTCTTAATTGTAAAAGTACCCAGTAACCAGGTACCACTTAGGAGATCAATACATATTAATTGAACACATAAATGGATACTTATAAGCCACCTTCTTCCATGAATGGCTGTGGAGCACTGAAACAAATCTCCCATGGAAGGTCTGGTTGCCATGTTCAGCCAACTGGGAGAATGAGCATCACTTGGACTGAGTGTTAGAGGCAGTCCTACTTGACCAGACAGTGGCCCATTTGGCTGAGCCCACAGTCCTATTCCCTCCCGCCTTCCTGTGCCTGAAACAGCAACGATAAAGACCTCATTTAAAACATTGGCCTTGTGAGTCCAGAACAGTGACAAATCGGGTGTCACTATACGATGTTTGCAATTTATCAACATAAAGGCTCTAAGGAGATGCCAGACACCAGCAGAAGAGGCATCTTCCAGAAGTAATGCATAAGGATGAAATTTCTTTCTTATTATTCCAAAATCAAAACAAGGAATCTTAAAATATCTAGTTTTATTCCCTGTCTCCATACAGCCTGAACCCACTACAGCCTTACCAATGTTTACCCTGAATATCCAAACAAAAGAAGTGTGTTAAAGTACAAAAAGCCCTTCCTTTGCCTTTTGAGCTGACCTGTCCCTGTTTACTACAGTCTGTTCAAGTGCTGGAGTGAAAGATCCCAACACTTAATATAAGAGATGACCTCAGGTGCCCAATGAGATAAATGTCTAACAAGCCAGCATTCTGATTTGGAGAGTTTAATTCTATTTTGAAGGCAGATTATTCAATTTGCAAAGAAAGCAACAATGTAAACATTTATCTTGCAAAATAATGGAGTCATTTTCCTTTTCTGCCTACTTATTAAAGAAAGTAACCTCTACCTCCAATGTGGGGCTCAAACTCACAACCCTGAGATCAAGAGTTGCATGCTCTATTGACTGAGCCAGCCAGGCACCCTTCTGCCTAATTTTTAAAATACAAGATTGTGTATAATAAAGCCTTTAAATATAAAGCCAATAATACGTTTGTCCTGTGAACTCCAACACATTATTGAAGTAAGTTTTAAAAAGAAACAAAATACCAAAATGATAAAGGAAATGGCCCAAGGTCACACAACCAAATGTGGGAAAGCCTTGATTTAAACCTAGTTGTGATCAAATGTTTTATGGGGTCTGAGCATTTTAAGAATGTTTCAAAATCCTTTCTTGTCTCCTGTCTGTCCCCCTTTGTCCTTAGTTTTGATTCATCAGAATCTGAATGCTGTAATGTACTCCCTTATATTTGCTTAAAGAAAGCATGAATCCCTTGGCTTTCCTTATTACTCCTGAACTGGTGGCCGGAGTCCTCACAGCTGTGCCAGATGTGGGACATCTACGTCCACCAGGTCTACAGCTTCAGCCTAAATTTGAATGAATGGATGAAATGTGGTGTCTAGATGAGAAGAAAGAAGCAATAGTCAGCACCTGCTTCTAGAAAGAGTAAGAACCCCACATATACACCTACATCTTAGGACGCTTCAGCTCTGGCTCACCTCATTTTGCTCAGTCCATTAGCACCTCTTCTACAGCTGAAGACTAGTCTATTCTAGATTCAGTGGGCCAGTGGGCATCCCCACCAGAATTGTCCTACAACCACTCTAGAATCCTTTAACTTCCAAACTTTAGTGATCTGTGTTCTTCAATGGACGCCTTTCTCCAGTGCTAGGGAGACTCGATCACTGTGCTTTTTCTACTCCAAACACATATTGTCCAAGTTGAGGCACTGGATGGCTTAGCAGTACTTTAGATCACCTTTTGTTGGGGTGCTTGGGTGGCTCAGTGGTTGAGCCTTTGGCTCAGGGCATGATCCTGGGGTCCAGGGATTGGGTCCTGCATCAGGCTCTGTGTGGCGAGCCTGCTTCTCCCTCTGCCTATGTCTCTGCCTCTCTTTGTCTGTCTCTCATGAATAAATAAATAATTTTTTAAAATCACTTTTTGTTGATTCCATGGGCTAATGATCTCGTCCTCCACCTTATCGCAGCCACTCATATCCAAAGATAAATCCTAGACATTTTCCTTAATAACAACTATAGAGTCTCAATTTCTATCATCCTAATTCTGACAGTCTCTACTTCCTAAATTTCCAGCCCACTCCTTCTACTACTCCCACCTTCACCATTTTCAGCCCCTTAAAGCACTTAATCCATTAACTTGCACACATTTTCTCTGCTAACCTTCTCACATCCTTGCATCCCGCATTATTCCACTTAGATTCCATAGCTCATCATAATCACTCTTGTGCACAATCTCAAGAGTATAGTACACTAGCTTGGAAAACACCAACCATGGTTCAATCTCCACCAACCTTGCACCTGCTTCAGTGGGCTCAATGTGGGTGGAGGAAAACATGAAATCCAGATGCCCCATGCCTCTTTAAATGCATGACCACAAACCTCAGGTAGGCTCTTGTCACATCATGTTCTCATTCTCCCAAAGATACTGTACTATCCACTCTTCCCTTCTCAAACCTCCCCAAGTTTCTTCTTCCACTTAACTCTTAGATGATGACTTTGATTTTATTCCATTGAGAAAATAGAACAATTTGGAAAAGGTTTCCATACTCCTGCCTCTTAAACCTTATGCTGCCTCCTTGTTAAAATGGTTGAAATCGAAGGAATTCCCCTCTGCTTGAGATCCGTGAACTCTCCACTACACATGGAACTTGTTTCTGTGGTCATCCTCTCTCTGCTCTGCATCATCTAACCCTATAATTCTTTTGTTGAGATAGAATTCATATACCACAAAATGCACCTCTTTAAAGTCTACAGTACAATTGCTTTTAGTTCACAAAATTGTGCAGGCATTATTGCCATGTACTTCTAGAATATTTTCATAATCCCCTAAGAAACCCCTTACTTGTTACTCCATTCCTCCATCTCCCAGTCCCTAGAAACCACTAACTGACTTTCTGCCTATGGATTTTCCTACTCTGGACGCTTGTTATAAACGGAATCATACAACATGTGACCTTTTATGACTGGCTTCTTTCACTTGCCACAGTGACTTCCAGGTGATGTGGTGTAGTATGCATCAGTCCCTCATTCCCTTTTCGGCAAGGTAATAGTTCACTGTATGGATATACCGCATGTGTTTATCCATTCATCAATTGGTGGACAATTTATCCATTCATCCATCGATAGACAATCTGGTTGTTTCCACTTATTGGTGCTATAAATAATGCTACTCTTAATGGTCATATACAAGGTTTCGGGCAGATATTATGTTTTCAGGTTTCTCGGGTATATACCCAGGAGTAGAAATGCTGGTCTTTTTGTAGCTCTATAACTTTTGGGAACTGCCAAAATGTTTTCCAATGCAGCTTCACAATTTTACATTCCCATCAGCAATGTGTGAGAGTTCCATCTTCTTCACAGTCTTACCAACACCTACTGCCCACCTTTTTGATTATAACCATTCTAGTGGGTGTGAAGTGACATCTTATTGTGACTTTGATTTGCATTTTCCTAAGGACTAATGATGTGAAGCACACTAAGAAACAATGCCTTCTTTCTGCTTCCCTTCTCTCTGGTTGCTTCTCTGGATGCTGTATCAGTCTGTCCTAAAATAAGCAGCTGCCCAGAACATTTCTCATCTCCCCCACCCCCATTCAACCCAAGCCAAGTTCTCCGTCCTGGTTGCCATTTTTCATCATGTCATCTCTTTAAGGAACACAGGAAATGTTGATGTCCCATTCTAGGTAATATATTTGCATTTTCCCAGAATCCTTAGATGACAGGCTATTTTACCCTAAAGCAATAGGTACATATAATGATGCTGCAGCAGATTGCTAAGGGAGTTGCTTGGGGACAGATGATCCTTTCTTCAATCATCGATTTGAAAGCCTAATTAATTTCATCTCAGGAAGTCACTTAAGTAGGTAAGCTCCATTTTCATGTTCCTTTAAAGGAGATATATTTGGTAATCATTAATTGCAATCAAAACATTCTTTCTCTATGATCTTAGCTGTTTTGTCGTTTTTAACTAAACGTGAAGATAAGTTCTAAAAATCATTTAAGCCTGTCAAAGGAAAACATAATAAACTGATGAAAGAGGCTCTCTTGGACATATTAATGTCCAAAGTCTTCTGAATCCACGCTACTAAATACAAGTTGTATTTCAAAGGGCCTCAGGTTACAAGGACAATGACTAATGAATTATAAAGGAAGGTAATTACCTTCCTACATTCCCTAAAAGCTTGCTTTGTGAGCCCCTCTCTGACGCTCTTGTAGCAAAGACGGTAACTTCTGATCAGCATTGTTAAGAAATTGCCCACTTCTCTTCTATTTTCAGACTCCTTTCAGACTGGGGGTGTAGCTACAGCAGGCTGTGGAAATCTTGGAGCAGATCAGAAAAGGAAGTGTGGCACTTCAGAAGTCGTTTTGCTATTAACCAGCAGTGACGTTGGGGGCAAGTCACTCAAACTCTCTATCCCGTAAGTTTCCTTATTAGTAAAATGAGAGGGAAGACACCATGGCTTGTGAGTTTCCTTCCACACCTATGTTCAATGATCCAAGCTTTCTCATCCAAGGGCATATGAACAACTGTAGGATGTTCCACAGCTCGTGAGGGTTTAAATAACATTTAAAATAAAAATCAAAAGCAAACAAACTTTCCAAACTGGACTTCTTCTTATGACTTCTTGGGGCATTAAGAAAGGAGACTGACTGATTCTCCTAATGCAACTGGCAATATTGAACAAGCCCCATGTGTGGATTGGAATCAAAACACCATTTAGGTTTTATCCCCCACCATCCTTTTGAACGTTATCCTCTGGTGGTAATCTTTTGCCTGTGGCAATCCTTTTTCCTGCAGGCTCCTGACTTTCCCTTTCTCTTAGAAAACATTTGCTTTAAGTAACAAACCCTCTTAATTTGCAGACTATATGAAGTTCGGCAACTTATAATCATCAAAATGCCAAAATTAACTGGGCATAACATTTCCTTCCCTCCACTAATTTGGACCTGCTTCTCAGAACAAGGAGCGTGGTGCTGCCGACTTGCCTACCACCTGTATTACTCTCAAGCAAGGTCCCAGTAGGGGAGGCCTGGGAGAGGAAGAAAAAGAGGGCAGTTCTTTTTTTTTCAATTTTTTAAAAATTTATTTTTATTTTTATTTTTTATTTTTTGGAGACAGAGTGTGAGAGTGCAAGTGGTAGGGAAGGGGCTAGTTGGGGCAGACGGAGAGAGAGAGTCTTAAGCAGGCTGCATCCAGTGTGAAGTCCCATGCAGGGCTCGATCTCACAACCCTTGGATCATAATCTGAGCTGAAATTAAGAGTCAGATGATTAACAGACTGAGCCACCCAGGCCCCCCAAGGAAACAGACAAGTCTCCTTAGGTTGGGGAAATGTGCTTTATGAGCCAGACCCTAAATTTGGTGAAAGCTGCTTTCTGTTTCTCCCATAAAGTACTTTGGAGGACTCTTTGGAGGTTTCCTGTCAGGACCCCTCTCTCTTACAGTTTCCTTGACTCGAGCAGAAACGAACATCATCTGAGCTGTTAAGTGAGGCTCCTTTGTCAGACCTCCGTCACTGGACTTAAGCCCCTGACTCTGCCACCCCCTCCAGTTCCACTCCCCTGTGTCCTCACCTCTTTGGCTGGCCCTCTGGGACAGGAGCCCCAACAATCCCATTCCAGCTTAATGTCCACTCCTTCTCTTTCTCACTGTGGAGAAACTCTTATATCCCTTGCCCCTCAAACCCTGGGAGACTGGTCTAATCTCAACAAAGCAACTATCTGGGCCTTCTCTCTTTTCCTCAAGATTTCTGGGGCAGGCTCAGACTGTACTCCACACTTGGCTTCACTTTCTCAGTTGTAAATCAGTCACTAGTTTTCTGGGTCTCCTAGGGTCAGGGACGGAGTCTCAACACTTTCTGAGTGGACATGTTGGAGGCAACCTTATCCCAAGGGCGACTGCCCTCCAGGCCTCTAGGCAGATGGCTCACTGTTGCCCTCTGACAGCCCTACCTTCTCCCTAAAGAGGAATATGAGGGAGCGGAACAAGACAACACATCACTCTAAAAAGAAAAAAGAAAAAACAGAAACAACCCCATTTTATCAAACTCTTCCCCACAGCTCTTCTCTAAGGCTTTACATACCTTTGATCTCATTGAACCATCCAAAATTTGAGAGATTTTCACTAACTTTCTACATTCTGCATTTGAGAGTGATGGACAGGTTTGTACCTCTGTTGTTCGAATCTGTATTTATTGGATTGATGCTTCAGTTGAAACCAATTACAGGAAGAGTCTCATTCTAACATCCTATGACAGCCATGTTAACCCCATGGGTGACAAGCTATCACAGAAAACAAATTTGGAAAGCAATGAAACGAGAGAAAGTATTTTAATTGCTCTAACAGTAGCATATACTTTGATGGTTTTATTTTTGAGTCTATAAAACCATAATTCTTTTATAGCTGTAATCTAATTGTACATACACTTTTGTAATCTAGTTTTTCAAAACATATTCCTCACAAATGTTTCGGTAAGTCATGCTTGGAATCTCAATGTGTGCAATATTACTCCATATGTTGATGTGCCATTCATTCATCAAAGACTGAATGTTGGGCGGCCCTGGTGGTTCAGCGGTTTGGCACCACCTTCAGCCCAGGGCCTGATCCTGGAGACCCAGGATCGAGTCCCAGGTCAGGCTCCCTGCATGGAGCCTGCTTCTCCCTCTGCCTGTGTCTCTGCCTCTCTCTCCCTCTCTCTCTCTCTCTCTCTCTCTGTCTCTCATGAATAAATAAATAAAATCTTAAAAAAGAAAAGACTCTGAATGTCTACTCCGTGGCTGATGCTGGTTGAGGTGCGGGGCTTGCCGAAGTTAAAAGAATGAGTAAACACTCCATTTAGGGGACTGCAAATTATTATAATGCAGTACTGTATTTGTGACAAGACGGTAACCCACATCAAGTGGGAGTAGACAATAAAACATATCTATGGATTTTTTTGAAAGGAAATTAGGAAGAAACCACAAAGGAAGTGTTAATGTGAGATGCTTATGGAAGGTGTGTGGGAGTTTGCTAGGCAGACAAGCAGGGGGAGGGCGCCCAGTGGGTGGAACAGCTGTGCAAAGGCCTGAGGTTTATTTTGGTCTTGTAAAAGGTGTGAATGCTTGTTTCTTTCTTTCTTTCTTTCTTTCTTTCTTTCTTTCTTTCTTTCTTTCTTTCTTTCTTTCTTTCTTTCTTTCTTTCTTTCTTTCTTTCTTTCTTTCTTTCTTTCTTTCTTTTTTTATTTATTTTTTATTGGTGTTCAATTTACTAACATACAGAATAACCCCCAGTGCCCGTCACCCATTCACTCCCACCCCCCGCCCTCCTCCCCTTCTACCACCCCTAGTTCGTTTCCCAGAGTTAGCAGTCTTTACGTTCTGTCTCCCTTTCTGATATTTCCCACACATTTCTTCCCCCTTCCCTTATATTCCCTTTCACTATTATTTATATTCCCCAAATGAATGAGAACATATAATGTTTGTCCTTCTCCGACTGGCTTACTTCACTCAGCATAATACCCTCCAGTTCCATCCACGTTGAAGCAAATGGTGGGTATTTGTCATTTCTAATAGCTGAGTAATATTCCATTGTATACATAAACCACATCTTTTTTTTTTTTAATTTTTATTTATTTATGATAGTTACATCAGAGAGAGAGAGAGAGGCAGAGACACAGGCAGAGGGAGAAGCAGGCTCCATGCACCGGGAGCCCGACGTGGGATTCGATCCCGGGTCTCCAGGATCGCGCCCTGGGCCAAAGGCAGGCGCCGAACCGCTGCGCCACCCAGGGATCCCCATAAACCACATCTTCTTTATCCATTCATCTTTCGTTGGACACCGAGGCTCCTTCCACAGTTTGGCTATCGTGGCCATTGCTGCTATAAACATCGGGGTGCAGGTGTCCCGGCGTTTCATTGCATTTGTCTTTTTGGGGTAAATCCCCAACAGTGCAATTGCTGGGTCGTAGGGCAGGTATATTTTTAACTGTTTGAGGAACCTCCACACAGTTTTCCAGAGTGGCTGCACCAGTTCACATTCCCACCAACAGTGTATGAGGGTTCCCTTTTCTTTCTTTCTTTCTTTCTTTCTTTCTTTCTTTCTTTCTTTCTTTCTTTCTTTCTTTCTTTCTCTTTTTTCTTTCTTTCTTTCTTTCTTTCTTTCTTTCTTTCTTTCTTTCTTTCTCTTTCTTCTTTCTTTTTTTTCATCAATGTTAATGACTTGTTGTAAAATTGCTCAACAAATAATCCATTCTCCTCGAGTATACTGAAAAGCTAGCTTTATCATTGGGTTTACTGGGTTGCTTGGTCTATAGATAGCATCTCCAGGCAATTCTGAGGGTTGAGCATCTTTGGGGAGGGCAGGGACCACACTCCTTAAAGTATTGGTTCTTCTTAATGGTTTCTAATACTTATTAGTCTACTCTCAAAGCTTCTTTGTCAAGCAATTCTTCCCTAAGTTGTTAGAATTCTAATATTTCCTTATGGAACCTCTCTCTCTCTTTTGATATTTTAAGATATCACAGCTATTTGTGATATTTAAAACACTCCAAGACAAAATCGCTTCAAATTTTTAGCTGAATTGATCATCAATTTCATTATATTCTCTCTGCCTTTGACTTTGGATATAAATCTTACACAAAAGCCATGGAACTAAATCATTTAGATTTAGTCTGAAAGTGTTTTGTTGTCATCACTGCTGGTGTTCTGTTTAGATTCGTTTCTTCACACAAGCCTCCATATGTGTGCGTTTGCAATCCCCTGAATGATTTCAAAATATCTCTTTTTCCTTAAAAGCATGGGGTTTGGTCTGAATCCGTGTAATTTAATCTGCACAGCAAAATCGCCAGGTAATTGCCCACCCCTCTACTTTTCATACAGAGGCATTCTACAGAGAGGCATTTGGAGAAGGTTAGGCCTCTCCTTTATGCTCCATGTTAGGTTTGCCACAAATTTATCTCCACAGACTTCCTGTGGAGTCTTCTGTAGACCTCTCTTAACTCCTAAAGTTTAGAAAAAATACACACAAAAATAACACATTCATAGTAAAGGACCCATTCTGAGCCAAAGGTTAGGTTTAGAAGTTCCCTCAAAGTCCCTGATCAACAAATGGGGTGGGTGCTTCATCACTGACCTGCTCGGAGACTACAGGTTATAGCAGAGTAGGGGTGCAGGTGGGGAGCATTCCAAAGGGTTATGCTGTGTAATATGTGGGCCCAAGCAATTACCAAAATGACAGGAAGGCTTTGGAACTTCAACATTGCTACTCTGGAGTAACGCTAGAAATAGTAGCCTTGGCATAGGTATAGCATCCCTCAGAGACTCACATGGGTCTCTTCCCTTCAGGGGCCTCGGATGCAATCATGGATATGGCAAGATGGGGGAGAGAACAGGTCACAGGCCACCAGGTAGCAGAGAGTACCCCCAAAGCACTTAGGTGAGATCAGTCTGGGAATGCTGTAGTTTAATTGGAAGAGACCTGGAAAGGGCTCATGACCTGGGCATCCCTGTAGGTTAATAATCAGGAGAAAAGGAGCTCTTTAAGCTTCTATTAAAGCTATTATTAAGGGAGTTAATTGTATTCATTTATACACAGAGGTTAATGGGTTCTGGCAGAAGATGTCTTACATGTATACACTATTTGAATAATTTATAGTTAATAAATGTTAACTGGATGATGTTGAACACTTTCATCAAGTTCTATAATTCTAAAAATTTTGGAATTGTCCTAATTAAGCAAACAAACAGATAACCCTAGAATATTTTGGGACCCTGGCACCATCACATAGTAGACATTCATGGAGTTGGAGACAGAAGGCATTATTTGTAACACAAGTTCTCTCACTAATTTGAGACACTCATTTCACCTCTCTGGCCTCATATCCTTTATTCATAAAATTAAAGAGTTAGGAAAATTAAAGAAACTATATGGCAGTCTCTTGCATGACCATAAATGGAAAATTCTTCAATAATATCCTAACAAATGGAATCTGCAAGTATATTAAAGAATTATGCACTTTGACTACAGAGGGTGCTATGGTCTGAATGTTTGTGCCCCTCTAAAATTCATATTTTGAAATTCTAGCCCCCAAAGATGATAATATTTGAAGGTGGGAGGGACTTCAGGAGCTACATAGGTCTTGCGGGCGGAACTTCCATGAATGGGATTAATGCCATTAGAAGAGACCTACAGAGCTCCCTAGCTCCTTCCACCATGCGAGGCCACAGTGAGAAGGCACCATCTATGAACCAGACAGCAGGTCCTGAACAGATGCTGAATCTGCCACTGCCTTGATCTTGGACTTCCCAGCCTCCAGAACTGTGAGAAACAGATTTCTGTAGTGAATAAGCTATCCAGTCTCTGGTATTTCACTATAGCAGCTTGAACAGACAATGGCAGAAGGTTTACTTCAGATATGGAAGAAGGCTTCAAGCTCAGGAATTCTGTTAATTAATGGGATTCATTACATAAATATTTTAAAGGAGAGAATCATAGGCTCATCTTTAGAAATTCCAAATTATATTTGACACTATTTGGCATCCATTCTGATCAACAGAACAAACCCCTGTGTATGGTAGATCCCTCCTTATCTTGATAAAAACTGGAAACCAACAACGAATACCAATGGAAAACTTAAGATGTTCTTCTTGTAGACAGAACCAAGAGCAAGACCAAGATGTCCACCGAGGTAGCTAGTCTGCAAAGACACCACCCAATGATACATCTCCTGGCATTCATGCCCTTAAGCCATCAGCCCAGACTGATTCCGACCAGCCTGTGACTTGCTTGACATATGGAACACAGCAGAAGTAATGTGGTGCCAGTGAGAGGGCTCTGCCTTTAAAAGACCTGACGGTGCACACTTTTGTGTGCATGGGAGCCATCCACCATGTAAGCCATCTGACCATCCTTCTGAAAGAGAGGCCACATGGAAAGGACATAGGGGATGAGATGTCACATGGAGAGAGGCACACGGAAGGGCACCAGGCCTGGGAGTGAAGAAGCCAGAACATGAGGCAAAAGCTGCCATTGTGAAATTTATACTTTAGTGCCAAGGGAGGCTAATCAGCTTCCATAATTCATCATCAAGACACAGGTGCAAGACTGGATAATATAAGTGGAACTTCATAGAGAACCTAGACGAAAACTCAGGTATCTGAGGGAATTTAAGGCATAGATATACACACACAAATATATGTATACATGTATATATGTAAATAGAAATAAAGCTGGTGTAGAAAAGATGAATCATGCATGCAACACATGCTGTTGTTTGGACCATTGGCATTCAGAAGGACAAAGAGAAAAAAACAGATTGTGCCCATCATAAATAAAATAAATTCTAGATAGATGAAATATTTAAATGTTTAAAAATGGAGCTCTAAACATACTACAGGAAAACATAGGCAGACATTCTTTTATACTCTTGGCATGGAACAACTATTATAAGCCAATAAAAAGCTCAGAAACCATAAATGAAATGATATGATAAAATTAACTAAATAGAAATAAAACTGAAAACTTTGGCATGGCAAAATTATACTCTAAACAAAATTAAATGACAAACTGAGGAAAATGTTTGCAACCTGATTGAGAGATAGATGAATAATATCCTTACTGTATAATGTTCTCATAAATCATTATGAAAATGAGGAGTACCCTGTAAAAAGTGAGAAAAGGCTATGAATAAGCATTTCACAGAAGATGAATAAAAATACCCAGTAAAATCATTACCAACTAAAAACAAATAAAAATGAGATTTTATTTATGTATGTATTTATTTATGTATGCATGCATGCCAGTGTTAGCAAACAAAGAATGAGAGCATTTAATTAAGAAATGGTCACTCCCCAGGGCGCCTGGGGTGGCTCAGTCTGTTAATTCTCTGAATCTTGATTTTGGCTCAGGTCCTAATTTCAGGGCCATGGAATTGAGCCCTGTGTCAGGTTCTATGCTCAGCAGGAAGTCTGCTTGAGGTTCTCTCTCTCCCTCCCCCTCTCTGCCTCTCCCCCACACACACATGGTCGCTCTCTCTCTCTCAAAATAAATAATTTTTTAAAAAAAGCAATGGTCATTCTCTAATTATTTTCTGGGGTTCAAGATCTCTTTCTTAAAAATGTGTTTTATTGAAGAATAATAGACACAGTGAAAAGTGTTCAAAACCTAAATGTAACTCTTCCTAAAGTATCATGAAGTAAACACCTGTGTAACCAGTATCAGGTCAAGAAATAAAACCTTTTCAACATCTCAAAAGCCCACTACATGGCAGCCTCAACTATTACCCCTTCCTTCCTTTTCCAAGGTAACTAAGATTCTGATTTCTTTCTTTCTTTTTCTTTCTTTCTTTCTTTCTTTCTTTCTTTCTTTCTTTCTTTCTTTCTTTCTTTCTTTCTTTTTTTTTGAGAGAGAGTCAGGGGTAAGGGGCTGAGGGAGAAGGAGAGAACCCCAAGCAAACTTTGTGCTGAGTGTGGAGCCTGACTCAGGCTCCATCCTATGACCCTGTGATCATGACCTGAGACAAAATCAAGAGTTGTTTTTAACTGACTGAGCCATATAGGCACACCTTGGGTTTTGATTTCTAATACTCTGGATTAGGTTCACCCATCTTTGTTTTTGTTTTGTTTTTTTTTTTTAGGTTCACCCATCTTTGAATTTCACCTAAGTGGAATCATTCTCATGTCTACCTTACTTTGCTCAATATTATATTTGCAAGATTAAAGTGTATTATTACATGTAATGATAATTCTATTTGAGAAATATTTAACAAAATTTCATAAGTTGATATACACAACTTACCATTCGACCCTTGGCATTCAAGGTGTTTCTAGATTTTGGCCACTATGAATAATGATTCTGTGAATATTCTTGTATGTGTCTTTTTGTGTATATGTTCAAACATTTCTGTCCAGCTTATATCTAAGATTAGAAATGCTTACTCATGGGGAATGTGTATGTTCAGCTTGAGTAGATAATGCCAGAGAGTCTACCCCAAAGTTGTGCCAATTTACATTTCTATCAGCAATATATCTGGGTTCAAGTTGCTTCACTTCCTCACCCACACTTGATAATGTTATTCTTTTTAATTTTAGCTCTTCTGGTGTGTGCACAGCTTTCATTTTTATTTTCCTGATGACAAAGTCTAGCAGTTTTTCATATATCTATGACCAATTTGAATAACCCTTATAAAAAGTGTCAAAAGTTCAAGTATCTTGCCCATTTTGCCTGGTCTGTGTTTTTCTTACTAAGTTTTACAAACTCTGTCTATACTTTGTATATAACCCCATTGTCGTAAAGGAGGTGCAAATCTTTTCCTCTTCTATGACTTCTTTTCTACTCTTTTAATGGTATCTTGTCATAAAAAAGATGTTCTTAATTTTAATAGAATACAAATTATCAACATTTTTTAATACTTCATGCTTTTTGTGTCTTGTTGAAGAAAGCTTTTCCTGCCCCAGTCATGAGAATAGTCTTGTATATTATCTTTCAGAATTGAGCTGTCCATGACAGTAGCAACTAACAACACGCAGCCATTGAAGTTTAACTAAGTGAAATGAAAAAAAAAAAAGAAAAGTTGAATTCCTTGTTCATTCTTGCCATGCTTTTAAGAGCTCAATAGCCACAGATATAGAACATTTTCATCATTGTAGAGAGTTCTGTTGGTCAGATATGTTCTAGAAGTCCATTTTGTTTTGCCTTTTTATGGCTCTAGAATCTTATGCCCACATAAAATGATGATTAATTATGACATTTTAGACAAAAGCAAAATGCAAAAATAAACTCATGAATCTTTATTAAAAATTCTCAATTTTATTTTAATACTGGATTAATAAAAATAAAAACCTCAAAAATAGAGAACTTATTGTAAAGGCCCTGAGGGTAAGAATTAAAATTCATTTGATTGTAGGCCTAGGCAAAGTTATTGTGAGAATTAATGATGTTACAGCAATAAGAATGTGGGCGGGAAAGTGGCAGGAGGAAATGTGAGAATGTTAATTTCTTCATCTTTAGCAGGAATGCAATCAATGTTCTCTAAAATGAATACAAGTAGAAAAATTTGGTTTTTTGACCTTTTACCATTTTTAAAAATTATGGATTCCCTTGGCTTCTCAAGAATCTTTCAGGAAATATTTCTGTTGTGAAGAAATATTGATATAAAGCTTATTAAGTGTTTCAGTTTTGCTCGTCTCTTTGTCTTCTATTAAATTCAGGTAGAATTAAATTTAATAATTAAGTAACTAAGGATGAGCTTTGTAAATGAATTACAACAGACCTCTGTTTTCCTTGCTTTGACCCTTGCTTCCTTTTCTTCTTTTTCCCTTCTGCTATTCCCTGTTTTCATTTCCCTCCCTCATATCTTGACAAAACACAAAGCTTACAAAAATAGCTTTTGAAAGAATTGTTATGACAGTCACTCAAATGAGATTGTACCAGTGATCCTGAGCAAGAAGCATGAGAATCTAGAACATTCTTTACCTCTTGCAACCACAATTTTTGCAGCAGTTAAAGATTTAAAAAAGAGGGGAGGAAGCAATCCAGGCTTGGCCATGGGGACACATATCCCTCCCTCTCCTTCTATAGAACTCTAACCATGCTTTGACCTGGGGAGTAACCTGATTTTCAGGTTCTCCCTGGTGTGCATCAGCTAATAAAGACTCTGGTTTTTATTTGAATCATTTATACTATTTTTTCCTTGGCATTCTATTTTTTTTCAAAAAAATAATTTATGCCTTCATTTGCATATATGCAGAGAGAGAGAGAAAAAAGATGGTTACTGACAATTTTTTTCTAAGCAGTTAAATTTGGGGTTTAATTGGTATTTTTCTACATCTTAGAATTCATTATAATGATAAATTATTGAAAGAAAGCATATTTAAAAGTAAGAGGATTTAAATCTATATGTTCTGATGTTGTACAAAGCCCATAGTATATTGTTAAGTAAAAATGTACTATTATTATAATGTATATAATTTGCAGAACAATTTGTAGAGTAGGATTCTATTTTAAGGAAACAAAAATCAAATATAAAAACTATGCTATTCGAAAGCAACTGAATTGCGTATGCACACAGAAAGTCTAGAAATAGGTACATCAAATACTAAGTAAGTTAGAAGGTCTAATGATCATCAAAAGCAAATAATGAGAGGAGGTGGTGTGATATCATTCTGTGCTTTTGAAGGAAAAAGAAACAAAATGTAGTCATTTTTATATTTTAATTAGAAAAATCAGTATTTAGGGCTGTTGTAATATCCTGTGGTTCATTGCCATCACCCAAGAGTGCCATTTGCACAGACTACATATAGCAAGAAAAGGAGTTGTTCAGCCCTGTCAATAAAAAATCACATCCCTGGAAAGAAACTACCTCTTCAGTTCTGCTGCTAAAGGAGTCAAGCAGGTGCCATCTTGTCCCCAGTATGCATGTGAAACAGTTTGGGCTCAGATCTGGTCTTTAATATTATTTGTTATTAGAAAGAAATAAAGACCCTTGGAGAGTGGCAAACGCCATGTCTTGGAGCTTAAGAAAAAATCAAGTTTAGGTTTAGAATAGAATATCTTGTTTTGGCCAGAACACAAATACGGTATTAGAAAATCCCCAAGGGTCTCTTATAGGGCACATGGTTGCCAACATATGGCAACTTCTTTATCCAAAAGCCTGAAAGCAGGTTCCATTTAATAAAATGTATTCAAAGAGAAATGTAAAAGAAAAATGGTGACTATAACAGTAGATGCTTGTTTTTGTTCACTGTAATGTATATGGAGTAGTTGATTTAGGTGGGTAAGTGTTGTTTCTATAAAGCATATGTTGAATTTTTATCTGTGTAGGCAGGAATGGGTACATTTTGGGAATTGTGAGCAAAGAAGATATTTCTGGGAGAAGAAAGGATTTTATTAAGGATAGGAAGGACCAAGCAAACTTGGAGCTCAGGTTAAAATGAATTTTAGACAATGCATCAGGATGGGGGTGCCCAAGGGGAAAGTAGACTAGTTCTCATCTCATGAATCATAAAACTATGATAAGATGGTTTTAATTACAATAAGATTTGAATAAAGTATACCAAATGTCCAAAAATGCTAACAGACCCTATCAAAATCGTGAACAAATTTTAGAAGATTTTGCCATATATAGGCCAGGGTGCAATAGAATGAAATTTTTCTCTTTTGGGGTGGGGGAGGCTTATTTTGTTTAAAGGTATGAGCTTGAAAAGTTCCATTTGCAAGTGAGGGTTGATTGTACAAGAGGAAGAGGGGTCTTATGAACACCCTATAAATTTGAAAGATCTTAGACACAAGCAGATCTCCTTTTAAGGCCAAGAATCAGTTATTTAATACTCTAGAATACATCGTCTTACCACACGCATGTGAGATGGTGTTTTTTGTTGAGTCTTGCAGGATCACTGTAACTTTGGGGAGGTATAACATAGGTACAGAAAAAGTGAATCAAAATTATGGTATCATTGCTTGTTATTAGGGTAAGTAAACCTATAAAAAGTAAATTTTGAAATCTTTTGAAGTCATGGTGATACTCTGTTCTGTTTCCAAGGTGATTGGATCAATTAAAAAGGTGATAAATCAGACTCGATTTTGTTGAAATGTTTTGGAGCATTTTGGTTCCTTACATTTTAAATCAATGTTTGAATATTTAAGATAACTCATGAAATGTGTAAATGTTTATGTGTTTGTGATGTTTAAAGGTCTAGAAACATTGTATTAGGTGGTTTTATAGATTTTAATAAGCTAACTGTTAAATAAAGAAGCACAAATAGAGTATTCTTCATGTCCGAGTTTAGTGTGTTCATAAAACAAAAGCTAACTTTCAACACAACAGATTTAATGAATGGTTAACATGGGGCCATTTCTCTGTGGCGATAGGTTGGTCTGTATCTTGAGCATGGTGATGGTTACTGGGATCTACACATGGGATAAAATTTCATGGTACTGTGTACGCCCTCAAAGTAAATAAATTAAGAAGAGAGCATGTAAAAACTGGTGAAATTCAAATAAGGCCTGTACCTGATAGTATCCTATCAATGCCAATGTCCTGGTTTGATGTGTATCATGGTTATGTAAGACATTATCACTGGAAGAATCTGACTAAAGGATACACAAAAATTCTCCGTGCTGTTTTTGATGCTTCTTATGAATATTAAGGTACTGAAAATAAAATTGTTCTAAAGAAAACATATAGATATCAGTTATTGCATAAAGAACAGGCTTAAGCTCTCTTATTGGTGCAGACTGGTGAGTCTGCTAAAACTATGTCAGCTTGCCATTGACTCTTTACCGCATGTGGCTCCTCTGCTTGTGAACTCAGCTATTGGCATGACATATGAGGTAGATTTTGCTGACTCTACTAGGACAGTTTACTATTTGTT
The DNA here is from genome assembly GCF_048164855.1 of Canis lupus baileyi. Classification (NCBI taxonomy): domain Eukaryota; kingdom Metazoa; phylum Chordata; class Mammalia; order Carnivora; family Canidae; genus Canis; species Canis lupus. The sequence goes on along the minus strand of NC_132855.1, from coordinate 14,765,754 downwards.
ATTGCTATTAATACTCTTGTAGGATTTAATGCAATAGGAAACAGTTACTACCATAAATACTACAGAAACAATCATACAGAGTAAATCTTCCCTCTGGATGGTGCCATCTTGGAAATTAATCCTCAGTCATCCCCCTAGATCATTTCTCTCCACACAAAAGCTTTTTGACTATTCAAGTTGCACACTCTCCCATTTAAAACCACCCAATTATTTTCTCCTGACACTTGGAAAAGAAACAAGTCTCCTTACAGTGTCTGCAGAGCTTATAAAATCTGCCTACTGCTGACATTTCTAATCTCATCTCGTATACTCTTCCTCTTCCTCAGAACACCTTAGCTACACTGGCCCCTTGGCTGTTCCTAGAACATATCCAGCACACTGCTGTTTGTAGGGTTTGCATTTGCTGTTCCTTTTGTCATGTAGTCACATTCTGTCTGAAAAGACCTCGCTTGTCACTCTACATGAAGTGTAACTGTCTAGGTCCCTGTTACTGCTTTTCTTTGTAGCACTTGCAACTAAAATTATTTTCTATGTCTAATTATTTATTTTTTACTGCCTGTCTTCATCTACAGAACCTAACACATAATTGGTCCTCAATAAATATTTTTTGAATGAATGAATGAACAAATGAATGAAATCTCCTATTAGTGGTGCTTATTCTGGGAAGTATGGGTAGAGGTGATAGGACTTAACATTCCTCTTCTCACATATTAGGGCAATTTGATAGTCTTTTTTCTCAATTTGATATTCTTATATCAGGTACATGCTACTTTTGCAACTAAGTTTAAAAAACATATACCCATATATGCACATTTATGCTTGAGACAACTACAGAGGTCTTTTCAGCTTTAGCATTCTATGATCTTAGATCTTCTAAATGATTCTTTTAAGATATAAAAACAGGTGCAGAGCACAGCTTAGCCCTAAATGATAAGGCAAGACAGACTCAATGGATTTCATTTTTCAATTGAGAATTAATGTAAATGCATGAATCAGTGCCAATATCTAAAGGCTTGCACAGCCATATCTTAATACACAAATTAGTATGTGCACCTGTATTCTCATTCTTAATTCCTACAAAGAACACCATGGATACATCAGTTCTTTCTGGACATCAGTCGTGTGTGATAAAAAATATAGGTGATACGATTTTAGAGGGTAGAGGTGTGTATCGAGGGAGTATGATGACTGTATGCAGATTGACTCTTCCTTTCTTCTTCTGGTCCCTGCATATGAGGAAGCAAAATGCATGTTCCTATATCTTGGCCCTCACTTTGAGAGCAATTGCTGTTAAGGTGATTTGACTTATCTACCTTGAGGTAGGCAGATGAAAGTTTAAAGTGGTCATTAAATTTTTGGTAAAATACTTCCTTTTCCACAAAATATTTCAGCATTCTGCAAAGATACAGAAGATATACCAAGACAAGATAAAAGCAGAAGACAAAGAAAAGGGCCATGAATATGAGGGGCATGAATACGAATGGAACCAGAAATAAGAGTTAAACAAAACTGTGTCTCTCAAAGACCTCCACTCTTACAAATAGGGAGCAAACAGTGGCTACAACCTTTCTCAAATCCAGCATAGAAGGGGAAAACTGGGTCGATGACACCTTTTGCAATACTTCTAACGTAAGTTAAATCAACTGCTTGTCAATCTAAGCTATTCCCCATAGCGAAGCAGAAAGGGATTTCTGAAAGTTTCTGTAAAGAAGATGTTATTCTTAATCTCCTTTTTGCAGTGATGTTTAATCTCATTTCTTTTAATATAGGGCAATGGCATAACTCCAAGATGCAATTAGGTTAAGACAATTCTATGGCGACGGAGTGATGGTGGGTGTGCAGTGGGGGTGGAGGTTGTGAATGACACTTTCATATAAATACACGGACCTTTAACATAATTGCATACATTTTCTTTCTCCAGTCATTCCAGGGTGGGAATTGGCAAGCATACTTTTTTTTTTCCTTTTCTGTACCAAATTAGAATGTGCCCCTGGGACTATGGGAAACAGAGCTGGGGAGCCTGATAGTTAAAAGCCAGTAAGAATCATTATTTCTGCCTCACTGGTCAGGCGTATTTTGGGCAAATGAGTCAGCACAGTGTGAGAGGGATGTTTGGGCTAGACTTTATCAGCAGTTACATACATTTTTCAGAGTGACTAAAGCTGTCCAGGCTGGTTATTTAGAGTGCTAAGCAGGAGTGGGACTGAAGAGGTGAGGGAACAGAATGTATTTTGTGACTGGAAAAGCTCAGATCGGGCAACCTCTCTGGTCTAGCTCTTCCTGAAATGCTCTTTTTCTGGGGTTTATACCATCATTGTCTCAAGTATAAATTGCTCAAATTCGCCAGAACCCCTGGGTTCTCAAGTCTAGAACACCTGACAAAGAACTTAGCCCATCAAACCATTCTTTCATATCCTATCAGGTGCTCAGAGCATTTGCTGGCTGGGGGTAGGCTCTCTTGGTGATTTGTTTGGATTCTTTAACTAAGAATATTTAACTAAGTGTATTCCATGTACTTGATATGTACGCGGTGCTTAAGGAGGTGGGGAAAGATCAAAATGGGTTTGCTGTCCCTCAGGAAGCTTATGATGTGGTGGCAAAGACAGGCAACTCTCGGCGAAACCCAGAGTACAGAGTAGAATGTGATCCCAGCAGAACAAGCGCAGGGATTCTGGAGCCTACAAGAGAAGAGAGTGGATTTTTTTTGAAAGGCTTTTGTGCCTCTCTTTTCGTGAGGGGTCTAGCATTTAGCAGACACACAATTTAGCAGACATTCAAAATTCACTGAATAGGTGAATTTCTAGGAGAGGCGGAGATGTTAGGTAGAAGAGACGTTCGAGGGGAGAAATTACATGAAGGCATGAGAAGCGTGGTGAGTAACAGAGTTGGCTGAATTGGGATAAAGAATAGCCTGGAACATTGTCAAAACCCAGAAGAATTTGTTAATCTTCAAAGAAACACTCACCTGTGCTTTAATACTGCAAAAAAAATTTAGTTTGGGAGCACAAATAAACCCTTGGAAATAATGGCCGACAAATGCTGTTATAAGATTGAGGCTGGCTAATGTAACTGATATAAATATATTACAATGCGTTATGATACAAAGCCAGGATTTTTAAAGGAAGGTTGTTAGACCTACCAGGTTTACCTTTTCACTGCCACCTACTTTTTGCAAGTACAGTCCTGTGGGGATCTAAGGGTAATACGTCACATCATCAGGGTATAGGTACATTAAAATGGGGGTAAATAGAGAGTTTTATGAAGAGACTAAAAGACTGTGGCTAGGGTTAGAGGAAACCAATGACAGTGGTGAGGCTCCAGAGGTCATAAACACTTGGGATCCATGACTACTACTCTTTGAGGTGACCAGGCCAGGGGTAGAGTGGTTATCAAAACTCAGAAGGGGCTGCGACTCATAGGGGAGGATTCACTGGTAGGAGCCATGGCCTTCTGTGGAGGAACGTCCCTGTGGCCAGCCTGTGACCCAGGAGGGAGCTGAGGGCATAACCCCCCTAGTCCTCCTCTCAGTTCCCTGCTGGCATCTCCTCCTGTGCAAAGTCTCCTCCTAATCAGAAGCCAGAGGGCAAGGAGGCCCGGGAGGCAGCCGGTAGTCCTCAGAGCTCAATGTCCTGGCAGAGCCGGAGGAGAGAGACGGAGCATGAACCCAGAGCCAGCCCAGCCCATGTGGGGAAGGCGAAAACTCATCTTCCTCACAGAATCTTGGGAGGCCCCATTTTATTCACCTCGTGACACCATTGATTATCATAGCATCGTGGGGATGATGTTATGGACATCTCTGTAGAGCTTAAATGTGGGGCAAATTCCCCACCCTTCAATAGGCCAGGCTTTCCATCATGCTGAATTGTCTGTAAGCTCTGGTTCACTCATTCTTCTTTGTCCTAGGCACCCGTGTCCCATAAGCAGTCAGGGCTATCATCATGTTCTCAAGTCTTGATGAGATGTGTAGGTACAATGTCACTGGGTGGTGATAGTACCAGATGACACGGAGGTCTCCCAAGACCGGTGACTCTTGTGAACGTGCTGCACATCTCGTTGCCTCCATCCCCAAACAGCATCTACCCAGCAAAATGCCCAAATCTCATACATTTTATCAAGCTGCAAGGGAATAAAGAATGATCTCTCTTTAATTATAAGGCAGGCTGTAAATAAACCTCCAAGTAAGATATTCAGATGTGTGCTGCCAAGGTCAGTACAATATGCCAGATGTGGGGAAAGGCATGTTATATTAAACAATGTTTTTCTAGGAGAACAAAGGGAGTGGAGGAGGGCTGTCAAGCCTTTGAGAAAGTGTTAGTCATCTCAGAAACCTCTAGCTAGGGTACAAAGAGAGAGAGAGTCAGACAGTTGAAATATTCTCACCCTCACAGAAGTTCTCTCCAGTTTGGTTTGAGTATTAATGTACTAAGGGTAAATTCTCAAACACAAACTCTCTTATATAAGAAATGTTACACTATTGCCTTAACAATAAACTAAATCTGACTTTGTACTTCTAAAATGCTGGGCTAAAAGGACATAAAATGTCAACCCAATTGCTATGCACTCTCCCCACCTCCCAGAGTCCACATTCTGGGCATTAATCCTCCTCGGGCTCCATGGTAACCCCCTCCCCATCTGGCTGCCAGATAGAATCACAGCTCCAGTACTTGGGGGAAACTATTGCTTCCATTCTCTTCCATGTATTGGGAAACTTTCAAAGGCGCTCCCTCTCTCCCCTTCTCCATGGCATAAGCTCAGTGCATTTAGCTTTTCTTAAATATTGGGAAGACAGGCTGCCCTCCAGAAACTTAGACTTTGAGTACTGCTAAGTGGGCCAGAGATGAGTGAAAATAAAAATACTACAATAAACAAGGTAAAATACCTCTCTCCCTTTCCCAAATCTTCAAGACAGAAAGGACCATTCCAAATTAATATGTACAGGGATCCCTGGGTGGCGCAGCGGTTTGGCACCTGCCTTTGGCCCAGGGCTCGATCCTGGAGACCCGGGATCCAGTCCCACATCGGGCTCCCGGTGCATGGAGCCTGCTTCTCCTTCTGCCTGTGTCTCTGCCTCTCTCTCTCTCAATCTGTGACTATCATAAATAAAAAAATAAAAAAAACAAATTAATATGTACAAAAGCTATCCCACTCCCCCTGGGCTTCCCCAGAGACCCCCATGCCTGGTGAGCCCCAAAATGGAGCTGTTCTCTCCGGCTCTGAGGGGCACAGAACTGGAAGGTGTTGTGCTAAGCCTGGGGTGTTATCAGTGAGTTTACTATCTAAGGGCAGTACCCAGGCCCACAGCTACAACACCTGTGATAAGTGTTCAGGTGGAAGAAGGTACAGGAAAGAGGGCCTTCTTTCTGGAGCCATCCACCAGAGGGGCAGCACAGCTGGAAGGCATGATATGGGGTCTGCAGATGACGCCAATGGCTGATATGATTGGAGCAGCAGGCATGGGAGGGCAGAAAGGACAGGACAGTGTAGGGAAAGTCATCAACCAGGAGAAAGCCCAGCACGTTATGGGGATTAAAGGTGTCCCTCCTAGGTTCCTGAGGAAACAGGAAGGTGATCCGGGAGTCGTCAGGAAGGGAACCACAGTGGTGAGGGAATAGGGAAGCAGGATCAAGCCCAAGTTAAACCTCCAGGCAGTGGCAGCTGATGTGTTGGCAGACCCCATGGGGAGCCCTACAGCTGGGATGGCTCTGCAGAGGGGTCTCAAACTGAGGCAAGGCCTTTGTAAGCCTTGAGCCATCAGTCAGACGTTGGGGTCGCTCTTGGAATGTTGGGGGTTGTGTAACTTTGGGAGAGGTGATTCCCGTTGGCTGGAGGGAATGCCCTGGAAGGACTGAGCTGGGAGCCTTTCGAGGGCACCACCGCTGAAACCTAGGGAGGTGAGTCCTGAGGAAGGGGTCAGACTGGTAGGGCCCACGGCATCCCCTGCAGCAGTCACAGTCCAGCCCTGCTGTGTCACATCTGGTGGGCCAGGGGAAGACAAAGTGCTAGTCAGGGTGTACAAGTCCACCTGCAGGAACAGACAGGCTCACATCTCATGAGACAGTAAAGGTCTCTCTCGTGCATGGCTCTCCTTTGAGGCTTGTGCAGTTAGTCTTGGTAACTTAGGGATTCAGGCTCCCCCAGTCTATCCAGCCTTGCAGTATAAGAGAAAGAGGGAGAAAAGAGGATCATGCAAGGGGCTCTGTGTGCCTTGCTTCCTCCTACAGCCCACTGGTGGACCCAGTCTCATAAGCACAGCTGAACTACAGGAGAGACTAGAAACACACTCTCTCCTACGTGCCCCAGAAAAGGGGATGGGGCTGGAGCATCTAGCCAATCTCTGGTGCAGGCATTCCAGCTTGGGGTTCAGCACAGAGCAGGATCATTGGGTAGATGATGATTACTAACACCTGCTAACACCGAGTACCACACAGAACAATTCAGGATTTTTCCTTTGTTTATAAAAATGAATATCTAAAGATCTTCCAGATTTGTGTTTTCTTCAGCAACACTTGGAACTGCTCTAAAGTTATAGAAGTTATGCTGAAAACTGAAAAAGCTCACCAAGTATACTGTGCACATTATTTATTGAAATCAGCAAAGCAATATTTTTAAACCCTTGACCAATGCCTCCTTCCTGCCTGGGGATTTGATATTTTTGTGCAGAACATGTCAGTCTAGGAGCACAGTGAGGTAGGAAAGGTGCCAAGGAGGGGGTCGAGAGGGTGGTGGAAGTTCATATACAGACTCTGGAGCCTTTCCAAGGGGCATGAACATTGTTTCATGCAGTCTGAAGTCTCGGCAGGATGATACTCTGGCCCTTCTTTTTTTTTTTTTTTTTTTTTTTTTTTTACTCTGGCCCTTCTTATGTGGAATATGGTCAGCCATAGAGGTAGGCACACGTGGTGCTTATCTGGTCAATCATGTGATCGAGATGTGTGTTTGGCAGAAATCTATTTGTACTTAACTAAAGATATCAGGTAGGTCACTATTTATAACAATTCAACTTTATCCACAGGAAAATTTCTTTTGTGCAACCCTCTTACTTGACTGCTTCCAGAATTCAGTATGGTCACAGAAAGCCACCTCTTTTCAAGAGAGAATTTCAAGAGTAGCTTCCCAGCGTGCAGTCCTCCTAACAACCTTCTCCCTTCATCAGTGGAGAGTGGTGGATGTTTCACCCCCATCTGGACAGCTTTTAGAAATCTCTTATCCCATTGTAAACCTGGGACAAGAAGACTCTTCCAACGGGGAACAGATTCCTGAATCATGACTGAGGCCAAGTCCTTGGTGACCGGCTTTCTTCTGCTCATCAGACTGAGCTTGAAATGGACTTCTGACAAGAAGCCTCTCCATGACATCTCCCCTCTCTGCCCCACTCCCAAAGCATCCAGAGATAGCACTTGATTGCTGTTGGTTCTTTATTTTTCTGCAGGTAATGACCACCCAAGAGCAGGGCCCCACCTTCCATATGTTATACGCACCATGCTATTTGGCAGAGCTCCTTGCCTTTTGCAGGGGAGAGATAAATATTTATTATAAGTCCAAGAGTGGGACCCCGGCTGACCCAGAAACTGTGAGACCCCACTGAGCAAATCAGTTAATGCTTTTGGCCCTCAGCTTCCTCATTTAAAAGTTGAAGAGGTTGGGTATTCTCTAGGTACCCTCCAGTTCTCAAGTTTGTGAACACAACAATTCCATATTTTGTGGGGAGACTGGTACAAAGCTGCCTCTGAGTCAGGAAGATCCATGTTTGAATCCCAGCTCTGCTACTGGCGGGGTGACCGGGGCAAATCTTTTAACCTCCCTAGAGAAAATCACGTTTTCAATTTCACGACTTCCTGGTGAGGAGCTTAAGACATTTAGGCAAAGAATCCAGCTCAGAGCAGACATTAGCCAGACACAGTTTTGATACATGAGGCCAGAAGTAATTCTAGGCTACGACTAGAGGTCTCCAAGACAAAAGCTCTAAATGCAAATCACGATGTAGATAAAAGCACCTTCTGGTTTCAGGCACCTCCAGTGGCCAGGTCTGGGGTTGACGTTGGAGCTAAAAGATGTATAGGTTTGCCGAGAGACCAGACAATTAACCAGATGGTTATCATCAATTGCGATGAAAATGCAACAGATTTGCTTTTTATTTGGGCTGCCTTCTTCAGAAAGCCAATAACATAAGGCGAAAGAGAAAATAGTCCTGAAAGGCAGAAACTATTTTATGGAGAAAGAAGCCAGAAAAAGAGACTTTTCAATATTTGAACAAGACTTGCTAAGATTGATCCTGGCCTTAGACCTTCACCAATCCAGGGGGGGGGGCTGCGTGGGCTGGTGTGTGTACGTGTGTGTCTGAGACTGTGTGTGTCTGAGACTGTGTGTGTGCGCGCATGTATGTGTGCGTGATTCTGTGTGTGTGTGTTTCTGTGTGTGGGGGTGTGCACGTACACACATGTTCACACACTTATCCCTTCCAGCAAGCGCTCCCAGGCTTTGCAAGCAGATTCACACACTCAGATGGCAATTGCATCAGCGTCTGTCATCTTTTCACAGCAAGAGCCGTCTAGCACATTGATGTAAAGAGAAAACACATCCCTCAATCAGCTCTGGGTAAAGTGGAGAGATCGATAACTATATTTCTCAAACTGATAACACTCTGCATCTTCTAAGCAATATGGCTAAACGGTTCGCTCACTCATAAATACATGGACTTATAAAGGGGTAGATTTTTCCCAGCAAGGTGCCCCCAAATGGGAGCAGCCTGCCAGAAAAAGGCATGTGAGGCACTGAGTTAATTTAGCCACTGTTTGTACCCTGCTTGGCCCCCTCGTTGGGCCTAGCCCTAGAATATCAAGGTGAGCTAGACACAGCAGGTTTATACCACATACTTGGGCATCACATCCCACTTTTTGGGACAGAGCCGATGAAGAATATGTGTGGTATCTTGGAAAATCACAATCCTCCCTGTACTCCATCTCCACTAGTATCAAAACACACCTTAACCTCATGCTTTGGGGACTTTGCATGACTGGACAATATGTTCAGACATTAATTTATTTTATTGGTTTCGTTTTCACTGTCTGAGTTGCCTTTTTCTCTTCAGAGGCTGCTTGCTCTGTGCTTTGTTGGCTAATGTAAGGTATGTGGCCGGACAGAAAGCAGAAGTCTGGCCAGAATCCTGGCTTTTTCTTTAGAAGCCTAGGGGTTTGTGGAAGAAATGAAAAGGTCAGGGGTATTTAGTGGCAGAGGTAGGGTGGCCTGGAGAAGCAGAAGGCACAGTGGGGCTCCCCCATGCCCTCCCACAGTCCACAAAGTCCTGGGCTGTAGGAAGAGAAAGGTAGAGTAGAGGCATTCTGGAACAGTGGAGACAAGCCTGGGTTCCCAATAGCCTCCTGATGAGGGATCAAGACCCTAGAAAGGACCATTATTTCCAGCATCTTGGCAGATGAGACCACAAGTGGTGCTACGAATGGGTCCAAGCAAACAAGGATGATTGGGTAACCCAAGTATGCCTAGAACCAAAGGTCAGATGTCCCTACCCATCACCACTAGTACCCATGCAGGCTAAACCCTGAAGATGACCCAAGTCAAGTTTCACAATAGGCCTGGGATGAGGGAAATGCTGGAATAAAATTGGATTGGCTTCTATAAAATAAAGAGATACGATTTTTTTTTCTTTTTGGCACATCTGAGCTTGTGAGCTGGCATTCCTACCAGATATGGAAGGCTAACATTTTCTGGATTAGCAATTGGTTTTCCTTGTCTGTTTTGATGCTGCTCTAGGCAACTCTGAGGTCCCCTCCACACACCTGAAGAGGAAGCCCTACAGGAGATCTAAGAATCGTGCTGGGACTGTGAATATATGTGAGTTTCTCTCTGGTGGATGATGTGCTCTCTTTCCTTCCATGAGGTATTTGCTTCTGTTAGTTAGGACTGTGTATCCTGAGGGCACAATACATCTTCAGATGGCACCGTCTCATCCGATTTCTCTTGCTTTCTCCTTTGGCTTAGTCTCTTTGATATCTATAATATCTAGATAGTACAGGTATGTTGGGTGAGGGGCACAGTTTCTGAGGACTGCTGTCTTCAGAAAATAGGGCTTGGGGAACCAACTATTTGCACCTTCCTTCCTTCCTTCCTTCCTTCCTTCCTTCCTTCCTTCCTTCCTTCCTTCCTTCCCTCCCTTAGTCCATACTCCTTCCTTCCTTCCTGCTTTTCTTTTAACTTTTTTTCACACTCATCGAGTTTCTACAATAAATCGTGTTTTAGGTTCAGTGCTGGCAATACAATGATGAGCAAGGTAGCATAATTTGTGCCCTTTGGACTGTATTTTAATGGGTAAATACAGCTAAGTGAACAGGGCAACTACAGTCCTATATCATGAATATTCATTTATAGCACCCAGTGCTAAGAATCTCATAGAAGCACAGCAAACTTATTCATGGAAAGGGTAGGAACCAGAACAAGCTCCCTAAAGGAAATAATTACTAGAAAATGCTAGCCAGGTATAAGGATTCCCAGGTAGAAGAGCAGTGTTAGGAAAGAGGGAATGGTGAGCTGGGAAGAGACAGGGAAGGCATAGAGTGTTAGGGGTATGTCTTTTTACGTATATTTAATGAACCTATAGTGTTTACTATAACCAATCCTATGGATTAGGTAGCATTATTATCTACATTTTAATAGATAGGGAAATTGAAGCTCAACAAGATTAAGAAACTTGCCCGAGGAATTCAGTGTGGTTGCCCCTGCCTTAGAGTGATTGCCTGGGCCAGGGCTTCTCAGGCACTGTCAGGTTAGGAGAGCCAAAATCCCCAAGAGCAGGAGTCTCAGCACAGGGTTCGATGGATTGACAACCAAGATGGCGCCTGGGAGGAGAGACAGGACATCCTAGTGTGGATCATTGAGTATTGCTGTCCTCAGAGCTGGACCCAGCCAGAATCAATTCTCTTCAGAAGTCCTCTTTGCCCCAAGCATTTCTCATTACCTTGAAACCTATTTTTGTCAACTGTTTGCTGAGCAAGGCTTTTTCACTTAGAAGGTTTAAATAGGAAACTATAGCCAAGAGTCTTACCCAGATTACCATACGCTTTGAGGAAAAAAATCTAAAATTCTTCAGTTGCAGATTCATCACGATCCTCTCACAAATTAATGAAATAAAGCATAGTTTGAAGAACAATAATCAAGTTGAAAATAATTTATGTATCAAATTTGGCAATTTCGATACCCCACCTCTACAGTTAACCACTTCATTTGGTTACTCTTGTCTCATCACTGTGCCCCCACCACCCAGTCTTTCTATGGATGATGTTATTTTTATAATTTCTCTCTTTTTTTTTGGCTTACTTTTTAAAAAATATTTTATTTATTTATTCATGAGAGATACAGAAAGAGAGAGAGAGAGAGAGAGATTGGCAGAGACACAGGCAGAGGGAGAAGCAGGCTCCCTGTGGGGAGCCCGATGCAGGACTCAATCCCAGGATCCCGGGATCATGACCTGAGCCAAAGCAGAGTTAAACCACTGAGCCCCACGGGTGCCCCTATTTGGCCTATTTGATAACATTTGTGATGAGATGAGGGCATACCTAAAAATGAAATCCTGCAAATAATATTTGGGTAGTTTTCGAATTTTATGATTAAGTGCCTCTCTTGGAATTTTGTAATTAAGCAATTCGTAAGGAAGATCATGCCCAGCAAAGTTTGCATGGAGCCAAGTCATGCCACATACTCCCTACTCCCCTCAACTATTCAGATGAGAGAATTTTGTTTATAACAACCATCAAGGACTGTCCTGACATCTCAGAAGGCAACTGAGAATTATCGGCCACAGATGCTTTTCGATGTGATGAGAAGCGTTCATTCCTTCATCCATTCATCCAGCATTATTGGGTGCCAAGTCTCTGCCGGTCCCAAGTGTACTTAATCTGCCATCAGCAGACTAACAGGTTCACAGACAGACCAGCTCTAAAATAGATAGATGTGTGAAGTGCTGTCTGCAAGTGTTGGCAATGCTTTTTTAGAGAAAGGAAACTGGGCTGGCCCTTGAAAGAAAAGAAAAAACAGTAGAAAATTCCAGGGAAAGGGAATATTCAAAGTCACAGAGGTATGGAAGGAAGGTAACAGGTTATGGGATACTCCGAAACTGTGGTAGCCAGCTTCCAATGATCCTCACCTCTGATATTCATGCCCTCGCATAGCCCCCTCCCACACTGAAGCAAGGCTGGCCTGTGGGGCTAGTAGACTACTAGAGATGTGATGGCACATGACTGGCAAGTCTAGTCATAAAAGACATGGTGTCTTCCACCTTGGTCTTTTGGATGGTCACTCTAGGGGAAGTCAGTCGCCGTATTGTAAGAACTCTGTGGAGAGGCCCATGAGGAAGGAAGTGAGGCCTCTCACTGACAGCCAGCACCAACTTGCCAGCCCCGAGCATGGGCCATCTTGAAGGAGGTTGATTGTCCAGCCCTACTCAAGGCTTCAGGTGACTGCAGTCCTAGTGGACCTCTGACTACAACTTTATAAGGGACTCTGAGCCAGAATTCCCAAGCAAAGCTACTCCTGAGTTCTTGACATGTAGAACCTGTAAGATAATTAATAATCATTGTTGTTTGAACCCACTAAGTTTGAGGGTGATTTGTTGCACAATAGAGAGGTGATACCAAACACCTTAGTGCATTTCAGCCCGGCCAGCTGTTCACACCAGTCTTCCCAGTGGTTGACCCCATATGCTCAGTGCCAATAACTGTTCTTAATTGTGAACCCTTGGGCCATTCATGGGTGATTCTGCTCAGGTGCTCTATGCCAGAAAAAAAAAAAAAAAAAAAAAGCCATTTCAACTATGGGTCTACGGGTCAGCACTCCTCCTTTGTTACAAACTTTATAAAAATGCAAATTCTTTCAGAAAATTTAAAAATGCAAATTCTTTCAGAAAATTTCATCTCTTCTTTCCCCTCATCTGTGATTGGGATAAGCCATGGCACCCGGAGGCTGAGCAAAAAAAGAAACAAAAGGAAAAGAAACAATGACTGTGACTAATCTGCAGACTGGAAAATCCAGTCTGAAGGGCTAAGCAGGAATTAAGGAACCTGAGAAGGGCGGGGTAGTTCACCCTCAACGTCTCTTTCCTGTGTGCTCCTGGGCTGTGCCCCTCGGCCTCCTTGCCCGGTGCCCCACAGAGTCCATTTACCAGGCAGTGGTTGTTCCCAAGACTCGTTCCCTGCCCGTAGCCTGCTTGCTGCTGCTCCTACACGGTTATACCTCATCGGCATCCTGAGATCATTACTCCTTTCCTCTGACTCTTCCTAACCCTCCAGGATATGCCCACTGCCACCAGGGGCAGGCCCATGGATCCTAAAGATAGTCCCAATCAGAGCGGAAATCTCCTTAGAGCCCCCAACTCACAAGTGCATGACATCTGTCAGGTAGGGGCAGGCTCTGAGCATGTTTGAGACCACTCCTATGCACCATCCCACTTTCTCATTTCTCCTTGCCCTGTGCCAGCCTACTTCTCAAGAGGGGGCTCTTGCCTCAGTTTCCCTGACAAGCACTCTTGATCTCTACTTAGACTAGCATCCTGTCCCACAATCTAGAAGTATGCGAGGTCCCTGCGCTGCTGCCTGGCTCTCCTTGAGGATTAGTTGTGGTAGCCCATCATCGCTCTTTTTTTTTTTTTTTTTTAAGATTTATTTGAGAGAGAGAGATTGAGAGAGAGACAGAGAGAAAGGAACAGAGGGAGAGGGAGAAGCAGGCTCCATGCTGAGCAGAGTCCATGGGGCTTGATCCCAGGACCCTGGGACCTGAGCTGAAGGCAGATGCTTAACCGACTGAGCCACCCAGGCACCCTTAGCCCATCATCTCTTTCACAAACTGCTGCCTTGTAGGCAGAAGGACACTACCTGGAATCACAGTCTATCTGCATGACTCCTTCCTATGCCTCATTCTACCCGCCACACAAGATTCTTCTCAGAAGCAGGAATTGCCTGGGTCATATGGGAGCTCATCAAAATTGTTAGACATTGGACAAGTCCCCATCCTATCAGGTTTCCTGGCTGGCCCACAAATACACATATTTCCTCCCTTTGTTGCAAGTTGCCCAGATAAGCCCTTAGATGTCCCAGCCTGCCCCACACTGGCACTCCATGACCGATAACCACATCTGGACTTCCTAGGGTCCTTTGGGAAAGAAGATAATTGGGTTTAAGGTTTATTTCCTACTGCTCTTACCTTAGCATCTAAGGAGCGGTTTATGATCAAGTCCTGTTTGGTGGAAGGAGAAACAAGAACAGCAGTGAGAAACTCCAGAGATAGGGGCTTTGGAACCAAGTGAGGCACTGTGGGACCAGGTTTTTTAGTGGTACATGCCCTTATTGTCTGTCTTGGGGGAGGATGCTTCCAGAACTCTAGAGCACTCTACTACCTAAGTACCGAAGCATATGTTCGGTGCTTGATTTTTAAAATGGTAATTGGCACTGGACAGGTTAAGTTACATCAACACTCTTGTGCCTTTTTAAAGGCCATACAAAATTTTCTTGTATGCATGTGCTGCCTCTCACATCTCCCCTCTGTCATTTGACTCATTCGTTACCTGAACCTGGACCGTCTCACTCCCTCCTTTGCCCGGCTAACACCTGCTCATTCTTAAGACCTGGCTTCACTACTGCCCATCCAATTTGGGAAGGCTTCCTTGACCCCTTGAAGTTGTTTTACGCAATCCCTGTCAGGAGTCTATGTAGAACCTTGTAAATATATTTTTAACACTCCTGCCCATTGTCCTAGATTATCTGTGTGTGATTGTTCCTTCGTGAGACTCTGAGTCTCTATGTAGCAATTTCCTGCACAGTTAAGGAACAAGAAAATGTTTACGGAATAAATAAAGGAATGAATGGACAATTTTTGCTGACTACCATTTCGACCCCTACTAAAAATCTAGGAAAAACTTGCCACTGGGAGAATTATTTTTTCCAGGGGAGATTTTGTAAAGCTCTGATCCTCGAGACCTCCAGATTAGAAATCACAAATGAGGCCAAAGGTGAGGACAGTGTTCCTCACAGAAGCCTCACTCCTGCCTTTCAGCTCCCGCATTCACAGTCCTAGGCTTGAATTTAGAATGAGGGGGCAGGAGTGAATTGTCACATGCTGCCTGCACTCACTTGTAGTTCAATTATAATTTATGGATTGCTTTGGTCATCAGGGGCCATCAGCATAACCAAATGCCATGGCCTTATTATGGCACCTGCACTCATTCATCTTGCACAAATGGACATTCACATACTAAGCGCCTGCCGAGAAGGCCATTCCCAAGCTGTGCAGGTTAATGCTGATTTCTGATTAGTCCTAGATTATGTGTCTGGGCTGACATTATAATTTGCATTCCTTATTTAGGGAAAAAATGACAACATGACCGGTTATAGGATTTGCACGATTTTTTTTTTAACCCTTTCAGTTTATTTCACCATCCTCCCTTTCCGATAAGACTAGGACAACTTCTTCTTTTTTGATCATGTTGGTTTTTCTTCTTTGAGAAAACCTGGTTATAGTTGGATATCAATCTCTATTGTGCCCTCAATTTTATTGTCATTTAAAAAATGTGATTTTGGGGATGCTTGGGTGTCAGCCAGTCAGACTGAGTGAAGTATCTGCCTTCAGCTCAGTTCATGATCTCAGGGTCCTGGGATCGAGACCCGTGTTAGGCTCTGCACTCAGTGGGGAGTCTGTTTGTCCCTCTCCCTTGGCACCTCCCCTTGCTTATGTACTCTCTCTCTCTCAAATAAATAAAATCTTTAAAAAAATTTAAATGGGATTATTGGGACACTTGGCTGGCTTAGTCAGTAGAGTATGTGTAGTCAGTAGAGTGTGTGACTCTTGATCACAGAGTCTTGAGTTCAAGCCCTAGTTTGGGCATACAACTTGCTTAAAAAAAAAAAGAGTAGGCCTTTAAAAGATAAATAAATAAAAAAAATAAAAATGGGATCATTTGTGATTTTTTTCCTTTTAAGAAATGCACAGTAGCAAAATTGAGATTGTTTAGCCATTTTATGACATATAAAAAGCCATACGTATTTACTGCATGAAACTTTATGGATTTGGGGTTAAGTATCCACCTGTGAAGTCATCACCATTGTCAAGGCCATACACATACCCATTACCTTTCCAAGGTTCCTCCTCCCACAAAAATGAGATCTACAGACAATGTAATAACGTCTATACGTAGATATTATATTTACCTAAAATACCATTTCTGTATTCAAAGAGGGAAAAATTCATTTAATTAAGAAATAAGGTCTCTGAGAGTTGTTTGTTCCCTGTAAATGTTAACAGATGATTTGGAATTTACATTTTGCAAGTCGATGTTTCTTACTAAGAAGCTTTGCCATCTAAAAAGCATTTCCTGTTTCCAGTTAAAGTGTTGCAGTCTGGGGTTCTTCCCGTGATAAGCACTTTCCAATCACAGTGAACATGTTCCAGGTGGCCTTGTTTGGTTGTAAGGGACGGAACCTAATCTCAGAATAACTCAGATAAAGAAAGCTTTATTTTACTTGGCAGGGAGCTCAGCCTCATTGCACCTCATGAGAGCAGGGCTGGAACTCACTCAACTGCACGGCACCTGCTTCTCACTGCACATCTGCTAAAAGCTTCTCTCTCTACTAACTGGTATCCTCTTCCCTTGCTCTCCTTTCTTGCATGTTCTACACACGTATTTTGAATTTCCATGTCCTCAATTCAACATCATGAGTTTGATTTACCATCTAGCCCACATCTAACTTAGGTTCATAATTGCCTGTATCCAAATTCCCAAGAATGGAATCTGACCTGCCCAGCCCATCTTTCTGAGCCAGACCTCATAAGTGATTGGTCACTGGGCAGCTTGTATATGTCTCTCTCTGGGTGAGATGTTGAGCCTTGTTCCAATCAACTGTGACAGTAGTGGGGGCCATACAATATAAACATGAGCTATTAAGGCAGAGAAATTCAAAGCGACAGAGTGCATTATGAGGTATGGCTGAAGTATAAATTTATCTGTAGTGTTTGCTTAGGCATGAAAACAAATTTTTAAGACTTTATTTATTTGAGAGAGAGAGAGCACAAGCAGGGGGGAGGGGAGAGGAAGAAGCAGACCCCCCACTGAGCAGGGAGCCAGATGGGGGCCTGATCCCAGGACTCTGAAGGCAGATGCTCAACCCTCTGACCCACCCAGGCACCCCCTAGTTCACTGATTTTTATTTTTCTCTAAAGTCAGCTCTGTTACGTGCCTAGTTTCTGACCATAGCAACTGAAAAATGAGACGTGCTTGTTAGTTCCTGTCTGCCCCACTGTCTTCCACCAAGCAGGGAGCCTAATGCAGGTCCAGATCCCAGGACCCCAGGATCTCCTCTATCCCAGGACTCCAGCATCATGACCTGAGCCAAAGGCAGATGATTAAATGACTGAGCCACCCAGGGGTCCTAAAAACAATGTTCGTTTGTGCCTATTATTATTTATCTACGTGAGAAATCAGAACAGGTGAAGTCATTATTCCCCATGACCTGCAAAGACAAGATCCTCCTACCAAGTGGTCTCGAGACTCATCCAGAATGAAACAGAACAAAACCCGAGCATTTACTTCCAGCCGATACAAAAAACTTTCTTGAAAATGACAGAAGCTCATCTCAAACTAGTTTAAGCCAGAAGGTCTGCTGCCCATGTAAACCAATTACAGGAAGTGAGGGATTACAGCTAACCTCAGAAACCCCTAGAACCAGGCTCGGATGCTCCCTGTCTCCACCTTTGACCTCTGCATCCCTACATGTAGGCTTCATTGCTTTCAAACTGGATGATCCTCTGTAGAGCATTTGCTCAGGGATCTACCAACGTCTTTGAAAATTCACAATCAGAGATGAAAGATTCTAAAAATCCTGGAGAAGGATTCTGATTGACTCAGCTTAGTCATAGTTCTTCAGAAAGACAGAACAAGGAGGGTACATATACTGGTGTATATATCTATGTTAAGGAATTGGCTCATCCAACTGTGGGTACTGACAAATCTGAAATTTGTAGGGCAGGCTGGCAGGCTGGAAATTTAGGCAGGAGTTAATACTGAAGTCTTGGTAGAGGATTTCTTTTGTGGAAAACCCCAGGCTTTGCTCTTAAGGCCTTTGACTGCACAAAGCTCACCTACATTATCAAGGGTAATCTCCTTTACTTCAAGTCAGCTGATTCTAGGTATCAATCATATCTATAAAATATCTTTATAGCTACATGTAGATTTTATGTATAATTAAATAACTGAGTACCATAAGCTAGCCAAGTTGATACATAAAACTAATCATCACACACACTCATCCCTTGGCTCAAGTAATGGCACTACAGAGGAACGGGGTGCTATGATTGGAATAATTTAGATCATTTGCCCACCCATATGGTCCCCATAGGTGGGGACTCAGTTAACAGAAATGGATTTAGTAGATATATGAACACCTTAAACCCATAACCACTTCAGTGGTCCATCCATGAGCATACTCTTTTGTTGTACTCAAGCCCTTAATAAATTGAATGATGCCATGCAATCTTCTTTACTCAGTCTGTCAACTCAAATGTTAATCTCTTCCAGAAACACTATTATAGACACACCCCAAAATAATGTTGTACCAGCTGTCTGAGCATCCTTTAGCCCACTCAAGTTGATCCCTAAAATTAACCATCACAGCGGTGACCAGTCTCATGAAGAAACTAAAAGGAAGACCATGATGGAGATTGGCTTGTAGGGGTTGGGCCACTCCAGACCAAGTGGTCAGGAACTGTTTCCCTGGGGCATATTTGAACCATGATGGGAAAAGTAGGAAAGAGCCTCCTATGTAAAGATATGAAGCTACTGACAACCGCATATGTCCATTTCTATGTGAACCTATGTGTATATAAGCTAATTCCTCATTGTTTCTGCCTCCTCATATCTCTTTCTTACATGGTGTCTAGACTCTCTCAGTTTCTCAGGAACATTAGATTTAGCTCCCACTACTGATGGCTCTCACTGGGTTCATTTTTTAAAGTTCATACTCCTAAGGGGGATAACCTGATTGGCCCAGCTCCCCCTGTCTTCACATGGGCCAGCCATCCAATGACTTACTTCATTGCTCTTGGTCACATGCACCACTTTTAGTCTGGTCGGCAATGGTGGAGGTAGAGATCTCGCATTCAGAATGGGCTGCGCGTTTGGCAGGGGCACAGGTAGGCTGGTTGGGCTGAAAAGTGTTTTTGAGTGCTGATACCATAACCAAAATATCTGAAGTAAACACCTACGATATGGCTGCTGTCATATCAGAGATGGTTTGACATGAAGTTCACATTTAGTGAGGAACTCCACATGGCATCACCTTCCAACACAAATATGTCTTGACCTCCCTAGTTGTTCCTGTGTCTTCTTAGTATAGTATTATCCTGGCCCCTCTTCACCTTATTGCTTATATGTCTGCATATCTATCCCATTTTACTTGAAACTGAAACCAATGCAGTTTAAACAAATTGCCCAAAGTCAAGATCTTCTAATTTTTAGCCCAAGGCTATTTAGAGGGTGGTTTACAATCCTGCACTATTGTTGGGGAGATTATGAGTAAATTATTAGACTTACTGAATCAGGTTTATTAAGACATCAGATTTACTGAATCAGGTTCGCTAGGGTTAAAACAGGAAGCTGTTTTAAAAATCTCTCCAGGTGACTCAGGCACCACCAAAGTTTGGGTCCCAAACTTTAGGCTACTCTTCTTTGCCCCCTCTACATAAGCTGGGTATTAGTAAACTTTGGTTTGCTCATTTCACCACCCCAAACTGTCTCAGAAGAACTTCTTCAAAGACTTTGAACCCTCTGCTCTGTGTTGTAAGGCATCCCATCACACCAGCCAGTTAGCACCTGCATTGCCAATGGCTCTCAGCTGGGAGTGATTTTGTCCTGCAAGGGACATTTAGCACTGTCCGTCGACATTTTTGGTTGTCACAACTAGAGCGTGGGTGATAGTACTACATCCAGTAGGCCACTGCCAGGGATGTTACAAGCATCCTACAATGCACAGGACAGCTCCTCACAACAAAATTATCCAGCCAAGAATATCAATAGTGTTGAGGTTGAAAAGCCCTGCCCTAGAGGATCCTAAATGATTGATAAGCAAGATGCCTCAAGATGACATTTTGACCTGTCTTTCTCCTTCTCCACTGCTCAAATTATTAATAGCCACTTGAAAATGGCTTGGTTTGCTTGCTAGGCAGAGAAATATTCTGATTTTGAACTTGATTCAGCAAAAAAAACACAGCCGCTTGATTGGGGAACCACAATACATCACTCCACAGGCATCCGTCATCTTCTCTTCTCTTTTTTTAAACATTTGTAATGAGTCAACAGCACCCCTATTAATATTTCACATAGACATGTTATACATTTAATAAAATACACGGCCCTTGAAAGTCATAATGTCCCCACCAGGACTTGTATATGATACAATATAATTTTCCTTTAAACTGGGATCTGGCTTAGAGAATGACTTCAATTTGTTTTCCAGAAACATGTGACACAAATCACTATTCACGGATTCTGATCATCATACTATTGCTGGCCAGCAATAAATGTTTCCCAGGTTGTAAACCTTTTACTATGGAAAGTTCTTATTTTTAAAAGCTATAAACTAAAATGATGGCTCTTGACAGGCAATGAAACTTACAACATTACTTGTTGAAGTTCTAATTTTTACTATATTTTAGCAATAAAACAAATAATTGAATAGAGAAGATATAAGTTAAATAATGCGTGTCTTAGCCTAGTGTCCCCCAAAGCAGAATTGGAGGTGAAGGTTTATGATGAGTAGTTTTATCTGAGAATGTGATTATAGAGAGAGCGGAAGCAAGGGAGGAGGGAGGGAAGGAGGGAGGAGGGAACTCTAGCACCAACTGGAAGTTGATCACCCAGTGGACGACCGGTCACTTCATATCATGGGCCTTTGGGAAAACCTATAAAATGTATCTCAGAATCATGGATCTGGAGAAACAAGGGGGAAGCCTTTTGTCTGCTAGCTGCCTGTCTCATCAGTCAGGGTTGTTTTACAAGTCATTTGCTTCCCCAGGTTTCATTTGTGAGTGGTCATTGTTCTAGAGATGCAGAAGGGTAGGACGTGAGAGGGACCTACAACCAGAAAATACTAGGCTGCACCTGTAAGGAACTTGTGGAAGGCTGTTCAGAACTTGTCCCTGTAGAGGCAGCTATAATGAGAGATAAGGCCGGAGTATGTGAAGAGGTGAACAAGAGGTATTTGGAACAGAATCCTTCAATGGTGTATTCAGATTAGGTTGAGCTATATTACCGATACATGTGTAGTACATATGGTGAATATATAGATGTCTGAGGCATGTCCCATATATCCACAGGTACCTATATACTTGTCACTGTATATCCCTATAAATATAGATACACACACATACACACATGTACTCATATACATGTGCAAATATAATTTATAAGTATATAGTTCAAATTAGTATTTATGCATACATTACTTATATAATATTTAATAATGATAATAGAGATTGTCAATATTTTTGTTATCTGCAGCTTTTTGTTGCCTAAAAAGTATGGTCACTCTTATTTTGGCTTCATCTGAAGGGAATTCCTGTCTGACATTGAAATGTGTGGCTGTACTTCTGTTTGGAAATCCATGACAAAGTGGGCCTTTCCAGGCAGTGGATGTTATCTTCTTGTATTCTTTGGATAAGATATTTAATATTGACTCTTTTGGCTGGTCAGGCTTAAAAATCGGACTCCTTCTGTTTAAATCCTGTCTGTACAACACACTCGTTGTGACCTTGGGCAAGCTGTTTAACTTTTCTGTGTTCTAATTTCCTCACCGGGAATATGAAGACAACAGCACCTAACCTCATGAGATGATTGTGGGAACAAATAAGTTGAACATGCAAAACACTGATGTGGGGCCTGGTACATAGTAGCAGCTCCTTGCATCTTACCTATTCATAGCTAATAAATGTTAGCAATTATTACTTTTACTCATGCACACCAAAACTGTGTGGAAGGTGCTGGAAGAAGAGAGAGGATGGAATTAGTTGACTTTATTTTTTTCCCATCAATAAGCGATCTCCAGTGTATTTGCAAGCTGAGCAAACACTCTCAATTGCACATCTTTTGTTTGTTTCTTTTTAAAGCACTTTGCTTATTCTAAGTTTTGGTCAGAAATAAACTTTTAATGTATCGTAGACAGCATTTTGTATGTCGTTTGAGAATTGCTGAGTCAGACGAAAGGGTTTTGAATGGAACAGAGCCATTAATGTAAAAATCCAAGAGCTGTTGAAAGCAAAACATGTGTTAAGTGACTCCTGATGAGTGGAGTTGGAGAACACACTTGCAGCCATGCAGCCAGAGGACAGGAAAACCTTCAGATAGACAAAGGAGTGATGTTCCCTATGCACCTACTTGTGCTACGCCCTGTGCTAAGATGGGATGTGTGAAGCTAGTAGGAGAGTCCCCAACACAGGGAACGCATAGCCTAGTAACCCCGGTAGTCAGTTTTACACAAAAAGTATAAAGCAAATATATGAACCAAATGTATGGACCTGTTTTAGGTTTAAAACAAAAGCAAAATAGATCAAAATGAATCAGAAGTTTTATCTGAGTGGTCTCAGTAAAAATTTAGCCAGACTAATTACATACATAAAAATATGATTCAAGGAAGATTATATGGGGTTTTTTTAGACATGAAGGAGAGATGTGAAGACCTAGAGGGGGATGGGAAAGAGGATCATTAATGAGTGAAACTTCTAGGGCTCTTACAACTGAAACACTCACATTCTGAGTCAAGAAACATCACATTAACTGAGCATCTACTATGTACCAGCTTGCCAACCCCCTTACAAGAAATGTATCATCATTTTCTTTTTTACATTTCCAAAGTAAGATCTCTAATACTGTAGAAGTTAAGTCAGCAAGCTTCAAGAGATTAAGATAAGTAGCCAAAGCAGAATTATAACGCTTACCTGTCCAACATTCACATCACGAGATTGCCTTTTCTGTAGGCAGGAAAGACTGAACGCCAGCTTGCCAAACACACAGTGGCCTTTCAGATCCAGCTGGTCAATGACAGTGTGAGGTCATCAGCAGTGACTTGGGGTCAGCCATTTTTGAGCCCCGGCAGTGACCAAAAAATGCTCTTGGTATACCATGAGCTTGACAGGGCATACAAGACAGCTGATACCAATTAGAGATGTAAGTTAGGATTTTCCGGCCAATTTAAAAAATAAACAAATTGTATGCATAGCCCTCCACAGCTTGGAGTGAGAATCATTTATTGAATCAAGTAATTGCCTCTCAGTGTCTGTAGCCAGTTAACTACCTAAGGAAAATGAGATAAAACACCCTACAGGAAATTTTATCTTCTTATCCCGTCAAGTAGACTTTTAATTGCAATAAGTCCCTCTGCCAAATCTCTTTGACATTTAAAGGCTGGTGATCGATTCTGTACTTATGATTCATGTTGACAAAAATTTACACAAAACAAAGGAATGACCTTCTACTAATGGTTAATTCTGTAAGAGAAAGCAGAATGGTGCAGACAAGGCGCTCCATATTGTCTGTCTCCTGCTATATATTAGGCTAAGCTCATGGTGCCTTCTTTCCAGAAGTACTGAGGGATGGAGCAGAGATCCTTTATCAGAATCCTGCATCTGTCACTGCTCTGCAACCTTGGGGAGACCCTTAACCTCTCTGCTCATTCAGATGTAGTTGGTAGTCATTCGTGCACTTAGTCCCTGGCAGGAATGTCACATGCATAACCTCAGTTATATACTTACTGTATGCATTCTCCCACAACTCCTGCCATGATGATGATACTGTCCCCTGCTTCTCAGAGAAACTAAGGTTTAGAGAGGGGAACTGTTTTGCTCCAGGTTGCAGTAAAGACCTGAGGTCAGCCAATCTCAAATTCCATGCACTGCCCATCATTTGTTTGTTGGTCATGGCCCTCTCCACTCTGGTAAAATTGAATTTTTCTCATTTCAAAATAAGGAGCAATCAACTGTTAAGACTGTTCAAATTTGACCTTCTGCTTAGTGAACTTTGCTCCACCAGCACAATCAAGGACTTTGATTTAATGCCGTCCCAATACCTTCCCTCTCCCCGCCATGGTATGAAACATTGCAGCTTTTGATTCTCTGTTCCAAACTTTTTTCTCTTTTCTTCCACTCTTATCCCACTGCCTTGGTTCTGAGACTGTCTCCTAGAGCTGAGCAAGGGCCTTTCCTGGCCCCTGCCCCTTCCTCACCTCCCTCCAATCTATTCTTTTCTTGCTGTTGACTGTTTGGCTTTCTTACAATTCCATCTGTTGTGTGAAGTCCCTGAATCACTCCCCTCCACTGTCCCAGGATCAGCTGTCATACAGTCTCTTGTCACCTCTCCCAGCCACAACAATAAGTCAGCTGCTCTCAGTTCCTTGTGCTGCTTCACACCTCTGCTTGGTTATCTCTGCCTAGAGCCCTGGTGCCCCCTTCTCCAAGAAAGGACTTTCTTTACCCTTGAAAGCTCAGCTAGCCCCTCCTTCTCCTTTCTAACACCCCACCTCTCCTTCTGCACAGATTTACTACTTGCCTGCCCCCAATTGTCAGTTCACAGGGATTGCACAGTGAAGAGTTTCCCAAAACTGATAAACAAGGGAAGTAAAATGATTCTCTTGAGAGTTCAACCTCAAAACCAACAAATAAAAGATCAAGGCAGATAAGTGCAAAGTCATCTTAAAGAGACGGGAGAGTTTCCAAGCTTGGAAAATTGGGTATTATAAATATGAAACCCTAGGGGCAGGATTTGCTTTAGAATTCAGATTGGTTTTTTGTAATACAATGCATATACCACACGTTATATGATACCCTTAGCATAATGTGTCATGAAAATCATCAGCATTTGTGCAATGGAGGTATGAATCTCACACCAGGATGCATAAATGTAGATGATAAATAGCTTCAGGTAATTTCAGAAGGGGGTTATTTGGGAGATTTCAGAATCGTGGATAATGGAATGTGGGCCTGAATATCTCTACATTAAGAAATTCTCAGTCACAAAGGGGAGAAGGGAGCCATGGAAGTACAGGAAAGGGAGAAGCATGGAGAATATGGGAGCACTGACCATTCAAGCTCTATCCAGCAGGGGGCAGGGTTTGTTACATTCCAAATCCATTGTCAAGACCAGTACTATAAAAAAGAAAAAAAAGAAGAGGAAGAAGAAGAGAGAGAAGAAAAATGAAGAAGCAGCAGCAGAAGTGCTGAGCCCCCTCAACTGAGATCACTGAACAGTTGGCTTATTTGAATGGCCTTTCCGAATTCCCATACTCCCCAAGCCACTGGATTATTATCGATCTCGGCATATATAAGATACCTGCCAAAGAGAATATTCCTTTCACAACTTTGAGTTTCTACTCCTATAGCATGGCTGTACAGGTATATACATAAGTATATAATATATATTAAATTAATACTCTGACACTGTGGTTTCATAAACCAGTCCAGCTTTGAGATACATCCTTCCCTCCATTTATTCATCTACTTGGCAAGAGTGTACTGAGCACTTTGATGAGCAGACAACTCAAAGCCTAGCCTTGGACCATACATAGAAATCTGCTGACATGATGGATGTTATCACCCTGTGAGGTTTGCTAGGAGCCATGCTGCTGGGGTCCCCACTGGGTGGAGACACCTGGGAGGTTCCTTCTGCTATTGAACTTCCTGCGGTAATCATGTTGGTTTTCATAACAACCGGTCATCAATTATTTTCCATTATTTAAAGTGCAAGCCATATTACTTTTTTAAAAAAGTGTCTAATTTAACTAAGAATTGGTTTGATCCCCCTTCTACCTTCCTTGGACTGTCAAGGAAACAAAACCCGAAACCTTATGTAGTCCAAGGGTTCTATGGAGAGGGTTCAAGAGATGAGGTGAAGGGTTTGGCAGTCTGACTTTCACAACCAAGAGTTAAAGATTTCTGTTTATTGCTGTCATCACCCTATCATGTCACTGTCCCTCTGAATTTTCACTCTCAGCTGCTCCAGCTTTAGTGACATCTTGGCTACCAAGGCTTGTGAGGTCCCACACAGGATGATGGGTTTTGATGAACAAGATTCTTGTGGCAATGTCCATTTCTCATCCTAAAGCTGAGGAGCTAATTTTCTTTTAAATCCTTAAAACCACAAATTCCCCACCAACCACCTTTGGAGAATAAAGCAGAATTCTTTCAAGGGACCCAGAGGTCTCAAAAACTCAGGGAAATTTCTATATTCAATCATGATCTATTCTTTTCATATCTTAGGGGAGATGAACCTGAAAAGAGTATTTACTTAGATGCTTGGAAATATTATTTTATGTGTGATCCCGGGAGGAAACATCTGGCATAGTCTAATTAAAATAATTTGAAGGAGACAGTTAAAAGACTATTTACATAGTGTGACCACTATGTTCAGAAATTACAAGGTGTATTAGTTATTTATTGCTGCATAACAAATTGCCTCCAAACTCAGAAGTTTAAAGCAACAAACATTTATTATTTCATATTTTCTGTGGGTCGCAATTCAGGCACAGCTTAGGTAGTTGTCTCTGGCTCAAGGTCACTTGTGAGACTGAAGTCAAGCTATTAGCCAGTCCTGGGGTCTCAACTGAAAACTCAACTGGGGACAAAAGGTTGCTTTTCAGCTCACTCACATAGTTGTAGGTAGGCCTTAGTCTCATGCTGTGAGGATCTTTCCATAAAGCTGTTCTGGGACATGGCAGCTGGCTTCCCCCAAGTGAGGGATCCAAGCAAGAATGGCCAAGATAGAATTCATAGTCTTTTCATAACCTTATCTCAAAAATGTCATTCTATCTCCCCTGTGTATTCCATTAGAAGTGAGTCAATAAATCCAGCCCACTTTCAAGAGGATGGGATTCTACAAGAGTGCAATTAGTAGGAAACAGGATCACGGGGTTGAGGGGGCATCCTGGAGGCTGCCTATCCTACAAATGGATTGTGAAGTCTTCCAGCTAAGCTTTTTTCATCCCTAGGCAAAGAGGCAAGGGCAGGGAGTACTTTATACAACTTGGCAGGATAGTGTCATTGGAGAAGGCAGACTTGAAGACCCTGTACCCTTGGATCAAGGGAACAGACATCTCCAGGTGACCCCATAGGGAGGAAGCAGAGGTTAAAAATATCTTGACTTCTTTTTTCTCGCTGTCTCCATCTCCTGGTGGGCCTCTGGGCTAGCAGAACCCCATCAGATGTCATGAAGCAAAGGAGCACATTGATGTGGCCCATACAAGTCAGCCTGCCAGAGCACAGAGTGGGTCTGTAGGCATTAACAGAAGACATCAGCACATTACGCTCTAGTAGCTGGCAAATTTCCCATCAAAGACATTCAGGTTCCAAGGAATCTGCATTTATTTTATTTTTTTAAAGATTTTATTTATTTATTCATGAGAGACAGAGAGAGAGGCAGAGGGAGAAGCAGGCTCCATGCAGGGAGCCCGACATGGGACTCGATCCCTGGTCTCCAGGATCACGCCCCGGCTGAAGGCGGTGCTAAACCACTGAGCCACCCAGGGATCCCCCAGGAATCTGTATATAAAAGGTTAATTTGAATTATTATTTGTTTTTGAGGCATGACTTCTCTTAACGACTACCTTATGAATTTTTAGTCAGCGAGAAGAGAGTCACATTTGTCTTTGAACACCATGCACAACCTTGCCTACGCCAAACACGGGTTCTTAAAAATCACAGCCACAGTATTTGCAAGCTGGAGAGATCCTTAGATATTATTTAGTAAACACTTATTTTAGGGATGAGAAAATTGCTAAGATGTTAATTGAATTGCTTAAGATCACACAATGCTGAGCCCACGTGTCCCAACACTATCTATAATTTACTAATTCCTGAATAGTAATGTTAATGATGATAACAAATTGCAAGTGCACAACATTTTAAAGTTTACAAAGAGCTTCCACCCACATCATCTCATTTGAATCTCACAATAGTCCCGAGATACCAGCAAGGTAGATGTTGTTATTTCCAATATACAACTAAGAAAGTGACCTGCATAGATGTTAACTATTTTCAACAGAACAAAGAATGATATAATAGGCACCAAAAATAATCTAGACATTTGGGGTTTTTTGGATTCACCTGTTCAGTCTCATCAGACAGATTCATCTCTTCTCATTGACTAAGGTAGACTATGGACTGAGGAACAGTTTGCTGAGAAACTAAGGTAGGGTCTCCCCATGAGAAGATGGTGAGTGAAGCCTGAGGCAGATCTCAGGGAACATTATAAGAAGGGAAAGGGAATGAAACAGCCCTTCTAAGGGCCTTTCTACTCTGCCACTGAAGGAGCTGTGCTTCCTGGTGACAGCCCTATAGCATTCTCCAAGAAATGGAGCCTGTATTCTCTCAGGAGAATTTCCACAATGAACATAGACACAGAAAAACCCCAGGAGGCTGTGAGGCAAGAGGTGGGTCTTGGGTAGACTTGGGTGGACTCTGTGGTGTCCACATAGTCCTAGTAGTAAATGAAACCTATACTACTGTATTAGTTATCTATTGCTATGCAACAATTCCCCAAAATTAGTTGGCTTATTACAAGAACCCTTCATATTATAACTCACAATGTCACGGGTCAAAATTTCAGTCAAGGCTCTGCTTAGCAATTCTTCAGTTTCACATGGGCATGATTGGGGTGATCCAGTGATATTTAGCTGGTCTGGTCTAGGAGGGTCAAGAGACTTCAGTCACACACATGGGTTTTGGGTGGGGATGGCTTGAAAGCTGAGCTCACCTCAGCCCCTATGTAATTTCAGGGCCCTCTAAGCGATATCTCCAGGAGGGTAGTTGGATTTCTTGCATGCCCACTCAAGACTGCCCACTCAGAAAGCAGTTGCTAACTTTTTTTTCAAGGTGAGTCCCAGAACTGGCATAGCATTAGTTTGGCTGTCTAGTTTTGGTCAAAGAAGTGAAAGAAAGGTTAAACAGATCCCACCATTTGATGAGACTGGTGCCAAAGATGGCTGTCCATCTTTAACCTGGCTGTATATCTCACATAAACTGCTGCCATTTCTCTCACTGTTTTTCATCCTTACTCCCATTTGCAATGTGTCTATAATTATAATCCGAAGGAAATAATTGACACAGGCTACAGGTAATTCTCAACCCTGAGAACATACATTTGATGATGAAAATGTAAGCATCACTTGGGGAGATAAGTTGGGATCATTGATCTCTGCAGTGTAACCGCTATGTGTCTTGCTCCACCAACCTGGCTTTAATTGACAAAATATATTCATAACTTTAAATAGGATGCTCTTAATCCCCCTAACTACATATTTGCTTTGCAATTATTTACAGATTTATTCCTCCCAGATTTTAAGAGTCCCCAGACCTGCTTTCCTATCTCTGATGCTCACCTTTCTGTGCCCAGAGCTTGGGTTTGTCCCTCTGAGCAGTGTTCTGCACGAGTGGTGACCACCGCTCTCACTGTCTCTCATCTCGATTCCCGTTCACCTCAATTCATGACCTGCCACAGGATCTTGGTACACAGTATTAAAAAAATTCATCGCTGTCATTTCAATCCCCATGGTGCTGTGAAAGGAGGCTCCTCCCTTTTCAAGTGAAAAGGACAAAGCTTCCACCTTATTTTTTATTCTCATACAAGATGTGTCCTGTCGAGAAGCTGCCCAAGGGCCCAGTAGTGTCATACATTTTATGCACCTCCACAGATCCAGGTACCGCAGGGTCACTCAGGCAGCCAGGGAAGCTGACATTGGATGAGTCCCAGCACCTGCCTGGCCACACATTCTATCTAGATTCTCACTCCAGACTCAGGTAAGTGTGCTCCAGTGGCTCAAGGTATAAATTTCCCCTTCTCTTATGGGGTATTCCCTCCCAGGGTTGCCTCTGCCCAGCCCAGCTCCCATCCTGGATTCTGCTGGAACTTGCCATCCCCACTTCTCTACTCTAATCTGCTGTGTATGTCTCCACGTGCTGGGCCACACATTTCCTGACTGTTTTTTTTTTTTTTTTTTTTTAGTTTTCCATGAGGACCTCTCTTAGGCCCTAAATAAGTGTAAACAGGTACATAATATGTGTATGCCTGTTTGGGGGTGAGACGCAGGGTCTAAACCCTTATAATAGAAGCTTCTTTGTTCTAGTCCCTGTCACTCAAGAGCTCTGGGTACTTGGATTCTAGTCAAAACCATACATCTGCCTATTTATACCTTCTCCTTGCCTACAAACATAATTTAGGAGAAAAACAAGTTCTGCAAATATTCCTGATATAGGGATATTCTCTTTTCTCTTTATTTCTATATTTTTTGAAGATTTTATTTATTTATTCATGAAAGATGCAGAGTGAGAGGCAGAGACACAGACACAGGCAGAGGGATAAGCAGGCTCCCTGCGGGGAGCTCTATGTGGGGCTGGATACCAGACCCTGAGATCATGCACCGAGCGGAAGGCAGATGCTCAACCACTGAGCCACTCAGGTGTCCCTCCTCTCTATCTCTCAAGGGATTAACCAAATCCGCTGTCCCACCGAGTGAATTCTGATTGGTTGGTTATGAACACAGATGGGCCCGTTTGCTGCTCCTGCCCACCCTGGGATGGAGGAAGGTGAGTATAGGGGAAGAATTGTAGAGTTGGGAGCTACCATCACTTCTAAGGATCACAACACCTTGGGTCCAGAGAACATGCCAGGAGCAAGAGTTAGTAGGTGAGCTTGGTCTGTGTCACTTCTCCGTCACACGTGGAGAGAGCATGAGAAGGGGCCCTAGCACACTGTATCCTGCTTTCTAATGCCGTTAGCCTGATAAATTTTATAACTAAAATCAGAGAGTTCTGATTATGCATGGATCATCTGCATCTGGTTTGTTTCATCAATATGTCAACCAATGAGTTAGCTTTACACGTTTTTGAGCTTTCATAGCATTGTAAACATACTCAGTACCAGAAACGCTGTCATTCGGCACTGAATGTCCCTTTTGCCTTGTGTTCTTTTTGGTATCTTGCCCCAGCAACATCCTCTCTCTCCTAGAAGTCACTCTGCCTTGTGCAAACATCCTATCTTGGAAAAAACTAGATTCTGCAGAACCGCCTAGGCAGTCTCAAGGAAGGAAGGGGAAACTGATGGTAGTTTGAGAAGAAATAAGGGGGTCTTTATTTTTTTAAGATTTTATTTATTTATTCATGAGAGACACAGAGAGAGAGGCAGAGACACAGGCAGAGGGAGAAACACACTCCATGCAGGGAACCTGATACAGGACTCGATCCCAGGACCCCAGGATCACAACCTGAGCCAAAGGCAGAAACTCAACCACTGAGCCACCCAGGTGCCCCATAAGGGGGTCTTTATTTTTATTTTTTATTTTTAAAATAAATTTATTTTTTATTGGTGTTCAATTTGCCAACATATAGTATAACACCCAGTGCTCATCCCATCAAGTGCCCACCTCAGTGCCTGTCACCTAGTCACCCCCACTCCCCGCCCACCTCCCCTTCCACCACCCCTAGTTCATTTCCCAGAGTTAGGAGTCTCTCATGCTCTGTCTCATAAGGGGGTCTTTCAAAGAGCCTTGCCACAGCCACTGCTGAACACCCCCTCCCACCATCCACAGAATATTCCTAGTAGGTTCCAGTGAAGCTTATCCATGTTGTTTTTAATTTTTTTGAAACAAAACAAAGTATTTTTTTCCTTTGTTCCTTGTTACCAATACAATGCATATTCACGATAGGAATTATGGGAAAATATCATCGAAAGACAAATATTATTCACATTTTGGTAAGTGTTCTTCCATGTTTTTTCTGTGCATATAAATAAATATGAGTACATATGGATAACCCTATACATTGTTTCATAACTGGCCTTTTCATGAGACAGACTGTATTTTTAGTGTTTATATAAATAATCTTTAAGGTCATTATTTAAAATTTGTATACAGTATTTCATGTTGAGGATTCACTATAGATTATTTCACTACTACTTACTGATAAAAATTTAGGCTGTTTCTATTTTTACCCTCTTAAAAATAATCCTATGTGGAAAATGTGTATAAATACATCTAAAAACACGTGTACCCATTTTTTCTTCAAATCAGCTCCAGTTTCTTAAAACTCCTACCTGTGCTATTATTGAGTCCAAGAGTTGGCACAATTTTGGGACTTTTGATATGTAGTCTGGGTTCCCTCTTCAAAGCGGGTTAGTACCCTTTGCTTGGGTACGAACAGTATATGCAATGTCCCCATGGGCTTGAGGATCCTGACTGCAGTCCTCAACTGGTACTCTTTTTTTAAAAAAATTTTTAAAAAGATTTTATTTATTTATGTGTGTGTGTGTGTGAGAGAGAGAGACAGAGAGAGAGAGAGAGAGAGAGAGGCAGAGGGAGAAGCAGGCTCCATGCAGGGAGCCCAATGTGGGATTTGATCCTGGGTCTCCAGGATCACGCCCTGGGCTGAAGGCAGGCGCTTAACCGCTGAGCCACCCAGGGATCCCCTCAACTGGTACTCTTGCACAAATATCTCTTTAACAATGAAGAGACCCTTCAACTGAGCAATTTCTAATAGAACAAAAAGATTAATTGCAAATGAATCCAGAGGGAGACTCATATGAAGTTTACTGTAACAAGCAAGCAGAATCATGCAAATTAAGGGAGGTTTATTTTTAAATGTTTGTTACCTTTACTTTTTAATCTTGTAATGGTAACATATGATTATTGTAGGAGATTATTTTACATATAAAGCAAAGTATATAAAATCTATTCCTAGGCGCACCATGCCTAGAAAACCACTGTTAAGATCATATACACAAACTACACGTCTTTTATAAAAAGCCTTCTATTTTGCTCTTTTTTGTTCAATGCTTTAGCAGTAGCATTTTCTCACATCATCAACACTATTTGAAAATATGCCTTTGATTGCCAGAAACCATATAAGATGGAAAATATCATAATTTAAAAATTATTCTCGGGGCACCTAGCCGGCTCAGTTGGTAGAGTATATGACTCTTGATTTTGGGGTGGTGAGTTCAAACCAAGTTGGATATAGAGTCTACTTTAAAAAAACTTTAAAAATCATTCTCTTACTCTTGGACATCTGGAATGTTTGCAAATGTTATAGATATCGCTTGGATGAACATCTTCATGGATTGGTCTTCTTTTAGACCTATGATAATAGCTCTCTCCTGGGGTGAAATTATATGATCAAAGGTATGATGTTTTAAAAATCTCTTAAAATACTCAATTTTTTTTTCAGAGACATATTA
The DNA here is from genome assembly GCF_048164855.1 of Canis lupus baileyi. NCBI lineage: Eukaryota > Metazoa > Chordata > Mammalia > Carnivora > Canidae > Canis > Canis lupus. The sequence goes on along the minus strand of NC_132855.1, from coordinate 14,732,498 downwards.
GCAATTCGCTAAAATGCCTTCCAATAAGTTTTGACCAATTTATACTCCCAACCTCACCACACCTAAATGGGCCAACCTCACACACCTGAATATTCCTGTTCTTACACATCCAGTAACTCTGGTGGCCAAAAAAAAAAGTATTTTGTTTTTTAATTCACATTTTTAATTCATATGGAGATCAAAACTTTATTTCAAATGAATGTTTTTCTTGTTTTAATAATTGGTCAGATTTTTTAAATATCTTTGAGTTTTCTTAGTGATTTTCCCCTTGACTTTTTATTATGAAAAATTTCAAGCATAGTTAAGAGCTGAAAGCAAATACAATGATCAATCATATTCCCATTGTTAAGATTCAACAATCACCAACATTTTGTCCTTATTTGCTTTATTCTCATGAATTTTCCAAAGTCCTTCAACATAATTCCCCATTAGCCTGAGCTCAAGGCCCCCAGATCTCAAACCTGTTGGCAACGTTTTCCTGCCCCAGGGTGACTGTCTTATTTTGGGGGTCCCTGGTTAGTATGTATAACATGTTCTATTCCCTTCTGTGCAACCCTGTGCAACTGGACACAGATGAGGGCGCTGGAGCTGTCTGCACTGTTTTTGGATTTATTTCCCAGCCTATATGTCAACTGATCTGTGGTCTCAGGGTCCTGGTCATGCTGTAGAAGTGAACTCTATCATTTTATTTGTTCTCAATGTTGATTTTTTTTTTTTTTTTTGAAGAATGTGAGAAAAGCTCAACATCTAAGCAGCCACCATTATCCTTTGAGAACTGGAAAACTAGTACCTTTTTACTGATTTTCAAATATCCTTTGCACATGAAGAGGATTGGCCAGACATTACAGATAGGATTGTGCTTTGTGTTACTTTTAAAATTTTTGTTAAAAATCTAAGCCATCCAGCTTTTAAAATTTTTATGTCACATGAATGCGTACTTTTTTGTGACATTTTCCAGTTTTTGCATTGTGTCAGGGAGCACTTCCTATTTAGAGATTATGTAAATAATTGGCAGTAGTATCTGCTGATTTCTATCCTTTATCTGTATTATTTTTAATCTTTAAAGAATCTGCAATATGTTTGGTCTATAGAGTGAAGTGATAATCTTCACAGGTTTTTCCCCCAAGTAGATATTTTTTCACACACTTGTAAAATACACAATTGCTTCCTCAGTGATTTGCTGTGTATGAAGTTCTGATCAGGCCTATTTCAGAGATGTGCACTGTGTTGCAAAGTTATTGATGATGGCATTGTTTATGATAGTGTAAATCGGGAAAATATTTAGGTTTTAGCTAAGTAATTTTGTTATAGGTGCACAGTGTAATACTCTTTTGCAGTTGGTTTGCAAATTCTGGAGTTCTCTGGTGAAATCTGAAACTGGTTTCAGATGTAGAGGGCAATCTCTCCAGCTACCTGGGCCCAGGCTGCAATGGGTCAACCAGAGCTCACATCCTCTCCATTACCTCCTCCCACAGTTAACAAAGGTGAAGTTACAGAAGCATATGTGTTGCTATATAAAGTTGTTTGCATTTTATTGTCAAGGAACAAATGTAGGTTTTATATATATGCATGTATATATGTTTGTATGTATACTTATAAATTTTAAAACCCTTATTTTTAAATATTAACAGACGCTGGCAAAAATCTAGATTCATACTTTTAAGTTGAAACTTTCAGGGTCTTCGAGAGTTGGAGTTCTGGTTAGGTTATTATTTCCTCTTGCTTACTTTCTGTATTTCTTGATTTTTCTATGACAAATTTACAATATTCTGTAAAAGATATTATTTTTATTTCTGTCACTTATATTTAAATAGATTAACATTTTGTTTAAATTTCATTCCAGTTAATAGGATGAGATTTTGCTTTTGACATTTTAATAAATCACTTAACTAATCCCTGAATCCGAGGGAGAATTTTTATTTAAGGGCTATTTCTTGTTCAATAATAGAGTCATTGTGATAATGACAAATAATAATTCGCAATGAAATTGTCTATTTTATAGTCTTATCTCTAGGTCATGGTTGATGTATCCTTACCATTTTCAAACAGAATGGACACAGACAGTTCAACTGGCTGTGGTTTGGGGTGACTTGCCTCTTACAGATTTTTCTGGTGAGCTGAGTGCCTGCCTCTCTTGGCTTCCTCATAGGACAGGCACCTACTATTTTCATCACAACAAGTTCCTTTTGTTAGATTTTCATTTTTTAAATTTATTTCTTGTCCGGGGAAGCATGTCTTGAAGAACGTTTTTTTGAAGGCAAACCCTGCATAGAGACATCTAAGACTATCTTTCCGTTGCCTTCACATAAAAAAGAAACGACCATGTAAAAAATTTTTCAGACACAACATTTTTCCTTCAAAATTCTGTAGCTGTTGTAATATTGTTCTTCAGTCAAGTTGGCTCCTGTTTTAGAAGGCTGATAATTTTTTTTTAAAGATTTTATCCATTTATCTGAAAGAGAGAGAGAAAGAGAGAGAGAGAGAGAGAGAGAGAGAGAGAGCAGGAAGCCTGAAGCTGGGTTTGATCCCTGACTCCAGGATCAGGATCTAAGCCAAAGGCGGATACTCAACTGACTGAGCCACCCAGGTGCCTCAAAATCCTGTAATATCTGCCTGGAAGTTCTGAAGAGCTTTTTAAAATAAATCTATTTTATTCAAATATTTGGCTAGTGTATATTTAGGCGTGCATCTATTTTCCTCAGTTTGGTCTGGTACATGCTTAATATTTTCTGTTTGTACATAACAAAACTGGATTTTGGGAGTTTATTTATTTTTCTTGATGAATTTTGTTTAATTATGTGTTTATTGTTTCTTTCATAATGTCCTGGTTTTGTCCCAAATAACACTTATAATTCTATATTGAATCTGTAGTTTTTGTTGGTTGCCGTTGCTTTCATTGGTGTTCTCTTCCATTTGAGATCTTATCACTTTTCATTGCTCTGTCCTTTCTCTGCATTCTTTGAGAACAGTTCAGGTTGTTGACTACATTGTCCTCAGTATCAATTCTACTCTTCACCAGCTCCAATGGTGCATTTACGGCTTACTGCTACAGATTTACTCTTCCGGCATTCATTCCTTATAGGACCTAGCTCATTTTTAAATATGTTTCACTGCTTCCTAACCTTGGTTTGTAGCTTTTTAACAAACTCTTTTTTTGTAAGTCTGTTTTCACCAAAGTCAAGGGTTTTCGATAATATTGAGGAAGTGAAATCCTCCCTCATTTCCATTCTGGTTCCAACGAGGAATCACATTCATGGATTCTCTCATAAGTCTTTAGAATGATTTCTGCTTTTCCTTTTACTGCTTTTTGTTTGTTTGGAGACTTGGCTTTTATGTTGTTAATTTTCTCATGCTTATCTATGAGGCTTATCGCATCTTGGAGCTTACTGCAGAGAGGGTAATTGTTCTTAGCCCCAGCATCTGTTTCCTTATGTGCTACTTGCATACTGCCCTTGGTTCAACTGCTGGATGGAAGATTGATGGCCCAGATTCTAGTCTAATTCCTGATATCCAGCTGTCTTTGTGTTTTATAGTATTTCCAAATTGAAGTGAAAAATTCTAGACCACAGGTTATAAACAGCTACGCCATAGGCTATAGAGGTGTGTTATTTGATTAGCACGGTAGTTTTGGCTTGTTCTATTTTAAATTATTTGGCATCTTTTAAACATGTTTTATTGTGGTATAGCTTGCACAAAGGGTACAACCATAATAACACCACTTTTTTGGATTTTGATATTTAGATGTACCTGTTTCATCACTACCCAGATCAAGGTAAAGACATTGTGCCCCTTGCCAATCAACACCTCCCTCCTTAGCCGTAATCTTTGTTCTGAGATTTTTTTATTGTCAATTATTTCGCCTGATCTTGAACTTGATGGAATTGGACTCATACAGTACGTACACTTTTGTGTCTAGCTCCTTTAATTCATCACTATGTCTGAGAGATTCATCCATATTGGAACATATAGAAATAGCTTGGCTTTTTTATTGCTGTGTAATATTTTGCATGGATGTATCACAATTTATTTATCTCTCCTTCTGCTGCTAGGCATTTGGATAGTTTCCAAATGGTGCTCTTAAGAAAAAAGGTGCTATGAACATTTTTATATGTGCCTTGTGTTTGACTTTAACTTTTCATTGCTTTTGAGTATACACTTGGGAGAAGAACTGCTGGGTTGAGAGTAGGTGAGCACAGTAAATCATTTAAATAATTTTAATAAAATTATTAATATTTTATTAATTTAAATTAATACTTTTATTTAATTTAGTAAATATTTTATTAATATGTTAATAAAACTTTTTATTTTGAGGTCATTATAGATTCACATGCATTGGTAAGAAATAATAGAGAGAAATCCTAAGTACCCCTTCATTTAGCTTCCCCCCAATGGTAACATACTGCAAAACCTCAACCAGGATATTGTCACAGACACAGTCAAGATATAGAGACTTTCTATCACCACAAGGATTCCTCATGTTGTCCTTTGTAGCTATAGCCACTTCCCTTCTTAACTCCCAAGAACTACTAATCTGCATTTCTATGATTCTGTGATTTTGAGAATATCATTTTAAGGGGTGTGTAATCTGTTAGGGCTGCTATGTTTTTATTCAGGATAATTCTCTAGAGATTAATCCACGTTGTTGGGTTTCTGAATAATTTGTTCCCTTTTGTTGCTGAGAAGTACCTTGGGTAGTGAGGTACCATTGTTTGGGAATCATTCACCTACTGAAGAACATCTGGGTTGTTTCCAGTTTGGGGCATTATCAATAAAGCTGTTATGAATATTTGTGTGCAGGTTTTTGGGTGAACATAAGATTTATTTCTCTGGGATAAATGCCCAGTAGTACAGTCTCTGGGTCATATGGTAGTTGCATGTTTAATTTACTAAAGAACTGCCAAACTATTTTCTAGAATAGTTGGATTATTTTCCATTCTCATCAGCAATGCATGAGTGACCTAATTTCTGTACATCCTTGCCAGCATTTGATGCTGTCATTATTTTTTATTTGATCTATTCTGGTAGATGTTTAGTGATATCTCATTGTGGTTTTAATTTGAATTTCCCTAATGGCTAATGACATGGAACATCTTTTCATGTGCTTATGTGCCATCTGTACATTCTCTTCAGTGAAATATCCTTTCAAATCTTTTGCCCATTTTCTAATGGGACTGTTTTTATGTTGTTTGAAAATCCTAGATATTATTCCTTTCTCATATATATGGTTTGCAAATATTTTATCCCACTCTGTGGCTTGTCTTTTTTCCTTTTAACCTCACAGATAAAAAACTTGTTAATTTTAATAAAGTCCAATTTACTGATTTTCTTCTTATAGATTATGCTTTTGATGTCAAGTCTCACCCTAAATCATGAAAATTTTTATCCTGTCTTTTTAAAACATGCTTATCCATTTTTTAAAATTTTTATTTAAATTCAGTTTGTCAACATATAGTATAACACTTTGTGCTGTCTCATCATGTATATCCTGTTTTTTAATAAAAGTTTTATGTTTGACATTTAAATCAGTGATCCATTTTGAGTTAATTTTTGTATTAAGTATGAGGTGTAGATAGAAGCTAAATGTCACCTAAGGATATCTAAATGCTCCAGCATATTTTTTAAAATTACCATTCCTTTATTAAATTGCTTTGCAACTTTGTCAAAAGCCTGTTGGAAATATTTTTCTAAGATCTCTGTTCAGTTCTATTGATCTATGTGTCCATCCTTTTGCCAATACCACAGCATCTTGATTACCCTAGCTATATAGCAGGTCTTGAAATTGGATTAATTCTTCCTCTATTTTTCTTCTTTTTCAAACTTATTTAAGCTATTCTAATCCATTGGTCCTTCTATATAATACTTAAAAGGACCAATGGAATATAATGTATTTAGATTTTTAAAAAATTCTTTCACTTGTATTTTATAATTTTTAGGATGTGAATCCTATACGTGTTTTATTCAATTTATACTTAAACACTTCTTTTTTAGCTAATATTATGTAAATAGTATTATATTTTTAATTTCAGTGTCCAGCACACTGGTTTGTTGCTTTTCTTCTCCTTTCTTTCCCAAGTTTATTGAAATATAATTTACAAATACTATTGTATTAGTTTAAGATGTACAACATAATGATCTGACATAGGTACATACTGTTAAATGATTACCATAATAAGGTTACTTAACACCCACTACCTCACATAGTTATGATTTTTTTTCTTATGATGAGAACTTTTAGATCTACTCCCTTAGGAACTTTCAAATATACAATAAGGTATAGTTAATTATAGTCATTATGCTGTATATTACATTCCCAGAACTTATTTATCTTATAACTGGAAGTTTGCACCTTTTGACTACCTTCACTCATTACTCCATCTCCCACCCCCTTACCCTTGGCAATCACCAATCTGGTCTCTGTTACTATGAATTCGACTTTTTGCAGTTTCCACATATAAGTGAGATTATGCAGTACTTGTCTTTTTCTGCCTGACTTATTTCACTTAACAAAATACCCTCAAGATCCCTCCATGCTGTTTCAAGTGGTGGGATTTTCTTCTTTTCTATCACTGAATATTATGTATATATATAATATGTGTATATATATATAATATAGCACATTTTCTCGACTCATATATATGTGTGAGTAAAGAAATATATATATCACATTTTCTTTATATATTTATATATTTCTTATATATATATCACATTTTCTTTACATATATATATATATATATATCACATTTTCTTTACTCATTCGCTTGTTAATGGACACCTAAGTTATCTACATGTTTTGATTATTGTAAATAATTCTACAGTGAACATGGAGGTGCAGTTATCTCTCTGAGATAGTGATTTCATTACCTTTGGATATATACCCAGTAGTGGAATTGTTGGATAATACAACAGTTCTCTTTTTCATTTTTTGAGGAATCTCTGTTTCTTACATTGGCTGCACCAATTTATATTCCCACCGATAGTGCACAAGGGTTCCCTTTTGTCCACATCCTTGCCTTGTTATTTTTTGTCTTTTTTATAGTAGCCATTCAAACAGGTGTGAGGTGATATCTTTGCATTTCCCTGATGGTTAGCGATGTTGAACAGCTTTTTATGTACCTATTGACCATTTGTAATGGCTTCTTTGGAAAGCTGTCTATTCAATTCTTCTGCTCATTTTTTTACTGGGTTGTTTATTATTGTTGTTGTTTGCTATTGAATTGCATAAGTTTTTGTATATATTTTGGATATTAGACTAATTGGGTTGTAACATATGATTTGCAAATATTTTCTCCCATTTGGTATGCTGTCTTTACATTTTGTTGATGGCTTTTGCTGTGCAAATTCTTTTTAGTTTGATGTATACTACCACCTGTTTATTTTTGTTTTTGTTGCCTACTGAGTGTGGAGTCTGACATGGGGCTCAATCTCATGACCTATGAGATCATAACCTGAGCCAAAATCAAGTGTTGGATGCTTAGCTGACTGAGCCACCCAGGTGCCCTCAACATCGTTTTTGAAAAGATTCTCCTTTTTCCATCGTATATTTTTGCCTCTTTTGTCAAAATTGATTAACCATACATGCTTGAGTTTATTTCTGGGCTCTCTATTCTGTTCCATTGACCTATATAATTTGTTTTAATGCAATACTATACTGTTTTGATTATTAGAGTTTTGTAGTATAGTTTGAAATCAAAAAGTGTGATGTCTCCAGCTTTGTTCTTCTTTTTCAATATTGCTTTGACTATTTGAATTCATTTTTGGTTCCATACAAATTTTAGGTTTGTTCCATTTCTGTAGAAAAAGCCATTGAAATTTTGATAGGGATTGCATTGTATCTGTAGATTGCTTTGGATAATATGGACATTTTTATATTATTAGGTCTTCTGATACATGAGCATGGAATGTCTTTTCATTTGTTTGTGTCTTCTTCAATTTCTTGCATCAATGTCTTCTGATGTGTCTTACAGCACATTTGTTTTTAAAAATTGAATTGTGTTTATGGATTTATATTATCCAGTTTGCCCCACTTCTTATCACTTCCCACCTGAGCCATGAAGATGTTTCTCCTACATTAATTTTGTGAATCTCTGATAATTTTGACAGAAAAAAAATCCTGAAAAGTCTAAAATCCCAGAATAATCCTAGAAGCAGATATTTTCCTTTCTGACATCACCTACATCACTTTGAGAGAATATAATCTCCAGGATTTAGTCCAAGAACTTAAGATAATAGAATTAACACATCACCTTAAGTTTCACTTTTATTTTTAGTGTTTTCTTCCATTTGTCAGTAAAATATGCGTGAAGCGGTAACATCTGTGTATAGATTTTTTTTAATGCATGTGGATGTCTAGTAACTCTAGTACCAGTTGTTAAAACAACTGTCTTTCCTCCATTGCCTTTGCTCCTCTGCTAAAGATCAGTTGACTATCTGTGGGTCTATTTCTGGGCTCTCTATTTTGTTCCATTGATATATTTGTCTATTCTTTTGCTAATGCCACAGTGTCTTGGTTACCATATATTTTATTTATTTATTTATTTATTTATTTATTTATTTATTTATTTCCATAGATTTTAGTTAAGTTTTGAAGATAGTGTCAGCCCTTTGTTCTTCTCCTTCAATATTCTGCTGATTGTTCTGGGTTTTGTCTTCTCACATGAACGTTAGAGCAAATTATGAATATCCACAGAATAATTTACTGGAATTTTTGTTGGGATTACATTGAATCTGTAGATCATCTGGGATGAACTGAAATCTTGAAAATATTGAGTTTTCTTATCCATGACTATGGGATATTTCTCTAGCTTTTAAGTTCTTTGATATCTTTCATTGTTAGTTTTGTAGTTTTCCCCACATAATATATATTTTGTTAGATTTATACCTAAGCATTTCTTCCTGTCTATTTTTGGTGCTATTGTAAATGGTATTGTGCTTCTAATGTCAAAATTCATTTGTTCTTTGCTGGTATATGGGAATAAAATTAACTGGCATGTTAATCTTTTGTCCTGCTTGTCTGTTATAATTGAATATTAGTTCCAGGAGTTTTTTGTTGATTTGGGGGGATTTTTCCATATAGACAACAATACCATCTGTGGAAAAATAGTTTTATTTCTTTCTTTCAAGCTGTACACCTTTTGTTTCCTTTTCTTCTCATATTGCATTAACTAGGACTTTTAGTGTTTATAATCAAGGTGAGAGGAGATGTTTTTGCTTTATTCCTGATCTGAGTGGGAAAGCTTTCAGGTTCTCCCCATAAGTATAACATTAACTGTAGGTTTTTTGTAGCTATCTTTATCAAGTTGAGGAAGTTCCTTTCTATTCCTAGTTTAGGTGGAGTTTTTATCATGAACAAGTATTGATTTTGTCAAATGATTTTCTGCATCTATTGATATGATCATGTATTTTGTCTTCTTTTTTTAATTTTTATTTATTTATTATAGTCATACAGAGAGAGAGAGAGGCAGAGACACAGGCAGAGGGAGAAGCAGGCTCCATGCACCGGGAGCCCGACGTGGGATTCGATCCCGGGTCTCCAGGATCGCGCCCTGGGCCAAAGGCAGGCCCCAAACCGCTGCGCCACCCAAGGATCCCCTATTTTGTCTTCTTGATGTACTAGATTACATTAATTGATTTTTGAATATTGACTCAGCCTTGCATATCTGGAATAAATGTCATTTGGTTGTGGCATATAATTACTTTTACCATTGTTGAATCTGATTTTCTAAAATTTTGTTGAAGATTTTTGCATCTGTGTTCATGAGAGATATTGGTGTGTAGTTTTATTTTCCTGTAATGTCTGTCTAGGTTTGGTATCAGTGTGACACTGGCCTTAAAGAATGAATTAAGAAGTACTTTCCCTGCTTCTATCTTCTAGTAAAGGCCATAGATAATTAGTACAAATTCTTCCTTAAATATTTAGTAGAATCTACCAATGGTGCTTTCTATTTTGGAAAGTTATTAATTATAGATTCAATTTCTTTAATAGATACAGGATTATTCATATCATCCAATTCTTCTTGTGTGAGTTTTAGCAGATTGTGTCTTTCAAGGATTTGGTTCATTTCATCTAGATGATCGAATTGATTGGCATAGAGTTGTTAAAAGTATTCCTTGACAATTCTTTTTAAAGTCTATAGGATCTTTTCTTTCACTTCTGATTTTATTCATTTGTGTATTATCTTTTTTTGTTAACTGGTCCAGCTAGGGATTTCTCAATTTTATTGATCTTTCTCAAAGAATCAATTTTTGGTTTCCTATTGTGAAAGTCATTGATTGTGGATTGAATTTTTATTATTTAATTTTCTTCTGCTTACTTTGAAATTAATTTACTCTACTTTTTCTAGTTTCCTAAGTTTGAAGTTTATGATTGATTTTTGATCTTTCTTCTTTTCTTTTTTTTTTCTTTCTTCTTTTCTAATATATGTATTCAATTCTGTAGATTTCCAAGAACCATTTTTGCTGTATCCCACCAAAGTTGATAATTTTTTTCATTTTTATAAAAATTTTATTTTATTTTAGTTGAAAATATTTTAAAATCTTTCTTGAGATTTCTTCTTTTCCCATTGTTGTATTTATAATTGTGTTGTTTAATATACAAGTAGTTTGGAGTTTTCCAGTTTTCTGATATTGATTTCTATTTTAAGTTCATTATGCTCTAAGAGCAGATACGATATGATTTTTAATTTTTTTTTTTAATTTTTATTTATTTATGATAGTCACAGAGAGAGAGAGAGAGAGAGAGGCAGAGACTCAGGCAGAAGGAGAAGCAGGCTCCATGCACTGGGAGCCCGATGTGGGATTCGATCCCGGGTCTCCAGGATCGCGCCCTGGGCCAAAGGCAGGCGCCAAACCGCTGCGCCACCCAGGGATCCCTGATTTTTAATTTTTAAAATTTGTTAAAGTGTGTGTTATGGCTCAGAGTGTGGTCTATCTTTATAAATGATCTATGTGATCTATGTGAGCTTGAGAAGAACATGCATTCTGCTATTGTTGGATGAAGTAGTCTACAGATGGTAATTATATCCACTCGATTAGAGATGTTGTTAAATTTACCTATTTTCTACTTGCTGGGTATGTCCATTTCCAATAAAAGGATGTGAAATCTTCAACTATAGTAGTGAATTCATCTATTTCTCCTTGCAGTTCTATCTCGTTTTGGCTCACATATTTTGATACTGTTGTTAAACACATATATTAAGGATTTTCATGTGTTTTTGTTTCTATTTCCTGTTTTCTGCTGGTTGTTTTTTTTTTAATGTAACTTTAGTGTTTATCATCAATTCTCATTTAAGTCTCTTTGTCCTTTCTCTATGCGGTGGGATAATTTATTTTGTTTGCCTTCTCCTTCATTGCCTTGATTCCTAATAATATCCATTCTGCTCCTCACTGTCTCCAGCTAGTGGGTTCACATACTAGATGTGGATATGGGGCTCTTGATACTCACAGTAGGAAGCTTTATTTCTATGCCTTCAAGTACTCTTGGCTGGCATCTGTCCCCACGTTGCAATCAAGTCCCCTCTAGTCATGGTTCCCTGATGATATACCTGCCTAGGACAGGAGTGATCCCTGAGACACCCACCCCCTTCTTTGATTAGTGCAATTACTACTAGTTTTTAGAGGTAAGAAAAAGGCAGCAATGTGTTTGGTTCATAATAGCTCATGTTTGCCTCTCCCCTGAAGCCCCTGTTCCCCTGAGTTGGAGCATGTTTCCGAAGAAGTTTTCAAGACCTTCTCTTTTCATTCCTGTTCTGTGTCCCATTAGGTCCTGTCTCAAGTTGATATGCATATCAATGCTCAATTAGTGTTAGTACATCTTTTAATAATAATTATGGAAAATACTGTCTTTATTTTTTTAAATCACTGCTTAAATGCAGAATTATCATGATCTTTCTAGGGAGGTTCCTTCCCTTCCATTTCAATTATTATCATTATTATTATGTAAAATAATGGCTACCTATTTGACTGAAGACATTTCCTGATTTGACTTATTTTTGTGGTTGTACTTCATTCTGGAATGAAATCATAGCTTCCCTCTGGGAAGCATAAGAATAAGAGAGTTTTGGTCACAGACAATAGAAACCAATTCTCAATAATTTGAGCAAAAAATAATTTATTGGCAGGATCCTCCATGGTTAATAGAATGGAAAAAAGCCTGAACAGAGAGTATCAGGCTTAAAAGTTCATGGAAACCAAGGCTACTCTCTGGCTATGAACACTAGGAATTACTGACAGTCAAACCACACTGCTGCTGCTGGAATAAATGAACTCCAACTACATTTTTCCATCCTTGATCACTCAGCTCAAAATTCAGTGTCCCTGAATGAGAGCGTTAGCTTGGTTTGAGAAGGTCAGGCTGGGCATGGTGATTTACAACCTTATTAATATTGCATACCACAGGGAAAAGAAGGTTCCCTAAAAGGAAAACAGTGCAATTAACAGAATAAAAATGAGGGGAGACAGAGTTGCAGAAAACAGCAAAAGACCAATGAAAGTTGTAACTTGGTGTTTCAATTTTAACTGGAAGGAGCCATGGTGTATTGTCTTTCTGAATAATCAGGAGCAACGAGTGAAGGGCTGACACTATTCACTATTCAGGCATCCTTCTCATTGTCCAGTTATACAGGCAAATAACATTTTCCAACAACTTGGAATTCTTTACCTACAATTAATGCTACCAGTGGACATACATCTTGCACTCTATTTTATGAGTGCACTTTCTAGTGACCTTTTATACTTGTTTTGGAGTTGTTACACATTCAAAGGGAATCTTTACTATATCTATGTTTGTAATATAGGATCCACCATCTGTGATACCAGTAATCAATGAGATCCTCAGATCATTGGATCAGATGCCCAGGAATGGACACAAATACTTGAAGCATCTCTTCTCTTCCTTCAGGACAAATGTCACCTCTTCAGAAAGTCCTCCTCACATCATGGCATCAAAGTAGGTCATCTTATCTATTTTCACTTGTTTAACTCCTTAGTAGCCTTTATAACAAACTGAAATTATATTGCTTATTTGTTTACTTGTTTGTCTTCAAGCTCCCTCCATGAAAGCAGATACCATGCCCTTCTCACTCACATTGTATCCCTAGCACTTAGCACAGGACTCTGAATATATGAGATGCTTATGTTACCTGAATGAATGGATGGATGGATGGATGCATTAATGAAGTAGGAATACACACACACACACACACACACACACATATATATATACATATATATACATATATACATATATATATATATAATTTCACCTTTTTTCCTAGTAAATGAGTTTTAGTCTTTAGTTTATGGTTTTAGTCTTTTAGTTTAGTTTTAATCTTTAGTTTATGGTTCAAAGCAAAGAAGAACAATGTCCTTTACAATCCAGTTTTAACAGCCAGTTAGTTTTTAGGTAAACCACTTTCTTTTTTTCAAAGGATAAATGCATAAAATTGTTGGTTGAACTTGAGTTCCTAGTGTCTAATGCAGGATTTAAAACACTTAAATCTCTATGCTTTATAAGCAGCTATCCAGTTCTTTATAGCCCTCATTCTTTTCTCCTTCTAAATGCCTTAATACTGACTTCTACAAAAAGTAACACAGTCAATGAAATAATTTTGACAGGTTTTTTTTAACTATACTGCACTGATCAAAGTAAAAGTAAAATTTTCTGACATCTTGGAAGAGTGATATGTATTATACGCTATCCATTGCTTACAGAAAATAATTATTACGACTTTGGTCCCACCCAATTACTGTCTCAGGATACTTCCATAGATAAGGTGAAAATTGCACACTAGAATTGAAATGGCATTGTTTGACATTTCAGGAAGCTGACAATATTTTTAAAAATTATAGTGGCAAGGTAATGCACATAACTGCATTTCCAACTACTCACTTTACTAGAATATATTGCACTCAACACATAAAATAGAGACCTGGTGGGATGACAGAGGAGCATCACTAAACTATATAGTAAGTGATTTCAACTTTGGTAGTATACTCTCGTGTTGAGTAACCCAAAGAGGTGCAAATACAAAATTGTAGGGCAAATTGTAAATTAATTGTTTTACAGATGGTATCTTTTATTAAAAAGTGACTGGCTACAAAACTTCCACCTTTTCAAAGGCTTATTAACTAATATATATTTAGGTAATAAGTTACCAACCTGCTTGAGAGGAAACTTGTAAATGAGAGAGAAAAAATATCAACTAACTTCTTAAAAAAAAACAATCAAGGTCTGGAGTTAAATGTTATTCATGTTAAGTTAAATGTTATTCTACTCAAGTAACATTATTGGATATGAGGTGTTATTAGTATCAAAAATCAGATATAGGGACAAGTCATGAGTTATGAATGTCATAGGCACTCATGAAAAACTTGGGCTATAAATTCAGGGATACTACTGAATCATAACCAAAATTGTGTAGTAAGTCTGTAGTAAGATTTTGTTTCATCTCGTTGGAGAAAGATAAGGCATACCAGGCTGTGTCCCTCTAAGACCCAACTCAGATTTGTTAGAGATTAAAAGAAGCCATTCAGATGGAGTTGCTTGAGCTCTACCAGGACTTCACAGACCTTTTAGTGACAAGGAAATCTGGATTGTAGATATTTCAAACCCATATGGCGTGCATTCTTCTTCTTTTTCTCCTTTAGCATCCGATGAAAAGTTAGCCCATCTGTCACTAAGCCTACCTATCTATTTCCTTGTTTGTTTGTTTAGTAATACTGCAGGTTGTTTCCCCTTAAGGGCAAAAGTAAAACAAGGATGACACTATCATCCCAGTCATTTGGTACTATTTTACCAGCACTGCCCAATGAAAGAAATTAGAGAAGAAAAAGGAAATAGAAAGGCACCTGGGTGGCTCAGTATGTTAAGTGACTACCTTCAGCTCAGTTCATGATCCCAAGGTCCTGGGATGGAGCCCTGCATCAGGCTCCATGCTCTGTGGAGAGTCTGCCTCTGCCTCTCCCCCAGCTCATGTTCTCCCTTACTCTCTCTCTCTTTCAAATAAATAAATAAAATCTTTTTTTAAAAAAAAGAAAGTAAAAGGAAATAGAAAAAAATCTGAAAATAAAGCAAATTTAAGTTTTGAGTTTTATTGTTTTATTTTGGTTTTGCTGTTGATTTAATGGTTTACTAGGAGTACCTAGGGAAGTAAACAACAATGACAAAACCCACAAAAAATATTACAGTTGATTAGAGAATTTTATAAGTTGTTTATAAAATAGATCTATAAGAAACTGATACTTTTCTATATATAAGCAACAGTCATTACACCTTCCTTAGTGCATTATATATACATTCAATATAAGTTGAAATCTGGGGCTTTTGGTGAAATTATGGCCAGAATTCCCATGAGGAGTTGAGATGAAGACATACTCTCCTGGTATGGGAACAGGAGCTTAATTAACATTTAATTAACATTATTTCCCCCCTCAACTTAATAAATAACATCTTTTTTACAATTTTTTATATATATACACATATATGCATACAATTACACACACATACATATATTCCCCTGCTTACCATTATAGTGCTGTATAGAGCTATACAACTCTTAAATTGAATACTTATAATCAGACCTACATCTTTCCATCTTTTCATGCTCAATGCTTAGCACCATGAATTGCACATAGTAGGCCATTAATGAATGTTTGGAGCGTTGAAATAATTGGAAAATGTTATTGTGAAGATTTTTCTTCCTATGACACCAAGAGGGAGCTGTAAGCAACCATTTTGCAGTGAGTCCCATACAAGGATATTACTATAACTACATTTTTGCATGGTTTAGAGAGATATAGTCTTCAGAGTAATAGGATAAGCAGTTTGGGACTCCAAGCTTTCCTCATATACATCTAGGATCCCACAGAGCCATTTTTACTATGTACTACTTGTACTGAGGTATACTTTTAATAACCATTCAGATGCCCTACATTAGTCATAAGAAAGTTTTATAACTTTGCAAAAACTTGTCATCTGCTGTCTTTTCCATTTCTATCAGGCTTTACAAAGCATGTGGTTTGGAGAGGGCACACATCTTGCATAATTGTTTTCTTTGGGTCCTTTTATTCCTAGCTAATTGAATTAGAATGTCTGTTATATCATTTAGGATTGTATTCAGTTACAAAGAGCATGAAATGTGAATAACGGATTTATTTGTCTCATAGGAGAGTAGAAGTCCAAGGGTAAGGCTTTCTGGGCTGATATTGTAGCTGAACAATGTCATCAAGAATTCAAGGTTTTTTTCTTTTTCTTTTTTTTTTAAGATTTTATTTATTTATTCATGAGAGACAGAGAGAGAGACAGAGAGAGAAAGAGGAAGAGACACAGGCAGAGGGAGAAGCAGGCCCCATGCAGAGAGCCTGACATGGGACTTGATCCCGGGTCTCCAGGATCACACCCTGGGCCAAAGGCGGCGCTAAACCACTGAGACACCAGGGCTGGTCTCAAGTTTTTTTCTATCTTCTTGCTCTGCTGTCTTTAGTATGTGGCTTTTACCCTGAGATCACAAGATTATGGATTTACTTCTAAACATGGTTTTGTTTCAGGCAAAAAAGAAAGAGAAGAGGATAAGGGATGGCAAAGGGTTTAAGAAATATGCCATCTGAGTCTGATCCTTTTAAAAAAACTTTCAAAAAAAAACCAAAACTTTCCAAGACATCTAATTCATAGGCTTCATCTTAGAAGTCATTGGCCAGAAATGGGGCACGTGGTCACCACAGCTGCTGGCAGGCTGGCCGTGTGAGTGTTTTTCATTTTCCCACTTTGATTGTAGAGGAATGGCCTTTGGATGGACAATGCACGTTAACTGCCCTTCCTATGTTTGGGTCTGAAGACATATTTGCTAAGGATTAAAAAAGGACAAAGGTAGAAAAAGTGAAGAACATATGTTTCTTCCTATGTGATATGTAAAATCTAAGAAGCTTAGAATGGCTAACATGTATGAAGACACCAGAGAGACTTATCCTGGGTCATACTATATATCAAACTGTAAGATTACTGAGAGATAAGCTCAGAGAACTAACAGGAAAAACAGAAAGTGTGCAAACCAATGTCTTTTCTCCTCTAGTAAAAGTCCCACTGAGTCCCTTGATGGTTGTGGAACTGTGGAATTGTGTTGGGCAGGGGCAGAAGTAATGGAAGGGGACAAATGACGTTCAGCTTGGAAAGTCATTGTAAAAATCTCTTTCTCTTTTCAAAACAGGCTTCACCGAGGCCTTCACCTAGGAAGAAAGGAGGAGAGAATGAGCTCACTCTGGCATAACCCATCTGTACCATAAGCCAACTACTTTTCTAAAGGCCTGGTGTTTACTAATTCACATAATTCTCAGGGCAACTCTTGGGAAACAGACACATTATCCCCATTTTACAGACAAAGGACAGGTTTCTACAAGTAAACTAAGAACCCTGCTTGTGACCTCACACATGGCAAGTGACAGAGCCAGCACTTGCCATCAGGTGGTCTTGGTTCCAGAACCTGTGCTGACAACCACCACCCTCTACTCCACCAAATCTCCTACTGTTCTGTTTGGCAAACACACCGTATTACTTCTCTTTGCTCAATACTGCCAAGAGGACCCCTTTATCTACAGAATAAATCCTGGTAGCCATTACACCTTGAAGTCTAGGAAAAACACACTTCTGTCTGTGGTGACAGGAAAAGGATGTCCAGCCATTTAATGACACGAGCTAGAAGGCTTTTGGCTGGACATTAAGGAAGTAGGGGTCTGCTCACTCCAGCTCTCACCGTGAACATTTCCATTTTCTGAGTCCCCCTCTTCTCCTTTGTAAAAACGTAGCTATAGGAGGAAATGGTTTTGTGGTTTTGAAGTTGTGTGATCTGTTAGTTGATACCTGCCTGAAGACATTGGAGACACACTTCAGTTATGGCAGACAGATACATAATTTATCCTGCAAACACATGCACAAACACACACTCTGCATCTCCAGCAAAACAATTCATCCCTATCCAGATCTATAGATGCAATATTTAACAAATGTTTGTACAACATGGAATTTGGTGAATCTCAGATTTTCCAATTCTAAGCTGTCATTGAAACTTGATAAGAGGTGGAGGCCTTTTTTAAACAAATAGAGTTATACTTTAGGTATATGGTTCTTCACCTTCTTATGAAGTGGCTACTATTTGAGAGACATAAAATGTCATTAGATCCCTTCCTGAGAATACATGTGTGGACACATACATTTTTCATAAAAACATCAAAGTTCATTCAAAATTTCCAAGGTAAGGACTTCTACTTCTGCTTTATGTGTTTTATAAAATTACATATTTTGTTTCTGAGAAGGTAAAATTTTGGATTTCCGTCTTTTCTCTCCTCTCAAGCAAATTTTCACATTCACCCTGTACCCACATATGTTTTAAGTGTAATCAGCATAGCAATACATATGTTGAAAAATATTGTTTTGTTAGGCTATAATCCAAAATAAAGAGTAATATAAAAAGGGGGAATTTTATTGCAATATTTATTCTCAACCCTATTAAAATAACTACTTGCCTTACTCATAGAATTATGATTTTTACTATCACTTTACTCAGTCTTCTCTCCACATTTAGCATGTTAGTCTGCCAGTTTCCAATTAATAATCATTAAATGGTTTATTATTTTTCATTATAATATTAATACTTTTCCATGAATCAAGGTTTGGTACATAAAATTTATATCTGTGTTTGTAATTTATTCAAAATTCTACCAAATGTTTCATAAGTATCAGTCATATATACCTATGCTCTCTATGGCATAATATAACATAGCATTTGTTAGTCAAGATGTGAAGAACCACAGAGCTGAAAAATATAAAACAGCAACTAAAAATTGAGTTTATTGTTTGCCTGGTATATTAATTTGCTAGAGTTGCCATTACCAAGCACCACAGACTCGGTGGCTTAACCAACAAAATTTTATTTTTTCACAGATCTGGAGGGTAGGAGTTCAAGGGCAAGGTGTCAGCAGGGTTAGGTTTCTTCTGAGCCCTCTCTCCTTGGCCTATAGATGGCCTTCTTCTTTCTGTACCCTCACATGGTCTTTCCCTCTGCCCCTTATTTATAATTACCTCTTTAAGCAGCCTATATCCAAATATTGTCATATTCTGAGGTATTGGGGGTTAAGACATCAGCATATGGTTTTTTGGAAGGGCACAGTCAGCCCATAATACATGGAGATGGAGAGACTGTGCCATTCACTAGAGAATTTGGTGAGCCTCTGTGACTGAAGTGGAAAGGCAAGATTCTGAAGAGCATCATTCAAGTTGTTAAGGAGAGGACTCTGATTATCCTTTGGGATGAGTTTACACTGCTCTGGTTCACGGCATAAAGTCACAGGCACAGCTCCCAAAGGTGAGCCATATAACCCATAGGGTCTCTGGGTCATGGCTTAGGCACTTGCACATGCATATGTTCAAGACTCAGCAGATTTCTCTCTTCAACATATTAATATAAGTTTGTAATTTCCTAATGCTTGGAAAGCTCCTGCCAAAACAAACTATCAAGATAACTTGAGGAAAAAAGTAAATAATCCTATTGTTTTTCTCTACAGTTAAATCATGTAGAAGACAGGAGAATCAACTTAAAGACCAGCTCAGTTTCCCATATCAGCTCTCCTGGACCCTGATAAATTGTCTTCCTTTTTTTTTTTTTAAAGGATTGTTTAGTTTCAGAATGAAAGTTCATTGCATTGTACATAGAAATATTTCCACCTTACACTAATTAGGACTTTGGGGTGGAGACTCTATAACCAATATGAATGAAAAAAAAATGTTTTGTTCTCATAGGATTTGTCAATTTTCTTTTGTTTGCTCCAAAAAACTTTCATCCTAATTGAAAGCTTAAAATGTCATAGGACATTCATTTTGCAAGACAGAAAACAAAGGTGTAAGGTAAGGATCAGATCCATTCAGGATGTCAATTAAAACATAAGGAATATGGTCTTCAGGCTTGAGTACTACCTGGTTTTTTCTCATTCCCTAAACTCTGGTGTACATGTCACAATAGTGGACAAGAGGGTTTCTGTTGTACTATTTGCAAAATCTTTGAGTCAAAAGGATGACAAATCTTTTAGGAAATTTTAGGTGGTAAGAGGTATCCATCTATAGGATAGCCAAAAATTGATCTTGCTCATTTCTCTATCCCTAGCTGCCTCCATAAGGACAGTGAATGATCGGCAAATATTTATTTAGTGATTGAATTCTGGACTTACTGCACATACCTGGCCAGTAACAGTAGGCATCAATGATGTTTCCATCTTAAAGGAAAAGGGATAGAGATGCAGAGATAGAAGTACATGGCATTCAAAGCAAAAAGAATTTTATCCTAAAGTCAGTATATGACAGTATATGACTATTTTTTTAAAAGATTTTATTTATTTATTCATGAGACAGAGACAGAGAGAGAGGCAGAGACACAGGCAGAGGGAGAAGCAGGCTCCATGCAGGGAGCCTAACACGGGACTCAATCCCAGGTCTCCAGGATCACATCCTGGGCTGAAGACGGCGCTAAACTGCTGAGCCACCCGGGCTGCCCAGTATCTGAGTATCTGCTAATTAACCAGTCAGTGGGCAAGCAGAGCTGGTGAAAGAGTCTTACTCTTATTGATGTTTGAAATTAGTAAGTTCTTTTATTTTTCATAAAACATTTTTTGACCAGATAAGTTAGTATCGTTACCACCGACACTTTCCCAGTCTAAAGTGTTTTGGTATACATGCAGCTTTCATGCTCATACTTCTGAATCAAATCTTCTGTCTTTTTATTTCTGTACAAGTACTTGAAATGCCTTGAGCGGAGATGTTTGATAGGTCTTTAAAAGGCCAGCCAGGGTCAATCGGGCTCTGAATCTCAATGTGGGTAACTTGCTTGCTAAGGGAGTCAGGTGCTTTACCAGTGAGCAACTAAGAACTGTGAGCCCCCAGGACAAAGGTTTGCAAGCAGGAATCAAGACCAATTTTCTCAGCTTATCAGAGTCTTGTTGCTGTTAGAGGAAATCCGGGAATAGGGTAAAATAGTAAAGATAAAATCAAGATGGAAATTCACGAAGATGTGAAGCAGATTTCATTTGAGCCCCCAGGCGATGGTCTCTGGAATTACCCTGTTCTATGGACAGATTTTATTTCTTTGTTTTGGCATGTTTTAGCTCTCTGACCTCCACCTCAGATTCTTCCAAATCTGGTTGCTATGACAACTCATAGATTTTTTTTTTTTTTTTTTTGGTCTGGGTTGGAGGGGAGAGGAAGGATCCAACCCAGCCCGCTGCAATCCACCTCATCTCAGATCCTGAGGGCCCCTGCTCCACTTCTCCAGCCCATTCTGGCACATGAGAAAGGCAATGAGTGAGCAAACACAACTAATCAGAACAACAGCTCCCCAGCGCTCTGCTAGCGCCCTTGAAACCCTTCATTGGAAAGATAGCTTCAATAGAATTGGAAATTAGTATGTCAGTAGCATATCCAGGGCTCCCAGTTTGGGGCAATGCCGGCTTTAAATATTCAAATATTTAAAGTTTTGAATTGGGTCTATTTAAGATGGATCTTGGCCTGGTTGCATTTCAAGGCTATAAGTAGTGGGAAACTGCCTACCCTTAACCTGTCAAGAGTCACAACTTATAAAAAGAAATAAGCAGTTTGAATCATCAGAAAAAAAAATTAAATTTTCTTCCTTTTCTCAGGTAACCCATGAATTTTCAATGGCAGAACTGAATATTTGGCTCTCTCTCTCTCCCTCTCTCTCTCTCTCTTTTTACTTTGTTTGTTTGCTGGTTACTTTGGAGTTTGCTGTGATCCCACTCAGCAGTTAATTTATTTCAGGTAGTCCCAATCTGCACGTGTGATTCTGAGCATGCAGTGTTCGTGTTTGCACTCACCATAGCAACTGAAAGGAATGTATCTATTAGTGAGAGATACTTGTCCCCTCTTGTTCATATTTCTTTATAGCAGAGATTTTTCTCTACCTTCTCTATATGGAGAATGTGAAAGCTGATGTTTCTAAACTGCTGAGCTACCTCTTACTCACTCTTTTCCAGTGTAGGAATGACTTTTCTGAGGGGTGAAATTAATGACATTCTGACATCTATTCGGCCATGCTAACATGAGGTCTGGTTCTTGACATGGACAAGACAACAGAGAGCCTTCTCTTTCTGGTTCTGTCCCATTCTGATGGTGCCTGAGATTTCAGGACAGACTGTGCTCCTCAGCATACTGGGTAAGTGAGCTCTGAGTCTGTTCAGAGATAAGTCTTTCTGCAAGTTTGTGCCAAGTTCTATTTTGGCCTGAATTTAGGAGAACATAAGAGATATCCTTTATGTTCCTGGATGTTACCATTTGAACATTACCCGAGGAACTCTATGCTTTATAGGAGTTAATCAGATTTTCACGAATGATGATGTTTGCTCTACACTTGGCTGCTCTACTTTATTGGTTCTCTAGCGGGTAGGATCTGGCTGGAAGGAGGTCTCAATCTTCATTAGAACATAATTATTTCTGAGAGTCCTCAGAAATAGTGTCTTATCTCCCAAAAAGTCAAAACACTTCTGGAGATATCTTCAATGGAATGTGAGATTTGGCTGCAATTCTCCATTCATTAAAATTGGAGGAAAGGAATGGTTGCTCAAACCTGGAAAAAATAAAATTTGATTAGACAGTGTGTAGAAGCCTTCGTAAAATTTGCTACTTTCTGAGAACCACTCATATGTTTTATTAATAGAATTGGACAGCGATTCTGGAGGTGCTACTTATTATTTATAAGGCATATTCAAATACACCTGAATTGTCAAGGCTTCTGATGCTGGTAGTAAAAGGTTATGGGATGAAGATGATTATTAGAAAAATGTAGGGAATGAATTTTTTTGTGAAGAACCTTTGCATCAGCAGAAACTTCTATTTTCTGACTTTTTTTTGCAGTAGTTCTTTGTGTTTAAAATCTTAATTTTTGTTCTATCCCTACCTGTAATTTGGGTAGTGTTTAATATTTGGGATCATCCTATTCTGGGAGATTGTTATATTGTCTTCAATGCAGTTTCTTTAAAGGACAGGGAAGGTTGGCACAGTGGTCAATATGTCTTATTTTGCTTTTATTTTACCAGGATCCTTCACTTTCCCCTCTTATTTTTTTCTTTCCTTTCACTGCATGCCTCCAAGGCACACCACACCTGTTCTACACAACCAGTTCTTTCTCAGAAGCAATGCTTCTCCAGGGCTTCTACTTTTGGTCTCATAACAGCCCGAGAATGGAATGTAAGAGAAAGAATCATCCATGGTCCATGGCTAGAATCAGCATGTAAAGTATCTCCTGTAGATAACACTATGCCGGGCTTGTTGACAGAAGACACATTACACCAGAGCCTTCTCATGGATCATCATAGGAATTTTTAAAAAATAAATTATTGGAAATAAGTATCAGTTATTTGCATTGAATTTTGCATTATGCCTAACATTATTTTACTACACTTGAAATCCACTACCTAAGACATTCATATGTTGCATTGTATTTGTCGGGGATCTGAGATACTATTTTTTGGTTTTCCCCTCTGTACAACTCATATTCTAAAAGTTTGTTTGCTTACTTCTGCTTGCTAAGTGTGCAATGTAGGTTAAATATATTTCAAGGAATAGAGCTCTGGATGGTCCCAACTCTACCAGACATACAGGATTGGATATTTCAGGAAGGTGACATAGAAGTAGCAAAGGTTCCCAAATGTAGTATTATTTTTATATTACAGTTTGGAATAATTTATCATCTTTTCTACCTTAGAATGGAAACAAGAGCTGCGTTATAGGAATTGAATTCTTTTTCATTATTTCTTTTATTTATTCGATGAATACTGTACACATGTGCTCCTCTTGAGCAATTTATTAGAATATGATCTTCTTTCAAACAAAAGATAATTAGAAGAAATTCAGTAAAAGGACAGCCAATAAGGATTTAATATTTTTAAATTATACAGCTAGGACTAAAACAATATGGAACATGGGTTAAAAATCACATGTAAGTAAGGAGACAAAGTAAGGAGAATACAATTTTTTAAATGTGTGAAGAAGGGGCAGATAACAAGGAAAATAGAATAACCTTACTGACTGGCATATAAGTCTTAGATGGAGTCAACAGATGCTATTTGAAATTGAACATTAGAGAGTAAAAGGATAAGAAAGAAAAAATAAGATTAAGAGCAGCACAAGTAGTGTTCATACAATGGGAGCCTTCACAGTAAAAATACATGTTTTCCTAAGTACCAAAGGCAGCTGAGCTAAAGCCCAGGAGACAAATAAGGCATAGAACTGAGACTGATTTGATTTTAAATTTAATGTACCTTTAATAAAATTTCCCATGAGTTTTTAATTTTTTATAGCCTATCAAGTTGATGTCAAATTTTATACAGAAAAATAAATTCAAGGATAGATAGGGCTCTGAGCAGAGATTGGCCTCATCAGATATTAAAACATACTACAAAGCTTCTATAATTAGCACAGTGCAGGCCTGGCTCATAAATATGTAATAAAACAGACAAGAGTTCAGCAAACTACAGCTTATAGGCCAGGAGAGATACACCACCTGCCTTTGTAAATGAGGAGAGAGATAAACACAGACACACCCTGTCATCTGAATATTCTCTGTGACCACTGCTGTCCTGTAGCAACTATACTGAGTAGTATCAATGGAGTGCACGGGGTTCACAAAGTCAAAGTCAAAAATCTTTACGATTTAGTCTTTCACAGAAAAAGTTCCCTTATATGACTTTAGTGTTTTGTTTTTTTAAATAAATGACATTGGAAAAATGAGTAACCATTCAGAAAAAGATAAAGAGAGATCCATTCAATGTATGTACATAGAAACTCCAAATACAGCAGAAATCTCAATTAAGAAGAAGTTCCACAAACCTATGCAAGTACTGGAAGAAAGCGCAGATGAATCCCTGTCCAACTTGGGTATAAGAAAGATTTTCTAATTATGACTGAAACTTCAGATACATAAAAGATTGTTTAAATTTGGCTGCGTAGGGAACCCTGGGTGGCGCAGCGGTTTGGCGCCTGCCTTTGGCCCAGGGCGCGGTCCTGGAGACCCGGGATCGAATCCCACGTTGGGCTCCTGGTGCATGGAGCCTGCTCCTCCCTCTGCTTGTGTCTCTGCCTCTCTCTCTCTCTCTCTCTGACTATCATAAATAAATAAAAAATTAAAAAAAAAGTTTGGCTGCGTAAAAACAAGTTTGCAAGACAAAAACATCATAAGCAAACTCAGAGACAAATGACAAATTAAAACCAAGTATTTGCAGCCTATAATGCAGCTAAAGGTATATGGTCGGTCCCTCTTTGATAAATAACTTCCAAAAAATGAATTTTTAAAAATCCCCCAAATTCTATAGAAAAATGGTTAAAAGACATAAACAATTTACAAAAAGATAAAAATATGGCCCTTAAACACATGAAAAGAGTTTCAACTTCCCCCGTGGTCAGATTTAAAAATACACTGAAATCATTTTCCAATCCATAAGATAAGCAAATATCCAACAGTTTGTCAATGCAGACAATATATGCAAAATCCTTGTATTTTCACAATATTTAATAAAATTTAGCATTCATCAACTTCACTTCTAGAACTTTACCTGGAAGATACACCTCCAACAATCAAAAATATACATGCTCAAGATTATTCATTGCAGCATTATTTATAGTTGACAAATATGAGCAACCATGTAAATGTCCAAGAATAGGAGACAGGTTGCATGAATTGAGGTACAAATACATAATGGGGTCTTGTGTGGCTCTGTAAAAGAATGAGGAAGATCTCTATGAAATGATAGAGTGATTCCTAGATGGTATCCTTAAATGAAAACAGCAAAATGCTATAGAGAATCAATAATATGCCACCTGTTGTGTAAAAGAGAAGGAGTAGTAAGAAATTATACTTTTCTCCTTCTCTTTATGAAAAGAAACACAGGAAGGAAGGAATAAACCAGGATACCACAGTGCAGACTAAAAAAGAAAGAACTAGTCTAAA
Source organism: Canis lupus baileyi (assembly GCF_048164855.1). Classification (NCBI taxonomy): domain Eukaryota; kingdom Metazoa; phylum Chordata; class Mammalia; order Carnivora; family Canidae; genus Canis; species Canis lupus. Next base: position 14,706,507 of record NC_132855.1, on the reverse strand, counting down.
AGAACTGATGCAGGTAAATTATAAACATAATATCTGAAAACTTATATATTATAATATATCTGAATACTATTATTATATATTAATATTTATATAATATATAATTATATACTATATATTATATATATATTTCATCCTGCCTGTACACACACACACACCCTCACCTCTCTCTGGGCAGGGTGAAAGTTAAGAAGGGGAGGAGTGAGAAGTACAAACAGATCCTGAAATCTTCTTTAGTGGACTTATTTATTGTTATTGTTATCGTCTAGGCATATGAGGTTGGCGAATTATTTGGATATTCATGTGAAAAAGAACAACAGGAGGGGACCTGAGTGACTCAGTTGATTAAGTATGGGACTCTTGATTTCTGCTCACATCATCATCTCAGGGTTGTGAGATTGAGTCCAGTTGAGCTCACACTGAGTGTGGAGCCTGCTTGAGATTTTCTCTCTCCCTCTCCCTCTACCCCTCCCCCATCCCTCCCCTCTCTTTCTCTCTCTGAAAAAAAAAAAAAAAAGAACGGGAATGAAAGGGACAGGAGATGAAGAGGAAAGAAATATGGCTCACACCCACCCAAAAGAATTAATTTCAGATGATGTCATTTACAATGTGAGAATGTAAAAACATAAAAAATGTTTTTTTAAACATAAAACGTAAAAGAATATCTTCATAAACATAAAAGAACATCTCCATGACCTTAGTATGAGCAAAGTTTTCTTAACAAAAACAAACATACATTATTAAGGAAATAACCCATAAATAAGATTACATTAAATTTAGTAAATTCTGTGTATTACAGTGCATGTTTAAACTTCTGCCTAAAGACAGTGGAAAATTGTCCCCAAATTTACTCCTCCAATAATACTAAATAACATCATGACCACCGAACTTCTACACATAGCCATATTCTCAGTATCATCTGAAGACAGAGAATGCCAATACTAAGAAGCATTTGTGAGTAAAAAGAGACATGTCCCTAAGTATAATCCCTCATGCCCCATCCCTCTCTCATCCCATTGGACAACTATGGAGAGCAAACACTGATCTAGAAAAGTGTAGGGAAAAGGGAAAGGAAAGCAAAGAAGACTGCAAGTTATCTGACTCCATCATATCCACCCTAAATCTGAAAATACAGAAAGTGTTATCAGGCATGGACTACAGGGCAGAAATCCCCAAGTACAGGCAATTTAAATAGCCAGATGCCACCTGTGACTTTAGGGAGCAGAGACTATTAAAGGAGGCAAATGCAATTCAAAAGGATAAGCATGATTCAAAAGACAGCCTTCAGGATCCTTGGGTGGCTCAGTGGTTTAGCACCTGCCTTCTGCCCAGGGCATGATCCTGGAGTCCTGGGATCGAGTCCCACAACAGGCTCCCTGCATGGAGCTTGCTTCCCCCTCTCCCTGTGTCTCTGCCTCTCTCTCTCTCTCTGTCTCTCATGAATAAATAAATTAAAAAGACAGCCTTCCTATGCACAGATTTAGGGATTATACAAAGGCAAAATATATTCTTTGGCAGAGAAGGGGAAAGAAGAAAATATGTGGAAGGTAAGGTCCTGCAAGACAAAGGGAACTACAAAATCAGAAGACTCTCAGCCCCTCTTCCACCAATGAAACAAAACAAAACAGTCCACTAAAGCACCAGGGCTTTGCTAGGCTGAGAAAAATGGTTGCCATTAAACTAAGAATCTTGTAAAACACCACAATATAATAAAAATTAGCAAAAAGGGAGAACACTGTATAGAAAACTATGGCAGAAAATAAGCAAACAAGGGGCACCTGGGTGGCTCAGTCAGTTAAGCATCCGATTCTTGATTTCAGTTCAGATTGTGATCTCAGGGTGGTGGGATGAAGCCCTGCATCAGGCTCCGCACTCAGTGCAGTCTGCTTGGGATTCTCTCTCCCTCTACTCCCCCCTCAAAACAAATAAATCTTAAATAAAAGTCAAATAAGCAAACGAAATGTCATGTATGTCAAGAAACAACCATGGGGCAGACTATAACTTTAAATATTAGTCTAAATAAGATTTAATGTACTCAAGCATTTGACGAAGTGAAAAAAATCACCTAGAATAAAAAAAAATCTCTAACCTAAACCAGAATGGACAAAGTATAAGGAAAAATATAAAAGAGGTGACTAAGTTCAGGAAAGAAGTGGAAGGAAAAGACAAAAATTCCATAGAAATGGAGAAAGAGGTAGAAGGTGCCCAAGGGAGAATAGACTCAAATGAACTTTTAAAAGGGGGCATTAAAGAAAAGTAGGAAAACAACCAAAAAATTAAAATGGCATAAAGTTTGAAGTAAAAACTAAAAGAGAAAGAGGAAGTAATAGAAATGAAAGATTGGCAGAGAAACAATAATATTCATATTCTTGGAACACATTAAAAGGAAGAATATTGAGAGTTAATAATTAAAATTATAACTCACAAAAAACATTACAGAAATAGAAAGAAAACATCTGAATCTACACAATGAAATGGCTCCCTGAGTACCTGGAAAGATTAAACCAGAATGATTCACTCTGAGACATATCCCGGCAAAGCTATGAGATCTCAAATAAAGAGATAAAGTCTTCAAGGTCTCCAGGCGAAAAGAAAAAAATATTTACTACCAAGATGAAGCAATTAGAGTAACAACTTCCTTTCAAATCAGCATGAAAAGTAACAATGGAGCACTACTTTTGGAAAACTAAGTGAAAGAAATGTTTTATGTCCAGCCAAGCTGTCCTCCAAACATCACCAGATGTGTAAACCGGTTTTTTAACATACGAGAACTCGGCGAATGCTGAGCCTGTTGCGTCCTGAAAAAATCTATGAGGGGATGAACTTCCTCCAACACAGTGATGACGGGGGAATAGTCAGCAAAAAGACTGGGATGAGTATTACAAATACACTGATAAATATTTAAGAATCAAGTGAAAGTGGAAGAATAATACACAAATGTTGCATATTGTGATGAAGTAGAAATAATGTAGATGGGGATCCCTGGGTGGTGCAGTGGTTTAGCACCTGCCTGTGGCCCAGGGCGCGATCCTGGAGACCCAGGATCCAATCCCACGTCGGGCTCCCGGTGCATGGAGCCTGCTTCTCCCTCTGCCTATGTCTCTGCCTCTCTCTCTCTCTCTGTGACTATCATAAATAAATAAAAATTTATAAAAAAAAAAAAGAAATAATGTAGATGTTATTTGGAGGAGATGGGAGAGACAAAGAGGAAAGTACATAAAACTCATTGTTATATGCTAATAGGTGGTATTAATTAATATAAAAACAAAACCAAAAAGTCCTGATACATCACTTAGTAAAAGGCCAACTAAGAAAAAGGGGATTATGGACATTTAAAAAGGTATTTAGATATGGGGGCTCCTGAGTGGCTCAGTCGGTTGAGCATCTGACTCTTGATATCGGCTCAGGTCTTGGGTTTGAGTCCCATGTTGGGTTCAAAAGGTATAGGTACAAAGATAATTACTAGAACAAAAATACAAATTTTCCTGAATGTCAAAAATAGGATGTATCTATCAACACATACACATAAATATATATCATATATTATGTATAAAAAAACAAATATATATATCATATATATGTGTATGTATGCCAAGAAATACACATCACTTCGAGAAAGAAGGGTAACAAATAAACCAAAACACACATGATCATAAAATATTATGATACAGTTGAGATGAAATATATTGGTCATAACAAAGAAAGTACCTATCAAACATATAAGATTTTCAATTGGTTCACAAAACGTGACCCAACTCTGTGTCAAGAGATACACTTAAAACAACATGATTTGGAAAAGCTCAATATAAAGTAATGGACACATAAATACTAAGCAAATAGAAATTTAAAAAGAGCAGGATAGCAATGCCAATATCTGCACGTTCAGGCCCCAAGTCTATGACATGACAAAGAAGGATTCTTGTTAATGTTAATGGCTATAATCCATGATGCATATGTAGCACAAGAATATGCATAAATAAAATAGTAACCACTTTTGTGAAATAAAACCACAGGAAGTGCAAGGAGACATAGAAACACACTAATAAAAGCTGGCTTTACTATTCCTCTTTCAGGAGAAGACAGATCAAGAGGGCAAATATAACTAATGAGATAGAAGATCAGAACAATTTAATAAGTAGATTGTGTGGATACACACCAAACCATGCACCACAATAATAGAGACTACCTATTTTTCTCAACTGCCCTTGGCAGAGTCACAAAAGCTGATCAAATATTGAGAAACAGGGAAAGTATCAGTAACCCCCATAAAGTATAAATAATGGAAGCAATGCTCTCTGGTCATAATGCAGTAAAATTAGAATTTACTTTAAAACCAAAGCTAATGACAACAAGGGGAAAGTCCCTCTACCTAGGAATTTTTAATACTTGCTATTAAAAACTCCTGGATGAAGGGGAAATACAAACAGAAATCACAGAATTTTTTTTAAAAAGGATTTTATTTATTTATTTATTTATTTGAGACACAGACAGAGCATAAGCGAGGTTGGGGGTGAGGTGGGAGGCACAGAGGGAGAGGGAGAAGCAGGGATCCCTGCTCGGGGCTTGATCCCAGATCCCTGGGATCATGACCTGAGCCAAAGGCAGACACTCAACCAACTAAGCCACCCAAGTGCCCTTGAACTTATAGAAGTTTCAAAAATGATGATAAAAACTGCTACATATCAGAATTCCTGATAGGCATTTCCCAGAGTGAGCAAATGACAATTCGTTACTCCAAACACATTTTTCCATAAAAGTGGAAGAAGACAAATAAGTGAGTTAATTTCTCAGCTCAAAAAAGTAGAGAAGGCAGTAAGAGTGTGAGTAAAAATAGGGGAAGGGAAAATTCTCACAATTGTCTGCATCTGCTTTTAAACTATGCAAATGTGTGTTCTGGGTAGCATCAGAGAAAATCACAGGACAGGTTTTAAAATGGCAACCTGGTCTTCTAGTACTTTCCATTTCATACATTTGTTCCTGAGGCCACCGCAGCTCAGCCTGGCCACATTTTCTCTAGTAGCACTTGGGCTTTCAGCCTCCTCTAGCAAGACATTATCACACGTGTTATTACTGCTACTTCACTGAGCAGTAAGTGAATTTTGATTCAAAATCAAAGAATGTGTAAATGATGACATGTTTGGGGGAATTTGCTGCTAATTGAATGGCTGAGCAGTGATTTTTTTTTGGTCTAAGGGAGAAATGGCTCAAGAGATTCAGCAAGAAGCCTTTCCCTCTATTTCCCCCCCCTACTTGTCATGTAAGACAGTAATGCCTCAGAATGAACCTTTTCATATACTAGTGGAATTATCCAGAATTGAAATGACAACCATCCAGTTGGATGGCCATCACAGCCATCCCAAGGAATTCTTTGTGCCAGAAGTTTTAGTCTGATGCCTTCTCGGGAAAGAAATTCCATGTTTGAGAGTGGCCATGAAGACTTGCGTCTTAGTTGACATGGCAATTGTCTAAGTAAGAGAAGGAGAAACTGGGGAAAGGAGAGGAGGAAGAGAAAGAGGGAAAAAGGAAAGACAGGCTAACTCCTTATATCAATTCCTCTGCTAAGTGCTTTTCTATATGTGATTTCATTTCATATTCTCCCAAGTAGCGTGAAAAAAAGAGATTATTTCTTCCTTGTTTTATGTTACATGGATTTGATTCTTTTTTTTTTAAATTTTTATTTATTTATGATAGCCACAGAGAGAGAGAGAGAGGCAGAGACACAGGCAGAGGAAGAAGCAGGCTCCATGCACCGGGACCCCAACGTGGGATTCGATCCCGGGTCTCCAGGATTGCACCCTGGGCCAAAGGCAGGCGCCAAACCACTGCGCCACCCAGGGATCCCCCATGGATTTGATTCTTTGAGATATTAATAAAGTCATAGAGCTCATAGGTGACTGAAGTACAATGTAAACTCCCATTTTTTCCGAGTCCAAAGCAAAACACTCATCTCATAATGTGCCTTGGTATCTTTCCCTTCCTCCCATTCCTCCCTTGATCACTCAATAAATATTTCCTGACTCCCAGTGTGCCAGGAAGGTTCCAGGCCCCAGGGATAGAGCAGTGAATGAGATAGGATATTTCTGCTCTCACAGAGGTTAGAGTTTGTCTAATGGAGGAGACATAATGTGACCAGGTGTGTAAACAGGAATAGAATCAGATCACAAAGTGGATGGCACAATCATTGCACTAGCATGGTAAGAGCAGGGGCGGTGGGGTGGCTGCTTCTGGTTGGACAGGGGGCCAGATCTCTCTGAGGACGGGACATTGTGCCAGGCACAGCCCCCGGCAGGACATAAGCTGGGGGTAAGGAGCAAGGGGAGTGATTAGAAATGAAGTGAGAAACAGGTGCTTGGATGGCTCAGTTGGTTAAATGTCTGCTTTCTTTTCGAGTCATGATCCCAGGATCCTGGGACCGAGTCATGCACGGGATTCCCTGCTCAGGGGGGAGCCTGCTTCTCCCCCTCCCTTTACCCTATTACCCTGTTCATTCTCTCTCTCTTTCTCAAAAGTAAATAGATAAAATCTTTAAAGGAACAAAGTGAGAGAGGTTAGTAGGAACCCGATCATGTGAGAATTTGTAGCCTGGAGTAAAGAATTAGGGTTCTATTTTGAGGCTTGCGGGAAACTTTTGAGGTTTTAAGCTGTAAGTTGAAGGGACCTGTTTTAAGTCTTGAAATACCACACTGGAGCAGTGGCGTCATGATGAAGATGGAGCTCTCAATCACTGCAGATCTTCTCCCACCAAATGCAGTGTCTAGGATAGCAGGGGGGGAATCCCTCAGATGGAATCTTTAGTAAAATAAGGGTAAAACTTGGGAACGCCTGCAAGAAGTCCAAGGAATGGGAAAGGGCACGAGCTACACAGAGTACAGACGGTTCAGTGCTGTCACAGCCTAAGCCTGTGCCCCCCAAAACTAAGCCTCACCTTGAGAAACTAGTGATGAAAATAGAATAAAAATTGAGCCAAAGACAACAACAGAGGGCTAAGGGAAAGAGAGGCCCAGAGAGAGCAGATCCCAGGAAATACTGAACAAGAAAACTATCCTACCTAAAGGTGAGAGCACTGCCTTGGAAGGGGAGGCCTTTTGATCCCTCATAAACTCAGGGATAGAGATAGGAAATCCCCTGAACCAAACCTAGCTCTGAGACAGAGGAGGTTGGCGGTACACAGAGACTGTGAGCTGGTCCTTCCTGCTAGCTTGCAGCTGGGAAATCACCCTGGCCCATCCTTTCCCCTCATGGTAAAACCTATTTCATTTAAACATGGAAGCAAAGAAGAAATAGGACAGAACCCCGTACAGAGTCATAAAAAGAAATATGGATTAAAATGTACCGGACAGCATTCTGAAAGATGATGAGAATATTCCAGAAACATGACCTTTGTCAAAGCAGACAAATACTGTGACCCATATTTCAAATCAAGTTAAAGAACTTTTAAAAAATGACTGGAGCTTTAAGAAATGGAACAAATCAGAACTGGATGCACAGAAATGATATGGTTAGGCCACAAAAAGATACAAAAGGATTGCTAACCCAGGAGAGAAGTTTAAAAGAAAAATTCTGAAATGGAAACCAAATGAGAAGGTACACAAGAAAGATTAAACACCAGAGAAAATAAAATAAGGGAAATGTGGGAAGTAATGGAGAAAGTTTTTTAAAAAAAATCAAAGAGGACACCTGGGTGGCTCAGTGGTTGATCGTCTGTCTTCGGCTTAGGTCATGATCCAGGGTGTTCTGAGATCGAGTCCCACATCGGGATCCCCAGAGGGAGCCTGCTTCTCCCTCTGCCTGTGTCTCTGCCTCTCTCTCTGTGTGTCTTTCATGAATAAATTAATAAAATCTTAAAAAAAAAATCAAAGAGAATTTTTTAAAGAGAAAATTTTAAAATGATTTAAGGGTAAGTGATACATATATAAAAGTCAAGGAAAGGAAATCAAATATTCATATAATTAAGGACACCAAAGAAACTGGAACAGAATAAATATTAAACAATCATAATTCAAAAAACATTTCCTAAAATAAAAGACGAGTTTTCATATCCAAAGGGCACATCATGTACTTTGGAAACACAACCCGGAACCTGTTCAATTGGGTTGACATATCCTAATAAAACCAAAGGACTTTAAGAAAAGAATCTGAGAATCTAGACAAAGTGTCATGTTATTTTTGAGGGAAAGAAAATCAGATTTGGATGATATCCTGACAACTTTCTTTTGAATCTAGCAAGCAATGGAGCAACATGTTTAAGGTGTTCAGGGAAAGAAAAATATGAACCAGGATTTTTATATTCAGTGAAATTCTTTAACTATGAAGTCCACATACAAACAGTTATGAATATGGAAGGACTATGGAAACACTGATTCATGAACCCTTCCGTGAAGAATCTCATAAAAAATGAGCTTTAGACAAACACCGATGATAGAAAAAGCTTCAGCATAAAGGCTGGAGGTGACCCCTGAATATATCTAACTACAGAATTAAATTAAAACATAGATATCTGGTGACAAAATATGCAAATTTTTATGCTCTAACATTGTAGAAATACTAAAATTAACAAAATGTGGAAGGAAAAGGGGATGACTAATTAAAATGTTAAAAATTATCAATTGCATTATTTGTATTAGCTGGGAGTAAAATGATATCCTTTAAACTGACAAACACGGTCATAGAAGTTCAATATACTTACTTTTTAAAGATTTTATTTATTTATTCATAAGAGACACAGAGAGAGGCAGAGACACAGGCAGAGGGAGAAGCAGGCTCCATGCAGGAAGCATGATGCGGGACTTGATCCCAGGACCCTGGGATCACACCTGGAGCTGAAGGCAGATGCTCAACTGCTGAGCTACCCAGGTGTCCTGAAGCTCAACATATTTTTAAAACATCTCTTATTAACACTAAGGTAATTCTAGGGGACTAAAATTGTATAGTGAGAGAGAAAGAAGGAAAAAGAAAAAGGTTACTAGTAAGTTCCGTAATGGTCATACTGGTGATCAGTGATCCTATCTAAAGAAAGAGAGGATTAAGAGCATGATGTAAAGGTGTTTGTAGCCATTAGAACAACATCTTTCTAAACACACACACACACACAAACACATACACACACACACACAAATACTCCTTCCTTCAAAAGAATAAGGAAAGCAGACATGCAATATAAGATTTTATTGTATCAATAAATACACATATTATCTCACCTATTAAAGAACAAGATTTTCAGACAAAGTAAACCCAGCATTATGCTTGATGCCTGAAGTGTATCTAAAATGCATTATTCACAAAGGTTAAAAAACAACAGGAGTCTCAAAAACTTACCAGAGGCATTCAAAGCAAAAGAAAGTAGAGGTCCTAATCTTGTTAGAAGACAAAGTAGAATTCATATCAAAGAGTATCACCTGAAATAAAGAGGGACACTTTTTACTGCTAGAGGCTACAGTTTACGACAAAGATGTGATCATTGTTAACTTCTATGCACTCAGTGACAGCATCCATTTTCATAAAGCACAAACTACCAGGGGAAAGAGAAATAGAACAAACATTGAAAATGGAAGACTACCAGTTTTCTCACAGATACAGATAGATTACCGACAAAAACTTCCTGAGGATAGAGGTCTAAAAACTTCATAATGTAGGACTTATAGGTATATATTAAATAATGTAACTTCTTTTTTGGTTGCTTATGAATTATTTATGAAATTGATTGTACAATCAGTAGGCTTCAAAAGAAACTGCACCGAGTTCCAAAGAGCATGTGTGTGTGTCTTTAAGACAAAAAGGCCCTTGCACTTGCATAATAAAAAGAAACAAATTACTAGTCTGAGAAGCACTGAGACCACAGAAAGTGCATGTCTACATCGGATGCTTTGGAGACAAAGGAAAAAGTATTTGCTGATGGGTTTGGTATAGACAATAACGTCAAGAGGAACCAAGGACATGGACTAGATTCTGGGCATCAAGCATAATAAATGGGGGGGGGGTTCAGTTATTGAGGTGGGAGGGACCAGGAACAAGGTTAGTGAGGACACAATTCTATTTTGATCGCGTTAAAAATGAGCTGCTTGTTTGACATCCAGGTGGGCACTGGATACGTTCATCTCCGTCCCCAGCTGCCTGTCAAATGTTCCTTTTGAGCACACCTTGTAATCTTCCTGAAAGGAGGTCTGTTCAACAATTTTGCTCCACCTCATTACTCTCCCAAGACGCTCTAGTGCTGCGATGCTTCATTGTTCTGTGTGTTCCACTGACCTCAGCAGCTGCCCGGCAGCCCCACCCCTTTCTCTCACTCTCTGACTTAGCTGGAGACTCCTTATCCTTTTCCCTCATCAATGGCTCCAACAGAACATAAGAAAAGCACATTTCCAACAAACACAGAGTGTTAGTTCTTGCTAAACAGAGCTCTCTTTCATTTTCAACACCACTTTATCCCAATAAATGTGCAACTGCCTTATCTTTCTAAATTTGGCTTCCAGCAGTTGCTTTTGCATTTACTTGGGAGCCGTAAAGAATCTTGTTACCTGCTGGTATTAGAAACAGGTAAGCTAAGACCGATGTCCTGTTATCACCCAGACCTTAATTTGATAGCTTCTCTGCTTTTCTTGTGACAGAATCAGTTTTGTTTTATATACTTCCTTGATATTTGATCACATTTCACGAAATCCAATACCAGTTCTCAGACCAAGGGTCTGAGAATGTCTGGAAAAGAATCAGATTGGGGGAAAAAAAGGAGTCTGCAGGTCTACTATGCAGGACAGAGGAGTCATGACTCTAGACAATTTTTTAAAAGACTCCGGTAGGTCTTACCTTGGGTCAAAGCACCCGAGTCAATGATAGAGTGAGAGTGGAAATCTAGAAAAAGGGGCAGAGCCAAGTCACCACCACATCTTCCTGCCATCATACATCTTAGACATACCTTAAAAAATCACCTGGGATGGAATCTCTTGACTGTATAGAAGTAACTGGTGTTCTTTGCTTTAAAGATAACATACTTCAGACCCAGACACTTAGCTAAGTGGTGGGGTGGTTAGAATTAGATTCCTGACTCTGGGCATGGTATTTCCTTCTGGGTCCATAATTAGGATTGCCTAAACCGCTGTCATCACTACTTTTGGATCACTGATCTTACAGGTTCTGCACAATAAAAGAAGTGAGGGCAAGAGACCTCTGGTTGGACTAGAGGGAGAGGAAAATTGAAATAGAAAAGAGGAGGGAAAAAATTTATAAGGATTCCTGGGTGGCTTAGTCAGTTAAGCATCAGACTCTTGATCTCAGCTCAGGACTTGATCTCAGGGTTAGGAATTCAAGCCCTGTGTTGAGCTCCATGCTGGGAGTGGAGCCTATTGAAAAAAATATCTATCAGGTATGAATCTATACTGTATTCTGTGGTGTACATTTTGTAGATGCTATCTAATTTAATTATCATACGAATCCAGTTGAGTAGATATATCCCCAGCTCATAGGACAGGAGAAATTAAATAATTTGCCAAGCTACAAAGAAGCTTGTAGAAGTTAGAGAGAAGTTAGACATTTTTCCCCTGTGTGCGGTTTCATTGTGCATAATCGACCCTTTCTGATGACCAGAATTGAATGTTCCTGGATTTTCTCTCCAATTTATGTTTAGTCTAGCATGGAAAGTTTCCAGCCAGAAAATTAATTTAAGTAGCAAGCAAAAACAACTAGCTTAAGAATCAGTTTGAAAGTTTGAATCAATGTAATGCATTTTGGAGCAAAATTGAAATAAATATTAACATATAAGAAATGTTGGACCATATTTTGATTAATTACTTTTTGCAATTAACAATTACTTGGTCAGTTTTAGAAGTCCTGTTGAGATTTTGAATGAACTGACATTAGATCTACATATTAACTCATAAAAATAATCAAGGCGTTTTCAGTGCTCAAGAGCAAGATATGTCCCTCCACTTATTCAAGTTTCCTTTTATATTCCTCAGTAAATTTTGTAGTTTATATATGTCTAGAACATTCCTTTTAAAATTTATTTCTAGCTTTTAAATACATTATTGCTACTGCAAATAGGATTTTCTTGTTATACCTTCCATTCTATTTTTCTTAAAATATGAGAAAGATTTTACATTTTTATATCTGTAACTGTAATCATACTTAGCATGTGATTCTTGTGGGGCATTGGGAGGGTTTATAGAGGAGAAAATAATCATATAACTTGCAAATGATGATAATTTGTCTCCATCACCATATGTCTCTTATTTCTGATTGTTTTCACATAGTTTTGGCTGGAAATACAAAAACAACATTAAATGACTCTGTTGAGATGATTCAGCCTTGTCCTGTTTCTGGACAAGGAACACTTGCAATATATTTTTAAATATGTTTGCTGAATATTAGTTTAAGGTTTTCTCAGTTGGTTTATAGATATTTTTGTACTTATGCAACAATCAGATAATTTTATCTTTTGACTACATGATGAGAACTTTGTAGGTTTTCTGTATCCCATCATCCCTGTATTTCTGAAATGAAGGCAACTGAGTCATGATTAGTCATTTAAAATATTGCTCTAATTATTCTATTTAAGATTTTTTTTAATCATATGAAAGAGCTCTGTTTTCCTTTTTTCACACAGGATTTGAAAGTAATTTTATGTCTCTTTTTTAAATGAATTTGAAACATTTAATCATTTTTATATAGGACAGTTCATAAATTATTTGCTCTAGAGGAGATTAACTACATTAACTTAAAGAGCTTGGAAATTTGGATACCCCTTTTTAAAAATTCCTTTATCAATTCCTGATATCTTCAGGCTTTTTAGTTTATAGATTTTTAAAATTTGCATTTTCCTGGAAAATTACCCATCTCATCAAAATTGTGTGAATCTATTACCAAAATATTGATGATTACACATACTAAATGTGCTCAATCTCCTGCATAGCTAATTTTCATTGCCAATTTACTGTATTTGTCTTTTTCTTATACATACTGAAAGAATTATGTCAATTTTGTTATTTATTGTCCCTTTTCAGTGACTCACCCTTAGGTCTATAAGTTCTGATTTTATGTTTTTCAATATATTAGTTCTCATTTATATTATTATTTTTATATGTTGAATTAAATTGCTAATGTATTTATATTATTTCTTTTAAGTCATAATGGAAACATTTAAAGCTAGGAATTTAATCTTTTTTTAAAGATTGTATTGACTTTTTGAGAGAGAGAGAGAGAGTGATAAAGAGCATAAGCATGAGTAAGGGGAAGGGCAGAGGAAGAGGGAGAAGCAGACTCCCCACAGAGCAGGGAGCCAGACAGGGGACTCAATCCCAGAACTCTGGGATGATGACCTGAGCGGAAGAAGACACTTAACTGACTGAGCCATCCAGGCACCCTCGGAACTTAATTTTTAACTACAAATTAACTACATTATATTTTTTATGTGACTTGTTCTTGCTATTTTTCTTTTTAATTTTGCATTTGCCCCCAAATTCTAGAATATTTTTTATTAAGTATTTTTTAAAGCTTTTATTTATTTATTCGTGAAAGACATAAAAAGAGAGAGAGGCAGAGACACAGAGGGAGAGGGAGAAGCAGGCTCCATGCAGGGAGCCCAACATGGGACTCGATCCCGGGCCTAAAGGATCCCACTCTGGGCTGAAGGCGGCACTAAACTGCTGAGCCACCGGGGCTGCCCCTAGAATATTTTTTAAAAGATTTTATTTATTTATTTATTTGAGAGACAGAGAGGACATGAGTAGGAGGGTGGGGAGGGGCAGAGGGAGAGGGAGTAGCAGACTCCCCACTGAGCAGGGCCTGACCTAAGGCTGGATCCCAGGACCCCGATCATGACCTGAACTGAAGGCACAGGCTTACCTGACTGAGCCACCCAGGTGCCCCACAGGATACCTCTACAAGTATTTCTTCTTGGTGAATTAATTTTATTTACTTAATTTTTAATAAACTCTAAGAAACCTTTTCCATTAAGTTACACAAATGTAATTATTAATCATTAATTATTTATGTATTATTTGTTACTATTTTTAATAATTTTTTATTATTAAAGGCTTATTTAATTTACAATTATTCATAGACTCAGCAATTTGCCTGAAGGGCACAAAGTTAGAAGCAAGCATGCTTACATTATTGTTTCTATTATTTACACAGAACATTGGAGTCAAGTGTGTAAGCTTTGAAGTGTAGCTGACACAGTTCCACCCAGGCCCTACTTTTCTCTTGCTATGGAGGCTTGTGTGTTGCTTAGGATCTCAGGGTCTCAATAACATTTACAAAAAAGGGGCCAATCATACATATAGATACATCTTTAGATGAGATAATGAAAGTAAAGAACTGTACATAATACCTGGCACAAATCAAGACCTCAATATTAATAATAATATTCTTTTTCTTGATTTCTGCCTTAATCAATCAAAAGTTATGAATGATGTGGTAATGTTTTCCCCCAACACATTTTCCTCAATTTCCCCATTTTCTAAGATTCTGTTTTACATATTTCCCAGCATAAATATGGATAATTACTATGTTTTCTCTTTATCAATGCAAATTAAACTGTCTATTGGTAAAATTTGCCTTGAATTCTCTTTTCAGTGATAGTGACATGCCTATCTCTGTTTTGGGGTTTGTTTGTTTTTTTCAATTGAGATAAATTTGGTGTATAACATTGTGTTAGTTGTCCTTAGTTCTGTGGTTCCTTAATACTTCTTTCTTTTAAACTTTTCTGCCATTTTGTTACATTTGTTTTGTTTCTAGATATTATATATTTACATCTTTTTAAAAACATGTTTTCATTAGGTAAATTTTTACCCATTTATAATTAGTATCACAAAAGGTGGTTGACCACAAATTCTGTGCAGTTATATCCCTGTTTTAATGTTCTTTCTTTTGCCTTTTATCTTCCTGGTACAATGTCTCTCTTCCATTATTATTTTGAAAATTATGTTTTCGTAGATTACCTTTGCCTTTATTGAAAAGCTAGTGTTTAGTATTCATGATTAAAAATGTCACAAAGCGGGGTGCCTGGGTAGCTCAGTGGGTTAAGCATCTGCCTTCGGCTCAGGTCATGATACCAGGGTCCTGGGATGGAGCCCCATGTAGGGCTCTTTACTCAGCTGGGAGTCTGCTTCTCCCTCTCCCTCTTCCTCACCCCACCTCTGCCCTGCCTTGTGCTTCTCTCTCTCTCTCAGATAAATTGATAAAATCTTCAAAAAATATGTCACAAAGGAAGTAGCATCCATTCAAACACTGTTATAGAGGGTAAGGAAATTAGTGCACATTTACTTTTAATCAGAACTCTCCTAACACCACAGATTCTGTAATAACGATTTTATATTTAAACATAGATTTCTAGCATTAAATTATTATTTGTATTACATCCTTATACTCCCAAGAATATGTTTTACATTTTTAATGTTTTATAATTATATTAACAATAATTACTTTGTATCAAGAATAAATTTACATGACAAAAAACTCTCCTGGTCTCTAAAGATATTTTCCTACTTTTGAGTTCTTTACATTAATTCTTAATTCTATTAATCAAAATATATGTTTGAGTAACTAAACATTCTATTTTATCTTATCTAAATAAAAATTATAATTGCTTTACATAGAAGTAACATCCCCCCTCAAAATTGCAATTGATTTTGCAAAATTGATCAATCCTGGTCTTTCTAAAGATACTTAAAAAGCTGCTACAAGCATTAGTGTGCAAGTTTTTGCTTAGACATAAATTTTCATCAGTTGGGTAAATACTTAGGAGTGCAATTGCTGGATCATATGTTAAGACTGCTGAGTTTCGTAAGAAACTGGCAAATGTCCTCCACAGTAGTTGTACCATTTCACATGCCAATCAGTAATGAATGAGAGTTCCTATTTTTCAGCATCCTTACCAATTCCGCTATTGTCAGCTTTTATGCATTTTAACTATTCTAATGTGTAATGTTATCTTATTGTTATTTCCCTTATTTATTTTTTTAAATGCACTGGAATATTTATTTTTTTCACAACTTTCTTTTTTCTAGGGCACGCATGGAATCCAGTCATTTTCTTTACGTCTGTATACTTGGCTATATTTTCAATGCAAACCAAGTATTCTTTAGTTGTATCTTCTGATTATTGCTCCTATTCCAATTGTTGTGACTTATTTCTTAAGAAATTCATAATTCTTAAGTTGGATTTCCATTCACTATCTTCCCATTACTATTATCTGTAACATTTTTTTCCTTCCTTCCTCTCTTTCTTTCTTTCTTTCTTTCTTTCTTTCTTTCTTTCTTTCTTTCTTTTCTTTCTTCTTTCTTTCTTTCCTTTTTTTCCCCTGGGGTTTTTTTCTCTACGTAAGACAGCTTCTTAAATTTGGCCCTTAGGCCTCTTACTTGAGATTCTGAATTTTTAATTCTGTCTTTCAATAGAGGCTTTTAATTCAGGTGTTAGATTCGTTTAGCCAGGTTTTTTGTTGTTGTTGTTGTTGTTGTTGTTTTTTTTTTTTTTTTTTATGGCATCCATTCCCTTTTGGATTCCTGTCTCTATTTCATCTCTTCTTTTGTAATGGTTCCATGTCCCTGCTTTCAAAGCTTGTTTTATTCATAAAATCATTTCTATGATATGATTTCCTTCAAGTGTTCAAAATAATGAGAAAAGGATAATCTGGATCTAGTGTTTGCCAACAGTTAGGTTTTATGGTTTAGCTTTCCTTTTGCCTAATTAGTTGTAATTTAAAAACCTCTTTACTTCTTCTTAGAAAACATAAACTATTGATGGGATGTACAAAAATTTTTAATGCCCATGATGCATTGTGGCATTTCCCTCCAGGGGACAATGTAGCAAAGCACCACCACGCTTACCTGTTATTACCTGACTCATTGTTTCCTGAAGGGCATAATCTCTGAAGCTACTTGACTGGAGAAATTCTGGAGTGAGGTGGGAACAAGTCTCACTACTTGAAAATAATAATTTACTGTAACAGAGAGGTTGATTTCCTATATTTGGATAATAAAGGTCTGGGTTTCTGATCCACAGGCAAAGATTGCTAGTGAGAAATTTTATATTTTATACTTCAGGCAAGAATATTTGCCTTCCCTTAGGTGAAAAACCATATGCCAATGTCTCTTTCATATTCTAATTCTCATTTCTGTTTCATATGTTTTTAATTAATGAAAATGCTCCCTATGGTCAGGCAATATGTTGACTGTCAGCCTTAGTCTTAGATATAGTTACAAATTATAACTTCCTGAATTCCCACAGGTATTCCATTGGGAACTGGGCAAAACTGAATTTGAGAAAGCTAGCCAAATGCTATCACATAATGGTTTTAAAAAAAGACATTTCAATAGAAATATAAGATATTCTTTACACATATCTCTTATAAGGTAGATAGTGCTTGCAAAACACAGAAGAAAAATTTAAAGATTCACAGCAGGTCATAAATAAATTATGTCTGCAGTGATTGTATTTAATAAATGAAATTTGCAATATATAGTATTAGTCAAATAAAATGTCTGAGATGCAGGTATTAATCCAGTACTGTATGAGCATTGTTATGGTTTGCTCAGGGACTGAAACAGGGATTCTGAGATGCATAAGGAGGAACAGAAAATAACTGAATGAATAGTAGCAATAAATAGTAATACAGAAATTATAAAGAAGTGCTTTTTTAAAAGATTTTATTTATTTATTCATGAGAGACACAGGGAGAAAGAGGCAGAGACATAGGCAGAGGGAGAAGCAGGCTCCTTGTGAGGAGCTTGATGTGGGACTTGATTCCAGGACCCCGGGATCACGACCTGAGCCGAAGGCAGACGCTCAACCACTGAGCCACCCAAGTGTCTCTATAAAGAGGGACTTAAAGCCAAAAATTAGAGGTCTCTAATAACCTCCCTTCATTCATAGGAATTATTGGGAAATAAGAAAATAATCTTTAATCTATATTTTATAGCTTTATACAGGTATAATTTTCATACAATAAAATTCACCCATTTTACATGCACAGTTTGGACACTTTTGGGAAATATACATGGTCATGCAACTACCAGCATTCTCAAGCTTAATAACATTTCCATCATCCCCTCCCAAATGCTCCCTGCTCCTCCTGGCAGTCGGTCAAGGCCTCTGGGGACCCCTGGTCAGCTTCTGGTCACTATTGCTTCTCCTTTTCTAGAATATCATATAAATGGACCCATACTGAACATAGGCTTCTGTGACTGGTTTCTTTCCCTCGGCATGATGCTTCTTAGCCATATCTCTATCGTTAGGATTTCAGTAGTTTGTAGTAGGTCTTTCTTTATCACTGAGCAATATGCATTTTATGGATATCTCACATTCCGTCTATTCATTCAGCAGTTCATGGACATGTGTGCTCCTTACAGTTTGGGGTGTGAATAACATTGCTATAAATATTTGTATAAAGTTGATCAGCAGACAAGGATTTTCATTTCTCTTGGGTAGTGAAATTGTTGGGTCATGTAGTAAGTTTATATTCTACTTTTTAAGAAACTGCCAACATGTTTTCCAAAGTAGCTGCACTGCTTTGCAATCCAACTAACAATGCAGTTGGCTTACTGTTGCCCCATGACTTGCCAAAGCTTGATATCATCAGTCTTTTTAGTTTTAGCAATCCTAAATGTGAGAAACATTCGAAGGCAAAGCATGTTTGCATGTCCTTCCAAGCTTGCTGGGTCCTCTGGAGTCTCACATATACATGCATAGTCTAGCAATCCTCCAGGTATGCATGGAAACTTTAGCATCTGTTCCTCGACAGATCTCCTGGTTCTAGCTCTCAAAATCTTTCTGTATTCTTCCTGAATTCTTAGCTGTCCTGCAACCTACTCCAAAGTAAATCAAATTTCTTTGTCTGGTGAAGTTATAGGTTTTAACTACCCAAGCATAGAAGGGGCGGAAATGGTCACGTTGCAAGAAGGCCACCATAACTCACCATTATTTACCAATGGAGCGTCAATTATTCCTGAGTAAACCTTTTCAAGTTGTTGATTGCCTTTGGTCAATTTCCTATGCCCGGACATTTTTGTTTTAACTAATGTTATCCAGTTTGTATTTGTTTTTTTGTTTTGTTTTGTTTTGTTTTGTTTTGGAGGGAGAGAATCTCTCCCTCTACCCAGTCCCCAACTGGGCTACTCTCAGAAGTAAGGCCATTTAGTCCATTTCTGTGAAATGGGAAATAGTTGGTAACACTCATGCCCCTAAGCTATGCAAAGTGCCATATCTACCCCAGCCATGCTGTGTAGGCTAGGAAAGAATGATGGCTGAGGCTAGAGAAGTAACAGAATTGGGAGTTTTCAGGGGCATGACCACTGGTTTGTTCACACCTGGTCAGAGAAGAGAGTAGAGAAGGACAAATCAGAGCAAGAGTGAGTTTTATCATGAGCTTGGGCGAAGAGTCAAGAAGAGTATGAAGAATAAAAATGATGAATAATTTAGTCATCTGTGGATGTATAACATGTTATTTTAAAGATAATAGCAGCCCATTCCTCCTTCTCCTCAGTTATGATTCTAATATAAAAGAAAATGACCGAAATTAAAATTAAGAATAAAAGGAAGTTTCTTTGTTAAATATTTTTTTTTCTTTGTTAAATATTTAAACAGGCCAGAGGGAGAAGTTATAACATTTGCTTTCTCTTTTAGTACATTCAAAGTCAAAAAAAAAAAAAAAAACTTTCTGGCTTGGAGGACTGAAATAAAAATAAGATAAGCCTGATAAATACTTGATACTATCTCCAGGTGTAAAAGACTATAAATTATATTTGGGTGATAAATTGTGATAGGCTTCTGGATAGTAGTGCAGCGGCAATTGCTTATCACTTATCGCTGTTTCTAAGTATACAAGGTACTGCTGTGATAGTTATTGCATTATTTCCTACCCTCTCTTAATTGATTAGTATAAACACACATTCCGTGCTAAACTTATTTGGTTACTCAGGACCACAAGAGAGTATTATACGGCCAGAACATGGGTTTTGTGGGGGAAAAAATTGTGTGTAGACAAAACCTTATTATTATCACTACTTCTGTTATTATCTGCCGACTACCTCTTTTAGACTCTAGTCACTGTATCCTCCGCCTTTCATAAAATCACCTGTACCTCTGAGATAAAGGAGTCTACATGAATAGCTTACAAATGGGCAAATGACTATGTACCCTGAGTATTCTCAGAAGGGTAAATGTTGTACGTGGCTCTGACAAAGAGAGGAAAATTATACGTGCAACACAAAATTGTCCTGATAATAGCAACAAGGAAATCTAAACGCAGCCATTCTAAATGGAGCAGAATGACAACTCGCCCACCACGTTTCTGCCGGGTTTTGCTGATTAAAGCTCAGATTTTATTTTCTCATTTGTGTTTAAACCAATTTTTCATTTAGTTATGTTAATAATAATTACTATTATATTAATATCTCCCAGCGCTTTATACATTTTGAAACATTTTCACTTGATGTATTCGATCACAACAACTCTGCTATTTTCCTCATCATACAGATGGCTTTCGGAGGAGTGAAGTAAGAAAATCGGTGAGTGGCTCTATTAGTCATAATTCTATCCAGTGGGGAACCCAGAATTTGCACTGGGGAATTTTTTTTTAAGTCACATCAAATACATATTTTTCCCATCTTGCATAGTGGTGCGATCGATCTCTGGAGAAGACATCATTTCTTTTGTAATCAGAAAAATGGGGGCATCTGTGTGGCTCAGTTAAGTGTCTACCTTCGGCTCAGGCCCTGATCCCAGGGTCCTGGGATGGAGCCCTGTGTAGGGCTCCTTGCTCAGCAGGGAGCCTGCTTCTCCCTGCCCCTCTGCCCCTCTCCCTGCATGTGCATGTTCCATCTCTTTCTCAAATAAATAAATACAAATAAAATATATAATCAGAAAAATGGAGGCATTCAGAATCATCAATGAGAGTCATCTTTTTTTTTTTTTTTTTTTTTATTGTGTTGTTAGATGCAGAAATCCTGGCAAAAAAACAATTCATCCAAAGATTAAGTGCAGGGTAAACATCCACAGTGAGGGAAGGTAATTTAGAAAACTCACAAACTTTTCATTTGTTTCTGCAGTACTTTATCTGTACCTATTTGACACCTTTACCCAAGTCTATTTTGGTCATAATTTTCACTCCAGATATGTTGATATTCCTACTGAATTATAAAATTGCCAAAGGCAGAGTTTATGTTATGAATTGTACACAGCGCTTTACCATAATGCCTCACACAGTATAATTCACAAGAATTGTTTGTTAAATGAATTAATTATACAACCCGGTTCTTGTTGGTTTTTTTTTTTTTTTTGTATTATAATTAGATTTCTTTGGTCTATAAACAGGAGCTATCGGTTTGGATGAGCTAAGACGGAACCATAAAAACTGAAGAACATGTGATAATGAACCAGTGTAGATGATGTGTGGGGAAAAATTAGCGATATCAGGGAAAGGAATGAAAAAGCAAGTCGGGGAGAACTGGGAATTAGCAAGAGGAAGGATAGTCAGTCCAGAAAAGGCTGGTAAAAAAACACTGATTGGACTTGACCATGTCTGCCTTTAATGGAGTTTAAGTGAAATTTCATCCTGAAACCACTCCAGACTCCTACCTTCCTGTCCACTAAGCTTTTGAATAATTCATCTTTATAAGGAGAGGGGAATGATAATGGACACAGCAGCAAGCTTTTGAATAAGAACAGGTGGATTTGTAGTGACACTGTCACATTATTCTACAAAAACACTGAATGCCAAAACCCCTGGTTTTGTCAGCTACACTCATTTTCCCATCTCCTTCTGCTGGGTAACAGGGCATCCCTTTCTTCAGCCTTACTCCCCATGGTAAAATATCTTTCCTGGACGAGTCCACGGAATAAGCACCCTTATAAGGTTCATCCTAGCTTCCTCCCTGGAAGTTTCTAAATTAGAGGTGGGGGGACTACTGGCAGCTCCGTTTCAGGGCCCTTCTCAAAACTGGTTTGAATCAGAGTCCCAAAGAGAATGAAATTTTGGCTGGGTTTAGGTTCAGTTCAAAAGATATTTTGAATGCTGATTCAGTAGCTATAAAAATAGATTTGTTCCAGCTCAAACTGGTTTACTATTTTTGTTAAAAAGTTTTAAATAATTGAGGGGAGGAAATGAACGTTTGGGTTTATAAAGAAGCTTTCAGACAAGGCCAGGAGCGCAAGTGGCTTTTATGTACAGGGGGCATCAACCCCTTGATGGGAACACAGACTTCTAGAAAAGGGAGAACGCGAATGAGACCAAGCACACTGTTTTGCAGACTTGTGGTGCTCCCCACGGACCCTAGGAGGGAGTGGAGAAAGCTGGCCAAATTAGCTGGCAGAAGATGCCAAAGCCAAATGGGGAATTTTAAAAGTAGAAAAGACTTTTAATCAGGAGGCCGTACCCTGAGGGAGATCAAAAGCCCGTTAGATACAACTGTTATGAGGGAACTGAGTGCTAAAAGGGCCATTTGGATAATTAAAGCCTCATATATGACTTTTATTGCCTCTACCCTCAGATGCCTCTGGAGAGAACAAAGTCCCCGTCTGTGTAGATGGAGATATGAGCAGGAATCCTGGTACGGAGCCCACACTACTGACAGCAATGAGGTCTGAAGGCTACCGATGACAGGTTGGCCACCAGTTATATCCCAGAGCTTAGAGCCTGGCAGCCGGTCCCCCATATTCCACCTGAAGATAGGTGTGTGTGTGTGTGTGTGTGTGTGTGTGTGTGCGCACTTGGCTGGCCTGCACAGTGGTTAAGATTCTCATGATGTAGTGGTGGGGGGGCAATCCAGTTCTATGACTTCCCTTGGAAAACCAGACCTGGAAGCTCTGGCTTTTTTTTTAAATTAATTAATTAATTAATTAATTAATTTATTCACGAGACACACACACAGAGACAGAGGCAGAGACACAGGTAGAGGGAGAAGCAGGCTCCCTGCAGGGAGCCCGACGTGGGACTCAATCCCAGGTCTCCAGGATCAGGCTCTAAGCTGAAGACGGTGCCAAACCGCTGAGCCACCCGGGCTGCCCAAGCTCTGGCTTTAAATTTCCTCATAGCAGCATCTGTCTCCTTTAGCCAGGTCACCATAAGCTCAGGGCTTGCATTATTGCTTTATTTTTTTGATTTAACTGTTTAAAATTAATTCGTTAATTTATTAATTATTATTGGAGTAGAGTTGACACGCAGTGTCACATTAGTGTCAGGTGTCCAACATAGTGATTTGACGACTCCCCACTTTATGCTGTGCTCACCACAAGCGCGGCTACTATCTTTCACCACACAGCGCTGTTACAACACCATGGACTATATTCCCTAGGCTGTGCCTTTTATTCTGGTGACATATTCATTCCATAACTGGAAGCCTCTATCTCCCCTGCCCTACTGATGCTCATTTTTAAAAATAATAGTCTTCATTTGCTTGTCCATATAAAGATAGAAAACTAAACAATTGAAAATTAAACAAAACTGAACATACAATTTTTCCTACATGTGGTCCCTGTCACCTATTTGCATTACCTGCTTCATCTTTGCTGCAATTTTGATTTGGTCACTCTTTTTTTTTTTAAGATTTATTTGTTATTTCAGAGATCGAGAGAGAGAGAGAAAGAGAGAGAGAGAGAGAGCTTTCTAGTGGTGGGGAAGGGGCAGAGGGAGAGGGAGAGAGACTCTCTAGCAGACTCTCTGCAGAGCATAGACCCAACACAGGGCTCGATCTCATGACCCTGAGAGTGTCATCTGAGCTGAAATCAAGAGACAGCTGTTGAACTGACTGAGCCACCCAGGTGCCTCTGATTTGGTCACTCTCCATAGAGAAAATGTTCAGCCAAGAACTTGTTGAGATTGTATTGAACATACCAATAAATAAAACCTGATGTTATTTTTTTCATATATTTTTGCCAGAAAATGGATTGTTACTTTTCTTTTTGGTTGCTCTATATGAGATCATAGTGTGATGGCAAAGAAGAAAAGAGGGGTTCGAGGCAGGTGGCCTCGGCTAAAACTCCAGCTCTGTCAATAATTCCGGGTGCACTGAAGGCTCTAGAGTCACATTCTGGTCACAGCCTCCTCATCCCTAAAAATAGGTGTAATAAAATCTATCACACAGTGAGCCTCTCAGGATTAAGTAAGAGCATTGCACAAAGCTCCTAACACATAATAACTGCTCAATAAATGACCAATTAATCATTAAATTTTATATTCCAGCTCCAGATTTAATCAAGATTTGAGGGCAATAAAATCAGGCAACCTGAAGGAAGTTGGGTGGAAATGGGCTGCAGAGTATAGAGAATGTAAGAGAAATGAGGTCACTCTTTGAGAGGCTAACTATAAAATCAAAATAATGAACTTGAGTAAAGGTCCGCAAACTTTTTCTCTGAACCACCATCGTAAATATTTTGGGCTTTGCAGACTATGAGGTCAGCATCGCAGCTACACAACTCTGTCATTGGAGCATGGAAACGGGCATAGACCAAAACATAAAATGAATGAGCGTGCATGTGTTCCAATAAAACTTTGTTTATGGACATTCAAATTTGAATTTCATATCATTTTCACATGTCACAAAATATAATTATTCTTTTGTTTTTTTTTTTTTTCTCCAGCCATTTAACGAAATACAAAACTACTCTTAGTTCTCAGGCAATACAAAGTCACATGGCAGCCTGAATTTGGCCTATGGGCCATAGTTTGCCAACCCCTGCCTTAGAACAGGAGCATGAAAAGGCATTGAGAAAATATTCTAGTTCACAGAGATAGGACTAACTTAAATTAACTTTATATCCAAATAATCAGAAGCAAATAGAAAGTCACAGAAGCAAATTTTGGCAGAGTAAATCCTATAAACGTCTGCCTGACCCAAAGCCCATCTGGAAAAACTGGCCCCATCTGGAAATGGATGTGTTGGGCTAATGTGGTCTGATGCTAATCAACAGCCAAACTACTTTCACTCACCAAGTCATCTTAATTTTTATTTGGCTTTTTTTTTTCTACAGAGTTGCCTATAGGGAGAGAATGTACTGGTCAGGCTGACACAAATATCTGTTTTGTTTGACAGTTCTTTCTTATTGCAAATGGATACATTGTGATCTTAATTTGCTCATCAGACTTCTGTAAATGTCTTCCTCGCCCCCCCAAGCCTGAATCAGCATTTCCAAATCCAATTAACTTGGGGCTATATATGAGAGTGTTTTTATGAGCCCATGTGGCTGAGGGCCAGTTCCTCAACACTCATTAATTTATGAAGATAATTTCACTTTAAAGGGCCTTTCGATCTGGCCAGGCAGCCTTCCGTGTAAGCACCACACTCACGCTGTGCTACATGTTCTCCATCACAACTTCACTCTTTTCAGAAGGTTAGTGTGGTGATTCATTGAATTATTGCAAGTAAAGTAATAATGGCATATAGGAAGTGCTCAATTAGTATTTGCTATTATGATGATCATGACTTTGATTATTGACAGTTGCTGTCACTTTACCCTTATAGCTTAATTATACCCACTAATAGACCTCACTGCTTTTTTACATCCCTGATATTAAAATATTATAATTCATTTGATATGGGTTGCTGAGATAGAGGGAATTACAATAGACTGTCTCCGATTCCTGAATTTAAAACTACTCTGAAACAGTTCATCTTTCTATACGGTGTTAAAAGAGCTTTCTACTTAAATCAAGGTCACATGTAGAAGAAAGAGAAAGAGGGTCTCAAATGCATTGAGTGCTTACTCTCTTCCAGAACCACCAGGCACTGACTGCCACATCCATTCCTGTTCGTGGGAGTCCTGTAGGTGGTTATAATTATTCCCTCTGTACCAACAAGGAAGAGGATTGCTCAACAAAGTGAAATCCTGTTTTTAAGGTCATAAAGCTGGGATGGTGTGGCTCCAGGGTTTGAGTGAGAGTCTTTATTTCCATCTTTTTTTTTTTTTAATTTACTTGAGAGAAAATGAGATAGAGGATTAGAGGGAGAGCACAGAGGGAGAGGGAGAAGGAGAAGCAGGCTCCCCGCTGAGCAGAGACCCTGATAAGAGGCTTGATCGCAGGACCCTGAGATCATGACCTGAGCCAAAGGCAGACACTTAACTGACTGAGCCACCCAGGGGCCCCTTCCATCTTCTTTTTAGCAGTATAGTTCCATTTATACACACACCCTGAGTGCTACAGTTGTCATCTAACTCACAACTAAACATGCTATGAATTTTACCACACAATGCTATAATTTTGATCTAAGCTCCCATGTCCTTTTAAAAAATTAACAAAGGGAAAAGATAATGTTTGTATTTAATGCTCACGTAGCTACCTTTTCCGATATGAATCTGAAGCTTCTTGACTGCAAACTTGAAGGCTGTCTGCTGCATGATGACAAGCAACTCTATCAGGTTCTCAAGCTCTGGGTTTCTCCTCGTTGATGCTTTGGGTAAAGGATTAGTCCTCTACAGGAGAGGATGTAGAAAGGGCCAAAGAAAGAATATACCGCCCCACAACTTTAAGCCAATAGCGGTAATAACTAATAAATACTTAGGGTTTATGATGTGCCAAGATTCCACCCAGAACTTTCCATGTACTTCTCATTTAACTGTATCACATTAAAAAGAAGGAGGGACTATTATTAGTTCCATTTTGTAAATGAGGAACAGGGTCAGTGAGGCAACTTGCTCAATATAAAGGAGCTGTCTAGAGTCTAGTGAGATTAAAATACAGCCCTATTTGACCCCAGAGCCTATATTTTCACCAAGACGTCTCCTGATAGTTTGTATTCCGTGTTTATAATTATAATTATTACATTACTATCTACTTATTCAAATCAATGAATACAAGTGTCACCTTACAATATCCTAAACAATGTTCTAAAATTACCATATATTCATAAACATAACATGATATCAATTATAAGGTGACTTCTATTTTCTTCTGAAAGAAAGATTCCCTCAGGGGTGCCTGTGTGGCTCAGTGGGTTAGACATCTGACTTCAGCTCAGGTCATGATCTCAGGGTTCTGGGACCAAGCCTCACTGGGGCTCCCTGCTCAGCGAGGAGTCTGCTTCTCCCTTGCCCACTGCCCTCCCCCATCCCCCATTCATATTCTCTCTCTCTCTCTCAAATAAATAAATGAAATCCTTAAAAAATATGTTTTGCCAATTGTTCTAGTAATTTTTTTTAAAGATTTTATTTCTTTATTTGAGAGACAGAGAGTATGAGTGAGGAGGAGAGGGAGAAGGAGAGGAAGATTTTCCACTGAGCAGGGAGCCCGATGTGGGGCTAGATCCCAGGACCTGATCAAGACCTGAGCCAAAAGCAGGTGCTTAACCAACTGAGCCACCCAGGTACCCAGTAATAATGTTTTTATAACAGAAGGATCTAGTTCAGAATCACACCTGTCTGTTTTGTCTCCTTCAATATGGAGATGTTTCTTGGCCTTTCCTTGCCTTTTTGGTTTATAAGCCAATCTATTTTGTAAATTTCTTCAATTTGAGTGGTGATTCCTTGTGATTACATTCAAGCTTTGTAATGTTGGAAGGATCATCACAGAAGTAATGCCGTGCTCTTCTCAATGCTTTCTATCAGACAGCAAATTATTTCCATTTGTCCTATTATTAATCATGTTCCTTTGATCCCTTTCTTGAGGTTACATATGCCAGACTTCTTCATGGTAATGTTATTCCTTCTCTCTTTTCCAATTAAGTATTTCTGGGGGAAGGCACTTTGAATATAACAATATCTCATTTTCATCAAATCTTAAATCTATTCGCCTATTTATATCTATATGGATTTATGGTTTCCAATTTTGTATTTATTATTAAATGGGTTATAACACTTTATTATTTTCATTTATTTATTAAAGATTGATTGATTTGACAGAGAGAGAATGAGAGAGCACAAACAGGGGGAGCAGAAGGGGGAGAAGCAGGCTTCCTGCTGAGCAAGGATCCTGACATGGGGCTTAATCCCAGGACTCTGGAATCATGACCTGAGCCTAAGGCAGACGCTTAACCAAGTGAGCCACTCAGGTGCCCCTATTATTTTTACTTATTTTGATATTCCAATTGTTCTTGATTAGGCCAGTAGGAGCTCATTCAAACTAACTTTTCTGTCCTTCACAGTTGTCACCATCATTCTTTGAATGCTTCTTTGTTTTCTAGCCCAAGATGTTCCAAGGTTCTAACTGTATTTTCCCTATCCAGCCATGCCCATCTAATTCAAAATCCACTTTTCCTATTAATTCTTCCTGCACCCTCTTTTCTGCTGCTCTTGGAATCTGACTCCCTTTTTATCATAGTCCATTTCCAGGTGCTTGGTAAAACACAGATTGCTGGACCACCTCCTGGTTTCCAATTCAGGAGGTCTACAGTAGAACCCCAGAACTGCATTTCAAGCAACTTCCCAGGTGTTTCTGCTGCTGCTCTGGAAACCCCACTCAGAATCACCACAGAAGAGGCATACTCATACATGGAAAGAGCATGGGCTTACAGTCAGAAGTTTGAGCCTCGTGCTGCCACTTGCTGCTAGTATGACTGGGTATTCTGGGCCCAATTAGCTCATCTATAAATGGAATTAATCCTTACAGGATTAAATGGAGGCTCAAAGAAGGTAATACATAAAAATGCCTCAAGTGAGTGCTCTACATATAGTAGAAACTCAGTTATTATTAGCTCCACAAACCAAATGCAGTCCATGCTACTGATGAAGGCAATTTTCTGACTTCTGTGTTGTGTGGCTATGGAACTTTAGTCCTTGAAGGAATCAGTGGATGGATTATCTCCTTTATAGCCAAGACACTGAGAGGCAGTGCACTCAACCTGCTTAGAAGGCTCCCTGCTGTTTCATCTGCTTGTAAGCTGGTCATTGCAAGTTTGCTTCTCCAGAAGGTCCTAAAGTGTTCCTCTGGGTTTATTTTCCAGTGGTTTCCAATACTAACAATGATAATGATAATAATCATCATTTTTCTGACAGGGGAGTAGAGATATGATCTGCAGGGTACTTTACATGGGTAATAGTGCTTAAATCTAATAATGAGCCTGCAGTAAAGGTATTATTATCTCTTATTTCCTAGATGAGAAAATTGAGGTGCAGAGAGGTTAAGTGACTTTCTCATGCTCCCAAAGCTGGTATCAAACGGCTGTCATCTAACCCCTTTGTGTCCAAAAATGAGCCATGCTGGGCACAAACTCAGATGACAGCAGCTACGTTCAAGAACACTGCAACACACATCCCCATTCCCTTTTTCCACTGTCAAAGTGATACGGAATGCAAGTAAAAAGTTATAATAAAATTAAACAAAATAGATTAAGACAATGTTACCTAATTCTCTACACACAAATAAGAATCCCTGTGGCCAAAACAGGATGGTCTCTGGGTCACAAGGAAGTTTTTCAGACAAGTCTAATCAGGACATGCTATTTGGACCTCTGGCTTTTGAGTATTTTTTTCTGTGTCAGAATGCCCTTTCCCCCTTCCTTGTACTTTCATGGTTTCACAAACTCCTTCACAGTCCCCAAGAACCCAGCTCATACATAGTATCTTCTATTAAGACTTTCTTAATCCCCCTAGACAGAGGTTAACATCCCTTCTCTGTGTTCCCATGGTCCCTGTGTTCTGTGGGAGCTGAAGCAAAGATTTATTTATTACTTCTTTCTTAACCTGATGGTGGTGGAGTGTCCATGAAGTGCATATTTGATGGTGTTTCCTTTGGGAACCTGCCTTTTCTCAAGTCAACCATCTGGTTTGGGGAAGACCTATCCACTCTCAGCTCTGCAGATGGCTGGAGAGTTTTTTTGTTTTGTTTTGTTTGTTTGTTTGTTTGTTTTTTAAGAATCAGTGTATCCTATAACTAGGCACCATGTTTGATCCTGGAAGGACGGGTGGTCCAGTTCAGGTCAACAAGACACAGGAATGCTAGCAGCATCTAGAAGTCATAGAATCTTCCTTGATCTTTTGGGACAGCCAATGAAAAAGATAAGTCTCTTCCTTGGGAGTTTCAACCCTCTTAGGTAATCTCTTGAAACTCCTCCAGACACTTTAGACTTCACATCTGCCCAGCAGAAGCCACCAGTCTCCAACTTTGCTTGTCCTCCTATCTTTCCTGTGCTTGTGAGCAACACCCAGATCATCCAGGTGCCCTGGACCCTGCTAGTTATCATGGGCTCCTACCTCTCCCTCGCCCATAACTACTGAAGCAATCTTGCCATTTTCTCCCTCCTAAATATTACTATAATTTCCCACCTTATTTTTTGAATCCACACTTTGGGGCTTTTCCACATCTTGCTAGGACTATTTCAGCTCTTCCTAGTTGATCTCCCTCCCTCCAGCTTGACTCCATTCAATCACACCTCAATATTGCTTCCAGGTTCAAATCTGACTACAATACACTGCAGCCCAGAATATTTCTGTGGGTCTCCATCAGATCTAGGCTAAATCTCAGCTTCCTTAAAATGGCATGCAATTCTCTTCCTGATCTGACCTTTTCTTACTTCTACAGTCCCCACTTTGCCCATGTCCTAATAATTTACTCAAGCAATATTGAATCTATAACGTATTCTCTCCTGTCTCAATGTCTACTCTACCCTTGCTGAGCCTTCCGTCTTTAATGTCCTCTTCCCCATGTCTATCTGGCTGACATATTCTCTTTTTGCCAAAACTCAAAATCAAGTGATGCATTAGCTTTTCTGTGAGTCCTTCCTTGATGCTGCAGGCAAATGTGGGGGTCTCTTCCTGCCCACCATACAGGTTGATTACAACCGTGAGTATTCCTAAGTCTTTCTGCCTATTAAAGTCACTTTTCCTTTCTAGTCACCACCTAATGTCTAACATTCCCTGCAGATGAACCATCATTCATATTTCAACAGTTGGCTCTGCATATTGTGGACATTTCTCCCACCATCCTCATGGTTGTCATCAGATGATATTTGGTTGTCCTCCCTCCTTTTGTAAAGATATTAAGGGATAGAGTACAGTCTTGTCTTCCATCTCAACATTTGTTTTTATTCTTAGAGATGCTAAGGTCAATGTGGGTGACCCAGCTCATTCCCTATCACTATATATATATATATATATATATATATATATATATATATATATATATTTCCATCCCTTTACTTTAGCCACACAATTCTAAGGGCACACCCTGGACCCGTTATCCATACAAGCTAAGCCACTTCTGAAATTGTAAATGCTTAACCTTAATTTCTAACCACAACCTTGTAGCCTCTGGCTCACTTGTTCAAATTGCACAATACCCAGTTCACCACACCCTTAATATTGGGCTTCACAGTGCATGTACCTGGGCAGATGCATAAGTAAATGTATTGGACTATGGAAAGAAAATATTAGGACCTCTGTTTATTTTTAACTCATCTTTTTTGCATATGTTTTATCACATACATGATATACTCGTAGAATAATTCATTAGGTTACTTTTATGCACGCAAATAAGAGCCTGAACTCTGCAGCGACTCTGTGAAGTCAAAGCCTGTGGCATCTACTAAATGTGTGACCTTGGGAAAAGTTACCTAACCAATCCATGCCTAGTTTCCTTATTTGTAAAATTATATAGTTACAGTTTTTACTTCATGGAGTTACGATGAAGTTTACAAAGCTCAAGAGAGTTCATGTGTAAAGCACTTAGCTCAGTATTGGAACATAGTAAGTATATCTAAATGCTAAACAAGAAAATACCCATACATGTATGAAGGATATCTACTCGAAATGTTTTCACTCATATAGGAGGACCTATTTATAAAGTTTGAAGGCAACTTCTCTTATCTATTAGTTTTTAATAAATTCTTTTTATTGAAGTATAATTGAAATACAATATCTTGTTAGTTTCAAGTATACATCATAGTGATTTGATATTTTTATACACTATGAAATGATCCAGTTACCACCAGTCACCATGAAGAGTATTATAATACTATTGACTATATTCCCTATATTGTACTGGATGGTTCCATGACTTGTTTATTTTAAAACTGGAAGTTTATTATTATCTATATCCCTTTTTTTAAGTTTACTTATTTATTTGAGAGAGAGAGAGAGCACAAGTAGGAGGGACAGAAAGAGAGGAAGAGAGCATCTCAAGCAAACTCTGTGCTGAGCGCAGAGCCCAATGTGGCGCTTGATCTCATGACCCTGAAATCACGATTTGAACTGAAACCAAGAGTTGGAAGCCCAACACTTGCACCACCCAGGCACTCCATTCTTACCTATTTTTATCACCATTGTCTTTTGCCAAAAATTTTCACCTCATTTTCTTCCATATCCAGTTGAGATTACACAACTCTGAACTCTCTACTTACCACCTCCCATCCTACTTCCCTTTACAAATCCAAAAATCTGGATAAACTTAAAAAACTGTCACTGGTGGAATTGTCCCCTAGAGGCCAGTATTACCAGAGAAAAATCACGTGGTATGCAGGCTGTTGTCTCCACATTGATGATTACTAGCTCCAGATAGAATTTTTGCCCTAAATAAGTGTCCACTCAGTTCTTGGTGATCTGCCTCTTGCTTGTTCATTACTGACTTTCACATCTCTTTCTTTTTACACTTCTCAACCTTTCTCTCCCTATTGTACTTTCAGCTTGCGTAATCTACCTCTTTTTTTCACTGAAAAACAAAACAAAACAAAAAAACCCATGAACTATCCAAAGGAGATCTCATTGTACAATGAGCAGGTCTAGAGAGCTAGCGTATCTTCCACAGTTTCCCCTTCTTCCCAGTTTTTAGGGAGGCAGAGCTCTTCCTCAACTCACACTTGGGGTCTCCCCTGCTACCCCAAAACATTTTTTGTTCCTTCAGTGCCTCCCTCTTTTTCCTTATACCACTGACCTCCCTACTGGACAATACTCTTCCAGTGTCCAAATAGGCTTTGATACTTCCCATCTTAGAAACAAAAAAGGAAAGAAATAATAAAAAAAAATTCTCACAGTTTCACAGTACCATTCAGCTATTGTGCCATTTCTCGGATCCCCTTCATACACCAAATTTCTAGAACACCATCTCTCTGTCTCCTTCTATTTATTCTTCCAACAGCTCTATTCTGAATTTTGTTTGTGACTATATTGAAACTGCTTTTTTCTTAGATCACCGAGCTCTTCAGAGGAAATGCATGTTTTCCTGTTCTCTTCATCTATCACCCCCCAGCAGGATCTACATGAGCAATAACCCCTTGGGCTTCAACCCTTCTCTCCCACTCTCTCAAGTCATATTCCTGATTTTCCTCAGACCTCTCTCACTGATTCTTCCCTCTTTTTTCCTGGGGCCTTTACCTTTGCCTAACCTTCAAATATTGGAGAATCCAAGTCTTTCCAGGTGTCAATTCATTTTTCAGTCTCTCTCTCCCGACCACCCACTGTCCAGGATACTGCATCCATTCCCTGGGGCTATAAATACTGTCACTACCTTCTTGACTTCTACATTTATTCTCTTCTTGGAGCTTTATTCTTAGACATCCACTTGTCTACTTGATATCGCTTCTTGAATTTATTATAATCACCACATATTTAATATGTTCTAAAGGAGACTTCTAATTTTGTCTTACCTGGAGTAAATCACCATCACCTTTAATTGACCACTATTGTAAATCATAATTGCTTTCTCTGCTTCCTTTTTTGCCCATTTTTACCCAATCCATTCTTCAAACAGCAGTGAGAGTGATCTTCTAAAAAGAGCATGAATGGATTAAAACCATCTGGCTCCTCACTGAATTTCAAATAAAAGCTGCATTTCCTTTGTCAGCCTGCAAGACCTCTACATGCCCTTGCCTCTGCCCATCTCTTCAGCCTAAGTTTGTGCCTTTCTTCCCCTTGGGCACCAAGGTGCAACCACATGGATCCCCAAACATGCTAAGTTTTATCCAGCCTGAAGGCTTCCGTGTGCATAGCTGTAGCCTAGGACTGAGCTGCACCTCCCGACCTTGCAGTGTGGCCCCTCCCTCTCATCCTTCTGTCCTGGTGCACATATCACTACCTTGGGGATGACATCTCCTATCTCCGTGAATCACAACTGTTCCCCCACCTCTTTATTCTCCATTCCAACTTCCTGTTTGTTTCCTCCTTTATAATTTCTGCTTTATTGTTTATTATCTGTCTCCTAGACTGACACACATCACTGTGCAGTACACTCAAAGCTGAGCACAATAGGAACCAGTAGGGTCTCACACTTTGAGGCCAAATACTTACTCCAGAGCTTCAGTATCTGCTATCTGTGGAAATTCAACAACATATTTAACATCTCCATGCCTTAGTTTCTGCATCTGGAAATTAAAATGGCAGTATGAGGATTAAGCAAGCTAACATATTTAGAGCATTTAGAACCATGTTTGGTACACAGTGATCAGTACTACTACTACTAAATCTGCTGCTATTACTACTGATGATGATGATGATGATGATCCTGTTATTCAGTAAGATTCAGTAAGATTGCTAAGTGAATGAATAAGTGAATACAAACTCAGATTTATATTATTGTACAATTACAATGTACCAGACACCACAGCACTTGTCACATATGCTTTGTTTAAAAAGTTTTATTCTCACAATTTATTATTTTTATCTATTTTTTTAGATTTTATTTATTTATTCATGAGAGACACAGAGAGAGAGAAACAGGGACACAGGCGGAGGGAGAAGCAGGCTCCATGCAGGGAGCTTGATTAGGGACTCAATCCCAGGATCTGGGGATCATGCCCTGAGCCACAGGCAGATGCTCAACCACTGAGCCACCCAGGTGTCCCTATTCTCACAATTTAATGAATTGACAGAATTATGTCAGGAAGAGTTATTCAGAGAACTTGAGAGTAATTTTTCCAAAGTTGTATAGCTCCTGAGTGATGGAACCAGAATTTGAAACCAGTTTGCCTCCAAGTCTGGTGCTATTTTGAACAATGCACTGTCCATGGGTCAGGGCCAGCACGTTCTGAAGAACCACATGGAATCATTTTAAGTTACATAGTCTCGCTGTCATCCCTGGATACAGGGATTCCAGGGATTCTGTGGGCTTACATGGGGCCCTGGACTCTGTGGCTTTGACAAGAGCATTGGTGAGACTCAGGTAGAAGCTATCACCCTGTTCTTCCTTTGCCACATGGTCCCATGGTTTTCCCCTTGTCTCCACAGTGATGTCTAAGCCTATTCAGCAGCATAGAGCAAGGTGGTAAAGAGGCCACCATTGTGAGCTTGGTTCTCTTGGCAGGTTTTTCCACTTTCATGGCTACACCTGGATTGCCATGCTGGCCTGAATGTGGCAGGGGCAAAGCTAGTAGCTGCATCACCACAAACTTATCACCAGGGTCTGGAGAATTCCACAGTAGCATATTTATGCTAAAGACAACATTTTGAATTTTTCTCTTAAATGTGGAGGTAAATCAACTTTCAGGAGGACTTGGAAGAAATAGCTTTCTTTAAATTGGGTAAGAAAACAAAGTGACAAACAAATGAATTTCCAACTGATTCTTTATGTTAATTTGTTAAACACCCAGGAACATAGTTTGCATGGGAGAAGTTTAGATGTGATCAGGAAGCGGCAGGCAACAAAAAGCCATAGGGAAATGTTTACAGAAAGCTCCCTGTTCAACTAAACAGAGGACCAGATGTTACCGCAAACTGCTCCACATTTGAAAAATTCTTCTACAGAGTTCTGGCCAGGAAAAATAATTGACATCTTCTTGAAAACATGGGTAGCTCTTAGTGCTGGCAATTAGGTACCTCAATTCCTTTCAGTTATCATGTAGAGTTATCACTTCTCTCAAGCCAAATCATAATAGGGTTGGCCATATTTCAATATAAATTGGAAATGTTCAAAGAACATTGGGATTATAATTCCTAGTGAACCTTTCAGCTTTTGTCCTTGCTTCACAACCTAAATTATACTCAGAAAAAGAAAAACAAACTTGTTATCCTCAACCATATATAAATTCAAAGACCATCCAGGGTAGGCCAATAAAAACTTGCCCAGAAACATAAGGTTTCCATGTAACCAGTTATTAAATCTTTTAGGGGAAGAGTTGGGACAGACATAAAAGGGGGAAGAATTCTCTGGCAATGATTTAGAATCAGTCTCTGTGAGAAGGGAAAGAAGAATGTTCAGACTTATTCCTGTGCCTAGTAGGGGAGCTAAGCCCATTGAAATGACCCACAGCTGAAGTTGGCAACAGTCCCAGGTGCAATTTGTCTGGATAGGCTGGGGTGTGCTGCAGTAACAAATGAGCACACTAACTCTCAGTGCCTTTAAAAAAACAAAAATGGGTCTACAAACCAGGACATGAGAGGTCGAGTGTGAGTTCTCCAACTCAAAATTCAAGGAAATGCTGTAAGAAGGCAGCAGCTCCAAAAAAGTACTGTAGAAATCAAGTTCTGATACTCTGATACTAATGAAGGCTGACATTGATTATGGGTTCATTGTCCTCAATGCTCTTATTCATTGATTCAACATCTATCTATTGAGTGTTGATAATGTGCTGGATCTGGAGACACAACAGAGGGTAAACCAAAGGGCCTGGCTTTGTGAACTTGACATTCTAATAGCTTTATGCATATCCTTTAATCCTCCAGAGTACCCCATGAGGTGGGCAGGACTATCATCACCATTTTATCAATTGGAAATCAGAGGCATATAGAAGTCTCACACAGCCGGTAAGTGGTAAAACTGGGATATGAGCCTTGGCAGCCCAAACTCTAGAGCACATGCTTTCAACCACAATGCTATGTTAGCACCACTGTTGCCTGATGTGGATGGTCACCGTTTGCTCTTCCCAATATCTGGAAAAAGGAGCTAAAGAAAGTGGGATGTGGAGTACCATTGAGTCAGATGGAGAGCCACATAAGCTAAGTATCAAATCATCCTGGGCGGAACAGCACAGAGAGAATCTTAAGGCATCGAGGTCTCTACTACCTCTGTTCATCACAGGGATGGGAATCTTAGTTCTTAAGATAGTGAGTCCAAGAGTCTGTCTATTTCAGAAAGATATGGATCAGCAAAAATTGGCTCACACCCCTAAGCTCGTGTTAGGGTGGTGCAGGGCATTGGCACCCAGATGGCGTGCATTTGGATTCCAGCCCAAATACCAGTGTCTGTGACCACTTGAATCTTAGGTTCCTTATCTGTAAAATGAGCATGTAAATAGTATTTTCCACATAAATTTGTTGTAAGATTAAAGTGATAATAAATTATCCACATGTGTTAAATGGTCCTAATATTTACTACTACTAGTAGTAGTAGTAGTAGTAGTAGTAGTAGTTAATGGGGCCTTAGCAGCCACTATTTGAGGAAATTCAAAAGAGTGAGGATTATTTTATTTCTTAAATTAAGTTCAGTTTAATCAACATCTAGTGTATTATTAGTTTCAGAGGTAGAATTTAGTGATTCACCAGTTGCATACGAGATACCCAGTGCTCTTTACTTCCAGTGCCCTCGTTAGCGCCCATCACCCAATTACCCCCCTCACATACTCCCCTCCCCTCCATATTACTCATCCTTCAAAAACAGTGAAATCTTGTCATTTGCAAAACACGGATGGGACTAGAGTGTTATGCTGAGCGAAACAAGTCAGTCAGAGAAAGAGAAATACCATGTGATTTCACTCATACATGGAATTTAAGAAACAAAACAGATGAACATAGGGGAAGGGAAGGAAAAATAAAACAAGATGAAAATAGAGAGGAAGAGCAAGGATTATTTTAGAACAGGAGGGTGTTCAGAGGATTACATCCACACGAACTGCCCAGGCCCCTTCTCCGCTGCCCACGTAACAAGTCCCTATCCCACATTTGTCTCCAGGTCTGCTTCTGGCATTCATTTCTGCTCTAATCACATTTTGTCTAATTAACATCAAATTTGAATCCACAGCCCCTACAGGGAAAAATCTTCCACCAGGAGTAACATCTGCATCCCTGGTGTGTGCAAGCAAGGAGGATGCTCACGAAGCCTGGGACAAGCCCTGCCAGCCCAAGACACAATCAAGAAGGCACGAAACCCATACACAAGCAACTGAGCTACTATGATTAAGAGAAGTTTCCTTCAAAGACTATTGGTTCCCTCAAGGAAACATATCAGGCACTGCCATAGAGAGAATTTAGGACATTTTGCTCTCAAGGGGCTCAATTATTTCTAAATATATTTTCAAATAAACGAGACTTTCTTAAACCATTTATCACCATAGCAACTAAGCTGGCAGAGTTGGTGGGAGTTTGAGCTTCTATCAACTGTGAAATATGCTTGTTGCTTGCAAGTCTTTAGGAAAAAAAAGTGTTATATTGAATAAGTAAAGCAACAAATTCATGAAGACTCACAGGAAATTAATGAATAAAGGGATGACAAGAGCATTTGCAAAGATGTACAATCTTACTCTGAGAGTTAAATAATAAAATTCCATTGGACAGGATCTCATTATGTCCCCAATTTGGTTATGTCACAGGTAAAATAATTCTCTTAAAATGCAAATACTTATCTCTGAGCGTACGTTCCGCATGCATCGTGCTTGGAAGGTGGTGGCCTGGAGATCCAGAGGCGTGGGATCTAGTCTCAGTTCCGACGCTAATTAGCACTGTGTAGTGAGTAAGACTTTCAACCTCAAGTCTATTTCCTTTTCCATATACATAGAAAGGATGTGGGATTCTATTACTCGCTTTGAATTAAGTGAGGTAAACACGAACTTTTCAAACTTTTCAAACTTCCTTATGGCCTTCAAAAATTTAGGTTTGCACAACTGTAATTTATGCAATTATTTTTTTTTAAGTTCTAGGAAGTGATTCAGGTGTTCAGGCTTACACGGGCTATGTGTGTGTGCAAGACCCTGACTCCCCGCTTGCCTTTGCAGAGGCTCAAGCCTACTGATGGGAAGGGAAGGCTGACCGCTACCAGGCATTTTTGAAGAGTGGAGGCAGATATTTACATTTCTGGAGCAACTTTGTATGTATGGGCACTTTTACATTTTAACTTCTTTTATGCTCACAGCCTTGCCTGTTAGGGACTACAATGCCCATTTTAGAGCTGAGGAAAGAAAACCTCTAATCTACTTGCTCACTGTCCCACACCAGCCAGTGGTGGGGCTGGGGCCTTGACTCACATCTGCTGGACTCCTGAGTCATGACTCATCAGGCCGCCTCTCCTCTGAAACCATCTGGTTCAAAGGCACAAGGTAGTGAAAAGAGGCTTGGTCTAAATAAAAGCTCAGGACTTGAGCCTAAGTCCAGCACTGTCCTCTACCTGCTGCCTGACCTCAGGCAAGTCCCTGCTGTCCTCGGGCTTTAACACATTTATTTCTAAGAGACTACTTCATATGGAATGAACATTTCTTGAGACAATGGGCAACTTCAGACCAAAAAAAAAAAAAAAAAAAGGATCAGAAGGCATCCTAAGGAGGAGCAGGAGGGTGAGAATTTCAGACTCATATGATCTGGCCATGGGCATTCCCTCCAGGAAGGGCCAGAAGAGTAGGTTCAGCCTTTTTTTTTTTTTTTTAAGATTTTATTTATTCATAAGAGACACCAGAGAGAGGTGGAGACCTAGGCAGAGGGAGAAGCAGTCTTCCTGCAGGACCTCAGGATCACACCCTGAGCCAAAGGCAGACATTCACCATGGAGCCACCAGGTGCCCCTGGTTCAGCCTTTTGAAAGCAAGGGGAAGCTTAGGGAGCACCAGTTTTGAAAGGGGTTCATTTCAGCATTCACAACCAGAAATAGATGCCAGACACTGAAACCAAATAAGCCAGAAAAGAGCCTTCTGGAAGCTGCCACAAGGTGAGGTTGAAAACAACAGGCTGCATTCGGTTGTCCTTGTGTTTCTCTGCAGGTGAGTTGCTTTCAGCTGAGCTCAGTGTCCAGACATGAGAGGAACTGACTCTATTGACTAGTAGATTTTGTTTAAAGATCTTTATAGTATCTTTTAGGGGTTTCCTTTTCAAATGATCTCATGGCGCATTGATAGTTTTGATAGTATATTTGCATTGGAATCACATCACTCGCTTCTGTTTCTGTACATTCCAAAGAAATGGTCAGCTGCAGGGAAGAGAAGAAGACATACCCAACCCTCATCTCGATCCTGGCATCTCTTCATCTAACCTTAGTAACTGGCAAACACAAGCTCAGATTCCTTAATCCATGAAGTAGAAGAAAAGCCATCAGATGCCTTTCTTGGATATTATGCCACTGAATAGAAGTGGAGGAGAGAACTTCGACTTCAAGAAGAAGAATACAGGGGCCGCCTGGGTGAGTCAGTCGGTGAAGTGTCTGCTTTCAGCTCGGGTTGTGATGCCAAGGTCCTTGGATCGAGTCCCACGTCAGGCTCCCTGCAGCAAGGAACCTGCTTCTCTCTCTCCTTCTGCTGTTCCTCCTGCTTGTGCTCTCTCTCAAATAAATAAATAGATAAATATTTTTTTTAAAAAAGAGCGCAGTATAAACACACAGACCTGGAGTTCTAATTGTGTGATATTAATAAATTAGTCACTCCGTACTTTATTTTCCTTACCTGAAAATGGCCGGGGAGGTTCTAAGAGCTGTCGGTTTTACAGGGAGTAAAGGTGGGGCTTAAAGCAAAAGATAAAATGAGGAGTCAAAACTGAGAACTTTGGGTAAAAAAATAGGGAATAATACTGAAGGCAGGTGGGTGTTTTGAGCCAACACAGTGGTGGTGGTGTTAGGAACCCAGGTATCCAAAACCCATGCGCAGGCCTGGACGGATTGGCAGGAGGGGAGGGCCCAGTTACCAGCCAGCCACAGAAGTGTTGGCCAGCCTGGGGCTCTGACTGTCCACATTGTGACCATGTGACCAAGACAAAGGAGAAGAGGAGACAAGAAGTCCTCAGCCTGTGAGAAGGGACTACATGAAAAACAAACACTTCCAAAGAGGCGAATGATACCAAGAGGACCACAGCAAGGGGCTGGGGGACTCACTGCTCTACTAATACACTGTTTACATTTGCAATCCATGGGACTGCAAAGGTGAATGAAATCATGCAAAGCCCTCCAGGTTCTCTGCATGTTCCTCCTTTTGTTTTCTGGCAAGGATCTCAACTAGGATACTCACATTGCTCTACTCACAGCATCCATTCAGACAGTCTTCCGACTGAACCTAGGAAGAGACAGGGAGACTTTGAGTGGTGTTCTTCGGAAAGTAGCAGGATTGGAATGAGCAGGAGCCATCCTTTTATCCATGGGCAGTGGCTCTCTGCCTCCTTCTTCTGTCTGTGCTGGGTGATAGGGCGTCACTTAGCCTCCCTCCATGTCCTTGTCACTTTGTTCCGCGTACCTATACTCCCAGGCTTGGGTTGTGGGCACAGATTATCAGAGGTCTGCACGTGGACCCAACAGTGGTAAACCAGATGGACAAGCCCGGAAGGGGCTTTTGGCAGCATCTGTGCATAGCCATGGATCACTCTCTTCCCTTATGGCTGGGCTTTACGCTTGCACGGTTAATAACCATCCATGTAGGCCAATTCCAAACACGAGTCCCTTGTGAAAGAAATAATGTGTTTTCCTTTGATTTTTTTTAGCTTTTGTTTTTGAAAGAATCCTAAACTTAAAAAAATTACAAAAACAATACAAGGTACTCTCATACACACTTCACCCAGATTTAGTTTCCAGGAGCAGGAATACACGGAGAGGGGCGCCTGGGTGGCTCAGTGGTTGAGCGTCTGCCTTCAGCTCAGGGCGTGATCCTGGGATCGAGTCCCATGTCGGGCTCCCTGCATGGAGCCTGCTTCTCCCTCTGCCTGTGTCTCTGCCTCTCTCTCTGTGTATCTCTCATGAATAAATAAAAAAAAATCTTTAAAAAAAAAAAAAAAAAGGAATACACGGAGAGCTCTCGTATATCTTTTACCCAGGTGGACCACGTGTTACTCTGCCACATTTGCTAACTATTTTCTTATATATATTTTTATATATAATTTTTCCTGAACCAATTGAGAATAGGTGGCAAGCATCACGCCCTTTTTCAAAGCACAGCCTACTTTTCCTAATAACAAAACATTCTCTTATATAATGGCAGTCCAGTTATCAATATCAAGAAATATCACCTTGACACAATATTATTATCTAATCCACAGAACATATGCAGATTTTGCTGGTTTTCCTAGTCATGTCCCCTGTAGCAGTCTCTTTCTGGTCAAGCGTCACTGTTGCCTCTAGTTGCTGCACATCCGTAATCTCCTTTAATCTATAACTATTCCTTCATTTTCTTTTGTCTTTCATGAAGGACCTTGAGATTTTCAGAGAGTACCGTACTTGTGCATTTTTAAAACATTTCTCCGTTTGAGTCGACTGTGTTTCCTCATGATTAAATTCAGGTTATGCCTTTTTTTTTTTGGCAGGAATATCATGGTCATATTGTGTCCTTCCTGCATCACAGCAAGAAGCACAGGATCTCTGTTTGTCTCATGATTGGGATGTTAACCTTGATCACTATATATTTTGTATGAGTTTGGCCTGGACATTAGGGTTTTTAAAAACTCTCCATGTCAAGTGAAGAATAAGAATCACTGCTCTGGGGGAACCTGGGTGGCTCAGTCTGTTAAGCATGTGCTTTTGGCTCAGGTCATGATTCCCCGGGGCCCTGGGATTGAGTTCTGCATCAAGCTCCCTGCTTGGTGGGGAGTCTGCTTCTCCCTCTGCCCCTCCCTCCTGTTCGTGCATTCTCTCTCTCTCTCTCTCATAAATAAATAAAATTTTTTTCAAAAAATACTGCTCTGGACCAATTAAGTCATATTTTCTGAGAGTTGAAACCAGAATGTTTTCAAAGCTCTCAAAGATATCTTGATGTGTAGCCAGGGTTGAGAAGCACAGGTGTACATCTGTGAGATTAGTATCTACCTTTAGTCAAATAGGGAATTAGAGCTTCTCTGGCTTCCTCAGATCATACAGCAGATTAGTGCCGGGGGGAGGGCATGTCTATGAACTCTAAGTCTTTGTGGAATGAGTCAGAAGTCAGACAGATGACACCTTTTTTTACCTAAGAGGGACCAGGGGAGGTATTTTTATGCTTCTAGCCCAGAAAAATTGAGGAAATAAGACAGTTGTGTTCAGGCTATTGCATTACTGACTATCTCCTTTCTACTCAAAATGTGGCCCAAGAAGCAGCAATGCGGGCATCAAAATCTCAGCTCACCCTCAGACTTGAGGGATCAGAATCTGAAGGGTACAAGAGCTGCAAGTGTTTTAAATGCAAATTAAAATTTGAGAAGCATTGATCCATGGCACAGGGGCAGTAATGCAGCAGTTGGCAAACTTTTAGACATTACAGATCACACAGTCTTTGTCACAACTACTTATTCTACCTTTCTAGCGCAAAAAGCAGCCATAGACAATAATGAGTGAGGATGCTTATCTTTACAGCAATAGGTAGCAGGCCAGTGTGGCCATGGACCATAGTTTGCTGACTTCTGCACTAATGCAATGAAGCAGGATGGAGACAAAATAATATGAACCCACAAAATGGGGAAATTAAGAAATTCAGATCCTAGCTCTGGTGTCTACCAGCTTTGTGACTACGAACAAATTTCCTGTTGCTTCTGGGCCTCATCTGTAAACTGTGTGAGGAAAATCCTACCACTTAGGGTCAAATGAGTAAGAAAGAAGGCATGTTAAACTGTGGCATGAAGAAGGCCCTCAGTAAATGTCCATTTCCTTGCTTCCTTCCAGCTCTCTTGGTGTACAAATTCAGTAAATCTGGCAGTTTGCACCAGGGCATTACAACACAGATAAGCCAAACACACTTTTTTTTTGTCCAAAATATGGTTTTAATTTGGCTCTAGAATGTTCTTTTGTTTGTGTTTGATTATAAGAAGTCTGATATCTGAAAATCTCCAATATGTCTAATCAAATAATGATGCCAAGCTACAAAAACTCAGCTCTCAAAAAGCAGGAAATCCAACAGCTTTATTCCTCCCCACATTGTCCTTTCTCTTTCCCTTTCCCCACAGCTCATTCTGTCTAGAAGATGAAAGGCACCTCCCCATCCAACCTCTTTCTCTAAGCTCAGATTTTTCTGACTCATAAGTTCCCTAAGGGAGAGGAGAAAATAGAAAGTGAAATGATTTTGCTTAAAAGACTGGTTAGGTAAGATTGGGGAAGAGAGCTGTAGCTCCTGTTTAAGGATGAGATTTCCAAATACTCTTCACAGGATAATTCAACAGGAGAGAAAAATGTCGAGTGGGACTTATGGTGTGCCCAGGATGGTCTACCAGGGAATAATCACAGTATTAAAGAGGTTCCATCAAAGATAGAACATGACCTTGGACTAATTATAAAACAAGGGTCCATGAAGAAAACTGATTAGCATCTTTTCCAAGCAGCTTGGAAGTCAACAAGAAAATATAGCTCTTATTGTAGTTGTCATTAAATTGGGAGCAGAAAGTTGATGGACAAACATACATGGACAGGCATAAAAATAAAACTTGATGAGGCCAGGAGAGTGATAAGACATAATCTTAGAGGCTTATTCAGAGCAACTCAAATAATCCCAATGGAGAACCCCAGAAAAATGGCCCATGTGTGATGATATTTGGTTACAGAGAGCTTACGATTTTGTGAGACACCTAATTGATTATAGGACAAGGAGTCTTGGGAATTTCCATTTAGGATGATAATTTGATCACCTTTATTGTGTTTTTCTCTTTAACTCATGTGCATTGAAGTGACCAAGAAAACATCACAGAGATCTCTGGATCCCAGAAAGGGTACTATTCGTATTTTGGAAATTCTGGAGAGTAGGCAAGATGAGGAATGGGAATG
The DNA here is from genome assembly GCF_048164855.1 of Canis lupus baileyi. Taxonomy (NCBI): domain Eukaryota; kingdom Metazoa; phylum Chordata; class Mammalia; order Carnivora; family Canidae; genus Canis; species Canis lupus. Next base: position 14,661,834 of record NC_132855.1, on the reverse strand, counting down.
GCAGCCCTTACATATTATCATATACAAGGGTAGCAGTATTCTGAGCTAGAAGGGATATAGGAGGCAAGAGTGGGCTGTAAGAGAGAAGTTGACCTTGATTTAAGAATAGTACCAGGGTTGAGGACCATGGATCTCACTCTGAAGTTATATCTAACCTGCATGCCTTTCTGAGGATAGAGAAGAGATGTGGGAGAAGGAATCTACTTTTAGGTTGTACATAACGCAAAGAAGATTCTTTAGTATGGCTGTGACGTTTCCTTTCTGCCCTGTACATAATAAAATAAAAATCACTAGGTGAAAAGATTCAGCAGTTTCAAAGGAAAGGAAATAGAGGTAAAGAATTAGGATAAATATAAATGTTAGTAATTAGTATGTGCAATGATATTTCAGATGACATTGAAGGAAGATATTAGGAAAGGAATATTCAATATCAGGATAATATTGTTTCAAATAGTAAACCCAACTGCACATTTTTAAAAACAGTTTGGAGGCAGTCACCAGCAAGCTTGATCATGAAGGAAACTGAGAAACTGATAAAAACTGAGCTAAAAACATTGTCCCAGAATTCAGAGGAAAGGGATAAAGAAAGAGTATAATGACGAGCAGAATGAAGAGACTACGAAAAATTATCCAGGAGATCCAACACGCATAATAGATATAACACAAGAGGGTGAAATTGAGCACAAAGAAAAGCAAAATCAAAGAAATAATTGAATCAAAGTTGCCTAAGTTGAAGAAAAATTTGAATCTTTGCCAGGAAATGGACTGTCAAATATCTGATGTTGTTAATAATAAAAAGAATAAAAGTCTTGCCTTTCAACAGGAAAAGAAAATCTATGGAGAGGGGAAAAAAAATCTCAGGATAAAGCCAAATTTCTTCTTTACTGCCCTGAATGTTAAGTGAAAATGGAACTTTTCTTTTTTTTTTTTTTTTTGAAAATGGAACTTTTCTATGAGATTTTGATGGAAAGGTATGCATATCTTTTGAAAGGTAAGAATTCTATACTCAGCCAACCGATAATTTACAAATAAGAGCCATGATTTAATGCATTTCCTTTCTTTAAAAATAAATATTTTTAATCAGAAAATAACATGTTGCTATAAAACAATCAAAAAAAAAAAAAACCCCACCCTGAAGTTAACAAGCATTTCTTGTTTCTCCCACCACAATCTGGACTAAGATCCAGTGATAAGCATGTTCTTTTCTTAACAGCTTTAATTGGGTTGTGCAGCCTGGTAATAGTGAAAAACACAAAGTTTTTGAAAAAAAATAAAATTAAATTAAAATGATTATTAATGATGGCAATCTGGATATAAAATCCCAGATTATCCTAACTAAGACTACTAGGAGGAGAAGGGAACAAAAAAAACTATAGACACAGCCCACAGTTTGCAGCTTGCATGGTGCACAGCAGTGGAACTTACTCCCAATCACAATATGGAAAATGGGCTATTTTTAATTTATTTCCTTTCTTTACAAAGAAATATTTTTTAATTAAAGAACTTGTTTGCCTATTGAAAGAAAACTATCAAAATGCTGATTACAGATTAGCTAATAAATAAATAGAAAAAAAGACGCTAGAAAGCAATAGCTGTGGGATATGACAAATGACGTGAAGAAGACAATGTCAAGCCTAAAATCCCCAAATCCTGTCATCACAATGAATCTTATCTTGATTCTGAGCTAGAAGGGATATAGGAGGCAAGAGTGGGCTGTAAGAGAGAAGTTGACCTTGATTTAAGACTAGTACCAGGGTTGAGGACCATGGATCTCACTCTGAAGTTGGCCCAAACCGAACAATTAAAAGCAACATTGCTCATGACCAAATTAGTGAGTGGGCTGAGCTTCAGGGAGGTACATGGCCATTCCTGGTGTTGGTGCCAGTGTGAAGCTCTTTCCAGACCTGCTCCCTTAATGTACCTGTGGTCCAGTGAAAGGAGCCCTACTCTAGAACTGTGTATTATCAAATTCACCATTATAAAGAAATTTTCCTGAGGGCACCTGGGTGGCTCAGTTGGTTAAGCAGCCAACTCCTGATTTCTTCTCAGGCCATGATCTCAGGCCCTGGGATCAAGCACGGCTCCCTCCTTCAGACTCTGGGCTCAGCGAGGAGTCTGCTTCAGGATTCTCTCTCTCCCTCTACCCACCCCTCCCCCCCACCCTGCCCTCACTCTCTCCTCTCTCTCAAAAAAATAAATAAATCTTAAAAAAAAATAATGAAAAAATTTTTCCTTCTAAAAAATCCCCAAAAAGCAAAAAATTGGATGCCCAATCAGGAAATAATAGTGTGCAAATAATGTTCTGTGAGCACTGCTGAGCTGCAGCAGTGGTACTGTACTGTCTTATACAGAAACCACACTAACATTTTTAAAATAAAAGAGTTTCAAGTCATCTTGACCTGTCCTCCTTAAATATAAAGAAGGGCTCATGTTTCCTGAGATGAGGAAATGTGGATGTGAGCATTCTCTACCTTTGCATCAACACAAGACAGAACTGCAATGCATCATCTGTTCAGGAGGAGGGTGAGAGCCAGAGGTGAAGTTTAAGTATCACAGAGTTTGCAAAAAAATAAGTCATCTTCTTCATCATCATTACAGAGTTTGCTAAGGAAAACATTTAGAAACAAGAGTCCCAAGGATTGGTCAAAGGAGGGATAAAAACACAGTAACAAATCAAATGGCATATAGGAGTTTGTAATTCAAGTTGATGCACATCCTTCACATTTTTTACATTTTCTTGATTTCTGGAAACTTCTTTTGTAATCTTATTTTAGATCCACAGCTGCCCCCAATGCCTAGTTTCAGGAAAGTTTCAGATGTAGTCATGTCTACGTTAGTATGAATCCAGAGCATTACCTCTGCCAGAAGCCTTTGCACTGTAAGTCTCATTGATTATTACAAAACTGAAACTCCTACCACTCCCTTAGAAAAGTTCTGAGCATCAGCAAAATGAGTAGGAAAAGTATTTTGAAGGGCAGGAGGTATTTCCTAATTTGAAAAACCCATGCCTACACAAAATCCTGCATGTGGATGTTTATAGCAACTTTATTCATAGTTGCCAAAACTTGGAAGCAACCAAGATATCCTTTAGTAGGACAATGGAATACTATTCAACACTAAAAAGAAATGAGTTATGAAGCCATGGAAAGACATCGCGGAACTTTAAATGCATATTACTATGTGAAAGAAGACTGTGTGAAAAGGCTACACACGGTCCCAACAACAGTCTGAAAAAGGCAAAAACTATGGAGACGGTAAAAAGAACAGTGGTTGCCAGAAGTTAAAGGGAAGAAAGGGATGAACAAGGCAGAGCACAGAGGATTCTTATGGCAACAAAACTACTCATTGTGATATAATAATGGTGGATACTTGTGCCATTTAACTCTTGCCCAAACCCACAGAATATGCATCCCAAATGTTAACTGTGGACTTTGGATGGTTATGAGGTGTCACTGTGGGTTCGCCAGTTGCAACAAAATGTACCTCTCTGGAGGGTAGTGGACGGTGGGGGAAGCTGAGCATGTGGAAATAGGAGATAAATAGGAACTCTGCATTTTCCACTCAATTCTGTTGTGACCCTAAAACTGCTCTAAAAAATAAAACCAATTTAAAAAAAAACTTCAAGTATCAGCAAATGAGCAGGAAAACCATTTTGAAGAGCAGGAGATATTTCCAAGAGCTTATGTATTTATAACTCTGGTAGCTACTTTGCTAAGATCTCTCAACTCAGAGCAGTTACTGTGGCAGTGGGGTTCACATGGGTTCCTTTGCTTTCTCGGTTCAGTAATGTCAGCTAGGTAACCTTGGTTCAGCATTTAACATCTTTCTTGCCTCCTTCATGGGATTGTTGCAATGATAGAAGAGTGCATATCCTGATAGACTAGTTCAATAAAGAGTAGTTATTGTGATTGTTGTCATTATTTAACATATCCCAGGGGAATTTCATGGGTTGTTAATTGGGAACTTTGAAAGAGAAAGAAAAAGCGATTTTGTTTCATGGTCACCACACATATGTGCACACATGTGTACCCACGTACGTACATCCAATTTGTGTAAGTTCTTCATCCACATGCCCTGTATCTGGCTTATTAAAAATCCATCGCATTTTCGGAAATGTTTTCCCACACAAAACCACCATCATTTCTCAGATCTGATAGTAATGGTTCAGAATGAGACCTATGCATAACACTTCAGTTCAGTTCTCCTGACGTCATCAATTTGTTCATCAATTTGTGTAAAGGGAAAAAGAAAAGAAATAAATAAGAAAAAATTTAAAAAGTGTAAGTGGGGAAAGAAAACTGTGAGTTTTTATGCACAAATAATAAAAGGATGGTTTGATGAATAGGAAAAATTATATACAAGCACAAAACACTTGTTACCTACAAAAAGGGATTTTGTTTTTCTTTTTTCTTCATTAAACCTTTTGTTGCTATGGAAATATCTTTGTATCATTCAAAAACTTAAAAAATGTTTACTAATTATCATGCTCCAAAATTTGCGTTTATTTTTTAATATTTTTTTTTAGGAGACTGGGTTTTAAAGACTCTGGTTTTTGAAATCAGGATTATTGTCTGACAATTTTGTTACTCACATTTCTCCATTACTTGCCCCAGCAAGCCTCATGCCCCACGTAGACAGCCACTTTCTGAAGGGGTCCCAAGCAAGCTTCAATTAAAAAAGCAACCCAAATGACTTTATGACCCCATGCTCTAAGCCCTGGTGTTTGTAGAATGCCATTGTTCTGGCTTCAGTACAGCCAAACAATGACACTGTTTCAACTGAGCTTCCACTCTGCTTGAAGACAAAGACACATAACAAATAATTAGGACAAATTCAGATAGATGGATGTTCTTGGACTACAAGGAAATAGTGTAATAGTGGAAAGGGGGACTCTGGGCAAGAGAAGAAAGCTTTTAATGGGGTAGGCAGGGAAATTTCATGAGAGAGCAACACCTGAGTAGAACCTGTTAAAAAATATTCCAGGGAGGACTCCTTATGAATATAAAAGCCCTAGAGCTGAAATAAGCTTGAACTGTTCTGGAAAGATCAGGGCAGCCATAATGGCAGGGAGCGTGGGGGAGCTGTAGGGAAGCAGCTCAAGACAATGACAGGAACAAGATCATGTAGGGCTTATAGGCCACCCTCAGGGGCATCGATTTTATGCTGAGCATTAAGCAAAACCACCAAGGAATTTTTAAATCAAGGAGCAGAATTTTCTTATTTATATTTCACAAAATATACTCTGGCACCTAACAGTGGATTCCAGAAGCAAAAGATATGCAAAAACCAGGAAGGAGGTTATAGCAACAGACCAAGCAACTGAGGATAGAGAGACAGAGTGTTAGCATTGGAGATGGTGAAGAGTGGTTAGTTAAGGGATACATTTCATAATATTATGGTATAGGATTGTGCCGAAGAATCAATGGATATTTATATTAATAATTATTATGTTTAAAATGTTATCTATTTATTCATGGGAGACACAGAGAGAGGCAGAGATTTAGGCAGAGGGAGAAGCAGGCTCCCCGGGGGGAGCGCGATGCAAAACTGGATCCCAGGACCCCAGGATCACAACCTGAGCCAAAGGCAGACGCTCAACCACTGAGCTACCCAGGTGCACCTCCTGTTGTTGTTTATATTTAAATTCTAGTATAGTTAACAAACTGTGTTATATAAGTTAGTTGAATTGATAAAGATGTCACATACACATACACACATATCACACATACACCCTACCACACACTGGAATACTATTCAGCCAAAAAAAGGTATTTTTAGCCTTTTGATTACACCCTTGTATTTAATATTAATTCATTCTTGAATTTCTGAAATTACATCCCCTTGGTCTTGCTTTATTATTTATTCCTTTGATGCACTACACATTTCCTTAGCTAATAATTTACTTATAGATTTTTTAAATTGATATGTATAATTGTGATGGACTTGTAACTTTTAGCTTTATAGGATTTTTAAAACAGTATTTACACATGCTTTAGAATGTAGAAATTCTCTTTTTTATGCTCTGGATTAGAATATTTTATATGGCTTTAAATGATAAGTTCCTTAATGGTTTGGTGGAATTCCCTTGTGCAACATTTTGAACCTGATGCTTTTTACTTAGAGATAGCTCAATAACAACATTTTGAAATTCTTCTGTAGCAATTAGTCTATTTAGGATTATTTCTATATCTTCTAGAACCAATTTATTAATTTATATTTTCTTAGAAATGTAACCACAGCAAAGGAAACTCTCAATAAAAGTATTTTTATTTCCTGGTGTATTATTTTGATTTCTAAATATTATCTTCTTAATTTTCCAGGAATATTTGTTTTGACTTTTTTCTATTTCAATATTTGATTTCTAGTTTTGATGAATTATGACAAGAGTGTTGTCTGTAACTTTATACTTTGAGGACTTAATTGATATTTCATCTGTGGTCTAATACACAGTTTTTATGACTGCTTCATGAACTCTGTTTTTTAGTTCAGATTTCAACATGTGGTTAAAAATGGATATTTCTTTCTTGTATGAATCTGCCATGGTTTTTACTTTCTTTATGGAAAATCTTTACCAGTTCTCCTAGCCACACTATAAAGAAGAGGGCCCTTTGTCAGGTTCCTAAGGATACCAATTTGCTTCGTGGGGGAGAAAAAAAAAAGTGGAGGGCACATAGTGGATATGTTTCCCTAGGTCTGAAAGTACCTGTGCCAAGTCCAGACTTACATGATCAGGTATGTTCCTAATTTGGATGCTACTCTTAAAATTACTGTATCTTCATACCTTAGCATATGAAGTTATATCAAAAATATAAGGACTCCTTCTATGGACTATGTAGAAATATCTCCATGAGAAATGTGGTGAAGAAAGCAGGTAAAAATACAATGTATATAATATGTGTAAAAAAAAAAGGAAGGGAAGAGAAAGAATTTCTATTTCTAATGACTTGTACAAGCATCATCAAATTCTGAAATGACCATCTGAAACTTTGGGAATAGATGTGAAAGTGGGGAGAAATGTGTAAATACTTTTTTCATTATTTACTTTTATACCCAGTTAAAAAATTTAAACTATATGAAAGTTGTACTTAATAAAAATTTAAATAAATGCATTAAAATCAATTTCATAAAGGACTAATAAGTCCATAAAAATGTATCTAATTATTTCCTGGGATCCAAAGAACCCCAGTTTAACAAATTCCTATTTTCCAAGTTTATTTTTTATAGCAAAACATAGACATGAAAAATATTCATATAGTACAAAACTGAAAGCTAACTTTCCATCATGTTGTCAGAAATATCTCTGTGTGTAACTACCAGCTCTCTGGGTGTGTGTTTGTGTATGTTTGTGCATACATTGTGTATGAGTACCTGAAACTTTTATGGGTTGGAATTGACAACACTTGTGATTCCTTTCATAATTTTCAGTCCCTACTGATTTTCTACTTCTAAATTAATTTTAGTAATTTGTATCTTCATAACATTATCGCTTTAATCCAAATTTTCAAATTTGCTTTATAGATTTCTTTGTAATAGACTCCTATTAACTTTTTAAAGCCCTGTGTATGATGATATATCTATTTCTTTTTTAAAAAAGTCTCCATCATAGTATATCACTGCTTTATCTTCTTTTAGTTTAATAATCAACAAGCCTCTTTAAAGTGCATATGCTACTGCTGTATATACTTACTGATCATACTCTTTGTTTCTATTTTCTAATTTATTAATATCATGTATTATTTATTTTTTTTCCTTAAGTATAACTGGTTGTTAGTTTCTTGTGTTAAGACTTAATTTGTTATTTCCAATTATAATTTTATCATCATTAAAATGTATGAATTATTTTTTTATGACATTTTGTTATACTGTATCATCACTTGCTTAAGAGAACAACCTCAAAAATTTCCATATGGTTAAAATATTTGACTGTATTGTGGTCAAATGATACCTCTATACTTTTGACTTTGAAGAAGCTACTAAGGTTTTCTTTGTGGTCTACAACATGATTAATAGGATTCACTCTCTGCTTATAGGATAAAATCTTTGATGTAAATATATACCAAATGAAGCCTTATGATTATAATTTTTAATAATCTTCTTTATATTTTATTTTGATTTTTCACAGCCTAGAAAATATCTTTAAGAATTTGAACTCTAATTATTATTTTATTAATTTATATTTTGACACCAAGAGAAATTTCCATGCTATATAAACCATTACATGAAAGCACCTGCTCTCTTAATAATTTGATCTCAGTGAGAACAAGTAGTACCTTAACATGGGGACAGATTAGCAGATACCTCAAGGATAGAGAACACTACTTTGATATTGATTATATTCTCTCTTATGTATTTCTTATTTTGGATCAAATTTTACCATACAACTGTATATCTACCAAAAAAATGATTTCTATGTTCTCACATATGACTTTTTTTCAAATAATTACCAATAAAATATAATCCCAACACAAGGAGAATCCTAAAATTGAAGGTTCTGGGAACTTACACTTGATTTTTGACATATTTGTATAAATGGCCACTCTTTCTTAATCAAAATTTTAAGAGGAATGCACATTCGGAATCATGAGCTGAAATATACTGCAAATAGCACTTGCAATTTCAAAGCAACCAAAGCTTCATTTTGTGTATGGATATCAGCAAAAAGACAGATGGTTAACACACTCTTCCAACCGCACTATCACTTAGAGGGCATTATCTTTGACAATGACAGACATTAATACAATCAATTTTACCTTTGCTTGTTATGTGAATGTTCTTTTTGTCAAAAAACTAAACTTCAGTTGGAGCAACATACAAAAAAGTCAATTTTAAGTCCTTTTTAAAAAAAATCAAATAAGTGAAGAAAATGAATGGCTATTGTACTTTCAGACTGTGTAGGCATTGGCTTGTAGAAAAGATATTCCATATATCTGTTCAGGAGTATTGCAGCTCTTATTAAAATGGTTCTGCAATGATGAAGAACCAAGCCTGGGAAAGACTCTTCATAGAATGATAAAACGTTATATATAGTAGGAATACCAAAGATCATTTGAAATGTATCAGTTAAGTTCATTGCAAGAAACAGATGGCATGTCTAAAATAGGATAATTCCAGCAGAGTTTTTAAAAAGCACTAATTGCAAAGGAATGGGAAATATGTAGGGAAATGATGAAGGATGATGCAGTACCTTGGAGTTAGTAACAGTAAAATGCATTTACTGCCCCCTAAGCCTGAAGGAATAAGGGGACTTGCATGTTAAAGAAGGCTTATATGGAGAGTACCAACTTGGGAAGAGCTGTGAACTCAACTGACAGACATGGCCAGCTTAATATTAGTATAGGGAGGGAGCTAAGAAAATAAACACCCAACTTCACTCTCTTTCCTTTCTCCACTCTCCTGCCAGGACTCTCCATAGGCCAAACCTGATTGGGAACTTGAAGGGACTGGGATGCCTGGGTAGCTCAGTGGTTGAGCATCTGCCTTTGGCTTAGGTCATGATCCTGGGGTCCTGGGATCAAGTCCCATATTGAGCTCTCCACTGGGAGTCTGCTTCTCCTTCTGCCTATGTCTCTGCCTCTCTCTCTCTCTCTCTCTCTGTGTCTCTTCTGAATAAATAAAATCTTTTTTAAAAAGAAGGAAATCCAAGATATTATATAGATATTATTTATTCAAGTCAGCCTCATCAGAAAAAGAGCAGAGTGCTGAGGCTGAAGGTACACCTAAAGAGGCCAACAAAAGATGTGCAACATATGACCAGTGATCTAAACTTTTACATGAAGACTTTGAGCCAAGTTGAAAAATTGACTTGCTCAGTTTCAACAAGTTAGTTAGAATCAGAAATAAAACCAGAGACTCCCAATCTATTTCCCATTTCATTGAAATTGGCTGTGTCCTATTTCCAAAATATCTTGCTTTGGGGTATCTGTCATAACTAGAAAGACTGTTGAAACTCTCGGATCAAAAGGACAAAGTAAATACATGTAACCTTTTCTCCCCCTTCATTCTGGTGGTTAATCACTGTGTTACAAACCACCAACAAAAATTATAGCACTTAATGGCAACAATTTTATTCTGCTCATGGATTCTGTGAGTCAGAAATTTAGACATGAAGCAACAGAAGTGACTTTTTCTGATGCCCAATATTTGGAGGCTACCCAGGAAGTCTTGAATGGCAGGTTAATAATGAAATGGCTGAATGATTAGTACCATCTGAGGGCCTCCTCATTAATGTGTCTGCTATTGAGGCTGAGATGACCTGGAGGTTAGGCTAACTGGAACTAATGACCAGAACTTATAGACATGACATCTCCATGAAGCTTGGGCTTCTCAGTGCAGATGGATAGATTCTAAGTGGGAGAGTCCTGAGAGGGAGCATCTAGAGAGTGAGTTCTCCAGAAAACCAAAGCAAGAGCAGCCTTGCTTCTTGTGAACTAGCCTTGTAACTTACACTCTATCTTTTATGCCAAATTCTTTGGGTTACAAATGAATAAGACCATGCCATATTCAAAGGGAAGAGAACTACGTACCAACTCTTGATGGGGAAATGGCAAAATCACCGTGCAGAAGAGTATGTGGGCTAAGAGATAATGTTGCAGCCACTGTAGGAAAATATAAGTTTCCTTGTCCTTCGAAGACAATATTTAAATAAAAGTAAATAAATTAAAAAGTATGAGTTGGTATTGAATAAGAGACTAGAGTTAGGAGTCATCTGAGGAAAGAAGCACCAACAAATTTTTAGTAGAAAGAAACTGATTAGAAGTAACTGTCCAGTTACTGATGGAGTAGAGTACATAAACCTACATCTAGTAGGTGCATGGAAGATAAACCTGTAAAGATGCTATTCTCCCTCTAGAAGTGCAGAGAAGCAAAGGACTCAAATGCTAGGTAAAACAGGAGTGTGGGATGTGCAAATGGGGATATTAATTTTCTGAACATGTTATTGTCAATGCTCTTGTCATGCTCTATAGAAAAATGCATGTAAACTAGTCATTAATATGTCTGATCTTAAAAAAAAAATCATGTTTTTGCCTCAGGAAATTGAAAAGCTACAGAACAAAGACACTAAAATTCTGGCAGTTAGCTCCCCACCCAATTACCTAAAACAAACTCATTCAGAAAATACTGGAGTAAGAAACATTTCTCAACTTATCTTAATGGGATAACATAAATCTGACACTAAAACAAAAGAATAATACTACAATAAAAAAAGATTGAAGATCAATTTTCTTAGGGAACATGGATACAAAAGTTCTAAACATAACTCGGAAATCTAACCTAGAAATATAAAGAGTATAATATACCACAAAGAATTGAGGTCTAGCTCAGGAAAGCAAAGTTAGTTCAATGTTTTAAAAATCAATTAATACAATTCCTATAATGAACAGAATAAAGAAAAAATCATGATATCTCAATATCTAGAGAAAAAGCACCTGACAAAACCTAACATCCTTCATGATAAAGACTTCAGCATACTAGTTATAGAATAAAACTTTCTCAGGGTACCTGGGTGGCAAAGTCAGTTAAGTGTGCAACTCTTGACTTTAGATCAGTTCATGATCTCAGAATTGTGAGATTGAGCCCCACATTGGGCTCCATACTGGGCGTGGAACCAGCTTAAGATTCTATGTCTCCCTCCCTCTCCACTCCCCTTCTCCCTCTCTAAAATAATAATAATAATAATAATAATAATAATAATAATAATAAAACTTTCTCAATTGCAATAAAAAGAATCTATGAAAAAAACGGCAGCAAATACCATGTTTTATGTTGAAAGAGTGAACATTTTAATCATGAGATTGGAAGGGAGGGGAGTCGGTCTATTTTTAGCAGTCTTATACAAGATTTAGTGCCCACAAAATCTCTAGGCACTAGTCCTCATGATGAATTCATACAAACATTTAACAGAGGAATAACACAAACTCTTCCAAAAAATTGAAGATGTCTCATTCTGTAAGTCCAGCCTTACTCTAATACCGAAACCAAACACATAAAAAGAAAATTACAGGCTAACATCAATCATAAGCATAGACGGAAGAAAGTCATTTAAAAAATAGCAAATTGAATCCAAGAATATATAAATATGATAATACATCATAATCTAGTCAGTTTTGTTCCAGGAATGCAAGATTGGTTTAATGTTTGAAAATCCATTAATGTAATGCACTGTGTTAAAAGAATAAAACAGAAAAAATTATCATCTTGATAGATACAGAAAAAGCATTACACAAAAGTCAACATCCATTCCTGATTAAAACTCTCAGCAAAGTGGGAACCAAAGGAAATTTCTCCGACCTTACTAAGAGCATCTATGAGAAACCTCAACTAATATCACACTTTATGTTGAAAACAATATTTTCCCTCAAAGATTATGAGCAAAAAAAAAAAAAAAAGGATTCCATTCTCAGCACTTCTATTCAATACTACAGTGGAGGTTCTAGCGATTCAAAAATTGAAAAAAATGATGTAAAAGTCATCCAGATTGGAAAGAAAGAAATAAAGCTATCTTATTTGCAGAAGACATCATGGAGTACAAAGAAAATCTTATGGAATCTATAATAAAAGCTACTAGAATCAATAAACAATTTCAGCAAGGTTGCAGAATATAAGATCTATATCAGAAATCAATTGTATTTCTATATCCTACCAATGAATTATCAGAAACGTTAATTAAAATAATACCATTCATTTAACAACAACATCAACAGATAAAATTCTTAGGGACATACATGACAAAAATTGTGAAAGATAGGTTTGCAGAAACACTAAAAAATATTATTCAGTGGAATTAAAGTAGTTCTTGACACATGGACAGAGATGCCATGTTCGTGGATCAGAATACTCAATATGTTTAAGATGTTCCTTCTCCAAATCAATCTATATATGTACTGCAATCTCACTCAAAATCCCAATAGGAATTTGGTAGAAAATCACAAGCCAAATATGAAACTCACTTGGAAATGTAAACGAAGAACATAGAACATCTCTAGAACTTTTAAAAGAACAAAGTTGGAGAACACAAATCATCTCATATTAAGGTTTTTTATAATGTTAGAGCAATCAAGATAGTTTGGTATGGAGTCATGATAGACAAATGAAGCAGACAAAAGAAGAATGTAAAAAAGAGTTTTCACAAAAATGCAAAAGCAATTTACTTTTTCAACAAATGATAGTGGGACAATTGAAGAACCACGTGCAAAAAAAGAAAGAGAGAGAGAGAAAGAGGGAGGGAAAAAGTCAAGAAGGAAAGAAAAGATGCTCAATGTCATTAGGCATTAGGGAAACGCAAATTAAAACATAATTATATACCACCACATACTTACTAGAATGACTGAAATTAAAGCCTGACTATACCAAGCATTGGCAAGACTGTGAAGGAGCTAGAACTCTTATTCCACTCCTAGGTCTTCCCTTAAAGAAAATAAAGTATATACTCATACAAAGACTTTCATGAGTGTACACAATAGCTTTATTTGAAACAGCTCAAACAGAAAACAAGCCAAATGTCCACTAAACGTGGACCGTAAACAAAATGCACTAGATCCATATAATAGAATAGTGCTTAGCAATAAGACAGAATGAGCCATTGATATGTACAATAACACAAATGGATCTTAAAATAATTAACTTGAATGAAATAAACAGGCAAGAAGTTTTCATGAGTTGTGGCTCTATTCATATAAAGTTGCAGGAAATGCAAACTAATCAATAACAACAGAAAGTAGATCACTAGTTTACTGAGGAATGGAGTTACCTAAGTAAGTCCTCAAGGGATGCATGTCAAGAGGGCATGAAGAAACTTTTGGGGTAACAGGCATATTATCTACATTGTAACGATGGTTTTATGGGTGCATGAATTGTCAAAACTTATCTTATGCACACCTTAAACATGTATAGTTTATTGTATGACAATTATACTGCAGTAAACTTGCTAAAAAAAACATTAATTATGACTGAATAGGCAATGAAACCCAGGGAGAAAATATTCCAAATATATATGTCTGGAAAAGGATTTGTAATCTGAATATATTTATCTTAAAAATCTCATATCAAAAAAAATCTCATATCTAAAAAAGAAAAAAAAAGTTAAAGAAGATGTTTTAAATGGACAAAAATCTAAACAGAGACACCACAAAAGAATATATTTAAAGGGCCAAAACTAACCACATAAAAAAGATCCTCAAAATTTTCTTTACCACAGAAACACAAATTAAAACCACAGTAGATTTGATTGCATACCCACTACAATGACTACACTAAAAACACTGACAATCCAAGGTTAGCAAAGAGATGCAGATACTGGAGATCTCCCACAATGCTGGTGGAAGTGTAAAGTGATAATAATACTACAAAAGTGTTTGGGATTTCTAATAAAATTATCTTTACATCTACTTTATGACTGGGCAATTCACTCCTAAAACTTTGCTTAAAGAGATAAAAAAAAAAAGTCTGTGCACAAAATGTCTTTTATAAGAATGTTCCCTGAGAGGGGCACTTAATGAGATGAGTACTGGGTGTCATACTATATGTTGGCAAATGGAACTTCAATAAAAAAAGTATATAAATAAATAAATACTATATATATATTTTTTAAAATAAATAAATAAATTCCACAACTAAAAAAAAAAAAAAAAAAAAGGAATGTTCCCAGCAAGGTTTTTGTTGTTGCTGTTGTTTTACATCAAAAAAAAAATTTTTTTTTTAAAGATTTTATTTATTTATTCATGATAGTTACACAGAGAGAGACAGAGAGGCAGAGACACAGGTAGAGGGAGAAGCAGGCTCCATGCAGGGAGCCCGACGTGGGATTCGATCCTGGGTCTCCAGGATCGTGCCCCAGGCCAAAGGCAGGCGCCAAACCGCTGCGCCACTCAGGGATCCCAACATCAAAAATTTTTAAATTTATTTTCTAAACCTGAACATATGCATAATTGCTATATTTGAGAAAACTTGAAAATGGAAATATAATTGACATAAACCCTTATATTGGTTTCAGGTGTACAACATAATGATTTGATATTTGTATATATTATGAAATGATCACAAGAAGTTGAGTTCACATCCATTGACATACATAATATTTTTCTTGTGATAAGAACTTTTAAGATCTATTCTTTTAGCAACTTTCAAACATACAATACAGTATTATCAACTACGGTCACCATGCTGCAATTATATCCCCATAACTTGTTTTATAACTGGAAGTTTGTGCCTTTTGACCAGCTTCACCCATTTACCCAACCCATTCCCACTCCTACCCCCCGCAACCACTAATCTGCTCTATGTATGAGTTCAGGTTTTTCTTTCTTTTTTTGTTGTTAGAGTCTACATATAAATGTGGTCACATAGTACATGTCTTTCTCTGTCTGACTTACTCCACCTACCCTAATACCCTCAAGTTCTGTCTACATTCTTAAAAATGGCAAGAGTATTTTTTTCAGCTGAATAATAAAATAATGGAATATTATTTTAATTCACAAGATTCCAGAACTGGAAACAACCCAAATGTCTATCTGTAAGAAACTGAATAAACAGGTTGAGATATATTCATACAATGCCATATTACTCAATAGGAGCGCCGGGGAGGCACAGTCAGTTATGTGTCTGACTCTTGATTTTGGCTCAGGTCATGGTCTCAAGGTCATAAGAACAGCTCCCTTCCACTACCCCTCCCCAAGCTGCCCTATAAATAAATAAATAAATAAATAAATAAATAAATAAATAAATAAATAAATAAAACTTAAAAAAATAAATATCGCTCAACAATAAAATATACTACTGAAATATACAATAACATGAAGGAATCTCGAAAATATGCTGTGCAAAAGGAGCTAGGTATAGGAGCACATCCTGTGTGGTTCCATTAAAATGAAGTACTATCATAGGCAAAACTCATCTGTAGTGTTAGAAATCAAAAAGTGGCTGCTTCTAGCGAGTATAGGCAGGGATTGACCCAGGAACTTTGAGGGTGACGGATATACATATTCTATATCTTGCTTTGGGTAGTGTCATATGAATGTATATAATAGTTAAAATTCACCAAACTGCATGAAATAAAGAAATGGAAATAAAGAAAACCAGTGAGCTAATTTCCAAATAATAATGCAAAAGAATATCCCAAAAACAATGTGCCTCTAGGTCGTGTCTTTAGATAAAACATCCTTCTGAGAACCCAGAACAATGGACTCCAACCTCAGCCAAACTCTCATTTAAAACACAAAAAAAGCTCTTTCAGGTATGAAGTGACTCAAAAAGCTTTTCTTCCCTTAGTCATGACTGGGGAGTTGGTTGAAAATATGCTCTAGCAAAATAAGAAAATAATTAAGAAACAGGAAAACATGGTATCTTTTAAAACAGTGAATCCAAAATTGGAAAGTAATAAAGGAAAGCTTTCAAAGTAACAGTTTGATGGATGTATAGAGAGCAATTTATACAGCTTGGGGGATGAGGAAGAAGAATTTCAAGAGGAGATGTCTGGGAAAGAGATGGCTTCTTGATCTGTATAATTTAGAACAACTTAAGGGGTGATTAATGCTAATTGTGTGTGAAAAAATAAAACAATCTTATAAGTTTTAATGAATATAGCCCCTGATATACCCACATAAAGAAATCCAGAATGGAAACATTCTGGTAGAAAGCATGGATTCATTTAAATATAGATTGAATGGTAAATAGCTGCAATAGTTCTTAATGACACTTTATTTTATTTATTTATATTTTGAAGGAGCGAGAGATCACCAGTCGGGGAGAGGGGCAGAGGAAGACAGAGCGAGAATCTCAAGCAGGCTCCATACTCAGCACAGAGCTGGACTCGGGGCTCCATCTCACAACCCTGAAATCATGACCTGAGCCAAAATTGAGAGTCCCACACTTACTCAGCTGTGCCACACAAGTACCCTTAATGCCCCTTTAAATAATTTTCCCTTCCTTTTAGAAAAGCCTTCTAGAATCTAACTCTTTCTTTTGTTAAAATAATAACTGAAATTCAGCAAATGTTTCAGTTTCAAATCAGCTTCTTTTCCTTCTAACTCATGTAAAAATTAAATTTAAACTCTTCTTACCAAAAGTATTATATTATGTAAAGTATCCTCTCATTGTTATGAAAACTATTTCTCAGACTATTTACCTAACCATAGATCCTTCCTCATGTAAATACGTGCAGAGAGCTGCCTAGAATTATGCTTATCTGATGTTCATTATATGAACACAGTGGTTGGATTTGGGTAACTTTTTTTTTAATTCTCATCCTTATACATTTTTATAATGATTGAATTTTTGCAATGAGAATGTATCATTACTATAAAGAAAATGAAGAGGAAAGCTTTGATAAAGGAATCTCCACAAAAGTGTGGGAATGTATTATAGCCTAAGGCTGCTTGGAGTGCTGTCATTTTAGCAGGAAAAATCCAGAAACCAATGTGTACATGGGAGCTGGCTGGTGGCTCACCTCTCTTTACCTCTGTACCTCAAAGACTTGGCAATTGCCCTTGCAGTTACGGCCTCTCCTCTCCCTTATTCCTCATGCCCTTCTTTGGGGCAAATTGTGATGACCGCAAAACACTACAGCCAATGTGCTCGGTGAGACAAAACAATTGCTCAGTTGGTCACAATTCCAACAGAATTCAGAGCGATACCGGTGTAAACTAGAGAAGCAGAAGCACGAGGACGTCCATCAGTTATCATCCTAAGAGGGATTAGGGAAGAATAAAAACCAACTTTTGGATAATCACCTGTGAAAGTCAAGTCCAAGAAAGGATGGAAGAAGGGCAGACCAGGAGGGGAATGATGTCATGTGCTTCTTCATGTAATGCCTTCCATCCTTATCTGTTGGCTGTTAATCTTGGAACCTCTGACACTGTGTCTGGGGCTGGGTATGATGGGTAAACAGGGTAGACTTGTTTCTTTTCCTCTTGTCACTTCAATTTAGTGGGAAAGAGAGAAAATAATCAAGTAAGTAATTGAAAATTGTGGTCAGTGCTCTTAATGGAAACAAAACAGCAGTTGGGATTAAAAAAATAAGAGAGTGGCTGGCAGCCCAGGTGGCTGAGCAGTTTAAGTGCCTGCCTTCCGCCTGGGGTGTGATCCTGGAGACCTGGGATCAAGTCCCACGTCAGGCTCCCTGCATGGAGCCTGCTTCTCCCTCTGCCTGTGTCTTTGCCTCTCTCTCTCTCTCTCTCTCTTTCTGTCTCTCATGAATAAATAAATTTTAAAAATCTTAAAAAAAAAACAGGAAGAATGAAAGAATTTGAAGTTGTTTGTAAAATAAAAATAAAAATAAAAAATAAGAGAGTGGGGGCAGCTGGGTGGCTCAGTTGGTTAAGCGTCTGCCTTCTGCTCAGGTCCTGATCCCAGGGTCCTGGGATGGAACCCCGCATCTGGCTCTCTGCTCAGAGGGGAGCCTGCTTCTCCCTCCCACTCTGCCTGTTTGTGCTCTTTCTCTGTGTCAAATAAATAAATAAAATCTTTAAAAAAAAATCAAAGTGAACAGAGAAGGTCTCTCTGCAAAGAGGTAATCATTAGATGTGATGTAGTCAAGCACTTTCCCTGCAAAAAGTGCAAAGACCCATAGGTAGGAAGAGGTTTGGTGAATTTGAGGACCTGACACAGGGCCAGCGTGGCCAGATTGTTGTGAGGAAGGGGGCCAGTGACCACCTAGACCACCTAGACTTGACCACAATAGACCCAGAGTCAATTTGTGAGCTGCACCATCTTCCAGAGCAGGCCTCAGGTTCTAGCTCCAATGCTATCTTAGGGGACATTTCCTCAAAGGTTGCTAAGTGGGTTAAATACCCCAAAAGATATGTCCATCATATCCTATGAATGTGATCTTATTTGGGAAAAAAAGGGTCTTTGCAGATATAATCAAGTTGAGGATCTCCAGATAAAATCTTCCTGGATTAGGATGGGCCCCAAATCCAGTGACAAACATCCCCATTTTGTCAAGAGGAAAGACAAGAGGAAAATGCACAGAGAAGACTAAGTGAGGTTGGAAGCAAATATGCACATGCTGCTCTAAGCCACAGAAGGCCTAGAACTACCAGAAGCTGGAAGAAGAAAGGAGGATTCTCCTTCGTAGCTTTCAGAGGGAGCATGACCTTGCCAACACCTTGTTTTTGGCCTCTGACATTCAAAACTATGAGAAGATAAATGTGTGTTGTTTTAAGCCACCCAGTGTGTGGTCATTTGTCATAGTCACCCCATGAAACTAATATGGTTGCCAGTGTTTCACCCATTTTCCCTCCTTTCTCAGAATGAGAAGAGGGAAACAGAGTGACAACAAGGTTTTCTAGAATAAGAGGCTTGGCTTAACTCACCCACCCATCACCGGAGCACTAGCATTGTCCCATGG
This sequence comes from Canis lupus baileyi, assembly GCF_048164855.1. NCBI lineage: Eukaryota > Metazoa > Chordata > Mammalia > Carnivora > Canidae > Canis > Canis lupus. The sequence continues at coordinate 14,642,492 of NC_132855.1, read as the reverse complement.
CCACAGCCCAAGGCTACCCAGCCTGGCTTATCAAACCCTCTTGTGTGGTATAGTTCAAAGAGATACTGTGATCTCTGGCTCTTGTAGATGTTTGGCTCTTGAGACTTTCTTTCTAATGTTCTGGGATCCTGGTATTCCCTTTTGGCCATCATTTAAACAATATATATTAAATCTTTCAGGAAAATGGATTTTCCTTTTGCATTGACATATTTTGTTTTATACATCTTCCCATCTCCTGTGGGGGGGGGGAATGTCCATTTTTTCTTAAGAAAATATTTAATTAATTTATTTATTTGAGAGAGAGAGAGAGAGAGAGAGCATGAGTATGAGGGGGGCAGACAGAGGGAGAGGCAGACTGCCACTGAGCAAGGAGCCCGATGCAGAGCTCCATCCCAGGACCTGGGATCATGACCTGAGCCAAAGGCAGACACTTAACGGACTAAGCCATCCAGGCACCTGCAATATCCAGTTTTGACTTTATTTTTATTTTTAAAATTTTTTTTATTTTTTTCATGAGAAATACAGAGAGGCAGAGACACAGGCAGAGGGAGAAGCAGACTCCCCATGGAGCCCAATGTAGGACTCGATCCCGGGACCTGAGCTCACGCACTGAGCTGAAGACAGGCACTCAAACGCTGACCCACCCAGGCATCCCCATCTTTGACTTTAGACATGTCCAGGTCAGACTCATTTCAGAAGGAGGTTTCAACTTCAGGATCTTAGAGCAGATTTTTCAACTCCAATTCTCTGAAGTGGCATCTACCTCCCCAAAGGAACAGAAATCACTTTTAATGCTTCCATGCCTCACTCTACTTAAAATCTTATTCCAGTTGGCTGGCTTTTGAGAGCTCTGGGCTCCTTGGGGAACCCACCAAGGAGTGCTTCCCTTTGCAGAGAACTGAAGGGGCCTCAGACAGTTTCTCAGCACCCCCACACCCCGGGTGGTCAGGAGTCACTCAGGGGCAGAACAGCCTTCCATGGAGCATAGTGAAAGATAGGGGGTTGAAAGTCCTCTCCTCTAGTAGTGGTGGAAGGACACTGGTGTGTCCAGTAAGACTCTGCCTGGCTGGAAGAGGCCTCTCTCACCAAGAATGGAGCTGCACACAAAGCCAAGAGTGGCTCTGTACTAGGTAGAGAAGGAACAGAGAAGAACCTCACAGGATGTAGCCTGGGCTGTGAAGCCCAGATTCCAAAGAGGAGGGAGTGAGAGCAAGAGAAGTGAGGTGAGTGTAGGCAGAGAGGATGCCACAGACATGTGGAGGAAGGCTATGTCCACAGCCTTACCTTCAGGACAGCCTCTTTGTCACACTGGTAGGCCAGCTACATTGCAGGTATTGGAGCCAAAGCCAAGAGGAGCCTAATGTGTGTGTCTTTTTCACTTGGGCTGTTGGCATTTGTGTCAATGAGAGGGTCTTGCTCACCTACTTTCTCTGTATGTTGAACCTTTTTTTTTTTTTTTAAGATTTTATTTGTTTATTAATGAGAGAAACAGAGAGGCAGAGGAGAAGCAGATTCCATGCAGGGAGCCCGATGTGGGACTCCATCCCAGGACTCCAAGATCATGCCCTGGGCCAAAGGCAGACACTCAACCACTGAGCCACCCAGGCGTCCCTGTATGTTGAACCTTAACCAGACCAAATATTAGAACCTGAAACAGAAGGTCACCTTTAAGACAATACAGTAAAATTTATATCTAACTCATCTGTCTTCTGAAGTGTTTGCACCCAACTGTAGTTGGCCACATGGAACACCATCAATCCAAACCCCACTGGAGAGAGTACTCTAAATTTCTTACTTTCCTTTCACTTTGTAAGAAGTTCCTAAGCCCGGCCGCTCATCAGAATTACCTGGCACAGCTTTTTAAATTATAGATGACCAAGCCTTCCCTCTACTTGAATACCTGTGAGGAGAGCCTAGCAATCACATTTTGAACACACAGTCCCCATGTGCTTTGATAAGAATTGTCCGAGGGGATCTGGGTTTGGGGACCACCTGGGATGTTCTACTACTGGGTTGGCCTTGGGGGTGAGACTTTATATCAGTCATGTTTCCACGCCCACCCTTAGCCCAGTGCATGGAACATGGGAGGCCCCACAAGTGCTTTTTGGCTTGATTTACACTAATAAATGCATAACCAAAAGACAGACAAGATGCTGTGGGGACCCCTGCAAGAATCCATCATATCTGTCCTCCTCACTTCTTGCCTGCCCTTTGCCCTGTGACTTTTCTCTCCTTCCCTCACAGTGCCTTAGGGTCAGTCCCCTCTCTCTCTAGACTTCTATGGTCCTCATCTGTAAATCTCAGTTCTCCACAGAAGGGAAGGGAGAAAAGAGAGGAGAGAGAAAAAGGAAAAGAAAGAGGGAGGGAAAGAGAGAAGACAGGAGGGCAGAGTTCATCTTTATCAGATATTTATTCTGGGGATTTATTCTTGCTTTCCCACAAGGTATCTTGTTTAATCCCCATGCCAAGCTGGTGAGATTGCTATTACTAGCACCACTTTATACATGCACAAACCAGGTTAAGTAACTCATCTCGTATCACACAAGGATTGGCTTCTGCTACAGATGCCTGCCAAAATGGTTTGCTTCAGGTAGACACAATCTCAATGATCAGCCCCAGTTTTGTGGTAAGAGGCAGGTTTGTATTTTTTTGTAACCAGTGGTAATTATTAGATGCCAATTTTTCACTGTCTTATGCAAGATAGTAAGGGCAACACTCCCAGGGCTAGTTCCTTGTTGATAAATATACCCAAGGAAAATTTTGAAGATGTTTCTCTTTTCAGAAGCAATTACTGCAAAGGAGAGCAAATCCCCAGTAGAGTTTTGACTCATTTCCTGGTTTGAGAGCTTTACTCTGGCTGGAGTCAGAGATCCAATTAAATTCTTCAGAGAGCAGAGTATATAGGTTCCTACCATCTCAATCAACTGTACTTAACAGACTCTTTCAGAGACATGTTTCTCTCAATAAAAAGTCTCATTCTTCTAATTGCCTAGGATGAAATGGGGCAGCAGGATGAGCCAAACAATATGTTATGTTGAATATGGAATGACAAGATAGGCTACACAGCCTCTCTCCTGAGAAAATGAAAATGATAAGGAATAAGCTCACATACCCTGTCCCTCATGATCACTGCACCCACCCTACCCTCAGATCTCCATTGCATCCTGCCCATACTTCCAAAAGAGTGAGCTTCACATCTAGCCATAACCACTGACTTCACTGCCCATCTGACACATACCAAGCTCTCAATAATTCTTTTTGTTTTTTCTTTTGTAACAACAATAGAACTATATTTCCTATTTCATCTAAGTATGACTGTGTGGATAGTCATTGTGATAAAAAGGAAAGTGGAAATTTTGCCCTTTGTGTCTGGTGGCTTCCCCATACCCTCTACCATCCTGTCAGCAGGATACATATAATGATGAGGCCCTGAGGTTGAGGGACGGTCCCCAAATCCCAAATAAGGGAGTGCTGCCTGTCATACAGGAAGTCTCAATTCAACCATAATGTAAAGAAGTACACTTTTTAAAATTGCATTTGGTATCTAACTGTGGATGTAGCCCAGTTTACTCAAACTCATAACGACAGGAAATTGGGTTACAGGTTAAATCTGGAACAAATAGTATTCTTTCATAAACCAATAAGCGATCAACTCCAAGGGACCCTGCCATGTTGCTGGAATTCTTACCCACAATTGTGTAAATCAACATTAGTTTGGCCTAGCTCAAATGTTTAAACTATGGGAAGTAGTTTGAATTTCACCTAATTTCACCTAAGTTCACAAAGAAAACATTAATGATTTTAAGTAGGGAAGTGACATGATTAGATTCACATTTTAGAATGACCAAATGCCGTAGGGCAAGACCAAAAGCAAAGAGACTAGGTTGAGAGTCATTGCTGGAATCTAGGTTCCTGGCAATGTTGACCGAAAGGAGCAGGTGTATTTAAAACACACCCAAGAGGGAGAAGGAGAAAAGGCAGAAAGGAATGAGTACTGTGAACATTTAAGAGATGGGCAGAGACAAAAGAACCTACTGAGGAGAAAGAAAGCATCTAGAGAATAGGAAAAATAAAAACACACACAAAAAAATGTTTTGCACAATGAAGGGAACCATGGAGAAAGAATTTTCAGGAGTGGGTTTTACACAGAGGCAGATAATGCTGAAGGGCAAATGAGCTAAATTCAAAAACCTGCCCAGCTGACTTAATAAACGGGAATCACACCAGGGGCCAGGGAGGGTGGGGTGGGATAGCTAACCCACATTGTCTTAGCTTGAGGAATGGATGCAGCAGGAGGATATGGAGACAAAAAAAAATTTAGACAATTCTTTCAGAAGGGTTGCTTGGAACAGAAGAGGTTCAGAAGTAGTTAGATACAAACATGGTTGAAGGAGGTTTTATGATTTGAGGCTGTTTTGTTTTAAATGTGAGAGAATCATTCAACTACCCTTGGGAAGGGGCATGCAGAGAGAAGAAAGAATAATCAATGGAGCAAGTTCTTGATGAGAGAGCTATAGGGGGCACAGGATGCAGGGTAGGTAGAGAAACTAACTGTTGGCAGGATGAGGACCTCATTTATTATCAAAGTGAGAAAGGAAAAGGAGAAGTACAGAAGGAAGCAATTTATATGTGGTAGATTATATGTAAATGGAAACAAGGAAATGTGTACATTGTCTGTAGAAAAGGAAAGAGAAAACATCTATTGAGCCTATTAGAGCTTCTGGTAGTTAAAGGGAAAGCAAAATAGCCCCACACAAGGATGATTCAGAAGAAAAATACACATGAAAAAAAAATTCATGCAGGATCCAGAGTAAAATTTCAAGTAACTGTGGAGATCATATAATCCAGTGGTTAAAAATGTGGGCTTTGCAATCAGAGAAACAGGGTTTTGCATTCCAGTTCCATTATTTAATAACTGTATGATCTTGTATAGTTTGCATGACCTTATTAAGATTCCAATCCTAGTATCTAATGCCAATGGGATTATATTCTTAAAATAATGACTATTTAGGGTAGCCTATTATTGGTCATCAAAATACTTTTGGAATCATCACTATTATCTGTCAAAAGTATTCAAAAAACTTATTTTCATGAGACAAGCAGAGAAATACAGGGATTATAAGTAATGATGGAGAGAGAAGTGGGATAGCTTCCCAGAATATTTAGAAAATAAATAGAGATTTAAACAATTGGAAAGCTAATGAATATGGAAGACTACGAGGAGTAACTTGTGTACAAGAATGAAAGAAAACAAAGAGTAGAGGCACCTGGGTGGCTCAGTGGTTGAGCGTCTTCCTTCGGTTCAGGGCATGATCCCAGGGTCCCGGGATCGAGTCCCACATCGGGCTCCCTGCAGAGAGCCTGCTTTTCCCTCTGCCTGTGTCTCTGCCTCTCTCTATGTCTCTCATGAAGAAATAATAAAATCCTTTAAAAAAAAAAGAAAAAGAAAACAAAGAGTAACAGAAGCTATAATCCAAGATACTCATCCATTCTTCTGCTGTCTTTGTAAGTTTTTGCACAAAGATCCCACGTTATTTATAAACCACCCACTTTTGCTACACAGAGCAGGATTTTTTTCCCTTCTACAATGTTGAAGCTGGTTGTAGTTAGCTCAGAGGCATGTGACATAAAATTTTGCTTAGTTATTTTTCAAGTTTTAAGGTTAAAATGGAGCTCTATCTTTAATAATATCTTAGTTTATAATTGATTAACTCTATAAGTAATAACATTTGCTATTAATAATATAATTAATAATATTTTTTACAAATTTATGTCCCAGATACATTTCAATGATCACTTGTAAATTTGTGCAGACGAAACAAAACAAAACAAACAAAAAACTGCCTGAATGGCTGGCACTGATGTTATGACTTTACTAAAATCCCTATCACTTCAAAAGTTTTTTACATTTAATTGCATAATGATAGCAATTATAATTATCCACACTATGTAATTACCAACACTCATTATTGATATTAACGGCTTAAAGCCTGAACTTTGTTCTCCGTTAGGAGAAGCGCAGCAGTTTTCACATTAGTGTAAGGATAGAACACATGTGTTGTTTTGCCCACTAGCTAAAACTTTGGAGCCAATTGTACTTGCACGGCGGGGCTAATTGTATCAGAATACTCTGATGACCTGGAGACATCTGTACATAATTTAAACGACTCCCTGCAATGCAGACAAAATCAATGACAAGGGATCCATGCTAGATTCCATCCTGGCAATTTTTCTAATTACACAGACATAAGAAAATCCTCAAGTGTTGAGGCTTGAGGGGATGACAACAAATCAGACCTCTTCCCCGATCTCCACCTCTAGGTTGAGAAATCAGACAAAATAGACAGAAGGAGAGGGCAAGAGCCAGCCTGCTCATGGACCAAGCTGGTTGGGAACGCAGCTTAGAGCTGGTGCCCGAGGGGCATCCCAAACTACATACTCCTCTCAATCCCACTCTCAAAACAGAAGGTCAACTTGCCAACCTCCTCACCAACAGAGCTGGACGCCTTCGCCATTTCCATCCACAGCACGGGAAGAAAGACAGAAGGTGCTAGTAGAAAAAAGTCACACGGTAGGCAGCTCAGTGCTCCTACACATGACCTCCTTTTCCAGACAACTAGCCTGGAACTCTTACATGCCACAGGGGCTTCAACAGACAAGCAGCAGAAGCTGCCAATCCTCCTAAGGGCTAGCCGCAAAGCTCCCACAACAGCTCTCGAACCACATTTTATCCACCTGCAGGCCAGCCCAGAATCAAATAAGTAGGCAAATAGATTCTGCTCGATGAAAAGCTGGCATCAGGGTAGAGAGAGGGGGGAAAATGATGCCAATCAAGCTATCACACACTAGGGATTTGGATGTGACTCAGGGTTGCTTCTGCAGAGCGACCTCAAGTCCATCTCCATGGTCTAGATGTTTCCACTGAGCTCCGTGGCTCCACTCTCAGAGTGTGCAATAAAGAGAGCCCTGGCATGCACAGAATTAATAAAATTCTCCCCTGCTCTGGAGTCTTGTCGCTCTTCAACTGAGAGAGTGACATATGAGGCTTGTTATGCTCTGCCTCGTTCATGAAAAATGAGTCTCATGAAAGGTGAATCAGTAGAGCTTGAAGATTTTATTGGTAATAAGCGTCTCACATTCTTAATGCTTAAAATAATCTCTCGAGTTTGAAAAGCTGTAGGAAAACCACCTTAATGTATGTTATAATTTCTTCCTTTCGACATTTATAAAGACAGTTTTCTGATACATTTGAAATGATGCCAGTCCTCTGAGATAAGCACAGATGCAAAAAGTGCTAGGCCAAGAACTGGAACTTAGATCTTCTCCCTTTGAAAGAAAAGGTTAAAAAAAAAAAAAAAGAAAAGGTTTTGTTGGTTTATAAAAATAATAAATGTAGAAAATCTGGACCTCCAAAAGCTTTAAGAATTTTTTTTTTAAAATACAAACGCCTCGGAAAAGCATACCTCAGAGTTAAGCATTATCACTCGTGTGATTTAACTCCCAATATCCTCTTCCCTGTTTCCCCTTAGTTGCCAGCAATAAAAACCTCTCTTAAGACCCTCGGAATCACATATGTAGTTTTTCGGTTATAATCATATCGTAAAACAAGTAGGTATAGCTTTATTTCTCTGTCATTAAACACTCTTCAAAACACAATTTGTTAAAAATGTTTTTAAGTTTGACTGTAGAAACTGATACACTGGAGAATATCTGGAAGTTACAGAGAAATAATTAAAAAATGTTTTTAATTTTGAATGCCCACTATCCACAGCTAACAGTTGCTATCTTTTTGCTGTTTTTCCTTCCAGAAATATTTTAATAGAGGTAAAGATAGTATTGAAAGTGGCATATAAATATCTCTCTCTATTATATGCCTCTCTCATATAAACATGCCTCTCCAGGCGTGTTCGTGTGTGCTTATGCAGCGTGTATATATACGTATATGTATATGTATGTAATTTATAAAATTATGATCATAGTCTACACCGTTCTATAATCTTCACTTTTCTGAACAATACAGGGTGAATATTTTCCCCGTGTTTTGTCATCTATAACACCATCCCATCCAACATATTATTCTGAACATTTTCAAACATTCAGAAAAGGACAGATTGTGACTTATGCCCATGACCTAGATGCGACAATTGATGACACCTGCTCTCATTACTCTTTGGTTCAGAGTCATTCCTGGAACCCCGCTGGCACTCCCAACCTGCTGCACGGTGGGGACGGCTGGGACCAGGGCACTCTCCAGCAGATAGCAAATATCCTCAGGCTGTACAGAACCTCTCCTCGTGCAACACTGGGGCCAGCCAGGGTCTATGGGCAGGGTGCTGACAGGGTCATCTACAGAAAGAAACGATCTATGGTTACATGACCCAGGGTCAATGCTCTACTCATCACAGTTCTCCAAAACCTTTTTCTGAAGTGCAGGCAGTTGCGAGAGAAAAGGTTTCCTGGTTCGAATACCAGTCAATATGAGGACTCATTCCCTGATCTGCCAACATGTGATGGTACTGAGTAGAAACCTTATTTTTGTTTTTAAAAATGGTTGGGATTGGTCTTTTAGCTTTTTCACACATCATCTAGGACTTCCAAATACTCTTGCTATTTGAGAATGTCATGATTCACTAAGAAACCATAAACATTTATACCAAAAAAAAAAAAAAAAAAAAAAAAACAAACAAAAAAAACCACTCATCCATAAAAAATTCATCAGTTTGGGGAAAAACTCTACACTCGAATTCTATACGAAACGATCTCAAGCCTGGCCCCCAGCATCTGCAAAGAGATTAAACACAGATCTGAGCTGGCCCCCCTGGAGTTCACCTCCCACGTGGAATTAAGGGACTCCAGATAAGCTCCACTGTCCATCAGGCAGTGAATTTCCACACAGTCTCATTGAGCAATAAAAGGACCTTAACCTTGAATTTTGACCTCTTCATCTAACTCCTCCTTTTCAAGGGCAGAGTGAAACAGAAAAGAGAAACAAATAATAAACACTAATGTTGAACACTCCCTTTCAACAGCACTGCCCCCAACATTCTTTCATTTTTGTCCCACCACCACTTTGTGAGGTAGTGAAAAATGTATGCGCTCACTGCCCATGTTGGAGAGCAGTTCTGAGGCCCAAACAAGTATTCCAAACCAGGTCTTCTAGCACTGAGTTTACTGCTCCTTCCACCCCGCTGCCCTCTACCTCCCCTCACAAGACAAAAAGCTGCACAAAACAGCAGGCAAAGTGGCTTTATTAAGCACCCACTTGCTTGCCAGCTCCCCCCATTCCACAGTTTAGTGTCTATAAAATGTGTATTGCCTTCAAGGAATTGAAGAAGTTCAATCTTCCTCCTTTTCCTCCTGCAGCTCCCCACAAATTGAAAGCTATTCTGATGAAATGATGGGAAGGGAGCAGACGCTGGCATCAAGGTCCCTTACCTCTCATTCGGCTAAAATGAAATTATAAGGTAACTGCCCACCCGAGGAACTTTAGACAAAGTAATGGGGCAGCACCTGCTAACCAGCAGGGCATTTGTTTACCTGGCTCTCTGAGGACCACCCCTTCCTACCTTCAGGCCACCCAAGAACCTCAATAATTTACGGCCATAAAGAAGAAAAATCACTGCACTGAAGTGAAGTAAATGAGCTCTGTGCAACCAATATGAAGTGATTTTTTTTTTCCTCCCACAACATGCTCCTATCAAAGGAAAGGACCAGATCACAGAATTCCCAAAGAGCTGTCTCTTCTTTTACACCAGTTAGCCTGAGTTCTTGATTTGCACTCAGAGGAACTTGTCATTTGGCTAGTATCTACCTCATGTAGGTTCCGTGGAGTTCTACAGAAATGATTTTCTGGAAAGATCAGGGATGTTGCCATAATTTGCCAAATAAATTTTGAATCATTTTCCTTTAACTATCAGTATATGTATTATCTCCATAGTGTCCTCTTGTTTTGGATATTAATTGCCTTTTGAAAGATTAAGAGCTGACACTTGAGCCTCTAGCACTCGGCAATTATTCCTCCCAATGGGTGAAAATGATATGGGTGGAACATAAAGGCAGAAATTCTGAAATTCTTCCCCTGAGTGAAGCAAATATCGAAAACTCAGATCTCGGTAGATTTTTAACATCCTACCCTAACATAATAAGTTTCCCTATTTATTTTGCCTGACCTTCATTAAGCAAGACTTTGAGACTCTCAGGTCTGTGTTATCATCCAATGACAAAATTGTGGGAATTCAGCACTCTCACCCATGGGACTGTCTGCAGGAAGTCAGGAGAAATAAACAATTGTCCTGATTTCCCCCAGAGACCAGACCCAAACACTAAACTAAACGTCCTACATTGAGGTCTAGATTCTATCCCAAATGTGTAGCATCAATCCCTTTATCTGTTTGAATTCCTGATCAATATGGAAAACTGGTAATACTTCATGGGGTGATTTGGCCGCTCTGGCCACATGTGGTCACATGGCCTTGTTGCCCCGCCCCCACCCCATAAAATGGGCCCCTTGTGTTAATGAGTTCTTTATATATACACCAGTGCTTCATATATCATTTCCCTTCCCATCTCTCCCTCCCGGATTCCTATGACCACCAACCTTCCCTACTCCTGTGGCTGTGTACATCATTAATAACAGTTTGTACTGCTGATATTAAGTGCTTTTCATTTAGTGCCAGTGAATTGCACAACATTAGAGTGGGGGAAAGAATTTGGAGATCACCTAGTCAAGCCTCCTTCTTTTTTTGAAATCAAGAAACCAAGCCTCAGCAAAGTATGTCATTTTCCCAAGGTGTCACTACTTGTCAGATGCTCTATCCTGATCTTCTGAATCAACACTGCCCTCTTCACTCATATACCACTGGCTCAAAACATGTCTCACCACTGGACTCTTTCTGCACATGAAATGTGATGAGGAAGGCAAAATAAAAAGGGGAGAAATTCCAAGGAGAAGTGGGGCCTGAATACCCACCTGCTGGATCCTCCCTTTGTTCTCTTCCCTCTGGGGTACCCTCTACTTAGCCACTGGGAAGGACAAGGCACAGGTAGATCAAAGGAGATGGATCGGTCCCCACTGTCAGGCCACTAGTGACTGGTCACCTCTGCTGCCTCGGGTTGGGGGGAAAGGGGGGTCTGATGGTACAGTCTGCCACACTTTACCACGTTAGCAGGGCTGCAGGTGGAAAACAGTCATCACGTTTCACTGTCCATAAAGTCCCAGAAATTTGAATTTACAGCACTGTTTGACGGAGTGCTCATGCCTAATCACTGATCCATCACGGTGTCGACTTCCTTTAAAAATATAGAGTTAAAGTGAGGGTTGATGATGTCAGCTAAGCAGAGTAAACTTGATGTGCAGAATAACAATGTTGCCAAAATTCCACACAGTGTGAAAGCTGGGAGTTCCATCCATGGGGAGTGTCAGGCCTTTGAAAAAAATTAAAGTTTCAAGTGTGCGCACATGTGTGTGCACGCACGCGTGCATGTAGGTGGTTCTGGAGAGTCATGCGGCAACTGAAAAATACTTTTTATAAGAATCAGGCTTTAAAAAGCAGTTAAGCACACAGGCAAAATCCCAAGACACCTCACCATCACTTGGCAGACAGAAAGAGCCAAGAAGCTGAATCGATGTTATTTTCACTGACATCAAAACTGTACTTTCTTTCATCTGGAAGGGTAAATATAGGAAAGAAGCAGTTGAGAACATCTGGAAAATGACAAGTAAATAGGTTTGAGAGTCTAAACTTTTCCAGTCCTGCCTTTCCTGGCTCCTGTCCTGGGTGCCCATCCCACCGCCTCTGTACCCTGAGGACAATGTCATCAGGCAAAGCCAACTTTTCTTTCCCAGCTCAGTTTATGATGCCGAGGGAGACGATGACACCACAAGGGGAAAGGTCAGAGACACAAGACACAGTTGGAGCACATTACTCTCCTGGCTCCAGGAGGTCATTAACACGCCGGAAGCTCAGCTTCCTCATCTGTTAAATGTCATAAAGGATGTTGTTTATTGGCTCTATTGCTAACTATAATAGCTGGGAATTTTAAGTTTACTGTATTAATATTTCTGAGAGATACGGGATGACTATAGGAGTTGTATGGGCCTAACGGCTACCTTCTTTTTCTAGGACCCACAAAGAATAGAGAAGAAGCTTTAGATTGAGACTCAAGAAACAGTTTTCTAAACCTTTTCGGGACTGGCGGGCTCAGCCCGTTGGGAGCTAGTAAATCACCTGGAGTGAAGTCATGTGTTCGAGCCTCTATGTACAAAACCGCATGGTCAAAGAAAGGGTCAAATCATCTTTCTTTATGTGCAAATCTTATGTTTATTTCCTCTCCATGTTCCTTGTGAACATAAAAAAAAATGCTCAGGGACACAAAATAATTTCCAGACGAATCTTACCCGTGTCTTTTTTAAAGTGTATTTTAACTAACAGACACTTGCATAACCTTTATGTATATGTAGCAACAATTTTAAAGGCCCTATAAATATTAACTTAATTAATATTAAGCCCTGTGGGGCAAGGTATCCCCTTTTACAGACGAGAAAATATAGACACATAGAGGTTAAGTAATTTTCTCAAGATCACACAGCTAGAAGGAATAGCACCGAATATCACACACAGTGATCTGATGCGAAATCCCTGTCCTTACACTGTGCTGCACCATGGAAAGTTAAATGCTAATTTAAAAAGTTTCTTTACATTGCATAAATCAAAAACTAAGTCATTGGCCTCAAACACCATGCCAGGGGTAGTCGGGTACCAACAATCAAAAGGTAGAATGATTTTCCTAATCTCCTCTTGACTGCTGGAATTGTGTAAGTATTTAATCCTCTTCATGTTGAGTATTAATCTTTAGCAAGTGTCTGCCTCCTAAAAATTCTTAGGGATAAACTAAAGTGGGCTTTACAGGCGAAGCTAGATTTTAATTGCACATTCTGGATTAGCAGAATGGTGAATGAGTAAATTCAGGGCTACAGTAGAGTTCTCTTCCAAAAGGTTTCTCCCAGCTTCCCAGAGGCTGTTTGAGCAGAAGCTAAATTAATGCTATAAACATAAAGTTGTAGGGACGCCTGGGCGGCTCAGTGGTTGAGTGTCTGCCTTCAGCTCAGGGCCTGATCTCAGGGTCCTGGGACCGAGTCCCACATTGGGCTCTCTCTCTGCAGAGACCCTGCTTCTCCCTCTGCCTGTGTCTCTGCCTCCCTCTGTGTGTCTCTCATGAATGAATAAATAAAATTTTTAAAAAATAATAACCATAAGGTTGCAGAGGCTATTATTTAGGGGTGATTCCTTTCGTGGGGCTAAGGTGGGCATTACCCTAAGTTACTGAGTTAGAGCTCTAAAACCTGTAATATCTGGTTTTTTTCTTTCACTAACATGAAAGAGAACTGCCCCCTCCTTATTATGTTTGTCTATGAGCCCCAAATTGTGAGAGGAAAACACAAGTCATTAAGACAAAAATTCCTGAACTGAAGCATATAGAGGATATCTTGATGAGGGAGCTTCCATCGTTGATGTTTCAGCCAGCATGGGTCTTTGTAACAAGGATAGTCCAGGAAAGCTGCTATTGCATCTTCAGCAGAAGGCCAGGCTTTAGACTCAATGTCATTGCCAATATGTGAATTTGAGTACCACCAAATGAGCCAACTCTGGTTTCTTTTTGGAAGAAGATACATAATCATAGTATCTGAGTGTGTTTTCCTTTAGGTGATCCAGGAGAAAATCAGCTACAGCCCCACTAGTGGAGAAAGCAAACATGCAGTTTAGGTCAATAACCTTCTGTCTCCTGAACAAATAAGTCACCCCACTCTCTTCCAAACAAAGGCAAACCAAGACAGAGGGAAAATTCATTAATTCATTCATTAGTATCAGGGGTCCTGGTACTATGGCACTGACCCCAGCCTGATAATCACCATATATTTTCATGGCCATTAACTGAATTATATGCATCCCTTGCGTACTCTCTGGGGAAAGGAGTAGGTCAAGGAAGGTGACCTAATAGTCTCTCAAATGTGTATCATCATCTGCTTATTTACAAGCTCTTAAGTAGGGTAAACATGAGGCAAAGGTAAATGATATGAAAGGGATGTGGCCCCCATCCAGGGGAGGGGTCAGCTGCAGCCAGACTGTATTCTGTACCCAATAGTACTAGGACCCCTGGGTTCACAGGCCAAGTAGTCTTCAGCAACTGAGAAGACTGAGATCCCCTCAACCCCCCCAAAAAAATAAGCTAAAGAGATACTGAGATCCATTCAAACAAAAGAATAAGTCAAGAGTAAGCATAATGCCTTATTACTGGAAATGGCTCCCAGAGGCAAGACTGGAGAACAGAGCTTATGCCTTTGGTCAAGTGGGATTCCAAAAAGGAAATTTCCTGAAAGGTGTCTGAAAGAGTAGACACCTTTAAAATGAGAAACATTGAGGAGAGTAACAGGATCCATGCTCTCTGCAGAAAGCTGGAGGCTGTGACTCAAACCAAACAGGTACCCATTCTGACACAAGCAGCACTGGACCAGAGCAGGGCTCTCAGAACTTCCTGTGGATTCTAGGTCCTGTTAGGGGTGAGGATTACAATGTGAAGGACCAAAGGGCAGTGTTGCTCCTGAGAAGCTTCTCCCAAGAGGGAAGGCAGAGGGAGAGACTGGGCATGTTTACTTCATGTAACTTGTCAATCAGAGTAGTTAGTCTAGAGGCCAGAAGTATCATAAGAATGGACATCAACCTTACATGAAGGGAGAGCCCCCTTCACAGTGCCTAGCTTATTTTTATCTTGGTCCATTGAACTTAAGCTTTTGGTCAACTCAGGGTGTGTCTGTTCCATATGAGGAGAAGATCATTACAGGGTTATAAGGAAGACTCACTCCCACTTAATTAGGGCCCTCCTCAAGCATTAACATCTGCATCTTTGTGTATCCATGAAACTGCTGATGGGCAATATATAATCTACCACCAGAAAGCTCAGAAATTGGTCAGAGCAGTTAATTAATTAAGACGACCCCAAGGCCATTCAGTTCCCAAGTCTGAAAACGTGATCTTTATTTTATTTCCCATGCCAAATTATGTCCACCCAGCATACAGAACCCAGGTTCTGTAATAAAAACAAATGAATAAAATGCCAACCAAAGGGATACACCCTGAATCTGATTATTAAATCTTCCCCCTTAATCAAATTCCAGAAAGAAATGAAAGTTCAAAGATTAACACCACCTTTGCTTGTTAAAGTTCAAAATTTATTCTCTCTAATTTCATATTCTGCACATCTCAGCTAAAAGAGTTGTTTGAGAGCCTTTGACTTCACTTGTAATGGCTTCCTGCAGAACCCTCCAGAACAGTGTAATGGGAGAAGCCAATCACACAGCTGACTCATCACCTTGTATTCTCATAGACCCCACAGAGCGATGCCAAGGCCCAAGAATCCTTGGCTTAGCTTCCCACTGCAACATGTCCACATGCTTTCTCCTTTTCTGTGTGTCCTGTACCCTTCCCAGCTCCCAGCTCTATCCTACTTTACTATCCCAGACAGTAGTAGAGTTAGGATGACATTGAGATGCACAGATATGAAGATGTCTCACCTCCTGCTTCCATGTGGTCACAGATGTCAACGGTTATTCCAACTTATTTAGAAAGAGCTAGCAAACTGGATGTTTGATACACTCCTTTTTCTCTTATTAAGTAAGGGTTAACCCCAAAGGGCTCTCCTTCTTTAATTATGGAAAAGCACAGATATCTGTGGTCTATCCCTCTGCCAAGATGCGCTGATGTCTTCTAGCAAAAATAGATTGCACCTGCCTTCAGGGAATTTCTGAGCGTTAAATACATTAGGACCAAAAAAAAAAAAAAATAACCATTTAGCGCCATACTTCACTAAGGAAACCTTGGTAACACTGGCCTCAGGGACCATGACACATCATGAGACCCATTTGATTTTGGAACATTGACTTCATAAGGAAAGTAGCTTTTCTTACCAAAAACTATAATATCAATTTTGTACTACTCTAATCATTGTAACCAACTTTGATAAATAATTTCTGACATTTAAAATGCAGTTCTCAAATCTCTCCTCTCATTAAATGGGGAAAAAAGTTTTGGAAACAGTCATTCCTCCTGGCCCTATTACTGGATGGTTCTCTTTTTAAATAAACACTTTTACTATAAAAGTAGAACATGCATATTAAAGAACATTTGGAAAACCCAGAAAAGTAGACAGAAAGGGAAAAAAGCACACTTAGTCCCATTACCCCAAAAAAAATCATTGTTAGCACTTCAATGTTTTCATTTATGATTTCTCCTTAGTTTTATGCTTATAAAGTATGTTCTCACATTGAAAATAGATCAATCACCCATAAAAATAAGCTATTCACTTAATGTAATCCTAAATTGTGATTCTTTATTGGAATTCTGTTCTAATAAGCATCCCCTTGGGTTTCTTTTAAAACCTGATTAATTCACTCTACACTCAACCTAAAATATAAATAAATGAGATTTATGTGAGGAAATCTTTTGAAACAGCAAAGAAAGAAGAAGCCCGGTAATATGACAAAAATGTAAAATGCATATTCTCTTTGACCTAACAATCCTATTTAAGGAAACTTTCTTTAATACATTTGACTTTAGTATTCAAAGACACAAGTCAAAGGATATTTGGAGTGGTTTTTGTTGTTGTTGTTGTTGTTATGGAACAGTAGTTACCGAGCTCACTTCTCTGAATTCATGGAGCATTAACTGAAATCATACACATTTGGAAAAGTTGTCTCTTGTTTTGACTTTTTCTTATTAATTTGTTCCCTTTAGATCTCAAATCTCATTGCCCTGTTCCTCCTTCCCCAGTAATCACTCATCACATTATGATAAGCCATTCTTCTAGGAATGGCACCTATAGTGCTTCAGGATTTTTTTTTTATCACAACCAGGGTCACAATGAACATTTCCATGTGCTTTTTCAATGGACCTGTGTAAAAATTTAGCTGGGGACATAGGAGATATACCATATAGATATATGTATCTATATGCAAGTACTTTTGACTTGATTTTTATATTGCTTACATCTTTTTTACTTTTACCAGCATTCCTTGAGTTCATTCCCTCTCACTCTTATCAATACCTGCTATTCACTTCTGTTGGTGTAACAGGGATAATATAGTGGCTCACAATTGTTGTATTTCACATGGACCTCTTTAACTAGTGAATTTGACCATCACTTCACACACTACAATAGGCATCTGATTTTTCACTTCTCAGATTTGGGTATACATGTTATTTGTCCACTTTTTCTTTTTTGTGTTCTGAATTTTTCTTAAAGATTTAAAAGGAATCTCTTCAATAGTCTAAATTTTAATCCCTTGTCAGTCTTATATTTGCCAAATATCTTCATCCACTCTTATATTTGACAATTATCTTCTTACCTAATAATTTTGTCAATGGTTTCATTTAACAGAAATTCCAGCTCTGATATGATTCAATCTTAATATTTTATGTTGTGGGTTATATATTTTTAAGATCCTCTCTAGGAATATCCACCTGACCTGCAGTCAGAAAGATAAGCTTCTAAATTTTTTTCCTATTATCTTTATATTTAGCCCTTGGTCCTTCTATGCCACTGATATCCACCCTTTTATTTTGCATGATGTATAGTTCTTTACACTGTGAGCTGAGTTTTTCAGGACCTCATATTAATAATCTGACTTCTCCCCCCAAGGACATGGTACTATCTTACATTAAATTCCCCCAAATACCTGACTGTTTCTGACTTCCCATTGAGTTCCATTCACTTACTTGTATTTGAACCGATAAACCATTTTTTCTTTCTTATGACAATGTATTTGTCATAAGATTTATTCCTGGTACATTTAGTCCTCTCCATTTGCTTTACTTTAAAAAAAAAGTGGAGAATTTCAAAATGTGTAAAGCGAAATTTGATAAAAAGAAAAAAGAAAATTTTAAATCTATATCTTAGCAGGAGACTCTAACAAACATACCTCTGTGTGAAGCCAATAGATTAAGAAAATTAAAAATTAGTAAGAATATGCAAGATCTGAGAAACAAATTTTTTTAAAAATTGACCTAAGTAGCATATATAGAACAATGCACCAAACAATGACAGGCTCTTAATTCAAGTTCACATAGTACCTTAAGCAAAAATAATCATATGCTGGGCATGAAGCATATGTCAACAAACTTTTAAAAAATTATATCATTCATCCTATGTTCTCTGATCATAACAGAATCAAACTAAAAGGCTTAAGTAGAAATACATAAATAAGAATTAATTAACACACTTCTAAGAGGTATCTAGATAAAAAAAAAGAGGTATCTAGATCAAAGAAGAAATCACAGTGGAAATTATAAAATATAGAACTGAATCCCAATAAAGAAATGACATAGCAAAATGTGGAAGATACAGGTAAAAGCAGTGCTTAAAGGGGAATTCATAGTGATATATATTCATATTTATACATAGTGACATATATTTGTACATATAAATCCCTCTAGATCTAGAAGTGTATAGCAGACCACATTGCTTGCTTTCCTTTGGAGGTACTTATATGGTCAAGGAAGTTAGCTCTTCTTCCACAGTATAAAAATAAATATTTCAGTTCCTAAATTTAAATTTTTAGTTTGGTAAAACAATTCTATTCATATATGTCCTTATGTGAAAAAAGAAACACATTTTTAGTAAAACTTTTAAAAAGCATGTTCTAGTCTCAGTAAGAAACAACTGCAAAAACTCCATTAAGAACTCGTGTTCCCTCTTGATACAAAAAAGGTTACTATAGAGAATACTCTAAGAAAGCCCCAAGTGACAGAAAGCTGGAGCCTGTCCCAATAAACATGTGGTTAGCAAAATACCCCAATTGCCTGATCCCTATCTCCTTTATTTTCTTGCAATAAAAACTGAATCAGTAGCTGACTGAAAGTGTTGATCAAAATAAATTGTTCTGAAGTTTACACGGACACTATCTGTCGTAGAGCTCACAATTCATGAAAAGGACATGTTCAAAATAAGTTGCCTGTATTCAGCCTGACAATTTGTCTATGTCCTTATCTGTGACAATAGAGTTTTAAAGAAAACAAAGTCTTCAATGGTTGGCCATGTCCTCGTTTTTGTTCTGGTCAATATCTTTATTAATGATCAGGACATGGACAGTAATGGTATACTGAGCTAATAAGGCTTACTTACCAGAGACTCTGAGGTGGAGAGTCAGCCTGGGAACCCCGCACAAGAAGCAGAGATCATATATGTATCACGGGGTAGAACCAGGCTCCCTTTGGATCATGGTATCAGCCAGGAGCCATTCTCTAGCAGCCAGTCATGTGCTTGTTCGGTTGCAGATTCAGTGGAAATCAACAATTCTGTGTGGTTTTCCTTATACCGATATGAGTCTTGGGCTCACATGATATCTGGAAAAAGGAAGGTCATAGTCCCAGTGTGTGTTCAACTACACAATAGGGTTCAGTTCTGGAACCTACTTGTGAACAGGTTACTCAGATGAATCGAAGGCAGTCTGGAGGAGGACAATCACGATGGGGAAGGCATCAAAGTATTGTCACATGGGGAGCTGTGGAAAAAATAAAGAGACGTATGGAAGACATGTGGTGTGCCCTCAAAGGGCCATGACTGTGCCATGAAAGGACAGACAGGCTGCTACTGCAGAGCGGGAACTGGCTGCACACCTGTGTAAGGCAGAGCTACCAAAGAATAGATGGCTGGGATGCCTGGGTGGCTCAGTGGTTGAGCTTCTGCCTTCAGCTCAGGGCATGATCTCAGAGTCCCAGGATGGAGTCCCATATCAGGCTCCTTGCATGGAACCTGCTTCTCCGTTTCTCATGAATAAGTAAATATTTTTTTTAAATAGCCAAGCTAATTTCAGAACAAAATTATTTAAAAAAAAAAAAAAAAGAATAGATGGCTGCTGGAGTAGGACTACCAATGAGGGGTTCAAACAGGCAAGGGATGCTTGGAGTTGAGGGGATTTGGGTGTTAGAAATAGTGGTGGCTGGGGTGACTGAGGATTGGAAAACTGCCCTATGCGGCCTCTGCGATGCCCTCACACCAAAATCCTATGGGGTTATACGTGTGAATAAGGTTTCCTCTGATTCTTCTTCCCTCCTTTTGTAGTCGCATGAAAGTTCTTTCTTCTGTGTGCTGCCTTCTTCGGGGACCCCAGCAAAGAGCTCTCTTCCTCTGGTTCTCAGGCTCCTAAGAGCACTCCCCCCACTGCTCTACACCGCGCTGCCTTGTTTACCCACCTTTCTTCCCCATCTGGCTGGGAGCTCTGATGCGCCCAGAGCAGGCTTTCACTCCTTGTCAAGTGCATTCCTTCCTCTGCCTGAAAGTTTCTTGTCGGGAGTGAGTATGTGCATCTTTGCAAATACCAGATGAGACCAACTCTGGGAAACTAGAAGAATCTGCTTTAAGAAAAAAGGAGCAGGTTGGTGAGAGACCTCTAGTACTTGTTATGTGGAATACAAAAATTAAAAGAACAAGCCAAAGCTTAAATGCTCCGTTAGATAACCAAATTACATTGTACTGATGTGAAAAATAATTTCTTCAGAACTGGACAATATTCTTTACACATTGAGGAAACTGGTATCTTTCTGAGGTCAACCGTACCATCATCACTCAGGGATGTAAAAAAGAAAAATCAAGAATTCAGAAACACATTGTTTGAGCCCCGCTGCTCTGATTACATTGAGTCTGACATGCTGGACCACCAAGTCCACAGGCAACAAACATCAGTTTTCCAGAATCATTACATGGAAAACCCTATTAAGTCATTTCTTGGATGTGCAACCTTTTCATGGGGTCCTGTTCAGGTGTACCTGAGGCCCAGGGTTAACTTGCAAATGTGTTAGAAAAGTGTGGACTAGTTCTTTCAGATTCTTCAAGCTCTGGGTGAGCTGGAGCCATGTATGCACCCTGGGGGGCTGTCAACCTTGCCCTGCCTGATTACACCGGCTGGGAGGAAAGCAAAAGTACAATGTTAAGTTGGAATAGATATATTTGAGACCAATATATTGGAGACTGTCAGAAGCAAAGCTATTAGAGAAGATGCTTGTAATGGCAAAATTAGAAGGTGCTTCGATGTCATTTTTTTAGAATTAACTTTAAGTTTTAAATCATTTGTGGCAACATCTGTCCATGTGTTTACTACTCATCCACATTGCATTATACAGGGTAAGTGGTCAAAGCAGGCAGAAGGAATCCCTGGTCTCACGGAGTTTACAGCCTCTTTGGGATGCAGGTGTGGAATTCAACCCAGGCTGATGGATGTCAGGAAAGGCAGAGGAGCCAAGGGAATTGCAATAATAGCTCTCCTGTGCCAAGAGGACCCGGCTGCAGAGGCAGGCTTCTGCAAGGGTGCCTGGCTATCCTGGGCTCTGGGGTCCAGCAAGCATGAGAACACAGGTGTCAAATCACAAACCAGGGTGTCACAGCAGAGGGCATCCTGGCTCCCAGATCCAGCACGATCCAGGATGGCTGAGTTGTGCCACGCTTCTGACTGATGTGACTATTTATGGCAGGAGCCCAACCAGGGGCTGGGAACACCTGACCAGAAACTCTTCCCTGGAAGGAGCTTGCCAGAGCAGGCCACCATCATGGCAGCACTAAAGAGCACCAACAGGGAACACCAAGGGCATCATTATGTAGGTTTTTCTAAGCCAATCGTTACAACATTGTTCTCCTGGGCCACATGTGAAGGAGGATTTTCACTTGTCCTACACAAGCCCATGAGTGTAACTTGACTTCGACAAACTATCCTCCCCACCCTCCAAAATAATTTGGTGTGGCATTTTTGAAGCATTTCATAGTCACAAAACCAATGGAATCAGGCACTTATCTCAAAAAAGTTGCCATTTTCAAAAGAAAAAGAAATGTTAACTAATCTAAGGTTTTTTTTTAACTTTGAATTAAAATACTGAGTTGTGTTCACTGCCAGTGGAGCTTGGCTGGGATAGGATAAATGGAGGATTATTGCAATTCCAATTGAGTTAGCTCTCAGGCCCCCTCTTTCTCTCTCACTCAGAGTTCAAGTACTAACAATAGACTCATCTTTCATCTATGTTATAATCTCTAATTCCTGATGAAATTAAAGTGATTTGAGCACTTTTGGACTGGAGTGCCAGCCATCGCGCTCACAGCACACCACAGCACCCCACCGTGTCTCCGTCACATGCAGAAGAAAGGGGGTTCTGGGACCTGATGCAGTTTTCTGAAAACTCCCTAAAGTAAACTTTTCTCTAGTTGTGGAAACACCCTCACACCCAGGACTCCTTCTCCTCACTGATGTCTCTCTGCCCCTGAACTTCCAAGGAAAGGACAAAAACCATAATCTAGGAATAAATGGGATGGCAGGGGTGGGGGTGTGGGAGAAATACATGCACAGAAAAGAAAGGCTGAGAAGCTTCTTTATTTCTCTCTTGCCCTCTCTTTCTTATCACCCTGTCACTTCAGGGGGTGGGGGGAAGAGGGTCTTAATAGCTCCATGAGATGATTTCAGATAAATGCAGTAAATATGTGATAAAAGCAGAATTTTCTTCTGTTCCTCACAAACCGTGCTAGAAACTGGGACTAGGCTGTTCTTTACACACAATGTCTAGCCCAAGATAGAACCCAGAAAATTGGGTAACTGCATTTCCCTAGGTCCCTTGGTCATTTTTCAAGTAGAGGCAGAACCACGCAGTGGTTCGATGTGAAGGCTTTGCCACAGGACCAATATGGTTCGCATCATGGCCATGCTGTTCACCAGCTGTGTAATCTTGGGCCTCAGTTTTGTCATCTATTAAATAGGGACAATAATAAAACTCTCCTGGATTTTTAAAGAGATGCTGTACATAAAGGGATCAGCACAGTTCATGACATGCCAAAAGCACTCACCTGAGGCCAGTTGACATACAACTACTAATAGAAGTGATAATAATGGTGGCAAAGCATGTGGACCCTGAAGTGAAACTTTTCAGGTTCGAATCCTGGCTTTAGTTCTTTATATGCCATTGAGAAAGTTACTTGATTTTCTATACCTCAATGGCCGTATCTGGACGATGGCGATAAAAGAAGTGCCTGCTTTACGGGATTGTATGAATAATAAATGCTACCATCACAGAGTATTTGTGACCCAGACCTAAGGCATATTAGCCTTTAGTTGTTGCCATCTAATTGAGGAAGAATCATTTCTACCCTCCGTCCTCCAGGTATAGGGGGATCAGCACTAGTATCTCCCGTTCAGATTGACTTGTGGTTGGATCGGGAATCACTAGGCAGCTTGCTTGTGTGGATTCTGGGTGGCCATGGGGTTCCTTCTGACAATGAGTTACTCACTGGGCTCTCCCACAGGCAATGGCAACTCACCCTACCACCCGGGTGAACAGTTCATGCCCTGAGACATGGCATTTAAGACTCCTGTAGGCTTTCCCTTCCTCTCCTCTTCTCATTCACTGGTCTGTGCTTACTCAAGACCAGCTTTGAAAGCCCCCTCTCAATGACTCCGACAGTTATAGGTAGCTAGTACCTTCTCTGGGTTGCACGGCCTTGTTGATAACTATTGTCGGATGTGTCATGTGGCATCTTGACTCTTGGTCTACCATATATCCTCTTTCCAGCTAGAATGTGAGCTCCAGGGTAGTGATTGTTTTGTTCATCCCTGTTTTGCCAAAGTTCTCCCGCGGCTGGCACAAAGTAGGTGTTCAATAAATCTTTCGGCCTAAAGAAAGTGAATCCATTCAACATCTCAGTATATGAGATTCTCAGGTTTTTTCTAGCTCTCCCATGAGCCTGAGAGGTCCTTCTGGGAAAATTAGTGTTGTGTTTTTTTGTTTTTTTTTTTAAATCTCTGTGGCGGGATCCCTGGGTGGCGCAGCGGTTTGGCGCCTGCCTTTGGCCCAGGGCGTGATCCTGGAGACCTGGGATCGAATCCCACATCGGGCTTCTGGTGCATGGAGCCTGCTTCTCTCTCTGCCTGTGTCTCTGCCTCTCTCTCTCTGTGACTATCATAAATAAATTTAAAAAAAGAATTAAAAAGAAAATAAATCTCTGTGGCCCCAGAGTAGCCAAGTATATAATAAGTGTTTAATAATCATTTATGGAATAAATAAAAAGATGAATTTTCGAGCTGATTGCTTTTGAACACAAGCCTTTTGTTATCATATAGAGTAAATAAAGAACTCTTGGATCAGATAAATTGCATAATTTAATCAAAATTGAAGATACATAGTATAGGGGTACCTGAGTGACTCAGTAGGTTAAGTGTCTGCCTTCAGTTCAGGCCATGATCTCAGGGTCCTGGGATGGAGCCCTGCATCCGGCTCCCTGCTCAGTGAGGAACCTGCTTCTCCCTCTTCCTCTGCTGCTCCCCCTGTTTGTGTTCTCTCTCTCTCTCTCTCTTTCTTTCTGTCAAATAAATAAACAAAAAATGTTTTAAAAGATACATGGTACAATTTGATCAAGATTAAAGTAGCATCTTATAAGTAGAATGTTTACTTGATATAATAAGTCAGCAGTTATGTCTAGAGACCCTAATCCTTGCCTCTCCAGGGAAATTATGGCAGGGGTCATTCAATGAGCTTTTAAAATTCCTATATTTAGGATCTACCCCAATTTATTGAATCAAAGTCTCTAAAAATGAGCTCAGGCAGAGGTTTTGTTTTTCCAGATTTTCCCAAGATTAATGTGAAGGTTGAGAACCATTCTGGCCTTCTAACTTGCTAGCTCTGTGATCTTGAGCAAATTTTTAGTTTCTCTGAGCCCCAATATCCTCATCCATAAAGTGAAGATAACTTATCATGTCTCCCTCCTCAGGTTGAGAATGTTTAAATGTAATAATCCTATAAGAAGGGTTAAACATAATACCTAAAATGCTAAAAGCAGAGAACAAACATTACTGTTGTCTTAGTGATATTGTTATTGGAGTACCTGCCACACCGCCACCCATGAGCCACCATTGCCACATCTTGGCCAAATAAACTAGCTGCAGTGCCCTGTCCTTGTATTTAAATAATTGAAACTGGACCAACCTATCAGTTCTAACTCAACATGTCAAGTAAGGAGAAGCTAGCTTCCAACCATCCTCCCTTCCATCAATCTCCATCAAGGCCCACAATTTCCCCCGATTATAGCTAAGAATTAAATTATGCAAGTCTCATTCAGGCTTGAGATTGCTGCTTCTTGGCAGAAGAAGGAAAGGCAACAGGAAAATGCTCTAGGACAAAACTTTCTAAGTATTACCCATCCCCAAAGAACAAAAAGATGGCGTGAGAAAACCAGCTGTATGGGAAGTTGTTTTGAAAGATAATTTGGATTTATTCATCAATTTCCTTTTCTTTAATCTCTTTTATGTCCTTATAACTCTAGCAAGTCCCTAACGTCGGTTTCCATTGCATTAAAAAGGAGTCAAATGAGTACATACCATGCAAACTGTAGCACTTGCAAACTCTTAAAGATAAGTTCAGAAACCAAGTTATGTATTAGCATTATGGAAAACAAGGTTAGTATTTATAAGGAAAATAAATGCTTAGGTAGAAAAAAGAGTCTATGAAGAAAGCAGCCTAGGAATTCCTATATTCTACCAAGAGGGTAGAGGTGACAGGAAAACAGAAACAAAGTTCTAGAGCTGAGAAAACATGGACAGAAGGTCTCCAGTTAGAGATGCCATCAATACAGTGTCTGCTACATACCTCATCGTCGTATCTGTTATTGAAGGGAATCTTCCCAATGACAATGAAGAGGAAACACCATTATCCCAGGATTAGAGATGAGGAGATGGGAGTGTGTCAGGGTGAGATTTCACACGTCACACACCTGTTTAATGACGGAATTCACACGAGACCCGTGTGTGACTTGCTTCACTTCACCATCAATCTGTGTAGCACAGAGAAGAGGCCCACAACTATCAAAACCTTTGCTAATCTACCTGAAACAGAATATTGGGATTCATGTGTAAAAAAGGCTCCAGAAGTAAGCCCTGGCTCTGAGGGAAGCATAGGCTGTTGGGATGATGGCCTGAGCTGGACTAGCTGAGCGCTTATGTCAGAATGTTCTTTGAACACTGGGAGCCCTGAAGAAAACAGCTATAGACTGGAATTGAAAGAAATGGCCAGGGGGTAGGGGACAATTTTTTCTTCCTCAAGTCTTCCTGTTTGAATTAGTAGAACTTTGTTGGTTGGTTGGGTTTTTTGTTGTTGTTCCTCCCCGCCCTCCCCCCTCCCTTTTTTTTTTTTACTTATTATGAAAGGATAGGTGGAACTCTCCACTGCCCTGTGACTTTATGTTCTACTTTGTCAGATGAGGACTCTACAGTTGTTTCACACTCCCTTTCTTTATAGCAACAGAAAAATAAAGCCTTTTTAATCAAAGTATTTGATCTTTTCCTATCAATTCCTCAAAATCTTACCATGTGTTGATAGAGAATACCTACCCCTAAAGCTCAGTGCTGTCTCTCACAAAGGCCTAAGTGAGCAGGAGGGGACAGGTGACACTCAGGGAGACCCATACCCATAGGGCTAGGTCTGGAGCAACTAACCACCAGCTCACTACATTGTCCTCTGAATTATCTCTGGGCTTTGGTCTCTTAAAACTGACCTCTATCTTACAAAGTTCTTATGGGAGACAGGGGAAAAAAATAAAGGACACAATGAATACATGACTTGTTCTGCCAAATTTTACCAGTTTTTAAGTGATGGTACTAAACTCAGATCTTCACTCTGTTGTTCTCATTTAATCCTTAAGACAACTATTGTTATGCCTTTTCGTCAGAAAATGATGGTGAGGCCCTTGGGGAGTCAGTTGCCTATCCCAAGGCCACACAGATCCTGAGAGGTGGAGACAATGAACTCTCTCTGATCCCTAATGTGTACTTGTCCAGTGTAAGGACTTTAGAAACAAAATATGGGCTCAAATTCTGACTCCACTGGCTGTGTGACCTTGAGTGTGTCTTGTCACCTCTCTGTGCTTCAATGTCTTCATCTCCAAAATGAGGAATAGGGACAGTAAGTCACAGGGCTGTCTTAAGGATAAAATGGGTTCATACATATCAAGCTCTTAGATCTGCAATTCCCAGGGCCCCAGGGAAAACTCAGAGGGGTGCTGGGACATTTAAAGTTTTCAAGGGCGGGGGCACCTGGGTAGCTGGATGGTTGAGCAGCTGCCTTTGGCTCAAGGGCATGATCCCAGGGTCCTGGGATGGAGTGCCAGATGGGGCTCCCCTGAGGGAGTCTGCTTCTCCCTCTGCTTATGTCTCTGCCTCTCTGTCTCTCATGAATATATAAAATCTCTTGAAAATAAAATTAAAAAATAATAAAATGTTCAAGGGAAATGTGATGACACTGGACATCCATCCGACATCGAGTGAACCACCAGCTCCGGGTCATTTATAGTTTCAACATTAGATCACACTGCATTCTTCGGTAATGATACATCTTCACAAAGCCGGGTTTCCAGTTAATGCTGTGCAAAATGGCAAGTCCCACTCAAAAATCAATGTGTAACAGGGAGTGAGCATGACAGTGTCCTATCTGATTCCTGCATTCGAGCAGTTGTGCGGCACCCAACAGGTGCACAAGTCCCATTATAAGTAATTGTGCCAAGAATGAAATAAAAGTATTATCTTTTAATTTATGTGTGTCATTTTTTTCAAGTGGCTACTTAAGTCATCAGGACATAAATATGTATTAAGTTGTTGAGACCGAACTACTTGGTAAATGGATATAATGGGTATCTCTCTCGGCCCAGATGTGCCATAAAAAAAAAAATTATTGTTGCTCTGAATGCTGCAAAATGAGGATGTTTGGAACTTCTGTGTTGGAACAATTCCTGGGGAAGAGTCACGCTATAGAAGTCAGCTGTATTATCAACCCCCACGCTGTACTGAGTCTTCTATTAAGTCCTGCCAGTTTTATATGACTAATATAGCTGACGTTCGTGTCTAAACAGGTTGGAAGAAAGAGAAGGACCGATTTTGACAGATGTAGATAGAGGCTAAGGCTGGCATGTGACTTGTCCTAGATCTTTCAGCTCAGCCACATGGTGACCACATTTCCAAAGAGAGCACTTGTTGCCCTGAACCAGGCTTGTTCCTCAGAAAAAAAAAAAAAAAAAAAAAAAGAAAAATGTGTTACAACAATAAAGGTTCTTTTTGCTTTTTGGGGGGTGGGGTGGGATGGGGAAGGAGAGTTGAGTCTCTTCCTTGCTTTAATTATCAATTCATTTGAAAATACGTTATTTAACAATTTTAATAAGAGAGTCACTCTGCTGATTAAGAAGATACATAGCCAGAATTAATTTCCCTCTCTTACTAATTGGGAAGTCTCGAAGTCAGATTCTGACCTGAGGCTCTAGAATTCAAATTCTCACCTGCTACTTTCACTTCTGGGAGATTTCATGCCCTGGAGAGACGGGAGCCTCCTGCTGACTTTTAGGAATACTGCTGGCTTCCTCTGAGACCTGGCCTGGGTGCCGGCAAAGAGACAGTAGTACTTCAGATGTTTTATGCTTTGGTCCAAGGGCTCGGTTCTGTTAATCCTAAGAAGTAAGGGAAAATATCATGGAGAGAAAATTCCACTTTACGCAGATAACTGTGCTATTGGAGACAGAGCCTGTTCACTGATTGTTTCAAGAAGCTGCCCTGAGGGGTCTGTGCTTTCTTGTTTGTTTTGGATACTATTTTTGTTTCCCCATAATTGTTTAGGAAATTGGTTTACCTTTACTATTTTCATAGCATCCCTGGGGTCATCCCAAGGATGGGGATGACTTCATATCAGCTACAAGCTGCGTATCAGCTACTTCAAGCAATGGTTAAGGGATTCCATAAAAGGTGCTCTTAGAAGGAAACTTTCTGGAAAGTTTCAAAGGTCCAACTCCAAGCCTTCAAGCCTATGCACATATTCACCTCTCCCCTTACAAGGCACCCTCAGGAGGCACACTCTGACTCAATGTTTCTGTTCACCGACTCAGCGCTGAAGTGCCTTCACTTATTTTTTTTTAATTTATTTTTTTATTGGTGTTCAATTTACTAACATACAGAATAACACCCAGTGCCCGTCACCCATTCACTCCCACCCCCCGCCCTCCTCCCCTTCTACCACCCCTAGTTCGTTTCCCAGAGTTAGCAGTCTTTATGTTCTGTCTCCCTTTCTGATATTTCCCACACATTTCTTCCCCCTTCCCTTATATTCCCTTTCACTATTATTTATATTCCCCAAATGAATGAGAACATATAATGTTTGTCCTTCTCTGACTGACTTACTTCACTCAGCATAATACCCTCCAGTTCCATCCACGTTGAAGCAAATGGTGGGTATTTGTCATTTCTAATAGCTGAGTAATATTCCATTGTATACATAAACCACATCTTCTTTATCCATTCATCTTTCGTTGGACACCGAGGCTCCTTCCACAGTTTGGCTATCGTGGCCATTGCTGCTAGAAACATCGGGGTGCAGGTGTCCCGGCGTTTCATTGCATTTGTATCTTTGGGGTAAATCCCCAACAGTGCAATTGCTGGGTCGTAGGGCAGGTATATTTTTAACTGTTTGAGGAACCTCCACACAGTTTTCCAGAGTGGCTGCACCAGTTCACATTCCCACCAACAGTGTAAGAGGGTTCCCTTTTCTCCACATCCTCTCCAACATTTGTTGTTTCCTGCCTTGTTAATTTTCCCCATTCTCACTGGTGTGAGGTGGTATCTCATTGTAGTTTTCAGTGCCTTCACTTATTACTTGATCCCTTCTCGCTTGCCCTCATCTTGCATCCAGTGACTTCATTGCTCTGTCCCCTAGTTTTGTCTTTGCTTCCCTGGTGGCACCATTTCCTTCCTACTTATGAATGGGTTTCCTCTCATTTTCAGAGGTAGTACGAGACTTTTCATCACAGCAACACTCTTATAAACCACATTAGACTGAGCCATTCATTCTTAGAGTTTGAGCCAACCTCAAAGACCTATCTTCCATGGCACCCACAGCATTATCTATTATCATTACCATTATTATTAACATAAACTATTTGCTTATTTGTTCTATCATTGGAGCCTTATTTTCTGGTTGGTAATAGGAGATAAGTATATCTAACTTCCAAGATTTTTCAAGGACTAAATGACATGCTGAATATAAAGCAATAGGCCCAACCTAGCAGGTTCACAGCAAATGTAGTCTTTACTGTTATGAGAAGTGGCTCCAATGAGGATAAAAGGAAACTTAGAGCCTGTGGTGATCAGAAAGTCCCCTACAAATGTATTTACTCTTACCCCTGGACCCATGA
The DNA here is from genome assembly GCF_048164855.1 of Canis lupus baileyi. NCBI lineage: Eukaryota > Metazoa > Chordata > Mammalia > Carnivora > Canidae > Canis > Canis lupus. Next base: position 14,612,252 of record NC_132855.1, on the reverse strand, counting down.
ATGTGGTTTGTTAATGGCAAAAGGGATTTTGCAAATGTTAATCAAGGTAGCAGACCTTAAAATAGGAAGATGACCCTCGATTATCCAAGTGGGCATATCCGATCACATGAGGTCTTGAAAACAGAGAGAATGCACCAGCTGGAGTCAAGAAGATGTGCAGAAGGGAAAGCGGGAGAGATTTGAAGCATGAAAGGTATTTGACATGACATGACTGGAGGAGGGGCCACATGGCAGATAAGAGAAGGAATTCAGGTAGCCTCCAGAAGCAGACTTGCCCCCAGCTGACAACCAAGCAGGAATGAGCTGTGTAGCCTGCAAATGCTTCCCACTGAAACACCTTTCTGCATCTCACAGAGCACTTGACCTCTTTCTTAACAGAATAAAACAGACACATCATGAATATAGCCTTTTCCCTTTGTCTGCAGAACATAAATGAACAGGTATCTAACAACCTCAGCCCCCCTAATGTAGAAACAAAATAGATATGGTATCTCCCCATAAGAGTGAGTAAATAGAGGGAGAAGTTGCAAATGTATGAAAATATTCAATAGTTTCAAAGGGACCATTCTGAGAAATCAGAATAAAGGCTTTCCACTAAAGAGGAAGCCCAAGAAAAATGGATGTTAACAAATTTGGTTTATATTTTCAAAGAGATTTAAGAGAAACTTGTATATATGAGAAGTTCCAAATCAGGGATGAGGAAAAACTGTCTTCGGATAATCAACATTATTATTGTGAAAATATCATGGAGGCTATGAGCGATTAATATAGTTTTTTAGATTTTATTTATTTATTCATGAGAGACACAGAGTGAGAGAGGGGTTGGGCAGAGACCCAGGCAGAGGGAGAAGCAGGCTCCACGCAGGAAGCCTGATGTGGGACTCGCTCCCTGGTCTCCAGGATCATGCCCTGGCCTGAAGACGGCGCTAAACCACTGAGCCACCAGGGCTGCCCCCGATTGATATTTAAAAAAAAAAAAAAAAAAAAACTGAAATTGGTTAATTGGATGAAGGGCTTAAGAAATTGTCTCAGAACCTAGTGAAGGAGAAACATGATGAATGTGGTGAATATACTAAAAATAGACACAGATGAAAGGACCAGGAGATATCACTTAGCTATAACAGGAATTGGAGAAGGATCATTTAAAGGAGGCAGAAGTAAACCAGTAATCAAAAAGATAATAGATGAAAATTCCTTGAGATGTAGAAGGAATTCATCTTCAGATGAAAAGGTTTACTGAGTTCTTGGTAAAATGCAGAGAACCTAGGAGCCAAACTTAATTGAAATCTTCTTTGCAAGGGAGCCTGGGAAATGTGGTTTGCAAGATCACTCCCAGAGTTAACAAGTAGAGCAGGGTGAGGGCAGGGAATAGATTTTAGAACAAACGGGCAAATTGGCATAATGACCAGGGAATATTTATTCCATAAATAAAAGAATAATTTAATATTAGGCAGTTCATTAGGAAATTTGCTTAAGGCAATTCATCATCTAAATGGATCAAAGAATGAAAACTGTAAAAAAGACACCGAAACAGTACCCGAAAAATAGCAAAAGCATAAAAACAACTATACTAGAGCTAAATACTAAGGACAGTGTCCATAAAGTCAAGAAGAATAAAAGATTATTTACTGTAAGTGAATTATTGAATATTGCTTTGGATATATTGGCCAATACGAGAAGACCTTCATCTTCACAAAACACAAAAGAAGGAGAGAAAATACTGAGAGCTATAAATATTAGAACAGAAGAGACAAAATTACCATGATTTTCATATATTGTCATTTTATACCTGTAAGACATCCAAAACCACAAGCGAATAACTATTGCAATTGATAAACAAATTCAGTAAGTTGGTAATTAGAAAGCAGGGTACAAAATCAATATAATAGTAATAAGTGAACAAAATCCTATTTATAATGGTACCAAAATATGTTAAGTACCAGTGAATAAATAATAAAGCTTAACGTCAAAAATACTAGAAGAACTTCCTGAAAGAACTAACAAGAAAACATATATAGCTGGTTTAAAAAGAAAAGTCAAAAAAATTAAAAAAATAAAAAGAAAAGTCTGTGCACTATGGCCAGGCAGTTTTGTCTCTAAGAAGCTACCATAAGATAAGGATGTGGTTAGCTTAGTGGGTGAAAGATGCTCACTGTAGCCTTGTCTGTAATGGCATGAAATGGAAACGTCCTATGTTGAATAAGGAAACAATATTAGATTTAAGAAACAAAACTAATGGGCAAAGGAAAAGAGAGAGATAAACCCAGAAACAAATTCTTACGTATAAAGAACAAAGTCATGGTTACCATAGGGGAAGTGGTTGGGAGGATGAGGAAAATAGGTGATGGGGATTCAGCAGTGCACTGAATTCAGCTTGTAGTGACGAGCACAGGGTGTTGTATGGAAGTGTTGAACCACTATGTCATACCCCTGTAACTATATAAGACTGTGTGTTAACTCCACCAGAATTACAACAAAATCAAAAATTAAACATATTAGGGTGCGTCCACACAAGGAGAAAGGTTTCAGTAGCAGAGTCATTGTCAGTCACAGTCCCATCAGGGAATTGGTTCTCTACAGGTGACAAAAGAACTGCGAAGGCACACAGGGGATGAGGAGGCAACACAGAGGTTAGCAACAGCAGAGAGCTCCTCACACCCACATGCCTGGACAATGATGGGGAGTATATAGTTGTCACCAGAACCAGAAGTTGAGACCTCTCTGGGGGAGCTAGAGCTCCAGTGGGAACTGGAGCAGGGCTCCATAGAGGAGAGGGCTGACCTACTACTGCTAGAGCAAGGAAGAGACCGATTGCTGTCAGAAGCAAATGCTCAGCCCACGAGAAGGCAGAGAAATACCCCAGCTTATCCTTCCCAATCTTCCACTGGTTCCTCCTCCCATTGGTGAATCTACTTGGAAATTAGAGAGGCACTGGAGCCCAGGATGTGTAATTGCAGTTCAGAATAGAGTAGGGAAAGATGGGGAATGAATCTGAGAGGAAATAGGCAATAAGCCCACAAAACTACTATGCGATATTTATTGATGAGGAAAACATATTTATGATACATTTTAAGAAAAGAAACAGGTTATACACATTAATGTTGTTCAAATAGGCATCTAAATACAGACCTAAACAGATAAGCACGTAGAAAAATGACTAGAGAACATAGTGATGTTAGCACTGTCTGCATGATGCTATTTTCAGGGTATCTGTATCTTCTAGTTATTCCAAAATGAATATATAACACCAGTGACTCAGAGCAATAAAAGGATAATTGTGTTTCTGTGTTTAAGAAAAGAACAATTAGATTGTTGGCTCCTTCAATACTGGAAATAAAGATGAAGTATCTTTATCATGTTTACAGCCTTTAGTTGGGAGAAAAAAGGAAGCTGAGATTTTTCTACCAAAATGAAATACACAACAGCATCTCTTGATGTTGACCATCAAACAAAACGTTCAATATATTTTTACTTCCGCTTGCCCTTTTTCTACTCTCACATACAATTGAAATAATAAGGTATATTACATCTGATTCCTTTTTATCTCTTTAAATAATACATTATGAATCATCTCCTTTAGGATTCCCTTGCACATCTATTTCTTTTATTAGCGCGTTAACCTCTGTAATTCAGGATGGTTTATTTTATGGTTCTCATAGTTGAACATCATCTATTTTATCACATGTATTCTCTATCTGTTAGATTTTAATTCCACACCCCCCCCCAAATACTGTCTGTGTTATCTGGATAGCATTAGAATGCAGATCTCCTTCGGGAGGATAACTCTAATGCCTACCTGAAATGGTGAAATGAGAACCCCTTCCTTCTCCACCAGAAACCAGTGATTCCTCCTCCAGGTTGGTCTCAACCAGTATCCAGTCAGGAGGTGTGATCACACTGGTTATTTTTATAACAAGAATTTAATGCAAAGTATAGTTAATTAGGTATTAGAGAACTGAAATTGTAAACAGGGACACTGAGACTTTATAAGAGGTTGTGATTACAAGAACTAGCAACTGTCTGTAGGGCTGGGCGGACAGGGGAAGGAACTGGGATTACCAAAATTTAGATGCTGGGAAGAGGTGGGGGTCGGGGCAGGGAGTGGGGGGTGGAGGTACAAGGAACTGGGATGGAAGCCTCTGGTATGAGGCCACTTCCTGGTTGGTGTGGGGGGACGCCTCGGGGACCTGTAGGAGGCACCCTATGGACTGAGACTCAAACCTTGAGTGGGGCCCTGGCTGGCCAGCACTATGACCCTTGCGGAGTTACCTTGAGGCTGATTCTAATAGCAATGCGGGTAACCACTTCTGCCAAAACTTGCTGCCACTGCCAGGATGAATGACCATTGCTGTGGTGTGGCTGAGATGAAGCAGAAACAGGTGAAGGAGCACGTCCCTTCCTCTTTTCCTGCTGGCCACCTCCCTCTAGCTGCTGGCAGACAACAGCAACAAAGAGCCAGCAGAGAAAACAGAAATGGGATTTGCAGTCCTGGTTAAAAATTGGGCACAGAAGGGTGATTTGAAGCCCGAAAATATTTGCAAAAGTCTCCTGCACACACCTCCTGTCAAGAGTGTCCACAAGGGACACCTGGGTGGCTCAGTCGGTTAAGCGTCTGACTTCAGCTCAGGTTCATGACCCTGGGGTCCTGGGATCCAGCCCCAAGTCAGGCTTCCTGCTTAGTGAAGAGTCTGCTTCTCCCTCTCCCCCTCCCTCTGTCTCTCGCCCTGCCAATGTTCTCACTCTTTCTCAAATAAATAAATAAAATCTTAAAAAAAAAAAAAAAAAAGAAAAGAAAAGAGTGTCTGCAAGTAATAGAACTCTATGCCTCTTTCAGAGAGTGAAAAGGAAGATAGGGGAGCAAAGAAGAGTAGAATAGGCTTGGGGAAAAAAATACAGGAGTAAAATAGCAAGACAGAAGGACTGGCTCCAACTCAGCAGGGCTCATGAGAAGCAAGATCTGGGCTTCCTGGCGCTGGGAAGCCCTTGCATCTCATTACCATCCTCGTTTGGCATTCTGTGCAGCTCCTAGTATTTTTGTTCTTCAATCTCACCTCCTATTATTGGTGCCCATTGAACCTGATAATGAGTTTGGATTTCTGAATGTTGACCCTGAGAACCTGGCCTCAGGTACAAAGTACACCCACTGTCTGGCCCAGCCAACAATACCGTGTCCCATAGTACTCCACCCTGGGGTCATGTGTTCCCACAGACCCTGTGGCCTTCCAGAAGGCCTACCATCCATCTACTCATCCATTCACTCACTAGTTCAATGAGGGTTTATTCAACAACTTTCTGTGTTGGATGTTGTTCTAGACACTGAAGCAAAGCAGACCACGTCTCATTTACATTTCAGTGAGTGTGAGAGGGAAGAGAAGGAGGGAAGCAGATAATGCACACTTGGGAGTTAGGAAAGAATGAGTTCTATGGAGAGAAATGCAGTAGTGTGAGAAGCCAGGGTGAGGCAGGGATGTAGAGGATGATCAAAAAGGACTTTGAGAAAGCAGCAGCGTGACAGAGATCAGAATGGGAGCAGTCTTAGGAACATCTGTCCAAAAAGCAATTGCGACTGGAGGGAAGAGACAGTGCAGGGGGGCTGAAGCGCAAGTCCTGCTGGCATGTTGGCGGACACCAGCAAAAAGGCCAGTGAGGCTGGAAGGAAGCTGGCTTGAGGTCAGCTGGGAGTGAGATCAGAAGAGGGACTGCACTCCTGGGGCAGCATGAGTCATGGAAAGGCTTGCAGTACACTCTAAGTGAAAGGGGAAGCCACTTAGGGAGGATGAACAGGAGAGGGAAAACAGTTGATTTAAGATTTTTAAAACAAAATCATCCTTCCAGCTGTGTGGATAATAAGTCACAGACTCAAGGAACTGATCAATTAGGAGAAATACTGTTGTACGTACCATGAAGGAAAAAAGAACTGCTAATTAAACCACATATGAAACTTTCTTGGAATGCCTGAGTGGCTCAGCAGTTGAGCATCTGCCTTTACTTCAGGGCGTGATCCCAGAGTCCCAGGATCGAGTCCCGGATCGAGTCCCACATCGAGCTCCCTGCATGGAGCCTGCTTCTCCTTCTGCCTGTGTCTCTGCCTCTCTCTCTCTCTCTGTGTGTCTCTCATGAATAAATAAATAAAATATTTTTTTAAAAAGAAACTTTCTTATAACTTGGAAAAATTTTACAGTTGCTAAAAAAGAGTTGTTTTTTGTTTATCCAGACATAGATTTTTATTATCACTCTAGAACATATATAAAAGAAAAATATACATGAATTAATTGGTTGAAGAATTTCTAAGCCTTCTCCACACTCTCCTGAAATACTTTTCTATTCAAAGACCTCAGGAAAGCTCAGCTACCCATTCACCCATTCATTCATTCATTCATTCATTCATTCAACCAATACAAACAGGTTCCTGCGCTAGGGTAAGCACTGTTCTGAGTGCTGAATACACTTGAAATGAAACAGATGAAACCCCTGGCCTCATCAAGCATAGAGCCCAGGAGCCCACAAGAAGCAAAGGAAGAGAATGGATAAGAGAAGGTGACATCTGCGCAGAGCTCGATCACCACACCACACTGTTCACAACAGGAGCTCTCATGTCAGACAAAGCTGAGTGTGAATCCTGCCTCTCCATTACTGTTTATGCGTCCTTGGACAAATCTTTAATCTCTTTGGTCATCCCATTCCCTTTCGATATCTACCCCATAGGGTTGTCATTAAGATGAAATTAAATGGTGCATGTAAAGCCCTTAGCAGAGTATTGGTTTTAAGTGTGGAATTCACAGTCTCTACATGAGCTTATTGTTGTATTTAGATATGTCTTGTATGGGTCTCAAATTAATTCACCATGCCCATGACACCTCGATTCTTCTAGAGTACAACCACACTGCTGTATTCCCTCTTTCTGTAACCTTTTAAGGATCTTCTAGATATGCTACATGTGAAAAATTGCAAAAACATGATGTTTTTGTCTTTTCATAATCATATATTGAGTTGGCATTTTGTTTTTCCCTCCCCTCAGGTCTCAGGAAAAACATATCTTGCTTCCAGTTGTATAAAGGAGATTGTTATTTGCCATTCCTTCTGTTTGGTGGGGGTAAAAAAAAATCAAAGGACTGAAAGAAAAGTAATGGGAACATAGCCTCAAAGACTGGAGGATGGTGCCAGAGTTACTGCAAAAATCTAAGCAGGTCGGGGCACCTGGATGGCTCAGCGGTTGAGCGTCTGCCTTTGGCTCGGGTCATAATCCCAGGGTCCTGGGAGCAAGTCTGGCAGCAGGCTCCTTACAGGGAGCCTGCTTCTCCCTCTGCCTCTCTCAGTGTGTCTCTCATGAATAAATAAATAAGTAAAATCTTTTTAAAAAATCTAAGCAGATGGAAGGAAGTCAAAGGATGTAACGTACTAGCTCCATTGAGGAGCCTCCATTGTTTACTTGGCTTTCCTGGGAGTCGCTGTAACAAATAGTTCTCCATCAATCCATGCAGTTCCATGTAAAAGACCCCTTAGCCCTGAAGCCAGGAGGCTGATGATATTCATCATAACACACTTCATGATGCTGTTACTGCAATCATCCTTCTGATGAGATTGAAAGTATCTGTGACCTGGTCATTGTCCTGGTCATTTATTTAAAGCTTTCATGAGGTAGTTGCCATTTCAAAAAGGCTTAAGTAGACAAAGAAAACATCACTACAACTGTTCTTTTAAGTCTTAAATTATGTAAATTGTTTCTTTATTGAAGATTTCTTGACTTGAGCTTCTTAGAAGCAAAAAGGATAACCTATCTCCAAAAGATGGTTATGTTCTTTTTCTTTTAAATTCTAGACTTGATTAGAGACCTCATTCCTCCAACTGGCTCAGTTAAGAGAATCTCCAAAAACTGAAGCTATGAATTAAATACAGATATTCCTATATGTATGCTCTGTTAATATGTTAGCATGGTGATTGTATGATCAACAATATCTCCATGTGTGTGAAAGATCCACTCTACTCCTCTGCCAATCCTTTCATTTCCAAAGTGGAAAAGATCCTAGGGGTCAGACAGTACAATTCAAAAATAAAGAGGACTGCATGCTTCCAATACAATTGTGAAAACATAAGGTACTCTTTCAGTTACTAAATTTTTTAAATTAGATATAATTAGATATAATAAATAAATAAATAATATTATTTGATTTATTCTTCCCCAAAAGATATTTTAATTATAATGAAGAACTTGAGCCAATATGGATCTAGAGAATGGTCACAACTGGTTAATGATTGAAGTCCCATTACAAGAAAATAACTGGAAAACAATGAGGAGATTACTGAATTCTTATCCAGGGAACATAGGGTCTTTAACTACAACAGATATGAGAGTGTGTTCTATGTTTACAATTTTCTAATTTTTCAAAATGTTCTAAGAGCTCAAATTAATTATTGGCATGTTACTTCTTAAAACACATCCATATTTTGATTCACAAAATAAAATTAATTTTTTTCACTTGAAGTTTAACTGATGTGGATAATCAGATGTCAGCTGTGCAGAGAAACTAATTTCATCCAAATTGTGGGTAAATGACATTGTAAGTCAGTGGTGTTTTTTTCTCTCAGAAGTCTCGCCTGTCTTATTTTTCACACAATTCCATTATTTCCTGATCTAATGTATAGCAATACAGTAATTCCCCCATCTCTTAACTTACCAAAGAATATTGTGTGGTCAAGATAGGAAATGCTTGGTACGAGGCCTACACTTGGTTCACACTTTCTCTTGAAATTTTCCCACTTACTCCCTATGTTTATCAATGATGATGAAGATGATATCATTCAATCAAATGTGATTCAATTGTTTTGTACCAAAATGCTTTTACAGCATTTTCACACCTATTACCTCATTGAATTTTTACATCAACTCTTGAACAAGTAGGGCAAAGGTGTTATATCCATCTTTATTAACAGTGTAAGAAAAATTAAATATTTTTACAAAATTACAGAGTTCTTATGGACCGATGCTCACAATGGTACCCATATCTTCTAACTCACAGCACACAATGTCTTTTATAGTATCCAATATTTCCTTGGTAGGAATAATTTGAATTTTGATATTGCATACACTTCAATTGGAATTCTCTCTCTTTTAACTAGCTAGGTGAATGGGACTGGAGGTAAACTTCTTAAAACTCTCTTTGACCTTCAGTTTTCTTATCAGCACAATGGAAATAATAAATGACATATATAACTACTGGACCCAGTTTCCAGCACATTCTAAATTTTTAATAAGTTATTGTAGAAAGGATGCTATTTAGTGCATAACAGATACTCCATAAGCGTACATTTCTTCCTTTCCAGCCAGATCACATCAAAGTTTGCTGTAACTGAAGCTGTTGCTAAAAGAGGATTGATAGAGTAAAAATATTTACAAATTAAGTTGAACAATCACTACTAATAATATGTATTGAGCACCTACTATGCTCTACACTCTCTAGAGTACTTATGTATGTTAAAATTGGTTCTGTTATTGCCTCTGTTTTGCATACTAAGACACTGAGTCACAGATCATTTTTGCTTCAACGTGGATGGAACTGGAGGGTATTATGCTGAGTGAAGTAAGTCAGTCGGAGAAGGACAAACATTATATGTTCTCATTCATTTGGGGAATATAAATAATAGTGAAAGGGAAAATAAGGGAAGGGAGAAGAAATGTGTGGGAAATATCAGAAAGGGAGACAGAACGTAAAGACTGCTAACTCTGGGAAACGAACTAGGGGTGGTAGAAGGGGAGGAGGGCGGGGGGTGGGAGTGAATGGGTGACGGGCACTGGGTGTTATTCTCTATGTTAGTAAATTGAACACCAATAAAAAAATAAAAAATAAAAAATAAAAAAAAAAAAGAGCTTCTCGAGATCACACAGCAGAGTGACAGAGCTGGGATTTGAAACAGAGTCCTCCAAACATAGGTCAATTCCAATAGCAATAGTAGATCTAAATTACGTACAAAAAAATACACAAAAAATACAGCCAAGCTTATATAGGAGGATGCTCTGTTTTGTTTTATACTTTTGTAATAATCAGTTTCTGTCTTTGTATCATCCAACTATCTAAACTTAAAAAACCAACATTAGCAATATCTTAACATAAAGCAAAAGGTGCTCCTGAAAACAAGCCAATCAACATCTAGTTTTTAACCAATTATCAATTTAAATCCTATCTTTAAATACTACAATGGAGGAGAAAAGAGTTTCTATCAAGTAAATCAGGAAGATACCATACCACTTCCTTGCTCAAAAATCTCGAGTTCCTCTCTTTTTCCAAGAATCAAGCTTCAATTTCTTAGCTTGTCACTCAGAACCCTACAAAACCTGCCAGCATTGAATATTTAAGTCTTCCTCCCTACTCCCCTTCTCACAGCCTGAAGTCCCCACTCTTGTCCTAATCTTATTTTCAAATTCTTATCTCCCGAGTTTTTTTTTTTTTTTCTGATTGTCCTTGCCTCTCTGCTATCTCTACCTGTTCCCCAAGGTGCATATACAATCAGTAGCATTTCTATGAGTTACACCTCATTTCCAGTATCTTCGAGGAGTCCTTTACTCTCAACCCTGGGTTCACACCAACGACTGTAATCACTTGTTAATGCTCAAGTTGACTGAGCATCCATGATGCTCTAGGTGCTCTGACTACACTTTCGTATTTTATCCTCACAAAGCCTGGCATATGCCTCACCGTCTACGTTCTACTTAGGAAGAAATCAAAGCTGAGAGATCTGACTTGCCGAAGGTAGATAGCTGTTAAGAAGTGAATTGGAGACTCAAATCAAAGTGGTCTAAAGCCAGAGTTAAATTCTTTCTCACAATTTACCAAAATGAATCTAGATTTTACTTTTTAAACTAACTGGCCAATTTCTCATGGTACTACAGTTTTAGGAAAAAACTAAGGGTATACTTGGGCACATGAGGCCTAAGTGCCATGATCCATCGATGGTACTCTCAGTGGGTGTGGGAAAGGTAGCAGGCATGGAGAATGGAGAATGCGCCTAGGCTAGACATAAGGAAGGAGAATGTGTTGATGCAATGTAACGAGGTTGCTTCTTCCCTTGGCTTTCTTGTTGCCATTACCCAACTCAGCTACTCTGCAGTCATTCCCAGAACTTTTCTTCCTTGTAGCCTCCCACTGTCGAGTCCTTAAAAGCCAGGCATTTGTGTTAGAGCTAGGGGTTGCTGTATGACCTTGTTCTTGCCAACAAGTTGTAAAGACATACCTGTTAATATTTTCATGAGTATCATGAAAATATTTTCTTCTCAGAAAAGAAAGGAAGATAAGAACACCCTCTTCCACTGCCCTTGCTTTCTGCTTTGGACTCTGACATATAAAGATATGATTATTAGGGATCTGGGTGCCAACTTATCCCCAAAAAGGGCAACATCGGCAACATGGTAGAATGGTATAAAGGATCAAGGGAGCCTGGGCCCCATATGGCCTTGCTGAGCTATCAGATCCCCTCTCACACTGCCCAGATCCAGCCTTCCATGGTATGAACACTTTAAGTTCATAGTTTAATCTTCCATGAATTGGATCTTCTTCTCCTTGCAGTCTATGGCATTCCGGTACCAGGATACCATCAAATCTGCAACAGTAATAATTTTCTACATGTTCTTCACTCTTTGACAACACAGATAGGAACACACAACAACACAGCCTAGAACAAGGAAGTCTCTGAACCTCTGAGTGACATTTTTGTGAAGCTATAGAAGCAAAAAAAACACAAATCTTTGTGGGAGCCATAGCTTTTAGTTGTTAGATCCAGATTATTGAGAAAATTTCTAATGGACTCAGAGCCTACAATTTATGTTGTAAGGCAGGAGAAGAATTCTTCCTAGTGATTGTTTCCTCACTGCAGACAGAGAAGATAAGAACATCTTCTATGGAGGATTGAAAATAGCATCACAATGAGATGCTAATGTTGGAGTCAGACTCCAGACTGCCCTTTCCTGTAGGTTTGGCCCATTATTGGGGGGTTGAGTAGAAGGAGCTTAGGGATCTCAATGCAGAAAAGATTGTCCCACACTCCCTGTCAGGAACTCATTCAGGAGACAGTCAAGTGCCTCACGCCAACAAAGGTAAACTGTTGCAGATAGTAAGGGCACATGGCATAGTAAGATCACCCATCTCAGGCCTTGGAAGAGACTCAGAAAGTTTGCCAGGGACCCAGAAGACAGCTGAGAATTAAGAACTAGAATGCAATCAGGGATTGACAACCCCACAGCAGACTGAGAAAGTGATGGCATGACAGAAATGGGAAGAAAAAGTGGAAAGAGAACAAGTTCAAGACATTGAGCTTAAAATTAATTTGCCTGAAATGGAAAGACTGGGTTTTTTGTTTCTTTTTTTTTTTTAAATGGAAAGACAAAGGTTGGGGTTTTTTTTCCTACTACAGAGCAGAAATAGTGTTTCGTGAACTAAGTTGATCTGTATAATAAAGTTTCATTTTTCCCATCTGAGTTGGTATTGCAAATTTAAAGTTATAGCAGACAAGTTGACATTGCTGGAATACAATGTTAGAACTCATCTATCTGAGCTAACAGCAATTTCCCCAAAGAGCCACCAGCAGCAGGCTGCCCTGTTGCCATCACATCTGATTGACCCAAAAGAAAAGACCTAATTTGACAATCGTCAGTGGAGAAATCCCACAGGCTAAGAAATTTTAAGCATGGATTATATTTCACAATCACAAGGAGCAGACACAAGTCCACCAGATGAAGATGACTTTATCAGCCTTTCCAGCCCCCACCACAAAGCATTTCCATGCTCAAGAACCAACGTCATTCGCACAAAGCCACATCACTCAACTGGGTTTGCCTCTGACACAGGTTCCCAGGGGTACCAACCTATTGTGAGTAATATTTCATTATCAGCAAACAGGCTTCTTGGCTCCCTAGGAATGGCTCTTTATGCCATTTGTAGTTCTGAAGCACCCAAAAGGAGAATATTCAAATTATGAACCACGTCTGCTGTAATTGAGGAGAGTTTAGAGCAGCCACCTAGGCCACTGTAAAATGTTAGCATAATTGTGGGCATGGAATCAGACTACCTGGCTCAAATCCCAATTCCACACCTTCTGAATTTGTTACTCTTTCCTCAATTTCCTCATCTGTGAAATGGGAAGGCTAATATCTACCTCAACATACTTTTCTGAAGATTAAAAGAGGTAACACATATAAAATATTCAACTCTGCTGGCCCATACAAGAAATATAACAAATATCCATTTTTCTCTCTTCGTCTGTTATTTCATGCTGTAAAATTTACAATATTAAAAAAAATTTACCATATTCTGAGTTTAAGCACAATGTGTGTATGTTAGGGTTTAACAACCATGGTGAGTCCATCTTTAAATCAATCTAATTAATTTCACTTTTGGCTGTATCTATTGGCTTCTGTAAATAATAACAGGACCACTAGACATAAAACTCTCAGGTAACCACCTGTAATCCACTTAAACAGTTAGCAATGGCTTCATCAATACTCATTCAACTGATGCTCACTCTGTATCGAATGTGTGCCAATCCCATCCTTAAGCTCAGGGAATAGAAAAGGGGATAATAGCCTCTGTAATACAATGACAGAGATAAGATAGCTGCTATGGGGCAAAAATGAAGGATATTAAACTCAAAATCAAGACTAAGAAGCAAGAAGACTGTATCAGAGCGTTTCAAGAGATGATAGTAGCCTGAAGAAGAATTGTGATAGTTTCAAAAAATATTGAAGAGGTCCACAGGTGAACCTCGCTCACTGAATAGATGGAAATAGCAGGTGGGTAGAGGAGGTAACAGGACCACATGACAATTAGGCCTGTAATTGAGGGCCTGAGTTGGAGAGACACTGATATAGGTGATGTGGAAGCTACAAGAGCTAAAGCCACAGTCCTGACTTCCAGAAAATGTGTAATACATTAAGAAAATAAGACATAACAATTTTTTCCCATCTCTCTTAGGTTATTATCTTATTTTTATGAAGCCCTATTCCATTCTCAACATAGAAAAAAAGCAGTAAAAATAGAAGGTAGTGGGCATCTGGGAAGAAGTTTTTGGAAGCTTCAGAAAAATTCCCTTGAAACCCCCACATAATTATTTCAGTCTAAGGGAGAGTGGATGAAAAGAACGGGTTGTGTCATTTCCCTATGAGCCAAGTACAGCAAAGCCTAGGTGCCCCATCTAAGAGCTGGTTTAATCTCTATAAAGCGGAAGGAATATCACAATTTCTGAGAGTACTTTTTGCAAAGTTTAGGAATTATATGCTGAATTAAACATTTTCATTTAAAGCCTATATTGCTTAAAATTATATATCTCCTTTTGATATTTAGGTGCATATGTGTATATGTTTGAGAAGCTATCATATCAATGTCCCAAAAAAGTAAAAGAAATGCGTTATTAGGTTTCAGTATGTGCCTTCCATTTCTGCCCTACATAAGATAAAAAGTGTAAAGATTGCTCCCTGAACCCCTATCTCATCTCACATTCTCCATGGGTCCCACCTCAAGTTGTAGACAATCTTTTCCTTGACTCTTCCCTATCATCAAGTGCTTTTTCCATACCATCTCTGGGGCCCTGAGTCTGTCTTGGGAGCTGAAAGCTGCTGTTTTCAAGGAGAGGCCAGATCCCCTGTAGCAGGTATTCAGCATTCTAAGTTGACAGAGAATAAAGGGAAAGGACAACTTGAATCCCCCATGCTTCTGCTTCATTGTGAATTCACCATCCATCATGGTCCAGAGAGCATCCCGAGAAGGCAGGTGTAGGCAGATTCCCAAAACCTAATTCATAATCCAAAGCCAAGATGGAGCTATGGCATGGTCAAGAAATGGATGGGAATTAGAGGGGCCAGACCAAGCAGGAGTAAACATGAGAGTGTAGGGTATAGGTCCAAGTTCTTGAGATGTTTGAAACCAAGGTAGAAAAGACTATTGAAGAAGCACAGCAATTGAGCTAGGAGGCAGTAAGGAATCCTCAAGGACTATTTTAAACACTTTTGCACCACATCTACCCCAAGCAAACACACATGAGCATTGATATCTTGCCTTCTGAATCACTGAGATGGTACATTGGCACTGTCATTTGCCTTGGGGAAGGAGTCTTTGAGAACAGGATGATAGCTTTGGTTTTCAGCCAAACAGATAACCAGAAGTGCCCCCAGCACATAAAGAAAAGGAATCTATTGCTATCTTAGATTCCTTATTCCTTGGGTGAGACATAATTCTAACTCATCATTACCTCTCCTCTCTGATTTTATACTAACTAGGATCATAACACCCATCTAAGACTTTCCCAGATACCCTATATTCAGCCAATATCTGACTTTGCTACCTTGATTGCTAGGAATTGGGGCAACAATTTAATCTACTATGTGATCCAGTGAATATGTTGCCAAGGGACATTTTGAGCACTGGTTCGCTAGTAGTTCAGAAACTTTGAAGCTTGTTGGAGTTGCTGAGATCAGGACTGTACATCTCCCTGTCACTCTACCCTTCAGAGAGTTAATCTCTCTTTTTTTCTCTCTTGGATGCATTCTTCAGATCAAATGGCAAGGGGAAAAGAATGTTCTTGGGAAAGTCTAGGTGGTCTAGGGAATCACAGAACCCCCTTTTCTGCTGACATATAAAAGTTACCTGATATAACAGCATGAATTAAGTCTAGAGCAATGAATTTTCTCTTACTTCAGTGATGATATTGGGTTTATTAATTTTTTTTCCTCAAATGTACCTTAACATCAGTATTTTTAAGATTCTTTAGAGCATTATAACTTAAAACAGAGTTTAGCGTGATAATACAGAGTATAATGTTTTGGTTCTGATATAAATTTACCATATATAAAAAAAGGGAGAGAAAGAAAAGCTAGCAGTTCAGATAAGAGAAAATAATGGACTAAGAAGCTCATATATTTGATAAACATTTTAAGTAGAAATTGAAATAATTGACATGAACTGAAGACTTTGAAAAATGTTTACTCTGAAACTGAAATTACCCACATATGCCTGGCATCATTTCCTCCGGAATCAGACCCTGCGTTCAGTCTTTGTATTTTCTCCCTAAAGGGAATAATAGTTTCCCTATAGGGTGAGTGTGCTAGATCTAGGGATGGGAAAATAAGATGGACCTGGGACAATTTATGGTTGGAGATGGTAGTCTATTCAGTCATTCTGGAGATAGTACAGTGGCAGATAAGTAATAGATATCACAACAAAG
The DNA here is from genome assembly GCF_048164855.1 of Canis lupus baileyi. Lineage (NCBI taxonomy): Eukaryota > Metazoa > Chordata > Mammalia > Carnivora > Canidae > Canis > Canis lupus. The sequence continues at coordinate 14,596,049 of NC_132855.1, read as the reverse complement.
CACTTAAGCAGCAGAAAGGTGACCAGAAAAATAATAATTATGGTTCACTAGAATAAGATTAATTTCTAAGTAAGCCCTGAGTCCATGATAACATTTAAAAATAAAAACTAACTGAAGAATGCTAATACTATAGAAGTTGGAATTGAATCACACACATAAGACTTTAGTGTTACCTATAGTAAGATGGGTTATTTGTTGAACAATTAAGGGAGTTCTACACTGAAGTTTAGCCAATCCAGGTTACCCATGACAAACTGCTTTCCATCGTGTGGAAGTTTTCAAGCATGAAACATTTTGTAAAGATATAGGGTCTATGCTCATCTCTGCATTTAATTGGATTCTTGATTGTTTCAACCAGTACAGGATGGTATGTAGGGATGATGCTATGTATTTCAAAGGTTAGGTCAGAGAAGGCTACCTAGTTTTGCCTTTATTACAGGAATATTCCACTTTTGGATCCCTGAGCCATATAAGATGTTCAATTATCCTGGGGTTGTTATGCTTTGAGGAAGCCCAAGCCACATGGACAGACTACGTATAGGCATTCTGGTCAACATTCCCAGCTGAGCTCAGCATTAGAGTCATCCCACCTCAAGTGCCAAATATGTGAGTGTAAAGGTCTCTAAAATATTATACAGCCTGATGCCATTTAAGTTACCCAAAGTTTTCAAGTCTTCCTGTGGAGACCTCAGATATCACAAAGTAGTGACAAACCATTCATGCTACATCCTGCCCAAATTCCTCATTCACAAAGTAGGCACTGAATCTGGAGGCAGCGATTTGTTACACAACAATATGTTAATCATAACATCGCTAGACTTTCAGGCAAGAACAAATTATGTGATTAAAGTCTCAGGTATTCATGAAGTGTTGTGCCATATTATTATGCTTTTGATTGTGCTTGGTGTTTATATGTATAATGCATTCCAGACAAAAATCAAGTAGAAAGATAACAACTCAAGAAATTTCTACTAAATATAACCATAGCAGCATGTGCATCAAAAAACATCACATAAATCTCCTCTCTAAGACTGTTAGTAATTAAAATTCCCAAGAAAATGCCTCAGTTCAGTGACTCTTGAACTTTGATATGTATCAGAATCACCTGAGAAACTTGGTGAAATAGAGAGGCCCAGGCCTTTACTTACTTACTGTGCCTAAGCCTCTCTATTCTTTTTATTTAACTAATTAACGTATTTTAGAGAGAGTGAGCATGAGAGGAAGGGTGGTAGGAGAGAGAAAACAAGAGAAGCAGGCTTCCCATTGAGCATGGAGTCTGCTGCAGGAGAGCCTAGGATAACCTGAGCCCAAATCAACAGTCAGATGCTCAACCAACTGAGCCACCCAGGCTCTCCTTCTCTTTGTTAACTCTCCAGGTGACTCTGAAACACATTAATATTTAAGAACCACCAATATGGTGCTATGGTAAGTAAGGAGGGAAAAGAGGGTAATGTAGATAAAATGGCATTATTTCCTGTCCATCTACTCACTGTGTGTAGGAAAATTTTGAAGAGAGGTTTAACTGAAGGAAAAGTAAGTACCCTTATCAGAATGTCTCAGACAGTTTCTGAGAAGACACTTGCTTAATTGCAGTGCCTTCTCCCTCTGACTTGAGTGAACACCCCACACCCACACACACTTAGCAGTCTGAGGTTATGTGGTCATGCACACTTCATACCACAGGAGAAATAAGCACCAATCTAATTGCCAACTAACTGTGTAGGAGTAGAGTTATCTATCCTCAACACACAGAAGACCCTCAGGAGCAATTGCTTTTTTTTTTTTTTTTTTTAACTCAGTGTTTCTCAACTTTGACTACACATTAGAATTACCCAGAGAACTTAAAAACAAAACCCTTTGCTGTACCCCAGACTATTACAAAAGGTCTAGAAGTGGATCATAGGCACAGGTTATTCATAAGTCTCCCTAGGTGGTTGATAGTCTATCAAAATTTGAAAACCTGTCTCTAACTCAGATTCTCACAAATGAGGCTGTTTCATCTTGAATTAAAAAAGAAATCTGTACCTTTCAGGGCCATCCTTTTATTAGGGTGCTCTTTAACTTGGTATCAAATTAAATAGTTAAAAATGTAAGAAAATGTGCAGAAAAACAAACTCCAGAAATTTCTATCAATATTCCTATCCCTTCTTTACCATATTGGCAAGCAGAATAAACAATTCCTTTCCTGTGCCAGAAATGTCAAGTGAAATTTTAAATTAAAACATAATACCATTTACACTAGTCCCCCCATTAATACTTGGATATAAATCTAATAAAATCTGTAAAAGATATATATGAAGAAAACTACAAAACTCTGATGAATTAAATCAAAGAAGCATTAAATAAATGGAGACATATCCCATTTTCATGGATAGGAACTCAATATTGTCTCAATGTCCATTCTTCCCAACTTGATCTATAGATTCGACACAAACCCAATCAAAATCCAGGAAGTCATTTTATGGATATTGACAAACCAATTCTAAAGTTTATATGGAAAGGTAAATGATCCAGAATACCCAACACAGTGTTGAAGGAGAACAAATTGGTGGAATAACACCACCTGACTTTAAAACTTTCTATAAACCTACAGTAATCAAGATTGTGATAATGTTTCCATGAATCCATAAATTATAAAGTCAATTTAATTATATACTTCAAATAGGTGAAGTTTATGGTAAACAATAAAACAGTTTAGAAAGACATAATGTATAATTAGCATCAAAGCTCTGAAGAAAAGGGGGCACCAGGGTGGCTTAGGTGGTTAAATAACTAATGCTTGATTTTGGCTCAGGTCATGAGATTGAGCCCCATGTAGGGCTCCATGCTGACTGTGGAACCTGATTAAGATTCTCTCTCTCCCTCTCCTTCTGCCCTTCCCCACTCCCATTCTCTCTCTTTCAAAATAAAGAAATAAATAAAAATAAAGTTCTGAAAAAATAAATAGGCAAAAATAAAGATTACTACTTTGAAAAAATTATTTTAAGGAATAGAAGAAAAAAGCTGCAGGAATTTTTTTCAAAAACGCATGAACTCTACAAAAATAACATTAATTAAATACATTGTTTACTACTATGCCAGATGTTATTCTAAGTGCTTTATATCATTTTATCATTAACTAACCCTATAAAGTTGATACTATATCCCCTTTTACAGATAGAGAAACTGAGCCTAACTGGATATAAAAGAAATTAAAGGATAGTTTAAAAAAAGAAACTTAAATTCAAAGGAAGATGGTAGTGCTAAAAAAATAATTCAAGGAAATAATAATGCCATTACATAATTGTAAATGTTGTTAGAAAGAGCAAAAAACAATGAAGATCCAAAAGTCATTCAGTGATGATCAGAATGGGATTGAAAGCATTAAAGTCAATGCAGAAGAAAAGGAGAAAGAGATTAATGTGATCAGAAAATAGATGATAAATAGATATGGATGACATAAAATGAGGACCAAAGAAAAGGTAATAGTGTTCTGATGGGTGCAAGAGAGAACAGCACAAAACTAAGTTAAAAGCTATTATCTACATTTTCTCTTAGCTGAGGGGGATTTTAAATATAAATGGCACTATCATTAACAAGAATATCAGATAACAATGTCCCTGCAGCTGTACTGAGGACTTCGCACACAGCAACTTGTTCGGTCATCAAGACCCTGGAAAGCATACACTCTAATTATGCCCATTTTACAGATGATTCTTAGAAGAAGATGACTATATAGCCTCAGTTTGCCTTGGACAATGCTGACTCACTTGTATGATACATCAATAAGTGAATGTAAATTACCTTAGGCACCATGTCTTCTCAAAAGTGTCAGAATGTGGACAGGAAATTACACGATGAACCTACTTTGAAACCAAAACTTCTAAGTGGCAGAACCAAAGCTGGTAAGTGGCAGAACAGAAACTTATAGCCAAATAAGTCTCCAAAGTCTTTCCTCTTAACCGTTTCATTACACCAACTATGTAGAGCTTAAGTGTTTATCACATCAAGTCAAAACTAGTGAAAAGTCATTCTAAGAAATCCTGCATGTCAAAGATAAATTAACAAGTCTACGTGCATTTGGAAGAAGCAAACACTTAAAAAGCAAAAATTAATTACTTAATTTAGTAAGTAAATAAAGTCTTAGATTTATTCTCTACAACATTTGATGAAATAAAAACAATTTATATACAGCCAAGGTAAAATTAAAGTAGGAAAACAATGAAAAGCTGCTCTTAGATATACACAAAGAGGCGGGCAGCAAACAGTCAAGCAATTGCTTAAAGACATTCTTCAGCTAATTGAAGGATAAATCAAAATGTAGACTTCACAGATACCAAAGTAAGATACAGAAGGACTGGCAGTCGACAACGAATCCATTTTAAAAATCAAATTATGTATAAATTGATCCAGAAAATATTGTGTGTGAATGAAATGTGCATGTTCTATTTCTTGAAAAACTATCACCATATTTAACTCCTCTACTGCATCAAAAACTCCAGTGCATATCAGTTAAAAATTTTATGAGGAAGTGGGTAGAAGAGAGGGAAAGGGAATATATGTGAGTCCTTTTCCTATTTTTCACAGAGGGAACTCAATAAATGATGTCTTATTTCCAGTGTTGATAAATTAATGAACTGAGCTTTAATTAAATTACTTGAAGATAAAAAAAAATTAAAAAATAAATAAATAAAATACTTCAAGATATAAAAAGTAGATATTAGCAGAGCAAAGAACTTGTATGTCTTTTACATTATAGAAGAAAAACAACTAAAGAAAACCGTTAAAAGATGAAGAAAAAATGTGAAGATAACATAAAAACTAAAGAAAATACTGAAAATAATAGGGAAGGACAGAGCAGAGGTAAGAGTCAGGAAGTATATTAAGAGAACAAACACACATGTTCAACAATGAATACAAATGATTGAAACCACTGTCTCATTAAAGGAAAAACACTCTAACAGTGAACAAAAAATAAATAAATAAAACCTATAAATAAATAAACCTATTTACAGTAAGACCTAAAGCCAAAGACTAAAAAATACAAGGAAAAAAGGATGAGAAAAAATATGCAAAAGATACTAGTGGAAAAGAAAAATGGCAGATGTGTCAGGGCCAGCTATCTGCCAACCCAATATTCACGCTTAACTGACTGGCTTAAAGGATTCGCAATTTATGTGGCATGACAATATTCCCAGTTTCCCTTGCAAACAGGAGAGGCCAGAGAATCAAAGCTTTTTCCAGAGCTCCTTTAAAAAGAGCTGAGCTCCCTTTTGTTTTCCCCACTTCCTCCCTTCCACTGGCTGGAATGTCAACAAGATAATACTGGAGTGTCCATTTCCAACCATAGGCTGACCTTAAGGATAGAAGCAATTCACCAAGGATGCTATAGCAGGAATCTACAAGGGGCCTCCGTCACTGATGACACCCTGAAACCACTTCTCCAGCCGTGGCCTGCCACTTCCTATTGACTCTAGTTACTTGAGAGGGAAAACAAACAAACAAAACAAACAAAAGGCCATCCTGCTTCCACTACTCTTCAGATCTCTGTTTCCTACACCCAAAAACAATTCTGAACTCATACAAGATCATAAAATCAGTATAAAACCAAAATCCAATATGGAAAAAAGAATATTAAATGTGACAGAGAATCTCTTTTGCTGCTTGATATAATCCAACATGAGTGCATGTCATAAATTTGTGAGAATCTCTTTTGCTGCTTGATATAATCCAACATGAGTACGTGTCATAAATTTCTCTGTGACAATAATACACCAGAATGTATAGAGGAAAAGCTATAGGAAATACAAAGAGACACTTACAGAACTTACAGAATTGCAGTTAGAATGAGAGATATAAGCACATTTTTCTGAGTCTTTGAAAATTCAAGTAGATAAAACTGTTAGGTAAGAAAATGAAGGTTCTAGAGAATACAGTAGAATTAGTGAGGGTGCCCTGACACATATGCATATGAATGTGTTTGTGTGTATGTATATTTAATAGTCTCATAAATAAAATTTCATGGACTTGTTTTTCAATAATCAATTATACGAATATTTTTAAATATTTCAAAATATAGATTTTATCTCCAAAACATATTTCAACAAATAAATAAAAATAAGAAATTACATTAGATTGAACAAAAATATCAACATTTAGAAGTCACTCACAGTAATTCTTTGGTCCAAACAAATCAAAATGCATGTTAAATGTATTAAAAGAAATAATGAAAATAAGAATAATAAGCACCAGCATCCACATGACATAGCTAATAGCAAATGCAGAGGGAAAGTCATTGCCTTAAACATGAAAGAATGAAAATAAATGTAAGGCATTCAGTCCAAGGGTTCAGATAAAGAACACCAAAATTACGACAGAAGAAGAAATAGATCAAAGAAGCAGTAACAAGTATAGCACAAGAAAATCTTCTGGGGAAATTAGGAGAAAAGTACTCAAAGATGATTGCTCAGTGCACAGTTTCTGAAAAATCAGACACAACTGAAATCTCAGTTAATGTGAGGAATGAATAAAATCATGGGAACATCACATATTAGCATTACAGAGAGATAGTAAAAATAGCTATTATATTTATTGATATAAAAGCCTACAATATGTGAAATTAAAAAGCAGAATGAAAAGCAGAATGTGTAATATGATCTCACTGGGGAACTGAGGAATACATTAGGAGTTGATATAATTTGTATCTTTGCATTTAAGGTTAGTATTTAGAGTAGGCAAGTTTTGTTGTCATAATTAGAAAAATACAACCCTAAAAGCCTGGACTGCTAAATCCCGTTTCCTCTGTGTCCTCTTTATTTTTTTTTTTTTTTAATATTTTTTTTATTTATTTATGACAGTCACACAGAGAGAGAGAGAGAGAGAGAGGCAGAGCTCTGTGTCCTCTTTAAAGTAGACCATTGCATTCCATTTCTATAGGGATAATATCTCTTAGTCAGTAGAACACGTGCGACCTCTTGCACCTATTAGAGGAAGTAATTACCAGATGTAATGCTGCAGTTATCTTTTCTCTAGGATCCCAATGATTTCTCTCTGCTTTCAAAGCCGTTTCCCCTCAGAGGATACTATCATTTCATATAAATGATGCGGAGCCCTCACCACCCCCTCAGAATGCACAGCAAAAATGAAGGGACTATGGAAAATGAACCAATGTAGAGAATCAGTGATTGTTTCCCATTCTGTGTCTCTACTTGAAAAGCTCTCCTTTACCAAGTGCTCTCTGCACCTTTAAAATGGGGAAGCTTGCACCCATTTGAAAGTAATATTCTGGGAATTAAATGTTGTGACATATGTCAAGCTCCCAGCACAGCGATTAGGTGGATTCCCCATCTTCCCTCCTCCGTATTCTTTCATGCCTCCTACCTCTATGATTAAAACTCCTCTAACCAATCCACGTTTACACAGATTCTAAAAGAGGCATTTAGAGAATCAACGTCCAAGTGTGGCAGTGATGTATCTCACTTAGATACTGTGCGTGGCATTGTATCAAGAGCAAGCTTAGACTGTCAGCTCATTCCTTTGAGAGAGAAGTCATGGGGCACGGGAGGTGGCAGGTCTATTATCATCTCAACCCTGAGAACTTTAGTCTCTGCTGGCTGTAGCACCTTCTAGTATCAGAGGATAAAAATCCCTCTCTAGGAAGTTAATTTCCTTTGTCCTAAACCCATACTTAGTCACCATTTTCCACACTGGGTGGAAAAAGAAAAGTTGTGTGCTTCATCCAAAGTAATAAAAGCACCAAAACTCAAATTTAAACCTCAAAACTATGATCTGAACTTGGAAGATTAATTCTCCTTACTACTCACTCGGAGATTAATCACACTCTGCCTGTGTCACCTACTGCTTTTGTATTATTTTACTCTTGTGATTTAACCTGGAGCATTCTATGGTCTGTTCTCTCCAACCAAACCATGAACGTCCCCACAGTACCTGACATAATGTATTCTTCGTTTATCAATTCAAGAGGTTGTTTTTCTGACCAATAATAGCATTTTTGATTCAATACAGCATGGACTTTTGAACAGTTTGGACTTGAGTAAGAAAATTCTTAATTTGAAAGGATTGTTCCAGAGGGGAAGGACCCCACTGCAACAGGGGAAGAGGACCATTATCATCGGGAGAATGTTCCTACCAGGAGATGAGCAAGGGTTATGACAGTAAGATGTTTATGAGGCTGGAAAGAGGCAGGCGTGGAGAAGAGGGGTGAACGGAGTGGTGTGGTCTGATAGCAAAGAGGAAAAGGTTTTCCTGAGGGACCAGCCTGGCCCATTCTAGTCAAGGGCTTGTAATAGTTGGCCATGACCCGCAAAGCAGCATCCATGAGTCTGAGCGGAGCCATATGTGAAACAATGGTTACTTGCAGTAATTTGTTTCTGGAACATAAAGAAATAGTTAATTTCTCTGTTTTACCACAGGATCAGGTAAGATTCAGTGTGGTCATAGGATACAAAAAGAAAAGGGGAAGCTCTGCCCTTTAGGAATTTGGAGACTAAACAAAGAGCCCAGGAAAATTTACACACATAAAGGAGTCATAATTAAGAAGGAAAGAAGGCAGACAATTAGCATTAGTGGATCAGCGTTATTTCATTTAATTTTCCAGTGATGGAGGCATGGTTGTCATCCCTGTTAACATGACAAAAGAGAAGCTTCAAGGTGTCCATGTGCTCACAGAAAGGAGGTAGCAGAGCCAACTTTGAACCCAGGTCACCCTGACTCCCGAGGTTACCGTTAATACATGAAAATGTCAAATAATGAATGAGTTCTGGGAAGGTCAGGAAATACCTGGGAGCTTTACATAGGACTAAAGAGAAACCTTCAGACTTCCAGACTGGAAGGAAGCAGAACGGCATCCCCACGGAGATGGACCCCAATGACCATCAAAAGTGCATATACAAGAACTAACCTTAAATATCTTGCCTGTAATTTTTATTTCAAAACTCATGAACTCTTCAAGCATTACAGGAAAACAATATATTTGTTTAAGGACATAAATATTGTAGCTAGGGTCCCCATGATAAATGTATGGGGCAGGAAGCTGGCGGGAATTCATGGAACCTTGTCTCCCTTCCAAGCCTCTCCATCATTCTGTTCACTGAAGATGAAACCCCTGGCACAGGAGCAACGCTTTTCATATTATGAAGGTTAAGGCTTAAAAAACAAATGCACCTACCCGATGGCTCCAAGGAGTTTGTGGCTGATGTGAGACTGATTCTGAGCAGAAAATTATCATAGAAAAGATGAAGAAGGGAACAAATTACCTGGGAAAGGTGACCTTCAACTAGAAAGGGAAGAGGCTGAGAGTGCATGTGAGATGCCATCCTCCAAACTGAATACTTGACTGACATACCGGACGGGATAGTAGAGCCTGGAGAGGCAAACTAGGCATGTACCAGGGACACGGGGGGACCAGAAAAATAAGAGGTGAGACTCTCAGACACCGCTTCTTTTCCAAAGCCCCATAGCCTGCCTCAGAAACTAGATGAGTAAATACCTTTTAAAGTAGTTTCTTAGCAGTTTGTGCAAACTTCTCTTTTCGTATCTCCAAGCCTTGGTGCCATTTACTGAGAGTCTCACCCCAGGACCTGTTGCATTCTTGGGTACAGGAACTAAACGGAGGCCCACCCCGTAAAGGTCAGAAAGGCCGAATGAATTATTAAAGCACCCTTCAAAAGGCAGAAAAAAATCTAAGGGATGGAGTTGGAGTTTTATTACCCATTTCCATACCTGGAAATTCTTCTTTCAGGCTCTAGTTATATATTTTTTAAAGAAGGCAAGTCTCAGAATTGTGACCCAAATTCCATGTCTGAGTGTCTCCAAAAGGGAGGTAGGTTAACTATGACTTCTTGGTGCTCTGAAAGAGAATAAAACTTCAGGAGATCCAAAGAGAAAGATATGGGGAAACTTCCCTCCCTCTCTGGAGCTACAGGTGCCCAGTGGCTCAAACTCGGTCATGAGAAAGTAGACACTAGAAATGAGGTCTAGCTCACTGTGGGTCCCAGGAGCACAAGAAGCACCTCTCAGGGCTGAAGACCTGGCAGGGTCAGATCATTAAGACAAGAGCCCCAGGATGAATGCCACCAGCAGGCAACAAAAACTTCTGGCTTGGAGTTGGGTGTTAGAGATTTGCGGTCCTCCTAAAACAGGGTTTCTCATGCCTGGAGGCACATTAGAATCACCTGGGGGACACTTTCACCCTCCCAATGCCCAGGCTGCACCTTAAAACAATCTAATCAGAACCTTGGCATCCACACATTAGTGTCTTATAAAGCACCCTAGGTTAGTCCAATGTGTAGCCAGGACTGAAAACCTCGACTCTGGTGAGCAGTGAACATATAAAATATGGGGCTTTCTTTGAGAGGGCTCCCAGTTTCAATAGGGAACATAGAGCTTTGAGGCCCACTGTTTGTCATCTGTCAGTAAAACATTTATTAAAGTTTATATTGGGGTGGTGGCAAGATGGAGATTGCTAGGCTGCCACTAATGATATACTTAGCAGAGACTGGAGCTCTCAAAACAGGATAGGGCCACTATATGGGAAACTGGGCGGGCACTGCCTTGAATCAGCCCCTCAGCGCTGTTAGATAGTCAAAGCAAAGTTTCTCTACTGTACCACAACTACTTGCTGGGTTTGTGATTGTTGTTATTATGGGCTAACAACTAATTAATAAAACTAAAATAGTGACACTGTCAGTTGTGAAAATATTCTCCAAATGTTTTCTTCTCAGAGCTTATAGAAGCCTTGATCCATCCCAAATTAACTTGGGGGCAAGATGTGAGATAAAGGCCAAGGTCTGTTTTCTTTTCCATGTGGATATCCAGTTTTGGGAGCCATTTATTGAAAACACTTTTCACTCATTGGATAGTTCTGGTGTCTCTGTCAAAAACCAGGTACCCATATAAATGGGAGTCTATTTCCATAAATATAAAATGTTTTGTCTTGTTGCGCTATTCATCAGTCTTTCTTTTCTTTTTTTAAGATTTTATTTATTTATTTGAAAGAAGGAGAAGAGGGAGGGGCAAAGGGAGAGAAACTGTGCTGAGCGTAGAGCCTGACATGGGGTTTCATCTCATGACCTGAGTCGAAATCCACAGTCAGATGCATAACCAACTGAGCCACCCATGTACCCTTATTCATCAGTCTTTATTTAATTACAACATTGTCCTGATTTCTGTAGTTTTAATTAAATCCTGGACCTTTAACATTCTTCAATTTTAAGAGTACTTTGGATAGTCTAGGTTCAGTGCATTCCTATATTTTTGTATCAGTTTGTCCACTTCCACCAAATAAACTTGACTTGATTGTGACTGGAGTTTCACTGAATCTATTGATCAATTTGGGGGAAATTGACATCCTAACCACACTGAGTCTTCCAATCCCTGAACTGGGAGAGCTTTCCATTTTTCAATGTCTTCGTTAATTTCTCTCAGCAATGTTTTATAGAAGTATTTCACATCTTCTGTTAAATATATTCCTAAGAATATTAAATTCCTAAATTTAAAGAATTCCAAAGAATTGTAAATGAAAATGTTTTGTAAATTTTGTTGTCCAATACCTTCCACTTATTTTTAATCTCCCTCTGAGACTCATTATAGAGATGCTCACACATGTACTTTCTTTGCTTATATTTCTTAGCTATTTTCTCTCATTCTTTTCCTTATGTTACTTTTAAAGCCTTCTGAGAGTTTCTTATTGTCTGCTCTCTCACTAATTCTTTTTCATGCAATTCAAAGTATATCTTTAGTACTTTTTTCCAACTATTTTTATATCCATTTTTCCAGCTGGTACACCTTAAAACTTTTAGCTCTTCTCTACCTTCCTCTGTCTCAAAAGCTACCTTCCTCACTTGTAAACATTTAATCCATGGAGTGGTATGAAGAAAATAGACTTTAAATGGCCACCATGGTACCTGACTCCTGGAATTTATACCTATGCATAATGCCCTCTTCTTGAGTGGAATGAGACAAAGGGAATGGCCTGTATGCAATTACATGAATGTGATTACATAAGAGTGTTAAACTCATGTTACTAGAATCCTTTCTCCCTTTACTGGCTTTGAAGGAACAAGGTGCCGTGAGTTCTACAATCATAAAGGAATGAAATCTGCCAACAGCATGGGAGAGCTTAGAAGTGCATCCTGGCCCAGTTGAGCTTCTGATGAAACCCCAATCCTGCCAGCACCTTGATCTCAGCCTAATCCATATGTGGCAAGAGGAAAGACTCAAAGACTAGACTATTTATCTTCATGCATGTGACCTACTCCTATCGCCCCGGATCAGACTCTGGAATTGCTGCTGCCATTTTCTGCTCTGTTCTAACCATGGGCCAACCAATATTCCACTTGGGCAATGTGTGCAGGGAAAAGAAGGCATAACTAGAAAGCTTCCTTTCAGCTTATCCCTGCTCATGGCGCCTGGCCCTTGCCTGTTTCAGATTTCTCCTCCCACCTCCAGCCTTCATCACATTTTGACTCAACCAGTCTCTGACTCATGCCCAGAAATTCCTAACAGAAAAGTACAGAGATTGTAAGTGTATATAGCTCAAAGATTTTAATAATTTGAATATCCTCATGTAATTATCACCCTGACCAAGAAACAGAATATTACTGGCATCCCAGGGGCTCCTTCCTAGCTTATTCCAGTCACTTCCCACAAAAGGTTTCTTAGCTTTTAATTTATGTAAATGAAATCAAACAGTATGTATTAATTTGTGTCTAACCTCCCTATAACTCAAAATAATGACTGTGAGATTTATGTGTTTTGTCACCTATAGTAGCAGATCACCCATTCTCATCGGTATATGTTTTCCATGGTATGAAAACACTACAGTTTGTCCACTTTTCTCTTGATGAATGCCTAGGTAGTTTCAAGTTAGGGGCAATTACAAACAGAGTTTCTCTATTCCTCTTTACATTTTTTTATTAACATGAGTACTCATTTGTGTTGGGTATTTTTTTTTAGTAGAAAATCTGCTAGGTCATAGAATATGCATATGATCAGCTTTAGATAATGCTGCCAAGAAGTTTTCCAAAGTGCTTGTGCTAATTTGCATTGCCATAGTAGTGTATGATAGTTCTTCATCCTACACATCCTTACCAACACAAGGTATTTCCTATCTTTATCATTAAAGCTTTCCTAGCAGGTGTCTCATGGCTTCACTAAGCCCTGTGATCCACCAATGCCTCTCTCATTTTGTGGAATCTCTAGAGATGAATTCAAGTGAGAACCTAGAAGCCACGTGAGAAGTCCCAAGATCTGTAGTCAGCATGCTAGGGAACCAGGGAGCTGATGTGTAGTTTCAGTCTAAAAACCAGGAGGCTTGAGGGTCAAGAAGAGGTAATGTTTTAGTTCAATCCCAAAGGCCTATAAAAACCAATGTTCCAACTCAAAGCAGTCAGAAGTTCCTACTTATTTATGGGAGAATCAGCCTTTTTGTTCTATTCAGGCCTTCAAATGATTGGGTAAAGATCATTCACGTTAAGGAGGGCAATCAGATTTACTCAGCCTACAGATTCAAAGATGTTTCATCCAGAAACATCTTCACAGACACACTGAGAATAATGTTTGGCCGAATATCTAGGCGTCTCACTCTCCAGTCAAGATGACACATAAGGCTAGCCATCATATCATATTAGCTTGTCATCTTGTCTACAACCATTCCTTTCAAATGTGATATAGTATTATTCCATTACACATATATATAGTTATACTTAATATAAATGAAAAAGTATTATTTTGTTTGATGTTTGTGAGTTTCATGTATAATATGTTATATTTGCTATAAATTATTCATTCTCATTAATTTATAATATCTCATTGTGTGACTACATGGAAATTTATTTATCTGGTCTAATTCATTTACCTGATGAGCCTGTGGATAGTTTCCAGTTTGGAGTTTTTCATTAATGTTGTCACTTTGAATTTGAGGTTTCTTTTGATTTGTTTCTAAACAATATCACAAAGGCATCTTTTCAGCGTCTCCTTATATTCACACATAAATGTTTCTCTTGGGTAGCCACAGATCAAGAAAATGATCCATCTGGACCATGAGTGAAGAGAAAACAACATGACCAGGAAGTTCTCTTTCCACCTATGCCCTGTCCGTATGGCATCTACTCTTTTCTCTCTGTCCACCCTCACTACACCATGACTTAACCAGCTTCTGCCCTTTCCCAGAAGTTTTTCACAGATTTCGTTTTATAAATATTTATTGAAGTAAAACATACTTACAGAAAAGTACATACATTTTACGTGTGCTGTGCAATGAACTTCCCTAAATTAAATGCATAAAAGTAACCCAGATAGAGATGGAAAATTACCAGCATAAAGAAATGGAATGATGCATCACAGGCTATGTAATTTTAACTTTACTGGATACTGTCAAATCGCTCTTCAAAGTGACCATGTCTGCTAACTCTTGTAGAAGTGAGAAAATACACCCACTTCCTCTCATCCTTGTCAATACTTGGGGTAGTCAAACCCTAGTTTTCCCTATGCCAATAGATAAAAATTTTGTCTTATTGTTTTTGGTTGCTTTTCCTTAATTTTTAATATGGTTGGGTGTCCCTTCATGTTAATTTGCCAGTCAGAATTTTCTTTGCTCACTTTGCCATCGGTTGTCCTGTTTTGACTCCTTGCCCTTGGACCCCATGGCTTATCCAGTTTTCTGGACAGCTTCCTCCTATTTGCTGCCCCTTGTTACTGGACCAAAGTGGATCCACTCCTTGGTCACTGTAGGCAGAGATAACACCAGGTGGCATTGTCTCTCAAAGTCAACTTTATTTGTACAAACAAGGAGATCATGGAGAATGATTTCCAAAGTCATGTTTCCCTGAAAAAGAAAAAGCAGGCTTCTTCTGTTAGGACTTGGGATAAGTATTCCAAGGGGGATTTTAACATTATAATGAGGCAGAGGCACTTTTTTTTTTTTAAGATTTTATTTATTAATGAGAGAGAAAGAGAGAAAAAAAAAAAAACAGGTGTAGTAGGGAGAGACAGAGGGAGAGGGAGAGAGAAGCAGGATTGCTGCCAAGCAGGGAGCCTCACACAGGGCTCAATCCCAGGACCCCGGGATCATGACCGGAGCTGATGGCAGATGCTTAAGCTTAATAGACCCAGCCACTCAGGCAGCCTTTCTGGCACTTTCCGAGTCTGCTA
Organism: Canis lupus baileyi; assembly: GCF_048164855.1. Classification (NCBI taxonomy): domain Eukaryota; kingdom Metazoa; phylum Chordata; class Mammalia; order Carnivora; family Canidae; genus Canis; species Canis lupus. Next base: position 14,580,899 of record NC_132855.1, on the reverse strand, counting down.
CATAGGCATCTTCCTCAAATGTTTCTTTTTTTGTTTCGGCATCTTGTTAGTTTCTTAAAGGTAAGATTGACAGTTAGGCAGAAGATTTTAGGACCTTCTTGAGTTCAGGAGGTCAGGCCAGTGACATCTGCTGCCCCTTTTGTGTACACTTAATATCTTCTTGTCCACAGCAGTCTATATATTCTTCTGGGCTGTCCAGATTATGCAGAAGCTTTCCCACTTACTTTCATCAGGGCTTTGATTTTTTATGCTCATCACTAACCTGCTACCTCTTATTCCAGGTGTCATGAACCAATGCTGCACCTATGTGGAGCATTTCCCATGTAAGTAATCAGGTGGTTATGCTTGGTTGCAATACAGGCAGCTGAGTTCTGTTGCTTTACACCTGGCCGGCTACCCTTACTCATGTTAACTTCATGCCTCAATAGGCATTTCAGATGTGATGCAAATCCATGTACTTTAGAGTCAAGGCACCACCGTCTAGAAATTTCGGAAGAGATGAGTTATCTCATTTCCTTCAACAAGTTGTGAGATCTTGGGCAAGTCATTGCACCTCTGAGAGCCAGCCTTTTCTAGGCTAAAATGAGAACATAAAGATACATCCCCTACCTACCTCACAGAGTTGCTTGGATATCCAACGAAAGAACATCAAAGTGATACGAGCATTTACCAGGCAGCACTCCCAGTCATGTCACCAGGTGCCAAAGCATATTGACAAACAGACCCCAGGTTTTTCTGAGAAGTGCCCTGCAAAAATCTAGAGTAAACCACGGTGTGAAATACAAATGTGCAATTTCCCCCCACGTTTACTGAAATAACACGCAGGTTACTAAGGACATGGCTAGGTGAGTATTGTAAGTCAGAGGGCCAGCTCAGCCGAAGCAGATGCATAATTATGACTTGATATCCGAAGAGCCAACATGATCTGAATTAATCAGTCTGCTGTTGAGTCCAAGTTCCAGTATTGTTGAAGCTGGAGCAGAAGTGGGGGGTCCATCTGGAAGTTAGGGAGCCACGTGGATCACTGGGGGAGGAGGGGGTACTCCCACCAGCTCTGAAGGGAGGCCGGGCCCTGGAAGGGACAGCAGAAAGGAAGAGGCTGTGCCGGCTACTGGATCATAACTGCTGAGGAGAGAGAGCAGCACGTGGATGGTCGCAGGTGCCAGGCGGAGCTCTTCAGGGAGGTGGGCCCTGGAAGGACTGGGGCCTCTCTGCTCAGCCGAGCTCCAGCCAGACGCCTTGGGAGGCAGAGCAGGTGCAGAACTGCAGCCGCCTGGGCCATGCCAGCCCACCTCGCAGAGGCCAGCCCCGACTCCAGCCACCCCAGCGGGGCCACGCAGACCCTGGAGGCTTCCCCAGTCCTCTGCACCGAAGTGGTGACTTTCACCCAAGTGGTGGAAAGGGAGGAGTGGGGCTCCTTCTACTACTCCTTTAAGGTAAGTCTCCTGCTTTCCAGTCTGAAAAGACTTTAAATAATGAGACAAGAATTTAAGAGACTCCGTTAAACTATCGTTGCCAATACCGTGAATGGGTACGGTTTATTTTCTCTACCTAAAAGAGTAAAAGGGAAAAAAAAAAAAAAAAAACCCTGATGAGCTAAAGCAAGGAGGTTTTTCATACTGTGCAAGGACCTATAACTGTAGTTTCTTATGAATACTGGTCTTTTTGTCCTGCTGCTGCTGCTGCTGAAAACGTGTGAATCTTGAATAGCATTTATGTCAACTAAGAGGCTGCAGAGTGGATGATTTTTTTTTTATTTCCCCCCTTTCCTAAGGGAAAAGCCCTTCTAATTAGTTCTATAGTAGGGCTTGAAATATTGTCCGTTTCTTGTAGGGATTATTGCTGTGAGTTTTTTACTAGGAACTATCAGAGGTGTGGAAAGCCCACATCCCCCGGGACAGTGCCTAGTGCAAGGAGAAACGGAGCAGTAAGGAAGGAAAGCCCACACTTGTTTTTTGATCCTGTGCTTTGAACATCGGTGAGCAACAGATTCTCTGACTGTAGTTTTAGTGCCACGATATGCAACAAGTTGCATCCTAGACAAGAGTAAATCAGACTTTGGTGACTTTCACCTTCAAAGCATCCAAGGGCCATACTGAGGAAATGATAAAAATGACCTAATATTGTTCCCCCTTCTATAACATCGCGGTCAGAAACAACCCAGGCATCTGGAAAAGAGTTCTCTGCTTCTTGCATCAGAATGCAGAGATGTCAGGATACTTCACAAGCTGCCGGAAGGAAGGTGCATTAAATCGTGATGATAATTCCCAGGGCTCAAACTGGTCTTTTGCACCAAAAAAAGAAAATAACTTCGAGAAAATTCTAGCTCTTTTGTTTGTTTGTTTGTTTGTTTGTTTAATCCTCTGGGTGTTGTTGAAATGATTTAGTTTTTACCCCACGAAGTAGAATTGCTGTAACATCTACCTCTCTACTGGAGCTTTGCTTCTTTGCAAACACTCAAAATAAAACTTTTAGCAGGGAGAAATCCTGGGAGGCAGCCTAGCGCTCTTCAAAAGCCAAGGGACAAAATAGCAAAGCAGAGCCTGAACAAGTCACTTGGGCTGGCTCCACGGGACCAAGTGGCCTGGAACCGCCTCCTAACACATGCACATGCACCGCCCGGCTGCCCAGCTCTGGGACCAAGAGCAGGACCTGCAATTGGAGCTTATTGCCATTTACCTTTGACGAAAGAATCCTCTCTATGAAATCAGCTTGCAGATCCCAGATTCTGTCTTAGAGAAGCAGGCTTTGTGCACCCAGGAAATACCCTGCTCCTTCCCAGTGACACTGCCTCCACAGCCTCTTTGATGGTTATAAAACCTGACAGCAAACAGAAGGAAGAGAGAATGGCCATCGCAAAGGGATGCTAAGCAGCAGGAAGGCAGTTGTTCTGAGACCCCGGCAATAATCCCTCTCCACCAAAATCTCATTTGCCCTTTTTCGAATACAGCTCCGAAGGGGATATTTTGACTATTCAGACAAACAAGTTCCTGCTGGCTCTCTACTAGTGTTTATACTCTGTCCTGGCAACGTCATCTCTAGGCACGGACGGAATCACATCATTTTTTATCTCATTCTTCTCTGTGTTTGCCCTTAAACAACTGGACCAGGGGACAAGAAAAGAAGATTAAAGAGAGGGACTATTTGTCCGGGACCTTAGGATGTTCCATTTCATTTTTTGACCCATGCGATTGCTGATTAAAACCCAGTGATTTGTAGTAACAAGGCAGTCGGTGGTGGTGGTGGGCACATAACTGAAATGTTTCAGGGTAACTTTTCCCCGGTGGGGTCCTCTTTGACCAGGGCGGTTCTGTTAACACTGTGGATACAGAAGCAATTCTGATGCAAACCCTTGTTCATTGTCAGCCTTTTATTGCACATACTTCTCAAGAAGAAAGTCAGAACTGCTCTTGACTGTCTCCCAAATGTGTCCTTTGAATCCCCGTTCTTTACCAAAAGCAGCAAAACTATCATAAAAATCAAAATGGCATCAGCAGAAAAAAGTAGCAGAGTTAATAGCAACAGCAGTGGTCTAACATCTCTCCTTTGCTGTGGGCTTTCTCGGTGCCAGGGATCTTTCTAAATGACTCCTGTGACGTCTCGCATTTCACTCTCACAAACTACGGTACGTCTTTCCATCTGGAATCGCCTTCCACCTTCATCTGCATTGATCTAAATTCCATCCATTCTTTTTTTTTTAATTTTTATTTAAATTCAATTAATTGACACACAATGTATTATTGGGTTCAGAGGTAGAGGTCAGTGATTCATCAGCCTTATATAACACCCAGTGGTCTTACATCACCCGATTACCCCATCCTACCACCCCCTTCCAGGAACCCTCAGTTTGTTTCCTATGATTAAGAGTCTCTTATGGTTTCTTAAGTCTCCTCTGGAGTTGTTTCTTCCGTGAAGCCTCCCTTGCCCATTTCTCCTCTGAGTTCTGTTAGTGTCATGGAATGTACCTGTCTTCTTGCCACTTAATCCCACTGTCTTCAACTGCTATTTCAATCTGTGTCTGGAGATGTATAATAGTCATTAAGCTCCTTGAGTGATTTTCGTTTCATATTCTCTCCAGAAACCAGCACCATGCTAGGCATACTCAATAAACATTTACTACATTAATGAAGCGTGGTGTTCTGTTTCTGTCAACTGCCCACGTTCTGTCAGAAAGCTTACTTTCTCGGTGACAGAGATGGAGGCCTTGTTAACCATGACTGCACATGGCAGCCCGTGCCCCGCCTTGTCTCTACCCACTGTACTCGCCAAGCAAGGTCCTTCTTTGCATGAATATTCAAATCATCATTATCCCATTTCTAAGCCAACGTGACCAAGGTAAGTTATGGATTCCAGTGAGTGGGGTATAGAATTCTTTGTGGGGCCATAGAGCTGGTACCTGATTTAGCCCTGGGAACCTGTACCCACCCCGTTGCAGCCTTGCTAGTCTCATTGGGCTTGTTCAGTCTGCATGCCTGGGCTTTGTGTTTCCTGGCTAGCACTTGAGTTCTCCTCTGAACCCCAAAGCTCTCTTGGCAAGAGACATGACATTCATCTGGTTAGCTTTTCCTTCCACAGGCTTAGAGCCTTTCTCTCCTTCCATTTCCACCCCCAAATTCTTGACCCCCTGCTTCCCACTGCTCTAATCTACTCTGCTGTCTAAGCGTGTCCTTGGATATAGGCAGTAAGGTTAGAGGTGAGTTCACCACCCCCTTCCTCTATCATGAGCTTCATGTGACTAACACTATGTGGTCCTGGATTCAAGGTTTCCAGCTCAAGCCCTGGTTTCCTTCAGAGTTTCCAATTTCAAGTTCCCATCCAGCTCACCTCCTCAATTCCTAGCCCCAGCACCAAATTCTCCCAGAAATTCCCAAGGAGGTTGGGACCTGGCTAATGAGAAAGTGAATGGAGGACATGAATAGAAACGCATCCAAGTGAAAGACAAAGATGAGACTCTTCATTATAGCCATTCATTTTGCCTGTGAATATGTTGACAATGTTTCCTCTATCTCTGATTCTTAATGATGAGAAAATTAATTCAAAGTAACTGGAAGAGAAACGGGTCTGAATTAGTAAATTGGTGAAATGATAAAATAATGCAAATGAACTCATTTTTATCACTCTCAGGTGAGGGAAGAAACTTGAACCAAGACTGCTAAATATTACCTTATGACAATCCTTTATTGAATCTCCTTCAGTGGGAAGCTACAAATGATTCGTGATTAGTCTAACTATTATTTATATGTAAATGGTTGCTTCTAAGTGCTTGAGGGTGATTGGACACAGCTTTTTCCCTTTGTTAGTGCAACCTTCTGCCTACTGTCTCACTGTTAATTTTCTTAACACACTTTTCCTCCTTTAATACACTTTTCCTCCTTTAATATAACAGAAACAAATTCTACTTCAATCCCTGTCCCACTTATCTCACATGAGGCTTTAGCATGAGCTCAACTGAAAAAGCTTATGTAGACTTGCTTGTTTTTAGTATATCTCAGCTGAAATTTAGTATATTTCTAAGAACTTGATCTATTTACTTAGTACCAACATTTTCATCTCCAGGGACTGTCAGCTCCTCTTTGCCCATTTGCCTGAACCCTCCTCATGTCCCATCCCACTTCTTGTGGAACTGTTTGTCTCCTTCCTGTCTTGAACCCCAGGATGGTGTCCATGATGCACTTCCTGGAACCCAGGAGTCCTAGATCCCTGATCTCCCCATGTTATCTCCTGCAGATTACAATAAGGGCCTTGCATTCACATCATGCATTTGATGTCTTCTACATAGTTTCATTCGATATGTTCATTTTCAGTACATTCCTATAGTTGAATATGTGGCTGTTCATAAGGCAATGGCTACTAATTTTTGCTCAGTTAAATAATTATTAAAGGTCTGCTATTATTACCTGCTACTGCTGTGCAGACCTAGCATTCTACTTTTCCTTCCCTTACTGGGTAAGCTCTATCGTGTCCAATTTTACTTTGTATCACTGAGAAAGGCACAGATGTTGCTGGTTGGCTCTATGAGAACATCGGACAATTCCCAAGCAATGTACTCTAGTTTGTGAGAAAGGAAAACTTACTCAAATAAATTTCTCTTTGCATTACTAATACATCTCAGGACAGGAAACATAACCTTAGTTAATTCCGAGTGAACTCAGAATTAGTTTTTCAGTCTGTGAAGGGTTTTCCCATTTTCTGACTCAAGGAAGGTGTCTAAGCTCTATGGATGGTCCCTTTATGGTATGTTCACATGTGTGTTAAGAGGGGAGGGGTGGGGGTCCAACCTGGGGAGAGCCCTGGGAAAGTTGGCATCAGCTTGAAAATTGCTGTCTGGCTTTCAGAAGTAGTTATCCTTTTCCAGACCTTTGTCTCGATCCCCATCTGGCCCAGGTCAGGATCAAACTATTTTCTGAGCAGAGTATTTTTTGTCAAATTTCATTCAGGCACATGGATGTTCACATCTCCCTTTTGCTCTCCCTCAGTCTCAGCCACATTTTTGTGTCCTTACTGGGAATGAAAAGTTTGCCTCTCTTCAAGCTCTGGGCTGTGGGGATCAGTGGCATTGTCTTTGGTGCTCTCTCTACCCACTTGGCGATCATATCTGTACCACTCCCACCTTATGGATAACTGAGAGAACCCCCAGGGACTGCCATTCCCTAATTCCTATACAGTGAGTGGACTTCAGCCCCCCTTTAATCCTGTGCTTTCAAAATTAGTGGATGCTATCTCTTCCTTTTTTGGTGCAAGCCCTTGGAAGGAGCAATACAATATCCTCTCACCAGTGTCTACACTTCCTCACATCCTATACCACTGTTGTACCATTCTACCTGCCAGCTTCATCAGTCTTTCTTTATCAAGGGGAAACTGGCTACACTGTGTTCTTCCAAACCTATTATTCCAAGCTCTCTGCTCTGAATGCTCAAAAGACACTCCTCTTGCAAGGGAAAAAGCTATTTCTTTTCAAGGTATTTAAGATATCCTCCGTAAAAAAAAAAAAAAAAAAAAAAAAAAAAGATATCCTCCTTGAGACTTTTTTTTTTCTTCCAGGCCTAATGCTCACTTGTTTCTCTCTGCCTCCATTGGTAAAGACTATACCCTGAGGGCAGATGAAGTAGTGCTCTCTGACGGCCTAAGAAGGAGAAGGATTTATCAAAGGAATTGTAAGGAACACATCCATTTATGCTTCAAAATGTCACGCTGTCATACTTGAAATAACTTCCTGTTGATGTAGTAGGTAAGAATGTGTGAAGCCATGTACTCAAGTGGTCAAGAAATGTAATATTGTTGTTCTGTAACTGAACTTAGCCCTTCTCTGGACCTATCAGTCACCTGATGGCAGAAGTGGCTTAGTCATCCAGGTATGTCATCCAGGCTCTCGAATCTTCTCCATCATTTTACTGAAGCATGGCCTCTATAGCCGGAATGCTGGGGTCAGGTCCCAGTGCCACCACTATCTAACTGTGCAACTTGGGGCAGTTCACTTCTACCTCTGCCATGGTTTCCATGTCCAACAAATGACACTAATAATTAAATGTCCTTCAGAGCATTGTTGTGGCAAGTTAAGTGATGGAAGCCTTTAAGAACAATGAGTGGCCTAAAATGTTCAATAAACGTTAGCTCTTATATCCCTAGGAACTAATTGTTTTTCACTCTTTTCTAAGGCTGCTTCCTGAGAGATGAGAAGCCACCATTATCTATACTTATGAATATTCTTGAAGATATTACTGTAGTTGAAGCTCTTTGGGACAGTTTTAATATGCATTAAGTCCTCACACAGGAGTGGTGAATTGAGCTGTTTCTTTTCTTTCAATTATACCATGAAAAATGTAGAGTAAGATATTTAGAGAAGATTCCATTTCTTACTTTATCATCTTGATATAATGTCTAATTTTTATCTGTGCAAGCTTAATGGCCCACTACAAGAAGGGCTATTTGCAGAGATGGGAAATTATGCCCTATCTAGCAGAAGAAAGGATAGACTTCTACTGTGGCAAAAAGATTTTCTGGGCTACAAGATGGCAAAACTACTCATGGTCATGATGAAATCATTAAGAAGTAATTAATCATCAGGGATTTTTTTTCCTCTTTACTTAGGCAATATTGGTGGCTGCCTAAAAATGTTGAGTCTCTTACACTTGTCAGTATTTTACAGCCAACAACATAATTTCACATGACTTCATTTGACCTACCATCAGTGCTAGAAGGGCTTAAAACAGCATTCTTATTTTTTAACCAGATGTGAACATGAAATCTAAGAAAAGTTAAAGGTATGAACTTCCTAATAAAATAGAAAGAAAAAAAGAAATCAGACTCTACTGTTGATTTTAGTCAGGATAGGTTAGGTTTGCAACAGCAAAAACTAAATCCTGAATATTGGTGGTTTAACATTTCACAAGTTAGTTTCTCTCACCCATCCCCATTGCAAACAAGTCCACTTGTCACTCTGCCTTCTAGAACAAAATGGTTTCCAAGGGAAAAGGCAAACTTTCTCATATCTCCTTTGGCCTGTCTGATATAGGACTTTGACTCAATTCCATTGGCAAGAACCAATTAGGTGATGGGCATGGGAAACGTAGCTTCACTGAACATCTTCAGTGTGGTGAACATAGTGTACTGCTTTAAAGCTTGGCTTGATTTTCACCTCCTACAGGATGAAATCCAAATTCTTCAGCCTGGCCTAAATATGTTCACGCCCCCCCCCCCCATACATTATATAGCATACACTCATGAATACACACACATGCACACACATACATGCACACGTACTAGATTTCAGTCATGGAAGGACAACTCTAGATCCCACTTCCCTAGCATAGTGTCTGACACAGAGCAGATAAATGGTCAATAAATATTTTTGTGAGTGAAAGAGCATATCAAGAAACAGTCTGTATCATAAGTTTATTCCTAACGTCTCAATAAATTAATGTGAACATATTAATGGAATGGAAGTGGATGGAATCTTAAACCTTATTCTACAACCGTTGGGATTGAATTTTAAAGGTACTAGATTTGAGGGAATTCCTAATACCACAGCAAGGCCATATAGCAGGAGAGGGTGTATAGACAGATCTTTAGAGCTGAAGAAAACAGCATTCAAGGTCTGACTATACCTCTTTCCATGTGCTAACTCTCATTCCACATCTGAGGCCTGGAAACCATCCACTTCTGAACCCAAGACATCAAACAGTTATTGGGAAAGGCACAATGTTAACATTCACTCCCCTGCTCTCCATTTATGTGTTCTGATACCTGATTATAGAAGTTCAGCTATAGAGATATCCTAAAAGGTCAGAGGGCAAAGGGCACCATCTGTGGACCATAGGACCTGCTGCAATGGGGTGAATGGATTCATCCTACTAGAATCTCAATCAAGCAGCCACACGATTCCTATCTGCTACTTCTGGATACTGCAAGTAGACAATGTGTCTGTCCTGTGAACCGTGAGACTATAGCTGCTTTCTCAGGAGAGGACCCAATACTAGGTACTAGGAAACTGAGAAGGAGGTATCACTGTCGTGAAAGGCTGGTAAGCTAATGCATTAATTCAACAAATATTACTAAAATGACTTCAGCCTTTCAAAGTCCTAATACGTATAGATAACATAAATATTTCTCACTCAATTTAAATTTTAAAATAAATTAAATACTGTGTCTAAAAATAAGTCAAAAGTGCAACTGTAATAATGCAGAATACAATTTTTTAAACTATGTTCTTTCCTTCCCTGTATGTTATGTACCCTTTCACCATATCAAGTTGAGAATCACCTACTGGCTTCACCGAATATTACCTTAAGCACTGGGGGTTCAGAGGTGTAAGAAACAGGTACCTTGCTTTCACACAGCTCTGTCTAATGGGGAACCAGACATTTAGTCAATAATTATAAGGGATATGGGTATAATCATGTAGAAAAGGGAAGGGGGGAACTGGGTGGCTCAGTTGGTTAAGTGTCCAACTCTTGGTTTTGGCCCAGGTTATGTGATCTCAGGGTCATGAGATGGAACTAGCACCCAGCTCCCCACTCAGCAGAGTCTACTTGCCCCTCTTCTGATGCCCCTCTCCTCCATAATCATGTGTGCTTTCTCTCTTTCTCTCTCTTAAATAAAAAAAAAAAATTAAGAATTAGGTAAAGGGGTCCCTGGGTGGCACAGCGGTTTGGCGCCTGCCTTTGGCCCCGGGCGCGATCCTGGAGACCCGGGATCGAATCCCACGTCGGGCTCCCAGTGCATGGAGCCTGCTTCTCCCTCTGCCTGTGTCTCTGCCTCTCTCTCTCTCTCTCTCTCTCTCTCTCTCTGTGACTATCATAAATAAACAAAAATTTTAAAAAAAGAATTAGATAAAAAAGACACAAGGGACTACTAGACTAAACAATATAGAATTTTTTTATAGGCAAGATCTTTAAAGTTTTATTAGCAAAAATGCTAACAGTGAAAATAATTTTAGAGAGGTTAATCAGCCTGCAGGGTGCCAGATGGGTTGCATGGAGGGAACCCTGGGGAAGGAAAGTCAGTTATGATGCCAAAATGAGAGATGTCAGTGCTCAGGCAAGGACTGTCTTGTCTGACAGTGGGAAGAAAGTGCCTGTGTCAGGTCACATGCAGGTTTCAGGGAATCAGAGGCTGAGGCAGAGAAGGAAGTTGATATAGGGGTTAAAATTGATAAGGTGATCCCAAAATGTAGATAAAAAGGCAAAGGAAATTGAATAATCATAATAATTCTGAAAAAGAATAGTCAAGGAACTCATCCTAGCTGATTTACAGACTTACTGTAAAGTTACAGTGAGGTACTGAAGGGATGTTGAACATCTAGAAATGGGAAAGAAATAGACCCACACATACATGGTCAATTAATTTTTGGCAAAGATAAAATAGCAATTCAATGAAGGAAACAAAAATAGTGCTGAAACAAATATATAGGTATATGTAAAAAGTGAACCCCTACCCAAACTTTATACCCTATAAAATTTAACCTCAAATGGATCAAATACCTAGGTGTAAAACCTAAAATAAAACCCCTAGAAGAAAATATAGGAGAAAATCTTTGTGATCTTGGATTAGGCAAAGATTACTTACATACAACCCTAAAAACACAATCTATATAAGAAAAATTTGATAAATTGGACTTTATTAAAATTAAGAACTTCTGTAATTTGAAAGGTGCCATTAAGAGATAAAAAGGCTAATTACATACTAGGAAAAAATATCCATAAATTATATACATATCTAATGGGTAGTTTTTATCCATAACATATAAAAAATTCTCAAAGCTCAATAATAAGAAAAAAAATCTCAATTTAAAAAGTAGCAAAAGTTTTAGGTTTAGGGGCACCTGGGTAGCTCAGTTGGTTAAAAGTTCAAGTCTAAATTTGGACTCAGGACATGATCTCAGGGTTCTGAGATAGAGCCCCACATTGGGCTCCACAGTTGGGATTCTCTCTCTCCCTCTCCCTCTGCCTCTCCCACCCCCACTCTCACAGTCTCTCTCTCAAAAAAAATTAATAAAATAAATTAAAATGTAGCAACATTTTGAACCAACATACCTCCAAAGAAAATATATAGATGACAAATAAGTACATGAAAAGATGTTCAGAGTCATTAGGAAAACACAAAATGAAACCACAATGAAATACCACCACGCACTGATTAGAAGGGCTAAAATAAAAATATACTGATTGTCAAGCACTATTAAGAACGGGAAGCAATTAGAACCATCACACATTCCCAATGGCAAAATGATAAAGACATTTCAAAATACATTTTCCCTTTTCTTATAAAGTTAAACATATATTTATTGTACAACTCCCAAATCCTACTCCTGGCCATTTACCCAAGGGAAATAAAACATATGTCTACCCAAAAGCCTGTATGTCAATAGTTATACTGCCTTTATTTGAAAATGCCGAACAGCAGAAACAACCCAAACATCCTGCAGCTGGAGAATGGATAAACAAACTGTAACACACCCATTCAGTGGAATATTACCTAGTAATAACAAGGAATAAGCTTACAGATACACAAAACAACATGATGCATTTCAAATGCATTATGCTAAGTGAGAGGAAATCAGACTCCAAATGCTATATACTGTCATGATTTCATTTATATGATATTATTGAGAAAACAAAACTCTAAGGACAGAAAACAAATCAGTGGTTGCCATGGGTTGGGGGTAGTCAAAAGCCTGACTACAAAGGGCATAAGAGAATCTTTTTGAAGTCTGGAGCTGTTCTATATTTTAATTGTAATGATGGCTACATTTGTCACAACTCACAGAACTGTAGGCTGAAAAGGTGAATTTTCCTCTGTATAAATTAAACCTTAATAAAAAATTCATTATCTAGGGATTTACATTGTGAATCTAATTTTCAACAAAATGTGTCTCCCTTAAAAATCACAAATCCGGGCAGCCCGGGTGGCTCAGCAGTTTAGCCCCACCTTCAGTCCTGGGCGTGATCCTGGAGACCCGGGATCGAGTCCCACATCGGGCTCCCTGCATGGAGCCTGTTTCTCCCTGTGCCTCTCTCTCTGTGTCTTTCATGAATAAATAAATAAAATCTTTTTTAAAAATCATAAGTGCAAAAAAAATCATAAATACCCAAGTGATAGCATAATGGAAGTATAGCTGAAGCCCCAGAAGGACCTGATATAGGATAGAGATTACCCCAGAGTTTAAGATGGATGGATTACCCCAGAGTTCAGCAAATACCAATCAAAATGGTCAGGAAGATGAAAGCCGTACTTCACATTGGTGTTTGCTCTAATGTCATCTCCCCAAGAGTCTTCTTTGACTTACATGATATTATATTACATATCTATGCATTTGTTATCTAACCCATAGTGTCTAGAAATTATGCTCCATGAGGACCAGAATATCATCTTGTTTCATCACTGTGTTTCCAATGCCAACAACCATGCTAGCCCCTATTAGGCACTGAGAGAGTCTTGAAGAGGGAATACACCACATTGTGGACTTAGATAGGCACAAATATTGACAACGAATTCAGGGCACAACTCCATGAATGTTTTTCTAGATTCCTCTTTATTCTACTTTATAAGCAGACATCAACCATTAGCCATTTAGCATGAATCTTAAGTACATAAGGCTAGTACTGGTAAGAAATAAAGATAATGCTTCCAAATTTTGAAAAACACCAACAGATGTGAAAAGAGGCATTGGATGAGCCTAGAGAAGATGAAGGTGTGCTCAGGAACAGATGCTGAACGCCCAGAGCTGTTTAGTTGACCACATAGCTAATCCCAACTCCCTTCTCACTTCCTCAGCTAAATCCTGACTACTGTTCTCTCCCCTGCATTTAAAAGTAGCTCAGTTGAGGAAACTTCATTGGATGCCTATGGGATTTCTGATAGAAGTTTCTCCATTTCTGATAAAAGGAGAAAGATATGGGTGGCATTTTATTTTTTTTTTCCCTTCTGTCTGCCTTTAACTCTGACACAATGCATGGAGCTGCAGCAGTCACTTTATGACCGCAAGAGAAAACCCAAGGCAAATTAGATGAGTCAAAGACAGCAACCACCTACTTTCAGATTTATTATAGGGGGAAAAAACCCACTTTATTTGCTTTAGCCACTGTTAAGTGGCCTTTCTTTTATTTTTGAGCTGAACACTTTCCCAATGGATTTTTTTTTTTAACGTGCAAAACTACTTGTTTAGAGTTCTGAAGCCAAGGCCTTAAAAGTGGGCCGCAGAAAATCAAATAAACATTTCATTTTCTTTTATCCACATTTGAGTGGTACTGGGGCTGACCATTCTCAGGTTTCTATTCCTGCTGTTAAAAAGGCACTGAATAGAGTTTTATAAACATTGATTCAGACTGGATTATGTTTCTGAAGTAAGAAAAAGTCTCTCCCCTTTCCCAAAGAAAAATAGCGTTAAATTTTTCAGAATGATTCTCCACATTTCAGATAATGACAGTACTATTCACTTGGGTAATTTTATGAAAAATGCTAAAAGCACTTTGAAAAAAATATTAGCTTAAAAAACGACCCAAAACATTAGGTCATTTTTTTTCATAACGGCTCCATAGGAGGATTTTCTGTTGTTATTCATTAAGTGCAAAAGAATGTGATTCCTGACACTTTAGACAACCAAGGAAAGTGTGTGACATGGGCTCTGGACCCTGAAACCAATTCCATATTGTGCAATCCTGTACATCTCGTAGGGCTGCTCTTGGCTCCCATGGCTCTACTACGGGAGCCAAGCAATGACTATTTCATTGCAGGATGGTGAAGGAAGGAAGGAGCAGTTCTCATGTAGGAAATGGATTTGAGGGGAGAAAAAGAGGAAGGTAGTCATGGAGGAGTTCTACTCATTAATCTCCTGTGAGGGCCCCCCAGGCAAATACTGAGTGAGCAGTGCAAGCGAGGACATCTGTCCTCCCCCATGAAGACCACCCTCCCACAATCTCTACCCACCCAGATGATTCTCTCATTGCCAAAGGTAAGTAAAGCAGAAACTTCCATAGCTTCCTCCCCCATTTGTGTTCCATTTTTGGAAGGAAAGTTCTCCCAAGATAAAAGTAGGTGATTGGAGACGAATAAGAAGGAAGCACAACCTTGACACAAACAAGAACCAAGTTAAGCTTTCCCTCACACTCTTAAGAGCTAAGAGTGTCTTCACTGTCTGCTCTCATCCCTACCTGCCAGTCATTCAGCTTGGACTAGCGTGCTCTGTTTAAAACAAAACAAAACAAAAAATCTCGCTCTTCTCTCTCACCCTCCTACTATCTAAAAACATTTTTCCTCAACAAACTGATTCCAAGTTTCAGCATAAAAGCCTTTCTGAGTAAAGGAATTTTTTCCCTGGGGTGTCTTTCCCTTCAGCCCCCTTAACCTTCCAAAGATATTTGCATTTTAAAGAGGATTTTGCTTAATGTAAACAAACCCCTACTCTCCCGCTCCCAGGGCAGAGATAGTGAAGATGACAGAGATCACAGGGTCTGGAGGAGTGTTGGGGTTCCTTGAAGAAGTGACAGCAAGAGGAAAGAACGTTCCCCTTAATATTCCTCTTCCTTCATCTCTCAAAGGCGTTTACCCAGCTCCTCACCCAGGCCTGCAGTGTTCCAAAGCTCTGTGACTGATCAGAGATCTCCCCACGGCACTCAGAATTCCATTCACGTACAGATATTGAGCTAAAGTCTTTGCTCAAGGACCATTATTCACAACTCATAATTTAATAAAAAAAATGAAATGGAATATTGTTAGGACCCAAATGCAAGTTTCCTTCCTTTCATCTAGTATTGTGGACTATTGCCCTTGGCAACACATAGCAATCTATGCAAATAGAAGATAGTCTTTCAACTGGGATAAATTTGATTTTCTTTCCAATGCATTTAGTTCCTTTTGAAGATTTTTTTTTTTTGCCTAAGTTGGGATAAAAATGCAAAAGGTATTCAAGAATACAGAAACTATCTGCCCAAAATAAAACCTAGAATAATTTATTGAATGCTAACTACCAAGCATTTTGACTTCTCCATGGATTATTTTATTTATTCTTTCATTACTCAGGTTAAACTAGGTTATGCTATGGGAACAAATAACCAGGTATTATCAAGAAGTTAAAACTATAATGTTTATTTCCTGCTAGCGCTGCATGTTTATTACAGGTTAACGAGGAGCCCCTGCTTATTGTAGTCACTCAGGGATGTAGGCTGACGGAAGCTCCATCTCCACACAGGCTGCCTAAATGCCAGGACCAGAAGACAGACAGACAGAAAATGGTGAAGCCTGCCTTGGCTCTTTTTGCTTGGAACCAGAAGTGACACATGTCACTTCCCCTCACAATTCATTGGCCAAAGTAAGCTCATGGTCAGATCTGATGAGCATGAGGGGAAATAGCAGTCTCCCTCTGGGAAAATCAGAATGGGGAATGCAACTCCTGCAACTCTGAAACAGGCATTATTATCCTCGATTTACAGAGACAAAAGGTGGGGCTCATAGAAGATAAATTCATACAATAGTTGATTGTCCAAAAATGTGAACCCAGCCAGATCTGGTTCAGAAGCACATGCATTCTCCACCATAACAGAACTCACTAAAGATGTTCCACAGAACTCTAATTATGTGAGTTACTAAGCATATAAAAAAGGACTATGGTCACAAAAGTTTGAGAAAGAGCATATAGTATATTCATTGTATATAATGTATAAGCATATTTAAACTTCTGAGAAATCTTACAGTAAAGAAACCAGTTTAATTCTGCTTAATCAAAATTTCCCAAATGTATTTGACCATAGAATATTAGGACATTACCTCTAATAATATGCCATGGAGGCAAAGGTCTTTGAAGTACACCTCAGAAAATGATGCATCATGTTCTTTTCCCACAGAACATGTGTAATAACCTAATAGAACCACCTTTTTGGGTAGATAAGACCGAGGAAGGTAAAGTGATGTTCCCAAGGTCACACAGCCAGTAAATGATAGAGCCAGGACAGATCTATAGTCTCTGGATATCTCAGTCAAAACATAAAATAGGAACTGGAAAGCACTAGTCAAACCTAAGGTAGCATTAATTCTTAATGCTAAGCACTACTGAAATATATAAAATATTTGAATAAATGAAAAAACATGTGGTGCTTCAAGATAGGAAGACTAAATTTTGTGAAAATGTCAATTCTCTCCAAATTACCTTATAATGTTTAAAACAATTTTAGTCAAAACTTCAGTGTGATTGTTTTGTTTTGACAAAATAACTCAAAAGCTCATAAAAAAAAACAGGTGAGAAAAACTAAGAGATTTTAATATAAATGCTAATGAGGAAGAGGGATTTTTTTCCCCTATCAACTTTTAATAAATATAAATCTGCATTAAGCAAAAATATTTCAGAATTAGCACAGTAATTGGCAGATCAATAATAACAAATAGTTTGCCCTGAAAATAAAATTCTTGTACATAAATGAACTTAATACTACAAAGAAACTGCAAAAATCAGTAAGAAGGAATGCATATTTTGTCAATAAAATAGAGGGTGGACAGGTGGGTGATGATTCTTGTATCATATGAAGTTGTAAGATCAATTTCAGTTGGATTTTAGAACTAAATTTTTACAAAATATAAACAAGTATAATTATCAGACTGTTATTGAGATAAGCAAAAATTTTCTAAGCTTAAAAATAAAAATTGAATGGGAAACAAAAACAGAAGATTATTGGCAATAAAACTAAATATATATAATATTATAGCTACTCATAATATATATATAATAGTTATATGACAAATACAACATGATTAAAGCCTTTAATATTTGAGTTTCCAAGAAGAAAAAAAAAGATGTTTCTAATGGAGAAATGGGCAAAGGAAATAAAAATAATTTTAGATTAAATGCAGAGTTAAAAGAACATATAAAAATATTGCTTGCCAGTGGTGTGAATGGTACACACTTAACAGTGAGGCATATCAAATTGGCAAAGATTGAAGAAAAATATCATGTAAAGCGTGTAACAGTTCTGTAATACTGTTAGTAAATCGGGACAATTAACCTAACTATTCTGGAGAGCAATTTGGTAATATACATGCAAGCCCAACAGTATATTCTCACTTGGATTTAGTAATTCTGCTCGCAGGATTGAACCATAAGAATACTAAAGATATATTCAAAGAAAGTTGAGACATGGTTTTAAGCATTAGGTTGTTTTTTTCCATAGGTATCTAACAATAGAAGAATAAAATTATGATATAATCACAGGCTGAAATATTAAAGAATGTTATGCACCTGCAATAATCATTGCTCTTCATTCAATGCTAAAGTTTTTTTAAATCATATTAAACTGTATGCATAATATGTTCCAACTTGTATAGGCTACATAGATATATACTCAGGAAATATGGAAGAAAATATAAGAAGATGGGAAAGTGAGAAATCCTCTCTGGAAGGTGTGTTTTTGTCTTTGTTCTTTTAAGTATTTTTGACCATAAACACATATTATTTTTATTACCAGAAATAATAAAATAACCCTATAAAATATACCACGCAGACTTCCAAATATATTTTGTGCATTGCATTTCCATAAAAGCAAATGAAAGGATCAATTTC
Source organism: Canis lupus baileyi (assembly GCF_048164855.1). NCBI lineage: Eukaryota > Metazoa > Chordata > Mammalia > Carnivora > Canidae > Canis > Canis lupus. Next base: position 14,562,856 of record NC_132855.1, on the reverse strand, counting down.
TTCCTGTAGAGAAACCTTGAGGGAGGTTCTAAAAGGCATCTGAAAGCAAGACACCTTTGGTGACAGCAACATATGCTAAATAGAGGGAGGAGGGGTTCCAGAGAATGTCTTGGCCCCTGAGGCTCACACATGGAAAGGTCTGGGGAGCTGCCAGTAGCTCTCTAGCAATGACTCCTGTGCGGTTGAGAGGGAGCTGGTCTTTAAATAATTAAGGGTATGTACTTTCAGAGCCACAGTTGGATTCAGGAATTTTTTGGAACAGTGCTAACAATTCTCTCATTTCATGTGGTTCTCCACTCTCTGATATTGCTCTCCTTATAATTTTTTTCCCACCTCAGCCCCATTTGAGATTTTGATAGTGAATTCTGAATTATGCATGCAACCTGTGAGTTTTCTGTTCCTTTGAAAAATCTACTTTTCCACTCTTGCATCATTTTTCTATCATCACGGGGATAGGCTGAATCACAAAGTGTGCTTAGACTTCCATGGTAAGTGGGGAATAGTAGAAAAGTGGCTTAGACAGAGGCAGGCATCAGCCTAGAGGACCAGTCTTTAGGGAACTGGACCCCGCTGGGTGACCAAGACTCCTGGCCCAGGGTGATATGGCCAATCCCATCAAATCCAAGAGGCTCAGGTGAGAGTGATGCTTGCAGGTAGGTGGGTGGTTGCATCTGTAGGCCCAGATAGGCTCCCATGGAATGACCAATGAGAGGTGGACACACTAATGCCCTACCCTGGGCAGGAGAGGCCTACAAGACTCAGAGAACATGTAGGAGACCCAGAAATGCAGGCAAGGGAACCAAAGGGCAAATGGAAACCAAGGCAAACCACCAGCTGAATGAGTTGGGTGCAAACTAACAATTAGCCATGTATACTCTTCTGACAAATCACCCAACTTAGGTGCCCCGAAAAATGAAGTCACCAAGAGTTCAGGATGATCTCCCTGGAATCCTCATACTGAGCACCTCTCATACCTCTTTCTACTACCCATTCTCATCTGTTCCATATCTTGGCTTCAGGTCTGCTCTTGCTCTTTATTTTCTGAAGTCCTCCCTGTTTCTTTTAGCTACTTGATTGTGAGCCTCCTAGATGGACTGGAAATACAGATTGAAGGTATGAGAGTCTGTATTGCACTGGCCTCCCAGGGAGAAAGGTTCCTGAGGGATTTGCCTCCATGTAGTAGTACCCCTAGAACAGAAAACAAGTTCCTAGGGGATTTTTTTAAAGATTTTATTTATTTATTTACTTACTTACTTATTTACTTAATTACTTACTATTTATTTATTTATTTATTTATTTATTTATTTATTTATTTTTATGAGAGCGTCAGACAGAGAATGTGTGCATGCACCTGAGTAGGGCCAGAAGGGCCGAGGGAGAGAGAGAAGAGAATCTCAAGCAGACTTCCTGCTGGGCCTGGAGCCCATCTTGGACTCGATTCCACCACCCTGAGATCATGACCTAGCCAAAACCAAGAGTAGGTCACTTAACTGACTGAGCCACCCAGGCACCATCCCCTCCACCCCCAGGCTCATTTTTTTAATTATGTGGATCACCGGGAAGAATAGTTTTTTTGGTATTTTTATTACACAGTAATTATTTAGTTTCTACTATGTTGTATCGATTTGGACCTAATTTATCTAAATGTTAGTTTTCTATTTCAAGGGTCTAGAGCTCAAATAGCAATTTAAATGTTAATCTCGGTTCTTGGTACATAGCAGGAGCTTCATTCATTTGTTCAACAAATATTAATTACTACCTGAACTTGCAGCCCAGTGGGTTTTCAGATGATTTTCTAATATCTGTGGTCTGATATATTATGGGAATTCAGATGGAATCCTGGAATTTAATTGCCCCGAAACTTCCAATGCACCTTATTTGTGATTAATGCTAGAGGTCCTCTTGTGATCCAAGAATGAATCACAAGAAGGGATTTACATTAAAATGAATGTGGGGCACTGGTGTTTCAATTGCGGGTGGAATTCAAGGATTCACTAGTAATCAAAAAGCTGAATCAGACAGTCCCATCCAGATGCAGGCCCATGCACCAAATCCTGATTGAAATGAGAACGATTAGGCAGTGGGAAATTAACTTTGCTAATTAAACATGAAATATAACCCATGGAAGTAATGATAAAACACTCCAGACCAATAAGTAACCCTTTCTGGTCAAAGTAGAAAGAGCTGATGCAGTTATTTAATATGTCCTAGAGGCTAAACTGAGAAATAAATGTTAGGCAGTGAATCACAACGAAAGGCTTAACAATGAGAAATTGGACCTGTGTCCTAAAAACCAACTATTTTAAATGGGCAAGGTCCATCCTGGGTGTTGGTCCTGAGTTAAAAGAACTTGCTACCAAGAAAAGAAGTCTCCATCTGGAACCTTCTCCAGTTGTCCTCATTGCTTCACCTGCCTTTGCCTTACCCCTCAACCCCACCATCATTAGTAACAGAACACAACAATTCTATCTCCTTCAGATTGCGACTACCCAGAGTAGTGATTCACTGCCTAACATTTATTTCTCAGACACCGCACTCTTTCTTTGGCTACTTCTATGCGTTTTTTCAGACTCAGTTCACATATTAATTTCTCCAAGATAGACCTTTTGACCAACTGTGACCAGTCTTTCTGCAAGTCTGACTGCATGTCTCTTATTTGGAATTCTACAAAATCTCCACTGTAGTAGCTCACAATAATTTTCTTTTTTTTACATTTATGCCTCTACCATCAGACTATGAGCTGCTTGCCTTAGCCTTCCTTCTAACCCTAAACTACGTTGAACTTTAGAACTAGATTTTCAATAAATGTTCGTCCACAGCCATGCTCTCAACCTCAACAGACCCGGGCTGTGACAATACCTCCCATCACATTCACATTCTTGATTTTTCAAGCAGTAGGCCCCCTGTCAGTTTGTCCCACCAGTCCATAATAAGGGAGAGCAACCTACATCCATCCTGGTCCCCTGATAAAGTGATATGAAAAGCCTTACAGAAAATTTAAAATTTGAATTAGCATCCACACTTGTATATAGCTTTATATAATTTTCTTATTTTTTGCAATAGTAATTATTTTTTCATAATTGATCATTGATTAGTAGAAATTAAGGCTCTCCCGGGTACTCCTAGATCGAATTCCTATAGTTCTAGGTAAAATAGCTTGAAAAGGTGAATGCAGATAGGTGATTTGATGACAGTAATTCAACTGTATTTGCACAGGTGTCTCCCAGGTGGTTACTGGGAGGGGGGTGAAAATGCCGATCTTCAAAAGGGGTATCATTAGGAGGAGGCAGTTGTGGGGGAAGAAGCCAAGGTGTGCATGCTGGAGCAAGCCCAGTCTTACCTCCAAGCCTTCTAGTCAACCATTCCCTGGCAGTGTCCCTGAAGCAGCAGGTGGGGTGAGACATGGGGAGAAGTTGGGACAAACTCCGGAATGAGAGGTTCCCAACCATGCAGAAATGGTTACTGCCCAGGGGTTTCTAGATCCTCTCAATGTATCTCATTCCCCAAGTCTAATTAGAATCCAAAGCTTTGTAGTCTCTTCCTACCTGTCTCACTTTGGATTGTGTGCTCCCTGCATTGAGTGGTGATTCATCCTCAATGGAATTAGACATTCTCGGATCTTTGCTTTTGATATTTGCAGCCCACCTAAGCAAATTAATAGGGTTTTGAGCAGCCTCAGAGCCTGTGTGCTGTGAATGACAGGTGGCATATGAGTCTCAGTGACAAGAGAGCAGAGTTTCTTTGCCTGCTGCTCCCTGAGAACTGCGGCTGAATCATAACCTTTCTGAGACTTCATTTCCTCTCTTGGGAAGTAAGATATATTTGCTCCTTCCTGTGTTTGAGAGATTCATCTTCAACATCACAAAAATAACAATAATCACAAAATGAGCCATGAAAATGTAAGGGGTACAGAAAGTTCTGTGATTCCTGGGACAGATGATGCAGCTGCATCTTGTGTGATATTTATGACTACAGCTGTGTGGAAGCCATACCCGGCTGCAGTGTCCAGCCATCCAAACACATTTTGAGCATTGACCTTACATTCAGTCCTGCTGGACACGGTCATGAAACTGACCCAGCCCCAGAAACCCAGCTTCAGACAAATTTTGGGTCAGAGGAAAATGAAGAACTGTTTCCCAGTTGAAAATTGAAAGTAAATGAGTTACCTTCACCAATCCTGGCCCTAAATTGGGACAGAAAACCTATAGTATAGTAAGCAGAGCATGGACTTTACAGTCAAGTAAATCTGTGTTCACATCCCTGCTGCATCGCTTAGTAGCCAGGTATCTTAGGAGCCCCATTTCCTTATTTATAAGATTGAGGACAGTGACATCTCATTGGCCATTTGTGATGATTCCATGAGCAATAGTAAAGCATCTCAAATGATATTTGGTACATGACAATCAATCAAGAGCAAACTTATTAAGGGGTATCTGAGTGGCTCAGTGGTCGAGGGTCTGCCTTAGCTTGGGTAGTGATCCCAGGATCCTGGGATCACATCCTACATCAGGCTCCTTGTGGGAAGCCTGCTTCTCCCTCTGCCTATGTCACTGCCTCTCCCTGTGTGTCTCTCATGAATAAATAAAATCTTTAAAAAAAGAACAAACCTATTAAAAATAAACTTATTAAGCACCTACTATACATGACAAACTAAGTAAGTCGGGTGCTAGATTAATGTGATTCACTCCAATAGTGTTAGTTCCCATGTACCCTATATTGTTAAAGATACTTTAGATGCTGTTTTTGTTTGTTTGTTTGTTTGTTTTTTGTTTTTTAATTCCAGTTTCCACGACTCCTCTGGAAAGGAGGATCGCCATTCCTTGAATTTGTATAAATCATGTTTTTTCCCCTCCAGACAAGTCTGACATAACCAACATTAACTAGTGTCACCCAACTTAATGTCTTGTATTTCCTGAGATAATTCCCATTTCAGATAATCCGTTCTGTGATACGTGTAAGTACCCTTTCTCTTGTCAGTAGCTGTATATCCATCCAACAGATATTTATTAAGCACTTTCTACGAGGAAGACGGAATGCCAATCTGGGGTGGTGACCTAGACTTAATACCTCCCCTCAGAGGCATCCTTTTGGCTCTGGAAGCCTATCCTATGGAGTGAAAACCCAAGTATCAGCCAGGGAATGCTGTAGTTCATCCCTTTAAGTCCCAGGTCTTCGTATTTCTGATCTGCAGAGATGACGTCACTGCATGGCCTCATTGCTTTGAGGTTGAAAACCAATTAGTTGTGCCTACAACCATGTACCTGAGTTGATAACACTGTAGTCTTTAGTCAGTGAAAAATTTCAAACCCACCTATTCTACTCAGTATTGAGCATCTGGCTGGAATTTTGCCTCACATGACCACTAGGGGGCATTTGATCCCCAACTATATTCCTGCAATAGCTTTGAGAATGGTGTTGGGACACCATCCTCAACTGGGGGAAGGCGGCCAGGGTGGAGGGCCCGTTAGGCTCAGGTGACATTCCAAAAAAGGGGGAACTGAAAGTAGGATGAACAGGATGAATTCAAGCATTGTCCTGAAAAGACTGTGAGTTATTTAAATCACTCCTCAAACCTGTATGTCGTGTGTGAAACTAAGGAAGGAGATAAACCAGTTTTTATTGTGTGTATACTGTGCATAGGGCCCTAAGCTAGGAGTCTGTGTTTTCATCATCGTATCTATCTATCTATCGCAAGTGTCCTAAAATCTATTGCAGCAGATTTTATCTTTATCTTCATTCAATAAATGAAAAAACAGACTCAGAGAGGTCATTTACCTCTGTATTACACACCTAGGGAGTAGCAAAGAGTCTGATCCCAAGCTAGGTTGGTTTCAAAGCCTACCCACTTTACTACAAAACGCTCACCTGATTGTGATACTCAGATGCCTCTGGGCTTGCTTCCTCAGTTCCCATTGCCATAATTTTCCAAATCTTCATATTACCCTAGGATTTGTGTGTGTTTGTGTTTGTGCGGGCATGGGTGAGAACGCTATGAATAAATGATCCTACAAGTAAGTGATGATTCCATGAGCAATATGTAAAGCATCTCAAATGATATTTGGTACTTACTGCCCCTGGTACTACTTGATAAAACAGGATTTAAATTTGGCCCAGTATGATTTATATACTCTACATGGAGTGCCAACACCTTATACTATAGACAATTAATGGATGTTGAATGAATTAATATACAAGTAAATGAGTGTGGCTCTTAGGAAGTCTCCAGAAAACAGGAAAGGGATGGGGAACTTCTTCCATTTCCATCTGGAAATGTGCTGAAGGCTCTGAGCTAAGGTGAGATTGTCTTCAAATAGAGAACAATAAAGCAGGAGCAGGGGGCCTGATTCCACAGGACCTGTTCGGCCTGCCCTATAGACATCATCCAATCCCAAGGAGGATGGACTCTGACTTGTTTACCGAGAGCCATGGGTCTGCTAGCCCAAAGCACAGTTACTGCAAAGCTTCTGAGGAAAAGGCTCGGCCTGGCTAGCGCCGACTGTGCCAGCCCTCCTGGGGCCCAACTTCCAAGTCACTGATATATCTAACCAGGATAATTTGATTTGCAGTGTTTGTTTGTCACTCTGTGCTCCCAGCAGAGCAGATGTGAGCTCCAAGCCCACTTTGACGATATTGGCTGCCTGGGTCAGAACTGTGCCACACAAAGACAAAGCACACAGTTGTTCCGTGCCCACTGAGAGGCCAGAGGTGTCCTCCATCGCCGAGCAACTTGATTTCTGGCCACCTGAACTTCGGTGCCAGCAGCATAATCACCAATGCACCGTGTGAAAAGCAAACCGTTTACCCACTCCAGTGTTTGGGTGAACATTTTCTGGCAATGAGGCTTCCCTGCACTTACCACAGGCAGTTAGTTATGTGAGGAAAGGAGAGCATGAGGAGGAGAGACATTCTGGAAAAAAACAAAAACAAAAAACATTGACTTCTAGTTCAAATTTACCTGAGTTCAGTTGATTAAATCTCCTCTTCCAATCGTCATCCAGAAGGCCTTCAGCGTATAATTTGGGTTGACAAAAAGTTGTGTCAGAAGCAGAAAATAGGAAAGTTTGGCCTCACCTGCTGCAAAATTGGGGGGAGTTTCTATGAGATCTAAAGCAGGTAGGACGTCCTGAGGGCGGGGCAGAGAGACTCCCTGGAGGAGCAGTGAGCGGAGGCCTGCCCCAGGTGGCTGAGGTGGCGCAGACTTCTGTGGGAAGCCCACCGAATGCCACAGACTCCACCAGGACACATGGCCAGCTGCTTTCATCCAACCAAGGGACGTGGGCAGCTGAGCAGAGCCGTGGGGGGTGCTGGGGAAGACAGAGTTGTCTGTGTAAGGAAAACAGCCCTGTACCCACCACCTTCCCGACACCCCACCGTCGCCCGCAGACTGGCATGCCTCCTCCTCTGTCTGCTCCCAGACTCTGCTCTCTGCCCACTCACCGTGGAGATCTGGATTTCTGAACTGGCAAAGAAACATCACAAACATCCTAACTTTTTCCCTTTCTTCTTCATCTGACGCTGAAAGAGTTCAATAGAGATCAACTTGGTACTGGACAAGTGTGGAAATAACCCTTCCCACACACACACCCCCATCACCCAGGCTGAGGAAGTTTGCTGGATGTGACACACTGTTCTATAATCTGAAAAAAAAAAATAGCTTTAAGGCATCGAAATGTTTCTCCCAGTGAAATAGATTTCCTGAAAGAAACAGGAGAAAAGTCTTGGAAAATCTCTTTATTGTATCCTCAGCAGGGCTTGACAGGACTTTGCATGCCCACACCAGCTCCTCTTAGGGGCCCCTTAATGTTTTCCTGAACCATGAACACTCCTGGGACCCCATCACTGCTCCTGATAGCGCCCCATATTAGGACCACATTGGGGACATAGGTGCCTCATCCTCCACCCGGGCCCCCACCTGTATCAGCCATCAGCATCACCGTGTCACTGAGACCTTCGGCCAACAGAATGGGAGATTGGTGAGCTACTGGAAGTATCTGTCACCTGTGCCTTTCAAGGTAGCAGAGGTTGTCAACACTGCAGTCCTCCCATTCCAGTGTATACCCTCCCTCTCAGCACTACCACAACACCACCTTGTTTCCACCATCTGCACTTTCAAGGCCCTGGCCTCTCCCCATGACCTCAGGAACCCATCTGTAAATCTAAGATGGAGAACCTAAATATTAGTTGGATAAAATATAGGACTCATGGAGACCCTAGCTGCCGGCCTAGACTTCTGGACAGGATAGGACTGGAAGAGAGACCATGAGGACATGCCCCAGCCCTGGAACCTGCCAGACCAGGTCTAAATCTACCTGGCAGCACCAGGGAACCCCAGTGATGCTTGGGCAGGTTAGTGGCTTCAAGAATGGAGCTGACTCAGTCCACTCACCAGCTCCCTCTGCTCTCTCAGTCTAGAGGCTTCCCTCTATTGTCAACATATTTTGTTTCAACAAATTGAATCCATTTCTTTTAATTTAAATATTTCACTGCACTGTATAAAAGTATCACCTTTCATTTACCCATTTCTCCAAATGACTGAGAAAAGCAATATGCACAATATATACAGAGCATAGTAAATACCAAATTGCTGATCCACATACATAATACTATTTATTTGCTATGATTGTGTGTGTGTGTACATGTGCTTATAAAGTATCTGTCAAAGGATTGGAAAGATAATGTCATCAAAATAACATTTACCTTCTTGAAGAAGGTAGTTTATCAAGACACAGAGTGGTGGCAAAGGGGCTTTGAGCTTTATCTGCATCGTTAGAGTTTTGTTTTGTTTTGTTTTGTTTTTAATAATTTCCGCACCCAAAGTGGGGCTTGAACTCATGACCCCAAGATCAAGAATCATGTGCTCTACCAACTGAGCCAGCCAGGTACCCTTAAATTGTTATAGTTTTTAAAGAAGAGTTAATGCATCTGTGACTGCATAACTTAAAATTAATTTAATATAAGAAAAAGTGCTACTGTGATGCCTCAGATATTTAGAGAGTATAGGAAGGTTCTCCACAGAAAACACAGCCAATAGGAAGAGAGAGAGAGAGAGAGAGAGAGATTTATTTTAAGAAAGTTGCTCATGTGATTGTGGGACTGGCAAGTCTGAAATTCATAAAGGAGGCAGCAGGCTGGAAACTCCGGCATAATTTCTATATTTCTCAAGAATTCTTGGAGAAGACTTCCTTCTCTGGGAAAACTCAGCTTTTGCTCATAAGGCTTTCAGCTCATGAGTTGAAATATGAGTCCCACCCATATAATGGAAGGTTATCTGCTGTATATTTAAACTCAAGTGGAACATAGATATTAGTTACATCTACAGGATGCCTTTGAGAGCAACATTTTACCCTACTGTTTGTGTGAACACCAAGCAAGTGGTCACAACCTAGCCAAGTTGACACATGAAATTCTAGGTGTCTTCAGGCTCTTCCTAGCTCCACTGAGTAAGAGAAGCCCTTCAGATTCCAAATTTAGACTTATGCATTCTTACCAGCCTTCTGCCCCCACCGTTTGGGCTAATGTCTCTTGGCTTTTGATTTCAAGCTTGCCTCTGGATCCCCTTGGCCCCATGTTCTCCATCTGTGGCCTTGCTCTGCTTTGTCCCTGTGTCCAGCCTATCCCAGTATCCTGGCCTGGGCCTCTGCATATGCTGGGCCATGGATTTTAGACAAATGGAAAGCTCCATTTGAAGGAATTGTGGAAAACTTCTTACAAAGGACTTGCATTTTAAATGAGTAGCATTTCTGCTTTTTTTTCCACCATTATTTACTATTTATATATTACTCAGTGAAACTTCAGTATCACTATATTATAAAATTCCGTCAAAAAAAAAAAGAGCAGGATAATACATAATCATACTACCCTAAAATAACCAATCTTAGCATTTTAGTATGCTTCAGTCTTTTCTCTACATGTATTAATTTTGCAGGGTTATAATCACACCCAATATACAATTTTATCATGTTTTTCCCCTTACTGTTATAGTTTAAGCATTTTTAATGTTGCTGCATCATCTTCATGGTTGCCATTGTTAATAGCTACATAATAGTTCACTGAACTGAAGTGCTTTAACTATCTTTTATCTTTAAACAATTTCCAATTTATTCTTACGACAAATATCCACATCTTTGCTATTTTAGTATTCTTTTTCACACCTCAAATTCTTTCACATGGATTTATTTTTTTTAAAGATTTATTTTTATTTTATGATAGACAGAGAGAGAGAGAGACAGGCAGAGGGAGAAGCAGGCTCCATGCCAGGAGCCCGATGCGGGACTCGATCCCGGGACTCCAGGATCGCACCCTGGGCCAAAGGCAGGCACGAAACCGCTGAGCCACCCAGGGATCCCCTTTCACATGGATTTAAACAATTGCTTGGCCTAAGAATATACATACTTTTTTTTTTGGTCTTTTGACATATATTTCCAAGTAGATTTTTTTTAAGGTTACCTCAATTTATACTGCCATCAATGTAAATAAGGACCACTGTGTCCCTGTTCCCTTGTGAGTAGAGCTTTGATGGGTGAGGATTTGAGACCAGGAGACATTTCAGCAGCAAAGCTTGAGCCTTGCATTCCATAGAATAGTCTGGTTCTCACTGGTACACTGGTTTTGTGTTGCTTTCTCTCTTACAGACCGAGCAGTTGATAACTCTGTGGGTCCTGTTTGTTTTCACCGTTGTTGGAAACTCCATGGTGCTGTTCTCTACATGGAGGAGGAAGAGGAAGTCAAGAATGACCTTCTTTGTGACTCAGCTGGCTATCACAGGTAAGTCACTTGTGCAAAATTCCTGGGCTCCTCACTTTCAATTATTTTACCACTAGAAATGGCATACTATCAAATCCAAAAGACATCAGCAGATTTGAGAGTAATTTCTATAGGGATACAAAACCCATATTTGGAGTTTTCTTTCAGCAAGTTTAACACATCTATATATCCTTAAGATTCCATTATAAAAATAACTTACTATGTAACACACTTGAAAATACCACTATCAGTGCCACCAAGGGGTTCTTTGGGGTTTCACCCTTCTCCACACAGCAGCCTCCATAGTTCACTAAGGAGATAGGACAATATCATACCATATTATGAGTTTAAAGAATACATCCCAGCAAATGGACCAGAATTATCTCTATTCAATAACAAATGTGAAGTCTCAAGTACTTCTTTGCAGATTGAAGTCTGTGGACATTGTTTTTGAAATATAAGTGATATGTAACACCACTGGTGGGCACAATATGAGGACATAAGATAATATCTGGGATCAGGATAATTTAAATGTGGATTTGGGGAATGTCCAGTACAGTTGAAGTGTGAATGCATCACACTTAGAGGGGGAATGGTGAAACATTCTCAAGTTTAAAAATGATCTGTGAAATAAAAACTCCCACAAAGATGAGTAGAGCCCAAATCAGAAGGGGTCATGTCCAAAAGGAAAACACGGACACCTGCATGGCTCAGTAGGTTGAGAGTCTGACACTTGATTTCAGCTCAGGTCATCATCTGAGGGTCATGAGATCAAACCCCACATCCTTGCCCAGCAGGGAGTCTGCTGGAGATATTCTCTCTCTCCTGCCGCCCCTCCCCCTGCTCTCACTCTCTCTCAAATAAATAAATGACACCCCCCCCAAAAAAAGAAAGAAAACAAAGAGAGGGAGTCTTATTTCTACAGGCCAAAAATGAGAGTAGACAAATGGGATTCCTGGAGGGTCCAGTCTAAGACAGACTTGGACTCCTAAGCTCTGGGAACAAGACGGCTGTGATATGAGCTTAATTTGAGTCAAACCATAGGGAAAATGCAAAAAAAAAAATTTAAGTATTAAATGCTAACAAGAAGCAATGGTAGATGATCGTCAGAATGGGCTGTTTGGTACATTTCAACCTGTGCTATACTCTCAGTTGCAGTAAGGACAATGGGGGGTTCTTAGAAATTTAGCCCTGAGCCACAATATAGGAAAAATATGGCACCGTAATACGTTCTCCCGTATCTCACCATACGGGAGAACCTTAGCCATATATTGTTGATAGCCTGAAATCCTCCCATCTCTTGAACGGGGCTACAGTGACCAGAATGAAAACCAAAGGCACTATTGAGAAATACAGAGATAATGAGAGAAGCTTGTGTCACAAAGGTGCTGCTTATGATGGGAAAAAAAGAAAAAAAGAAAAAAGAAAAAAACAACTCTCAACCTTTCCTGAAAATAGGAGGCCCACTTTTCACTTCTATGACAGTAGGAATGAAGGATAATCATGATCATCCAGCAAACTCTGAGATGCAAAATCCCTGGATGATGATATAATAACTTACTTCCATTATATTTCCTTAATTACTATGCTGTAACCCACATTCTACAGAGCTGTGTGCTCTTTTAGAGGGTAAGAATTTACAGGTGGCAAGGATATCAGCTTGCAATTTAGTGTTGCAAAAAATAATTAACAAATGAATCACTGAAATTTCACCATCTGTTGTTAAAAAGTTGTGTGTTCTAGTGTAATCCATACTTTGCTGTTTTTTTTTTAATATTTATTTGTTTTTTGTTTATGTGTGTGTGTGTGTGTATGAGAGAGAGAGAGAGAAAGAGAGAGCACAACCAGGTAGAGAAACAGAGGGAAAGGGAAAAGCAGATTCCCCATGGAGCAGGGACCCAGACATGGGCTCTATCCCAGGACCCCGAGATCATAACCTAAACTGAAGGCAGATGCTCAACCAACTGAGCAACCCAGGAGCCTCATATTCTGCTGTATTAATCAGGCTTAATTTCTCATGAATGTTCAAGTCTGTTTTATATTCACTAATTCTTCCTGGAAAAACCCAAGGGGTCAGATCAGAAGCATTTTAAATAAAGAATTTGCAGAAAGGAAAGCTTGGCCAAGGTTCGGAAAGTTTAGGAACTAACTGCAAAATGTAAAATAACCTAAGCTAGAAATACAATAGATGGGTATAGCAGCAAATTAAACATAACTGCAGAGAAAATTAATAAACTGGAAGACGGGTTAGAAAATAATAATAAGATTGAAGCATGAAGAAACATAAAGATGGAAAATGCAGACAGAAAATAACACACTGACCCAGGGAAAAGGATTCCCCCAAAAAAGGTAAGAGAGTGGACAGAAATAATATTTAAAGTTATAATGACAGTTTTACCAAAATCCTGAAAATCATCAAAATACAGATTCATAAAGTACCATAAAGATCGACAAGATCAAAATCAATCAAACAAGTATAAAGAGAACACACATGAAAATGATGAGTTTAAGTAAAGTCCTCATATTGGATTTGAATTGAAAGTATCTGTGTTTACTCAAAGTGTCTTATGTTTAAAAAGAGTCCTTATGTTTCAAGGGTACATACCGAAGCGTTGGCAAGTATAAACTGATAATATATATTAGACTTGCCTCAAAATAATTTGGGGGCATGGTTCAGTAGGATAGAGGACAAAACCAGTTAAAAGTAAAAGGATAGTCAAGTAAAAGGATAAAAATAATAAAACAAGGAAACACAAACCAAAGACAGCTGATGAAGCTATCTATATATGTCAGAAATTCAGATATTCACTCTGCTTCTTAAAACATGGGTGTCTATATCTTTGTCTCAGCGCTTGCTTTAGGGGAAAAACAAAAATGAAGACAGAAGGATTCTAGCGGTAATAATGTTCTTTTTGTTGATATTGATTGTAATTACATGGGTGTGTTCCCTTTGTGATAATTCACCAAATTATATACTTACGATTTGTGTACTTTATGTAGTCTGTTTCAATAAAAAGATTTATTTACAAAATATGGAGCAGGACTTGCCACCTCAAATGCCTTCAGAAGCCAATGTATGAAAGAGCCCAGGGAAGGGACAGGCAAAGATGGACACCCAGGGGAAGTAGAGAATGCACACTCCACCTACAGCATTCAAACTCCATTCTTGTGGCTGATCAAACAAGCCACACAGGCAGGCCAGATTTGGCCTAAGGGCCACTGATTTACAACCACTGATACAGAAAATCTTAAAATCAGAATTTGAAAAGCTTGTGCCAGGAGAAAATCCCAGCCCATCTCATAGTGTGAATCCCACTTTCAATAAGTGAAGGGAACATTAAGCTTTTTGGATGGGGTTGGGGAGACTGAGAGCAAGGAGGGGGAGCTTATCATTTATAATGGTTTAGACAAATTGCATGTTTGTCCAAGTTTTAAAATGCATTCTCTTGCAAAAAAAAAAAAATGTTCTGTTAGGACTTTCTTCTCCAGTTTCCATTATTATAATAATTTGAAAATTATAAACCATGATGTCGTCAAACCATTGAAACCCAAAAATTGGAACATTATAGGCCTCAGGAGCAATAATAATGCAAATGAATATATAAAGGAAATTTCCTAATGATATCAAGCCCAGCCCATAGAACCTGATCTACATGATTATCAGATGACCACCAAGATCTAGGAGAAAAGGGCAGCCTGGGCGGCTCAGCGGTTTAGTGCCTGCCTTCAGCCCAGGGCCTGATCCTGAAGACTCGGGATCGAGTCCCACGTTGGGCTCCCTGCATGGAGCCTGTTTCTCCCTCTGCCTGTGTCTCTGCCTCTCTCTCTCTCTCTGTGTCTCTCATGAATAAATACATAAAATCTTAAAAAAAAAAAAAGATATAGGAGAAAAGTCAAGATCAGCCTGTCTTCCTACCTGCTTATCGCTGAAATTCTTCCTTCGGAGGAGCATGTATCAAGCTTCTCTGTATGAGGAAAAATCACTGACAAGACACTGGCCCTATCAGGGTGATATTAAAACAGAGGCTGCTGGCTTAAACTCAGCATGAATGAGTTGTTCTCACATAAAGATGCTGCTATTCTTAGTGTGTCCCTGTGATGCCAAGACATTTGCATAAATATAGCTATCATTTTATAGGTGTTTTTCTCTTGGCATCAAGGCAGGGATTTCTTAGTCTGCTCAGTGCACCGTCACAAAATACCACACCCCAGAGGGCTTAAACAACAGACATTTGTATCCTCGGAGTTCTGGAGGCTGGGAGTGTGAGATAGGGTGCCAGCGGGATGGGGTTCTGGTGAGAGCGCTCTTCCCACCTTGCAGAGGGCTGCCTTCTCACTCTGTCCTCACATGGAGAGAGAGAAAGCAAGCTCTCTGGTGTCTCCTAATAAAGCTGCTGATCCTGTCAGATCCGGGCCTTACCCTTATGACTTCATTTAACATTAAGCACTTCCATAAAGGCTCTGTCTACACATAGAGTCACATTGGGAATTGGGGCTTTAACATTATGAATTTTGGTGAGACACAACATTCAGGTCGTAACAGAGGGGAAAAGCTAGGTGCATCAGAGGGTTACAAGTGATTCAATATGGGCAGAACATAGCATGGATGGGGGACCGAGATGAAAGAAATGAGGGGTAACCATAAATAGGATCTTTGGATGCCTTGCTAAGATGTTCAGTGCATCCATGAGCACGTCCTCTGTCATCCTAGCTTGGTGCAGGCCTCCACTGCGTTTGATGTGGATTGCTCCAAAAGTCCCAGCGTGTAAGAGTGAGAAAACAGATACTTAAATTGACCCATGTCCAGGTTTTGTTGGTAACATGGGAGCAAAGTAAAGCAAGGAAGTTAAACTTCTTGTCAAGAGGATGATGTAAATGTTAGACCGCAGAGACCATGACTAAAGAAAGAGATGAAATCAGGACAGGTCAGAAAATTAAAGAGACAGTGGAGAGTCAAGGAATGAGAGGTCGCCACATAGTGTTAAGGTGGGTTTAGTGATAGCCCTGGAATGAAACAGCTGGAAAGAAGTGAGTGTGTGCTCGAGATCCAAGATGTTCTCAGGGGAATATTGCAGAGCTGTTGTAACTCAGTGTGTCCCTTGTACTGGGGAGCCAAAGTAGAGTCACAGTCACAAACAGAGTCACTGTTAACCAACAGGGCCCCCATAACGGAAGCTAAATTCTATTAAATGCTTACCATGTACTGGGCTCTGTGCAAAATGCTTTGTGTAGATTATTTGATTTAATCCTCACAATAGTCCCATGACTTAGCCCTGCCATAATCCCCTTTTTACAGACATGGAAATTAACGCTCAAAGAGATTCAGACCTTGCCCTAGGTCATGCAGTGAGGGGTAGACCATATATTCAAACTCAGGCAGTCTTTCTTCCAATTGTGAGCTTTTAGTCATCACAGCATGGGCCTCCCCGAGAGGCCTATGTGTGGGTGAGTGGTCCGTGGACATACTGCAACACCTCAGGATAATGGAAGGCAGATTAAATGAGGCAAAATTGAGAGCCTGGTGCCAATGTGCTTAATAAATGAGGGGGACTGACTGAGCAAGAGCATAGCAGTCCCTAGATAGGAGAATATAATCACTGCATATAAACCTCAAAGGATTTTGAAAATGTTTGCAATTCAGTTAAAAATATTTGTAGCTGACCAGCTGGCTAGATTTCTAGTCTGTGTAGTGAGCCCTAGCATTGGTAAGGTGACAACTGCCCATGCAAGATGGGATGCCAGGAATCCTCCTGCCCCATCCCAATGCCTCGCAAACCTGTTGACAATGGCTGAAATGTCCGTCACAACATAACGATTTCTTGGAAGGCTGTGAGAGTGAAAATACTCTGAAAACATACCTTACGCCTCACTTTGCTTATTGCTTCTCAGTATGGAATGAAAATCTGAGAGCTTGTAGAAAGAGAAGGGTCCTGGGGTGCAGTGGATGACAAGGAGTGGGAAGGAGCCAGTGTTACTGAAGACACGTTTCACCCATTTCAGACTTGTGTACTTCAAATCTTTTGGGGAGCCTTGGGGGTTTACATTAAGGCAAACCAAGTGTCATGGTTCCAAAGTTTGGGAAGGGCTATAGCTGATAATTTTTTTAGTTTTTTTAATTTTAATCAACATTCTGAATGAAGATATGCTCTTTTCAAAATATCTATTCTATCAGCTACCATATAAAATCCTTCTTTCAAATACATAAACATTTCCACAAACTCACCTCTTCAGATGAATATTTTGTTTGCCAGAGTTTTAGGTTATTCAGACTTGGGTGTGAATCTCAGCAATTGTACTTCCAAGCTCTGTACCTTTGGAAAAGTCAATTTTTCTGAATGTCAGTTTCCTCTCCCCAAAAGTGGGGATGGGCTTCTCCGAGTTGTGGAACACAGTAAATGAGATGATATCAAGGAAAACCTTAGTACAGTGTGAGGTACATAGTAATTGCTCAATAAATGATAGCAGTTAATGCCACCACTATGGTTGTTTCGTTCATTGAAATGAAATGAAGGAAATGATTAATTTAAAATCCTTTGAGTCACTTGCTGAAGTGCAAAGTTCTCCAAAAAGCCTGAAGTTCGCTGCAAGCCTCAACTGCTCTTCTCTTTTATTCAGGACAGTGTACTTAGCTCAGACATGCTTTGGGTCTCAGGTGTTCCTTTGAAGGATGATCAATTTTTTTCTTACACACATATTCTTAAATCATCAGATTCAACTGACATCATCAGTGCCACAAATATTTAGAAAACTAAATTCTGAAGCGTCTTACCTGTTTTTTTTTTTTTTGTGGGAGGAAAATATGTTCTAACAGTTATTATTGAGTAAGACAATACTAATGCCCTTCATTAAATAATATTTCCATCATCACTCACCTGTTGAGAATAGCCTCCTATTTATAGACCAATAGCCTTGAGTGATTCTTTGAGGAACATTTCAGTTTCTGTGTGGTCTTTTATTTAGTCAACCAACTAAATTATTCTAAGTCGGTTAGAATTAGAATCAGCTGCATATTCATAATATCCAGATAATGGTGGCCTATGTTTATAAGGACTGATTTTTTTCTTATGTAAAGAATTCTTGAGGTAGGCAGTCCAGGGCTAATATTATGTTTCCTTATCACTGGGGAACCATGTTCCATACTCAAGGACTTCCAACCTCAAAGTCAGCTCACAGTATGGAGGGCCCCTGGTTCAAAGTGGCTGCTAGAACTCCTGCCATCGTGCACAAAATCTAGTCAATAGGAAGGAAGAGGAGAGGAAAGACAAGAGAAGCCCGTGCCAGCTATCTATCCTCCTCTTAACTGACATTCTTAGAACTTCCACCCATTAATTTCTGTTTGTGTTTCATTAGCCATCTGTAACTGAAGAAGAAGCAGGGAAATGTTTTTGTTTGTTTTTAACCTGAATCCTTTGGCCAGAATGAAACCAGATTTCTTTTCCTAAGGAATAATGAGAGAATAGAGGTAAGTAGCAATCTCCGGCATGGCTTGTCTTTCATACTTTAATTTATACAGAGAACTGAGAAGTTTAGCTATGGAATCTCTGCTTGACTAGCTATTCCTCTACTTTGAGAATGCATCTTTCAGCGTCATGCTATCTTCTTCTGACCTTTTATCTTGGCACACTCTCTGTACATCGCAATGACCCATTGGATGACTGTCCCATTAAGTAGATAAACTCCTATTGTTGACTGTTTACGTCCTCCCACCCTGCCCCCAAGTTTTGGCTGTTATAGCAATTCTGAAATGAATCTTCTCACTATTAAATCTTAGGAGCATTTACTTATGTAGGAGAACTTGTAGAAGTGGACTTACTGCATTAAAGAAAGACACTTCTGTGGCTTTCAAATTGACTGATGTCTTTTTAGGTCCCCCAGGACTAAAAGATGATGGAATATGTCATGAAACAAATGCTCTAGAAGCCACCAGCATAGATCCACACTGATTCTTATTTAACAAGATCCTCCAAAATAAAAGCCTTGCCGGCTTACAATAGTTATAGAATCATAACCAGTTCCTTGAGGGCATGGGTTCTTTCTGTTCATCTGTTAATGATACTTATGAACCTATTTAAGTATAATTTGATTATTTAAAAAGGAGAATTTTCTTCCACCTTAGCCAGGGTATTTGAGAGGAAACTTACTTTATCTTTTTCCTCCATAATGACTATAGCAGCTCCTATATTGTGAAAGCAAAGACACATCATTTACCAGAGCATTTGAATGGAACAAGTGTTTTAATTTTGCATCTGTATGTTTTTTTAATTGAAGTATAAGTGACATATCCTATAAGTTTCAGGTGTACATCATAATGATTTGGTATTTTTATATATTATAAAATGGTCCCCATGTAAGTCTAGTTACCAACTGTCACCATACAAAGTTATTACAATATTATTGATTATATTCCTTATGCTACATTTTACATTTTATATCCCCATGACGTCTTTATTTTGTGACTGGAAGTTTGTACCTCTCAATCCCCTTCACCTATTTGGCCAGCCCCCCCACTCCTCTCCACTGTGGTAACTGACAGTTTGTTTCTGGTATGAGTCTGTTTCTAGTTTGTTTTGTTTTTTAGATTCCACATGTAAGTGAAATCATTAAGGTATTTGCCTTTTTGCCTGATTTATTTTATTTAGCATTATACACACAACACACCTGTGTGTGAATGACAAGATTTCATTATTTTTTATGGCTGAGTAATATGTGTGTGTGTGTGTGTGTGTGTGTGTGTGTTTGTGTGACATCTTTATCCATTCATCCATCAGTGGACACTTGTGTTGGGTTGCTTCCATAATCTGGCTACTGAAAATAATGCTGTAATAAATATGGAGGTGCACATATTTTTTCAAATTAGAGTTTTCATATTCTTTAGATAATACACAGTAATGGAATTACTGGATCACATGGTAATTCTTTTTTACATTTTTTGAGGAACCTCCATACTGTTTTTCACAGTGGCTGTACCAGTTTGCATTCCTACCAACAGTGCACAAAGGTTCCCTTTTCTCTTCATGCTAACCAACACTTGCTATTTTTTGTCTTTTTGATAATAGCCAGTCTGACAGGTGTGAAGTGATACCTCATTGTGATTTTGAGTTATATTTTCCTAATGATGAGTGATGTCGAGCATCTTTTTTATGTGCCTGTTGGCCATCTGTATATCTTCTTTGAAAAATATCCATTCAAGTCCTCTGCTCATTTTCTAATTGGGTTGTTTGTTTTTGATGTTAAATTGTGTAAGTCCTTTATATATTTTGGATATTAACTGCTTACCAGATAGATCAATTGCAAATATCTTTTTCCATTCAGTAGATTGCCTTTATTTTGTTGGGGGTTTCCTTTACTGTGCAAAAGCTTTTCAGATTGATGTAATCCTATTTTATTTTAATTTTTGTTGATCTTGCCTGAGAATACTGATCCAAAAAATATTGCTAAAACTGATGTCAAAGAGTTTCCTGCCTATGTTTTCCTCTAAGAATTTTATGGTTTTAGTCTTATATTCAAATTTTAATCCATTTTGAATTTATCTTTAAATATAGTATAAAATAGTGGACAGTTTCATTCTTCTGCATGTAGCTGTCCAGTTTTCCCCAACACCATTCATTGAAGATACTATTTTTTCTCCATTGTATATCCCTGCCTCCTTTATCGTAGATGAATTGACCATATATACATGGTTGGGCGGGGGTTATTTCTGGGTTCTATGTACTATTTCATTTATCTGTGTGTCTATTTTCATATGTTTTCATTTTCACTTTCTTCTTCTCCACATTTATGACCCCTTCAAAAAAATCTTAACTAATTCTTCTCTATATATTCCATTAGGATCTTTGGTTATAGGATTAGTCTTAAGAATGGAAGGAAACCAGAAGATATTGAAGCTGCTATTTTGGCACATTCTGCAATTTTTAGTACTTCCATTCTAACAATTTTCTGGATGAATTTAATGACTGTTTATATTTTATGAGCTAAAGTGCCAATTAAAATTTATTAGTCATTTATCATCTTCAAGACTGACTTGTCTGTTTTATTCAAATGCAATAAAGAAGAGGAGCTAATGAGAATAACTCTCGTTGAGTGCTTAACAAAGGAAAGATAGAAAACATATTTTTTGGCACACATTCAAATAACTTCTTTTTTCTGATAGGGCCAAATCTTCTCATATTAGTAAATAAAATTAGCTTTACCTCAAAGCAATTCTCAGAAAGCAATACACTGATGAACTAAGGAAATCTCCACCCTCAGAACCCTCCTTATTTTTAAGATTTTATTTATTTATTGATGAGAGACAGAGAGAGGCAGAGACATAGCAGAGGGTAAAGCTCCCTGAGGGGACCCCGATGTGGGACTCAATCTCAGGACCCCAGGATCGCGCCCTGAGCCGAAGGCAGACACTCAATGGCTGAGCCACCCAGTCATCCCAAGGGCCCTCCTGTTAATTATCTGACAACAGAGAAAATTGAGCTTTCAGCAAGAGAAGTGAGATCAGGAGTGTTGAAGTGCCCGAGGCCATATGTCGAGCTTACTACAACTTTCCTTTGTGTGTGTGTGTGTGTGTGTGTGTGTGTGTGTGTGTTTCAAGTCCTACCCCTTACTCTTTTTTTTATTTTTTTAATAATAAATTTATTTTTTATTGGTGTTCAATTTGCCAACATACAGAATAACACCCAGTGCTCATCCCGTCAAGTGCCCCCCTCAGTGCCCGTCACCCATTCACCCCCGCCCCCCGCCCTCCTCCCTTTCCATCACCCCTAGTTCATTTCCTATGCTGATTTCATTCACTCTTTTCCTGGATTTTTGAGTTGGATACTTAATTCATTTATTTATTTATTTTAATTCTGCTCATTCATTTACTTTTCCAATTTTCTCAACTTCATTGAGATAAAATTGGCATATAATAGGTGTAAGCTTAAGGTGGACAAAGTAGTGATATATTTTATGTGTATATATAGCTGAATGATTACCACAATGTTTTATTAACATTTATCACCTCATATAGTTAAAATTTGTGTGTGTTAAGGACTTCCGGGATCCCTGGGTGGCGCAGCGGTTTGGCGCCTGCCTTTGGCCCAGGGCGCGATCCTGGAGACCCGGGATCGAATCCCACATCAGGCTCCCGGTGCATGGAGCCTGCTTCTCCCTCTGCCTGTGTCTCTGCCTCTCTCTCTCTCTCTGTGACTATCATAAATAAAAAAATAAAAAAAGAACTTTCAAAATCTACATATATATATTATATATATACTACTCATTCATTAATGAACACAGTTTGTTTCCATGTCTTGGCTATTATATATTATGCTGTCATGAGCATGGGGGTAGAGATATCTCTTGAAGAAAGAGATTTAATTTCCTTTGGATACATACCCAGGAGTGGAATTACTGGATCATATGGTAGTTCTATTTTATTTTTTGAGAAACCTTTCCAGAGTGGTTGCATTTCCCCCAACAATGTACAAGGATTTTTTCTCCATATCCTTACCAACACTTGTTATCTCTTCTCTTTTTTTGATAATAGCTACTTTAACATGTGTGAGGTAATACCTCGTTGTGGTGTGCATTCCCCTGATAATCAGTGATGTTGAGCATCTTTTCACGAACCCATTAACCACTTGAATACCTTCTTTGAAAAAAAATGTCTATTTAGGTCCTATGTCCATCATTTAAGTGGATTATTTCTTTTTGGCTATTGAATTGTATGATATTAATATATTTCTATTTGGACTTGATTCCCAGTGGTCAAGGTCTGCAGATTTCCCCAGTGATCATTTTTTTCCCCACTAGAGAAACTGTATGCCCAAGAGGGGCTCTATTGGTGTGGCATGATGCCTGCCTGGGTGAGGAGTGATGCAGTCAGAGTACAGCGACACCTCTTACCCTTCTAAGGCAGTCTTTCGTGGTCTCTGTGGTCCAGCAGGATGCTTCATGATCGTGTGTTGTCTCTAGACAATTGCTAGTTGGGCTTGGGAGGGTGGAAGTCAGGAATGACATGCAGTGCCCTCTTGATAACATTACTTATAATTCTTATTCATTATGAAAATGTTAAGACTATGAATTTCTTTCTGAATTCATAAGTGTGTATATGATGCAATGTTATTGTTTTTATTTCCAAAATATTTTAGTTTTGAAGTTTTTATCTATTTTTATTTTAAATGTCCAGGAAGGGATCCCTGGGTGGCGCAGCGGTTTGGCGCCTGCCTTTGGCCCGGGGCGCGATCCTGGAGACCCGGGATCGAATCCCACGTCAGGCTCCCGGTGCATGGAGCCTGCTTCTCCCTCTGCCTGTGTCTCTGCCTCTCTCTCTCTCTCTCTCTCTCTCTCTCTGTGACTATCCTAAATAAATAAATAAAATATTAAAAAAAAAAATAAATGTCCAGGAAAATTTCTATTTTCTTTAACATCTTATAATTCACATTTAGTGCTATTGCCTTGCAGTCAAACAATATTTTTGGAAGGATTCCTGCTCTCCGGAATTTATTGAGGATATCTTTGAAGTCTAACATGCAATTACTTCTTTTGAAAAATATTTAATGGATACTAAAAAATAGGACATAATAATTAATGTGGGAGTAAGAAAAAGCATCCCAAAGGAGAACAAACTACAATCCTATGTGATTGGTTAGCAGTGTATATTTGACTTTCTCTGGTCCTAAGTTGGAAGCAGCATCAAAAATTGAAAAGTTGTCAGTTATTTAATCAAATCCTGGCTATTTGGAGTGAATTACTACAGTGGTTATTGTTTGGCCTTCTGGAGTGTTTGCTATAGATAACAGGGTGGCTTCCTGGGCTGGTTGCTGCAGGTTGTGGGTCTGAGTTCTATTTTTATATATAATCTGGTCATTGTCTATTTGTACATTCAGTCCTTTCTTTGTGTTTATCTTTTTTAATTTGTCCTTATTAATTATAGTCTCCAAATATTTTTTTCATGTATTTCTTGCCTATTAGATACATATGGATAACTAAAAGTGCTGTTAAAACTTTCATACTTTTGTCTTCTCCTAATATTTTTAATCATATTTATTTAATAAACTTTAATGTTTCATTATTTGGATCCTAAAGGCTCCTGACTAGTATATTTTTAATATAAGTTTGTGTGCTTAATATTACACACACATAATCCTTTTAGCTTCATTTATCCACTTGGCTCCAAATTTTATTTATGTGATATTAATATTAAGTTCAGCTATTTTATTTTTATTGCATTTATTTGCCAAACACTGGACCAAGCATTTTAATAAAATATTATTTTAAAGATATTTTATGGCCTTTGTCTTCTGCTTTGTGTCGATGCTTGCAATAATTATCAACAAGTATTTCTATGTTGGAATGTTTCATGCTCACCAGCAGTTGGCTGACTCATTATTGGTCCTTCTGTTTGATACAGCTCACAATTTTCTGAAGTACTTTGAGTGATAATTCCTTCTCCGTTCAAGATCGGTACCTGAAAAAAAAGGGCGTGGGGGGGTTCCCTGGGTCGCTCAGTGGTTGAACATCTGCCTTCAGCTCAGGTTGTGACCCTGGGGTCCTGGGATTGAGTCCTGCATCAGGCTGCCTGCAGGGAGCCTGCTTCTCCTTCTGTCTGTCTCTGCCTCTCTCTCTGTCTTTCATGAATAAATAAATAAAATCTTTAAAAAAAGAAAAAAGACTGGTACCTGGATAGGAGTCTTGAGCACATGGCATTTATGAAAAAGTCTTTCTCTTGCCTCCATAGCAATGACAATATAGATGGGTGTAGAAATCTTGAATTCACAACTCAGACCTCCATAGATGTTATTCCATTGATTTCCGGCAATTTATGTTACAAAGGAGAAGTCTAAGGTCAGCTAGAGTTTTCTTCTTGTATAGGTCATCAAATATATGTTTGTTTCTAGAGTTTTTTCTTTGTGGTTTCATACTTTTATCCATTTATGTCTATTTATTTTATTTTATTTTATTTTATTTTATTTTATTTTATTTATTCATGAGAGACACAGAGAGAGAGGCAGAGACACAGGCAGAGGGAGAAGCAGGCTCCATGCAGGAAGCCTGTCGCAGGACTCCATCCCAGGTCTCCAGGATCACACCTTGGGCTGGAGGCGGTACTAAACCGCTGAGCCACCCGGGCTGCCCTTATGTCTACTTATTGGTCTGTTTGACAGTTCTGCTCTTTGCCAAGTGAGCCCTTTGGATCTGCAGATTAAAATGATTTCTTAGCCAATTTTATTTATGTCTGAATATTGATTATCTTCCATTTGTTCTGATCTTTTGTTCAGGAACACTAACTATCCATATGTCAGTAATGGTGGTTTTTCTTTCTCATCATTTAAATATCTTGGTCCTATTTCTCAACATTTGGAAGAATTATTTAAATTTTTCCTAATCACTAATTTGATTTTGATTCCATTATTAGCAGTGTTACGTCTACTTTTTATTATTTCTGAAGGCTTTTAAAGTTGTTTTCCCAATAATCAGTTTCAAAATATTTATTTTTTATATTACCTGGTGCCTTTCATTTCTGTCAATTTCTCAGCATTTCTTTTTTAGCAGCTTATCTAATCTCTTACTGGTTCATCCTTCACCTTTTATGCCATATTGTCGAAGTGTTCCTAAAATGCCAAATGAACACAAAACACACTGCTTAAAATGGAGGTATGTTTCCTGAATTACACTAGTTTCTTTTAATGTAGATTTTTTTCCCTGACATTTGTGTGCTTTTTTTTCTACTTACTTTAATGCCACAAAATCTCTCCATGATGTGACTCACTCATTCCACCAAAAGTTGCCTAATTGGCTAACATCTGAATAAATGCACATGCTTTTCATTTAGATTATTCCTACAGTGGCTACACAATACCATCATTGTTCCCTACTCTGAAAAGAAAAGGTCTATATTTATAAAGAAAATCAGTTTCTCTTAAGCACGAAAATAAGGTATTGTCCTATCACTCTGTGAATAATTTAACTAAAAGGAATGAACTCTTCTCCTAAGAAAGCTTTTTCTTCTTTATAGAAATTGGATTTCTTTTCGTTCCCTGACTTCCCACCACCATTAGCACACTGTGTGACCTGGGAAAGGCACTTACCCTCACTAAGTCTTTGTTTCTCTGTCTCTAAAAATGAAGAGGTGAGCTGGTTGATCTTAAGGCCAAAGTGATCTGGTTTTAATAGCCCTGTGCTTCTAATCTGACACTCCCAATTGTAGAAATTGAAGGGGATGTTTACATCTTTAGATAATTGTTTAATAATTAAACAACTTTTGCCTTAATGAGAGCTGACACCTGTATGAATCTGTATGAATTACCTCTGTGCTTCCTAATGATAATATGTGGCTTCTGACCCACATAGAAGGACTATGACCTTGGGATGTAATTAAAAGTTTAACTCACTCCCCTCTTGCTTGCTGTCTCATTGAGCTTCCTAGGTCAACATACCACAATTCCATACTTGGCTATTTATTCATTTCTTCCTTTAATTATTCTGTAAGTATTATTGAGCACTTATAATGATAAGCCATGGTTCCAGGTACTAGGAGCACAATGCTATTGGTATTTATATAAGTGAGAGTACAAAAAATAATGCAAGAAAGAGGAGAGTTTTGCTGTTGTTATGCAAAGTTCATGGCAGGATATGCCTAGGCTTGATTTGCTTTAGCCATTCACCAGTGTCACCAAGAACCTTGTCTCTGATACAGCGCAAGGCATCACCCCCTAAGATTTGTTCCCTATCTTGGTTATGGGATGGCGTCTTAGTTTGCTAGGGTTGCCATAAATACCACAGAGTGGATGGCTTAAACAACAGAAATTTATTTTCTTACAGTTCTGGAGGCTGAAATTTCAGGACAGTGTTGGCAAGTTTGGTTTCTTCAGAGGCCTCTCTCCTTGTTTTGTAGATGGCTGTCTTCTTCCTTTGTCCTCACATGGTCTTTCTGTGTGTGAATGTCTGTGTCCTAATCTGCTTTTCTTACAAGGATACCAGTCATATGAATTAGGTTCCATCCAAATGACCTCATTTTACCTTAATTACTCTTAAAAATCCCGGGTCCAAATACTGTCATATTCCGAGGTACAGGGAGTTAGGACTTTAATAAATAAATCTGGGGGACACAATTCAACCCATAGCAGATGGCTCCTAATGGACTCTTGGGGAACATTGGTCCACATGCATGGAGAGAGACTGACTTTCAGAAGCCTTCTTAGAAGTATAGGGAGTGCTTGGCAAAGCTCTTTCATGTACCTCACTGATCTAACTTGAGCTATATGCTTATACTTGAACTAATCAGTGTGAACAAGATATGCAAATACACTGAGGAGCTTAGACTGAGATCAGATGACCTACCCATAGAGATTCAGATTTCCCCAAAACATATGGGCTGAGCAGGTGGAATGGATACTTGGGTTCAAAGCGGAGATGTTTATCGAAAGAAGGGAAAGTAGATATTGGGAAGGGTTAGCCTCCTTACAGATAGTAAAGGGGCTGAAAAAACAGAGTCACAAACTTTAGGAGCTTCTAGTTAATGGAAGGGAAAAGGAGATTTTTTTTCTCAGGGCTCAGGAGTGGAGTGGCTGGGCAATCAATGCTTGGATTCCAGAACATGACTGAACACACTCTGCCCGAGAGCTGGGAGCCTTCTGAATACCTTTGAAGATTCAAAACATTGTAACACTGCCAGAGGAAAATAATATTTATAAAATTATAAAGTAAGCTATTCTAGTCAACTCAGGAGAACTTACACAGATCAAATAGACTGCAGTTGCGTTTGTCTCCCTGATAATTACATAGAAAAGTGAGTGGTGATCAGTGACCCTCCAGATGTTAACAGATATCATGCCTTTAACCCTATACCTGCCTTATGAGATAAATATTCCCATTTTCCAGAGAAGATAATGAAGCTCAGAGAGGGTAAGTAGCCTGTCAAAAGTCGTCAGGCACTGTACCATCGTGCCTCCTCAGAAAGAGAGATGTGAGCATGAGGAAGTTAGAGTCACAAGTTGTCACTTTCTATTAAAGAGACTTGAGAGCCCGCAAGCATCTCCTCAAGGAGTCCTTGTGGTCACTCTTTGAGGACTCCCTGGAGTAGACTGACTTAATACAAAGACAGGTATCACAACTCTGTCCTGTGGAACTCTGTCCTTGGCTCTGCCATGACTGGCTCTATCCTGGATGAACTCTGCCAAAACTCAAAAGTGTTGCTTGTCCCTAATTTGAATCATTAAGGAAAGTTATACAACTTTCCATGACTTACAATTCCCTTTTCTTTGGCTTCCTATTTCTTGGGCATTAACAGTGCGATCATTGTAATAGAGATAGAGGCTGAGCGTGATCTCTGATCACTTCTTCCTCCACCGTGAGCTCATTGCATCTTCCTGAACACACTAGGTTTTTTTACAATTTGGCCATTGTCTGAAAACTCAAGGAATCAATACTTGTGTCTAAAATGCATTCTTATACTTTTCAGGCCAATACAAACCACAATACTCCAGATCCCTATATCCAGCTGCTTCCTTGATGTGTTTAAAACTTCCCTTCTTCCTGCCCAGCTTTTCCTGTCTCGGTGATACCAACATGTCTTTACAGAATCTTAGAGCAAGCGTGAGGGCATGCTAGGGTCCTCTCCTTCTCTCACACCACACAAGCAATTCCTTATGAAATCATCTGACTGAAAAAAAAAAAAAAAACAGAAACAAACAAACAAAAGCATTTAATATCCAACCAGTGAGGGAAGAGAGGTTCCCTTTTAATAATCAAATGTACTAAATCAATCATGATGGGGATGTTTGGGTGTCTCGGCAGTTAAGCTCCGCTTTTGGCTCAAAGTATGATCCTAGAGTTCAGGGATCGAGTCCCACATCGGGTTCCCTGCATGGGGCCTGCTTCTCTCTCTGCCTATGTCTCTGCCTCTCTCTCTGTGTCCCTCATGAATAAATAAATAAAATCTTAAAAAAAATCAATCATCATAGGAAAAGGCAGGGTCTGCTAGACTCCCTGAAGTAGTTACTATAACTTAACCAGTGTTATTAAATCCTCTAAATATGTAATACAATAATATAATAGGTAATAATACATGTATGATATATAGAAATGTATATTTTATATAGATATGTATACCTATATGTTATAGAGATTACATATGTCTATATCTATATGTAACCATATATAATATATACATATGCTATATAGCATAGAGATATACTTTATAATATATACAGATATATATTATGTCATATACCATATATACAGATAAATACTATATATATCTATATCTTTATATACATATCTATATGTCCATATCTGTGTGCATTTATATACACATATACATATGTATATGCACACAGATATATACAAAGAGACTAACAATCTGAAATTTTTTAATTAAACAATGAAATTAGGTATCTACTCTTGCCAAGAGAGAGACACACTAAATCAGGTCACTAATGTCGTATTTTGTCCTTTGAATCAAGGATGTGTCATCAGGCCTCACCATGATTATATATCCATGCAGTCAACCAAAACTCAATGAGCATTTACTATGCACCAGGCTCTGCTAAGAACCAGGGATCTGGGAGTGAGTAAACCAGCAGTGCACTTGACCCTGTGGAGCAGCAGGCTAGTGTGGATGCAGATATTAAGCACATACCAGTCAAGGAGGCTGGGAGGGGGTTCTCCAAGACCAGTTCTTACTCCAATTATCTGATCATGAAGCAATCTTGTGATGACTGCTTCCGTGTCTCAAATGAGCAGATAGCAGAAAACTGAGGTATTTTGGTGATGGCTGTAGATCAGAAGCCCAATTTCTGGACCTGTTGAAGCAAGCACTACATCATACACTGTGGCAAATTCACCTTGCAAAGGCCACACCGTACACCTCCTAGAGATGAGCAGAGTCCTCCTCAGAGACATCTGCTTGTTACATACTGTCCTTTCAAGAGAAACATTTTCTTGGGCTTTCTTTCTTTTTTCCACTTAGATTTTTCTTATCTCTTGACTTTTCTTCCTCTATATCTTCCCCCAAAGAAGTTTGTCCTGACCTACCTTGAGTTTGTTGGTCAGATTGTCTGTTGTCAATTCAACATCACCACTGCACCTCTCTCGATTTTCTGTGGCATCACAGGAGAGAAGCCTGCATTTCCCAGAATCATTTTTGCCATTTGCATCCAGGCCACATCCTGCCACTGAGGAACACACACCAGGAGACTGGGAATATAGATACAAAGAAGAGACTTATTCATCAACGGCAAGTATGACAGAGCATGAGCAGATGGCAAACGTGAGGTTATCATCAGTGCTCACTAACCTAATTCTTGAAAATCTCCTGATTTCCTGGTGCTTACATAGATTCTGGAAGCTTGTGGAGACTCCAGGTGAGCTCTTGCAGACCACCTGCTTTGGTGCTACAGGCAGCCAAAGTTGCTATCCAAAGTTGCTATCTTGCCATGCAGGTGCTTTTTTGATTTTATGAACTCAAATCAAAGCTTCCCTGAACCCTCTTATATCTCTAGTTCCCTGTATCCAAAACCCTTCCTACTTGGAACTCCTAGCAAGGCTACTTTCTGATTGAAACTGACAAATTTGATAGTTTTATGGGGAAGAGACTATTCCACTTCTTTTGGAGCTCTCTGCAAAAGTCTAATATTAACTATACAATGACCTCCATTCAGGGAGAGGAAAGAAAGCAGAGAAAGGAAGGAAAGAAATCCACTGCCTATGAATCTATTTCTAGACTCTACTATTAGTGACTAAATAGCCCTCTGCACTTTCTATATTGGAGTTTCAAAGACCATGAATCATCAGAAGCTTGAAAAGAAGTCCTTTAGTCAATAAGAGAAAGACCTTTCTGCTTGCCTGATATTAGATAATTGAGAAGCGCTCCTTGGTCTATGACCTGATTCAGTTGGGAAACACTAATTTGGGATCCACTGTGCACCAGACACACGGCTAGACCTGGCAGAGAAGAGGGGCATAGTAGGAAATAGTCTTTCCCTAGGGGATTTGCTATAGCAAGGAGAAGTCAAAGTTATTGATTGAAATGACACAGACAGAGGAAAATGTCATAAAAAATTACATAAAAGCAGGAGCTAAGAGGTTTTCAAAGAACGTGACATTATATTCCTATAAGAGAAATCAGATAGGTCTTTCTGGAAGAGATAGATCTTAAGTGACGGTCAAGTTTCCCAAAGAGATAAGCCAGGAGCTGTTCCGGCCTAGAAAACAGGACGGCAAGAGGTATGTTCTCAGAATGTGACCAAAGGCTTGCTTGGCTAGAAAAATGAAGACTGCATAAAAGAGGGTGGAGGATTATAAGTATAAGCACAGAAGCACCTCATAGTGTCCAAGGCTAGGGGTTTTCAGTCATCTTGCAGGTAGGAATCAAGTCCAAGAGCAGTTAAAAAAAGTTAAAAACCCAAAACACTAATGTCCAAGCCCCACACCAAAGATTCTGACTCAACTGATATGGGACCAAAGTGAGACATTAGTATTTCTTCAAAGTTCCCCAGATGAGTTTAATATGCAAGCAGGGTTGAGAAATACTAAGACAAGGCTCTTGAAATGCTTAGCACAGAATCTGCTCAAGCAATATTAGTTTTTGTTCTCTGCTGTCACTTTTTAGGAGATCTGAGACCTGGGCCCCGGTTAAGCGGGAGGTGCATGGTTTTCATCGCCCCACAGCTGTCTGGAGGGTAGATAGGACCATGGAGCACATTTCTCAGCATCAGCTGCAAATTTTGGAAAACAGGGATTTTGCAAAAGTATCCATGCCCTGGCCTACTCTGACCAATTAAATCAGCATCTCTAGGGTGGGACCCAGGCAACTGTATTTTCCTCATTAATTATTCCAAGCATCTGCCACATGATCTAATCTCTATTTCCCCCATTAAAATTGATTTGTATGCTATTTCAGTTTTCACGATATGCCTTGTATTATAGCTCCTTGTTTATTTTATTTCTCCCACTATATTGTGAGCCACCGGAGATCAAGGATTATGTTTTGTTTCATTTTGTTTTTATACAATCTTTTTCCCTTTGCACTCAGCACCCAGCAGAGTTCTAGCATATGGCATATATTTAAGTAGTATTAATTTAACTAATTGTCTGAAGCCACAGATACACATCTGAAACTCCCTGACTTCTCCATTTTCCTTTTCCATTTATGTTACTTGTCGTGTTTTCTTCTGTTGTGGTTTTGCTTTATGTCCTTTCTTCACCCTGTAGCCAGAGTGATCTTTTCAAAATTCAAATCCATTACTGAAGCTGTCTGGTGAGTGCAATGGTATATATGCAGTGACACATTTTACACTCATGCCAGTTACAATGTTCGATCTATTTTTGTGTATACGAGAAAGCCTCCACTATTTATAAA
Source organism: Canis lupus baileyi (assembly GCF_048164855.1). Classification (NCBI taxonomy): domain Eukaryota; kingdom Metazoa; phylum Chordata; class Mammalia; order Carnivora; family Canidae; genus Canis; species Canis lupus. The sequence goes on along the minus strand of NC_132855.1, from coordinate 14,530,779 downwards.
GGTCCCCAATGACTTGAAAGTTCACCCAAAATGAAGAACCAGGGGTGGGTTGGGACTAGGAGCTGAAGGATGAGAAATCACGGGACTGGGGCATCACCGAAGGCTTTGAGCAGAGAAGCAACTTAAATAGAAATGTGTTTAAGTGTAGAAGCTAAAATACAGCGTGTGGAGGGAAGGAGACTTAATTACTTCTGAGAGAGTCTTTTATTCATTTCTCAAAGGACTATATTATCATCTCAGTTCTGTTTCCAGTTTCCTTCCTTCCATAATTATTTTTTTCTCCGTTCACTTGCCCTGATAGCCTTATACTCATTTGAGTATCTGTCAAAGGGTCACATTTCAGTATATTAATTCTCTTGCTGAATGTTACAGCTTGAATTCCCATCTGCTAGTTTTATTAAAATCTAAATAGGGAAAAAAACCCTCTACATTATCTAGGAGATCCATGTGAGCAGCCTGGCCCCATTAGCTGTTGTCTGCTGTGGAGATGGATTGTGAAGAGGCGTGATTTTAAGGACACAGCTCTTTGGTGGTTTTACAAAGCACAGACTGTGTAGAGGGGAAGCCTTCCTGATCAGTAGTTACCATCACTGGTCCCCAAAACAAACAGAATTTCAAATGTCAGACCCATCCTGGTGGAACAATAGACGACAACTGTGAATTTAGTAATCAAGGACATAATTCCATTTTTTTCTGAATGAATTTGCATTTTTTAAAAGAGGTAGCACATTTGTGGTTTTGTTAGCACAGTCTTGTGATGTAGGGGCCAAATGCCCAAAAATCTTTGAGAAAGAAAATAAAGAAATCAAGCTACAATGTCAGATGGAGCTGCCTCTGGGATTCCTCCTTTGTAGCCCATTCTTACCTCATCTACAAATTGCAACCTCTAGAAGAAGAAACATACATTAAAACAATGAATGATTCAGCTTAAAGGCAGCAAGTGATATCTCCAGGGGCCAGAAATGAAGGGCAAATGCGGGGCAAGAAGTCTACAGGAGCTGAAGCCCTGCAGAACAGTGCAGATCAAAACATGATATTTAAGAGCTGTATTTTCACATCTCCATGGGGAGGTCAAGGCTCCAGGACTAAAGCATGAAACTCGGCTCCCTGGGTAAAGCCTAGAGCTGGGTAGACTCTGCACCATCCATGATTAAGAAATGGAAAATTGCCCCACTGGTTGGGAAGCCAATCATCTGTCTCAGGCCTTATCCCAGGTCCCTCTAGGTAGAGGAATACCTCTAGGACCAGGATCTCAAAACCACTGTGCATCACACATCACACACCATGTCCACTGGGCACCTCCGGGAAGCATCATTCAATAAGTGTCCCCTGTTCTGGTCACTGGTTTCTGTGTAACAAACAAACCCAAATGCCAGTGGCTTAAGATATCAGTTTGTTGCCCCTTGTGTTTCTAGAGGTCAAGGACTCAAGCAAGGCACAGTGAGGTAGTTTTGCTCCACAATGTCTAGGGCTCAGATGGGAGTGGCTTGAATGCCATGGCTGGCATGTTGATACTGGCTGGCCACTGCGAGATTAGCAAGAACTGTTAGGCAGGTTCCCTGGTTCCTCCTCACGTGGCCTCTCCAGAGCTTTATTGAAGGGGGCCAGTGGGTTCCAGGACCACCTGATAGAAGCTACAAGGATTCCCATGGCCCAGGCTGAGAAGTTATGAAGTATCACTTCTGTCACTTTCCATTGGTCAAGCATGAGTCACAGCCCACCCAGGATTCAAGAGGAGGGGACCACACAGGGTGTGAATAACATGAAACATGGCTCAGGGGCTAGGAGGTGGGGCATCTTTGAAGATCACTGGATTTGGGTAGTGTGCCAGTACTTGGCTATAGTTGTAGGAATCTTGGTGTAAAAGCCAAATAGAAACACAGATTTGGAATAAGACAACTCTATGTGCCCCTAAAAAGTAACTATAAAAATTGCCCTATAAGACCTCTGTACATTAGAGCACCGGCCAAACTCTCTTAGAGTTCCCAAAGATGATAGGAAGGTTAACTTAGAGGTAGATGCCTACTTAGCAGAGCTCGGATGTGTTCTCCAAGGCTGACCAAATGCAGGTCCACACGGTTCCCTACCCACGACCCAGTCAGTGTTCCTGACCTGCCTTGGGAGAGAAGCAGAGCAGGGTCAGGGCTAGGTGGGTAGGTGGACTACCCAGTGACCTTAGCTATGCATCAAGGAATGCCATAGAGACCAGAAGCCAATTGAATGAAGACGAGATATTATTTTGAAAGACATAGACCACATGCATGTCCATAGGAAATTGTACTAGGACCACAAACCCTCCATCTCAAGCAAACAGCAGTGATCTCTGAAAAGAAGCTCCAGGCTGGCAAAATTCACAGTGGAGATATGTGCTCTGATTAACACAAATGACAAGTTCCATTGTGCTTTTTCTATCTGGAGGAAGATTAATTGAGGATACCTGATGTGAGAGAGTGAGAGGAGTCGGCTGTCAGGGCAGACATTGTGCATTGTGGCAAGTTCTCCTCTCCGTGGCCATGCTTTAGAATAGAGCAGAGATATAATGGCCTCTAATTTGGGCTGTCTTGAAAGGCAGCAAAGAAAGAAGACCTAATTCAATAAAATCACAAAATTCAAGCATATAAAGACAACACTGTCCAAAACCAGCATTGCTCTTAGATTAAGAAAATGGGAATATGGTTCCAGAACATCCTCCTAAAGAAATCCTCTTTTTGACAGCCAGTCAGGCCCAAGTGGATTACATAGGTACCCACACACTTAAGCATTTAAGAGAGCCAGAACACCCTCATATCTTTGGAGCCTCTACCAAGGAACTGTCATACAGCCTTACAGAACATTCTTTGTGGCCCTATCTTAAACTTGTGGCAGAAGTAATGTCACATGTTCATTCTATTCCATTTCCTAACTGTCCTTTCTGGTTGGGGTCATGTAATTTGTTCAAGCCAATGAAGTGTGAATGAAAGTGATTGGGTCACTTCCAGGCTGAACCCATGAACAAGTCCCTAGATTACCCTGTCTGCCTCTCCATTTTCAGTAATGAGTGTGGAGGCCATGTAGAGGCCATGTGTTGAGATCTCAGGTCCTTTCAATCAAAGTAGCCTGAATCTCTGAATCTCTGCACTTCAAGGTTGTTAGCTACTGCAAATAGCATAAGCCTCAACTATTCTGTTAGTCCAGAGATTTGGTGGGCTCGCCTTTGCAGCCCCAGGAGCACCTTGATGCTGGGACCTCTGCAGGTGGTTGGAGGGATGTTAGTGGAAGTGGCCTGGGATATACCACTGTGAGAAGAGAGTTGAAAAAAAAAAGAAGAAGAAGAAGAGAGTTGAGTGAAGTCACAGTCAGAATGAGGGGATATTAGTTAAATCCAAAGAAGGAAGCATAGAAAACCCAGAAGAAGCGGTGATGGTGTGGGCAGCCTCCAGAGTTGAGGTACCAGGACATGGTACAAATTCTGGTTGGGATTAAGCTGTTCAGGACTCAATTATTAGTCTTTACATGAGAAGAGGAGAATGTGTAATTTGCAGCATGTTCCAGAGACAGTCCTGGTCCAAATCGACTCTTCTGCTCTCTATTGGGAAATCTTCCCAAGATATTTACTTCTCTCAGAAAGCAGCTTAGGTGGGGTGGAGATGGAAGAGAGAATGAAAAACCTCTCAAAGGATTTGAGAAGTAGTTGAGAAGGCAAAGGATTCAAATGTGAGCCCTGGGAACTCCAGAAACAGTCTCTGGGGAGGTACCATTTGGTGGAGAGCTTCTACTCTTGCTCTGAATTGGCCATGACCCAAAGTGAGACTACCCTCAAAAGTGAGCAGGGCCGTTTGGGGTCTCACCGGAGAAAGAGACTACTTTCACATCCTTGTATTGTGGAGCATATAATGGTAATCTGAGGAGCCCATTAGACACAAAATGACAGCCCTACTTTGAATCCAGGTTCAAAAGCCCATGCTTTTCCCAGTCCTTCTGGCTGGGTGATGTGTCCAGGGTCAGCAAGGATCAGAACGAGGTGGAGGATGGACTTCCCTCTGTGAGACTATCCAGAGCCCATGTGATAATGGTGCTGGGCGCGGATGAGCACTCAATATCAAGTAACTGCATGGTGGGGGGCGTTATACCATGAGAGGAAAATGGATGGTCACATGGCTGGTTATCAGAGGGCTGGAGTGAGGGCAAATGCTCTCAGAGCGCAGGAGCTGGGTATGCAACGCCACCCTGCCCTATATCTGACTCTCTCAGGGGAGAGAGGGCAAAGAGGCTTTTTCCTCTCCTTTCATTTCCAGGCTGATGCTTGGCATAATTTGCTGCAAAGCTGTTTCCTCTCTCATGACTTAGTGAGGAGAATAGAGTCAGATGGTTAGCATGCTAGATTGTTCAGAGCTATGTTGAAGCAGCAGGTGACCTAGAAAAGATTGGTCCTAGGAAAAAAAAAAAAAGGATAATGTGCTATCCCTGGATAATGATGACATTCTGTCTTTATGTGCCGTTAAGAAGTTTCTGAAATATTATGAGAAACAAGAAAGGAATGTTTCATACAGCTGGCACCTTACTAAATAAATATATATTTCATACCTGATTATTTAATGAGGATTTAAAATGTATTCTCCTACTGCTGTCAGACCATGTTCCTAAATCACAGATTGTTTCCAATCTCTTATGCCAAAATTCTAGATGGACTTCCAGTTCAGGATTGTGCCTGTCTTACTGCCCTCCCTACAACCTGTCCCATCTTCTCAGTTCAAAAGCAAGGGGAAAAGTGAAAACTCCCACTACTATTGAACACCACCCATGACAAACAATCTAAAGTCAGAGTTAGGAATTGATACTACTGATAAGGCAGATGGAGTTGCATTGAGAAACACAGAGCCAAGGAGCCCTGGAGGCCATATGTAGGTTTGTTTTGCAAAACCAGACTGACAACGAAAGCAAGGCAGAGGGACTACCTGTGGCTTGATATGACCCACTGCACAGGGAAAAGCTCATCCTTAGATACTGCTGGGCTGGGAGGCAGGAGGCAAGCATAATGGACTCATTACTCCATTAGCTACTTTTTGGGAAAAAAAATGGTAGTCCCAAGGGAAAAATAGGCAGATTGTAGGAGCAGACTCAGGATATAAGGTGATGGGTAGTCCCACAAGTAAAAAGCTGAGTGTGTGAGTTGAGAGAAGTCCTCTGGGAACAGTGCCATGTTGGGAGTTGTGTGTGGTTTGTGTGGGGTATATGTGTGTATGTGTGTGTGCATACTGGTGTGGCATAATGTGTGCATGCAAGTGATATATGTAGTGTGTGTATAGTGTATGTGTATGCATGTGTGTGCATGTGTTGTATGGATGTGTGGTATGTATGCCTGTGTGTATATGATATATGTGTGTGCACACATGTGTGAATGTGGCATCTGTGTGGAATGGGGTGTATGTGTGTGTATGTGTGTGGGGGCGGTGTATACCTAAGAGTCCCAGAGAATCAGGCAATTGAAAGAGAGGGAAGACTTCTCTTAGAAAAACAGCCAAAAACTTGGAATTGGCTTGGAGCTGTTCACACTGACCTGGCCTCTCAGTGCATTTCGGGAAGGGGTATTATTCATTCACCATATGTTGAACAGAGCAAGAGCAAGAGTAATTCATTTGCCATATCTGCTTTTAATCATCAAATCTGAACAGAAATCTGGTGTTTTTTTCTGAAAAAATTAAGGAAGCCATCAAATAACGTAGAACTATAGAAGCATACTTAAAAAAAAAAAAAAAAAAAAAAAAAGAAGCATACTTTATCCCAAGACAAAAGAAACAACATCTGGAAGGCTCAGAAGAAAAAGATATCTCTGGAAAATATATGCCTCAGTATTGAAAAAAATATTTCAAGGCAATGCTTTGGTGTCATTTAAAGATGTAAGAAGGCATAAGTAGGAACAGTGTCCTAAGCAGGGCAAGTAAAGGGAAGAAGCCACGGTGAGGAGGGAACCACCAAACAACACTTGAAGCAACAACCAAAAACGGCCTAATTCACGATGCAGAAAATCCCAGCAAGTTCTGGAAGGAAAATTTGAGAAACCTTTCCAGAATGACAAGGAAAAAGATAAGGAAGTCAAAACTAAGTAAAAGGAAGTAGGAATGGAAGAGAGCCAAGAGTATTCCTGGGAGAGAAATAAGAATAAATGAAAGAAAAGCAGAGTCAAGCTTATAAGGGAAGAAATTTTCCCTGAACTTAAGGAAAAGAGGAGAGAGAGGCTTACGTGAGTGGGTTCCAGGGGTTCATCATTTCTAGACACAGTAATTGAAAAGGCACACCACTCCCACCTCCACCATCATCGAGTCACATCTTAGCAAAGCATTTTTATACCTTCACTCAACAAACATTTATTTTATGAGTAGGTACTGCAATTAAAAAGGTTAAGGAAAGATCCCCAAATTTTAGGAAGAACAAAATTGTTTACTGATAATACCCACAGACTTTCAATTTCTTTGCAAAACCAAACACCAGAGCACTTTGAGAAGACATGTGAAGTCTTAAGGGAATAGTTGGTGGCCCAGGGATTTCAGAAGCTGCCAAGTTACTTTTTGTGTGTGAAGGTAACAAAATGATGAATGCAGATATGCAGTGGTTTAGAAACCATGGCATTATCATAGAACATTTAAAAATAAACTTAAGCGTATTCCACACCATTGTAAAGTTGGAACAGAATTAAAGACCTGAGATTGGAGAGGTCACGGTATAGAAGTCTTAAAGTTATTAAAATACAAATAAGCATAAGTAATTGGTACACGTGACTGTAAACTAAAAATATCTACCAAATATTATATTTGAAAAAGATATACATAGTATATTTATGTATATATATACCTTTGACTTAATAATTCTATTAAAATTTCTCAAGAAATTAATTAAGGATGGGTATAATGGTCTCTGAACAAAGATACAATCTAAGTGTTATAAAGTGAAAAAAAATTAGAAAAACAGTGGTGACATTGGCTGTAGAAACAATAACTTACACTTATAATGAAATACACTAGAACAATACTGATAAAATCCATTTATAGGATAATAAGCTGTGATATGTTGTCATGTAAAAAAAAAGCAAGTTAAAACCCAATATTTAAGGTATAATTCTACTTTGGAAAAAATTAACATATGTATATAATAGAAAATAAATCTAAAAATCCTTGCAATTAAATGTTAATAGTTGTTATATCTGGATGGGAGGATCTTCCAAGCTTGTTATTTTCTGGCTTATATTGGTTTGTGTTTGGCTTCTCTGGCTTTTTTAGTTTTTCTGCAAGTTACACGTAAGAGATTTAAACAGGGCTGTGACATATTCGATTTTCAAGGGTAGAGACAGGATTAAGGGCCAGGATGAGACACAGTAATTGGAGCAAGTCAGGTGAGAGGTGACAGGCGCCCTAAGCCAGCCAGCAAGCAGCAGCGCAGATGGACAGAATGGGCAGACTTGAGTCATTCCAGTGACAAGGGAGCGCTGAGGCTGGAGATTGGGCGATATGGGAGTGAAGCTGCAGATAATTACCGAACAGTGCAGCAAGAAATCATGTGTCCTCTGAGTTTTAAAGAATAAGGAAGAGTCAGCCACATGGAGAGGAGGGGAAGACTCTTTCAGCCAGAAGTGTGGGCCTCATTATTTGACCTGTCTCACCGTGGCCTTTCCCTGCCAAACTGCAAACATACTCACCAGATCTGAATTAACATTTTCAAAGGGATAGGGAAGCACTGCTCCCCACCCTACACCCACCCCACCCCAACCTCTGAAGTCCCAGTGAATCCATTCATCTTGGTTGAAGCAATCCCCAGGCGATACTGCCCAAGGCTTCTTTGCAGAACGGGGTTATTCTCTGCTGAGCGCTTCATTTACTCCTGAATGGAGAACTCCTGGGAATCCTGCATCAGCCAAGCACAGCACAGTTTCTGTTTCTAGGAAATAGTAACACGTTTGACCCCAGTGACTTACACTAGCAAAGCAATGTCCCATTGCCCAGTGATCATCACCGTGACCTTCACTGGGACTGAAATGTCCTTTCCCCAAGGACCCGCTCCAAAATACCATCCAGCAGATCGGAGGTCCTGTCAGAAGATGAAGATTCATCACACTGGCAGGTTCTCCCTGAGGACTCCAAGAACCTGAGATTTTGAACAAAAGCATCCTTTATATACAGACTGAAGGGGTTCCAAATTTCTAAATGATGCCAAATAAAATGGGCTGCAATTATCTATCTCTTGTTAGCAGACATTTAAAGTAGGACTAGGTCATTGGAATTTCTATTTCAACTCTTCATGGAAATTCTTTATCAAAAGACTTCTTTTCCGCTTGATCTACTCAACATGTCTTACCAGTTATAGTTTATAACAATAGTAATGATAATAATCATAATAAAATAGTATGAATGTTTGTCAGTTTGCCAGGCCCTATTGTGAACATGTCTCATTTTGTCTTTACAACAATCACACAAAGAAGATAACCTAATTTCTATAGATGTCAGAGAGGAAACTTATCCACTTAGTTGAACCAAAACCCATCTACCTCCCACACTGAGGAGTTAGGCTTTTATTTTAAAGAATATGCTATTTTCAAGAAAGCCCCATTATACTTTTACTTTGACTTTTGCCCTCAAAATCACCCAAACCTGAATTACTAGAGGGTTTCCTCCAAAAACATAATTAAGTTTGACTTTCTTTTCCTCACTTCCTATAACTAGATCTGGAAAAAATGGTGTAGCTAGCATAAAGGAAAACCTCTAAATAGTGTAGCCATATTGCCACAGAAACAGACTCAGAAAAATAAACCCGAGAACTCTAGAGAAGGAAAGCATGTTATATAAGTTTTCCCCAGAGTTTGGCAGCCTTTGTTCACGGTTGGATATAAACTCATTCAGTTCTACCCAGAAGCCCACACAACTTCACTTCCTGGCATCTGTTCTCTGCTCCCAGGAGCTGGAAGATTGTTTCTTCTGATAAAGTGTAAAACGTTTGCAGCAATAAGGTATGCTCAGAAAGGGAGAGAAAGCAGACAGCGTGATTCAACAGGTCTGGGTAGGATCCGGGAAGCTGGATTTTTTTTAACAACCTCCTCAAAGTTACTCTTACTCAGATGGTTTTGGAGCACTGTTTCAAGAATCTCTAAGTAGGATATTTAACAGTGGTATGCACCTCATGGTTAGAAACTTGGAGTCACAGGGTCTGGGGTCAAATCTCAGCTCTATGTCTCACCAACCAGATGAATGTGGCAAGTAAGTTAATTATTTAAGTCTCATTTTCCCATTTATTACTGGGGATGATCATATGTGAAAATTAATGATAGTATATATATGCAAAGTGCTTAGCACAAGTGTGTGGATTACAGTCGGCAATCGATGAATAGGAGTCATTATTATTATCATTGTAGATTATGAAAAGTATAAAATAGATAGTACTGTAGGATGCTTATAGCAGGTCTGATGCTTATGGGGTTGGACGAGAGAATGTCTAATGATAATAGACAGCAAGCATCACCAAACTACCAAATGGGTGACACACTCAAAGTCCACTTTAGAAAAGAATAAAAATGTAGGGGAGCTCTGAAACTTAGCCTGCCGACTGCCACAAGGTGACTACTAACACCATTTTTATAACCATTCCTGAAACCATTCATGCTGCAAAAAAAGAAAGTACTCAAAAGACTAAAACTTAATAATTAAGACACTAAAGCCAAAAGGGGTGTCACCATGCATAATTACACTTCTGAAGAATTTACTATGTCCCTTCAACGACACCAAATCCTATGCCAGGATTGGCTCGTTCTATCCTGACAGCTGCCCTAGGAAAAGTGTTGGTTTTATCTCCAGCTGTGTTGGAGGATACTGAGAACAGAGAGATTAAGAAGTTTAGCCATGCTGCACAAATTATAGACAGTGGAACCAGGTTATACGCAGGTTAAGAGAGCTCAGATGCTGGCCTCATGATCAGAACCCTCACAGTAGGTCCCCAGAAAGAGGGCAAAACCCAGTGGGGAGGTGGTTTCCTATACTATACCAGCTATCGGTTGTCACCCGCTTGATAATAAAAAGGAAAGTGACCAAGACAGTGAGAAAACAAGCCACAGACTGGGAGGAGATATTTTCAAAAGACACAACTGATAAAGGCCTATCAGTTAAAATACACACAAAGTACTCTTAAAAGTTAACAGTAAGAAAACCTGATTTTTTTGAAAGATTTTTTATTTGTTTATTAGAGACACAGAGAGAGAGCGAGAGAGAGAGAAACAGGCAGAGGGAGAAGCAGGCTCCATGCAGGGAGCCCGACATGGGACTCGACCCCGGGTCTCCAGGATCATGCCCTGGGTGGAAGATAGCGCTAAACCGCTGAGCCACCAGGGCTGCCCCACAACCTGATTTTTAAAATGGGCAGAAGATCTGAACGGACATTTCACTAAAGACAATATACAGATAGTAAATAAGCATTTGAAACGATGCCCCGCATTATACGTCATTAGGAAACTGCAAACTAAACAGCAATGAGTTACCACTATATCCCTTTGAGAATGGCCAAAACCTGGAACTCTGACAACACCAAATGCTGGTGAGGATGTGGAGCCACAGTCACTATCATTTATTGCTGGTGGGAATACAAAATGGTGCAGCCACTTTGGAAGACAGTTTGGCAGTTTCTCACAAAACTAAGCAGACTCTTAACCACACAATCCAGCAATTGCACTCCTTGGTATCCACTGAAAGGAGCCAAAAATTTACGTCCACAGGAAAACCCGCACATGGATTATTATAACAGCTTTATTCATATTGCCAAAACTTGGAAGCAACCTTATGTCCTTCAGAAGGGTATAAATGGATGGATGGTAAATCCACATACAATGAAATAGTATTATGTGCTGAAAAAGAGTTCTCCAATCATGAAAAGACAGAGAGAAACGCAAATGCATATTACTAAGCAAAGGAAGCCAATCTGAAAAGGCTGCATACTGTGTGATTCCAACTATATGACATTTGGGGAAAGATAAAACTATTCTAACGCCATACTATTTTAAAATTGAACTGGAAGAAGTACAAACATCAGTAGTTGCCAGAAGTTAGGGGGAAAGGAGGGATGAATAGACAGAGGATTTTTAGGGCAGTGAAACTATTCTGTATGCCACTGCAAAGGTGGAGAAATAGCATTATTTGTCAACACCAGGGAACGAGTAACATCCAGAATGAACCCTAATGTAAACTATGAACTTTGGTTGGTAACAAAGCCATGTGTCGACGTAGGTTCATGGATTGCAACCAACATACCACTCTGGGACAGGGTGTTGCTAGTGGAGGAGATTGTGATGTGAGGGGGCAGGCGTACTAGATACTAGAAACCCTGTATCTTCCTCTCAATTTTGCTATGAACCTAAAGCTGCTTTAAAAAAATGAAATCTGTTTTTTTAAAAAAGGAAGTGGATACCCATCTTCAAACACATGTGCAGTGTTTCACAATTCATTGATAAGTAGTGATCTCCAAGGAGGCAAGACTCATGTTTATCTTGTTTGCTTTATTCTTAACATATTTTGAAATAATAATAAATTCGAAGGCAGCTACAAAAACAGTGGAGAGAGGATCCTCTGTACCTTTCATCTAGTTTCCCCAGTGGTTTTTGCATAACATTTTGCATAACTTTAATACAATATCAAAATCAGGAAACTGATGTAGGTAGAATGTGTGTGTGGAGCTCTGTGCCTTTTACCACATGTGTAAATCCGTGTAACCACCACCACAGGATTTTGTTCAAGTGCGGACTAAAATATTCAATAATGCCGTGCAGGAAGTCAGGGAATGAACAAATAAGCAAGTAGCTGGATGGATGAGTGCATCTATGACATAAATGAATAGCTCATAGTCCTTATAGTATAGGCTCAGCTGATCTCACAAACCATTTTTATTTTTATAAAGTCTGGATCTGAGAGTTACTTATAAATGCATGGATTTGGAGCACCCCACCACACCGCAGAAGAATCCTGCCTTCTGTTTCAAGTTGGCTAACTGAGCCTATGTGAGCGAACTTGCCCTCCCCAACAACTTTCTCATTAAAATAATATAACAAAAATGTAGGAGGAAAGATCAAAGCTATATGCCTGACGCCAGGAAAGAGTGCTATCCATGTGGGGGAAAAAAAAACAGACTTTACCAGATTCAGAGCAGGTGACATGGAAAGCCAGCATGTGAGAAAAAAAGAAACCCACCTTTGTAGGTTTGAAAGGAATACCGAGGTATTCCTTTGTAGGAAGTGAAAGGGATACCGAGCAAGACTCCATTCTCAATTCCAGAATTCAGAAAACCAAGAGCTACAAATAAAAGACATTCTAGGTATCTGTCATGGAAGCAATGCACCAGACCCAGTCACAGAGCATCGGATCATGGTGATGATCCTCCCAGTCCATACTGGGTGAAGGAGTCATGCTGAAGGTGGACGAGGCTGGACTGGGGGTGTACATGGTGGAGCCAGTTCTTACCTGGGTGGTGGTGCTAGAGAGGGTGATGGCAGTGCCTCAGCCCCTTGCAGAGCTCAAGAGCTCTGAGTGTAATATGAGACTGAGGAATCACTGAACTCTATCTCTGAAACTCATAATACACTCTATCTGAATTAATTGAATTTAAATGAAAAAAATACTCTAAAAAAAAAAAAAAGCACCAGGTGGGGCTAGTGCTTTTGCCTTAGTTTCTTAAAAAACAAAACAAAACAAAACAAAAAAACAAAAAAAACTAGGTCTTGGTCTGGCCAAATGGAACTAGAGAACCTATGTCTGCCCACCTCAGGTTTTTCAGGGATCATCCTAGGATTTAAATAAGTGTTGCATCGTCTGTGAAAGAAAAAAGCTCAGTTCCGAGGCTGGTACTGGGAAAGAGCCTCAGGAAGGACCCCTCTGCTAGGCCTGAGGCCTTGACAGGCTACATGCACCAAGGGTCTTCCCATAGGAAAGCCCCCTGGCCTGGAGGTGGTGACAGCTGGCCATAGTCTCTGTGGGTCTCTTCCCAGAGAATAGACAAATAGGAGCAAAGAGAGGACATATAATCTGTCTGAAAATTCTTTGTTACAGTCCCTTTTTGTTCAGAAAACATCTTTGCTTGCTTTTTATATTGCCGCTAAATGCTGGAGAGAAAGCTTGTTTGTTCCTCTGCCCCCCAAGAGAAAAATGAAAGTGAGATTCTATTTCACAGTGGGTTCATAGTTTCTGACCTAAAGAAAGCGATCAGGGTTTCCAAGCACCTCCCACCGACCCTTGGGAAGAGCTGTCACCCATTTCCCCCCCTCAAGGTTCAGCTCTAAGTACAACCTTCTGAGCACAGCATCCTCTCCCAGGGAGCCTTGTCAGCCCCAGAGTCCAGGCTGCACAAGAATCCCATCCTGCTGAGGGCTATGGCAGTACAGGTCATCCCTGGAGACTACTTTCTCTTCCACTTAAGAAGGAATAAAAGAAAAGCAAAACCTATTGACTGATCTCTGTTTGCCTCTGTTTCCTGAAATTTCCATCTCCTTGTGAATGAAAGAGTCAAAATGTATTCGATCCCAGAGAACAGATGTACCCCTGAACTTTGCAAGATTTAAGCATCTTGAAAAAACACACCAATCTGTGATAGAAAAATCAATGAACACATACAAAGATTCTGCAGTTCAAAAGGAAACTCTCTAAGGAATTTGGTTGATGCAATCCAATAAGAAAACAATATAGTAAAAGATGCAAGTGAAAAAAAAATGAGTGAAATTATCAGTTTGCAAATGATGTGACTATCTAAAAAGAAAATGCAAGATTGTTTGGAAAGTCCGTTGGGCCTAATAGGTGATTTAATTAAATTAGCTGATTATAAAACCAACAAATATAAAAAGCAATTAGCTTTCCTATGGACTAGCAATAACCTATTAAGAAATAGAATAAAAAAAACTATGTATTAAATTTTCATAGAGCAACCAAAACACAAAGTGCATGTGAATCCACTTTAAAAATAAATGTAGTGACTTATATGAACAGGTAACTAAGTGGCATTTAAAAATTTAATAATTGAAAATCTGTTTGGTGTTTCTGATCAAAAGACACCAGCTTGTAAAGACTCTAGTTATCCTGAAATCAAAATTTTAGTTTCATACAATTCAGATGAAGACTTCCCCTGGATTTTTTTTAAAAGACTTTATTGATTTATTGATTTATTTGAAAGAGAGAGAGCAGAGAGAGAGAGCACAAAGGGGGGTGAAGGGGGAAGCAGGTTCCCCTGAGCAGGGCCAGATGCTGGGCTCTGTCCTAGGACCCCAGGATTATGACCTGAGCAGAAGACAGATGCTCAACCAACTGAGCCCCCCAGATACCCCTTCAACTGGATATTTAATTTAAAACTAGCAGATATTATTTTAAAGCACATCTGGGAACATACACTCCTGATATTTTCCGAGAAATTTTCTATAAGGAAAACATTAAATAAAATGTAGCTGCTCATCCCAAAACAAGTCTGTGTTGGCTTAAGATCTGAAAGCGAAGGAACAGAATGAAAGGCCAGAAGCAAATCAAATATACATAAGACTTTAAAATATAAGAAAAGTGCTTTTGAAATGAATAAGGGATGGGGGAAGGTGGATGAATAAGCAATGGCTGATCCGTGCTCCTGCTTTCCAGCATATTCTCAGCTCTGTGCTGCCACAGCCCCCCCCCCCGCCCCCCCTTGCTCTTCCCTCCAACTTGAACTGCCTTCTTCTGCCAAAGCTCCTCCTGGTCTCTTGTTCAGCGTTTCCTCCTCAGTGAGGCCTTCCTTGGCCTCTCTAAGTAAAAGAGCAGCACCCCAGAGAGAGTTTGAGGGATTTCCTCGGGTGATCAATGAAAAAGACCACGAGGTGGCAGTGATGCACACAAGCTTCATTTAGGTGCTACTTTGACAAGTTTGTATGTGAGGAAGTTCTTCATGACAACGTGACCCAGAGGCTATGGAGTGAGGGTCATGGCTCAGAAGGACAGGAGGCCAAGCGGGACATAGAATTGAGGTTTATGTGTCTAGATGATGCCTCTCAGTGGCACTGCAGGGAACCCCAAAGTTGACAGCATCAGCTTGAGATCTGTAGAGCCCCAGAGCTTATCTTATCTATGGCTAGCAGATGTTGGACACGGCTTCAGGGCCTACAAAGCAGGCACGCTGAAAATCTGTTTTTTGGGGCTGTGTTTAAAAAAATTGGATTTAAAATTTTGAGTTTGGTGCCAGTGAGCTTCTGAGCTAACAGATCCCAGCCTGCTGTGAAGAAATAAGCAATGTAGGAGCCAATGTACAGAGGCCATGTCTGGCTTCCTTATATAACACTCCCATCCCATTCTCTAGCTCCTTACTCCTTTCATATTTTATTATAACACTTATCACTCTGTAACATTATAATCTATATTTATTTAGGTTTTGTGTTTATTATCTGTTTTTCTCATTAAAATATTAACTCTATGAAGACAGGAACTGTATCATCTTTGTTCACTGCTATTTCCCCAATATCAAAAACAGTCGGTGAGTCAAAAAGAATTGGCTAGAGGAAGGAAGAGAGGAGAGAAGACAAGGAAGCAGGTTTACCGGGGCAGCCAGGTGGCTCAGTCAGTTAAGTGTCTGCCTTCAGATTGAGTCCTGATCCCAGGATCCTGGAATCAAGCCCCAAACGGGGCTCCCTGCTTGGTGGGGAGCCTGTTTCTCCCTCTCCCACTTCCTCTGCTTGTGGTCTCTGTCTGTCAAATAAATAAAATAAATAAATAAAATCTTTTTGAAAAAAAAAGGAAGGAGGTTTACTTGAATAAGCAATGAAGTAGGTTAAAGATTCCAATATAAACATGATATTGTTTTTAGGAAAAAAAATTTCAATAATTAGGATGAGGTGAGGATGTATTTTTCTAAGTGTGATATAAAGGTAGAAATTATTTCTAAGTGTGATATCAAGAACTGATTATTAGCAGGTTCAAAAAAATATATAAAACAAAACTTAAGTTATAAAGTGAAAATTAAAAAATAAAATTATAAACTAATTAGAATATTTAAAATAAAAGTAGTATTTGCATAACTGATCACAAGTTAATGATGTGGGAAACCACAGCAGAAGAAAAATTATTAAATTTCCTTACTGCCAAAAAAAAAGAAAAAATTTCCTTACTGTCTACAGCCAGCCCATTGACAATCCTTGAAACAAGCAGAGTGACCTTCCTCTAGGGACTTCACTGCCTAGATGTTGACACTTTGCTAAGGGCAACAGGCAATCTTAGCACAACCCCTAGGTTGTCTACTTTAACATATTCCTTTGGAAATTTCCTTCATCTCTACCCCTAACCCTCAAGATACATGTTGGCAATCATCCCCCAAGCACATGACCCACCGATATACATCTGAAGGGTCTCATGACTCAGGCTTTATTAGACAGTGATAAATGAACTTTTCCCAAATGATAGCTAGCCCCTCAAGGTTCTGGAACATTGCTTCCAAAATTCCTTAGAGACTTACGCTACCCCTGACCCCCTCCCAACTTGAAAGCATCTAATGGGCCACTCCTCATGATCCCTGTGCAGCTCTTCTTGCCCATGGGTCTTGTCCCCGTGCTTTAATAAAATAAAATCACCTTTTTACACCATACATCTCAAGAATTCTTTCTTGGCTGTCGGCTTCGAACCCTAACGTCTTTCCTACATCATTAATATGCTCACCAACTAAAGATTTCTGACAAATCAAAGAAAAATACTTGAGATAAAGAAATAAGCACAAATATGTGAACAGGTAAAACACAAAAAGAAAATGCAATTTACCAGTCAGCCTATTTTAAATGTTTAATGTTCCACTAACTAAATGAGTGCAAATAAGGATAACAATGACCTGCCATATTTTCCTACTAAGAAAAGAAAGTAGCTTTCAAGAAATTGGTAGGGCATCAGGCCAGTTCTTAATAAAATCTGAAATGGTATCAACAAAACGTTAGGAAGTGTTTATTTCTGGGTCATATTTAGCTTTTCAGTACTTTCTCATTTTTTTAGAAATACATACTCCTTATGTAATACAAAATTAATTATACATAAAAAATATATAGCTTTGGTAAGCCTTGCCTCCTAGGATGGGCCAATCCTGGAGAATAATGCCTCAGTACTGAGAATTGGTTGCCTATGTCTGTTTTGCACCTATCAGTAGCATGGAGGACAGGTGTGCTTTATCTCTGCCTTGGATGAGGGCCAGGGGATGAGGGTTACTATCACACAGATGGATCTCAAAATCCCACTAGTGGTTTCCAGGTGGTTAGTGGAGGAAGGGATGATAGGCAGAAGGACAGAATGTGCAAAGGGAGAGGGACACAAGACAGGATGGGGCACAGTCGTGTCATTATAAAAACAAATGACACTTGGGCTTCTCGCTTTCCAGAATTCACAAGTGACACTAAAAGCTTATCATGTAAAAGGGCTCAGGTTAAAGATCCCCTCACAGGTTATGTGTACCAGACAGAGTTTTCAATGAAATTTGTAAAGCAAATCTAAGGGGGAAAAAAAAGTGTGTTTCTCTAACCACTCCCCCTGGGAAGTACTGGGGCAGGTCTTGAGTGTACCTCCCAGAACAGACTCAGGTTCTCCAGTTGTTCACCTTTCTTATCTATCAAGAACTAGGGCAAGTTTATCGGTGGTGGGGAAGGGAGTCGGAGAGGCAAGAAAAAGATCACCTGGGCATTAGGCAGGTGGTTTAGGTGTCAGTTGTTTACAATAGTTGCTTAGGAATGACAGCTGCCTGCTTGAGACCCAGGAAGTTGAGTACAAGTGCAGCTCCATCTCCTGACACAGGAAAAACCCAATTATCTCTATTGGCTCATCATCCAGGCAACTTACTGAGAATTGCCATGGTGGCTTTTGTACCATTCTGTTTCTCCATACCAGAATTCTAGGGTGGCTTCTGGACTATTTGGGTATCCATACCAGAGGTCCCTGACATTTTAGCAATTTTAATTTCACTGAGACTGGATGTGACTCATCCACAGTTTGAGGTCATTGTGCAAAGTACATCATGAAACTGGTGATGTGAGACCAGCTGACTACTCAGAAGGCACATTTCTACTAAACATCTTTATCTGCAAATACACATGTACATTTCTACAGTGAGGCTGTTATTTTGTAAAAAGTGAGCACAAAATGGTGTTTACTCCCAGTGCTTGTGGCACCTGTAATGAGTGAGAGATTATTAGTTCTTGGACAGAAAAAAAAGAAGTTGCAGATAAATGACAAATATTAACTCATCTGTTTGTTAAAGTTTGAATGATAATGAGTATAGCATTTAGAAAGAACTAAAGGCTACTCATGAATCTGGTTTAATGATTGCCTGAACCAATCCAAAAATTGCTTATCTGGTTAGAGATACAATAAATGAATGATCAAATGATGGTGAATTTAGAGTGTTAGCAGGTGTCTGACTCTTTACAGGAACCCATGCACAGTGAAAGTACCATTAAGGCTTTGGAAGCATATGCTGAAAAATAAAAGTTGGTTGGAAATTTTAGGAAATAGTTTTTCCTTTGCAGAATTTAAGTAACAGGGCTTTGTGAGGAGAGGGCTTCTTAATCACACCTCTGTACAAATGTGGACTCTACCAGAATACTTCACCCATTCATCATTTTTCGGTCAGTATTACTATAGAGATGCAATGCAACTCTGTGTGGAGGTTATTTTCATGATAAAATGTACTGTACTTGATATTTAAATTACCTTAGTTCTGCATTTATTGAGTCATTGAAGTCACAAATTTTTCAGGTATAATATACTGCACTGTATGGAAAGAAATTACATGACATCCAAGAAAATAGAATGTCACAACTGTCTTAAGGTATTTCTCTTATGAATACCAAAGACTGCTTTGGTACTGGAGTAGGAAACACTGGAAGGGAAATGGCATAGGAGTTTATATTAAAGAGATGGGGGTGGGTGGCCTACTATAAGGTTGTGCTTCCAGCCATACATTTGGGTTAAGGTCATAGAAGGGTCACAATCATGGCAGTGACAGAATCAGATAGGTTCTACTGGAAATCAATTCCCCCAAAAAATTTCCCAGGAAGTGGAGTGGAGGACAGATTGGAAAGGAACCAGACTGCAGGAGTCAAGATGACAATTTAGAATATTTTCATAATCTTAAAGAGATGATAAGGATCTCACAATAGCTTCAAATCCAGTGCTTCTCAACCCTGGCGAGATATGACAGTCAGTTGAAGAGCTCTTGAGACTGCAGATTCCCGAATACCATTCTGATCATTAATATCAGAATCTCTAGGAGTGACACCTGGGCACTGATATTTTTTAAAATTCCCCAGATGATGCTGATGCAAGATGAGAGTTGGGAATTCTGCTGTTTAAGCCAAGCAATGGCGATAGATGTGGATGAATTAAAAAAAAATACATTCAGGAGTTAGAATTTGATGATGACTGATAGAAATGGAGGAATTGGGAGTATGTAACTTCAAGGTGTAGGTCTTGGACAGTTTGGAGGATAGGCAGTCATTATGATGGAAAATATGGAGGATCTTCTTACAGTTAAACATATTTCAAGACAGCTATAGTCTCCTCAAAACCCAGCCTGTCCTACTATCCTATAACCTTGGAGGGACAGTCAGCAAAGAAAGCCTCTATTATTTGAAAAAAAAAAAATTTCAAATTGGTTGGCTAATGTCAGGAAAATCATATGCTCTCAAAAGGCAAAAGGGAAATGGCTTGACTGTACGTGCCTATTCTCAAAGGAGATCTGGGTATTGAAATAGCAATATTTCATTATGTGGATTTTGCTCCTGAGATTAGATTTATTATTTCTTTTCTTTAAGATTGAGGTAGAGCATCTCCTCAGAGGACAGTGTTTCTCGGCAAATTGGTCTAAAGGGCCATGAAGTTTCGTAGCAATTATTAGGTTTCACTCTTCTTGAAAACCAGTGTCTACCTGCAAGTGTCTTCTCTTTCACTTCCTGCTGGCCTTACTACTGTCTCTTGCTGTTCTCTCCCCATTTAATGGTTGTATCTTTCTCTTAGGCAGGATCTCTCACCCTACAAAGGACTCTACCAGCACTAGGCTTATCCTTAGAGCTAGTAGCTAATCACTATGGCCATGGGATGGGCTAATCTGATTGATCTGGGTCACTAGTCTACCATTGGTGGGAGGAATGAAGTCAACACCACCTAAATCATGTGCATTAAGACCTGGTTGGGAAAAGGATTATTGTATACCATCATCAGCAGAAATATACGTAGGGTAAGCAAAAATGACCGGTGACCAGTAAAACTTCAGTGAGTCTCCAATATTTTATTCCTTTGAGCCTCACCAGCATCCTGTGAATCCCAGGAATAGTCCATGGATTACTATGTTCCCTTTCCAACCTCCATGCACAGCTAGGTGTACAGACAGAGATGGCCATGCTTCACAAAGAGGCCCTAGAGATTTCAGAGAAAAAAAAAAAAAAAACCCTGGAGGAAAAAGCTAAAATGAAGGCCAACTTGCACCATCCCTCTCATTTCTTGTCCCAGAGCCCTATTCCTCTTTTCTACTTTGTTGACTTTGATAAATGAATAAATGAATGAATAAATAGATGAATGAATACGTGAATACATATCTGGGTCCTATACATATGTTCCCCGCAAATGCCATGCCAGCCTTCCCTCTTTCCTCCATAAAATAAATTGGGTGATTATTGGAATATAAGAGCTGAAAAAGTAGGAGTTCTTAACCTCAGGCTCTAGGGAAAACAAAATGGATCTCGTGAAAAGTAATGCTTAATGAGTTAATTTCCAAAAGCCTGAAACAGAGCTTTAAAAATGTTCTTTTTTAAAAAATAGCAGTTAAGGTTTTGATAATCTACCCCCGGGAAGTCATCTAAAACCGCTGATGAAGCTTTTTGCAAAGAGATTTTTATCACACGGCTATTTATAACTGCAGAAAATTGTAAACAACTTAAATGTTCAACATTGAAGGAACAGTTAAATAACATATGCTACAGCCCCTCAAAGAATATAACGTATCATTAAAAATAATGTTAATAATAAATTTGTAATAGTATAGAAAAAAACTCATAAAGTAAATGAAAAGCAAGATAGAGGATTATATATGCACAGTGGACTTAGCTATATAAAAAAAATAAAGCTTTTCACAGAAAAAAGAAGTGCAGAAAAATGTTGTTTTTGGTGATAATAAAATACTTGATTCTCCTCCTCTACCAACTTTTCACTTTTCTCTAGCTTCCATATATATAGTAAACATAATCAACTGATGTTCAGTTCTCAGACATCTTGATCGACCTGTCAGCAGAATTTGACTTAGCTGATCACTCCCCGCTGCTTGAAATACTTTCCAAACTTGCCTTTCAGAACACCGTACTCTCCTGATTTTTATCCCACCCCACTGGTTCCTCCTTCCCTGCCTCCTTTCCATGTCTGGTCTTCTCTCTGATCTCTTAGTTTAGGGTGTCCCAAAACTTGGTTCTCATATCTTTACCCTTCCCTGGCCACACCCACTTCCTTAGTGATCTCATCCAGCAGCATGACTTGACATATTATCTATATGCCAATAATTTTCCCATTTACATCTCCAGATTAGACCTCACTTCTAAATTCTAGACTTGAATATGCAACCCTCCTAAACATTGCCACAAAAAGATGTCTCAAACAATCCATATCCAGAGCTGAATTTCTGATCCTGTCTCCCTAAACCTACTCCACTTGGAACCTTTCCTACCTGTCTCAATCCAGATTTTGTCATTAAATCAAAATCACTGCAACAATTATAGGAATAAAGAAATGTAGTAGTTAAGTGGGTGCTTTCTCAAATGTGATCATGGTCGGAAAAATGAAGACCAAGAAGCCAGAAGGTCAAGGAAAGACCCACCCCAAAGCCAGTGGCTCTCAAATGTTCTCTGGAGAACTGTAGCAATTCTCAGGCTTTGTGGCCAATCTCCCACCAACTGTCTCACCCTCAGAAAGCAAAACAGGCTCTTCCAGAAGCTGGAGAAGCCACTGTAAATCTTGAAGCTGCCTATACATGTGCGTTCCATGACCTACTGACAGAATGGTCTCTCCTCACTTTTGCCTCTCAAATTTCTCATTGAAAAATTATAACTTGGAACAGCATAGGGAAGGTGAATCTAGAAAATATGGTTCTTAGAAAGTGTGGAATCTAGAAGATATGGAACCACTTCAATTCATGGCAATGCCAGTCTTAGAGTTACTTAGGACCCAAACCTCAGAGATAGTTTGACTCTTGCTTTCACACTCTATTTCCAGTCTATCAGGAAATCCAGTTGTCTCAACCTTCAAATATATCCACTAATGGCCACTGGAGTGTAAGTTCCAGGAAAGGAAGATTTTTATCTGTTTTATTCACTACACTTAGAAGAGTGTCTGGCACATAGTGGGCCATTTAATGAATATTTATTGATGAATGAACTAGTAATGCCACAACAGCTCTTTTTCGGTTACTACTTGCTTGGATTTTTCCCCTCTTCTTTTAGTTTCATCCTATTTGTGTCTTTGAAACTAAAATGAGTGTCTCTTAAACAACATATAACTGAATAATGATTTCTGTCAATTCTCTACCTTTTGATTAGTTTAATCCATTTATATCTAAAGTAATCACTAACAAAGGAAGATTTACTTCTACCATTTCGCTTTTTGTTTTCTGCTTATAGCTTATTTGTTCCTGAATTTTTTTTTATGGCTTCCTCCTTTTAGGAATAATTGATATTTTTCTAGTGTATAGCTTTTCTAATTGCTTATTTCTGTGGGATTTTTATTTTTTTCTTAGTGGCTACCCATGGGATTATAATAAATATCTTAACTTTGTAATGTCATAATTCCTACAATCAAGTTTGAAAATTAATACCAACTTAGGTTCAACAATGTACAAAAACTTTGTGTCTTTACAAGTTCATCCTTTTTGCTGTTGCTGGCCACAAATTACATCTTTATATGTTGTGTGCCCATTAACATACATTTATCATTACAGCTTTATGCAATTGTCTTTTAAATCATATTGAACAGGAGCACCTGGGTGACTCAGTCAGTTAAACATCCAAATCTTGATTTTGGTTCAGCATGATTTCAGGTCCATGAGATTGAGCCCTGTGTCAGGCTTAAGATTCCTGGTTTAAGATTCTCTCTCTTTCCCTCTCCCTCTGCCCTCCCCACTGCTTACACTCTTTCTTTCTCTCTCTAATATTAATTAATTAATTAATTAATTGTATTAAACAAGAAAGAAAAATTACAATACTTACAAGAAATGCAATAATAGACCTCCCTGTGACTCGCCATCATGAACAGCACCTTAGTGAAGATCACAGAGATTGAAGCCAACCAAGATGGCTCGGACTCAAAAGAACAAGGCCACAGCACACCCCCAGGGCTGCTTAAGGCTTGCCTTGCTAATCTTCATAGAGAACTCATTATCCCAAAAGGTGGTGGTGGTGGTGGGCCAGGAGAAGGTTTTGATGTGGCCCAGACAGATGATGCTCGAATTGGGTTTGTGGGTTTTCCATCAGTGGGGAAGTCAACACTGCTTAGTAACCTGGCAGGTGTATATTCTGAGGTGGCATCCTATGAGTTCACTACTCTGGCCACTGTGCCTGGTGTCATCAGATACAAAGGTGCTAAGATCCAGCTCCTGGATCTTCCAGGTATCACTGAAGGTGCAAAGCATGGGAAAGGTAGAGGCTGTCAAGTCATTGCAGTGGCCTGAACATGTAACTTGATCCTGATTGTTCTGGATGTCCTGAAACCCTTGAGACATAAAAAGATAATTGAAAATGGGCTGAAAGGCTTTGGCATTCGTTTGAACAGCAAATCCCCCAACATTGGCTTTAAGAAGAAGGATAAAGGAGGCATTAAGCTCACGGCCACTCACCCTCAGAGTGAGCCAGATGCTGAGACTGTGAAAAGCATTCGGGCTGAATACAAAATTCACAATGCTGATGTGACTCTGCATTGATGCCACAGCAGATGACCTCATCAATGTGGTGGAAGGAAACAGAGTTTATATCCCTTGTATCTATATGTTGAATAAGATTGATCAAATCTCCATTGAGGAATTGGATATCATCTATAAGGTGCCTCACTGTGTACCCATTTCTGCCCATCACTGCTGGAATTTTGATGACCTATTGGAAAAGATCCGGGACTATCTGAAACTAGTGAGGATTTACACCAAACCCAAAGGCCAGTTGCCCGATTATACATCTCCAGTGGTGCTGCCTTATTCCAGGACTACAGTGGAGGATTTCTGCAAGAAGATTCACAAAAATCTTATCAAAGAATTTAAATATGCTCTGGTCTGGGGTTTGTCTGTGAAACATAATCCTCAAAAAGTGGGTAAAGACCATATGTTGGAGGACGAGGATGTCATTCAGATTATGAAGAAGTGAAACCTTCCCTTCTCCCCATCTGCTGGGCCAACCATAGCAGCTTTTCCTGTGACCAAGCACCCTATCCCAAACCCTTTCTAGCTTTGGCAACCAGTGGATCAGGATACAGGGGAGGGAGATGGAAGCCATCAAACTGGAACTTTAGTTGTCTTACCTTGGTGTCACCTTCTAAATTCAACTGCATAAAGGACTTGCTAGGCCAGCCAGCTATGTGTAGCTCATGTGTCATTGTCAGAATTTGTTTGGGAATGGATTGAATAAGGATGGGTATATACAGTGAGGCAGCTGCAGAAGGGGTTACTTGGGAGCTTGGTCTTAGAAATGGATAAAAATGTGACTGCAACAACAACAAAAAAGAAATGCAACAATACTAGCTTTTATAGTTACCTTTGCTGTGAAACTTTACTGTTGTTCCTTATTTTTTCACATGACTTCTAGTTGCTGTTTAGTGGCCTTTCATTTCAGCCTGAAGGGCTCCCTTTAACATTTCTCCTAAGGCATGTCCACTGGTGAAATATTTTTGTTTTTCATTTGGGAATGTCTTAAATTCTGCTTCATCTTTAAAAAGTGATTTTGCTGGACATAAAACTTGATTGACAGTTTTTTTTTCTTTCAGCACTCTAAATATGTCATCCCACTGCCTTCTAGCCTCCATAGTTCCAGAAAAGAAATATGCTGCTGGTCTTATGGAGGATCCCTTGTATATGTCAAGTCACTTCTCTTCTACTACTTTCTGTCTTTCTCTCTGGCTTTCAACAGTTTAGCTATGATGTGCCTTGGAGTTTATCCCTCTTGGAATTTATTGGGATTCTTGCATATATAGAGTTATGTCTTTCTTCAAATCGGGGAGAGTTTGAGCCATTAGTTCTTCAAATATTTTCTGCCCTTTTCTGTCTCTGTCTCTCCCTCTGAAACTCCCAGAAAGGAAAGCTTCTATAAGGTTTCCTCCAGACTTGTCTGAGAATTCATGAAGCCCTGAGAATGTGTATAAGCACCTGTGTTCATGGGTTCTTTGAAAGCCTTTATTCCCCCAAATATCTTCTTTTCCAACCTCACCTTTCCCTGGCTTTTTGCTTTATCTGTTGCTTGTCCCTATTACTATTTTTTGCTCCATACTACTGTATTCAATACCTTTGTCTTTAAATATTTTCAGCAAGTGCCACTTGGGGAGCTCTTCAGCCCTGGGAACACTCCAAGTCAGGTGATATGAGGCCACACTTTGTACCAGTGCTAAGGGGAATTGCCAGACAGGTCAAAACACAATCACAGCTCTTTCAAAATAAGATTCATAATGATCCCTGTGGCACTAGCGACCTCCACGAGGAGCTCAGTGTTTTTATGGCCACAGCCGATCTGGAGAGTGGGGTATGCCAAGCATGCAATTTAAAATGACATAGCAGGGACACCTGGGTGGCTCAGTGGTTGAGCATCTGCCTTTGGTTCAAGGTGTGATCCCAGGGTCCTAGGATTGAGTCTCACATTGGGCTCCCTATGGGGAGCCTGCTTCTCCCTCTGCCTATGTCTCTGCCTCTCTTTCTCTGTTTCTCATGAATAAACAAAAATCTTTAAAAATAAAAAAAATAAAAATAAAATACCATAGCACTATCTCACTGCAATGCAGCAATGTCTTAGGCTTTCCCCCCAGTTGTTCTAAGTTTTTTGTTTGTTTGTTCATTTTTTGTTTTGTTTTGTTTTGTTTTACTATCTTTCAGAGTTCTTTGAAAGCTGATTCTGAGAGTTTCTACTAGCTTATTAGTTTTTGACATGATGGAACCAGGGAGCTCTCTATGCTGCCACTTTCAGTAATACCACCTCCACCATTGCCAAGCTTCTTAAGTTAGATACTCCGATAATTTCTTTTCATACTTTCTTCTTTTCTAAAATAAGCATTTAAGGATCACAAGTATTTCTCAAAGATGCTTTAATCTCCTCTCACAAGTTCTGACAGATATTATTGTCATTACTATTCCATTATGATTAATTAATCTATAATTTCTATCACAGTTTATTCTTGGACAAATTGTTATTTAGAAGTATGTTTTTTAATTTTCAAAAATGCCAGGCTTGTCTAGTTATGTCTTTGTTATTGTTAGCTTAATGTCTCGTATGTTTTAGATGCTTTTGAAATTGGATGAAACTTGACACATGGTCTAGTGCATAACAATCTTATAATGTGCTATGTGCCTTTCAAAATATGCGTTCTCCAGATTTGAGGAGCAATACTTATATATTTATATCAAGTCAAGGTTGTTTATTGTGTAATTCAAATCTTTTCTATCCTTAGTGACTGTTTTCTTTACTTGATCCATAAGTAACTAAAAGAAGATGCTAAAATCTGCTGGTATGGCAATACATTTGTCTATGTCTCCCTGTAGTTCTATTATTTTTTTACTTTATTTATTCTAACAAGTTTAGAATTGTCACATCTTCCAGTGAATTAAACTTCTAATCAATATTCAGTAACTCTATCTTCAGTAATGCTCTTAGCTTTTAAGATTTTATCTTCTATTGGTGTAGCCACAGCATCTTTGTTTTAGTTAATATTTGCCTGATATATTCTTTTTTAGGAACATTTTGTGTTTTTATGTTGTAGCTATTTCTATTTTCTTCTCTCCTTAGAGCGAGTATTCATGGGCCTAGTTCTATGTGCAGTATGACCACCTGCTACAAGAGGGTAGGAGTCCTCTGGATAAGAAGACCAGGGGGAGCATAAGAGGTGGAGCCCTCGTATCTGTCAAGTCACTTCTCTTCTACTGCTTTCTGTCTTTCTCTCTGGCTTTCAACAGTTTAGCCATGATGTGTTTTGGAGCACATCTCTTTAAGTTTATCCTGCTGGAAATTCATTGGGATTTTTGCATGTATAGAGTTATGTCTTTTTTCAAATTGGGGAGAATTTTGGCCGTTATTTCTTCAAATATTTTCTGCCCTTTCCTGTCTCCCTCCCTCCCTCTGAAACTCCCAGAAAGGAAAGCTTCTATAAGGTTTTCTCCAGACTTGTCTGAGAATTTATGAAACCAGTCCTGAGGCTGGGTGACCCTGGCAAGTGTCAACACATGTTGGCTGAACCATCCAAGTGATTTCTGATGGCCAGGCCTTCTTCCTAGTGTTGACCTTGGACACAGATAGAGTCTCCCTATGACTTTTTGGTGTCTGAAACTCTCGGAATTCCTTTAAGAAGCCCTGATCCCCCAGGTTTTTGTTCAGAATGCCCCCTCTGTTTTGTTTGTGATTCAAAACAACACAAACTCTTTCCTCATCGTAAATCTGCTGTTGTCTGAAAATTGTGTGGAATCTAGACTTTGCCAGTTTTCTTATATCTGAGGGCTGGCATCCTTCAATTACAGAGAATTCATAGCCACTGTCTCTTTGAATAATGCCTCTTTTCCATTCTCTTTATCATCTTCTGGACCTGCAATGAGATTTTCGTTGGACTTTCTCATTCTATTCACTGTGTGTCTGAACTTCTCTTTGATCCACCTCCTTGTGTCTCCATTGCCTCCAGGGTAATTTCTTCGGACATATCTTTAAACTTCCAATTTTCTTTTCATCTGGTTCCAATCTTCTATTTAGCAGTGTTTATTGAGATTTTAATTTCAATTACTATGTAATTTTTCTACACGTCTTAAAGTTCTATTTTGTGCTTGTTATAATATATCTGCTCAGTTACAGTTGTCTTTTAATCTCATCACATTTAGAATCCTCTGCCTTGTTTTCATGTTTTTAAAAGCAATACAATATTATTGTTTATCTGATATTTCTAACATATGAGATCTTTGTACATCTGTTTCCTGTGCATACACAGGTGTTTACGTTTGCACAGAGGAATTTCCCACAGGCTACAGCACACTCAGGAGAGAACAAAGTAAACCAGGAAATAGAGGCTTAGTGTTACTGTGAAAATGGTTTCGACCTGATAGATCGAGGGTCTCAGGACCCTTAGGGGTGTCCTCAGATCACACTTTGAGAAGTGCTTTCCCAAAACATCCATTTATTTAATGAATTATTTTTCTCCAGTGCATCCAGAATTACCCTGGGGAATTGCCCTTGGCAACTTTGGGAAGCTATCAACCTTGGGAACATAGAGAAATTGAAAACTCCCAATCATTTTCCTTAAGGCTTAATTTTCTCTAAAACTCTAAGAATGACTGCAAGCAAGTTTTAAAAATCTAGTGTAACCGTCTGATGTTTTTGCTTCTTCCCCCTCTCCTCTTTAGCATTTTGATCACTACATAATCCTCCATTTGGACAACTATATCATAAGGCTTTTACTGCCATAACGAAGGTTTATTAAAGGAACACAAAAACAAAGCAAAAAAAAAATCATCTACTTCTTAGCTTTTGAATTTCAAGTGAGTTGGAGGAAAAGCTGAAAAGCTAGGCTACCTGGACCCAGAAATGGGAAAGGCCAGGGGGCGTGTGCGGGCGACAAGAGCCTAGAGCCTAGACATCAGGCTGCTGCTGAGAAGGAGACCTTGAGCCTTGAGGCCCTCTAGAACCAACATTAAGGAGACGTGGGAGGGGAATTCAAGAGCAAGGGGATCTGTGACCCATTTTCTCAAGAGAAAGTCCAGGGAGTGAGTGAAACACTGGGTTCCCCCCTCCACCCAGCACCAAAAGTGAGAAGAAATGTCTGTGTGGGTGTGTAGGCAGAGAGCCTGAAATAGGCACCCGCTGTCTGCAGACACTGCCCTGCATCCTGGTGCCAGGGCAGAGAAATGTATTCTGAGCAACCGAGAGAAGAGAGCCTGCGGCCTAAAGAGGCTGTGCAGTGGGCACGACAGGCATCACTTTGATCTGCTGACAACCAAAAGCAAGACAGGGTTGGGCATTTCTTAGTAGATGCCAGTGAGGACTAGGGAAGACACCTGGGACCAGACACCATGCCTGCGTGCATGCACACAGATGCACACATACACATGCACACGCACGACTTGACATTGCATACGTTTTCTTGAACTTAAAGAGGACTACAGAGACAGGGGAAGAGTAAACACTTAATTGACTGCAATTAAGTTCTTGACATCCAACAGAGTAGGAGTTCATACTAGCAATTAATTTTTGGTTTAGAAGATGAAGGATGTTATTTTTCTTGCACACTACAAGCCAAAGTATAACAAATACTCTGGCTCCAGGATCCCTTAGCTGCGGTGACAGGTGGGAGGAGGTGAAGAGGGAAAAGAGGGAGGGGATGCGGGTTGGCTGCCCGCTGCTTCCCTTCTATGGGGGCTGCATCACAAATGAGGCTCATCATGGCTCAGGCATGTTTACTACTCAGCAAGGCTCTCAGCCAGAGAACATAATTGATGTGCACAGAGCCGGCCTGTTGCAAGCTCATGGTGCAAGGGCCTCTAATTCAGAGAAAAAGGAATTGGGCCTCTGCCAGTCATGTACCTATTCTGCTTTCATGTGGGCATCAGTCAGTTCCTGGTTTCCGTCTGACAAACCAGGAAAAATAAAACTGTCAGAATCCAGGCACGCTCTTTATTGGGACTGTTAGCTTGGTAATGGAAGGGAATGTTATTGCTCTAGGCATTTGCATAATATCTATTGATCAAGCCTCCTCGAAGCTCCTATTCTTCATGCTGGGTTCTGGCAGCGAGGGAGGATGTGCTTGGGTCTCACATCACAGCCTCTACACCTTCAGGCCAGGCCACTGTCACTAACACAGTTCAAGAATAGGGCCGAAAGCCCCTGTTCTGACCAAAAGAGAGGCAGCCTTAGGCTGGGGCAGCCATGTGAGATTGGGAGTCGAGGCTGCTGAGTTTTATTTACAGCTTTGCCACCACCTTGCTGTGTGACCTTGGGCATGTTGCCAGCCCATTCTGTTCCTGTCTGCATTCCACACTGTCTGGAATCCTTCCATTAAAGAGTCCCTCCTGCGCCAAGGTTTGATGCCCCCCATTAAAATGAAACAGTGCTGTTGAGAGAATAATAAGTGGCTTCAACCATTAGCCCTGCAGAATTAGTTGTCAGATTTGTTCACAACTGAGAGCCCTTTGGTTTTGGTGGGCTGAAGTGGGGGTGATGGGAGAGGGAAGTACACTACCTGGAGGTTGAGACTCTATTGCCTGGGAGTGGAGTGGGAAACATAGAGAAGGATCCTTGTGAGTCATTACAGAATCATAGACACAGGTCCAGGAGATATAGCTTGGGTCATTGCACCCATCTCCCCACTGTGCCTGAATCCCTGTCAAATGGACACAGGGTCTTTGCATAATCCCCTCTAGTAATGGGGATAAGCTACTTGAAAGCTCTAAGATATTACTGAGAAAAGGTCCTTTGCCAGTCACATATTAGTCTGGAGTCTAATGCTTTTCCCAGGCAACAGCCCTTAAAGGAATGCATGACAGGCACACACTCAGGTCAAGAGTGTGACCTTGAGTCTTCTCTTCTTCTAGATCACTAAAGTCCTATCCTTCTTCTGCAATCCATGCACTCCAACAACCCTGAGCCCCCTCGTGGCAGTCTGTTTGGTCTCTGTTCTGAAGAAACATCCAACTTCAGTCTTAAGGAGACCTCTCAGAGGCAATGGCATTTATCAGTGGGGATAAATTGAAAGAAACCCAGCAAAATGTCTTAAAATTCCTCTCCACCCATCCATTTGCCTCTCCCAAATTCTCTCTCAGCTACTCAGAATCTCTTCACTCTCCAACTCTCAGGTTCTCTCTTTCCAAAATTTCTTCCTAAACCTTCCAGGGAAAGAGGGAAGGGGATAGAAAGGGAAGTAAGGAGAAGAAAGGAAGGAAAAGTGTTATGTTCCAAACACTTATAACATTTAATCTTAACAAAATATGTATACTTACCTCAATTTTATAAGGTAGAAACAAAGACCCAAGATGTCTAAGTAAGTTTCCCAAGGTCACAGAGCAATTAAGTGGCAAACAGTGGATTCAAATAGTGACTATGTCACAGTCCAGGCCCAATTATTCTCAAAATAATTCACATCCTCCTGAAAGCTGGGGAACCAAGCCCTGGGGATCCAGACGTGGGGTATTGAATAAGGCAGGATAAGTACAGAGGAGATTAGCTGCAAATCATAGTTTGATTATAAAAACTATTCCAGGGGCAGCCTGGGTGGCTCAGCGGTTTAGCACCGCCTTTGGCCCAGGGCGTGATCCTGGAGTCCCGGGATAGAGTCCCACATTGGGCTCCCTGCATGGAGACTGCTTCTCCCTCTGCCTGTGTCTCTGCCTCTCTCTTTCTGTGTCTCTCATGAATAAATAAATAAAATCTTTTTTAAAAAAACTATTCCAATTGAAGTTCCATTTCATCTCTTTAGGTTTCCTTAGTACTACCTGGGTGGCTCATTCAATTGCATATCCAACTCTTGATTTCAGCTCGGATCATGATCTCAGGGTCATGAGATGGAGCCCCATGTCCAGCTCCATGCTGGGTATAAGTCTGCTTAAGATCCTTTCTTTCCCTCTCCTTCTGTCCCTCCCCCAACTTGCACTTTCTCAGAGAAGGAGAAGGAGAAGGAGAAGGAGAAGGAGAAGGAGAAGGAGAAGGAGGAGAAGGAGAAGGAGAAAGAAGGAGAAGGAGAAAGAAGGAGAAGGAGAAGGAGGAGGAGGAGGAGGATGATGAGGAGGAGGAGGATGAGGAGGAGGAGGAGGAGGTTTCCTTTATATTCTAAGTCCGAAGAGAAGTTCACATACTAAAAATGGAGATTTGTTGAATATGTAAAATTCAGGCCCTTAGTTAAATCTTTTAAGAAGATTCTTCCTGTGTTTGCCCTTAATCTTTTGTTTCTATGTAATTTTAGTATCTAGAACTTGACTAGGAGAACAGAGAAGGCTCTTATGAGTCTCATCCATGAGTCTCTCACAGTCTCGTTAGAAAGACTAGTAAATGCAATGACACACAGAGTGATGAATGACAATACGTGTGTCATACTCCCATGCCGTCACACATACTGCTTTCTTGCTGTGATCTTTCTAGCAAAGTGCTGCTCATTTTTCAAGATACAAAGCTCCAGGGGCACCTCTGTGAAACCTGCCTTGTCCTCTTGGTCCCTACCCCAGCATATTTGATTCATCACCCAATCCTTTATACAGATATCATGCAGTAATATGTTAAATTATCTTACATGCTTCCCTTTGACACTTGAATGTGAACAAGTTGAGGATAGGAATGGAATTTTCTTCCTTGTAGTGTTTCTAGCTCATGGCATGGTATTTAAAGCCTAGCAGATAGCAATCAATAAGATAGACTGATGATCACTTAAAGAAGGGCTAGATGAAGTGATGCAAGTCAGCATCCTCCAGGGAAACATGGTGGGAACTTCATGGTGAGGTGGAACTTGCAGTGGCTCTTAAAGGGTAAATAACATTTGGGGTTGTTGATGCTGCCAAAAGTACAGGAGAAGGTCACCAGCCAGGAAGATAAGGGCCCAAAATACAAGGAAACCTTCCTATGGCTTTATGGTGGCCCCGATTTCAAATACCCCATCCTGTTGTCAGACATTGTTATAGCTTCAGAATGAGGAAACTGGTTTCACAGAAAAGGTGGATGTTATTCTGAATCACAAATTAGGCCAAGTGCTCATCATAAATCGCTTGGGACCAGAGCTGCTCAAAGGGATACCTAGAGTTTCAAACACAAAGTATGAGGTGATTACATCTGGGTCTCAACCCAACATTAGGAAGATGGCCCAGCCACCTTGAAGCCCTTAAATTCACTTTGACAGTTTAACAAACATTTGCAGTTATCTTGCCAGGTCCAGGAGGGTTACCCAGTCTCCAAGCTCCTTCCCATCTTCTCTGCTCTTTCTTCCTTCTTCTGAGGTCTACATTTGTAACAGATTGTCAACAGGACAGAGGGCTAGGTCCATCAAAATTTGCTCTCAGGATTTTTCACACTCTATATGATACTATCTGTAATGATGGTTACATTTTATTATACATTCATCCAAACGCCTGGGATGTACACCACCAAGAGAAAACCCTAATGTAAACTATGGAGTTTGGATGATTATGATATGTCAATATAAGTTCATTAATTGTAACGAATGCACTGCTCCTGTGGAGGATTGATACTGAGGGAGGCTGTGCGGGTGTGAGGGCAGGGAGTAGTTGTACTTCTGCTCAATTTTACCGTGACCCTAAAACTGCTCTAAAAAAATTAAGATTTTATAAAAGAAAATGAAAACTTGCTCTCAGGAAATAAGAAGAAAGAAAGAAATACCCACAATATACCCATGCAGACATGTTCTGGTACGTTCAGCGACTAGCTCTGGATATTCTTTGATGGCAACGGTGGCTGCTTCTGCGGAACTGAGTGAGTGGGAGTCAAAAGTAGGTGGAGGGTGCCTTTCTTATTTTTAGTTTTTATTCTTTATATTGAAATATGAAGTCTAATCCTGTGCACACATTACAAATATCAGTTTAATGAATGTTCACAAACTGAATACACCTATGTAACTAGCACCCAAATCAAGAAACAGAGCACTGGCAGCTTTCCCCAAGCCGCCTCCACCAGCTTGTAGTCACCAACCTTCAGATCCACCAAGAGTAATCCCAGAGACCAAAATGAGCTTCCCCTGATTTTATACTTTGTCTAGATCTAGTATGCTTTTTATGTCTGGCTCCAGCATTTCACACAGCATTCTGTTCAAGAGTTCCATCCACATTGTTACACATGTTGTAGACCTTTCACACTCCTTAATGAATGGCTCCACTGTCTGAATATAGCACAGTGTATTTCTCCATTCTACCAGTGATGGGCATGTGGGTCCTTTCCTGTTTAGAGCTATTATTATTAATAGAATTGCCTTGAACATTTCGGGACACTTCGTTTTGTGAGACATTTATTTTTATTATTTGTGCTGCTTGAATTGCGTATTGTGTGCTTGTATTCACTTTTTAAAATGTTTTAAAAAACACCTTCCAGGGCATTTTCACTGAGATCAGAAAATGAGCTTCTTCCCTGCTGACAAATAAGCAGAAAAAAAAATAATAGTTAATATTTACTGACTGCTCAGTCAGCCAACTCTTTGCAAAACAAACACACAAATGAACAAAAAACTCTTTACTTATATTTTCTCATTTAATCCTAATTAATTGCCCAAGCTATAGATGCTTTCACTACTCCCATTTTAAACCTGTGGAAACCAACAATGAGAGTGGTTAAATGCCTTGCCCAAGACTATACAGCCAGTGAGTGGAGAAATAGGAACAAAGAGTGGGAAAAATCAGAGGAAGACAAACCATGAGAGACTCCTAACTCTGGGAAACAAAGGGTTGCATAAGGGGAGTTGTGGGGGGGAATGAGGTATCTGGGTGTGGGCACTAAAGAGGGCATTTGATGAGATGAGCGCTGGGTGTTATACTTTATGTTGGCAAATTGAATTTAAATAAAATTTAAAACAACGACAATAACAAACAGGTCCCTGCCTTCAAAGCTGGTGCTGTTTCAGCCTCCATGTCTGCAGCCTCAGTGGGGCAGGGCTGGGAGCTCTGGGACCTGGCAGACATGGGGAGGAGGAGCTCCAACTGCGTGCGGCAGCTCCAACTGGCAGCCCAGCCCAGTGCTACTGCAAGGATTGTTCCTTCTCCCCTTCACGTCCTCATTAATCAAATGCTTTGAACATGAAAGAGAGTGAGATTGGATTTTTGTTAAGATGAAAGAAAGGAATCTGTTCCCATCTGGTACCTTCAAAACTCTCCTATGTAAGCTAGCAGGGAGCACTTCAATGCAACCTGCATGGCAATTTGATAATTCCCCAGGAATACCGGAAGATTTGGCAAAGTCACAAACAATCTGGATCCACCAGCACTTGGGCATAATGGAAAGATCAGGGGTCTAAGGTCTAGAGAAGGGTCAGCCAGCTTTTTCTAAACATTTTAGACTTGGGGGTGGGGCATATGATCTCTGTCTCAATCGCCAAGCTCTGCTGTTGTAGCAGGAAAGCAGCCATGGACAATATGTGAGCAAATGGGCATGGCTGTGTTCCAATAAACTTGTGGATACCGAAATTTGAATTTCATATAATTTTCATGTGCTGCAAAATGTTTTTCTTCTTGCAATTTTGTTCAATTATTAAAACATTTTAAAAGCCTCTCTTAGTTTGAAAGCTGTACGAAAAAAGGTGGCAGAGACTAGATACCTGGGTTTGAGTCCTAGCTCTACAGTTTTTCATTTGGTGTGGCTTTTAATGCATTACTTACTTTCTCATGGCTTCATTTCTCTCTTGGGGAAATGAGCAGAGTAGGTGCGATGCACTCAAGGCCTCCTTTGTGACTGGCACCAACACATGTGCTTTCCATACTTTACTTAATTTAATCTTCATAGGGACCACAAGATGCAAAAATTATATTATTGCCTTTTGGGGGGACAGTTATGGTGATGGAAAGAGATTACATGTAAATACACCAGGCCTGGCCTTTACTGTTTATGGAGGTAATCCTTATCATAGGCAGAAGTCTCCATGTTGGCTTCTCTAAGATTCTGTGATTTTGTGAATGTCTTTAGTTATCCTGCAACTTAGATTGAACCATTTCATCTAATTAGAATTATTCTATTCAGTTAGAAATATATAAAAGTCCAATTTAGACTCCAAATTTCATTGAACCCAAAGTTGAA
Source organism: Canis lupus baileyi (assembly GCF_048164855.1). Classification (NCBI taxonomy): domain Eukaryota; kingdom Metazoa; phylum Chordata; class Mammalia; order Carnivora; family Canidae; genus Canis; species Canis lupus. The sequence goes on along the minus strand of NC_132855.1, from coordinate 14,494,841 downwards.
TGCAGACTCTGAATGGTCACTAATTCTATTTATGTGTAAGCTAGAGATTTCAGCTCAGATACACTCCTATAAACACTGCCTGAAATAAACTAACATGTATTAAATAAAGGCCCCGGTGCAATGGCTGCCACAGAGGTGGTCAGCCAAAATTTGTCTCTGCCCTCCTCAGTGACAAGGATCAGACTCAGAGAGCTATTTTCTGGGAAAGGTGGGTGTCACGTGGAAAGGTGAGGCCAAGACCTTACGAGACGCACCGAAACAAACAAGCCTTTTCCAAGGAAATAAAATACTGAGTGTCCAGTGTATGAGTACTAACTCTGAGGCCCAGCCAGCTATCCTGTTCCCAGACTGCTCCCTGCTTCTTCTTTAATCAATCTCCCCTAGGCTGGGCATTGCTTTGTCTCACTTTGCTATTCTAGTGACCCAACCATAGCCCAAATCCTCCAGTATTCTTCTGAGCCTGTGGTTGGTTTCTGCTACCCTCCTCTACATGCTCCCTACTATTTTCTGTCTCCTCTGACCTTTGGCTCCACTTCCTGCCCCTCCAACTCAACACAAGTAACTTTGCCCTAATCTATTATGCATTAGTTCAGACTCAGATAACTCTGACCTTGAACACCTCAGCTTGCTTTACAAGTGATTCTCCACTAGAGGCAGTGCCAGGGCATTTGGAATCATCACACAATGCCGGGATGCCACATTTCCTGCAGTGCACAATGCAGTCTAGCCCAACAAAGAATTGCCTCATAAACAGCATCTCTGTCAACAAATAATGGTTCTCTCCTTGAGCTATTCGTCACAACTAGTATTTCTTTGTGCTCTATTCTCTCAAGTATTGGCTTGGTTGTAGTCACCTTGGGAGCCAATCTATTAATCAACACTGTTTTCTTCGTGAATGCCAAATGTATTAAATTAACTAGCTTGAATTAATGAGCACACACTGTAGAAAATAAGATAAACAGTTTTTACCATGGCTCTAGGTTAAACAAAACCTGAGCCTCCTATTTATTATTTTTTTTCTTCAGAAAACTATCTTCCAGAAAATTCAGTAGGAACTTAGGCCTGGGCTAGGAGCTAAGATCTTAGATTATGCATAGAGGTAGCCCTTGAAGACTATCCGAACACAATAAATGGTCATATGTCCTTTCCTGCTCTACTTCTTGTTTAAAGTTGGGTTCTTTGGGAGACAGGTGCAGAAATAGAATGATGGCATGAAAAAATGGGTGGGTGGGGGGTTAACATCTATGAAAAGAAAAGGGAAGAAGCATGATTGGGCAAGAGAACCCACCAGAACATGATGGCAATCTAACAGGTTCTGCTAGCTGATTATAGGATTCCCATCCTGTATGGAAATGACTAGACCTTTCTAACCACATCTTGCTTGGTCATTGGCAGGGCTTGTACTACTAACAATGTGATCTCGACTAGGAGGCTGAGGTAGACTGAGGAATCAAGGAGGATCTTAGCATCCTATCTTTGTGTTTGCCTCACCTCCCTATGTATAAGCCTGTGCCCTTTTGCAGTGAGATGAAATAAGAACCAACTATTTCTTGTTGCAATCTACTACTTTCATGCTAACCTGCTGCAAGAACTGCAAAGAAAAAAAGATATTTAAAGAATTCGTCTTTTGGATAACTGCAAATGGAACTCTTCTTTCTTTCACTTGGATTTTTAAAAATATAAGACTATTTATAGGATTGATGGAAGACCATTCTTACTAGGAAAACAAATTCTCATTAAGGGTGGAGACAAGTTGCCCATGTTTTTTATTTTTACACTCAGAGTCAGTTTGAGCCTCATGTTGTATGATGGTCATTATGTACTGCCATGCCTCAAGAAATTCCCCTGTAGAGTGAGAAGGAGAAATAGTAGTGACTCAATGCCTTATTTTTCCTCACTTCAAGGAAACATGTGCTCTTTCTGAACCCGATATTTGCACATATGAGTATAAGACTTCTTCACCACCCGGCAATGACCAATGACCCACGCTAGCCAGTTGGCCTCATGTAATGAGATTCTTGGCTTTGCACACAGTGAAAGCAGAGAGAGTTGGTTTTAGAAGGATTTGTGTTCCTTTAATTAGATACATGAGTTTTATTTGTTTAGTGGACCAATAGAAAAAAGGAGACACTAGTGGCATTTATGACTTATTAAGACTAAATGAAAATCTCAGAAACAGCTTTCAGTGAAGAGAGTGGTCTAATGAGAATGGATGTGATGATTATTTACCTAATTGAGCAGTAATGACTGAGGTGCGGGCCACTTTCCCAGGATTAATAAAGAGCTGGGGAGTTGATAGTTTGGGCCATTAAGCTCAGCCAGTACTTAATCTTGGTGAAGGGCACAGTGCCAGGATCATATTAGTATAGCACAATGAGTCTAAAACTTAGAGACCCAAGAACTTACTTTTTTGAGAAATAGTTTTAATTGGCAGTTAGGTACCTGACATCAGATTGAGCAATGCAAGTTCCATCATTAAACAAATTTTTACATAAAGTCTTCAAATCTTGTTCCAAAAAAGGGGGGAGGGGAGAGAAAAGGACACTTAGCAATATCAAAAAAGTTTTCGTGCACAACCACAAGCAAACAATTATCACCTCCCTTGCTTTAAAAGCAAAACAACAACACTAAAGACATTGAGTTGAGTTGGAAGCATTATATACCCTGGAGATTCACCATTGCCATTGCCATCCAGTGTCCTCCAGGAAAACCAGGGCACCTTTCGTCCATAATATCATACTTGAAGCTAAAAGAATCTTATATTGTCAGAAATGTCAAAGTGATCCTTCAAATCATTTGTATTCAGTAGTCCCCTTATCCAGTGTGACAAATGTTCACATGCTACTCACTTGCCAAGAAAAGGTTTGCTAAGTGTTCATTATTCCCATGATTCTGCTGTATATGGAAAAGTATGAACATCAGTTGAGAGCATGCAGGAATCTAAGAAATGGTGCTTTGTCTTGTTCTCTATGTGAGGTGAATCCTACAGTAGTGACCTTGCATTTCCAAGAACTTTACAAATCTGTTGAATTGGCCAACATCTCCTCCTTTATCTCTCGAACACTGACTATCTTGCAAGACACTCTGAAAAGGGATAAGGCTATAAACTTGAGTTAGGCACAGCTACTGCTAACCAGGAGCTTACAATCTAGCAGAGATCTCAGAATCTAGAGACTTCTTTTAGAAATCTGCATGGGGATTGAGGTACCTGGGTGGCTCATTTGGTTAAGTGTCTGACTCTTGATTTCAGCTCAGGTCCTGATCTCAGGGTCATGAGATGGAGCCCTTTGTTGGGCTTTGCTGGGTGTGGAGCCTGCTTATGTTTCTTTCTCTCCCTCTGCCTCTCTCTTCCCTCTCTCTTTCTCTAATTTTTTTTTAATTTTCCCAAAAAAAGAAAGAAGGAAAGAAAGAAAGAGAGAAAAAGAAAGAAAAAAAAGAAAGAAAGAAAGAAAGAAAGAAAGAAAGAAAGAAAGAAAGAAAGAAAGAAAGAAAGAAAGAAAAAATAAATCTGCTTGGGGATCAGAATTTCCAATCATATTCCTCCTTCCAGCGTCTTGACTCTATAATCATGACCTTAATCTACTCTGAAGGAGACAGTTAATGGAACTCAGTCTGTTCTGTGAAACCACCTCTGCTGAGGCAGCCAATCAAGCAACAGCAGTAACAATGTCATCATTCATTTAATGGAAAGTTACCAAGCCCTTACCATGTGATAACAGAGACATGATGGTGCACAAAAAAAATAATCTTTATCCTTTCATAATATAGCAGAATTGGAGAGAAATACGAAAAATAAATGTGTTAATGTGTTATGGAGACTCTGATAACAAGGTAGGGAGAGGTCCAGAGAATGCATTTAGCCAAACCCAGTAGTCAGAAAAGGCTTCAAAAAGGGGGTAACCTTGAACTACATGTAGAGGAGTTAGGATATCCTTTAGGTGGAGGTGCGTAAAGAAACTCCCAAGTCAAGGGAGCAACATAAAGAAAGGTGCTGGCAGAGTGAATAGCCAGGAAAGGTCAAGGAACAGTAAAGGATTCCCCTAGAAGTCTCTTGACTACATCTTCCTCATGCTTTACTGGGCTAAACAGCATTCTCTAGTCTGCCTTCAAACACCCTGACTAACTAGCACCCATGACTATCAGGAAGATCCCTAAAAACTCATCCATTTCTGCTTCCACTTCTTGGGTTATAGGAGTCACAGGTGTTTGTTCCCAAATCAGTTGTACTCATTATTAAAATTATATAATTAGCATAAAGAACATTAAAGAGTTGTTGTTTCTGTGAAAATTAGACTGGATACTTTGGAAAGACTTGACTTTTTTTTCCTGACTCACTAAAAGAAGCAACAGAGTTAAGCACTGGGAATGTAGCTATAAAAGAATGAAAGAGGATTATAAAAATCCCTACAATGAGATGCTGCCTCAGATTGCTTTGCTGGTATCTCAAGTTCTCACTCTAATTTAAAGAAAACAAAACCAGAAATCATAAAAGATGCATTACAGATGTATTTTATGCACACAAAAGAAAGATGATGCATAAAATCAAAGTCTTGGCCCTACATTAAAGAAATGATAATTACGTGAACATTAATGTTTTATGTTAAAATGTTTTAAGATGGGTTTGTGTGTGTGCTTCCTTTCTTTAACCAATGTTTTGATCAATTAACCAGCTGTCGGTATTAATGTGCTGGTTGAAAGCATTTCTCTTATGGTATGAATTTACCGTAGGACAACTCCTTCCCCCGTGGCACTCCAACTTCGGCCTTCTATCTGTGGGTGTTGTGTGGGAGAGAGTTTTATGACCTGCCCCCTAGTGGTAGGTGACTTCCAATGGAAGTATCTTGGGCCAGTGATTTTAGGCCCTCATCCCCAAGAGTTGAGGACTTTTGATTGGTTGTTTCTGTGTGTGTTTCCCTGTGCTCTGAGGCAACAGTATTTGGTCTCACAGTGGCCTAAGGTTTTTGCTGAGAGAGGTGACCTTCCCTGAGGGCATGAACTAAACCTTCATTATACTTGCAGGCAGTCTTTGTAACAACTTTGTAACTCTGCCATTGTAGAGTGGAAGCAGCCATAGACAATCCCTGAACTGAATGAATATAGCTCTGTCCCAATAATGCTTTATTTATTTAAAAAAAAAAAAAAAAAAGGCTACAGGCTGGGATTGGTCTGAGGTCTATAGCTTGCCAAACCGGTCTACAGAATAAACTACAAATTGTGGCTTTGGGAGCCTTCCAGCCTACCTCTTAGGTCTGACCTTTTCTTGTTAGACGCTGAGAAGGTCCCAACCCCAAGGCCCAGGTGCACAGGTTGATGTAAGATCAAAGCTGAGCCAGGACAAAGCGGATCTCTCCAACCTCCCGCTTAGCCAGTGCTGAGCCACAAACAGCAGCAGAGTTACAGGAAGGCAGGTGCAGATGAAAGGGCAGAGCAGAGCACTAAGACCCTCCACACCCTGGCTCTCACTCGAACAGAGTACTCAAAGAGGAATTTGAAGCACAGGGACTGCGAATGATCATAGCAACAACATTGTTAACCATTAGGAAGATGCAGACTGAAGCCATGATGAAAGACCCTGACACATCTAGCCCAAGGACTAAAATAAAACATGCTGACAATGCCAAGTGCTGGCAAGAAGAGAATGCATCTCTCATACATTTATTTTTGGTGTGGATCACCGTGATGCAGCAACTCTGGAAAACTGTCCAGTAGTTTCTCATGAAGTTAACTATATATACTCACCCTTTGGCCCAACAATCTGACTCCTGGGTATTTACCCTAGGGAAATGAAACCTTATAGTCACACAAGATCTTACACATGAATATTCATATCAACTCTATTTGGAGTTGCCAAAAACTGGGAACAAATATAATGAGCTTATCCTCCTGTGTGCTCAAGATGCACCACCATCTACCACAAACATTCAAGCCAGGACCCATAGACTTCTTGCTCTACTTCACATTTAAAACACCTAACACTCAGTCACCCAAGTCCTCCTTATTTTGCCTTGTAAAGTATATTTCAAATCTGCATCCCGTATCTCATCTTAAATCTATATCCCAATTGCTGTTTGACATACACCAGGTACTACTTACCTCCTTCCTGCACTTTTGCATAGTTCCCTAACAAGTATAGTGTGATTTCAGCATTGGGCCTCCCAAATTGATCCCTCAACAGTGACTAAAGAAATCTACTGAAACAGGTGTTCGAACACATAAACACTCATTAGCTCCCACAATACACAGGAAAAAAAGCACAAGCTCCTTTAACTGGCAAATGAGACCCTATAAGGCCCCAACTCTTATCTTTCCAGTCCCATTCTAGCCACTTGGAAGCTCCTACTTTAGACTTCAGCGATCACAAACTGATGTTGTTTCATATACACAAGCCATGTAGTCTCTCATCTCACTTTCTCTGGCCACCATAACTCTGTTCCTGCTGTCATCATCCTTGCCTAGGATCAGTGTCTTTCTTCTGCTTTCCCCACCACCACCCCGACGATTCCTTACTGACTCTTTTAGGGTTCAGCTCAGGTGTCGCCTCGTTCTTCTTGACTTGTCTCCAACTCCATCCATATCCGTGCTCCAACGGGGAACCCACACTCATGTTGCTGAGAGACCACTGAAGGAGCAATAAAGCCTGAGGTGAGCCTGGCTTGGCTTTTCTGAGTATTGCAGGTTCCTTGGAGCTCTCACCAAAGAAATTTTAAGAAGCAAGAGTAATAGCAAGAAGTGATTAAGCCTTTAAAGTGTACCCTTTGTTCCCAAGGTCCTGTTAATTACCATTTAAGAAAGGTTTATTTGCAATGTATTCAATTACTTAGGTAACTAAATAGCTTTTTACTGATCAGATAGAGCGGCATTTGCTTAATAGCAACAAATGCTGGAGTCCAATTCCATTGATAGTCTACTCCCAGATCTGGGCTTATTTAAAACTGAGCTCCAGGGGAAAAAAGAAATTTTACTGGAGTTCATTATAATTGTTAATATAATCACTTAGATTTAGAGAACCGTAAGTTTAGGGATTCCCCCCTCCCCCGTTATTCTTTAGTTTAAGAATAAGTTAAAAAAAGAGAGAGAAAAACAGAGAGTGAGAGAATATCCAAAGAACTCCAATGTCCATTCTATTCATTCATCCAGTCGATTCCTACAAAGAAATACTTCACAAGATTTCTATTGATCAGTTCACAGCTCACAACTCTCAAGACCCGGCTCAAATCTGACCTCCTCAGAACTTCTCTGATGACCCAGAACTGCTACAAAATTTCTCTAATCTTTGACATTTTTTTCGCAGTTCCCATGTGCTTGCCAGTGGTCTGTTACCTACAGAGAAACAAAAAGAGAGAGATAGGCATAAGACTGGGAGAGCCAAAGACCTCTTGTTGTAGACCCTACCATATGAATGAACGGTCAAGGGAAGCTTCTGGAAAAGGGGTCATGTCAGCTAGATATTGAAAGGTAAATAAGAATTCAACAGACTGATAAATGGCGTGAGGCAACTTCAGGAAGAGGGAATGCATATCTGAAAACAGGAATGTGTGATCACGATGGTGTTCAGTATAAAAATGCCACGTGGGTATTTGGTGAGAGATAGGCAAGGCCAGATCGTCGAAGGTCTTTACACTAAGTGGGGGCCTCAGATTTTATCCTGTTTATAGTCATCCAGAAAAGGATGACTTACCACCACAGTTCTCTAAAGGAATAAAGGCAAATTCTATGGGCAGTGTGGCTCTATAAATAGAGCGGGCTGAGAGAAAAATCAGGGCAGCCAGGGAAGGGAATGAGAGGGTTGGAGGAAGAATCATGCCTGTATATTGGTATTGGGAATAAATGAGAACAGATAGAACACAAATTAGAAAGGAAGAAAAGAAAAGGAAATAAAAGGAAAAAACACAGGTAGTGTGGTGAAGACTGGACTCTGACATCCACGTCTGGGTTATAGGCCTGCCTTCCCCTCTAACTGGTTATACAAACCTTAAGACATATTCTAATCACACTTAGTTGCCCATCTGTATAACGGGGAACTTATCTCACAGTTTTTTGTTAGGTTAAAAAAATCTTAAGATACTTTAGATACTTAAAATATTAACAAGGATATAATGACTGCTTAGTAACATTCCTTAAGACCATGCTCAGTATTGTACAGAAACCTGGATTAAGAGTAGTAATTCTCCGTTGGACAACGAAGTCAACTCTAGTTATGTAAGATGTCACCCCAAGGGGAAGCTGCGTGACAGGTCCGTGAAAATACTCTATGCGATGCCCACAACTTCTTGTGAGTCTTTATTATTTCTAAACAAAAGCAAAAAAAAAAAAAAAAAAAAAAAAAGCTTCACTTTTACAAGGCCATAAGTGCCTTTTCCAAACCATAGTGACAACTGATGTGATGAATATGTTCTGAGCACCTACTACATGCCGTACCGGCTCAGGATGCTGGCCACCCGTCTGTTCTCATTCTCCAGTATTCACAGAAGTAGTTAACCAAGTGACCGTGTCCTCTTTAACAGAAACACAGCAATAAAAATAAACTATTGGAAACAGAATTATGAGTGGCCTACTCCAGAATCGGGGTTTCTTTCGTTGTTTAGCTGTTCAGCTTTCTGAGAGCCTGAATCTGATCACATGCCTACCCTCTACTGCCGACTGAAATTCTGTTCACTTCTCTGAGTAGAATTGCACAGAAACCACAAATCCTCTCCCATAAAGCCTCCCAGTGCTTCTCAACAAAGACAGGATTACAATTTTGAAAGTTTATTAGAGGGTACAGTTTATATATTACCCAGGACAGAGTTGACACCTGCTTTATCTTTGTTGACACTTGCACACATGCCAGGGTGCATGTCTTCAGGACAATAATAAAGACTCAGTTTTACCCCCCATCACCCTCGTACCATGGTAGCACAGGACACCCCAGAGCCCGAAGAATTGGCACAACTCTTCACTGAGGACCTGCTGCAGTATACCCAGCATCCCTAACCCTATTCACCAATTATTTGCCTTCAATAATAACTTGATAAGTAAATTACCTGTGCTCTACCCATACTCTTCTTCTTCTCATTGTTTAAACCCAGCTCTACTGCCCCTTGCTGATCACACAGCCAATTCCTTTGGCCATAGTGGTGACTTCTCTTATTCACTGCTAGTCCCTGGACAAAGGAGTCTTTGGGGCAGCCATCCCTTTTAGTTTAAAGGGATCCTTGCTAGGCCCCTTAGCAGTCTTACACTTCCTTTTGAGACTAGGACCCTCAGTCTGCAGAGCAAAGGGGTACACAAAGCATCCCAAGGGTCCTTTGGGAGTGATGTATAGTGAGGCCATTCCTGTCTCTACCCCTCGGTTCTCAGATGTATGTATAATTCCTATTAGTGAACACAGCACCATAAAGAAAGCTCTGAGTTTATGCATATGTGGCATTTTAAAGGATGGCATTCCATACTTTCACAGTATTGACATTAAGTTGGCCTTTTATCTGGACCTTTAGGGGTCCACCGCAGTTCTCTAAGAAGACAACTGCTGCTGTGTGGTACACTGTGTGATATAAACAGAAGATTCTACAATCAGTGGTTCCAGCCTATATTCTCTTCACTATGAAATGGTTCTCCTGATCATATACTATGTTGTGTGGGATTCTATTTCAGTTGAGTAATCAGAAATCCTCTAGAGATTGGTGAATGGTGTTCACTACAACTCAGAGGTCAGGGAAGGCAAGCTCATACCCAGAATAGGTATACACCGGGAAGATGGACAGCTGGCCCTTGCAGTACTGAAGGGGCCCAATGTAGTCAATTTTTCACAAAGTAGCTAGTTGGTCTTCCTAAGAAATAGTGTTATACTGGGGCTCAGTTCTGGTCTCCATTGTTTGTGATTCAAAGACTGTCAAATAGAGCAAGAGCTAGATTGGCCATGATAAGGGCTCATTTGTCATGTTGTCCAAATGAGTAGTCTTCCTGTAGGCCACTATTATTAGGAGTCCAATATGGAGTTATTCCAACTGCCAAGTACGTCAATACAAATTAAACACCCAAGAACTGGGCATATGAATGATTAAAGGTCTGCAGATCTACTTCAACTAGGATTCTATTTATTACCTCACTCTATAAGATTCCACTCTTGTAGTGGGGCCATAGTGACACTTCAGGTCTCCAAGTATCGTGTCAACATAGACACTGTACCTAATAGTCCTCAAAATGTCTGTATATTCTTCTTTCCCCAGTGTACAGTTACTCTAATAAAAGGCTGTAGGTCCCTTTGGGGAAGGACTAGGAGAATTATTATTACAGTACCTACTTACTATGGTGTTATAAGACCTGGCTATATGACCACCACTTCTACGATCCACCCCAGCTTACTGTAGGAAGCCACCACTGAGCTTCTTTATAATGCTGGTGTTCCTCTCACCAGTACATTCTTCATGAATGGTGTGTCTTCTGAGCCCTTCTATGGAATATAATTCTCTGATGGGTCTTCGGGCTTCATATAATGTATCTATGACAGCATGCTCACTTCCCTTGGCCTTTTTATTCTTTTTTTTTTTTTTATTGTCTTCCAGGGCAACTCAGGCATTTCCATTTTTGCCTAGAAAGGACCACCACTTTCACCAGACTTCTAAGAGCTCCCTTATCGATGAGTTTGCTTTGCCTCTTGAGTCCTTGACACAGTGTTATATCCGGTATTCCAAGAAAGTGACTCTAAGTCAATGAATTCTTACTTATCCTGTTTTAAGTCCCCAGCTCTATCCACTAATCAGCAGAGAGCCCCTGCAGCACTTTTTGAGAAAGATTCTGAACCACGTGCTCAATTAGTGATATTGGTCATGGAGGAGTGAAAGGGAGTTTCTAGACATACAGTATATGTTATCATTTCTGATGCAGACACCTGCACAACTTACAATCTGTAACTATAGAAATGAATAAGGACAACCACAGGAGTATAAAGTCTCTGACCTTGGTCTCAAATCTTGGCCTCAGTTCTTCTAGTTTAACCAACTAAGTTAATTAAATTGATAGGTCATGCATTTGACTTTTCCCAGGGACAAATGTTGAAAGGGGAAAGGAGAGCCAGAAATGGAACCTGGGGTGAGGGTGGTTGTTGATGGTAGGGAGGTAACAAAAGGTCCACATTGTAAAATAACAGATACAAGAAGTGGGGTTTGGGGGGGACTTCTTTAAGATAAATATTTTCCTTTTCTCAATTTTGCCTTTACTGATCCTCACACAGTCCTTGTAATCTAAACCCCCTTAAAACTCCTCTTCTATGACTTAAAATGTCAACTGTATGGTTACCAAAATCATTTTAGTCATTATCAAAATCCTTAGTGTGGAAGGATTTAAGTAGTAATAAGCTCCAATAATAAAAGTCAGTGGACTTTTGCCTTGCCTTACTTTTCCTTAATAGCCACCTGATAAATCAGAAAAAAAAAAAAAATTCCCCAGGAACTCACTTCTACTGTTGCAAGACTGGAAATGCGAGAGACTAAAATTAACCACTTGTATGCTTTTGTTAGACTCGTTCACAGGTCTGGTTAACATCTTGACAGATATCATTTGGCGATTCACCGGAGACTTCATGGCACCTGACCTCGTTTGCCGAGTGGTCCGCTATTTGCAGGTATGTTGCACCTTCTAAATGTGATGACACAAACTGACACCAAAATTAGGTCTTGGGTTGTTCATAAGGAAAATAGTGTAGAATCCAGTGCTTCCACACAACAAATTGTGGGCTTCCCTCTCATTGGAAGGATAGGGAAAATTTGTAAGATTTTAATTTTTTTTGCTAAAATAATTATGTAAAGAAAACATAAATAGCATTAGTAAGAACATAAATGTTCACATTTCAAGCATTAAGTAAAATTTTGGAGTCAATGTGAAGGCCTTTGCCATACTCCATCTATCTTGGCCCCTTCAGGCTGCTCTAAGAAAATTACCACAGATAAGTGGCTTAGAAACAACAATCATTTATTTTTCACAGTTCTGGAGGCTGGAAGTTCAAGATCAGCATGTCAGAAATTGTCAGACAAGAGCCTGCCAGGTTGCAGACTTCAAATTATATCCTCACGTGGCAGAAGGAGCAAGGGAGCTCTTCCAGTCCTCGTTTATAAGAATATTGATCCTATTCACGAGGGCTCAACTCTCATAACCTAATCACCTCCCAAAGACCTCAGCTCCTAACACCATCATGTTGCACATTAGGATTCCAACATCCGAATTTTGGTGGGGCACATTCAGAGCATATAAAGCTCTGTCTAAACAACCTCCAGAATATTTGTCAATTCTGTTTTTTTTTTTTTCCCCTCTCAAACTAACACAACACTGGCTACTCTTATTTTTGAAAAATGTTGACAGATGATTAGAAAATAGGTATTATCCCTGGTTGCTTTAACTAGTGTTTCTTGTGTTACCACCTAAATTAGGCTTTTAAAAATATCTATTGACATTTGAGTTTCTTCTTCTTTAAGTTGCCTATTATCCTTTTTCAATTTTTTTATAACTGAGATACTTGTTTTTTCTCAGTAATTGCTAATATCTATTTTCAGATTAAAGACATTTATATTTTACCTGTTGAATATTCTTCAATGTAAAAATTACAAATATATATACATAAAATATATGATGTAAAATGTTACATATGTAGAATATACATATATTGTATTATTAATTCACCATATGTATATATAATATGGATTAAGGCACATCAACAAAGTATAGAAAGAAGGAACTGTTTCATAACCTGTTAGGATTGATGTGCTCTGTTTCTAAACTCTTAAAATTATTTTCCATTAACATATTTCCATTCTGATGCCCATATTCTAGGTCTAAATTATTGTAGCTTTATAGATGCACAGTGCATTTTTGGAAAACCTTATCCTACAAGACTCCATTTGTTAGTAGGGATTTGTAGAATCTTCAGATCTATATTCATCTATGATTTTCATTTGTTCTATTATTTTCAGACCTTGGAAATGGAGTTACTCTATCTTCAGAAAGTGTTTAGACAAGAGTTACAATTAAAAATCTTTGTCCTCTGAACATTATTTTGAAAGTCTGATAGATGTGAAAGAGCCCCAATTACTATCTGGAACTAGTATTTTCTCAGGAATAATTTTTTAAAACATATTTTAATTTCTTATTAAAAGATTTTGCTTCCTTGTAGGTAAATGTTATCAATAGCTTATTCTAGCAATTTCTGAAAAATAAATTATGCCAACACTCAGTGTTAGAGTGAGGCTGTGGTAAAGCTACATAGTTATCAGTTGAAGTAAACTAAATGATCAATCACATTGACCTAATTGGCATTTATATAACACTTCATCCAACAAAGAAGAATACGTATTCTTATCAAACTCACAGGGAACATTCATTAAAAGAAATTGCATAGTAGACCATAACCATAACTCTTAACAATGTAAAGGGTGAAAAGAGCAAAAAGTATGCTCTCAGACCAAACTAGAATTAAACTAAAAATGTATAACAGAAGGATAGCTTGACAATCTCAATGTTTTTGGAGATTAAACAACATGCTTCTGAATAACACATGGATCAAAGAAAAAAAGGAAATATAATTTATCATAATTTGTAGGACAGTAAAAATGGTGCTTTGAAGAAACTTATAGCATTAGGTTCTTTTATTAGAAAAGAAGAAAGATCTAAAATTAATAATCGAATCTTCCACCTTAGGAAACTAGAGAAAGCAGACCAGTGTAAACCTAAAGCAAGCAGAATGTTTTAAATGATAAAAGAACAAACTATTAAAATGAAAACAGTAATTCAATAATGAAAATCAATGAAACTGTAAACTGGTTCTTCAAAAAGATAATAAAATTTACAAACTTCTAAGAAGGCTAAACAAGAAGAAAGATGACACAACTTACTAATATCAAAAATGAGGGCAGCCTTGGTGGCTTAGCAGTTCAGCACTGCCTTCAGTCCAGGGTGTGATCCTGGAGACCCAGGATCGAGTCCCACGTTAGGCTTCCTGCATGGAGCCTGCTTCTCCCTCTGCCTGTGTCTCTGCCTCTCTCTCTCTCTCTCTCTCTCTCATGAATAAATAAATAAATAAATAAATAAATAAATAAATAAATAAATATTTAAGAAGAAAAATGAAAGAGGGGTCATTGCTACTCATCCCGTGGATATTAAAAGGATAATAAAGGAATATTATGAACTATATGCCTACGGGTTCTATAACTTACTTGAAATGGACTAAATTCTTGAAAGACACAATCTGCCAAAACTCACACAAGGAAAAATAGATGATCTGAATAGGCCTATATCTATGAAATAAAATTGAATTCATAATTCATAATTTTCTAAGAAAGAAAGCACCAGGCCCAGATGGGTTTACTGGTGAATTCTTCCAAACATTTAAGGAAGGAATTATACTAATAAGTTTCTTTTTAAAAAAATTTTTGTGTATTTATGAGAGACAGAGAGCAGGGAAGAGGGTGGGGCATTGTCAGAAGGAGAAGCAGACTCCTGCTGAGCCGAGAATTCAATGTGGGACTTGAACCTAGGACACTGGGATCATGACAAATAACCTACTGAGCCACCCAGGTGCCACTACTAATAAGTTTCTGATTTTTCTAAGACATAGAAGCAATGGGAACATTTCCTAACTCATTCTGTGAGTCCAGCATTATCCTAACACCAAAACCAGACAAAGGCATTGCAAAAAGGAAAACTCTAGACTGGTATCTCTCATGAACATAGATTCAAAAATTATCAACAAATATTAGCAAATTGAATGGAAATACTTATAAAAAGAATTACATACCATGACCAAGTGGAATTCATTCAGGTATGCAAGGCTGGTTCAACATTAAAAAATCAATGAATGTAATCCATTAAATCAAAAAAGTAAAGAAGAAAATTTATATGATCATTTCACTAGATACAGAAAAAGCACTTGATAAAATCCGATATCCACTCATGATAAAAAGTCTCAGTAACTTTTCATAGAGGGAAATGTCCACGACTTGGTAAAGAACATCTACAAAAAGCTATTGCTAACCTCATATTTAATGGTGAGAGACTGGGCCCTTCTCTCCTAAGAGTGGGAACAAGGCTAGGATGTTCCCTCTATTCAGCATCACACTGGAAGTCCCAACTAATTCAACAAGACAAAAAAAAAGAAAAGGAAAGGACACAAATTGGGAAAGATGAAACAATATCTTTGTTCACAGATGACGAGATTATCTATGTAGAAAATCTGAAAGAATAAACAAAAAACTAAACAAAATACAAAATATCTGGTCTTATTAAGTAAAAATAATGAGGTTGAAAAATACAACTTTGCTTTTATATACTAGCAATTAACAATTTGAATTTAAAATAAAAAATGCAATACCATTATGTTAGCACCAAAGACTTAGGTATAAACCTACCAAATATGTGCAAGATCAATGTGAAGAAACTACAAAACTTTGGTGAAAGAAATCAAAGAATATCTAAATAAATAGATATCCTATATTCACAGATAGGAAGATGTATTATTGTTAAGATGTCAAATCTGCTCAAAGCAACTTATAAATTCAATGCAATCCCAATCAAAATCCCACCAAGTTATTTTATAGATATATACAAACTCTAAAGTTTATGTGGACAGCAAAAAACACAGAATAGCCAACACAATACTGAAGAAGAACACAATTAGAGGAAAGATACGATCTGATTTCAAGACTTACTCTAAAGCTACAGCTAAGTCAAGACAGCGTGATATTGGCCAACAAATCAACAAATAGATCAGTGGAACAGAATAGCGATCCCAGAAACAAATGCACACTGAAAGTCAACTCATCTTTGAAAAAGGAACAAAGACATTCAATGGAGAAAAGATAGCCTCTCCAAGAAATACTGCTGGAGTCATTGGTATCCACAGAAAATAATAAGAATAATAATCTAACTAAAGACCTCGCACCTTTCACAAAAACTAACTCAGTATGGATTATAGATTTGAATGAAATATGCAAGGCTATAAAACCACTAGAGGATAACAAAGGAGAGAATCTAGGGGACTTTGGGTTTCTCAATGACTTTTTAGATATGACACCAAAAGTAAAATCACGAAAGAAATAAAGTGAACATTTAAAACTTCTCTGCAAAAGATACTGTTAAGAGTTGGAAAAGACAAGGCACAGAATGGGGAAAAAAAATAATTGCAAAACACATACTTGACAAAGGATTTGCACCTAAAATGTATCAGGAACTCTTAAAACTCAACCCACTTAAAAATGAGCCAAAGGTCGATCAGACACTTCTCCAAAGAAGATATAAAGATAACAAAAAAAATTAAAAAAAATAATAAAGATAACAAACAAGCATATGAAAAGAAGTTCACCATTATATGGCATCAAGGAATTGCAAATTAAAACAACGAGACAGCACTAACATTAGTATGACTACAATCCAAAAAACTGATGATGCAAAATGCTAGTGCTGTTTGTAGGAATGCAAAATGGTACAGCCATTTTGGAAGATGTTTTGGAAGTTTCTTGTAAAATTGAACATACTTTTGTCATACAATATAGCAATTATGTTCCTAGGTATATAACCAATTGAGTTGATGACTTACCTTCACACAAAAACTTGCACAAGAATGTTTATAATAATTTTATTCATAGTTGTCAAAAATTAGAAGCAGGATGTTCCTCAAAAGCTGAATGGATTAAAAAAAAAGACTTTGGTACCTCCATATCATGGAATATTATTCAGCAATAAAACAGTATGAGCTATGTAGCCAGGAAAAGTCACAGAGAAATCTTACATGCACTTTGCTAAGTTAAAGAAGTCAGTCTGAAAAGGCTGCATGAGCATGATAACAACCATATGATGTTCTGGAAAGGGAAACGATGGAGACAGTAAAAAGATCAGTGGTTGCTAGGAATTTGGAAGGATTGAATAGGTAAAACAGAAGATTTTTAGGATAGTGAAACTTTTCTGTATGAATTGTGTATACAAGACATTATGCATTTGTCAAAAATCCATAGAATTATACAACACAAAGAGTAAAGCTTCGTAAAAAACATTGAGTAGTAATAATGTATTGATATTGGTTCATCAATTTTAACAAATGGATCACACTAAAGAAGGATGTTAATAATAAGGAAAAGTGGATAGGGAGGCAGGAACTCTCTGTAATATTTGGTCTATTTTTTCTCTAAATCTAAAATTGTTCTAAAAAAATAAAGTATATTAATTTTTTAACTCAACCCAGGAATCCTCCTTTACATGGATCCAATCTGGTATTTTTCTAAATAAAATTTTTCTAAGTTTACTGCATTCAAGTCTCACTTCTCTGCAAGATTTTCCTTAGTTTTATATTTCCTAGGTCATTTTTGTCAGAATTGAGGGGTGGGGTAGTGAGAATTCAGACATATGTCCTCAAGCTGCCATCTGTTCTCCAAATGGTATCCCATATGTTGTTGATGTGTAGAATTTTCATTGTTGACATTTATGAATTGACTATAATTGTACTTTGATTTCCTTCTTGACTCAAGTTAATTACAAGAGTGTTTAAATTTCCAAGTGGTATTTAAAAAAAATAACATGATACTAATTTCAGCTTTTATTGCTTGTTGTTTTAAATATGCAAATTATATATGTTGCATAATTTTTGAAATCTATTGAGAGATTTTTTTTCCTTGGTAGTTTAGTTTATGACCAGTTTTTAAATGCTGCCTAGGTATTTTACAATAATGTGTATTATTTTTAAAGTGTGTTTACTTTTTCCTATCTATATATTATTGTGCTTCATCCTGTGTAAATCTTTGAATATCTCAGTTATATGTATTTAGTATTATGTTACTTGTTACATATAAGTTTTTAATATTCTATCAGCATTTTATATTGTATCTTTTATCAATAAAAAGAATCTCTTCATCTTATGTGGTGCAATTTGCCTTGAATTTAATTTTTCTAATAGTAGTATTTAATAAATGCCTTTTTCTGATTTTAGCTGTTTGGTATGCCTTTGGCTATCACTGTATTTTTAAACTTTGATAATTATTTTGTTTTAGAGGTTTGTTTTCCACATAATATGCAGTTAGATTTTGGGAAAGGTTTTGTACATAGATTTTGTTTTAGTCAAGGAGCTTAAGCCATTTATATTTATTGAGACAAATAGTGTTTGGTGCACATTAAGTCACTTCGTTTTAATCATTCTGGTTACCTTTTCCCTATTTGCATGTTTTTTCTTTTCTGTTTGGTTATTAATTGAGGTAAACTGAAAAAATGCCCCCCGAAATCCAAATCCTAATTCCTGAAATTTATGTATATTACCTTATATGGCAAAAAGATATTTTAGAGATGTAATTAAGTTAAAGATCTTGAAATGGAGAGATTAATCTGGATTATCTTAATGAATCTAATTGTAATCATATGTATCCTTTATAAAAGGGAGGCAGAGGAAGATTTGACAGACAAGAAGAGGCATTGTAACCATAGACCCGAGGTGGGATTGGTGTGACCATAAACAAACCTGGTAGTCACCTGAAGCTGAAAGAAAAAAGGGGAAGAATCTGACCCAGAGCTTGTGGAGGGAGGGTGGCCTTGCCAACACTTTGATTTTGACCTAGTATAACTGATTTTGGACTTCTGGTCTTTAGAAATGTAACAGCGTAAATTTATGTTGGTTTAAACTACAACATTTGCAGTAATTGGTTATAATAACCATAAGAAACTAATAAGTAATTTTTCTCCATTTTTGTTTTACTACAATAGCTTATCTCTAATTTTTAAATTTAATGTGTCTCTATCAAAGTAAAAAGCAAAAGGGATGACTAAAATGTCCAAATGACAATATATGACATGATTTCTTTCTTTATACTCCCTCCTCTCACTCAACTCCCAAGATTTTTCCTTGGAATGTTTCCTAACTATATTCATAGTTATTTTGTAAACATGTTGTGGGATTTTTTTGGACACATCGCTTACCATAGCTGTTATTACTCAATCCTGTCTCTCTTCTAGAGTTCTTAATTTTGAAACAATGCTCAATCAGCACAAATATTCCTCAGGGAAGATTTTTCAGGAGATTATGTGATGTTACACTTTCTTATACATCTAAGAAAATTATTCTGTGCCTTGGCACAGAAATGATATTTACAAAATTCTTGGATCATAATTTTCCTTTCAAAACTCTGAACATGTTTTTATGCTGTTTTCTGGCATTTTATTTTGGTAAAAAAGAGGCATGACAATTTGAAATGCTTTCCTTTTATGTAACCTTTAATTTTTTTTTTTACCCTGCCTAGATGTTTGAAGACCCTTGAAATTAACTACTGTTTTTTACTGTATCTCAAAACGCATCTCTTTTTGTTAATGTTTCCTGCTCTTCCAGGCACTCTTTTTTGTGAACTTTCCTCTTGCTTCAAATTTTGAACTTGTGTCGGCCACCTCACTCAACACAGCCAAAATGGTCAAGGTTCTTAAGACCTTCTTACTATGACATTCCACCCTATAGAGTTCTGCCCTTAGGAGCTTTCTTTCCCATCCTCCTTGAATGCCCCCTCCTGAGCTGTTTGTGGCCAGCTATAACAATTTTGAATACTTGAATCATACATAGAAATCCTAGTTTTCTCTAGGAAAATGGTTGTCTAATTTTGGGAGATTAAACTTGGACATCATTCTTCTCTCCATCCACGTAGCACCTTTTAGCAAGAGGAGAATCTCTTCTTATATCCCTCAGGAGAGCTTTCAATCTCTAATCAACCCTCAGAACCTCCTCCCTATGACATCTTCCACAACATTAGTTCTGGGATGTATTTGTGGTACTATTCTAGAAATAAAAATAATAAAGAACAACAATATAGTTGATTATTATTTGTCTGAGTGAGGGAAAGAACAATAAGGTATAAATTCCGACAAAAGTTATTACCAAAGTCATGGTATTTCTATTTCATTTTAAAAGATATTCAGACACTCACCTTTAGACTTTTGTCTTTGATTTATTCTTCCCTGCTCTGAAATTGACCCAAAGTTTACAAAAAAGAGATATAGCTGGACACTTGGTAGAAATGAGGCTCAAAATTACCTGAAATTTTTCCACCTTGATCATTCTTTCAGAGATATTTCATTTAATTACATTTTGATTATGCTCTTCACACAAGAGATGTTAACCTCTTATATCCCAATTTTCTTCTCTGCAAACTCTACAAATAACACTGTACTTAAGATAATTAAAGGGCCTGTGTAAGGTTAATAGATGAGGTAGGAAGGAGGAAGAGGGGACCCAAGGACTGATCCGTAATGAACAGCTCTGCTAGAGAAGTGGAGGAGGAAGTGAGCTCTGAGACTGTCAACGCAGATGATGATAATGATTCAAAAAAACACATGGGCTCCTGGAAACCAGGTCTCTCCCATTGTCTCTCAACAACTCACACTGATAAAAGGCAAATGAACATTTCTTTCTAATTACTCTGGAATGTCAGTTGTAGAAGGGAAAATTAGTTTAGCTTTAAAAGTCAGTTATGAACAAATGTACATGCAAATGTCAAGAGAGACTGACCCTGAGGTGTGGAGTCCCCAAGAAGCCAAGTGAATGAGTGAGAAGAGTGAGGTTAGAAGCTTTCTCACTGGTCACCACTAGCAATGACAAGTCCAGCTCCAAGAACAGCAATCTGCTTCTAGACATAAGGAGTCAGTCATTTCTCTCCATAGCCCAAACTTCATCCCTCCCTAGGTTCAATTCATAGGGTTATAAATAGCACCAAACACTCCTCTTTCCATTATGTGCATTCTCTCACTTCTATGAAGTCACGTACCTTCTCTTGCTTCTGTCTTCAGGTTGTGCTGCTCTATGCCTCTACCTATGTGCTGGTGTCCCTCAGCATAGACAGATACCATGCCATCGTCTATCCCATGAAGTTCCTGCAAGGAGGTAAGGTGGCTCAATCAAGTGCTATCCTTAAGAAATCATCCTTGGGAGAGGGTAGGGTTGTCTTCACTAATATTATCCTCTTAGTAATGGTTTTCTTCCTCCCAATTTCTTCTTCTCTACTGTCTTTCTATTTCATGGGTCTGATTGTCAAAAAGATGTAGAAAGCGAAGCAGGATGCCTGGGAAAATGTTGATGGTTCCTATGAATGGTCAAAACTACCAGGGAAGGTAGTTTGCTGGGCCCACTTTGTAGCCATTTACCTTGACCCTAATGCCTCTGGTTTTTTTCCTTTAGAGCTGTGTTGACACATATACCCCTCTCAAGAAATGAATACTCCCACTTCAACTTGCTCATTTTCCAGAAACAAGCACCTTGCCCTCCTTACTCCCAAACCACAGAGATAATTGGAAAGATGTTTTTAATTGATACTAATATTGGAAACAAGGAAAATTCTCCTTGATCCAATCATAGTGAAGAATCCCCGGGAGAAGGAAGCAGATGGGTCAGAGGAAAGGCTGAAACCACACAGCTCACAATACCCACAAACAATGCTACAGTGATATGGGTGAAGCATTAAGAGTACTTCCTAAATAGATCATGTAAAAACCTAGAACAAGAAGGACTCGAGGAAACCAGCAGGGTAATCTCTGGAGCACAAGGAGGAAGGCCCATCACTACATATTTTCTTTCCCCACTGTGCTCCCCCTTCTCAGAGGGGCAGCAGAGATGGAGGTCTCTTCTTCTTAGTAGTGGAGGTGGTGGATTTGAAAAGAAAGTGTGGGGTTCCAAGAAACAATGACTCTTTGGAGGGATGGTGGGTACCTAGTCCCAAGACTACCTGTCCATTACTCTACCCATGGGCAGAGCCCACATCCTCCATGACCCCTGAAAGCAAGTAGGAACCCAGTGTTTAGTGACCTGTACCACACTCTCCCAAGCAGCCTGGGAAAACTTATAAAATGAAGAACTAATATGAAATCTTGACTACAAAGGTGAGATACAATCAAATATCACAGAAAATGCGACAAAAGCCAAACTGTGGAAAATAGGTAATACTTCATAACACCATTCTGCAGCATTTACAACTAAGAAGGAAAATTAACAGAACAAGTAGAACTTTAGAATAAGTAGAATTAATGTCATCAGATACTATTGAATATATCAGACAAGAGTGGCACAGATCCTTTGAATGGCAAGTTACCAATATCGAATTAAAATATAAAATGTTCAGCCCTTTGACATAGAAATTCTACTTCTTGGTATCTTCTCTG
The DNA here is from genome assembly GCF_048164855.1 of Canis lupus baileyi. Classification (NCBI taxonomy): domain Eukaryota; kingdom Metazoa; phylum Chordata; class Mammalia; order Carnivora; family Canidae; genus Canis; species Canis lupus. The sequence continues at coordinate 14,472,704 of NC_132855.1, read as the reverse complement.
AGCAAACACCCACATACATGCATGTATGAACATGTGTTGTTTATTGTAGCATGCCTTAGAATAGCAGAAACTCCTCCAATGGAGGAATGTAGAAGTTTCAGTAGCTTAAATTTATTGATTGTATACTAGATGCCATTCATGATTATAAGTTCTTTAAGCATGTTAAATACTCTAATTCTGACAACATCTCTGTGAGATAGGTCCTTTTATTATCTGAATCTTACGGCTTGCACAATTACAGTTCAGAGAGTTAAAGCAACTTGTCCAAGATCACACAGCTAGTAGGTGCAGGGGCAAAATTTAAACCCAAGATGGTCTGGCAGTAGCTCAGGTATCTTTGCCTACTGCATATCCTGCCTCTCACTGAGGAGGTGAGAGAGCCATGGACAGTACAAAAAAAAAAAAAAGTAATAAATAATTGCTTGCAAGGAAACATACCAACTAGTCCTCACTTCTGGAGATGGGAGGATTTGGACTAGCCCTAGTGACCACAGGGACTTACATACAAGAAGGTATACTGATGTGTTGTGTGCAATTAAAACTAGTTTAAAAATAGAATTTACACCTGTTTTTCAGCCTTTTCTAGGGTTGTTTTTGTCTGTTTTGGGGTGTGTGTGTGTGTGTGTGTGTGTGTGTGAAGGTATGTGACTAGCACCAAGTTTTCTGGGCATTTCCATTGTCCCAGTGATTATGATAAAGAAGGAAACAAGGAGTGGGATAAAGGGAAATGGGAGAGACATATTATGATCTATGCAAAAGTGTGATATACTGATTTATTCATCTATTTATTTATGCCCAGCAGGCTCCACGAAAGAGTCAGTGGAGGCATTCAAAAAAATGCATATACCAGAGTATTTCCAGCTGCAAAAATATGAGTGAAGGGAAATTAAGTAGAAGGAAACATGTGAGGGGTATCCTGAGACATTTGTCAGGGATAGAGGTTTAGGGAACCAATAGCCAGAAGGTATATATGGTCAGTTACCCATCTCATCATATTCATTAGGTAAAAATAAATAAAATAAAATAAAATAAATAAAATAAAATAAAAAACTCTTTAGCTAATGGCAAATATGGCTAGTTCTAGGAGACACTGCAATATTATGAACAGTGTCCTAAATTACAGAAAAGGCAGCAATGAATATTACAGTGTTCTTTTAAAGATGGAAAGCAATTTATTTCCTCACTACAAAATTAATAGAGGTCTGGTGTGGGGTACTTGGGAAATAATCATCTCCAATACCTCCGGGGAAAGACAAAAACTTGGAAATAGACATTAGCCATTTCCCTTCCTCTCTGCCCAATCCCACTGAAGTCATGGAGGAAAGAGAAATAAACGAGATGAGCAGCTGGATGGGAGCCAAGGAAAGAAGCCATCCAAACACCAGAACTTCAAGGAATTCCCAGCACACATGGAACAGATGAAGCATGGACACCACATCCCCCAGGAAGCCTGTGTGGTGGTATAGGAGTTTAGTGGCCAGGTGATAGGTGAGAACAGGGAGCTCTATGCTAGGGTCACCTGGTGCTACAGCTCATGGAATTTAAGGGCATCCATGAGGGGCAGAGCTAAGGGTTTATGTGACTGAACAAGGAGAAGGCCACAGAAAGAAATTCCCCACTGGGCAACGCAGCTTCTTCCTGGAGAAGGGCTCAGGTGGTAACCACACAAGTCACTAGTGGCCCAGCAGACACAAGTGATGGCAACTAAACCAAAGGAAGAAAAGGGGAAGGAGAGACCACATCTTCCTGATATTTTACTGCTTTTTACCAAAGTGGTAGTTTCCTCAGCTAGCAACTCCACAGAAGTTGGCATTTTAAGGCCCCGTAGGATAAATAGATATGAAGATAATTAGGAAAACCTCTCTTAATAATGGGAAATATTTAGTGTGAGATATTAAAGCATAATATAGAACTTTGATAATTTAAGCAATATGATACTGAAACTTGAATAATGTACGTGAAGCAGATGGCATATCCAATCAATAGAAAAGAACAAATGACTCAGTCTAGGGTGTTAGTATAGTTGTCTAGCCATTTAAAAAATATTGGAAAAAAATATTGGACTGCCATTTGTCACAGCCAATTACAAAGTAAATGCCACTTGGATTGAAAAAGTAAACATTTTAAACTTGAAAGGGAATGGGGATGGGTAAAACTTTTTTATTTTTGGTGAAGGAAAGCTCTTTCTAGGAATAATACCAAAAGCATAATTAATAAGGGAAATAAATGTAGTTTACATCAAAATTTAAAAACCCTTCATACAAATAATAAACATTGTACACATGCTTACACAGAATGACAAATAGAAAATCCTTCTTCTAAAGAAGTCTGGCAAAGAGATAACAGCATACCAATTGAAAAAGAGGACAAAGAACATGAACAGTATTAAGAAGCAATGAAAAATGAATGAACGATACATAGAAATGCTCTTTTGACCACTAACCGAAGAGCTGCAATATTAGACATTTGGATGTGAAATCTTACTGCTGATATAACAAGAGTAAGAGAAAGAATTCTCTCAGTATTGGGAGAGTATAAGGAAATAGGCATGTCTAAGCACTTCCGGTGGGAGCAGAGGTTGTAGACACTTTTGGAAGAAATTTAATAACATTTGTCAAATCTGTTTCTAAGAGTTTATCCTAAGGGAATAGCACTGTAAAGAGATACATATAAATTATTCATAATAAAATAATTGGAAATTTTTAAATACTTTATAATAGGCTATCAATAAAATGGGAATTTAGTGTAACCATGGAAAAAATTTTTTATCAGTGCTTTTCAAATTACACTTCACACTCTGACCCAGGAGGACTTATTTTTGTAGACCTGCTCCAGGACAGGTATGGAAGCTTCTGGCTGTCACCTGGCCTCAAGGTGAGCTATCTAGGCATCCTGTACTGGACTCAATGTAAAATTATATTTGATGAAAAGCTTTTACTGCCTGAAAGTCTGGATGCCACTTGTATAGATGCAGACATGAAAAGATACCATAAAATTTTTTTTTACAAAGACTTCCTTGACATAAAAGATGGAGATGATTTTTTTTTTCAGAGAAAAAGTCAGGTTGAAAACCAGCATGTATATTATGTTCTAATTTTTATCTGTGTAATCTATATATTTCGTATGAATGCATCATCAAAATTGGGGCTGGCTAGTTCTGCATGGGGCCCCTATGGACTTCTCCCCTTCTTTTTGCTTATATTTCTCTGCTAGTATTTCTGTAATTATCATGTGTAACTTTTATTATTAAAAACAAAGAAGGGGGGATCCCTGGGTGGCTTCAGTGGTGTGGTACCTGCCTTTGGCCCAGAGCGTAATCCTGGAGTCCTGGGATCGAGTCCCAAGTCGGGCTCCCGGCATGGAGCCTGCTTCTCCCTCTGCCTGTGTCTCTGCCTCTCTCTCTCTCTATCATGAATAAATAAATAAATCTTTAAAAAAATAAATAAATATAAGACAAAGAAGGTATACATGATGCATGAAAGGGAGAGCGCTAAGACAGAAGTACAGACTTGGGCAAGAACAAATGGAACAGGAAGTCTGCCTTTCTACAGGTGGGAGACACAGGCCATTTTGGAGATAATAGGAGGTGACCCACCTAATACTCAAGCTGCATTTCCTCTGTTCTGTCCCTGAGTATTGAGCCCTGAGCAGTCAGTCATCATGGCAGATGGGCTCAGCAGGCCAGAAGGCCAATAGTCTTGCCACCACTGTTGTTTGCTGGTCACACACCTGACTGCGGAAAGACCTGAGACTGGGGATCTTCCAGGACAGCCCAGCAGCAGTATGCGAAAAGTAATTCCAGCCATCTGCCCTATGTGTGCTTTGAGGAAACATTTTTCGTACCCTGGTAGAATTAATTCCGAAGCACTGTTTCATATTCTTTTAATCTGATTTTTTCCATGCCCATGCCCTTCCAAAGGTGAATGCATTGTTAACCCATCCAGTGGAATATGAGTGGAGCCCAGGAGCTGAAGATCACCCTTAAAAGTCTGTAGGCTGTAGGACTTACAGAAGGAGAGAAACTTTGTATTTTAACCAATGAAAGAACGAGACCATGCAGGAGGGGTTACTAATGCTGCCAAGGCCTGTAGAAACCCAATAGGCATCATGTCCCTCTGGTCAAGAAGAAAATTCCTCCAGCCATATATATCACTTGCTCCCTTAAGGCCATCCTGCCCTGTGTTTGTTTCTGCAACCAAACTCCCACTGCTTCCTTCCCATCCCATACTATCCTCCATTCCTTCAGGAAACCACTCCCTTACATCTTCAGTAACATCACAGTAGGTTCCCTCTGCCTCTCGAGACCCCTGGTTCTCCTAATGTCTCTGAAGAGGATGCTTCTCAGCCTTCCTTCTGGGAACTTTAGGGCCTGGGGCTGGTAGAGACATTTTCTTATTTCCCTGAACCCTTCTAATCCACTTCTCCTCCATTATTGCCTGGACACTGATCTGTTCCTTTGACACTTACGCTACCAAACTAGATTACGTTCTACAATGTTCCCTGTCTGACCACCCGGCCATGCCTCTCAACCAGTGAAGATGTGGACCTGTTCTTTGTCTCTCACTTACCTTCCATACTGTCCCCATCTTGAGTGACTCTGGTGTCTACATGAACAAACCATCCAACTTCTCTTTCCTTTGAGCAGAAAAGCAAGCCAAGGTCCTCGTCATGATTGCCTGGAGCCTATCTTTCCTCTTCTCCATTCCCACCCTCATCATATTTGGGAAAAGGAAACTCCCCAACGGCGAAGTTCAGTGCTGGGCACTATGGCCCGATGATTCCTACTGGACCCCGTACATGACCATTGTGGCCTTCCTGGTGTACTTCATCCCTCTGACAATCATCAGGTAAGAGGCCAGCAGGCCAGACCCACACAGAAACTTTCCTGATTCGCCAGCTCCTGCTCTCCTCTCCTACAGGTCATTCATTGTTCTTATGTCCTTGAAGGAAGGGGCCAGACCACAAGATTTCATGTAAAGCTACTATGTGTTAAGCCCAACTTCTCCAAAGTAGAGTAAAGAGGAGGGAACTGATATTTTCTGAGTATGTATTATGGAGCAGGCATTTTGCTCAGTGGCTAACAATTATACCATTAACCACATTTTAGCTCTATGAAACCACTACTGTTGCCCCTGTTTTCTGTAAGGTAAACCTCGGGTTCAGAGATGCTAAGTAACCTGCCCAACATCACACACAGGATTTAAACACGGGTCTTTCTGAATTCATACCCTCTTCTTTCTCCTAGTGCATGTAGTCTTTCAAATGTAAGACATAGTACCAGTTTCGGAGATCTTCTATTATAATTGAAAAGATAGGCAAAACTGAGAATAAAAGGCATTACACACACAGAAAATTATGCTAGGAAGTGTGTGCAGTGAGGTCAGGTAATGGCAGGGGACACTTCTTGGAAGCGACTGTTGAAGGAGGGAAGAATTCAGATAGGAGAATGGAAAGGTGGGAAGGGAGCAGGTGTCCTGGTGACTGGGGGTCAGAGGAAGTATGGCAACAGGGAAAGGACAGGCAGGCAATGTCAGTGGATAGGAAAGAAGTTGGTAGTTAGCTCTTTCTGGTGGGGTGAGCCTCGATTATAAAGGCCTTAACAGCCAAGCCATAGGATCTCCCTTTGCCCTGCGGCCAATGGTGGCCACAGATGGTCTTCCAGCAGAGAAAACCACAACTGCCTGGAAAGGCAGGGGCCCACTTGTCATGCGGCAGGATCACCTCTGACTGTGACTCTGCGTGGGTGGATGGGATGGGGGATTGAGGGACACACCGGCATGTCAAGGGCTTGCACGGCCAAGCTGATCCTGCATCTTTTGAGTGCCCTCAAGCCGGCCATGGTGTGTCCCATAATTTGTCCTGGATGAAGGAAGATCAGCCTTTGGTTTCAGAGAGCATAAATAATACTGTGATAGAAATCTTTGTACTTAAATTTATTCATGAGTCTCTGATTATTCCTTCAGAATTCATTCTACTGGAATTGCTAGATCAAAGATGATGCTCATTTTAAAACTTTTGATGCATATTCATAAACTGCCCTCCAGAAAAGGTGTATTCCTGCCAACAGCAAAAAAAAAAAAAAAAAAAAAGAGCCCTGAGTTTTCTTCTCCTGACCCAGTGGAAGGCGGTATCATTTCTTTATTAAATCTTTGCCAAACATAGGCGTTTCAAAAAATATCTCATTGTTTTAATATGCATGTCTTGGATTAAGTGTTAAGGGTATTAAATACTTTTCAAGTTTTTTTTTTCCCCTGACACAATGGGAATCCCATGTTCCTGCTCTTTGCTCAGCTTTAGTCTCATAAAACACCATAGCTGGAAAAAAGTTATCCATCACGTAGTCCAGCCGCTGAATTTTTCACAAAAGTAGGCTTAGGGTTAAAAGAAGCAAAATGACTTGCTCTCCATCAGAGGTGGAGCTGGGCCAGAGAGGGATCCCACAGCCAGCCCAGCAGCCTTGCTGAGATGGGAGATTGTCAGTCATCTCTGCTGAATTGACAAATTGACGTCTGCATTATATCAACGTACTGCCTCCTCACCACCAAGTTAAATTTGGGAGGAATCCTAAAGGAAAGATGAAGGTTATTTAGACAACCAGTCAAAGGGAAGTTGCAGCATCATTGGAAGGGGCATGTGGGGAGGAGGGCGGCTAGTGGCAAGGGGTGAGCATCTGGGAGGAAGTGGCTCCTGACGTCCATCACAGGCAACCGACGCATCGATTTCAGTGGGCAGCGTCTGTCCTTGTTCTCTCCTGATTGATTTTTCCATCAGCCTGTGAAATCAGTCCAAACCCTTGCTCAGCAGGGTGAATAGAGTTTGTGAACCACATGGCTCCCAATGTGCTGTCTGGCCAGATCCATCATGTGACTCTTTGCCTGTCCATATTTCTTCCCCCATTAATTCAAGCTGCTTCTTCCCATTAGGACCTCTCAGACTTGCCTACAACCCACCTTGGGTGTTCTCATAGTGCCCTTGGGAAAAGCAAAGTATAATATGATGATGAAAGGGATGATTTCAAAAGCGAGTTGCACTCAGCCTTCATCGAAGTACAGCCTCCTTGACTCCTGCCCAGTGCTCCTTGCTCCCAGCTGTGGTAGAATGAGGAAGATTCAGTGACCTCCTCCCGACCACAAGCTTCCCTGAAGTGATTCTTATCTGCTCACTTATGACCTTCACTCTTTTGTGGTCAGGCTCCTCCTGTCGAAGAAAGAGCTTCTCTCTGGGGAATATGGCATCCTACACCCCTCTCGGCTCCTCCTCTCTCTTGATCCAAGACCAGGCCCGGATGGAATCTTGTGAAGAATTTGTTTTCCAACTAGTTCCTGGGATAACTTGCTACTGTTTGATACCTCTCAGAGTTAAGGTTCATCATTTCCTTCTTAACCACATTTTGGACTCTTGAACTTGATTCTGTTTCTGATAGTTCTTTTAGGTAAAGTAAACTCTTAATCCCAAGCTTAAGTAGACGAAAGAAAACAACTCAAATTAGGAGTTCATTCACTCTGTTAACTGTGCTTCCTGTTTCATTGTTCTTCAGGCATGATTATATATATATCATTACCAAATTGATAGGCAAAAAATTCACATAGTTGTTTTAATTTGTATTTTTTAAAGATTTTATTTATTTATTCATGAGAGAGAGAAAGGCAGAGACACAGGCAGAGGGAGAAGCAGGCTCCATGCAGGGAGCCTGACGTGGGACTTGACCCTGGGACCCCAGGGCCGGAGGCAGGGGCTAAACCACTGAGCCACCCAGGGATCCCTTAATTTGTATTTTTTAAGACTTTATTTATTTATTTGAGAGAGAGAGAGAACATGAACCAGGGGGAGGGGCAAAGGGAGAGAAAGAAGCAGACTCCTTGATGAGCAGGGAGCTGGACATGGGGCTTGATCCCAGGACCCTGGGATCATGACCTGAGCCGAAGGCAGACTGAGCCACCCAGGTGCCCCTGTATTTTTTTCATTACAGATGAGATAGAAAAAATTTAAGTTATACATTATCATTTTTGTTTTTTTAAAAAATTACTTACTCATTCTTTTACCCATTTTTCGCAATTTTGTTTTCTCTCTTCTTTATTTTTAAAGATACTCTTTAATAATAAATATTTTCTGTTTTCATATATTGATGCTATTTCCCTAGTTTGTCATTTGCCTTCTTGTTTTGAATATGGTTTTATTTTGCTTTCAGTTGATAAGACTGACATAATTGTGAAAAGGGGAGACAGCACGAATACCAAAAATTAGAAAGGAGAAAGCCAAGTTGTTTATAGAGTTAAAAGAATCATAGGAAAGTACTATGCAAAACATTATTATTATTATATAAATGCATGTGGAAATGTGAATGAAATGTATACGGCTTCTCTGTAATACACAGACCTTTCACATTGCAGTGTATTCACATCTACTCACGCTTTCCTTTACATTGTTGCCTCCTTCCATTTCTCTCCTTGGAAATTGCTCCTTGCACATACTTTACTATGATTTAACTTTTTAATAATCTATTATTTCAGTTATTTGAAAATAATTTCAGTGTTGGGAGTACATTAAAAATATCACTTTAAAAAATATATTTATTTATTTTAGAGAGAGAATGAGCAGGAGAGGTAGAGGGAAAGGGAGAAAAAAATCCCAAGCTTTAAAAAACATATTTGATTTGGGGCGCCTAGGTGGTTCAGGCCATTAAGCATCCTATTGATGGTCTGGCTGAGGTCATGATCTCAGGGTCATAGGATGGAGCCCTGATATGGCTCCACACTCAGTGAGGAGTCTGCTTGGAATTCTCTCTCCCTCTCCCCTTTCCATTTGTGCTCTATCTCTTTCTCTCTCTAAAATAAATAAATCTTTTTTTGATTTGATTTTCCAAATGTCCCAATACCATTTACTTTCGGTGTTATTTATGAATTAACTTAAATTTATTTTTTTAATGCCAAGTCATTTGTCCCAACACCACTTACTGAATACTGAATAATCCACTTTTTCTACATGGTATGAAATGGTAATTCCATCATATGCACATTTACATTAGAAGTATTCTTATTGTTTCTGAACTTGTTAATCTCTTCATTTTGTTATTTTCTTTTTTACCTTTTTTTAAAGACTTATTAAGATCTTAAGATTTAAGATTAAATCTTAAAATTTAAGAATAAAGATTTATTTATTCATAAGAGACATAGAGAGAGAGGCAAAGATATAGGCAGAGGGAGAGGCAGGCTCCCTGTGGGGATCCCGATGCAGGACTCAATCCCAGGATCCCAGGATCACCTGAGCCAAAGGCAGAGGCTCAGCCACTGAGCCACCCAGGCGCCCCCTCTTTTTTCTCTATCTTGAGAGATATTCTTTATACAATAAACTTTTTCCTTTTTTATATGATGGAAATATGTCCCTAGTTTGTCATTTGCTTCTTCATTTTGCACATGGTTTTATTTTCAGTTGATAGTAATTGTCATAATTAAGAAACGAGAGAATACACAAGTAACTAAGTTAGTGGCTTTCCTGCCGCTAATACTACATTGTTTTAATTACTGTAGCTTTACATCGTTTAATATCTGTTAAGACAGATGTCTTGTCTTTCTCAAAGGGGCCCTGGCTATTTCAGGAAGGCTACTGATGCTCACCCCTGCATACGCCATTCCAGTCATAACAAACAGGGACACCCCTCACTACTCTCACCCTTCTGCCTTTGTGCACATCCTTCCTCAGACCTGAACACTCCTCCACACTCTCCCTGCCTTGCTGCCTTGTTTCTGGCAGCCCAGTTCATGTTCTTGATGTCTCACTCTACATACTGACTCCACATGGACCACACTGCCAGTCCTCAGCCAAGCAGTACCTCAGGTGTTCACCCATAGCCTCCCACCTCAGCTCGTCTGGGCCACCATGAAGGCTTCATGGGAGTGGAATCACCTGCTTGTGTGGCTGCAGCTCTTGAGTATAGAGCTTCATGCCTTCATTTCTGGGTTCCAAATCTTGTACATGATACTCACTTTGTAAATGTTAGGCTGAATGAACAATGCAGACCTGAGCGATAAACCACAGGACAGAGGTGCCACCGGGTCACTCACACCCCTGATATGGACATTTCTGGCTCTTTAGTGCCTAGATCAGTTTCTGGTATATGGTGAATCCACCCTAAATATATGTGTAAGGACAGAAGGAAGGAAGGAAGTAAAGAAGAGAGAGAGGAAGAAAGGCAGAGAGGGAGGAAAGGAGAGAGGAAGGAAGAGTTGTATTGTCTGCGGCAAACCCTCATGAGAGCCATGAAGGAATAAAGATTTAGCTCTTCTGTCATTAATTAAATCAGGCTCCCTGGATTTGAAACCATAGCGACTGACAATAAAGACAATATATTGTTTTTCTGGGTCAACACAACTCCTGTTATTTCAAAATTTACTTGACATGACTGTCTAACTGTTGCTAGGAAGGTTATTAGCTGCTGGTGTAATTGCTTTACTTTATCCATGGTTATTTTCTTGTGACTTAATTGATTTCCTATTCTTCTATCATTTTTATCTTTGCGACATAAAGATAGAAGCATAAAAGATCCATGACCAACAATTGCGAAGGAATAAGTGGAAAAAAGCACATTTGTCATGGAGCACTGACTCCTGTTACATGGCGGGGAAAAAAATCCATTTATTTTGCTTGGAGAATAGAGATCAGACTGTGGGAAAGTCCCAGGCTAGGGTTGGTACAGCCCAGTTGAGTTCAAGACCATGGTGGGTAAAAGGGCCCCGGGAGTCTGAACAGTACTGTCCCTGGGCAGGAGGTCCAAGGTCAAGGAGAATGACCCATCTATTAGTGAAGGAAATGACATATATAAGGAAATGACATATATAAGTGACATATCTCTGAGGGTGGCAAGAGAGATCTTTTGAAAAGCCGTTGTCACTAATTCACTAGGTTAGGGTAGATGTTTGTGTTTGGATTTCCAATACCCTCCCCACAATAAGCCACTCAGGGCAGCCCTTCCCCTCAATGCGGGAATGGTTTGGGAATGACCACATGACCAATTCTAGCCAATGAGATGTGAGGGAATGTCTTCGGAAGAGCCTTTGGAAAAGATTTCCCCATTCACAGAAAACAAGTCCAGGAGAGGACGGCTTCCCGTCTTCTGGACACTGCTGTCTGGATTGACACCCGGAACTGCGCAGTCTGACTCAGGGAGACACCTGCACTGAAAAGAAAAGAGGAACGGATGAAAAGAACGCAGATTCTGAAGTTCAGCTTTGACCCTTTGAAGTTGCAATTATGGGGAATAAGAAATATTCCCATTGCTTAGAACAATTTGAATTGGGTGTTTTCTGTATCTTGCTACACAAAGTATCCTAACAGATACCCAACTGCCTGTACTTGCTGTTTCCAGACATCAGTGAATTCATCTGAACTACTGAAGTCATCAGAGTGAGCTCTTCTTCTGGGACCATGAGGAAGTCTCAGTTATTTCAGTGGTACCCAGCGAGTTAGTAAAGGCATCCTTTGATCCTCTCTGTCCTGGAAGCCCATTAAACATGGTGCCAATGGAATGTGTATATCAGGACTTTCATATTTTTCTGAGTTTCTTAAGTATCAAGCTGTTTCTACATTCTCCCCCCAAAGTTAGTTCTGCCTTCATGTCTCCCAAAGCCCAACTACATACAGAGATGCTGTTGAGTCCCTGACCCCTTGCCTCTCCCCACGTATTCATTATTTCTAGAAATATCCATAGGGCACCCACTGTCTGCCATACCCTATATCTGGTAAGGGGGACACAGAAATGACAAGATACACATGTCTGAATTTAAGACTCTTTCTGTGTAACAGAGAAGGCAGCCAATTAAAAAGGGAGTTCTAACACTGTGATAAGTACTGTGGGAGGGTAAATAGAGGGCCCTAGGGTACCCACAGCAGGGATGCTAACCTAGTATAGGAATCAAAGAAGACATTCAGAAAATAACTAGAACCATCTATAGCATAGGTAACCCAGCACATTCCCTTGAGGAGCCTTAGCAAGTCAGTTAACAGCCCTGGAAGTCAGAGGACCCAGACTATGGTTCCATCTTCTAGCTGTGTGAACTCAGACAAGTCACTGAATCTCTCAAAACTGAAGTCTGACCCCCAGAACAAGTCAGGTCCCCTCTTATATACTCACCCTACATTTTATCTTCTTAGAATTTTTCTCCTTTGTAATGATATATTACTGTGTCCTCATTTCATTATTATCTATCTCCACAAATACAATGTAAACTCCAGGAGGGCTAGGACTCTGTATTTTTCTGCCACAGTATCCACAATGGCTCAACAGGTGCCTGGGACAGAGTAAGACCTCAAATACATATAGTGAAATGAATTAATTAATAATGAAGGAGAGAGAACTTTTGACTAGGGGGTATTCTTAATGCCCCTGCTAGGAGAAGAGAAAAAAGAGCCTTGTCCAGTGAAGCCCCAACAAGGTCAAGCATAGAGAAGATAGGTAGGGTAGTTGGTGCTCAGTACCTTGAGCTGAGTCCTGCAGGGGTGAAGTACTGATAGTCTGAGTGAAATGCTGTCTGTTGTGTCTCAGAGGAAGAGCGAAAGTTTTGTTCTGTATCCTGGACACCTCTTACACATAATACAGAACCAGGACTGAGGAACCAGATTCAGACATCCTCCTAAGGTGGTCCTGCAAAGTCTTTCTCTGGCTTGGATTCTCACTCTATCCCCATCATGAGCTGCCTCTATAAAGGAAATGAAATAAAATGGGTCTGTGCCTGGATAGTCTTCCATAAAATCAAGAATTCAGTCAGCTGGTTACGGATAAGATATACTTTCTTCAATCTGGGTGATCTTTCAGTTTTTATATTTCAAAGAAGCTTGAAGAAAAGCTGCATTTGTTGAGAGAATGAAAGTAGATTGAAGACATAAAAGAAGTTGAACTAAAAGAGTGGAGATGCTATTCTTCTGCTCTGTTTCTGAGAATGGGCTATTTATGGGTCTGCTAATCTTTAGGACATGACCACCATAGACAAGACTCAATGTGACCAGTATTATGCCAGCATGGAAGCCCCAAGGAGGGGGGGAGCTGATTACCATTGAGGAACAGGGACAGCTCAGAAAGGTCTCATAGCTAAGTGATATATGAAGAATGGGTTTAAAAATGCATTTCGACGAGAGAGCAAAGTGGACACAGAGAGATGGAAGGCACTGGAACTCAGATTCACCCAAAGTCAACTCCATATGAAGTATGAAGTCATGGTTAGTTTTGTCAACCTGTTCCTGTTGGCCACTCTTGTCGATGATATGGAGAAAGGTCATTGAGAGATGGTGGAGGGGAGGGAAGCAGGATGATGATAGTAAAGGTGAGGAATAAAGAGGCAGATTTGGGGAGGCTTTGAATATCCCAAATATAAGAGACTGGATATCATCTTGTAGGAAAGTGGAGATACTGGCAGTGGGGCGGCGGGGGGGGGGGGGCGGTTAAGCCAGAGAATGACTCTCTGTCCTAGAGCTCCACCTTGATGAAGGCATGGACATTCAAGATGGTACCCGAGTAGGGGCATTAGAAGATCACGATAATCAGACAAGATGTCACAAGGGGTACTCACTTCGGGAGCACACATCCTGAAATTGGAATCATACAGAGAAGATCAGTATGGCCCCTGCATGAGGATGACACAAACATTCATGAAGGCTTCCTTAGTTTTCATGGCTACAGAACTTTAGTTGGGGAAGATGAAAAATTCTGGAGATGGATGGTGGGAAAGGTTATATGACAATGTGAATGTACTTCATGCCGCCAAACTGTGCACTTAAAAAATGGTTAAAGTGATACATTTTTATGTTTATTTTATCACAATAAAAAACTCATATCAAAATACAATTTTTAAAAAACGAGGTTGTAAGGATCTGGTCTGATGATGAGGCGCAGGCATAGAGAAAAAGGAACAAATCACGGAGACGTTTTGAAGGGACAGACCACAGAACTTGCTGATGAAAGAAACAAGGAAGAAGAAGGAGACAAATACAATTCAGAGATTTCTCTTATGCATGACTGCTTCACTCTGAACAATGACCTGATTTGGGTAATAAAGGGGTACCCCACTTATAAAGGAGTTGCTTTCCACCTGCCCTATGGGTCCCAAGGAGATGAGGCAGGGAGATTAGTCCCAAACCCCTAACACATAAGGCCGTTCTTAATTTTCCATTGTGTATATGGCTGATGGCCAATAAATATTTGAATTATTGATTGATTTAGCACTAGGGTTGCTATTGTAATACATAATCAATGTTTCGTGGTGGTTGTAACCTTTCCTTGCATTTCATTTATCTGGGGAATAAGTTTCCCTGCTATAACACATGTCCAGCTTAAGGTAAAGAATAGACTCACAAGCAGTTTTTTCCTCATGTCTTCTTTAATGTAGACATACAAATTCCAGAAAAATCCTTGGACAGGTATATGAGAAAGAATGGGGATATTCCAAAAAGGCCTAAAGCTCACCTGGATCACTCAGAGGGGTTCACTAAGCAAGAATGGGAAAAGCAAGAATGAGCAGAAGGTTTTTAACAGCCATTAATTAAGTTATATGCTAAAGATCATTAAAAACAATTAGTGCTTTGTCAGCCACTGCAGACCAGAGCTCTGATTTTGTCTTAACCAGTAAATCTCTAGAGGGGAGTTTGTGCCATTCTAAAGTGAAGCAATGCTTTGTCCCAAAGTTTTTAGTTGAGGTCCTTAATATATTAGAAGCACCAAATAAGTAATTAAAGAAGAGTATACATTTTTCTGTGTTTATCAAAAGAGACAAAATTTGCCAATGCTTTTGAGTCATTAACATTTTGTTTTCCTGTTAGGTATAGATTATATTATGCTACAGGAGGTGTGATATTATGTGAAACATGGGAAAGAGGGAGAGGAAAGAAAATGGCATTTATTGAGTCTCTGCTAATTTCCCAGTGCTGTGCTTGGCATCTTCAATGTTGTCACAATTGATCCCAAAAAACTCATAAGACGTTTGTGTTATTAACTCCATTTTAGTGTCAACAGAGGCCCAGTGCCTTAGTCTGTTCTAGTTTCTATAACAAAATACTACAGACGAGGCGATCTATAAACAACAGAACTTTAGTTCTCACAGTGCTGGAGGCTGGAAGTTCAAGATCAGGGCGCCAGCCTGGACAGATGGTGGTGACAGCCTTCTTCTGGGCAGCGGACTTCCCCTTGTGTCTTCACCAGGTGGGAGAGGCTGCCGAGCTTTGTGGGGTATCTTTTGTAAGAGCACTAATCCCATTCATGAAGGCTACACCCTCAGGACCTAAGCGCCTCCTAGGCTCTACCTCCTACTACTATCATCTCAGTCATTAAGATTTCAAGATATAACCTTAGGGATAGAGATACAGACATTAAGCCTGTATCAGTTAGTGTATTGCTTATCTATTGCTGGCTAACAAACTATCACGAACCCAGTAACTTAAAACAACAGAGGTTTATTACCTCCAGTTGCTGGGGGGTCACAAATCTAGACATGGCTTAACTGGGCAAGGCTTTAACTCTGCTTAAGCAAGTCAGCCATCAGGGTGTCTGTCTGCCAGGGCTGGGGGATATCAGAGGTTCAACTGGGGAAGGGTCTTATTTCAGGTTCCCATTGAGTTCTTGACAGAATTAATTCTCTGGAGCTATAGGACTCATGGCAGCAACAGAGAGAGATGCTAGCAAGACAGGCACTACAGTCTTACATGATTACAGACATTTATCACCTTCAGCCCAATGCATGGATCAGAAGCAAGTCACAAATCCCAACACACTCAAGGGGAGGGGATCTCACAAAGGCATGGACATGAGAGGCAAGAATCACTACATTCTAGAGTGATTCACATTAAAGAGTGTCTAAGGTCAAGTCATACAACCAGCAAGTAGAAGAGCTGGTTACAAATATAAACCTCTCTGACCCCAAACCCTGAGTTTGGATTCTAATCTCAGCTATATTTCTAACCACCTGAGTTATCTTGGAGAAACCATTTCACTTTGCCAGGTCCTAGCCTCCTCAGTTAAAAAAGAGGTAGCTGTAATCTGCTGGAATTCTGTAATCAGCAAAGATAGGGACCTGGCATGATTTTAACCCCTTCCTCTTTACCTCACCATCAGGGAACTGGGAGTGGTCCTCTCTGTGTGTCCTCACAGTAGGGACCCACCAGCCATATTAATATTACCTCTGGTCCTTTGCACAGCGTCATCTATGCCATTGTGATCCGAACCATTTGGATTAAGAGCAAAGCCCACGAGACAGTGATCTCCAACTGCTCAGGTAAGTCTCTGATCAGCATTACCCAACTCTTGGGTAATTTTGCTTTTCCAGTGGTTTTTCTCTAGCAAAAATGAGCTTGCCTGTGCTTTGCCTGAATACAAGAAGCTGCACTTGCCTACCAGGACCCCGAGAGCAGATCAGACCCACCAAAGGCTCCCCTGGCAGGTACTGCCTCTTTCATGTGGCCTCCCTGGAAACTTAAGACGGAAGGGGGGCCTTTGGGTGCCAGGATCCAAAGGTCGCCCTGATTTCTTAGGCCTGGCAAAGAGGAACACCCTGTAGGACACTGGGCTGAAAAGAGGTCTGTCCAAGGAGCACACATTCGGTGAAGCACAGGCATAGACATTTCTACATGGCTTGAACTTACAGATGGAGAAAACTGCAGTCCATCCACAGAACAATACTGGACCCTAAGGCAAGCAAAGCATGGTCAGTGCTTTCCAAACACACCAACTTGCCCGGAATGAGCCTGAGACCACCCACAATGGCCCTTCCCCAAATTCTGCTTCAGTAAAACTTAGTGCTGAGCACGTCCCACGTGACAGGCGCTAGGACCTGGAGGCCTACCTTGCTTCCCAGGCCAACACTGCTGGATCTGATGGAGACCAACCTGGAGAGAATTGGCAAGGAACCACATGCCAGAAAAAGAGGGGGAGGGCTCCTGGTTTTCTGCTGATTATAATGGGACTAGTTCTCTCCTCAGGCTCCCCACCTCCTCCCATTCCTCGTACACGCTTGTACCCCTTCACACACCCAGTCCTTCACATGCACAGTTTTACACATTTATACACACCCGCATATACATACTCACCCACATGTACTCACACAAGAGCAGCAAGCTATAACACAGATACGGGATACAAAGAGCTGGTTTCTGTTCCCAAAGTGCCACTAATTGCTGTGCCACCTTGCAAAGTCATTTAACCTCTCTGGCCTTCAAGAGGTTATAATAAGGGACAAACTAAATGGTCTCAAAGTCCTCTTCTTTTCAGACTCTGAACTAATACCTTTCCTGGACCAAGACCATGCTCATTTTCATCCCTCTTAAAGCTACTTCTTCCATTGTGACTGAGAGACAGTCAAAAGGATTCCCAAGTGGGCGCAAATAATCTATGTCCCTTCTCTAGGCAAATTGCCAGAGACATGTAAGTCTTGGCATCTTCATCTGAATTCAGTTCAGTTCTGCTGTGTTCACCACATGTCAGCAGTAGTACAAAGAACTGGGAACGCCAAATGAATAAATAGCACGGTTTCTGACTATGGGAAGCCAACAGTCTTGTGCACAGGGCTTCAGTGCTGGCTGCACAAGAGCATTGCCTAGGGAAACTTTCAAATGCACCAATATCCAGGTACGACTGTCTAAGAGATTCTGATTCACTCCGTTTGGAGTGAGGTCTGGCATCATTACTTTGGAAAAGCTCTTTGGATGGTTTTAGTGTGCAACCAGGTTTGACAACCTCTCATCCGGTGGGACAAACGGTTATAGGCAGCTGACTCCCACAATGATTGACGAGAGTAACCCGGAGGTGTGTGCAAGCTGCTTGGAAATTTTCTGCCCATGAAGTACCTATCATTCAGCTGGTGACTCATTCTGGCCTCCATGCAGATCCTCTACACAGACTCCCTCTCACTGGTCTAAGTATCTGCACCCTGGCTTTTCTAGAAGAACAAGAGCAATCAGAAAGAATAAACACAAATGCTTTCATTTCATTCATTGTGAGTGGCTTTGGTTAAAAGTTAGAATATTTGTCAAAAAAAAAAAATGAGGAAGACCTCCTCCTCTATCAGATATCAGATAAATACATTAAATACTATAATTGTTGAAATAGAGTATCTCTATCAAAGAATTACACTAATGGGAATAGAACAGAACAGAAACTAAAGGAAACCTCAGGAGTTTAGGATATGATAAAGTGTTTCAAACAGATAGAGTAGTAGAGATTGTTTGGTAATTAGTGCTATCGAGACTATTTATTGGGAAATAAATACAGCTATATTCCTACTTCATATGCCACAAGGAAATGAACTGTTTATTAAAGATATAAATGAAAGAGAGAGAAAAAGGAAAGAAAACATAAGAATCATTGTTTATAATCAAGAAAAAAAGGAAAAGTTCTGAATACCTGCAATGAGAGATCAAGAATAAAAACTATATAGACATATAATGCAGTACTTCAGCTATTAAAAGTATTGTGTAGTATACTTACTGCAATAGAAAAATGTCTGTTATGTATTAGGTTAAAAAGAAGAAAGTTGGGCAGCCCAGGTGGCTCAGTGGTTTAGCGCTGCCTTCAACCCAGGGCCTGATCCTGGAGACCCAGGACCGAGTCCCATGTCAGGCTCCCTGCATGGATCCTGCTTCTCCCTCTGCCTGTGTCTGCCTCTCTCTCTCTCTCTCTCTCTCTCTCTTTTGTCATGAATAAATAAAATCTTTTTAAAAAAGGAGAAAGTGATATATCACTTTTATAAATATGTGAATATATAATAAATATTAGAATATGCATATACATATACAGATAGATGATAGCTCGCTGGATAGATGGATGAATAGATAGATAGATAGATAGATAGATAGATAGATAGATAGATGATAGATAGATAGAGATATATCTTAAATGAATCCCTAAACATTCAAAACTTATTCTCAGTAAATAGGCAATGACCAAAATCAGATGTATCCTGACCTATAGGTAGGATCTAGAAGCTACAAGAAATAGGGCAGTACCCAGAGGCTCATATGAGAGATACAAAAAATGCCTCTGCCTGCTCTCAGATATGTCCTTGCAGAGTCTTCCATGATGCCTGAAATTCAAACCAATGGAGTTAGTTCTTTTCCTTAAGGTGCTATCTGTAGGAGAACCCAGGAGCAGTACATCTGTAGCCTGCACTGAGTACTGTGCACTACATAAGCATATACTGATCAAGTTGTCGCTTAGAGTGCATGATCCTGATTCAGTGGTGGACAGATCAAGTGTGGCAGGACCAGAGGGTTTAGGAAGGTCCAGAGCTTTGGGTTTAAAGGAGAACAAAGTAGAAAGGCCGGGCGGGGGTGGGGGGCGTCTTAGACCAGTCTGGCTGCCATAACAAAGTGCCATAGATTGAGTGGCTTAAACAACAGAAATTTATTTTCTTATAGTTCTAGAGGCTGGGAAGTCAAGGATCAAGGTGCTGGTTGATTCTGTTCCTGGTAAGAACACTCTTCCTCACCAGTGGTTGCAGATGGCTGCCACTTCCCTCTTGCTGTGTCCTTATCTGGGGGACAGGGAGATGAGAGAGAATGAGCACATGCTCTGGTGTCCCTTCTTATAAGAGCACTAATCCCATCATGAGGACTCCATGCCCATGACCTCATCTAATTCTGATCACCTCCCAGAGGCCCCATCTCTAAATACCACCACGTTGGGGATTAGGGCTTCAGCATATGCATTTGGAGAGGACACAAACACTTAGTCCAGAGACAGAGAGAATCAGGAAAAAGAAAAAAAAGACACTCTGGAAATAATTGAAGACCAACCAACTGAGAATAGAAAAACGCTATTTATCCAGAGCTCGCAGAAGAGTCATTGTGAGGGAGGCAGCCACCATGACATACGTTTTGGCAGAGACTCGGGAGCAAGCAGAGGAGTGGGAAAGCTTTATAGCAGCAAAAAAAAAAAAAAAAAAAAAAAGGCTTCAGGTGTGCCCCAGCTCGTGGCTATCGGCATGGGAAGCAGCAGGTAGGCTAAATAGAAGCATGCCACCCTGTGTGGCTGGTGAGGGGTATGTATTTGACTTCCTCTGGTTGATTTTAAGCTGAAAGCAGGGACAAAGACTAAAGGAGCTGTCAGTCATTAATCAGGCATTGGCCATTTGGGGTAGATTGTCTCACAGGTCTTACTAGATGGGGTAAGAAAGATGCAGTCTAATTTGCTACAAGTTTGACTTACACATAGTAGGTTGGCTTTTTGGCCCAGTTACTATAGATAATGGGTTGGTTTCCTGGTCTGGTTGTTGTAGGGTTTGGGTCCGAATTCTATTTTAGTATATGGTCTGGCCAGGATCCTTTTGTTTATTAAGTCTATCAAGACCAACTGACAAGACAGAAGAACAGATAGAGCATCTGCTGCCCGCCACCTCACTAAGTTCTTTCCAGTTTATCTCCTTGAATCCTTACACAATGCTGCAAGGTGGCGTTACCATCTATCTTTTGCAAATGGAAGACGGGCATGAAGGATAAGCACATATAATTGACTAGAAACTCTGTGTTTTCTCCCTTGTAGCAGGCTGCCTCTCAGAAGGAAGGACACTGCAGAAAAGGAGGGCAGTAAATGACGGATAAAAAGAGATTCAAAGTGAAAAAAAAATTTTTTTTAATTAAAAATCCCAAACCCGGGCTGTTTGGCACTGCTCCTTTTTTACCCCACTCCCTCCAGAGTTTTCCCTTCAGAGCACACTCTTCTATCCCCATCCCCTGAAATGGTTTGTTTTGAAGTACTCAAAAATCCAAAAGGTGGCCACTATGGGTACAGGCTGAGGTCTTCCTATACTTGCAGATTTCAATCAGGTTGGATTCAAGCTCTGTCGCATGCTCCTTGCCCGTTCCATGAGGCTGGCATGTCCTGAGCCCCCCACCCCCGCCCCCGAGCTCTCACATTCACCTACTCTCCTCGTTCTGTTCTTCTCCTCTGCTCCTGGGCCAGCAAGCATGAAGTACACATCATTTTCCTTGAGTTTTTCACTCCCAAGAGTAAATAGAGCAAATGTTGCCAGAGGTCTGGGGTGATGAAAGGTTTCCACATCCTATCAGCTGTCCCCCTTTTCCAGCAGGCCTTTTATCACTGTAGTTGGGCTCTATCTCTCTCCAGAGCCCCCCATATTTCCCTGCTACTAGATTTTCCAGCCCCTAAACTATGGCTCACCCTGTCTCCAGCCTCTGAAACAGTACACGGCCACATAGAGATTAGTTTTCCCACAGGCACACAATCTGTCATTAACCTCTGGGAAGGCAGAAATGGCTACAGTCGATGTTTATTCTTTAATACAAGTTTACATCTCCATCACCCTTGTTTTTTAGTTGTCCATATCAACACCAGTGAGCCACTTCTCGAATGAGGAGCAGATAGTAATGTCAAAAGCCCATACATTCTCTGTATCTAATTCCTAAATGGAATTCACCTGATTTTCTATTTGTTTTACAGCCAGGCAGCCATGGAGTTGGCTGGTAACTAGATCTCCAGTGGTTTTAGCATGTCAGGATTATTGCTCATCAACAAGAGGGCATCAGCAATGATTAGTGTGATCAGAAGCACACTGTGTAAATACAGGCCACAAAATTCACGCTATCATTTGTTTATGAACCAGTAAGAAGACTGGCAAATGTGTCTATTTTCTCTCCCTCAAAGGCTGACAGAGAGAAAAGAAAAAGAACTATTTAATAAATGATCTAAATATTTCCCCACAAACAAGTAGAAGGCAAGGGGTAGAGGAGATGAGATTTTCAATCTTACAGGCTCTCTTTCATAAACAGGCATTGCTCAGGATGCCCAGGGGTATCTACTTCAGAAAAATAGAACATTTAACTGCACAGGGACAGGAGAGGTGGGAGGTACAATTACAGAATGCGCAGAATAGAGCATAGCTGCCTGTAACTGCATCTGGCCTTTGTGGCTTGGAAGACGTGATGCGATCCCTGCTACATCCAAATTGCATGCTTCAAATTAAATGAGGCAGAATGAGGTGGAGAAATAAGCTTTGGTCTAGGAACTGGGTTAGAGTCCTAGTCATTTCTAGCTAAATGAATTTAAGATAAGCCCATTAACTGCTTTCAGTACCTTTCTTCATCAGTAAATGCAGGCAAAATGGCTTCTCTACGTGTAACTACATTTAGCAAAAGACATAAAGAACTTCATGGGGAAAAAAGTATAAAGATATAAATAAATGAAGCTTATAACAAGTTCATGGATAGTAAGATTCAACACCCTGAAGATGCCAATTCTCCCCAACAGTCTACAGATTAATACAAGTCCTGTCAAAATTAAAATGGGACATTTTGTTGAGCTTGGCAAGCCAATTTTAAGACATATTTAGAAATTTTAAGAGCCAGGAATAGCCAAGGCACTCCTGGAGAACTAGAACAAAGTAGAGGAGGTTTACTGTATTCACTATTAAAATCTATCATAGAGTCAGAGTGATTAATAGAGTATCAACAGAATACAATAGACAAATAGGAAACGAAACAATCTCAAAACAGAACCTACACACATAGGAGAACTTGATAGATGTCAGAAGATCATAGGGAAAGAAGTAACATCGGCTCTTTACCTCAATTTATAGGCAAAAACAAATTCCAAGTGAATTGGAGACTCAAATTTTATTAATTTAAACAGAGCAAAGAACAATTTTATTTAAGTAAAAAATGAATTTATTCATGAAAAACAGAGAAATTGCAGTTCGGGACAAGCAAGCTGTGGTGAAGCTTAGGCAAGTCCAAAGAAACAAAGGGAAGGTGAGTTTATTAGGTTTTAGGAGGAAACTGGGGGGGGGGGGGGGGGCTGTTCTCCGATGAACAAAAGTACATCAGAGAACACAGAGAACAAGAGTTCCAAGAGGCAGTGCTGGCTCATGGGCGGCAGGCGGTGGTTGGTGCTTGGGTGCTGGGGCAGGGACGGATCTTCCCCACTTTTCTTAAAGGCAGGAGACAAATTCCTGCATGAAAAGTGCCATCCCTTGTGGAAATGTGCATTTCTCCTATCTTGGGGAGGCGGGCTGCAGGGAGAGGTACGTGCATGTGAGACCCCTTCAGGGCTTGCCCACTCCGTTTTAGGTCAGGTTTCCTTTCTTTTCACAATATGTAAAACTTTTAAAAGAAAATGTAGGGTGATTACCTTTATGACATTGGGTTAAGGAAGAACTTCTTCAACAAGATCCAAGATACATTAAATTGTAAAGGAAATGAGAGATAAATGTGATTCTGTTAATGTTTAAAAAGTCAAGCCACAAAGTGGGAGAAGTTATTTGCAGCACATATACCTGGGAAAAGATTAGTCTCCAGAATATGTGAAGAACTCCTAAAAGTCCACTTAAAAAAAGATGAACAGAATAAATAAGTCACAGAGATGAAAAGTACAGTATCGGGAATATAATTAATAATATTGTGATAATATTGTATGGTGACAGATGGTGACTACACTTAGCGTGGTGAGCACTGAGTAATGGATAGAATTGTTGGATCAATATGTTGTTCACTTGAAACTACCATAACATTGTATGCTAATCACAATTCAATTTTTAAAAATATATATAACAACAACAAAAGATAAATAGAAAAAAAAATGAGCAAGACACAAATAGGCATTTCACAGAAGGGAAAAGAGGAATGGCCCAAACTAAAATGCTTAACCTCACTGATGATCAGGAAAATGCACATTTAAACCTTAGTTAGGGACAATTTTCTACCCACAGGATTAGCAAAAACGTTAACGTCTGATCTTTCAAGGTGTTGCAGAAGATTCAGAGCTCCTGGCTGGTTTGGAGATGTCATTCCTCAGAAACTTAGTAAACCTCTGATGCATTTGCCTTCAGCCAGTTTCACTTGCCAGTAACTATGTCCAAAAAGTCTTTCTTAATAAAATTCTCAGGTCTGACTTGTTTCTTTGCTTCCTCATGCCATTCCTGTCTTTAACTTAATGGAAGCTAGTTGGAGCCAAGCTATTTGGAGACAAGTCAGGAGGCCACAACCCTAGTGATCTTTGCCTCAGGAACACTTCTGAATGGCTCTTTGCTGGTTAAAACTTCTCAATGTCATAACTTAATTTGGGAGCCAGGGTCAGCTTCATTAGCATAAGACTGGCACACTTAGGGGCACCTGAGGGGTTCAGCTGGTTAAGTGTCTGCCTTTGGCTCAGGTCATGATCTCAGGGTCTTGGGATGGAAAGACCTGCTGAGCTCCTGCTCAGTGGGGAGCCTGCTTCTCCCTCTCCCTCTGCTGCTCCCCTTGCTGGTGTGCACACTCACTTGCGTGCTCTCTTTCTCAAATAAAGAAAATCTTTAAAAAAAATAAGAAAAAGCCTTGCACACTTAGAAGGTGTACACATTTGCTTTAATGCTCTGCAATCATCTTCATCTTGTACGGTACCACGCAAAGTATGTATCTGTTACTATTAGGGGCTAGAAGCAATGGACACTCGCAACTCTATGAGATGCCAAATTGTAAGACTTTCTTTAAGTTCCTTTCATTTTTGTTCATAAGCCAACCAACTCTTGTCTAGGTTCATCTCTTTCTTCTAATTCCTTGCTAAACACAGCTGGTAGCAATCAACACACACTATTAACATTCTGTTTACCAACTGTGATGGTTGATTTTATGTGTCAACTTGAATGGGCAAAGGGATGCCCTAAGAGGTGCAAAACTCTATGTCCGGGTGTGTCTGGAAGGCATTTCTAGAAGGATTTGAATTGGTAAACTCAGTAAAGATGTTCTCACTGATGTGGATGGGCATCATCCAACCTGTTGAGGGTCTGAATAGAACAAAAAGGCAGAGGAAGGACAAATTTTCTTGAGCTGGGACATCCATCTTGTGCCCTTAGACATCAGCACTCCTCTTCCGTGGGCACACTTAGGGGCACCTGAGGGGTTCAGCTGGTTAAGTGTCTGCCTTTGGCTAGGTCTTGGACTAGCACCAGGATTTGCACCACTGACTGCCCGATTCTCCAGCCACTGTGTTCAGACTTACACCAACATCTCCCCCGGTTCTCATGCTTCAGACTTGGACTTAATTATACCACCAGCTCTCCTGGTTCTCCACTTGCAGACAGCAAATTGCAGGACTTCGCAGCCTCCATAATTTTGTGAGCCAATTCCTATAATTCATTTCCTTTTATGTATATCTCTATGTGTCTCCTATTGGTTCTGTTTTCTGGAGAGCCCTGACTGCTACACCAACCTAGTCCCGTGGGCTCCAGGCTTAGTAGGCTCACAATTTGACTTCCCTGGCATCGTATGTGATGATTCTATCAAATAGATCTCTAGTGTCCCAGCTTCCAGTATCAGTTTCCTTGCCACCTGCTGCCAACCCACTAAGCCAAAGCCACAAGTTTTAGATTTTTGTCACGATAGCATTGCATATGAGATACCAATTTCTGCTTCCATTAAGGAACACTGGCTGGGGTAGCCTGGGTGGCTCAATGGTTTAGTGCTGCCTTTGCCCAGGTTGTGATCCTGGAGACCCAGGATCGAGTTCCATCAGGCTCCCTGCATGGAGCCTGCTTCTCCTCTGCCTCTGCCTATGTCTCTGCCTCTCTCTCTGTGTCTCTCATGAATAAATAAATAAAATCTTTAAAGAGAGAGAGAGAGAGAAGAATTACCCAGGTGTTTTTATCTGAGCCCAGCCTGAGATCTTCCCATATTCACAGAGGGAGAGCTTAGTCCCATGACTACACCCTGCTACAGAGGAAAGGATTTGGTGGACAGCTAACCTATCTCTGCCACAGTTATTTTAGGTCTGCCAGGGTTCCCAGTTGTGAGGGTAGGTGAGTTAGGTCACACCTCCTCATACCTAGCTACCATCTCTGGTTTGTTAGAGGGCCAGGAAAAAAAAAAAAACAACAAAACAAAACAGCAACAACAAAAAAACCAGGGAAAGTGGTGGTCAAAATCCCACAGCTAAGCAGATGAGACCTAATGCACTAGAAATACGTAACACTGAGGTTATATTTGTAGATAAACAGGCCATTAATGATCAGAAGTCAAAAAATTAGTTTCAAATTGTATAAATGTTACAATTCGGTCATAAGTGTTAGAAATGCTTAGATTTTTTAAACCAACCCGAAATACATAGACTTCCCAATATATGAAAAAATATATTCATTTTCAAATATCCCCAGGTAGATTTCCTTGCTACAAACAAATCACCTGCACGCATCATAAGTCCATCGATGGAATAGTCCCCTCCTGCCAGAAATAAATTCTGTCTCATTTAAAAGTCCCAAGACACCAACTGCTCCCCCTTCAGGCGTTCAGTTCCCACAAACAATGGATTCCCAGTCGCTCTGCAAGGGGCATGAAGCGTGGGGAGGTAAGGAGCAGGAGCTGGCCCCTTGGAGACTGAATTTACAGTGTAGGCCTCCTCTAGGGATGCATCCTTGAACTAAAACTGCCTAAGGCAGCATGTGGTTTCCAATCCCGAATCTAATGGACCTGCTGCCTCCGGGCTACCCCAGCTATTAATGCACCAGGATGGCTGAATTTAACTGCTTTTTGCTCCAGCTCAGCGCCAAGGCCTGGGTAGAAATAATCCTTTTATCTCCCTATAAAGGAGAATTACTGGCATTTTGTAGCTCAGCTCTCTTTGAAGAGCCATCTTTAGAAGCTGGAGGCTTTGCATTTCCCAGAGTGGTCAGATTAAAGACGTTTTTCACTGATCTCATTGGGAGATCGAAGGGCAGGTAGTTGATTATATTGTCATCCAGTTGCCCTGTGGAAAGTACCGCCAGGTTCCATTTTAAAAAAGGATTTCAGAGCACAAATGTCATTCACAAGAACTTTTCTGAACAACCAACCAAGTCTTCAGAACTATATTGTTTTGGAACCAGCTGTTACTCCAGCAATGGGGATATTTTGAAAGGATATAATCTGGTCGGCTGTGTTTCTTACTTGCTTCCTTTGGGTAAAATCCTTCTGGGATAATTTTTGGATGTATATAATTCCTATATCCAGATAACAGCATTGGATAATAAGCTATCTAAATGTAGTAATACCTTCTGTTCACTTCCACAAAGTCAGTTAATTCATATTCCTCCTGAAATACTCTTAAAACTTTATTCATCCCAATTAATAAAGGAATTGACATTCTCAGCAGAGGGCTTGGCATCTTGCATACATTCTCTTATTTTAATCTTCAAGACTCTGAGTTTGGCATTTTATGCCTCATCTTTTAAATTGGGAAACTGAGGCCGGCAACAGTTGGCTGGCTGTTGCCTAAGGTTACACAGCTGGCAATGGGTAGCGCTGGAGGGAGTCTTCGGGTCTGACCTTGCAGCCTGTATCCTTCCCAGGAGACCACCATAGAAAATAGGGTTTTGCAATCTTGGCACATTGGTGTTTGGGACTAGATAATTCCTTTCTACTGTCCTGTGCATCTAAGGATGTTTAGCAGCATTCCCGGCCTCTACACACTGGATGCCATTAGAACCACCCCCCCTCCCACACACACACACATTGAGATAACCAAAAATGTGTCCACACATTGGCAAGTGCAACCCTCGGGGGGCAATGTCATCCCTAGTTTAGAACCGCTGCTGTAAATGCTTCCAAAGCATTTGCTTCTTTATGCCACTGACGTCTGGTGGTTCTGTGAAATGCACGGAATGATTTGAAGCCCTAATAGTACCTAAGAGTGACCTTACAAGGTACACGTTAAGAAATAACAAATCAGTTATAATTAGCATTTTAGGTTATTGCACAGAAAGGCTTATTCCTATTATTCCTGCTAACAGTTTGTCCTCTCCGGTGAGTAAATGTTCACACTGTTAAAAGACTCAGAAGCTTCAGTGGTTTATGGTTGCTGCAGCAATTCAGCCTGCGATGTCTTCCCTGTGCAGACATTCTAGGTCTTTCCATTTTGGCCTCAGTTCTCAAAACCAACACTCTTTTAGGCTCCAGCCAAGTGAGGTGACACCCCATGGTCCAAACACATCGGACATTTTCTACTTTCCATATCTTGGCTGAGGACACACCCTCTGCTTCTTGTACCTCTCTCAAACTCACTCCCACACCCCCAGCTCCATCCCTGGAATCTCTGCATCTGCCGTGCAGCCTCCCCTGCAAAGGGATGGGGGATGACTCTCTCCCCTCACAGCTGGTTTTCCTCTCACTCTCTCTCTCTTTCTCTCTCTCTTTCTCTCCCGTCTCACCCAGCCTTGTCCTCACCCAGGAGAGTGTGTGATCCTTCCTGCTGGACTGAAAGCTCCTAGAGAACAGGAACTCTATTTTAGCCTATTCTGTTCAGTCCTTATATCTCTCGGCAGATGTGCTATGCTGGTCACATTGGGCTGGATTGGACTGGAGAGGGTCTAGAATAATAGTGCAAAGGTAAACATCAGACCGGTTTCCATGGGATTAAAATAAATTTCAAGTGTGGAATCTGAACAGTGTAATGAGGGCAAGTGAGCACAGCTATTGGCCTCTAGTGTACAACCGTCCACATGACACATGACCACAACCGTCCACAACCACATGACTGGTGCTCCGGGTAGGGTAGGCCGTTGACCCGGGCCACTGCTAGGGTTGTGCTCAGTGAGCCTTGGTCAGTGGCATCCAGCGAGGAGTGCATGGGACTAGCAACCCATCCATGCTTCCCTCACTGAGGGTGTGCGGGGCAGGGCTGCATGCATCCAGAGGAAGGGCACCCTTTCCCAATGTTCACAAAGGCACCATATTTCCTGACAGGAACTCTGACAGTAAGAACTCTTGCACAGTGCAAGGGACCCTATGTCCAACATCTCATTCCCAAATGTACCATCTACACACTCCTTTGACTAAGATCTAACACTCTGAATTCTGTCCACCCAAATCAACTTTTATTTTACCACCACTTCTTAACTAGACAGAGTATTGTATTAATTAATTCAACAAATACTCAGTAATCGCTCACTGAGTTTAGAAGATACAGGAATGAAAAAAAAAAAAAAAAAAAAAGAAGATACAGGAATGAAGAAAACAAAGTCCCTGCCTCCATGCAGCTCATATTCTAGTGGATTCTAATATTTACCGCTCATGTGTTTACCATCAAACAACAGCTGACGTAGAATTAAATTACATATCCAGGCTCCTATTTGGGACAGATTTTTTTTTTTGGTTCTATTTTATTTTTAATATCTCTGGCTTGAGCTGTTGTTGAGAGTGTATTTTCTGAGTTAAATGAATGAATG
This sequence comes from Canis lupus baileyi, assembly GCF_048164855.1. Lineage (NCBI taxonomy): Eukaryota > Metazoa > Chordata > Mammalia > Carnivora > Canidae > Canis > Canis lupus. The sequence continues at coordinate 14,443,545 of NC_132855.1, read as the reverse complement.
AGTTAGTCTGGGGTAACCATTCTAAGAAAATGGTTTTGCCCTAAGTTACTGAAGGGACTAGATTGGTATCTTAGCATTGCCTCTTGGCTAATTCCAGGTCACAAGGCTAATACCAGCTTCAACTGAATCAGGGCATTCAGCCAAGACTCTAGAGTCTGGATGTCCCAATTCATTTGCTTTTTATATGAAGCTGCAACCTGAGCAGTTTCCAGCATCCAGCCCAAAGCCATCTTTACTCTGAAAGTAACAAAGGAGGTCCTCCTGGGCAGAGGTGAGCAGGATATAAGTGGTCCCATGAAAGGTGGATCTAACCTGTGATGTTCTTATTGGCAAAAACACTACTTCATTTCACCATTCCCCCTTTTGTATCTGCAGGTGGAAAGCTGTGCACCAGTTACAACCGAGGGCTCATCTCAAAGGCAAAAATTAAAGCCATCAAGTATAGTATTGTCATCATCCTGGGTAAGCAAAGTCCCTCCTTGTGTTGCAGGACTGTGTGAACATTCTGAAAGCAAACTTGTACCCAGGAACTGGTGGTGGGGAGCTCACACAAGAAAGGAGTTTGCCTGCAGGCACTCTAGCTTCGTCCGACTGGAGAGGAATATGTGGAACTTACCAGCCCATCTGTGTCTCCTTCAAGGGAAGACATTGGTTCCTGATCCCTCCCTTTATGACTATAGTTGCCCACCAAGACCATAGGGTGGATAATTTGGAGAAAGTTAAGACACACAACTGGCTGAATGATGCTCACAATTACCCTGTTGACCCAGTTGCATTCTCTGAGACATATTCTTCTCTAGGGCTGAAGTTTATGAGCAAAGAAAGACAAAAGTCATATTCCATTTCTTCTGGATATTTAATTGAAGAGCCACTACAAATCCCTCCCTAATGGCCACTTGCTTCCTCCCCCATCCTGACTTCTTCCCTGTCCATTTCTTTTCTCTGTACTCCTAAGACCCATAACATCACTTCATCTTAGAAAAAAAAAAAAAAAAGGAGGGGAAGGTACTTCTAGAGCACATAATATGTATCAGATCGGTGTGTACTCATTGTTATTCTCAAACCTTCAAAGCTTCCTCCCCCTTACACCCTTTTAGCTAGTGACCTTGCTTCATATTTCACTAAGAAAATACTATATCAGAATAGAACTCCCTCCTCCTTCGACCTTCACATCCATCAACCTATCTGCCTTTCTACAATGTGCTCTGTCTTTTCTCCTATTACAGTGGATAAGCTGGCACTGCTTTTTTCTAAGCCCCAAATGATTTTTGGAGCCCTGAATCCCATTCCTTGCTGCCTCTTCAAGAATTTTGGTCCTCCAATTATCTCCCCTCCCCAGCAGGTCTCCCCTTGTAGGGACTGGGGTTGTAGACACATAAATATTGTGCAGGAGGCCCCTGGGTGAACTCTCCAGAACAGACCCGCTTCATCACTCTCTCTTCTCGCACAACTCCATGTTTTACCTCCCATTCTCTGAAGTCTGTTTCTATCAGTTTTCTCTCCTGTCACTCCTGAAACCACTTTCATCAAGGTCATCACCACTTCTAAAAAGCCAGTGTCAATGCCCAATTTTCCTCTTGACTTGTGAGCAACATGTGATCAGTTTCTCATTCTTAGAATACTTCCTTTACTTAGAAATGATATTTATGATTTCTACTTGAGATTTTGATTTGTATTTCTAGTAGGCTTATCATAGTCAACATGTCAAATCAAAAGTCTTGCCATGTCCTCCCCCCGCAAAAGTAACTCTCCCCCCAGTTGTCACCATTTCAGTAAATGACACCATCTTTCACCCAGTGTCTATGTCAGAAACCCAAGGGTCATCTGTCATTATTCTATTTTTCTGACATCCCACATAACTAGTACGTCAGCCAGGCCTGGAGGCTCTACCTGCAAAATATAGTTCTCAAACCCAACCATTCCTCAGCATCTATACTACTCCTACCTTAGTCAAAGCTTCCACCAGTTTCTGCCTCGAACATTGTAACTAGTCTTCTCTTTATTTCTTTCCTGCAAAACTACCACTGTGATCTTTCAAGACTGTAAATCAGGCATCATCACTATCTATGGAGCCACCTATGGCTTCCCATTCCATTGGAATGAAATCCTACAGCCTTCCCATGTGTGGTCTATCCCTCAGCCAGGATTCTAGTCTCATTCCCAGAACTCTCCTCCTTGCTCATTCTATCCCAGTTGCATCGGTCTTCTTGCTATTTTTTCAAAGTGCCAACATGTTTGCACCTGGCAGGCCTTGCACTGTTTCCACCACCTCAAGATGGCCTGGCTCCCTCCTCACATCATTTTTTTTCCCAGCAGTGCTACCTCCTTAGCCAGCCTCCTTCATAAGTCTTAAATAGCCCTCCTCCAGTCCTTACCCAACTGTATTTTTCTTCCTATTCCCACTTCCACCTGAACATTATATCTATTGATCTGCTTATTCTCTGTCTCCTCCACTGGCTGAAATCCACGAAAGCAATGACTTTTGCTTTTTGTGTTCCTTGTATTAATATCACCAAAGCCTGAGATAGGATCCCACATACACTAGGTGCTTTAGTAATATTTGCTGGGGACAAATGAATTAGGATATGCAAGAAGGAAAGGGATTTGTGCTATTTCCTTTTTATTTAGCCCAACTACTACCCTCCGTACCACACTTGCAGCTCCTTGGAGCCCTGAGAAAGCATGCCTCTCATGTTAACTGTGTGTCAGATCACCAGAACAGTCTCTCTTACCTTTCCCAGATGCAATTGCAAAATGCCAAAGAGGCCACGTGCAGTGTGACTCAGCCAGCAGAATAGAGGCACAAAATAGCACTGCAGGCAGACCTGGGGATAAAGCAGGTACAACCATCGGGGCTCGCAATCCTTTCCCAGCAGCTGACGAAGTAGATCAAAGATTCTCCTACCTTCCCAGATAGTCAGAAACACAGATACACATCTCCTGGATGTTGAGTCAGGAAATACATGTTTTACCTATGTTCCAGAGCCAACATAATTATTTGTAACCAGGAACCATATGCTCAGGCCCTGGGGGTCCCTTAGTTGGAGAGCAGAGGTGCCCACAGGAGGGTCAGCCAGTATTAACAGCCCAGTCAGACCAAACCAGTCTTTCCTATAACAGATATTTTATAATGCCCCTTTATCATCCTGAAATGAAACATATAATTAATGCTATCTGCCTAACATGTCTTCAAAGATCAATATATAATAATATAAAGGAGGACTAGAAAGAAAATAATTTATAATAAAACAAAACGGGTCTCAATATGTAAATACTTGGCCACAGCTACTAGAAGAATAATGAAGTAGGCAGCCAGATGTAGTAACTGCTATCAAGGAAAATCAATACAGGTGTGTTTTCATGACGACATGAAAATAAAGCAGCACTGCTGTCAGGGACTTGATTTTCAGAGCAGCTCAACAAATCCCACTAAAGTTCCAAATTAAAGAAAGTAATCGTTCCTCCCTTTGCAAAGGAATTGCATTTCTGGAGAATCTACTATTTATCAAAAAATATTTGTGTTCATATATAGAGTAGAGCTAGGTTTCCAGACTGAGGTAGTTATAAACAGAGTTCTCTGCTACATAAATGCCCAGTTGGGCATTCAGAGGATGTTTGGGACATGAGTGGGATGGCCTGCCCTTCACAAGAGGACTGGTATCCCTGGGCAAACCAGAGCCCCCACCAACCCCAAACACGCACATACATAGACACGTGCATTTTCAAAATGCCTCCAAAAGGCAATTTTTGCCCATTCATGCCTCAGAACCACTATTCTAGGCCAATGCTAGGCTTAACTGCAAGCACCCAGAAATGCTCAGTGGTCTCTGTGTTTCAATTCCTCCTCTTTAATACTTTGCCAAAGCCTGGGGAAATAAACACACGCCAGTCAAACAGTTGCAGAGGAAAGTTGGCCCCTGCAAGCAGATGGTGAAGGAAGCCTGACTTCTCTGAGGAAATGTCCTATGGAGGAAAAGACGGGGGGAGAAGGAGGGTGGAGAGGATGTAGCAAGAAGGCAGAAGAGGACACATCCGTGTCTAGTTAGCCCCAAGACTGTTTACCTCTGTCCTTGTGGGTGTTAGTCCGGTTCTCCAGGGAAAGAGGAGATAGATGTATATGTAAAGAGAATCGTTATAAGGAATGGGCTCACATGATGATGGAGCTGAGAAGTCCCAGGATCTGCAGACCCAGGAGAGCCTATAGTGTAGTTCAGTCGGAGTGTGTGTGTGAAGGCAGGAGAAGAGCGAAGTCCCGGCTAGAAGCTAGGCAGACAGCATGAATCCTCTCTCACTCAGCTTTCAGCTCTCGTCAAGCCCTCCGTGGCTTGCAAGGGACCCACCCCCTCGAAGAGGATGGTCTGCTTTTCTTAGTGTACTGATTCAAATGTTCACCTCATCCAGAAACACCCAGCAATAATGACTCACCAAATATCTGGGCACCCCCTGACCCAGTCAAGGTGACCCATAAAATCATCCATCCAACCCTGGATCTCCATTCACCACGCAATTCCCCTGAGGATTTGGAGACAAACAGAATTAGGGGCTCACACACACCAATTGACTTGGAGAGGGGTAGAGGGCAGCCGTTTTCTGGAGTGGCTGACTTAGAAACAGAAACGAAAATTAAGAACATTGTGATGAAGCCAGATTGGTTCTTGAAAATATTAGGCACCACCCTTGCCCTCTGCCGTACCCTAAAACCAGGAGTCACTATTTGGTCAAAATGCTTCCCGCTCTTCTATTTTTCTTTTTTTTTTCTCATAGACTCTCCAAAGAGTTTTGCTGGTTTTCCTTCCACACTATGTGGAATGAGAGGCTGAGGCCATGCTGAGCAGTTTCCAACCTTTCCATACATATTCACCACAGTGATCAAATTGGACCCTCCCTTTACAGACAGAGAAGATTCAGGAAATTCATTCAACTTTAGCAACGTATCTGTAGGATGTGTAGGCAGCACGTGTATATGTGCGTGTGTGAGTCAACATGACATGAATGTTAACACACAACTGTCCTAAATATTTCTGAGCCATCCTAGGCGCTAAGGAACCTCCTATTTGGAGCTCCAGTTGGGGCCACCACGGAAAGCTCCCCCCCCCAGCTGTGCTCTGCTACGGTGCTAATGGCTCTCTTCTCCCCAGCCTTCATCTGCTGTTGGAGTCCCTACTTCCTCTTCGACATATTGGACAATTTCAGTCTTCTTCCAGACACCGAGGAGCGCTTCTATGCCTCTGTGATCATTCAGAACCTGCCAGCCTTGAACAGTGCCATCAACCCTCTTATCTACTGTGTCTTCAGCAGCTCCATCTGCTTTCCCTGCAGGTAAGGGGCACTCCTGCCTGGGCCAGTGCAGACGGCCACTGTTCTTGGATTATGACCTGTGTCTTTTCTTTCAGTGCTTCCAGGCAGGTAATAGATGAGATGCTTGTGGGTCAGAAAGGTCCTGCCAGTGTGATAAATTCAAACCTGGGCCCGGGTCATGGTCCGGCTCTTTCTCCTGTACCTCATCACCTACGATAGGAACCACCTTAACCAGGTCACAGAGAAAAGCTTTCTTTTGTTCAGAGCTTCCCAACATGAATTTCCTCAGTGCAATGCTGTGGTGATAGCAAGACCCAAAGCATTATTTCCATTTTATAGATAAGCAACTTAAGGCTCGTGAAGTTAAGTGACATTATTGAGGTCATATGAAAAATAAGTACCAAAGCTGAAATCAGATCCCTCCCACAACTACTCAATAATTTTGCTGTTTTTCAGCTGTTTTGCTACATGAGCTACAGGGAGTAGGTAGAGATATCCATAGGAGATAGAATCGTAAAATGGTTTAAGGCTTGGGTTTGATGCCAGGGGCTGAGGCTCAAATCCTGCCACTGCTGATTCATAACAATGTGTTTACTTTGAGTAAGTTTATTTAACTGTCATAAAACTCGGTTTCTTTGCCTACAAAATGGGGCCAGTAGTAGTGTAGTACCTTTTGACCAGTGTCTCCCTGTCCTGTCCTGAGCACTGGGCTCTGGTGCTGACCAGTGGGAAGGAGGGCTATGGGTGGTGGGGAAGGAAGCGTATCACATGCTAAGTGCTTACAACAGCGTTTGATCCTCAATACATCTGTTATTTAACATCCTTACTTCCCTTTTCAACTGGTCAAATTATTTTCCCTCCCTGATTTATTCTTTCTCCAGGGAGCAAACATCACGAGGTTCCAGAAAGACATTTCGGGAGAGAACTCAGAGGCACGAGATGCAGGTTCTATCCAAGCCAGAATTTATCTAGACTCTGGGGCAATAGGATTGCTAGGCTGAGCCCCATCAGCAATTATGTGTCCCTGTCACCACCTTGGGCATGTGCATGGTACCTGAGCTGACTTCTCCATCCTGCTCCTTTCATCCCTTGGGAGATGCCCAAGCCAAACCTCCAGAGGAGTGTGTGTCACCTGTTTCAGCCAGTACTGGACAATGTGAAGTCACCAACTATTCATGCCAGCCAGAAAAGATGCTTCCTACTTCCCTGCAACTACCAGCCCTCCTTCCCACTGGTCAGCACCAGAACCCAATGGACAGAGGCACCTCTGGCCAAGGTCCAGGCTTGGGCAACTAGAGGGTACTAAAGAAGCATGGTTGTACTACAAGAGTCTCCTAATTATGACTAAGACATAAATAAAAGCCCAGATTTTCCCCCATCTTTGGATTGGCAGTTCAGAAGTTGTAGCCAAGAAGGTAATTTGTCCTCGAAATGCCAACAAACTCATTTCCAGGCATGGGCACTTTGTGTCTCCTCTGCAGATAGCCTTGGTTTGCAGTTGGGTGTGTTGGCAACAACTAACCTCACAGTCCTGTTGTGTCAACAAATGATTTGTCAAAAGAGCCCAATGCTGACCCTCTAGAGGAAGGTTAAAATCGAGGAGTACTTTGCCTGATGGGAAAAAAACAATAATACTAACCAGTCGTGGGCCCCAGACCTCTAGTCTCTGAGAGTTGGCACCTGGGTTTCACGTATCTTTGAGGTTTTCTGAGGGCCCTTCCCTTGGCATTCCCTTGGGCCACTCTGGGCTCCAGTCCTCACCCTGCAGCATCACCTCCTCCCCCTCTGACCTCTCTAAATCCTTTCTTTAGTTGGGAGCTGAGTCCCTGTGGCTTTTCCAGGCATGATGTTCCTGTAAGCTCTCTTTCGGTTTTGCATGTCGCAGCCATTGTCTATCTAACACCTCGGCCAGAAAGTGCTGGTGGGGTTTATTTTGACAAGTCTGGAGTTTGGTATTTATAAGCCTAATCCAAGTGAAATATGACTAAATGTTTTCTAGTCAATTTTTGCCATCAGATTTTTTCATAAGTGGAAATGGCATAATTTAATTTGATTATATATACATCCCCACCCACGGCTCTGGAATGTGCGTGAGCTCCTTATTTTTAGCCTCACATACATTCTTGACATTAAAATCTCCTTGGCAAAATCCTCCTTCCCAGAATTATTCTGAGCTTAAGTCTTTTTTTTTTTTTTTTTTTTGGCCTACTGCTAGTGGAGTCATTAAAATGTGCAGTATATTTTAATAGCACTCCATTCCTCATTATGGTGTCAACCCAGAAACTGCATGCTTAAGGTCACAGTGGCATTTTTTCCACAAACTCTCTTATCAATTCTGTCTATCCTTAGGGAGAGTATCTCTTTAGGCAGAAATCAGACTCCTCAGTCACCATCTCTCCGAAAATTATTCTCTGAATTGAGGAGACTGAATAATCTAGTTTTATGTCCACACAATAGTTTTGAAGGTTGCCTCCCTTTCTGTCCCATCAGCTAAATGTGAGCAACCCTGGATGGCTTGAGTGGTCGAGAAGGACTTTTTCAACATTTCACTTTAAATCAAGATGTGCCACAGAAGACCCACAGAATCGTTGCTAAAATAGCTGCCTGCATGGAAGCCAATTAACAGAGCAAAATCTGGCAGGTGTCCTGGATGGCAAAACAGGAGGCCTGGGTTCTCCTGACAGATGCTTTCAATCTCTGTCAAGTTCTGGTCTGCAAGAGACATTACATGCCTACCTCATCCATCAACTGAGTCAGACAGTGAAGGAGAGAATGGAGTGAGGGGCTCTGTGATCTTTAGAAACTGGGAATGTGATTCTGCAGTTGCTATAATAGTGTGTCTCTCATTTGCCAAAAAGACTGGACATTCGTAAGATAATGGTACATATTGCTACAGGAGAAGCTGCTGTTAAAAATGAAACTGGCTTTTATATTTCTGTGGATTCTAGAATCCTCATCTCCACGTATCTGCTACACTTGGGGAAATATGATTTCAACATTATGAGAACACTGGGAATTACTAGTCTCCTGACCTTGGGAAAAAATCGTTTAATATCTTTGGGCATCAACTGTCTCATCTGTAAGATAGGAACAGAATAAGGCTGGAGCAGAGGATCTTGTGGGTTCTCTATAGATAGAGTTCCGGGACCCATATGATTTAAGCGAGACCCAGAGAGTCAGACCTTCTGAAATTCTTTCCCCAGGGGACCAATGACTTGGTGACTCAACACTGAGTCATTTGCCCTTTAGAAGGTGTAACTTCCCCATCTATATTACTTAGGAAGTCAGTTTCCCAGTTGAGAAATACAGTTTGAGCTCCTGGAGAAGATGACAAGCTTGGTGTTGTGATGTCACTGTAGGTAGCCGTGGATGCTCACATGGGGTCAGAGCAGTCAACAGGGCGCTATGTAAAATAAAGATACTTCCTACACTGAGATGTCACAGAAGTCTGTGGTTACATTATCGCATAGCTTCAGGCGCAGGTGAAAATTTAGGATAACAAGAGTAAGTGTGCTTAATATATTTACCCATACTCTAGAAAATAAGTATCTCCACTTTACTTAACTAAATTAAACATGAATGGTTAAAACTTCTCTACTTTCGGGGCTGGTGTGAAGCATAATTTAATTGAAGTTTAATTTCACCAAGCAACACATCTCACCATTTTTTTCCCCGGAAAGTGGCAACACCTTTTTAATAGCTTTAATTTGAAATTAATCACGAGGAAAAAAAACTATCCCTGTTAAAGCAAACAAACATGCAGCTTCCAACTTTCTTCCTCACTTCGTTTCGACAACTTTGTACACACATATACAGAAATGACTTTGCTTTTTCCTTCTGTATGCACAGTGTGGAAAGGGGCCACCAGCCTGGGTCTGCTGAGGAAACAGGAAAACAAAAACACTTTTAGCAGGAAGTAAAGTGATTCTGTATTTCTAGAATCATCTTAGGTGAGCCACAGACCTGCGGGCAACTGCAGTTCTTTTATCATCATCTGAATACGCCTCATTTTATATGCAGATCTGCCCATGTTCCCTACAGCTTTTCAATTGCATTTGATTAAAAGGAGATAGCCCCATTTAGGTGCCAACCTCCTTGCTTTTGGAATCATGAAAAACCCATGCCTCATTGCTCTGCAATTGCATTTTTAAAATGCATTATCCACAACAGGGCTGCTCCAGTTAACATTTTAGAAGTGCAATCCCATGCTTGTAGAATGTTAAAGTGAATGGAGGCTTGGCTTGTGTAGTCTAATGGTTTTTGGACTGCTCAAGGACCCTCTCTCTATGAGGTTCCAGGAGGTGTGACTCAGTATTACCATTTATACACACAACAATAACATATGTCTAGAGAAACCAAATGTAGTGAAATTGATTAAAGGTCTTTGAATTACCTGGAATGAGAGTAGAATATAGATCACCATTAGCCATCGATACACCCAAAATGCATGTTGTCATTTCAAGAATGCATGTTGTAAAATAATAGAATCAAAGATGTATATAACTTCTAAACTAAAAGAGAAGGAAAACTGAATGATAAAATCGCTCAAGCAATCCGAAAGAAGGCAAGAAAAGAGAGAAACAGGAGAGTGAATAGCTGGGACAAATAGAAAGCACAGAGGAAGATGGTGGGTTTTTTTATCCAAATATATCAGTAACTGTAAAAAATGTTAGCAGATTAAATGCTCCAGTTAATAATCAAAGATTATCAGGTCAGATTTATAACAAACAAACAAACAAACAACAATGTGTCATTTACAAAAGACATGCCTATGGAAGAAGCCTCGGTGTCCATCGAGAGATGAATGGATAAAGAAGATGTGGTTTATGCATAGAATGGGATATTCCTCAGCCATTAGAAATGACAAATACCCACCATTTGCTTCCATGTGGATGGAACTGGAGGGTATTATGCTGAGTGAAATAAGTCAATCGGAGAAGGACAAACATTATATGATCTCATTCATTTGGGGAATATAAATGATAGTGAAAGGGAATAGAGGGGAAGGGAGAAGAAATGGGTAGGAAATATCAGAAAGGGAGACAGAACATGGAAGACTCCTAACTCTGGGAAACGAACTAGGGGTGGTGGAAGGGGAGGAGGGCGGGGGGTGGGGGTGACTGGGTGGCGGGCACTGAGGGGGGCACTTGACGGGATGAGCACTGGGTGTTATTCTGTATGTTGGCAAATTGAACACCAATAAAAAATAAATTTATTATTAAAAAAAAAAAGACATGCCTACAACACAAGGATGCAGGGAGTTAGAAAGTAAAAGAATGAATCCAGGCATTCAATGCAAACAGTGCCAAAAGAATGCTGGTGGGACTGTGTTAACAAAGACTAAATAAACTTTAAGGCATAAAGCATTAGCAGAGTTAAACAGGGACACTGCAGGTGATAAATGTTTTAGTTCAATAGGATGATTTATTTAATAATTCTAAACTGTGCATTTAACAACATGGCTTCAAATACATATTTTGCAAAGTTGTCAAAACTACAAAATAAATAGGCCAATCCCATAGCTTTGTGGGGAATTTTATCACACTTATTTCTAGTAATTGAAGCAAAAATTAGAATGATCTGGATAATCTGAACAATGTGAATAACACAGAAAGCATTTTGCCCTAACACCCCTAAATAAAGTCTTTTAAAGCACATGTGAAGCAGTTACAAAAGTTGACAATATTCCAAGTCATAAAACAAGCTTCAAAACTTTTGAAAGACTGAGCTCATGCAGTCAAGTTTCTCTGATCACAAGAAAGCTGCCATATGTTTGGAAATTAGGAAATATACTTCTTGGTAACTTATGGTCAAAGAAGAAAATATATGGAAATTAGAAATTGCACTAAATGATAATGAAAGTATATATCACTTGTGTGGGATACAGTTAAAATAATACTTATAGGAGGAAAATCTAAAGACAATGAATAAATCATCTATTTCATAAAGTTAGAAAAAAAATCATCAAAATAAACCCAAAGGAAATCTAAGGAAGAAAATAATGAGGAGTAAAATTAAGGAAATCAAAAATAAACATAATTTAAAAGATTCAGCAAAGATAAAGTTCTGCTCATTGAAAAAAATAATAAAAAGAAACGTCTGGTGAGATTAGTCAAGGGGAAAAAAAAGAGAAGGCACAAGTAAGCAGTATTCATTTTTTTAAGGATGTCACTGTAGGTCCTGGAGTCAATGAAGAGATAATAAAAGGATACTATGATTAAGCTTACACCAAAAAAAAACAAAAAAGAAAACTATAAATAAATGGGATAATTTACCATAATGGACATAAGAAGAAACAGATAATTTGAGTAGTATCATAAAGAAAGAACAGGGCAGCCCAGGTGGCCCAGCGGTTTAGTGCCGCCTGCAGCTCAGGGCGTGATCCTGGAGACCCAGGATCGAGTCCCACGTCGGGCTCCCTGCATGGAGCCTGCTTCTTCCTCTCCCTCTGCCTGTGTCTCTGCCTCTCTCTTTCTCTCTCTCTCTCATGAGTAAATAAATAAAATCTTAAAAAATAAAATAAAATAAAATAAAATAAAGAAAGAACATACCTTCACTGCAGATTTCTACCACCATTTACAACTTGTGACCAAGTTGCTTTCATTCCAGGAATACAAAGTTGGCTTAACATTAGAAAAAAAAATAATAGAAAACCACTCAATAACTTACTACCTAAGAGATGAAATGATTAAACAAACAATGTAATATCAACTTAATAGAGGCAGGGAATATGTTTGATAAAATTATTTGACACCCAGGCATAATAAAATGTTCACAAACTTGAGATAAAAAATAAACTCCTAGCTAACTCTAAAGGTTATGTACCATAAAACCTAATGATGAAACTTGGAGGTGTTTTCTCTAAAATAAAGAATGAGTTAATGCTAGCATAGCCATTTCAACTCAACATTGTACTGAGGTCTTAGCCAATGCTATAAAGCAAGCAAAATAAATAAGATACAAGTTAAAAGGATTGATAATGAATAATAGAAACCAACATTATTGATACAAATGTATAGTGCAATATTCAAAATAATATGCAGATAAATTATTAGAAGTAATCATAAGATTTAATAAGGTAACAGGATATAAAATCCATATGCAAAAATCTGTATCTTTTCCACATAACAGCAGCAAATAAAAAATTAAACTTTTTTTTTTAATTTTATTTATTTATGATAGTCACAGAGAGAGAGAGAGAGAGGCAGAGACACAGACAGAGGGAGAAGCAGGCTCCATGCACCGGGAGCCCGACGTGGGACTCGGATCCTGGGTCTCCAGGATCGCGCCCTGGGCCAAAGGCAGACGCCAAACCGCTGCGCCACCCAGGGATCCGAAAAAATTAAACTTTTAAATTGTTATTTACAATAGCCTTAAAAGATGAAGTTTCTAAGAATAAATTTATAAAAGATGTGTAAGTTTCTATGGAGAAATAATAATATTATTGAGAGAGATGACATGTAGAAATAAATGTAGAAATAAACATACCACGATAAGTGTTTGGAAGACTGAATATCATAAAAGTTTATGATTTATCTATTCTCCTCTCCAGATTGATGTATAAAATTAATACAACGACCATCAAGTCTTCAACAGGAGTTTTATAAAACTTGACGAGGTATCTCTAAAAATGTATACAGAAATGCAAAGTGCCAAGAATATCTGAGACATTCTTAATTAAGAAGGAAAAAATGGAAAAGATGAAAGGGATCAAACCTTATCATAAAGCCATAATAGTAAAGGTTGTGGTATTGTCTCCAGGGTAGACAAATTAGCAAACAGAACAGAAAGAGTCCAGAAGAAAATGCACCCATTTGGAAAATTTGATTTATTTCAGAGGCAGCATTGCAGATGGACTGTTGTCTTTCCAACACACAATGCTAGCACAGTTGGGTATTTACGTGAAAGAAAATTCAAATGAAAGCCTAGAGGATTACATGCAAAATCGGTTACAGTCAGATTATGGATCTGACTGTGAAGACAAAACAACCCTAAGGAGATCATATAGGAGACTATCTTTAAGATCTCTAAATAGGGAAATAGCTCTCAAACAAAACACAAGAACTACAGTTCATAAAGGAAAAGATCAATACATTTGATTACTTAAAATTAGAAACTCAAAGGCAAGCCATAGCATGGGAGATGATGTTTGTAACACATATGACTGGGCAAGATCTAGTATTTAGAATATATAAAATGCTAATCAGTAAGAAAAGATAATAGAAGACAGGCAACTGGGCAAGACTTGACCTCAGGAAAGAGGTGGTCCAAATGGCCAGGAAAGGTGCTTAATGTTTAATCCCATTAAAAGTCAGGAGAAGGGCAGCTCAGGTGGCTCAGCGATATAGCACCGCCTTCTGCCCAGGTTGTGATCCTGGAGACCCGGGATGGAGTCCCATGTTGGGCTCCCTGCACGGAGCCTCCTTCTCCCTCTGTCTGTGTCTCTGCCTCTCTCTCTCTCTCTCTGTCTCTCATGAATAAATAAATAAATAAAATTTTTTAAAAAGTCAGGAGAAGATAAATTAAACCTCAATAAGAAAATAATATGCACCCACCAGACTGGCAAAAACTTAAAACTTTGACAAATACTGAGTACCGGTAAGGACATGGAGCATTAGAAATTCTCATTCTGTTCTGGTAGGTGAATAATTAGTACAACCATTCTGGAAAATTTTGTGTCTTTAACTAGTAAAGTTAAGGGTGACTATAGCCCATGACCTTGAAATTTCAGTCCTGAGCACACAGGACACCACAGAAGAGTGCAATTATATGCACCATGATATATGTGAAAGCTCATAATAACATTGATTATAAGAACCCCGATTAGAGGCAAAACAAATGTCCACCAACAGTGAGAATAAACAGATTATGGTATATTTCATAAATTAAGATACTTTTACAGTAACAAAAAGGAAAAAAAAAGTTGCTTACCACAACATGAAAAAAACCTTTAAAAACATAATGTAAAAGTAAAGAAGCTAGATACCAAAAGATACTATAGATAATCTGATTCATATAAAATTCAAAAACCAGCCAAAGTTAAACTACTGTGCCTGGGGATGCAAACATAGATGATAGAATTCTTAAGAAAAGCAAGAAAACTACTTTTTGTAGAGCACATTTATGGGGAGGGAACAGCTATCTTTGAGAGGGGGCATGCAGAAGAGGATGGACAGGGCTCCATTTCTTGCTCTGGGTGGCAGCGATGTGTTCTAATTACTCGCTAAACTATATATTTAGGTTTTGTGCACTTTTGTGAATGTGTGTTATGTTTCACAATAAACAGTTCCTAAAACTGTCTTCAAAAGCCTTTTAGAACAATTATTCTGGAAACGGTGCAGAGAAGGGAACCAGACTGGAAACAGGGAGGTAGGTGTTCAGTGGGGTCTCAGTGACATACAAGAAACAGCAGAGATGGCTGAAAGATCATTCTGGGTTCTTTCTCTGCATTCAGAGCCAACATGTATCATTAGCATCTAGTAATAGGGATATTGATGCCAACATTTTTCAAAATCTGCAGAAGCGTCTTGGCTCCTTCACAGAGCCTTGGGAGTCAGTTTAGCAGAAATCAATATTCATCTTCTGTTCTCTTCTTGCCTGTCGAGGGGGCCTGGAGTCCTTAAGCTTTTCCCACTTCTATATCCTTCCCCAAGGTCTCCTTCTCCTCCCTGTCCCCATCCTTTCTTCCCTTCCTCATCCCTCAGGGCAGAGCAGGTTTATAATACACCTGCTAAAATGTTACTCCCAGAGCATAGCTGAACGCACATTTCTTGGGAGATTTACACGTAGGTAGGGAACACTGGAGATGGTGCCGCCCTAACCCCAAAGAACTAATCACCACAGGTATGTACTTTGGGCCCACAGTAGATAGCTGGGAGAAATATCCGAGGCCAACCACAAGTAATTCACATAACTCCATAACTATGTGACTGGCTTTAAGTAGACTGACCAAATGGTCCCAAAGCTACCTCACAGAATCACTCAAGGAGTTAAAAAAAAAGTACACATTGCTAGATCTCCAGCCCTAGAATTTTGTTTCATTGGGTTCTGGGCAGAACCTGGAAATCTGTATGAATGAAAAGCAATTCGGGTGATTGTGGTTCAGGAGGTTCTGTGCAGCCCTTCAGTGGGCTGAAGCTCAGGAGCCCAAGTTCTTCGTGGCTAGAAATATGTGGGCCCCCTTTGCTTACTTCCACCTAATTTCCCTGGGTCTGACCGAAGCACAAATGTGTTCTCCTAAGGCTACAACTCTATCACCTTGCAACTCTCCAGATAGCTGTTAGGTAAACCCAGGGTAGCTCTCATTTCTTCTTTCCACTCTGGATTGATGGCATTTTTTCCCAAGACAATAGAGTTCTGCATGTATGTAGAGAGTCAAGTGGACAAGGATGGCCATGTATTTATGTGATGTCTGGACTCAAGGAAGGATGTCTCTCTAAGAGGTATTTTGGGGGCTCGAACAACATGTGGGTGGGTATACTAGCCCATCAAAGCCCTCTAGAGCAGTCTTATCTTAAACTTATTTGTCTCAGAACCCCTTTATGTTTGTTTCTGTGGGTTATACTCGTTGATATTTACTGCATTAAAAATTAAAAGTGAAAAAATATTTAATATTCATGAATTTCTTTATAAGAAACAATAATAAGCTCATTACATATTAGCATACATGTCTTTTATATGGAAAGTAACAGTAACTTTCCCCCCACCAACCAAAAACAAAAAAAAATTAGCGAGAAGGGTGACATTGTTTTAACTTCTGCAAATCTCTTTAAGTTTGGCTTAATAGAAGACAGCTGGATTTTCATATCTTCTGCACTCAATCTGTTGCAATATGTTGTTTTGATGGAAATGTATAAAGAAAATCAGGCTTCACACAAATATGTAGTTAGGGGGAAAAAAGGAGTATTTTAATCTGCTTCTGCACTCAATCTGTTGTGCTATTACATGCCACGTAACCTCTGGAAAATTCTACTGTACACACGAGAGAGTGAAAATGAAAAAGGCCAAAAGCACCCTCGTGCTACTTTGAAAATAGTTCTGACTTCACATACCACCCCCTGAAAGCTTCTCAAAGACATGGCTCTCCAGGCTCTGGACCACACTTTGAGGACTGCTGCCCTTAAAGAAAAAAAACAGTGTTCACTTGCTTGCCAATAGCCTTAGCCATTACCACCCTCTTGGAGGCAACTCAGCAGCAGGGTACAGTGGGCAGGGTAAGGGACCATATGCATCTGTTTGCAAAGCTGGTTAAAACACTAATTATAGGCAATTCTCACTGAGTTTCCCGGACAATACCTCAGGAGGTGATTAAACCTGTCTCTGCTGGGGGCTGGGTTCAGAGTCCTACTCATATGAGCCTCTCAGGGCCTGTCCAGGACTGGGGACAAGGGATTGCTTAGACTGAGGAACAGAATGGTCAATATTCCCCTCAAAGTGTAGGGCATTTGTTGAGGTTCTGAGGGTTGGCAACAAATAGCTCACCCCGTTTGCTCAGGGGGACTTGCTAAGAGAGGCCGACACAGACCACAGCTTAGAACTGCGAGCACCAGCCCAGCAGCCCTGGTCCCCCTTCACTGTTCTGTGTTGTTTATCACCTTCTAATATACCATACGGCGCCCTTATTGGTTATGTTCGTGGTTGACTGCCTGCATAGCCCATGACATAAGGACCTTGTCTATTTTATTCCCTGTGGTATCCCCAGGAGCAGAACCGTGCCTGATATGGAGCAGGTGCCAATAAATATTAGTTTCAGGAATGAACTGGTAAGATTTCCACATGGAGGGGCGGGAGAGAACATCAGCACCCTACAAGCCAGCCACACCCAAGAGAAGGGAAAGGCTGAGCTGAGCTTGCCCAGCTGCTTCTCTCCAAATTCACCACACGGGTTAGGCCATTCCTTTTTTTCCTGCGTTGATGGGAGGGCAAACAAAGAGAAGCTGGGAATGTGACATCTCCACGTCATGTGAAAGGAAACATCCAGAATAGAGAAGCACCCACTGTGACTTTCCTCAACTGTTCCCAATCTGTTTGTGCTCGACTATTAAGCTGTGGTTGGCGGAGTGTGGCAACACTCAGAGAAGACCAGAAGTTCGAGGAGACCTTTCTGCTCCTGCGTGCAGGCCCTTATCTCCCTGCTGCTTCTCAGCTCCACCCTTAATTCGGGGGCTGGGACTCTGCAAACTGCATTTCCCAGAATCCCGTGGCAGCTGGTTCCTGTTAGGTAGGGTCTGCCAATGGGAGATGGGCAGGAGATTGGAAGGAAGAACACAGTCTGGGGAGAATGGGGGGCTTTCCTCCTGTCCCAAGCACCAGCCTCGCCATCTCCTCAGAGTTATTGGCAACATCTTGGCTGTGCCTCCCCCTGGGTGCATGGAGCTTGGATCCTAATAGCATCTACCCTGAGGGCCCAGCCTCCTAGGATGACCCCACCTCTTACTTTGTGTTCCTCTAGTCTCAGGGATGGTAACAGCTTCCTGTGGTTACTCATCTCTCTGCTACTCCTCCTTTTTTGCTCTCTCTCTTGTCCCCCTGTCCTCCAACACTTGTGCACTCAATTCCCTGCATTGAGTCCCCTTTATCTGAAATATCTACAGTGGCTCCTGTTGCCTGACTGGATGGCCCCTTTGTGGATCCCCCTGGGACCACTGATGTGGGTCAGGAAATCTTCATAAATTAAACCTACTACATTGCTGGAAATTCATTCTTCATTCCATTTCTCTTGCCTGCTTATGTCTGTCTACCTTGTTCAGTATAGCTGGAGTGACCATACATCCAAGTTTACCCCAAACAGTCCAGGTTTATACCTGTGGTTGTGGCTTAATTAATAGAGGCTTAATAGAGCCTCCTTTCTCTCTCAAAAATATCCTAGTTTGGGTGATAAATTATATGGGCACCCTAAACATAACCTGTTATATGTTCTGCAATGAGATCAAGTGACGTTAAAATACTCCAGCAATAAAATACCAATGTTCCAGATTTGAATATCAACTCTTGCTCATCATGAATTTTCTGGGAAGGAATTAAAGTTCAACGATTAAGTTAAGTTGAAGTCCAAAGATACTAAAGTCCAAAGGATTTAAAGTCCAGAATCATATTCTCTTCCCCTTGTGATTTAAGGTTCAAAGAAAATTAAAGTCTAAATCTCCTCCCAATTTGTTATTCAACTCCTACTTCTATTTCTCGGTGTTCTAAGGCCATGCACCAAATGTTGGAGTTGAGAGGTCCAAAAATAGCCTCCCTCTTCCCCATGAGAGCTTTGAGCAGATTATAAAATAAAACAAAGGATGACAGAAGGGAGAATAAAACATCCTTGTTACAAATAAATGTGGCTTATACCTGCAGGCAAGAGAGCCGACTAATAATGAATTCTAGAAAGAGAGTTCCTGGCTGTGGCATATGCAGCTGCTCACCCGTATCTCTGTGGCCCTTCCTCTAGGCACAGCTGCACTCTCCATTTCTCAGCCTCTCTTAGAGCTAAGCAACTCTGCTCATATGAGTTTTGGCCAATGGATTGTGAGAAAAGTCACACACTCTCCTAGCGTGATCCATAAAAACTGCCCTTGAATTTTCTCCTGCTTTCCTTCCCACCCCCATCTGCAGACTGATTGGAGAGGACTCCGAGGGCTTAGAAAAGGGAGAAGCTGCTCCATTTCTGGAAGCTGTTTCTTGCAGCTCTTAGCTTCCCCTGCCTGATATACCCATCCGGTTCCTAGAAACACTGACCAGGGGTGGGTTTTCTTAAGGCAGGGAGTCAGCTGCTTCAATAAGACAGAGGAACAGAAAAAAAAAAAAAAAAAAAAAAAAAAAAAAAAAAAAAACAACTTCACCCTGTGGGACAGCCCAAGCCCAAGAAAAAGAGAGTGGGGTCGAGCTGAGTATACTCAGTACAGTCTTCCCAGGTTCAAGTCAGTTAGCTTAAGACCCACCTGGCA
Source organism: Canis lupus baileyi (assembly GCF_048164855.1). Classification (NCBI taxonomy): domain Eukaryota; kingdom Metazoa; phylum Chordata; class Mammalia; order Carnivora; family Canidae; genus Canis; species Canis lupus. The sequence goes on along the minus strand of NC_132855.1, from coordinate 14,424,316 downwards.
GGAGGGAACCTCTTTCCAGAGGCTAAGATCATGATATCTCTAAATAGAAGGAAATAGCTGCCCACCAAAAATGTGCTTTCTTTTCATGCACCTCTTGTTTTGATCACCAACATCTTTCCTTTGCTCCCTATCCAAATTCTGTTAGCTGTTTCTCAACACACACACACTCCCACCCCAGCCTCCTTAATAGGTATGAAACAGAGGGCAACTGCTTTGCCTCTCTCTTGTGATTGGCCATGGAAGCCCAGCCAAATTATCTTCTGGGCAACGTTAGATGAAAATTAAAGGAAAAACAATGCTTTTTGACCCCCTCCCCATCTGCTCCAGATTCCAGAATCCACAAAGGGTCATGCTAAGTAGATATAACAGGACATTCTTGGCATTTTTTTGTGTTTTTAAAGAACGGTGGCATTTGCTTACAAGTCACCAGGCTCTTTCTGGGGAAAATTTGTGCTCTCAACAACGTCCAGAGTCCACCTTCCTGAGAATTACCTTTTTTCTACCTTTACTTGAAATGGAGAGAGAAAAATCTCAGATTCTCACCATAGCAGGAATATATGCTGCAGTGGATCTACTTTAGTGTATTTGCCACACCCCCAGTCTTTTCTGAAGGACACTATCCTGCACAGTACTTAGTGCTTAGGCCAACATTTGGCCTAACACCTTGTGACCTAGCATCTCCTGGCCAAAGCAGATTAGATCAAGGTATGCCCCCCAACCATGGAGGCTCATCAGCACACAGATGTGCAAACTATGGCCAAGAGACTAAGCCATTTAGTGGGAATTGAAACCCAAATTCATGATATAGGATTCACACAGAGGGGTCACAATGGACCACCTCAAGCCCATAGGACAATAGGACCCATGAGCAAGCAGAGGAAATTGACTGATGGAGAAAGGACAATTGGACAGTTGTGCAGAGAAATGCAAATAGAGACAGGAGAGGGGAAAGGGGGAGGGAAAGAGAGAGAGAAGACAGTTTAGAGGAATCCATTCATGGAGATATCTTGGATCCTGACAGTTGTTCATTTTTTTCCATGTTTATCCTTTTAATAACCTCCTTTTTCTTTGACCTGACTTGAGCGCATCAAGGTAACTTGTTTGACTAGAACAATTTATTTCCATAATTGTGTTATCAAACCGTGATGAGTGATTCCCTAGAAAACCATGCTCATATGAGCTCCTTCCTCTTTCTACCTACCTGTCAGATGCCTTGAGCTACAGACTTTGGGAAGAAGCTGTGAATAAATAACAGAGAGTTTGGCAAGATCAGCACTTTGCGAAGAAAGGAGACTAAAGTGAATCTTTGTGGCATTCTTCAGGTTTCTGTGAGGTTTGGAGGTTAGGGTAAGAGTCACCCACACAAAAATACATGCCAGACTGAAGAATTGTCCAGGCTACATGAGGAAATGAGGGAGGTTTATTTCTTCAAGGACATCATGGGTGCTGGTAAAAAAATTAGTTGACTTTCTTTTACTGCTGGGAAAGACACAACTAAATCATATCTTCATTGTCATCTTTCAACCCAGGACAGACGCTGATCCCTTCCCACTGTGGGATGTTGAGGTCTGAGTGACTTTTTTTTTTTTTTGTAAAGATCTTTATTTATTTATTTATGAGAGACAGAGAGAGGCAAAGACTTAGTCAGAGGGAGAAGCAGGCTCCCCACAGGGAGCCCAATGTGGGACTCACTCCCAGATCCTGGGATCATGACCTGAACCGGAGGCAGACGCTCAACCGCTAACCATCCAGGCGTCCCTGGATGAGACCCTTCTAAGCAAAGGTTAAGAGGCTCTGAGTACAAGAGCCCAGAGATATGAGCTGCAGTCACATGGAACCCAGAACCTTGATCTATTATCAAGACCAATAGATGTCCCCCACAAAAGGGGCAGTTGTCTTCACAGAGCTGCAAGGACCAAGAGACTTAGTCGACCAGCCTCCAAAGAAGGATGAATGGGAGGAAGGATTTGTGAGAGAATTTAGCCCCAAACCATGCTGTGGAAGGAGTAGCAGAGTGGCAGCTGGGAATATTGGGAGATTGGATCTCCAAGTGAGACAGGAGGTCTTGGCACTTGATGAGTCACAGTGCACCTTCTGTCCTCATTTCAGGAAAGGCTTGAAGCTATTTGAAGCTCCAAAGCCAGGAGCTGGAGGGTCAGAGAGTAGACCAGATCAGCTTATCTGTCCAAAGAATGAAGGTCTGTGGGACATCACAGGTCCTATGTGGAGACGTCCACATAGTGGAGGTCTAGTCTACTGGAGAAACACATCAAGGCCCCTGTAACCCATTCCCGTTATAGCGATAGGGGAGTGCCATCTTTCTTCCCATTTATCACCCAAGGAACAATAATGATTCTTCATTTTGATCTAGAAATAAGGAAAGGGCCACTGGGGACATTAATGGAACTTCCTCAAGAAGCAATACCTCTTAAGAAACCCTAAAGCAAGTGGCTCCCCCTGCTCTGTGGCCTCCTTGTGGCATAGTGATCCCAACCTGGGTCCCAGGCTAAGTCCAAAACAGTCTCGCATTCAATTAAGAGAATTCATTTATGAGCAGGAGGCACCTCTGAAACCCGTGGAATGAATAAACTAATGAGGCACATCTACCCCAAATGCAGAAAGTTCCACCAGTGTTACTAAAAACTTCCAATCTTGAAAATTTATAACATGGGAAGCTATAATATATTGAATTGTCTTTATCTTCACCAAAACAAAGAAATTAGTGAGGCAATCAAATGAGATGAAGCCAAGACGGACAGTTCAAGTAGCCAACCAGCCGAATAATCTGGTGCACGTACTAGAATGTTATTATTTTTTTTATTTTTTATTTATTTATGATAGTCACACACAGAGAGAGAGAGAGGCGCAGAGACACAGGCAGAGGGAGAAGCAGGCTCCATGCACCGGGAGCCCGATGTGGGATTCGATCCCAGGTCTCCAGGATTGCGCCCTGGGCCAAAGGCAGGCGCCAAACCTCTGCGCCACCCAGGGATCCCTAGAATGTTATTAAATAAATTCCTGGTGAATTTCCTTTATTAAAGAGGAAGGAGTTGACAAAAGAAACACAAATTTCAGAAACCCAGGGGGTAGACCAGAAATGAGAGAGGGTCTGGAACCCCTTAGCATCCTCTACTGGAGAGCTGGGGAGGGATCAGGTGACTGCACCCCTCAGCACCCACAGACAGCACCCCACAGTGCTCCCTGCCTGGCCTATCCATCTCTCTCTCTCCCTCACCCCGACCTAAGTAGCTCTGACTCTGATGGGGAGAAAACCGGCACTGGAAATTTCAGCGTCCCTGACCAATGAGAGTGGAGGGTCCCTTTGCAGAGACGAATCCCTGAGGTCAAAGGAAGGAAATGAGATCTGAACACAGCCACACTCGACGCCCAGAACATACCCGAGCACCCCCCCAACCCGGGACACAGCAGTAGCTCACTTGTCCAGGGAGGGGTACTGTGGGAAGCCTGTTCTTGGAGTAGGAGAGAGAATTTGCACTAATGGGAAGAGCTGGGTGCGCACACATGGCCCAATAGGGCAGGCCTTGCTCTTCAGAGAGGAGCGTCACAGAGTAATGCGGTGTCGGTCACCCGGGTTGGTCCCCTGAGCCAGCCCCAATGGACTCCAGTTTAAACTCATCAGGGCTGCCTGTGCACCTCCGTCAGCATGTGGCACAGATGGGAAAGCAGGTGCCCCTGGCCCTCAGATCACCAAAGGCCTGGATGAGGGCTGCCAGGACGAGGAGGGCCCCCCGTGCAATGCCCCGCCTGCCCATTGCGGGCAGTGGCTCTGGGGGTGGGGGTTGAGACCAACCTCTTCTGAGGAACCAGAAAGATGTCACATGAACAATTCAGCCTAGTTAGCTTCTAGGGGCAGAGTTTCCGGAAAATGAGTCCCATGATACCACGGGAAGAGGACTGCCCATCTTGCCACGCTGTGTAGTAGCAGACACTTCTGTTGCCGAGTGACGCCCTCTGGCAAACGCAGGGGAGAAAGTGTCCTTCATTAATGAGTGAAGGCAAAAATCAGACAAACGGAGACTGGACAATAAAACGATTCAAATGAAACAATGAAATAATCCAAGGAGAGAAAATACAGGCCCAGTCATTCACAGCGCTTGAAAGTCATCCTTCTAAAATGCAAATCTGGTGACATCAGATCCTGTTTAGAATCATTGCTCGTTCTCCAGTCCCACGCACCGGCCTTAGCTCAGACCAGAACGAGGGAGCGCTAGGATGATTGCAGTAGTCTAACTGCCCTCAGCCTTACCTTGCCCCCTCCCCACGCCCTGCTTTCTGGAATCATACTTTGAACCTTTCTCGGGGGGTGGAACTGGCAGGGCTGAGGGTTTGGTACATCTGTTGACGGGCCACGGAAAACATCCCCCTGAACCCAAACTCATGATTTGTGCCAAGTGCTGCGCTAGGTACTTTCTTATGCTTCATTTCATTTTAATTTCACTGCCGCATCCCCTCCTGAGGCAAATGTCAGTGTCTGCATTTTGCAGACAAGGAAAACAAGACTCAGGAAAGGTACACAATATGCCAAAGCCACGTAGCCGTCAAGTGGGACAGGGATTCTGAACCTGGGCTTCCGGACACCCTGTCTCAGGGTGCGGGCCAGCAACAGCCTCTCCCTGCCCTGCCTCCCCTCCATCTGCAACACTAACTCATCCTGCCCCCCACACCCCTCCCCTGACCCCCCGGGTCTGTGAGCTAACCCAGGCTCACCTTCACCTTGCACCCTCCCTGGGCTCCTGCCCCTTCATCTCCCCTCCCCGGGGGCCCTCCCAGACCCCAGGACTGACCACTGCTCCGCTGCTCTTTGCCTGGGAAGAGATGAATAGACCCGTGTCCCTGTCTCACAGTACGTCTGAGGAAGTGGGTGGGGGCCCAGGCAGGGGCCCAGTGAACAGTGGCTGCTGTGACAGGACCTCAGGGCCCGGCAAAGCGCGGCCCCCTCACAATGCCTTGCATTCTGTCCCTTAATCATCCCCTGGCCTATCTGGCTGGCTCCGGCCATTGAAATCCTGTAACACCCAGTGATAAAGAGCCATTGTGCTTCTTCCCGGGACAGGACAGGACCCGGCTGGCCTTCCCGGCGCAGCTCCCAGCTCCGCCCTGCTCCCCGGCCTCTCGCGTCTCTAACCCGCCCCCGCAGCGCCGCGCAGGGGCCTGTGTCCTTCCTTGGACTCGGGGTCCCCAGGCCGGGTGGTAATGGGGCGGCGGGGCCGGGTCCCCTCGCGGTCGGAGCCCTGGAAGCAGGGAGCGGGGTGGCCCCGTAGGCCAGGGCTTCTCCACGGGGCCGCGGGCTGCCTAGGAGTGGCCTGGGGTCGGGACACCCCACGGGCTGGGACTGCGCCCCGACGCTGCCTCAAGGCCCAGAGGCCTGCCCGGCCCCCGCGGCGGGGTGACGCCCTGTGCGGGGAGGGGGGCGCCCAGCTGTCCCCGCAGCGACACCCCGACATCCCGGGGGAGCAGCAGGGCCCAGCCCCGGGGAGGGAGCCGAAGAGGATGAGAGGAATCATCAGAGCGGCTCACGGCGATTCCAGAATGAGTTCACAGGGGCCCCCAGGTGGCCCCGCGGTGGAGCACCTGCCTTCAGGCCCGGGTGTGACCCCGGGGTCGCGGGATCGAGTCCCGCATCGGGCTCCTGCAGGGGGCCTGCTTCTCCCTCTGCCTGTGGCTCTGCCTCTCATCAATAAATACATTTAAAACTTAAAAAAAAAAAAAAAAAAAAAAAGAGTTCACAGATGGCAGACCCGGGCCTCATCCCTCTCAATCTCTCCTTCGTCCCCGTGTCCCCTCCAGGCGGCCCGCTGTGCCACTCCCTGGGGACGAAGCCAGGGAGGACGTGGGCCAGCCGCCTTCCCAGGCCCCGCTGGGGTCGCCGCGGGCGCAGGTGGCCCCGTGCCCGGTGCCAAGCGCTTCGAGGGCCCGCGACAGCTCGGGGTGGCCGGGCCGGGCTGGGTCCGCAGCCCCGGGGCCCTGGAGAGCGCGCACCTGTCACCTGGAGGCGCGGCCCGGCCAGGGCTCTGCAGACACGCCGGCCCCCAGCGGCCCTGAAGCCCAGGAGCCCTGCGGGAAGCTGCGGGTCCCACCAAACACCACCACCCTTGGGCACCCAAAAAGGGGGCTAACGATCGGCAGCCCGATGCCAAAACTAGAAGCGCGGCAACCCCAGTTGTGCCTATAAACCTGTACCTACACACTTTGTAATATGCAATAAGCAGTGTAACTCGAATTTTGTAACTACACACAGGTATTAGACACACAGACACTAGGTGGTAGGATGATCAGATTATAGGGTCTTCTAATTCTTCCTTTCTCAATGTTCTAGATTTTTCTACAATAAACAGATATTTCTTTTGTAATGAATAATGAATATGTGCACACTAGGGAGCAGATTATGACCTATTTGGTGTGGGTGTCCCCAAAACATACTGCCTCCCAGAGAGAGGTGCTGTTCCTTCCTTCTGGAGAGTTCCCAGATGTCTGCTTCCCTGTACTCTATTTGTTCTGATGGGTGGACTGCCTGGCTGGTGTCTGTGAATGAGCACACATTTCACTACCTTAAATAAATATATCCACCTTTTGTTTCTAACAGAAGTTAAGGAGGAGATCAGGGACCTGGGTGTGCATTCAGGACAGGGCTCCAGTCAGCAGGAAATGGGAGGACTGAGCAGGGAAACTGAGGCTAAAACCAACGTGGTGGTGAGGAGGGGCAGCTGTGACTATGGGGAGGCTCCTGAGGCTCCCCCAGACCTACTGAGGCCAGAGCTGGCTCTGCTATGGTTCACATTGGGACAGGAAGTGGGAGGAACTGGCTTGAGCCCAGCTTTACTACTTCCTGGCTGTGTTTCACGTTGGTTGCCCAGATGAAATGTTTTTTATCTCCATTTCCTCACCTGCACACCGGAAATAGCAAAACCCACCTCAAAGTCCCAATGATGGTGATGATGACTTAGAAGAAGCCCAGTGTGGTATCTGACACACAGACGGCCCTCAGGGAATGCCCCCTCCCTGCCACCAAGATGGGCTTACGTAGTGGGTGAGCCTGAGATTGCCTGGCACCAAGGGTTCTCTGGGAGAGCCGGGAAGAGAAGGGCCCAGCAAAACCCAACGGAAGAAGGGTTGCCATGACCTTGCTTCTGCACAGCTGTCCTGGGGAAGGCTCAAAGAGCTCACTGAGAAGCCCGGGCATTGTAGAGGCTCTTTCCTCATCACACTTGTGCTCTCACAACCAGAAGATGGGGACGACCTTGGGCTCCCTTGTCCCTGTGTGTCTGGCAGGTAGCACTGGTCTAGAGGCAACAAGCAGCTGGGGCCAGAGAGGCCGTGAAGCAACACACTTGTATTCTAGTTCTGGTCTCATCACTTTCAAGCTGGGCAAGGGACTTCATTGTTCTGTGCCTCAGTGTCCCCATTTGTACAATGAGGCTAAATAGCACCTTCTCCAGGAAGCTGCCATGTCCCTGGCCCAGAGCAGAATGTAGATGTTCAACCAAATATTTTCCTGCCGGACTCCTTTGCTGGAAATTCCTGCAGATTTGATTTCAGTTAAGTCTCCAGGGCATTAAGTATCTCTTCCACTTACTTATGAGGGGTATAGACATTCCTCACTATATAAGCACAAAATTCAGGAGCCTTCCCCTGGCCAAGCCTCAGCCTTGTGAGGGTCTTCCAGCCAGGGTCCTCAGGGCTTGAGCCCACTTCCCAGACAGCCTCTGCCACTGGAAAATATAAAGTAGCTGTCCTGTCAGGTGATGGGAAGAGGGCTGTCTTGTCATCCTTTCTCCGACACAGGCACCCACCCCCACCCAGAGCATTTGGTTCTGGGGTCTGTTGCTATGTTAAAATGTACCCAGGATTTATTTTAATCAAGTCCAGCAAAACATGCAAACACAGTTATGACTATCATGAAAGAAGAAGTTTATATAGTTTATTCAGATCCCAAGAAACAGGAGACACACCACACCATGCAGGACCACATACAGAAGCAGCAGGGTCAGTCAGGAGGCAAAAAGGTAAGAGGGGAGAGCGTGGCCCAGAGCATTTATTGGGGTTTTCCTGGGAAAGAAAGCTCAAGGCAAGGAAGGTATACTGAATAGTTTAGGATTTGGTATTTTGAATAATCTCAGCAGGCTCTATGCCGTAAGGATGGTCCCTAGTTGTCCTTAAACTTGGTCCTGGGTGATTTAGGGCAAGGGGACTACTGGCTTGGTGTGGGAGAGTTTAATGAAGGTGATGGTTGAGGGTATGGGCTCCAGATATGTTGGTTATACACTCTCAGGGGAGTCATTTGCTCTCCAGAGGAATTAGCTAGCCCAGGGAGGGGCCGTAACTACAGAATAAGGCCCTAAATGCCAGATATCGAGAATGTTCTTGAACAGAACACTTCAAAAATATGGGCAATACAGAAAAATTTTTAAATATAGCAAATCAACCCTCAAAAATGTCACTCAAGTCTTCAAAGGACACAGTAAAATCAATCGCAGGGTAAGAAGGTTTATATATTCTGGACAATTTTGTGAGGTAGACACTGACTTCAATGCTCTTCTACCCTCCTTTATACATGATGGTCATCGTAATTTTAACACCAACTTTTACAAAGCACATTCTTTTACACATTTTACTTCATTTAATTTCCATAACCATTCTATAAGATAAGCTTTCTGTCCCCATTTGATTCACAAAGAATCAGGCTGCGAGGGTGTCTGGGAGTCAGAGGAGTGAAAAATAAGGGGCAGGCTAACACGGGTGGCAGGTGTGAAGCTCTTCGAAAGGGTAGGTGGCATTATCCTCATTTTACAGGTGAGGGATTCAGAGGCTCAGAGAAGTTCTGTGGCCCTGTCAAAGCTGGAAGCTGAAATGTCTCCGGGTTGGGCACTGAAACCACATTGGTTTGCTCTAAAAACTCATGTCCCTCCCACTTATTCATTGATTCAGCCTATCGTGTTGGATTTCCCTATGTTCCGGACACTCTTCTAAATGCTGGGATCCTCCTGAGGCCAGGATCAATCTTACCCAGCGTGCAGCCTGGGCTGGGTGCTGAAGCTGTTCCCTTGTTGATAATAATCCCCACAGGGCACCGGGGCAGGGGGCGGGAGTCGCCCTCCTTTGTACAGGCCACTGCTGGACCCTTCACTGGCCACCTTCTCCTCCTCTAAGCCAGCAGTCTGATGGCCACTCCAACCAGATCTCAACGGTATCAGAAGACATGGCAGAGAGGAGCCCAGAAAAAAAAAAAAAAAGGGCTTTCTTTCCTCAGAAAGGAGTGACAGCATTTGTTTTTTGTTGTTGTTGTTGTTGTTTTGGTTGTTTTTATTTTTTTTTTTTACATTTTTTAATTTAAATTTAATTTGCATTCGTTACTAATACCAAGATTCAAAGATTCTTTACTTCTCTTCTTCAATTCTGCCTGAGGGGTTGTAAAGAGAAGATTTTTTTTTTTTTTTTTTTTTTTTTTTTGGAAAGGAGGAAGTCACTAGAAAGTTCCCTTGCTCTTCGGAGGGAGCCAGAGGAAAAGACTGATGTCTGGACACAGCCAGTGCCCAGTGCCATCACTGAGCCACCAAGTCAGCTGTCCCTGAAGCTGCTTACCTCCCCACCTCCTGTTACCCAAAATAGTAAAGTCCCTGTTTAAACCAGCATCAGACGGGGTCTCTATTTCTTAAAGGCAAACATATTTTAACTGATGCATAAGTTTTATTTTTAGTATCATAAAGATTATTTGCAACCTCACAGAAGCAAAGTTATTGATGCCTTATACTTGGATCAAAGGTATCTTTTTAAGTTAGTGTTTCACTGGAATGCAGCATTCATGAAAATGTGTGCAGATCCTACATGTATAGTTTGATTAATTATGATACTGGGAACACACCCAACCTGGGTTGGACCTGGAAGACTGGGGAAAATCTGGAGAAACGGAAGTTAAAGGCCAGCCAGTCATGTTAGGAGAAAGGAGCAACATGAATCAAAGTCCCAAGGTAGGTCTTTGTGAGGCAGACTGGAGAGGATATGAGAATCCAGGTTGGACAAACATAGGTCATTAAGATATAGAAGGAATGTCCATTCAGACTCATTCATTATGTGAGTTCTAATAGACCGCTCCTGTTTATGGACCCAACAGTCAGGGGAGCTGGATACCTATTAGGAGTAAAAAGAGGAGGAATCCAAGAAACACCAAATCTAAAGTGAAGAGCAACTTAGAAAACCATGGTTAGAGTGCATATCTGTATTTCCTTGCTCTGTCAGCTGAGCGGAACTAGAAGCAATGACCCACTAGTAGCAATGAGCACATTGTGATTTCTAATACCATCCTCTAATAATAATAATTTTTAAAAAGCCAGGGCTCCTGAGAGAAGTGGCTGATTCTAGAACCAGGACAAGAAATACACAAGATGAACCTAGAGCATCTCAGTGCTAGAAATAAGGAAGTCCTTGGGAAGGAAGAAAATCCCGCAGTGATGAGGCTATGCTAATGGGAGACAAGAGCCAACTCATAGAGCCCCCGTGGCCACGCTGGAATAATTTGAGCAACAAGATAAATCGTGTTGGATCATAATTCACAGTACAAAATAAATATCCATGACTGCGTTCTCAGAAAAATGATTGAATAAATTAATAAATAGGAAAGAAGAGACAAATCTCCCTTGCAGAAGAATTCTAAACAATGCATGTAGATATTTCCCACCCCAAGGGTTTGCAGTATAATGCCCATCTCTTAGGTGTGGGCTGCAGAAGGCGACTTCCTTCCAGAGAGCACAGTAGGAAATGGGGAAGGGAAGAGTAATTTTGCAGTAGAGGAAGCTGACAAACTACCTCAGCCAGGTGGTCAAGATCGGCGTCTGCAGTCATAAATCATATCGATAGCATGCACCCTTGATATGATGAAATGAAAATCCATTTTACCTCTGTGTCTTCCTCCAAAAATTACATAACCCCAGTGTAATCATGAGAAAACCATCAGACAAATCCTAACAGAAGGGCATTCTGCAAAATACCTCAGCAGCACTCCTCAAAACTATCAAGGTCATCAAAAGCAAGGAAAGCCCAAGAAACTAATACAGCCAAGAGGAGCTAAGCAGGCATGGCAATGGTCTTAATTTCCTAGGGCTTCTGTAACAAATCGCCCCAAAATGAGGGGGCTTAAAATAACAAAAATTTATTCGGATCCTTCTTACCTCTTCTAGTTTCTGGTAGCCCCAGGCATTCCTCGGTTTGTGGATGCAACGCTCCAGTCTCTGCCTCTACTGTCACATGACCATCTTCTCCCCATGAGTTTTCTTCCCTTCTTAAAAGGACACCAGTCATGTTGGATTAGGGGCCATCCTACTCCAGCATGCCCTCATCTTAACTCATTACGTCTGCACCCACCCCATTCCCAAATAAAGTCACATTCACAGGGCAGCCCGGGGGGCTCAGCGGTTTAGCGCTGACTTTGGCCCAGGGCGTGATCCTGGAGACCCAGGATCGAGTCCCGCATCAGGCTCCCTGCATGGAGCCTGCTTCTCCCTCTGCCTGTGTCTCTGCCTCTCTCTCTCTGTCTCTGTCTCTCTCTCTGTATCTCCCATGAATAAATAAATAAAATCCTAAAAAAAAAAAAGTCATATTCACAGGCACCAGGGATTAGGACTTCATTGTATCTTTTTGAGGGATGTAATTTAACCCATAGCAATCTCCACACCAATTGTTATCCCCATTTTATAGTTGAGAAGCCAGGACTTGGGAGAGAGAAAGTAACTTGCTCAACAGCACAAGACTAACAGAGCACCAGAGTCAGGTTTCTGACCCAGGTCTGCCTGGTTCTCAAGCTTGGGTTTCTACACTACAGTATACAGTCTTTTCCACAGTAGGCGTGTGCCTCTGCCCTCACTGTCCGTCCTCTTTTAAGTTACAAATGAGCCAACTGAGGTCTAGGAAGGGGTAGCGATTTGCTCAATGTCATACAGAGAAAAAACAGGCAGCAAATGTTGAGATGGGGACTTTTCAATCGGAGAAGGACAAACATTGTATGTTCTCATTCATTTGGGGAATATAAATAATAGTGAAAGGGAATAGAAGGGAAGGGAGAAGAAATGGGTAGGAAATATCAGAAAGGGAGACTGAACATGAAGACTCCTAACTCTGGGAAACGAACTAGGGGTGGTGGAAGGGGAGGAGGGTGGGGGTGGGGGTGACTGGGTGATGGGCATTGAGGGGGGCACTTGACAGGATGAGCACTGGGTGTTATTCTGTATGTTGGCAAATTGAACACCAACAAAAAACAAATTTATTATTAAAAAAAAGAGATGGGGACTTTTAATTAAGGTATATCAATTCAAAAATGCTTATTCAAAATCTGACCAGATTTGAATGGTGGGAGGGAGTGGTGGGGTGGGGAGGGAGAGGAGCTCTGGGGATTGAAAGGCTCTAGACCTGAAGGCCCCATGTTTATAAGAAAAGAGGTGTCCACAGCATTGGCTCTTCAGTTGCTTCTGCAGCCTCTCCTCTCATGCTACTCTCTCTAAATAGTGACCTCAAAGGGAAAAGAACAAAAGAAAAGAAATTCTTAGAACAGGTCATCTGTCTCCTATCATCTGTCCAGAATTTGGGCCATTGTGGGTTTCATGGTGCCCTCAAAAAAAAAAAAAAAAAAAACCCAGACTGCAGATCCATAGACACCTGCTCTGTCTTCTTTGCCTAGGAAAGTTCTATGCATTTTTCTCTAAGAATGTCAGGAGTTATCGGCATCCTTTCCAGGACTGATTTCACAAAGGCTGCACCTATGATGAAAGAGAGGCTAGAAATGGCACTGCAGTCACTTATCTCCCTTCCTTGCCGACGGCCATGAGCCAGGCTTTTAAGGTGGTGTCATGGGTTGAGAAATGTTCACCCAAATATATCAGATTCTAACCTTTGGAACTTGTAAATGTTATAAAGAAAAAAGGTTCTTTATAGATGTGATGAAGTTAGGGATCTTGACATGGGTAGATTATCCTGGATTATCAGGGTGGGCTCCAAATGCAATCACAGGTGCTCCGAGAAGGGAGCACCGCAGGAGGTCACACACAGAGAAGGGGAGAAGGCAGGCAATGTGACCACAGAGGCAGAGACTGAAGTAGCACAAGTCAGGGAAAGCCAGCTGCCACCACCAAGAGGCAAGGAACAGATTCTCCCCAAATCCTCCAGAGGGAGTGGAGTCCTACTGACACCTTGATTTCCACCCACTGATACAGATTTCAGACTTCTGGTCTCCAGAATCATGAGAGAATAAACTTCTATTGCTTTAAGCTACTGGGTTTTTGAGCATTTGTTACAGCAGCCTCGGGAAAATAATACAGAGGATAGAAGATTTCTTCCATTAGGAAGTGGGAGAGCTCTCTACAGCAAATATGTTTCCTGATTTATACTAATCCCTGCGGGAGTGAGATGCTGTCCAGTGATGCCTTGTGCACACCTGCGAAGACAATGAGGTCCATCTGATTAGGGGAGAAGTTAGGGCTACAAGAAACCCATATGTAGGGTAATTACTTCATTTTTCAGATGAGGAAAAGAAGATCAAAGGTTGTTATTTAACTTGCCCAAGAGCAGCTACCCAGTTCCTAATGAGTAGAGCTACTTTAGGTCTCCAGACCTAGGGCACAGTGCACGCGCACACACACACACACACACACACACAAATAGGTCATAATGACAAAACACATTCAATGAAATAATGACAGAAATAGGGAAAAAAGAATCAGGATCTGGGGAAACTATAATTAAAAGATTAAGATCAAAGGAGGGAAAAAAACTAACAAAATACACAGAACCCCTCAGGGCCAACATAGTTAAGCTTCAAAATAGACGAAAGAAAGGGAGGAAGAAGGGAGGGAGAGAGAAAGTCAGAGAAAAAGAAAGATGTTTGCATGGGAAGTGGAGGGAGATCCTTCCCTGAGGGATTTTTTTTTTTTTAACAAGTGTGGGTTGTGTTGAGAAAGATTAGGGGAGCAAATAGAAAGAGAAAGCCTGGGGACAGTGGGAATCCGCACAGGGCACCTCGGAATCTGCAGAGGTCCCCTCCCAAAGGCCAGAAGAGCTGCCCGAAGGCGAGCCCCAGGCTGACCCCTTTCCCTGCCTCCTTTACTGGGTGACTTGGACAGCGGCCGAGCACCCCCAGAACACACGCGGCCCGTATTGTCCCTCCGGCTCCCCCAGGGCCCTGTTTCCCAAATCTGCCTGGACTGGACCGTCTGCAGACACCGCTCGTTCATGGCCCAGGCCCATTGAGCCCCTGGAAGGGTTCTCCTTCCCCCCGGGAAGCTCTAGGGAGGGCTAAGGTGCGACAGGGACCCCCAGGGGCAGCAGGCAATTCGCAGACACCGGTCATCAGCCGGCCTGTGTTGGGGTGCTTCAGCCTCTCTGTGCCCATCCCAGCCGCTGCCACCTTCAGCGGAGGCCTTGCCAGCACCACTCCCCCAAAAGGGTTCCTCATTCATCTTCAAATCCTTGCAAGGAAAGTCTCTCCATGGGACACCCCCACTTACGACAGATCTCTCTGGTTCCCCGAGTTGTCCCAATGAGTGTGCTTCCTCTCCGCCCCTGCTCATCACGCCCAACGCTCCGCTCACAGGACAGAAGGAAGCACTTGGGCCTCATCCGTCTTCACACTTGCTGCCCTGAAATTCCATCTTGGCTTCAAGAAATGGCATAACACCTGCGTTTCTGTTACAGCATTGACGTACTCAGCTTTACAAAACTTGTAGGACCATGATGGGATTTCTGGGGGAGATGTTCCATTGGGGAAGGCCACAAGGAGAGGCATCATGTGGCTAAGAGCACCCCAGGTTAGACCCCAGTTGCACCAGTAATTTAAGAAAAAGAAGGCAGAGGAGGGGCTGCAGAGTCACTCATCAACAGGTCAGACGGGCGGGGTGCAGGAGAGAGGTCATGGGGAGCAGCTAGGATGGGCCTAGAGAAGCAAGTGGAGCCAGAGCTGCTGACGCCACCACACTGGAGGAGGCATTGCAGGGCAGGGCGGGGTAGGGCTTGTGCGTGGTCTCCCCACCACACGAGGAGCCAACCTGCTCTTCTCAGAATCTTGGGCCTTACAGGGTCAAAGGGACCCCACAGATGTGGTTAAGTGCAGGATCTTGGGATGAAGAGATTATGCTGAATTATACAGAGCGGCCTAGTGTAATCGT
The DNA here is from genome assembly GCF_048164855.1 of Canis lupus baileyi. NCBI lineage: Eukaryota > Metazoa > Chordata > Mammalia > Carnivora > Canidae > Canis > Canis lupus. The sequence continues at coordinate 14,409,152 of NC_132855.1, read as the reverse complement.
GGGGCCCTTGTAAGTGGGAGGCAGGTGGCTCGGGGTTGGTAGTAGAGGCAAGAGGTTACAGAGGGTGGAATACAGGTGGTATCTAGACTCTGAAAAGACAAGGAAATAGATTCCCTCCCAAAGCATCTCGAATGGACACGGCCCTGCCATCTCTTGCTTTTAGACTTCTGATTTCCAGAACCTAGAAGAATAGGTATGTGTTGTTGTAAAGCTACTGAGGTTAGGGTAACTTGTTACGGAGGCAACAGGAAAGGAATACACTCTCCCATAGTGCAGGGGCGGGGGGCACGTGGGCAGCTTTGGACTTGCCCCAAAACTCGGGGGTCCAGATCTGCTACAAATGGCACCATCAGGACTTCCTCGGGTTCCTGCCCTGTCCCTGGGTCATTCACCTACTTGGAAGGGTGCTATTTATGCTGCCAGCAAGGTTATCTGTGAAGGTGGTAAGGTCGGTGCCCACCCAGAGCCCTGAGGAATCCTCTTCCCAGTTAACAGCCTGGCATTTATTAGGGCCGTTGTACCTGTCCCCCAGCCTATTAACAGAAGCACGACCTGTCCTAACGCTGTCACTGTGCGGACACTCGGGCTTGCTCCCAGCTAGAGCAAAAGGAGCCAGGGAAAGTGAGTTTAGGCAGGCCACGGCATGCAAAGAAAGCACTGCTGCAGCCCAGACAGCCCACGGGGCCAACACCAGCAACGCCAATGTTGTGCCAACGGCCCCTGCCAACCGCGCCTGGCGTCCCGGATGCTTGCAAATTGAAGGCGAAGACACAGGAGACCTCTGGCTGCCCGCAGCCTCCAGTTCTCCACTCTGTGCGTCCCAATCCCTTAATAAAAGCGATTTTCAAGCTACGTCCCTGCAGAGCATTAGCATGAGAGAGCTCTGGCTGTACCATCCTGATTCTTTCATTTGAGGCACATGCTCATTATAGACTCTTTTTCAAATAAATCATATTCCTGGCTGCAAAGGAGAATATTTCTCTGGGCTCACGTGACAGCCCAACAAGAAACAACAGCACCACGGTCCCTAGAGCCTTACTATCAAAAGCTGGCAAGTGTCAGGATTACACCTATGTTCCTACTGTGATCCTAAAATAACACCACTGATCCACAGGTGCGTTTTCTATAGGGAATATTAATTTGCACACACCTGCCCTACTTGAAAGGGACTGGAATATTAAGCTGCAGGACAGCAGGGGCAGGACCGCCACCCAGGCAGTCGCCCCAGGCAGAGGTGACCTGGCGCCACAACACAGAGACTTCTGATTCCTACACCAGTGCTCTCCCCATTACCCACCCTGTACCATTAGTGGTAACCCCGATACTTGTGCTAGCGGCCCCCAACCTCCAACATGCCTCCTAAGGGTAAGTGAAACTCTTCAACAGGCTGCCTAACTCATGTTAATAATTTTTCTTACCTAATTTTCTAAGTTGGTACAAAGGAGCACAAAATGGTCATTGATTGGGCACAGCCCAGGGCACTCGTGCATGCAAGCACACCCTGCTCCCTGGGGTGGGCACACCGGGGCAGGACCTCCAACTCTGCAGGCCCAGCCAGGGTCCCTTCTCTTATACTTCCATTCTGCCTGTAACTGGGTAGGAAATCTAGGCTGGTGTCTTGAATTTTATGGGAAAGGGAATGAAGTCTCTCTTAGATTCCTAACTTTGTCCTGGGAGGTATTGCATCTGGGGCTTAATGAAGACGCACATGGATTTTGATTTAGCTACTAATCCTTGTGTGTAAGCCCCTCACTGGTAACCACACAGGAAGGCAGGTGTGATTGAGCTCAGACTCCCACAGCTCAGGAAATAATGTCATGGAGGTCCTATGGTGGGCCTTGGTGAAAAAGGAACTATAACTGAAGGGAACTCACAGATCTTGAGCTGTCCACAATTAATTCTCTTAAAATCATATCATGGTGTTTGGGCATTATCTGAATGACTTGCAACTTGGTTTTGATTTGATTTAGGTAAATGCATTTGATTTAGGGTTGAGTTATGGGACAAGGGTGATCCTTCATGGTTGGAAGCATAATGACCCCAAAGACGTCCACAGCTTAATTCCCAAACTTATGAGAATGGTAGGTTACATGGCAAAGGGGAATTAAGGCTACGGATAGAACTATGGTTGCTAATTAGATGACCTGAAAATAAGAATGTTGTCCTGGTTTATCCAGATAGATCCAACGTAATCGGTCCTTAAGTGAAAGAGGCAGAACCAGACACCTGGCACCTGAGAACTTGGAGAACTTGGCCTGCTGTTGCTGCCTTTGAAAATGAAAGATGGGAGCAACAAGTCAAGAAATGGTGGTTTCTAGAAGCTAGAAAGGCAAGAAAGTGGATTCTGCCCTGGAACCTCCACAGAGAACACAGGCTTGCTGACATCTTGATTTTAGCCCAGTGACACCCATTTCGGACTCCTGACCTCCAGAACTGTAAGATAAAAATTGTGTGTTGTTTTAAACCATTGTGCTTGAGGAAAATTGTTATAGCATCAATAGAAAGCCCTTTCAACCTTTGTTTCTCAGCTTCAGTACTATTGACATTTGGGGCTGGAAAATTCTGTTGTTGGAGCAGTCCTGTGAATTGTAGGATATTTAGTAGGATTCCTTGCCTCTACCTAGTAGATGCCAGTAGGGTCCCTTCCTCAAGTTGTAACAACCAAGAATGTCCCCAGACATTGCCTGAGTGGGAGAGAAGGGGGAAAATTACCCCTGGCTCAGAACCACTGCTCTGAACCCACCATGATTATTCATTCTAATATGCACTTTGTCCTCATACACATTGAATCTGTTCACTGACCTTTTCTATATGGATGCTTCTGGATGAGGCCTTTGATGCCAGCTGAAAAGTAAGCACCTAGGGAGGTACTACACAAAGCTCTCATCCATCTCTGACACTTCGGAATGAGTTCCCATTATTTCAAGCAAGCTGACTTGATGGGGAGAGAGAAAGGGATCTGAACGTGCTTTTAAGTAAAGAGAAGGACATTGAACTAAGATCCAGATGGGTGCAAGACAGACTTTGCCTACTCCATGCAATGCTCTTTTTCATTTAAGCTGGGCCAGAGTATGCACATGAGTAAGACGCAGTTTCTGCTCTCAGGACCTCACTGTCTCATGAGGGAGATAGCAAACAATTTTTTTAAATTCTCAATAGAAATTATAAGGACTATAAACACACCATGATCATATATCCTGAATCAAGTATCCATGGTCCAGACACAAGCTGTGGGAAAGTATAACCATAAGATCAAATATTTTAAATCAAGACTACCTCGGAACATGTAGCAATCCCACCTGTAAAAGGCATATGCAAATTGCTGCTAGAAGCTTCCAGGGCAGGGACCTACATATGGGCAAGAGGAGGAGGAAGGAACCACAACCTATGCAGGAGAAACACATGCATAAAGGTGCAGGCAAAGAAAGCATATGGCACACTATTTGGAATCAACCAGCAATTCCGGATCGATGTAGCTAGTTGAAGATAACTCCAAATATGCATTGTTAAACTTCAAAGAAATAGATAAAACAGGAGTGATTTTAATTTAAAAATATACTATGGGTCAAGAAACTCTTCAAGGGTGGGCAACAAGGATTTAACCAAGATTCCCCTCTCTCCCTAATCCCCCGTGGTGTAACTGTGGGCAAGGTATGTCCCTGCACCTATTTCCAATCTATAAAATGGGAATAATAATGTCTGCCCTCAGGTTCACTGAAGGAGTTGCGTATCCATGTGATGCCCTTGGCAGAGTGTCTGGACTGTGGCAAGTGCTCTAGAGTCGTTCTTATTAATATTATTGGAAGTAGTATTGTTAGCACTCAGATAATGGCACCAAGGCACTGGCATTTGGGGCAGGCACCTGCTAGAGCACCTGAAGGACAGCCATCCTCCCTGGCAATCGGGGAAGGGTGACCGTGTTGACCCCCTCACCTGCTGGCTCTGAGGAGCAGACCAGAAGGCCTTGCACTTATGACTCAAGGGTCCTTCTACAGAGCAACAGCTGGGGACATCATAACCTTCAGCCCTGACGGACATCAGGGAGGAGTGGGGGCCTGTCGTGAGCCAGGGGTGCAAATGCCTTTGGAAAAAGAGTCTCCCCTGAGCTCCAGACAATTGTCACATGAGAATGTTAGCAGATCTCATTCTGAAAGAGAAGACGGGAATCAGAAATTCTGTGGGGAAATTCCCAGTGTTAAAACACAGAGCAAGACAAACCAGCTCATTGGTCTGGAAGCCAGATTCAGCCTGGGGGCCACTCTTGTGACACTCCAGGTTAGAGACTTGTGTAAAACTCTTTCTTGCCATATCCTTTGATATGAGAGCACCACCGGCAGGAAGTCAGGGTACTTCTCTTGTAAGACTCCGGGGAACCCCAGAGGAAGAAATTATTTGTGACTTTCTTTGGAAGAATCTATATATTGATTCCAGGAGTGTTACTACTTTAACACCACTTTACTGCCACTTTTACTGCCTCAGCTGGCAGCTTGCCAACCTCTTCAAGGCCAGGAGGATGGGAGTCCCTTGCTATCTCCTCACCCTCACCACCAATCCCTGACCAAGTCTGAGAGAATGGATCACACCAGTATCTCATAGCTCTGTCGCTCCCGCCAACATTTAAGCAGTGCCATCCTCTTGCTGAAGCCCTGTCGATGCTTCCTAACAGATTCTCATGTCCCCACCTGACCAGGTCCTCCTGCACACATCGCTCTAGGAGGTTACCTTTCCAAGCACACGTTGTGTGAGCTTGTGCCACTGCCTTGCTTGGAACCACTCAAAGACACGCCATCGCTAGCAAGTCAAAATCTGAGCTCCTTGGCATGAGGTATACATCCAGGGGGTGGTGAATACTGCATGCGCCTGAGTGTTGGAGGCAAGGGAGGTGGGAACTGCAGGGAGGGTCCATACTGTGAAGAGCCTCGAACATCACACTGGGTTGCTGGCTGCCTTACATAGGCCATGTGGAGCTATGGAAGGTTAGAAGCAAGGACGAGCCCTGTGGGGTCTAAATTTTGTAAATCTCAACACTCCCTTTGCTACTTCCATGGCACTTAGCACAGTTTGTAATTACTTCACTGACATTTTTTTTTTCCACGTCTTCCATTAAACTTCAAACTATGAGAGGAAAAAACCCCACAACAACCCACGTGTGCTTTGTTGACATCTATTTCTCTACTACCCTGTAGGTACCTGGAACATAATAGCAATCCAATAAAAGGCTGTTGAATAAATAAGTCAATGATGAATGCAGAAATGAATGAGTGTAATTAACACAAAATTAACTCTAGGCCCCATCCAATCCATATTTCACCATTCCTGTCTGTATGTAAGATCCTTCAGAAATGTGTCAAGATAAAATGCATATTCTGGTGAAGCTTTGCAATGCAGGGTGCAGTGGCAGCGATTAGACATTAATGATGTGCATTTTTATTGAATAAAGCAAAATGCAGAGCAGCAACTAGTAAGTAATTAGAGGAATAAGACTGTCAAGTGTGCTCATATGCCACAGTTAATTGAAAAATCTGCTTAGTGTTACCAGAAGCATAAACACCAAGATTTGGTATTCAATTTGGCCTATGTGCATGAAAGATCAAGAGAATGAGCAACAGCCTTTATTCAGGTATGCCTTCTTTTAACTCATATTAATCACGTTCTTGAACAATTTGGACATACTCTGAAATGTTACCGGGCATCTTCTCTGGGTAGTGACATTTTCTTGATTTTCCAAACTTTTAGTAAGAAATACACATTACGTTAAAAATCAGAAAAATGATAAAACCTTAAGAAAAGATTCCTAGGAAAGAAATCAATATATTGCGAGTCATCTATGGTCCCATAAGTTTTCAAGTATTTTTTAAACCCTTTCAATAGCATTTTGGTCCTTGGAATAATGACTTTTTAGAGTAGGTAGGAATCTTGCAAGATCATCTCATAAAACTCATGTTTCACAGGTACATTTTTGACTACACAGTGTCCCTCCCCCACTATGTGTGATTCTAGCACAACTGTCAGTCATGGAGACTGGGGGATGGAAGGCAGTGTGGAGAGGCTGAAAAACAAGATCCAAACCAAATAATCAGAGTCATTTAGATCATTTCCCTGGAAACAGTATTGAATCTGGCAGCATTCACATGACTCGGGCAGCCATTCAGATTACTTCTGTTGGGGAGAGGATTATTCTCTTTGTCTTGGCCCTCAAGTCAAGGGAAGACATGGATTTGGAATGATCATTCAAACGTTGAGTAATAGATGTTCCTGGCCCAATTCCTTGGCCTTTCCAGAAATGTGTTAAGCTAATTAATAACCCTTTTTGCTGAAGGCTTCCATTTCTTTTCTGTCACATACGTCAGAAAGAATCCTTAATGAATCACCACCCATAATGAATACTATTTATCTTACTTTGTTTTATTTTATTTTATTTTATTTTATTTTATTTTATTTTATTTTATTATTTTAGAAAGGTAGACTGCCACATTCAGTGCCTCCTGTGGATATGTCTGGAGTTTTAGAAGCTTGCCTATGCTATGTTCTTCCATAAATGGGCTTTGAGAGCTTGGTTAGAGGTTCTAACAGGAGAGCAGAGCTACTCACATTGTCTTGACTGAGTAACAGTTTTCCTGTATGAGTGCTGTTGTTTTCTTCAATCAAGCACACAGCTTTGGGATGTATGTGCATGCAGCAGTAAGGAAGGAAGGGGACACCTGCCTGGCCAACCAGAGCAGCCAAATCAATCCTGGCATGAGTGGGGTGACAGATGTCCCAGCCAGATCACCCTCTCAACCTGTCCTCTTTATTAAGACTCCAAGTATGAGGACTCCAACATATTCCTGGGTCTCCTATTTTAATGATTTTTCTGTTTTTTCTAATAGTGGGAGTTAAAAAAATCATTTCTTATGTTCAAATTAAACTTTCTACTATAATTTTAAGTTAAAGAGTTCTACTTCCATCTGAGATAGAGTCACAGGAGCTAGATTTATCCTCCTTGTGAAATGACAACAACAACAATCAGAAGACAAAATATATGAAACAAAGATTTTCAAGTCACTGGATATTAGGCAATGAAGGACAGTGACGCCGAGACAGCTAACTAATGAGGTGAACCCTGTAACTGCCACAGGTTACCTTGAGAGAATTTACAGTCTGGAGCATAAGGAGGAGGAAGCCAGATAGAACCTGACGGACTCTGTGAATTGAGAGTCTGGAGAAAAGAAGGGAGCTGGAGCTAGTAAGAATGGGTATCAAAAAAGGAGAAAACTTCATAGAAAGCAGTCTGTACAAGGTCCTTCTTGGGTATCCAGCATGGCACTGAGCAGCATATACATTTAAGGAAAGTATATGATTCTGGGGGAAACCATCTAGAAAGATTGGAGAACAGTGCCCAGTGCACACACAGGACTGTGAGCACAGCCTGTTCCTACCCAGCAGAGGAGAAAACGAATAATTCATGGCGCACTGGGAAAAGTACCCAGGAAAGTCATGCCTCAGTACTGGGAGTAGTCCTAGATTGAGCACAGCTCTGAACCCACCAAAAAAAAAAAATCACAAAAACAAGAGCCACAAAGATCTATTTCAAAATAACTTAACTGCATCCCAGAGCAAAGTTAAGGATATTTATAGGGCTATAAAATTAATCAGAACTAAACTGTATAAAATTCAGTGTTTGGGATCTAATCGAACATCATCAGATATGCAAAGCAGCAAGAAAATATGACCCATAATGAGGATTGATCCAGAACTCACACAGAGGGTAGTACAGACCAGGATGTTAATAATGCTTTAATAAACATTTATTATAACTATTCCACTATGTTCAGGAGTTATGTAGAGACATGAAGAATATTTTTTAAAGACCCCAATGGAACTTCAGGGGATGAAAATTGTGAGGTCTAAGAGGTAAAATACTCTACATGGCACCCCTCAGCAGACTGGACATTGAGAGGGAAAGGTTGATGACCTGGAACATGTAACAATAGAAAGGATCCAAAATGAAACACAGGAGGTAAAAAGAACCCCTCCTCCCTGCTGCCCCCAAATGAAAACAGCATCAGTGAGCTGCAGGACAGTCATGAGCAGCCTAAAATGTAAGTCATTGGAGTCTCCAGAAAAGACATTAGAGAGAAAGGGGTGGAGAGAAGAAAAGCTTATCCCTTCAAAAGAAGAAATAAATAATGGCTTAAAATTTTCAAAATTCGGGCAGCCCTGGTGGCATAGCAGTTTAGCGCAGCCTGCAGCCGGCGTGTGATCCTGGAGACCCTGGATCGAGTCCCATGTCAGACTCTTCCTGGTGCCTGCTTCTCCCTCTGCCTGTGTCTCTGCCTCTCTCTCTGTGTGTGTCTCGATGAATAAATAAATAAAATCTTTTTTAAAAATTTCAAAACTCAATGAAAACTATAAGCCCATGGATGAAAATAGTTCAGTGAAACCCAAGCGCGCGCGCACACACACACACACACACACACAAAACATGAAGAAAACTACACCAAGACACATCACGATGAAATTGCTTAAAAACAATGATAAAGGATAAAGCTTAAAAGCATTCAGGGAATAATGACAAGGCACATACAAAGGAGTACAAATAAGAATTACAGCAGATTTCTCCTTGAAAATTTGAGAGCTGGACAACAATGGAGCAATGTCTTGAAAGCACTGTATTGAAAGCCCATCAACCTAGAACTCTTTACTTGGTAAAAAACATTTCAAAACAAGGGCAAATCAAAGACACTTCAGTCATACAAAGACTGTAAGAATTCATCTCCAGCAGATCCACACTACAGGAAGTGAGGGGAAGCCCTCTAAACATAAGGAAAATCATACTGGATGGACACCTAGGGCTACACAAAAGGATGAGGAGCATGGGAACTGGTAAATTGTGAACAAGCATATAAGACTTTTTTTCTGGAGCACCTGGGTGGCTCAGTGGTTGAGCATCTGCCTTTGGCTTAGTTCGTGATCCCAAGGTCCTAGGCTCAAATCCCACATCGGGGTCCCTGCAGGGTGCCTGCTTCTCCCTCTGCCTGTCTCGGCCTCTCTCTCTGTGTCTCTCATGAATAAATAAATAAAATCCTTAAAAAATAAGAGACTTTTTTTTTTTCTTACTATTTAAATTTTAGGTCACTCTTCCTTCACTTGGTTCTCCATGACCTCTAGCTCTTCATTAAAGCCCTTCCTAGAAAGGAGGCAAACCGAGTGGGGAAAACTTAGAGAGAAAGACAAACCATGAGACACTCCTAACTCTGGGAAACAAACAACAGGTTGCAGAAGGGAGGTGGAAGAGGTGACTGGGTGATGGGCACTAAGGAGGGCACTTGATGGGATGAGCACTGGGTGTTATACTATATGCTGGCAAATTGAATTTAAATAAAATATTAAAATAAACTAAAATTAAAAAATGCATCAAAGCCTTTCCTAGAAGTGATGAGTCTCATTGCATTTTACCCATCTCTCCTTTTAATTCACATCTTCATTTCTATGGATTTTTATTATTCTCACAATATCACCCTCTGTACCATTAGGACTTGTGTTTCTCACTCTTCTAGCTTCTCCTCACCTTCTTGAGCCACATAACTAAATGTCCAGAACAAGTATTTTTACCCATAGAGCCATTAAGTGGCTTGACTGCCACCTTCTCTAAAGGGCTTCTGATTGCTTATGGAAACTTGCACATTACCTTTGTCCTAGAAAGTTGTGGTGCATATTAACACATTAAAGTTTCCGAGGAGGTCATTACTAAAGCACTCTAAGTAATTTGTCTCAGTATTTCCTCCAACTTATTGACTACAGGATCCTCAGAACACAATCTGAAAATTATTGTCCTATTCAATGTCCTCACTTCATAGACAAGGAAGCTAAAGTCCAGAGAAGTAAAGGAATTTGCCTAAGATCACAGAGTGACACAGCAGAGACTAATATTTAAGTATTCTGGAATAAGTCTGGTGTTCTCTCCTCAGCACTCACCGTGAAACCTTGGAATTCTTGGAACTTCCCTTAGGAATTCCTTGTCCCTCCAAAACCAATCTCACAGCTTTAGAGTTGGCCTTTCACTGTCAAAGTTCTTTCCCAGCATAGAACTGTGTCACTCTAGGAATCCGCAAATGCCCGGGCATTTGGACAGGAATCCAATCCTCAGATCACAAGTCTCTGCAGGGAAAGGAAGCTCGTTGTGAAAGTGCCATCCGAAAAGACAATGCTGTGCCTGCTCAGAGGTGGCAATTCTACTTGGAATTGGCAGCCATTTCTCTGTCATCACTTAGTCATTTTCCTGTTCAGCTCAGAAGGCATCCCTGGCTTTGCTGGGAGTGACAGATGCTCTGTGGAGCAGAGCCCCAACCCATCCTACCCAACCGGCCCTGCTCTCAGCAAAGGCTGAGTGAAAGGGGCAGATGCGAAGCCAGACTATTTTGACAGGGGACTGATTTCCCCCACTTCTCCCCAAAAGCCTTTTTTCTCTCCTTATGTTTGGATGAATTATTCCTATTCTCTATGAAAGGCAAAGAGGAACAGAAAGAAATTATTCCAAAGGGGAGGCATTTGGGGGGATGGCAGGGAAAGTACAAAAAGGAAACCTCAAAGGTTTTCAGCGTTGGAAATGGTTAGTGAGCAGATCCACCCTGATTTGCTCATCTGTGCTGGGCACTAGGATGCAGGGAAGAGGAAGGGAGAGAGAGAGATGTCATTTTTTAAAGTTCTTTGCTATTTGAGCTTGATAGAAAATTCATTTCAAAGAGAGTCCTGGTCTTCTGGTTGAGAAAAAATAACCTAAGCAATGTGTTTGATTACGAACATGAAGGCCTCTTGGAAAGGATACCCCAGGTAAGGAGGCCAGAAGAAACGACTGAGATCAGGATCTCAGAGAGGTGTTAGCCCTCCTGTGCCCAGTGCACTCTCGATAGCCAAGAGTGGAAACAACCCAAAATGTCCGAGAACAAATAAGTGGATTCTTAAAATGTGGTATATACATACAACAGAATGTTATTCAGCCTCAAAACAGAAGAAAACCCTGCCATCTGTGACAACATGGATGAACTTTGAGCAAATTATGTTAAAAGAAAGAAGGCAGTGCCAGAAGGCCAAATACTGCCTGATTCCACTTATATAAGGAACCTAAAATAGTCAAACTCATGGAAGCAGAGAATAGAATGGTGGTTGCCACGGGCTTGTGGGAGGACGAATTGGGAATTATTAATCAACAGTTATGCAAGAGAAAGTTCTAGAGCTCTGCTGCACAGCACTGTGCCTATAGTTAACTCCAGTGGGTTATACGTGAACAATTTTGTCAGCAGGACAGATCTCAGGCTAAGTGTTCACACCATAGGGCCAAGGAGGGCAGCTTGGCCGTGCCAAAGCTCCCGGGGTGGAGAAATGGGGGCACGATGACAGTACCATGAGGCGGGCCCTTCTCTCACCACTCACCTCAGTGGAAGTCCGGGGCGTGCAGCACCTTGTGTTAGTGGAGTTGGGGGGCTTTAAAGTGCACCTCTGGGTGGGGGGGCCTGGTAGGAAGACCAGCATGATCCACCATGGCACCTGTGACAGGATCCCTAGATCGAGTTTGTTCTCACAGTAAATGGGACATTGAGCACAGAGGGCTGGCAGTCACTTGATAAAAAAAAAAATGATCTCGGGACACCTGGGTGGCTCAGTCGGTTAAGGGTCTGCCTTCCGCTCAGGTCATGATCCCAGGGTCCTGGGATTGAGCCCTGCATAGGGCTCCCTGGTCAGCGGGGAGCCTGCTTGTCCCTCTGCCACTCTCCCTCGTGTGCTCTCTCATGCTCTGTCTCTCAAATAAATAAATAAATAAATAAAATCTTAAAAAAAATATATGATCTTGGGGCACCTGGGTGGCTCAGCGGTTGAGCATCTGCCTTTGGCTCAGAGTTCTGAGATCGAGTCCCACGTCGGGCTCCCTGCATGGAGCCTGCTTCTCCCTCTGTCTGTGTCTCTGCCTCTCTCTGTGTCTCTCATGAATAAATAAATAAAATCTTAAAAAAAAAAAAAAGATCTCATTTAAACCTCACACCCAGACTCTGCAGAATCATTGTCCCTATTGTACAGACAGGAAAAGCGAAAAGCGGAACTGGGCATGTTACTATGTTGCTTAAGCTCGCTCAGCCTTTTCTAGAGGCTCAGCCTTTTCTAGAGGCTGGCAGAAGCAGAACCAGGCTGCGTACCCTGCTCTGAGCCGCTCCAGCTCCTGTGTCCCTGGCCAACCTGCTTGTGATAAAACTTGCCCATCCCTCAACGTAACTCTCCACGTCTCTGACGGCAGGGAATGACTGACTTCACGGTGCTTGCTCACTACTGCCGGGCATGCAGCAGGTACTCAGTATGTATACGCTAAATTGCAACCCCCCAGAAAAGAAAAAGAAAGTTCTTTTTCACTTTCTATAAGTGCTGTCATGGAGAATATTATCCAGGTAGCTCAAAAGTTCATTAACTCGCCTGAGATTACATAGCTGGAAAGTGATCCAGGTGTGCCTCAGTGAAACATTTGCTGGGGACCCCCAGCCAGCCCCCCAGCAGCCCGGCCACACCTCTGCAGGCCAAGGTGAAAGGCCGCAAGAAGGAGCAGAGAGATGGCATCATATAATGGCCCACGGGCAGGGAACACGCCACCAACCCTTTTTCACCCAGGGTAAGGTCCCAAAGCCAGGACGGAATAGCAGACTGGGTGAAGCTGGGTGAAGGGAGAAATCAATAAAGGAATCAGTCGTTTATTCAAAAAATAAAATGCTTTTGCACACAGTCGGTGAATGATAAAGCCTCTCGGCTTCAGGAAATTGATTCTGGCAAAAAAATCTTTGCTCAGCTTGATTCTTCTGGTTCCCATAGGGATTTCTCGATGATAACAAAAGCTCTGCGTGTCTGCAGTAAACAGGAAACAACAATAATTGTTTTGTTGCACAAATGTAAAGTGAACGTCCTGTCATCTGGAACCAGAAATAAATCTGGTCTGGGTATGAAAAATAAGAAGCAAGGAGCATCAAAAAGACACTTAACTAGAAACCCCGACGTGCCCTTCTATGTGCAAGCACCCCCAGAGGCGCGCGGGGCCTTGGCTCCCCTGCAGGCCTGCTGCTTTCCTGCCTGGGCGTGTGCAGGGTTGACGATGTCACATCATCTCAGCCTCCTCATCTGCTGGCATCATGGGTAGGAGGTAAAAGAGGCAACTGGCATTTATTATAAAAACTTTCACATAGAGTCCCTCGTGCAACCTCCTAACAGCCACACGAGACTGGCACGATTTCTAATCCCCTCCAGTCCCTTCACATTGAACTGAGGAGCCATCGTGCACCAAGTCTCCAGGAAAATCCTATTTACAATTGTGATTGCCAGAGACATTGAGGATTTCTTTGCCACTTCCTGCTGCACCTACTGGAGATTGTTCTTTTCATGTGTATTACCATCTAAGAGTGTCTACTTTATCCCAATATTGAAGATTTGTTGAAGAATATTTATAAAATGTTTAAAGTATAAATAATTATCAGGGGTGCCTGGGTGGCTCAGTCGGTTAAGTGTCCGACTCTTGACTTTGGCTCAGGTCATAATCTCACGATTGTGAGATCGAGCCCTGCGTCAGGCACTGGGGGTAGAGCCTGCTTAAGATTCTCTCTCCCTCTGCCCCTCCCACTTTCTCTCTTTTAAAACAGTAAGTATAAATAATTACAATTAAGTTACATCCACATACCCACTACCCAGTTTCAAACAACATAACCTTCAACTTTATGCTGCTGTTCTTTGAAGACCTCAGTGTACCCCGCCTTCCACCCCATCCTTTGAGAGATGACCACTAATCTAATTTTGTATTTATTATTCATTTGATTTTCTTTATATTTTACCATGTTTCAGGCCCTTAAAAATAATTAACTTGTTATTGAACTTTCTGTAAATAAACAGAATAAAAAGTTTATTCTGTAAATAAACTCACATTGCATGTATTCTTCTGCAAATTAGATGTTTTTTGCCTAATAATAATCCCGAGAGTGCTCCAAGTTGTCGCCTATCACTATTTTACATATTCAGTAGGATGCTTTATCTGTCTATTCTATTATTTATTCCAGATACATGTGCAAGTGATCTCCAGGTTTTCGGCTTTTATGAACACTTGGCAGTGACCTTCTTAGACATGTCTCCTGATGCACATGTATAAGAATCTTTCTGGGATATATGTATGTCTAAGGAGTGGAAAAACTGGGTCATAATATATATACACACACACACATTATATATATATATATATACATTCTCAAATTTAACAGATAATCCCATTTATTTCCAAAATGGAGATCTTCTACTAGGAATAAAGGGAATTGTGCTTTTCCATCTGTTTCTCAGTATGTACTTTGTAAAACCAATGTCATAAATGTTATCATTTTGGTTTCAGTTTGCACTTCCCTGATTATGAGTAGGTTGGATTTTCTTTAATGATTCTGGCTCATTTGCATTTCTTTTCTGGGAAATGTCATGTCTTCGGTCAGTTTTTCTAATGAGTTCTTTATATACTTCTTACTGTTTGTCAGAGTTCTTCGTTCTGGATATTAATCAGGTATCTTCTACACATCATGGCTTGCTTCACTTCATATCTTTTAGTGAACAGAAGTCAATAATCCTAGTGAATTCTTTCATCTAGAGGTTTTTGCTTGTTTGCTTTTGTTTTGGAAGACTTTCTTTGAGGATTTCCTCCTTCAGGATTTCCTCCTTGAGGATATGAACGTATTATCCTATGCTGTCTTCTAGGTTTTATAGTACTCTCTCTCCTACTTAGATATTTTATCTGTTTGCAGTGTTACTTTTATGTACGATATGACGTAGGGAAGCAATTCATTAATTTCCAGGTAGATAACCAGTTGTCAGACTCATTTGTTAAATACATGCGCATTTGCTCTTGAGCTAACCTCTTCTATGAGTCAATTTGTATATCCTTGTGTCAATGCTTCTACAGCTATTGTGATAAATCTTATTATCTGGTAGGAAAAAAATTGCCCTATCTCATGTCCTTCTTCAGGAAGGACTGTTCATCTGTAAAAATTTTACATTCAGATTGTCAAGCTCCCTAAAAAGCCCTATTGGTATGCCGATTAAATGACAGGTCAATTTGAGGAGAACTGGTATTTTTACATCTTATGTTCAATTTATTCTTAGGTTCTTCTCTGCATCTTTGTACATGTAATAAACCTTCAATTTTCTTTTACTGCATTAACACCATTCTGCTCTGGGTATTAATGTTATAGTCACCTAAAAGATGGAATGCTCTTATTTCCTATTCTCTGGGTGTTTGTAGAAGACTGGAATCATCAGTATCTTGAACATTTAGTAGAACAAGCTTGTAAAACTGTCTAGGATATGTTGTTTTCTTTGAGGGAAGATGTTTCCTAAAATTATTAATTTAAATTCTTTGTTGGAAATAAAATTGTTCCTAATTTTTATTTCATCTTGGGTCAGTTCTATTAAGTTGGATTTTTGTAGGAATTCAATCATTTAAGTGTTCAAATTTACTGTACATAATTTAATATCCTCCTGTTGTCTATTATTCATAGCTTCAGTAATTTGTCATTCCTAATTTTTTATGACTTCTCCATTTTGTCTTATGATTTCAAATAACCAACTTTGGCTTTGCTGATCTGTTTTCTATTTCATCAAGTTCTGCTTGTTATTTCTTTTCATAAGTTGGGGGATGGGTATGCTGCTGTTCTTTGTATCTCTGACATAAATATTTGAATTCATTTTTAGTTTAATGCATGCGTTTTAGACTGAGTAGGAAAAAAAAAGTATACCTCTAGACCTGCTTTCATTATACTCCACAGATCCCTGGGTGGCTTAGCGGTTTAGCGCCTGCCTTCGGCCCAGGGCCTGATCCTGGAGTCCCGGGATCGAGTCCCACATTAGCCTCCCTGCATGGAGCCTGCTTCGCCCTCCGCCCTCTGCCTGTGTCTCTGCCTCTCTCTCTCTCTCTCTCTCGGTGTCTTTCATGAAAAAATAAAATCTTAAAAAAAATTATTATACCCCACAAGCTATTTGTGATATATCGTCATTCTATTTTTTCCTCAATTTTTTTCAGATTTTTTGATTCATAGATTACTCAAAACTTATTTTGTATTAATTTCTAACATAAGGGGTTTTTAATCATTAACATTTTTGCAAAGTGCTATTTGGTTCCACGTATGATCAATTTTTTTTTACAAGTATTGAGCACTCATATATGCCAGAGATTGTTCTAGGTCACCAGGGAACAGAACTGACCAAAAATTCATGCCTTTCTGGAATTTATGTTTTGCTGTCAATTCTTGGAAATCTCCCATATGCTTAACTGGAATGTGTATTCTTCACTTGTTCAGTCAGTTGTTTTAAATATGACCATTAAATCAAGATTGCTTCTCCTATTACTCAAATTATGTATACCCTTACTGATTTTTCTTTTGCCCGCTTATTATGAGAGGTATGTTAAAATTTCCTGGTCTGTTTGTGAATTCATCTATTCCTCCTGTTTTTAATTACCACCGTAAGAGGCATATCCTCTTGAAAGACAAGAAAACCAATTTTCAAAATAAGAAACATGTCTTATCTAATAAACTTTGTAAAAATAGAGCCAAGATTCCAATTTAGTTGTCTCAATTATGACAACATTGCATGACTACTGTCATGTTTTGTCTAATATCCTTATGTAGCAACAACACATCAATCTCTCCCAACTTGGGGCACATTTCCTCTTTCATACTTTAAAAAAATTCCTAGAGTTCTCTGTTTCCTGGCCAGCTGTGAATGCGCCCAGGACTGGCCATCATAATATCTTAAGCCACACAACCTAAACCAGGCCAATAAGAGCCCTTCCTCTGGAAATAGACATATCTGCTTTTGTCGTATTGCTTTCTAATGGTTCTTTGGTTACTAGTTATGTCTGAATGCATCAAGGTACTTAGCCAGAATATGTCTTGAGGTTACTTTTGTTTTGCTGTTTGCCAATAATATTCTTTTCCTATATATATTAATCTCATCTGAAGATATTCTGAATGTCATGATTTCATCTCCATAGCTAGAATACATAATCTTCCATTTCGTTTAGTTCAAATGAATACTTTTTAGTGCTATGTGCAATTCACTGCATTGTTGAATGAAGTATGGTTTATTTCAAAAATCATTAAGCCTTACTACAGGCCAGGAATTGTGTTAGGAGGCACTATAGATTCAGAATGGAATAAAATAGAAGTCCAGTCAATCAGGACACAGATGCAGTAGAAGTCAAGTTATATGCGTGGAATATAGAAGTTACAGGAGCATTGGCAGTGGAGGCAGGTCATTCAGCCAAGGGGTAGGCCATCAGGGAAGGCTTTGCAAAGGAAGTGACACTTGAGTTGCAGCTCGGAGTGCAAGTGATCAAGAAAGTACAGTCCAGGAAAAAAGAAAAAAGCATCTGGAAGGAGAATAAATGATTCTCCACACTAATATTAAATTATCAGTGATTTTTAAAGGTTGGTTTTTTTTTTTTTTTTTTTTTGCTGTTATATTCCCATTTCTCATTGACATTCTCACCAGGGTTTATGAATATCTGGCACCTACGCTGTCACACCTCCACTGACTCTAACTGAACACAGAATTCTTAAGGAGTCTACTCCACATGAGGTTCCATGATTAATAAAGTAGAAATAGGCCATCATCCTTAATAAAAGAGTATATGAGAGAAACTTGCTGACCATTTCTAGTTTGATTGGGTGGAGGAAACTCTGAAAAGTTGAATCCAAAAGTGAGGCAGGGAGGCCAGGTTCACTAAAACATCACTTGGGCATTTTTAAACATCACTTGGGCATTTTTAAAAGTTCCAAGTCTTAAGCCACACCCTATACTGGTTAAATCCTAAACTCTGGGGGTGAGGGAAAGGATTCAGTATTTTTGAAGCTCCCCCAAGTAATTTCCAATGTGCAGACAAGTTTGAGAATGCTGCCATAAGGAGTCTTTGTTAGAAAAAGTCTAATTCATCACAGATTAAAAGGGCTCGAAGAATTACCAAATTGTGCTTCCTGGGGAGGATGTCTTAGGGCAAGATGGAGGCCTCTGAATCTGGGCTGTGGTCAATGAGCAGATAACAAGAGTGAAGACCTGAGGGCCTGGCCAGTGAGCAGGGCATCATTGCCCAGAGGTAGAGCCAGAGGTGTGAACTATGTCCATAAAACTGAAGAACTGGCTTTCAGGCACCTTTTCTGTTTTTTTTTAAATCAGTTTTAATGGCCAAATGCCAAGTCTACTTAAAAATGGTCATTTCCTGTTTTCATTTCTTTCTATGCTTTTAGAAATGGCAAAGTACTAAAGCTTTGAGGGCAATCGGCATAACAACTGAATGAGCTTAATTTCGCTACATTGAACTTTCTTTCAAGGTATTAAATTTGCATACAGGAAAAAGCCCAGGTACTTAAAAATCAATGAAATGATATTATGCTCAATTAAAAAGAACATGCCTGCGTAAACACAATACTTGGTAGCACTACCATTTATTTCAAAGTCATTTTGACAACGCACTGCTTACTTAAAGTAATTAGAATTTTGGGTTAGAGATAATGGGAGTACAGAAAACACTGCCCTGAAAGCAGAGCCAATGTCAACACCATCCTAATCTCCTTGCACAAAAAAGAAAAATCTACCTCTGTGGCATTACAGTGACTCAAAATCTTAAGAGAAAAAGACTTCAACTTGTATGTTCACTCAGAATTTTAAAATCTCTCTCACGGAAGGAAAGGTAAAAGTAAAGTTTTCAAGACCTTCCTATACCTCAATGTGCTTTTCAGTTCCAGATGTAAAACTGTATTTGTACTGATACAGTACTATGCAGTAAAGACCAATTCAAGAATGTAATGAACTTTAAAAGCAGCTTCTCTTTTCTCTGCACAGGGAACAATTTTACTGATTTAAATTAGGAACTTCTAGTTGCAGAGAAGGAGAAAGGGAAGGCAGGAGACAGAAACAGGTGATCCGGGACTCAAAGCTGGTCCTTAGCTGCTTTCTAATAGAGGGAGAAGATTGAAGATTTCTGGGGCCAAACAAAGGCAATATAGAAAAATGAAGTTTTAAAATCCACACACATCACTGAGTTTATCCATTTTCTTCTTAGAAAAGTAATTTTGCAAAAGGAAGTTCGATTTTAAAGGATTTGTCTCTTTTTTCCAACTCTGAACTGAAAAGAAACTGTTCGAAGCCCAGTCTAGTTTATGGTTTCAAAATATTTAAGTGATCATAAGCCACCTGTTCAGCCAACACAATGTAAATAAGCTGCATTAATGTTCTTGTTAAGAACTACCTTATCTGTTCTTTGCTCCTTGCAAGTTCTGTTGAGGCAATGCCCCCTAAAAGACAAAGAAGAGGCTCTACAAAATTGTTTCCAACACAGACCCTGTCGCCTGACCAGGTGGGATAAATGCTGTCAAGAATGGAACGCCCTCTAGAGGCTAGTCATCCACATAGCCTTTTGCAATCCATCAGAGCCGCAGGTCTCAGGTGTGGTTCCTGGACCAGCAGCATCAACATTACTTGAGAAATGGTTAGAAATGTAAATTCTGGGGTCCTGCCTGTTTAGCCCATTTGGGTTATCCTATAAACAAAGAAATTTATTTTTCACAGTTCTAGAGACTGTGCAAGTCCAAGATCAAGCACCAGCTGATTTAGTATCTGGCAAGAGTCTTCTTGATTCATAGATGGCACCTTGTAGCTCTAACTTCACAATGTGAAAGGTCTAAGAAAGCTTTCTTTTATATGGGCACTGATCCTATCCATGAGGGCTCTATGCTCATGACCTAATCACCTTATATAATCACCTTGGGGGTTAGGATTTCAACATATGAATTCTGAGGAGACACAAGCATTCCAACCATAGCACCACCTTAGGCCAATTGAATCAGAAACCTCTGTGGTGGGGGTCAGTGATCTGTGTTTTAACAAACCCTGCAGATGATTCTGAGGCACACTAAATTTAGGAGCCACTGTATTGGAAACACTTCACTCCCCAAAGATGTCAGAGAATGAATGTGTCACTGTGTAAAGAAATTAATTATACAGGCATGAACTAAGCTAAACTATCTTTCCTCCAAGTAGGTAGATAGATAAAGCTGATGCTTGTATCAAGCAAGGACATGGAGATATAATTTAGGAAATATCATGAGACCAAACTATAACATATGAGAAAACGCTTTCAGGAACTCTAATAGAAATTATCCCCAAACTATGGCTTTAAAGAATGATCGTGTCCCTTGATGTAAATGATAAAGTAATGTAAATGTGCAATAGCATAAATATGAAAGAAGACTATGGGTAACCCCAGTACCTACACCGCCACCAATCAAGAGGACTAAGCACATTCATGGACTCCCACGGTTTGAACCCTTTCCCATCATTCAGGACTATAGCTTGCCACGAACCAGTTCATGGTTATCTGACCACAGAATGAGGCAGAACATGTTAACAGTCGAGATAGAAATGAAAGTAACAATTAGAAAAAAAAACGCTATATTTTCATCTTTTTTATTGAACATACATAGTACATGTAAAACAACTGGCATAAAATTCATAAAAATACAATACTTCTATGCGATATCACTTTATTCCTGATACAGCTTTTCACGTTCTCCTTAATATCACTGTCCTATTTTAATGCAATACTTTTTCTGCGAAGCGTTTTTAGAGGCTTATCTGCTTATAGAAATACTGCCCCCACTTTGTTTTTTCTATGTCATGGCAAGAGCTATATTTACCACCTCCTTACCCATCCTTACCTTCCTCACACTAAAGCAAAAATATTTTTAGATGCTAAAAATGAGTAAAATACTGAGCTTTAATACTGTTTGGTCATGTATATGGAAACTACTACTATTCTATGTTGCCATAAAAGATACTGATCACCTACAGCACAGGCTGCTACGAGATGTGGCCAAGGCTGAGTGTGCTGTACAGCCCAAGGCCTCTGTTCTAAACTGGTCTAAAAGATAATCATAGCTTGCTGGTGGAGTTACATTAATAAATACCATTACAAAAGGATTCTGTTTGGGGGGAAAAAAAGAAAACCAACCTAATTTGACCACGCTTAGCTCTTCCCAGCATATGCAACTGTCAAAACGGCATTTTAGTGTTTCCTGTACAGAATTTCCAATCACTGCATGTGAACCCATCGGGAAGGGAACGATCGGAGGGTGGGGAGAAGAGAGAATGACTTTAAAAGTGCAATCTTTTAAAAAGTGGAATCGCTGCATGTATAAAACAGCCATTTTCGGGTGCAGAACAGTCACACGTAGAGCAGAGCGCCCTTCCCTCCTCCCGCCCGCGGCCACTCTGGGCCACATCAGCCTCCAGTGCCCTCCTCCCAGTTTTCTGGATTGCTGCATCACTGCTCAAATTCTACTCCTCATCCACGACTCCCCAGCTGCTTCCCTATTTTCTGAAACTGGCAACAGCCCAAGGAATACAAGTCACCCAGCGAGCGAGGAAGAGGGGGCAGGCACCTGAAGACATTGTCGGCAGCTCCCAGCGGAAGGAGGCTCCCCGGAAACGCGGCAACGTGGGCTCTGGGGCGGGCTGGGGGCTGCCCACCCGCCAGCCTAGGCTGTCCTTGCAGCTGTCTGCTCTAAGCAAGCTAGTGCTCCCCCCAGACCAGGCTTGTCCTTGGGCTCTGGTGAGAAGGCAGAAAGGGAACAGCTCTTCAGTGGCTCCCAGCAGTGGGCACCGGAAACCATCCCTGAGGACTCAGGTCTCAAGGACAGTCCACAATGAGGTTAATCTGCCTGTGGTTAATAAAGAGAACACTGTATAATTAAATGTGTAGTCCATCGAAGTCATGGTTTGCTTAGAATGTAAAATCTTAAAAATGTTTCTCAGAACTATGAGGATTCACTGTTTTGAAGAATCTCATTTCACACAAATTAACTTCTAAGAAACAACAAAAAAAATCATACTAGGAATTCAGAGCAGGTTTGGGAGTCTTTCAAAATAAAAATAAATAAGAAGGAAAAAAAATAAAGAGGAAGGCTGAATATATTCATTCCTCGTACGGATATGATCACTCTGGGGATCAAAATCATAACATAAGGCTTAAGGCTTTGTCTTACTCAGACAGGCAATGTAAAAAGTAAAATATAAAAACTCCATTCACTTCTCATTATCGTTTACTCTTTTGACAGAAAAATTAGTCATGTTTTATTGTATATTAATAGAAGAAAAACTACACGTACTACAGTCTACTGTTCTACTGCAAATTATGTCTACTCAACTACACATTAGTTTGTAGATGCATTATATTTGGGTCATTCAAAATAGTTGTTCTTAAAACTACAATTAAACATGAAAAATTTTTACAGTGGTTTAAAGGTATTAAAATATAAACATCTGAATAATACTAAAAATGAGAAAAATACACAATTGCCATTACATTTTTTTTAACCAAGAATAAGTACTTTCTAAGCAACTAAACGAGTAACACTTATTTGACAATTCTGGGAGAGAAAGAAGGAGAGAAGGAGAGAAAGAAGACACACTAATGTCATATGGTTGGTAATTACAGGAATTTAGTCCTGACCATTAGATCCAAGAATCTGGATTAGTAATGGGCAGGAAATGCTTCATTCATAAGAGCAACAAGAAACAAAAGAACATTAAGAAGTGAAACAGGTAATTCCACATAGCAAATACCCACGTCTGCCCCATCTTCTCTTACGGAAGTTGATGACGGGCCCGACGCAACTGAGATGCTTAGGACAGTTACTGCGATGTCACGAAGACAAGAGCAAGAGGCAGGAGAAGCAGCAAGGGGCACCAATAGTCCATAAACTAAAATCGGCCCCTACACTGTTCGGAACTCATGATATTTTCATATCCTTCTTGTCGTGACCCATCATATTTTTTATACAGGTAGCTTTGCTCCCTTACTTTAGCACAAATATTTAAGTCAGGTACAAACATATACTCATTTGCATAGCAAATTTTAAGGGGTGCATTGAAATAGTAACCAATTGATTAAGGTATAAGTATTTTTACAGTCAGAACAACATTCAAATTGACCAAACAAAATGTTTTCTATTTGAAAACAGTTATCTATAAAAGTTTTTGGGATTTGAATTAAAAACAAGGCATGAGTTATTAGCAAAACATTAAAACCATTACTGATGTACTTCTCTATAGGCAGCAGTCATTCTTCTATAACTTCTAAGACCTTGTAAACACTGTTCTGGAATACGGTGGTGAAGTGTGGCTTGGAATCCTTCACCAAGAGGTTACATAAGGGAGGCTTCCCAGCATTAGCAGGATCTTCTACGTCCCAAATTTCAGGCATACTGCACCCAGGCCTAGAGAAATTAACATACAGATTAAAAATCGAAGTACACTATATATGGCAGATGAAGCAGAGCACACTTTTCATATTCTTGTCTCCATTTCATCTTTTCTATATAAATTAACTTAGTTAAAAAAATCCTATTAGAGTTATTTATATTTATTTAAGCTGTCATAAATTCTCTTTAGAACAAGGTGAACACAGCCAAGTTAACCATAAAAAAAAAAAAAAAAGAGACAGACATACAAAATACATGAATTTAGGTAGGGTAAGAGATCTTGTTTAAATTCTGCCTCAGGTACCTAGCAAGACTGGCATTGGATAGCTCAAGCAGTCTCTCCCCACATTTGTCAGATGGGGGATACAACTGGGGTGTGTCATGAGGACTCAGAGAGAGAGAGACACTGTATCTAGCTTGCGCTATGCCCCGCACACAGTTAAGAGGTAATGCGTTATATTGACTTAAAAATCCTAATTGGCAGATATGCTTAGGTCACATTTATGCAACTTCCCCCTACTGTCTTCTAGAACGAGTCAATTTAAAGAAAATCCAGTGGTGCTCAGCTCACATTTTTTAAATGCACAATTAAATTTTAAAAGCAATAGATTTTATAAAGACTAGCAGAAGTGAAATTGGCATTGTGTGGTATTTGTTCCAATAACTTCTGCAGATAACTGTAGTATTTATTTTAAATTTAAAGCAGTGTCATAGATATAACTGTTGGCTTTACTAGGGTTCAAAAATTTGTTCTTTTTTTTTTTTTTGGCTTTTGTTACATTGAAGATTTTTACATTATTATAGTCCCAAATGTCACTCTTTTCTTTTAGGGCTTGTGATTTCTATGTCTTGTGTAAGGAATCCTTCCCTATCATGGTATCATGTGAATATGCATTGTGTGTTCCTCTATGAAAGTTTCAGAGTTCTGCTTTTCATAGACCCGTAATTCATCTGGAATTAATTTTTCTGTATGGTGTGATGTAGAGATTAAATTTTAATTTTTTCCATATAGATAGCCAACAGCTCTAGATTCATTATTTATTTATTATTTATCAAATCCATACTTACACAGTAAGTACCTGTACTTATTCAGTACCTGGTACACTGCTTTCAAATCTATATTACTTGTTTTATAACCACCAATGTAATAATTGATTCAGGTAAGAATCAAAACTGGATGCAAGAACTATCTGGTGAAAGGTTGTTGAGAAAGAGGATAAACAAATGGCCTCTAAGTATCTCTACAGATTTTATAGATTATTAATTCTAAAGGAGATGTGCCTCCTTAAAATAGACCAAGTGATCTAACTTAGCATCATTAATGATGGAATAAAGTGATCTGTCCCTCCTCAAGTGACATAATGGAGAGTATAAAACCCCTCTGAGGTAATTAAAATTCTTGTCACAATTTGCTAAACTAAATCTAATCATGATGGAGGAATCAGACAAATCCAAAGGTGGGACATCCTAGAGGACAACTGGCCTGGACTCTTCCAAAATATCAATAAAAACAAAAAAGGCAAAAGGGAGTTCACAATTTCTTATGTGCTTACTTGGTAAATTAAAAAAAAAAAAAAAAAAACAGAAAAATTACAGAGAATTGGCAACTACTTATGTTTTGTCATAGTTGCTTCACTTTAAGAGAAAAAAAATTCCAGCATGTCCTTTTTATTCCTTCCCAAAGGCAGTTCCACTCCTCTGCTCTCCACCATGAGACAAGCACCATGGCAGGAGTACATATGCTCTCTGCTTCTTAATAACATCTTCAACTTAAAGGTAACTACCATCCCCAAAGGTGCCAAAACATAGGCCTATCAAAATAAAAAAAAAAAAAAGTCACTGTCACTTTCAATGCCATTTCTCAGAGGTGGCTTGTGTAAACAAACCAGCACACATTCTGCTGGACCTCTTTCATCCAAGTTCAGACACACATGCATACAAACAGAGGCACGGATTTATATACGCAGGTGCTCCTGCGGTTGCTTTTACAAAAATGAGATTATTCTGGGACTCCTCACTTGACAATAAAATATGGCCATTTTTCCACCTCAGCACCTAAAGATCTACTTCATTCTTTTTAATAGTTGCTAGTACATCTATGTATTAACAAATCACTCTTTTATGTATGGATATTGTGTTTTCCATTTTGCCATTATAAAGTGATATTGATATAAACATTCTTGCGCCATTATCTTTCTGCAAGCTAAACTTCTGGAAGCAGCACTATCACTACATCACAGGGCTACACAATTTTCACTTTGCCTCTGTCAGATTATCTCCCAAAGGGTTTTACCCATGAGCATTCCCAGGAAGAGTGTTCAGGCCACATGTTTTGCACACTCTCCTGACACCAGATTCTATCAACACTGAGCATGTATGAAAGTAAGACTGGGCTTGGGTTTTCCACCACTTAATTTTCTCACATGTGCCGAGGCCAAACTGTGGCTACACTGTGGGCCATGGGCAGGAGAGAGCACAACGCAAGGACAGAGAAAACTACCAGCTTCTGAGTTCACCTGCTTTCAGGAGAGAGTAAAAGCTAGGAGCTGCCTTTGTGAGCTCTGTCGGCCTAAGCATAACACCCTGTAGTCCTTATCTGAGTTTCCTGAAGCTCCCCAAGCCAGCCAGCTATATCTTTAAATAGCATTATTGAAAATGGGAATAATTTTCTTCTGAATTCATGTGTTTTAATTTTATGTCAACTCTATTATTGGAATTAATGAGAAAGAAAGTAGAGAACTGAGAATAAAAGAGTAGTTAATTAAAAGCTCATCTACAACTTGCATTTGAGTATATTTTCGTACTTGTATTTGAATACAGGGTGTCAAGTATTTAAAGAATAAACAAGCCACACCATTAAGGCCACTGGTACTGAGATCACATCAATACAGTGCCCACCAAAGTGCCGGGCACAGTTTAAGTGCTAGATACATACAGAGGTCCTCTTCCCTTTCTTCTCCTACTTGAGTTCCCCATGGGCTACCCACCCCCGTCCTCATACACTTTTCTGTTCCACTAATCCAGAGATGTCTCAGGCATAAATGAAATGGACAATGGGGGCCAAAGCAGTAAAAGATCCTAATTCCGGCATAAAGTTTTGTCAAGAAACTCAGTCTTCCTTCTGCACTAAATCTTAGTTCTTCTTCCCTTTTCTCTCCTGTCTGAGCTCCCGGGTTGCTTCCCTGCCAGAACAGAAAGTACAGCTTGTGTTTGGTTTCAAGGTTTAAGCAGAGTGCACCTGCCTAAGGTTTCCTGAGATTTATTATCATTCTGGCTTAAATCTTGCAGTAGATGGAGAGTGCTTTTTTTCAGTTACTGAGGACAACAGAGTAGAGAATGTCACTTCTTTGGCTTCCTCCTCTCCACTCCTGCTGGAAAAACACAGCAGGGGCAAGTCAAGGTCCATGGGGGAAATGGAGCATACACCCCCAGCCCAGACTGCTTAGTCTTATGTCCAGAAGTGAGCGCTACATGGAAATGATCCAACGTCAGTGAAATCACTGTTGACCTTGTTTAGTGCATAAGATTTATTGCTATACCTCCTAAATTTGTCTTTCATCCCTTCTGGTATACAAAACAGTTCTTTGCCCATCGGAAAACCGAGGAGCTCCATCAGCATCTTAGAAGATAAAGCGTGTCAGCCTCTACAGTTTCCACATATTCAAAACACTATGCAAGGTCTAGAAACAAGATGAAGAATCTTACATCAAGGTTCATCATTAGCTTAGGAACAAAGAGGCCATAGAGCATTATTTTTATGTTCCAGAAACCTATGGGTGTCTCAGGCTGATCACTGAACCAGGAAGTGAAGCCCGAGACGATAAAGAAGATCACAATGTGGGTGGAAATCTCTTGTCAAGAAACTACATCCTCCTGACTGCAAATGTCAGCCCACCATTCACTTATTACAATGTCCTCATAAAATTATGAGAGGTGTTTGTGACTTTTTTGTCCTAAGTTTATATAACAAAGTTAACTAAAAGCGAGTATATGGATTTCATATATATATTCTTATGTTCCTAAGGAAATAAAACATTTTCTAAATTATGACTCTAAGAACAATAACATTTTGTATAGATCCTAATTAAATTCAAGTCACCTGGGACACATTCATAGGAAAATCATTCAATAATCAACAATTGTTTGGGTTTCCTTGTGGGCACTGTTGACAGCTATGGTTTCACAGAACCATTCTCACTCCCGAGTCAATATTTAATTATTTTGTCTTAACACTCTTGTATATCACTGGAATACATGGTGAATAAGTATGATTAAGCTAGAAATACAGCAACCTCCAAAGGCCTCTGTTTAAAGAGCAGTGAGAATATTAAAAATAATAGTAGTTCATAAAATACTCTTGATTCCTAATGAAACTGCCCATGTCTGTGCTCCTTGTGGAGCCAATGCTTTGGTATTTTAATAGCAAGCCACTGTCATCAGCTGTCTAGTCAGCCAGGTGCAATATTTCTAAACAGTCAACTTCAACATTCCTCTTTGCTTTTAAGATCTAACTTTTGCTATCCTCTGCATAGTGGTCTTCTCTGAGTGGAAATAGTTTTTAAAACTATAAACCCAAGAGAATGTGGGTCACAGTGAAGTTAATTATTTTCCCACTCAAATAAGCTGTGGAACAGCAAGAAGGAAGTGTTGCTCTGAGGTGACACTGGGAGGGGGGGCCAGTCCATCACAGGACGGGTGCAAAGTGGCGTGTGCAAAGGAGGCCCTGACTCTCAGCTGCCTGCCTTACTTTGTTACAATGAGATGCTCCATTATTTGGTTTCAGACTCTGCAAGTCTTCTAAAAAGTCTTTAAAATACATCCAACTTTAAATGAAAGTTTTTAAAAAACATTCAAGGTGAAGATAAGCCATCTGGGAAATTGTCAATGCCAATATAATACCTTTAAGGTAGCATACACATGCAAATCATTATGAGAGAAACATTTATAATGACTAGAAAGGAAAAAATTCCAATTCAAATAATGATCTAAACAGTTTTTTCCACTTATACCATGCTAAATGTTATAAATATCTCACACATAACGAGTAAAGCACTTGCCATAAGACTGAATTAATTTTTCATGTCTTATGAATATAAAATATTAACTGTGTTAAATACTCACTTGGATCTTCTTATACACCAGGACTCTTCTAGAATGTAATAATTCACTTGTAACTTTATCAATTCTCGCTTCACTTCTTCAGCTGCTTTTCGACTATACATTGAGTAAACTATTTTCGTTCTGGCTCTTTAAAGAAAAATAATTGGGCAGAAGATTTTCAAGATTAAAAGGATGCAATCAAGCTATCTGGAAGAAAGCACTGAGTGGAATAAGAAGAAAGACTCTACAGAAGAGTCAGGTCAAGAGAACATTCTTCACAGAGTTCCTGCTAAGGGGCATTAGGCAGGTCAAAAGAAAAAGGTAGAAGCATACATAGCACAAGAGTCCTGGGAGAAGAGGCTTAGTTGAATGCATCCCTTCATTTCCAAATTCAATCTTTTTGCTTGTTTGCTCGTTTTTGTTTTGTATTCTCCATAACCCTATCATACATGAGAGTAAGGCACACTGTGCATGGACAGGGGGGAGCCACAAATGTGGCTACCAGACTACTTTAAAGCTGCCATGCAGTCCCAGCTTTGACAGCAGCAATAATTGGCATTAATGGCTCTCCATTTTATTCCTAGATTGAAAAAACAAAACAAAACAACTAAACTTATTCAGCACAATTGTTCTAGAAATATAAGCTTACTGAAATTGATTGAAAAAGATTTTTTATTTATAAAATATGTTTCACTGTTACACAAAAGAACAGATTAATAAGATTCACCCATTTACTTAGGAAATGAATAGCTTAACCTAGCCTAGAAATTGCATGAAATTTAAACCTACATCTTTTTCAAAGAGAACACAATACTCTCAAGAAAAATATAAAAAACAAAAATCAAGATCATTCTAGTAGGCAATATGGATGAAAATCAGAATAAAACCCTCTTTGAATGGGATTCCATTTCAACTGCCTTCTTAGAATTCAAGAACAAATAGCCAAAAGGAAACCTTAAATAAAAGCTAGAGGATCATAAATCTTCTGGGGAGCTTAAGGATAGTGATGACTAATAAGGACCTGGGTGTCTTGTAGCCCTCTTTGCCTGTAGAAGATGGACAGGCTATGATTTCGTTTTGCTGCCTAGTAGAGAAGAGACCCCAAAGGTTGTTGTTTTATTGCCCAATGGAACCTTACCAGTTTTGTTTCTGATTCAGCCTTCTTATTTCAGCACTGCTTTCTCCCCTAACTCTAGAAATCTCTGTTCACCAGTGTTCTTGGAACACTTCTCATTATTTTGCTGGTTCCCTTCATCACTAGTTGTGTGAGAAATTTGTTTTGAGCAATGTGAAAATTGTATACTAACCTTAACCCTGCATCTTCATAGTGTGGATGATTCACAATGGGCCGAAGCGCAGAGAGTTTAACACTTGCCATTGTGGGCATAGCGCCTGCAAAGACTGCATCTGAAAAGCAGGAAAGGAAGTCTCAGGAAGGCACTCAGTGAATGTTAATCAGGTCTCCTTCTGGTCAACTCCATTACTTCCCAGATGAGAACGTGGAGGCCCAGAGAGGTTCAGGACTTAAAGATTCAATGGAAGAACCCAACTGAAGTCAGCTGGCTGGTAAAATGGCTATCAGGCCCTTGGCTTTGGAAGTCAGAGCCTCCTTCTTTCATCAGTGAAGATTTCTGGGGTTTTGTTTGTTTGTTTTTGTAACATCTTAGAAATCTTTCCTGCTTCTAGGAAATAAGTATCAGATTGGCTAGGAAAGTTTTATAACACCAAGGAATTCTGGAAAATGATTTGAAATTCAGTCATTTGATACTCAGATAACAAAATCTCCCTTGAATAAAATGTCTATTCTATTAGTTCAAGAAGGAATGTTCAGGACTAAGGTTAAAAACTCACAAGGAAAATATGCACAACAAAAATTATTTTAAGTCATACCACATTAATGAGCACTGAGGATTAGAGAAGACTGATGAATCACTGACCTCTACCTCCAAAACTAATAATACATTATATGTTAATTAGTTGAATTTAAATAAAAATTAAAAAAAAAAAACAAATCATGCCATGTCAAACTTTGGGAACATTTGAAAAAAAAAAACATTAGAATTTCTGGAAAATAGCAAAAAGATTATTAAGAAAATATATATAACATTTCTTTTGCAAATCATTTAAATAAGATTGACATCTCTCTTTTCCTGAATAATTTAGAAGCAGCACTGCTTAGAGTAAGGTCACTGGAAGTAATGTGGGTTTAAAACTTTGCAGTGGTACATAAAACTGTGGGGAAAACTTACCTGGTTTAGTACTGTATTTGATCCATTCGATAAGTTCTTCTTGTGGCAAATTGCTGAACTCTCCTACGATATTCCATTGGGTTTGGAGATTTGCTGAACCCTGTATTGACATTGCTGCTAATACAGCAAAAACAACAGCACCAGGATGTACTTTGCAAAAGAGCCATCCAAACAGCTGAAACCAAATGAAGAATACATTTGATAATTGTACAGCAGCCTGTATCCAATAAGAAAAGTTCTTCTCAGAGAGGAATACAGTCTCCTGTAGATAAACCAAAAAGCAAAAACCTAGGGACTAATTATCCTAAGGTAAAGTTCCAGAAACAATGACCAGAGGGATTAAAAGACTTTTGCCATTAACCTTATAGAGGTGGGGTATAAACTCAGGAAGCTGTTCTCTCATTGTGTTCTGATTGCATGTTCCAGTAAAGCCAGGACCACCTATATCATTTGCCAGGCCCGATGCAAAATGAAAATATGGGGCCTCTTGTTGAAACATTATTTAGCAGTTCAAAAGACAAACAGAAGAGCATCCAAGTAGGTGCAGGGTCCTTCTGAGGGAGGGGGCCCCATGCATTTGTGGAGGTCCCACACCTGTGAAGCCAGCCTGGAGTAAGGTTTTCTACCCTCAGTCACAGGGCGGGCTGGAAATTAAGATGCAAGGCTTCCCATCAGCCTCCTTTCCTGTCCCAGCCTGGAAGAGTCAGGAAGAGTGGCTTCATCTCCAGGTTCCTCTGGTAAGCAATGCCTCTCTAACACAACACCAATAACCTGATTGGGAACCATGAGATTGGCTGATTTTTCCAGTTAAATGGTCCACACTCAACAGTAACACTTTGTCCCTATCATTCACTCCTTAATTTCTCTACGTCTGTAGAACCAGATTGAAGCTTCTTGAGGGCATACATATTTTTTTGCTTTTTGGATTATCTATCTACCATCCTACCCTTGTCCCTAGAGTGTAGTGCAGATGCTTCATAAATATTTGCTAAATTTAAAAGAGGTACTGCTGCTGCATCTTGGCTAATGGACTGATGTAAAGGTGGCACTATAGAGAAACATAAATCTGTGAATACAGAGCAAGAAGGCAGGTAGCCAGGAAAAGTAAGTAGCAAATATCCAAATGGCTTATACTAAATTTTAAAAAGTCAGGGAAGTGCATACAAATGTATACTGAAATGAAAAAAGAAGTTTTAAGCTTGATACTGAAAACAAAACAAAACATATATTTGGAAGTAACTGCAACTTGAAACCATTGGTTAGAATTCTTTGTGGTAGGAATGTCAAAACAACAAAAAGTTATTTCTACCGTGAAGTTCTGTTTTCTATCAATATCTGTAGCAGTCACTCATAAATTTAGCGTGTTCTACTTGAGTATTTGTTGTATGCCAAAGATTATTTTAGAAGTTAGAAGGATAAATGAACTGCTTTGGTCTTTGCCCTTTAGGAAAGATTAATACAAAACCACAAAAAACTTTAACTACAATAATTTAAAGAATTTTCAGTAATTCAATATGATTTGGGGGCCATTCAGTAACAAAAGAGGGGTAAAGCAATCATGGCAGCTACAATGCCAACATGACAACCATCTTACCTGTCTTGAACAGATCAAGGAAGCCATAACACACATGTGTGGTGTCAAGAAGAGTTTCAGTCTCATAATTAAAATACCGAGGACTGTATATGCTAACAGTTGCAATGCATGATAAACTAGCTGAAAGAAAGAGAAAATTTTTTTTCACTTCTACGATCTGTGAAGCTTAATACATTGTTAAATAGATGAATATCTAGAAAAGCGTACTTTTTCTTAGTGACAATATTTTGATTTCTGACTAAACGAGTCTTAAAATTCACTTTCAAACTTCTCCATCTTATTAGAAGCTAAAATTATAGAGTCACTACAGCTAGCGGTTCTAGAATTTTGCTCAGAGTTAAGCCTAGAGTTAATAAAGCCCACATTTCTGAATCTACCTTGGTGTTACCATCAGATTTAGACAGGAAAGTGGTAAACAAAATTAAGTATTGTTTAAGATCCCAGAGCTCTGCCTTGGAACAATCATCAAAACCAGGCTGAAATATGCAATACGGTACTATTAACCATAGTCACCAGGCTGTTGCTAGGAGTGTAGATTTTAAAAGTCCTCACCACAAGAAAAAAAATTTTTTGGTAACTATGTGATGGATGTTAGACTTATTGTGGTGATTATTTCACAACGTATACAAATCCAGTTAATTATGTTATACACCTGAATCTAACATCATGTTACATGTCAGGAAAGAGGGAAGGGAAACGAAGGGGAGGGGAGGGGAGGGGAGAAAGGAAGGAGGGAGGGAGAAGAGAGAAACAGGTGGAATCACCAGGCGATAGGAGCAGCAACCAATCACACAATAAACTGGATCACTGTGAAGATGATCAGAACAGACCAAATGGGCTTCCTACATAAATGTTTTAACAAATGGTCACGTTTGTAATAGTCTCATAAAAACACAGGCCCATTTTGAATACGGTAAGTGACAGTTACCAAGAGTTAGAAACTGGAACTAGAAAGAAAAGTCCAAATACATACAAACTGTAAAACAAAGTAAATTTTAGTAATACTGAATCTTTACCTCTCCGTGATCAAATTGGTGTTTTCTGAAATGGAATAAGAAATACTATTGAATCATTACTGAAGTATGTACTTCAATTATTTGCATCATCTTACAAAAACGAATTTTACAACTTGTATAACATTCAAAGGACATATATATGTAAATAAAAATAGCTAACAGTTATGAATGGAAATTGGTGTCACAATCTTTTAAAAGCCAGCTGATTTTTTTAAATGACAATGTTGCATACCCTGCACATTTGACTACATGGACAATTATTGGGCCAACGAAAGACACGCCGTGGTGTTATCAGGTACCTCCCTGGTGATATTCAAGGTAGGGAATGGGGTGAAGGGAATCCTAAAGCCTTCATACTTCCATATGCCTGCTTCTCATTGTCTCTGAGCTTCCTCATAAACTGTAGCTACTACAGAGACAATTTAGGAAACCACACAAAAAACATGTTTTCAGCAGCAGCTCTAGAATATACAAATAGCCACAAAACTCCCCCATGAGTTTTACTTGACAATTTTAATTTCCTGAGAAAGGATACATGATTAGAGACCCATATACTCTCCCTACATCTGCCTCTGACCCTGCACCACCCCACCCCTGCCATCCCATTTCAATTATCATCACAGCAGTGCCAGCTAGCTTTTGCAAGGGGGAATCCAGTCATACCAATCCCTTACTTAAAACCCCTCAATGAATAAACTCTCAAATCCTTATCATGCTGTACATCGTCATTCTATTTCTCAGCCTTGAAACTCATCGTCTACCATGTTCCCTCTTGATCACCATGCTCCAGTCACACTAGACTAATCTTACTCAAACATCAGACAGGCACTTGACTCCCATATTCAGTGCCCCTCTCCATAATCCCTCCTATTCCATTCCTGTTTTATCTCCTAAAAAATGTTCATTTATTGGTTTTTCCTACATTTAAATCTTTGTTCCATCTGGAATTTATTTTGTGTAAAACATAAAATATGGTATTAGTTTTATATCTCTTTGGTTTTCTCTCAAAAGATAGTCCATTGGTCCTAAAACCATCAACAGAATAATTTATCTTTTCTGCTAAGCTGACACACAAAGCTGTGTCCTTCAAGTATAGATTAAGTACTAGGCCTACTGTCAGATTGTAGAGATGGAATTTGAGGTGTGAATAAGTGATGTACTGAGCTCTGCACAGATAGGGAAGAATGAGAAAAGCAAAGAGGAATGACAATCGAAAACATCAATTATCAAATGCTGAGTATGCAATATGAACTATAAAATTAATACACTCTAAATATCTACTTAATAACAAAATGATTAAAAGCATATTTACCTTATATGTGTTTGTTGTTTAGTTAAGACACCCCACATGTCACTAATAATCTGCAAGTAAATTTTTTAACACATTAGAAGAGCTGTTTGGGGAAAATGAAATTTCAACTAAAGTATCTTGTAAACTTTCAAACTTCTACTTAAAAATAGAAGAAATATGGAGATAAGAGATGACTCAGGAAATAATTACACCACCATAATCTTCCATTTGCACAGTCCTTGATCATATCTAATACCCAACAATTCTGTTCAGGTAGATAGCATTATCCTCATTTTGTAAATGAGCCACAGGCTCAGCTGGATGAAATGGTCTCCCAGAAGGTGGAACAACTAGAAAGCATTTCCAGGCCCTGCAACCTGACCTTCTGGCTTCTAACTCACATTCAGGGAATTCAACATACCCAGGTTGTTGGCAATGCCTCTCCCTCAGCATCCATACACATACCTGGGCAACTAGGTGGGAGGCTGAGAAGCACAACCAACCAAACACTGAGTTTGCATATTTAGCAGCAACTGGAAGGTTATCTCATCTGAAATCCTATCCCCAGCATGGGTGTCCACCATGACACCACTGACTGGTGTTAATCCACCTCTTGGAAGGCTTGAGTCTGTAACACTTTCCTAGTCAGTCCAGATCAATTCTGGTCAGAAGTCCTACCCCTGAGAATTGGCCATGATTCTAAGGAGCCAAAGTGAGTGTAATCTTATTTCCAAGTGGCGGGCTTTTAAATATATGAAAATAATCACCCTTTATTCCATTTGAATCTTTCAAGTCAAACATCCAGTTCTTTTAACCCGATGTAACTGTTCTTGTCATCTCCAGCCATCCAGATTGCTGTCTTTTTAATGTACTCTAAATTGCCAATGTTGGTGTTTTTTGATTACCTGCCAGGTGCACACCCACATCAAGTGTGCAAAAGTGTAAAGGAAGCACAGAGTCTTCTTGCTTCTAGCAGAAACTGACTATAAACTCATCAGGTTTGAAAAGCTTGTGAGACTACAAAACTGAACACTACATAACACTCAATAAGGAGGGAAAGGTGCAGAGTCTGATTCTTGCTCTTCCCTTGCTTTTTAATGGACATGATGTGAGCCCGGAAACAACCTCTCTGATCTTCTAATGCTGCATCTGTCAAAATGGGGATAATAATATCCATGTACCCTTCAGGGCTGTCAAATAACCAGGGGAAATAACATTGTATGTGTGATATGTTCGGGGAGAGTATAAATATGTAATATGAACAATAATTATAGTGCAGAATATTCTACAAATATATAATGTGTTAACACAGAATCACTAACTACAAATCAGAAAACCTTTAGAGTCTATCATCTGTTTGTTGATTATAGATTAATCTTTATTCATTCTCTTAAAACACTTGCAGTTACAGAATTCACCAACTCTTAAAAGAAAAAAGAGAATATCACACCTGCTCTTTGCTAAAGACTGGAACTTCTCTGACCTGATTTAAATCTGGGCTTAGAATTAACAAGGCAGGAAACAACAAATGTTGGAGAGGATGCGGAGAAAAGGGAACCCTCATACACTGTTGGTGGGAATGTGAACTGGTGCAGCCACTCTGGAAAACTGTGTGGAGGTTCCTCAAACAGTTAAAAATAGACCTGCCCTATGACCCAGCAATTGCACTGTTGGGGATTTACCCCAAAGATACAAATGCAATGAAATGCCGGGACACCTGCACCCCGATGTTTATAGCAGCAATGGCCACGATAGCCAAACTGTGGAAGGAGCCTCGGTGTCCAACGAAAGATGAATGGATCAAGAAGATGTGGTTTATGTATACAATGGAATATTACTCAGCTATTAGAAATGACAAATACCCACCATTTGCTTCAACGTGGATGGAACTGGAGGGTATTATGCTGAGTGAAGTAAGCCAGTCGGAGAAGGACAAACATTATATGTTCTCATTCATTTGGGGAATATAAATAATAGTGAAAGGGAATATAAGGGAAGGGGGAAGAAATGTGTGGGAAATATCAGAAAGGGAGACAGAACGTAAAGACTGCTAACTCTGGGAAACGAACTAGGGGTGGTAGAAGGGGAGGAGGGCGGGGGGTGGGAGTGAATGGGTGACGGGCACTGGGGGTTATTCTGTATGTTAGTAAATTGAACACCAATAAAAAATAAATTTAAAAAAAAATAAAAAAAAATAAAACTACATATGCTCTTACCATAAGAAAAAAAAAAAAAACAAACAAACAAAAAACAAAAACAATGCTGATATATTGTAATTTATGAAAAGTAACTCAGAAGAGGAAAAACTCTTCAATGGTAAACCACGAGGTAGATAAGCTATATATGAACAATCAGTTGGGTCCTAGTCAGATAGAAGAAAGTTTATAGAGGCAAAGACGTGTGTGTCTACACATGTGTAAATGATGTATCTGCTCACGCATGTACACTTGTGCATATTTATGCATATATGTAGAAATGGTTTGGTGATGAGAAATTGCACCATTTGTCATGAAAAATTATTTTTCCATTAGTAATATTTTAATTCTGCATATTTTGTGGACCATTCTGTAGAAAAGCAAGATATAATTCACAATGTGGATGGTTAAAAGGGTATAAATTTCGGCACAAAAATATAATGCTAAAAAAATGTAAAAAAAAAAAAAATAGAATTTCATTATCAAAGCCAAGTTGGGAGTCTAACAATTTTATCGATGTTGGTTAATACATTGTTAATATTCTATTTTTTTCCTTTTGATCAATAACAAGAAACTCATTCCAGGAGTTACTGAGAAATGCATAAATGACTTAGAATGGCATATATTGAATATTTTAGGGAAATATTACATAAAGCTAAAAGTAATAATTTACAAAGACAAAAATAACTGTATCTGGTCCAATATAGTCTCTTTGATCATGTCTTTCAAAATATATGACTACCAAAACTGGAGCCATCTTTTTCTTATGTCTATTTTATGCTGGCAGATAGAATATTTTTAAGGCCTGTAAATGTTCATCAAGGGCTATTAGTAAGAAAATACGGAATATGTTTTAACAAATCCATATAAAATATTGTGTCATATTAACATGTAATTTAATATACTTAACTACTATGTAGAACAAGAAAGTATTTTATGATAAGAAAGAGCTCTAAAGAAAAAAGAAAGAAAGAAAGAAAGAAAGAAAGAAAGAAAGAAAGAAAGAAAGAAAGAGCTCTTAAAAGGCTCCTGGTGGCTCAGTCAGCTGAGCATCCAACTCTCAATTTCAGATCAAGTCATGATCTCAAGGTCATGAGATCAAGCCCCACATCAGGCTTTGCACTCAGGGGGAGTAGACTTGAAATTCTCTCTCTCCCTCTGCCCCTCCCCCTGCTAGCACTCTCTCTTTTTCTAAAATAAATAAATAATTTTTTAAAAAAGAAAGAGCCCTTAAGTGATAGACATATACCTTTTTAACGATTGCAATAAACACAACCAGAACAACTGGAAGCAACAATGTCTTTGTATACCTCAGTGGAGTCTGAAATTCAAAGAGATGTTTTGTTAGAAGAAAATATTATTTTCAGACAAAATTTCATTTCAAATAATGAACAAAGTGAAGTTTAAAAAGTGTAAGTAGAGCATTTACCCATTTAGGGTTCGTCCAATATACCCACTGACTCCCATCATAAAAATGAAGATATATTTCCATAGAAACAAGCTTACCCAAAATGTCGATTTGAAAACATGAACAAATATAGTATAACACTTGTAAGTATAAGATGTGAATGGAAAGATTACTGTTCACTTTTTGCACACTACTTTTCTAACTAGACAGCTCGACTTAATATTCACCTAAGATCAGTAGAATTCCTTTAAATTGCATGAGCTCTTCCTGTCCACTTGATGGGAGACAAAAATCTTAAACATGATTCCCTCCCACATACACACAAAATAATGACCATGTTTACAAGATAAATAAAAACTTTTATATTTTCTTAATAAGAAACTACAGAAACATTTAATAACAAAATCCTAAACATTGCCAATCCTATATATTTCTCAATCATTTTCAAGTCATAGTCTTAAATAATTCTGAAATTTCTAAGCTGCAATTGATTTGCTTACCACCAATATTTACCCTCACAAAAATAATCCTATACTATTGAGTTAAATAATGTACACTTCCCCAAATATGTTAATCAGGAGAAATCTAGCTTTAACATTAGAAGCACTGGTAGATTTTAATCCTATAAAGTATAAGTAGCATTTTCTTATTTTCCCTCTCATTAGCCCACTTTGGTTGCTTGTTATTCTGTATTAGACAAGTAATTTTGGTAATTTATTAACCAAAAATGCATACTTCATAGTTAGAAGTCTCATTAAAAGATTTTTTATGTTTTTATTTTATCATTTACTTTTATTAACATTTGCATAGTATTTAATTTTTAAATATATTTATTTCTATTTTGTAAATTTTTAAAAGTAACTTAAGCAAAAATTATATAACCAGAAGTATTTTATTATTAAAAAACTCAGGCATTTTCTAATAACAACTAAAAATAAACGTAAAAAAAGTTGTGAGATACTGGTGTTTACCTTAAAAAGGCAATGTCAAAGTTGCATCAAAAGTATTTAACAAAATTTAACTAAAACTCAAATTTAAAATTGTATGCCAAAACTTTATTTGAAAAGTATTTTTTAATATTTTTTTTTTTTTTAAAGAAAATCAGGGATGCCTGGGTGGCTTAGTGGTTGAGCGTCTGCCTTCAGCCCAGGGCATGATCCTGGAAACCCAGGATTTAGTCCCACATTGGGCTCCCTGCATGGAGCCTGCTTCCCCCTTTGCCTCTCTCTTGCTCTCATAAATAAATAAATAAATGAATGAATGAATGAATGAATGAATAAATAAATAAATAAATAAGTAAAATCTTTAAAAAAAAAAAAAAGAGGGCAGCCTGAGGGCTCAGCGGTTTAGCGACGCCTTCTGCCCAGGGCCTGATCCTGGAGACCCAGGATCAAGTCCCGCGTCGGGCTCCCTGCATGGAGCCTGCTTCTCCGTCTGCCTGTGTCTCTGCCTCTCTCTCGCTTTCTCTCTCGTTCTGTGTCTCTCATGAATAAATAAATAAAATCTTTAAAAAAAAATGAGATTAGCATCAAACTCTGACAGCAACACTAAGCCGGAAGAGGGTGAAGTTAATTTATTTAAGACACTCCATGAAAAATACATGAGCCAAATATTTTATATCTAGCCATATCTCCACATTTAAAAGCCACTGATAAAATACAGGATGCGTGAAAACTCAGGGATTATTGTTCTTATAGCCCCCTGTGAGGAATCCACTGGATAGCAAGCTTCACACAATTGAGAAATGGCAGAAGAGGCTTCCTCAATCACAGAACATACAGCACGAAAAACACCAATCTACAGAACTATGACAAGGACAGGGATATGAAGGTGAGAGAATAGCATGTGCAGACAGTGAAGATGCAATGGGACTGAGTGGAGGATATTTGGGAAGGAAATAATGTCACTGATGATAGCATTACAATAAATTAGAAAAGGGGAGGGGAGGAGTAGTGGAGACAAGAAGGGACTGAGTATGACTCTCCATAGGAAACCAACAGAAGGGACATGAATTAATATATAAAAGCATTAATATAAAGGAAATAAAATTATATAATTTCCTCAATACTAAAAGATCCAGCAGAGAGAGGGTATGCACAAGAACAAATGCAAAGGAAACAAACCACACAGGGACAGAGGTACACATGTGTACATGCATGTGTGCTACTGGAATTACAAGGTCTTTTTCTATTAATTTTTCATTTTATTCTAAGCATAAAAGTTATATGTGCTCATTGTAAAAGCCAAAAAATGCATAAAAAATAAGACAATTTTAATCAATTATCAGCATTTCTTCCCCAATGGGCTGTCTGTTCACATGCCTCCCCCATTTCTGCACATGTGTATGGGAGTAGGGATGTATTTTTGGTGGTGGGCAAGGGTTAAGAGTCCTTGGTAACTTTTTATACATTTGGACAATCTCCTAAACTCAATACATTAATTCCTAGTTTCATTTGTTATATTTATGGCAAGAATCATCCCAGTTAATCATCTGCTTTTTAATTTTTACAATATTTAATGTACAGATGTCATATGCAGTCAAATCTATTAATGATTCTCATATGCATTTTGCACTGCTATTATGCCCACTACAAAATGAAGCTAATACTAGTTGAAATGTCCCTCAAATTTATTTTTCAAGCTCCATTTAATTTTGACACACTAATTAACTGAACTGAAGTTTATTGCATAATGTGACACAAAGCTTTTTTTTTAAAGATTTTATTTATTCATTCATGAGAGACACAGAGAGAGACAGAGAGAGGCAGAGACACAGGCAGAGGGAGAAGCAGGCTCCGTGCAGGGAGCCTGATGTGGGACTCGATCCTGGGACGCCAGGATCATGCCCTGGGCCTAAACCACTGAGCCACCCAGGGATCTCACCCCAAATCCCATTTTTCAAATAATATTTCTGAAATAATGCACTTTTTATCCATTTATCTGTGCTTCTTTCTTCTTTCATATTAAGTACATACACATAAACATAGTTAAGTACATACTCATGGGACTATCCAAGCATTATCTATTTTTGGCCATAAAAATGTTCATGCCTTAGTATCCCTGTACTTTAAGCACTGTTGCTAACCATTTCCATACCTAGAAGGGAAAGATCTCCCTCATTCTTTTACTTTATTTTAAAGCAGAATACAATTAAAATATGATTATTGTAGAACATTTTAAAGATGCAAATTACAAAAAAAAGTTAATCACTGATTATCTCTCCAGCCAAAAACCACTGTTAAAATTTTCCTCTCTCACACCTTATTCTATGTGTGTTAATTATAGGTAAATAAGATCATACCATTTTGTTCATTCCATTATACATGTCTTTCCATACCAGTACAGTATCATGTTAAACTGTTCCCTTTTCCCCAGTGTATGGATGTATCATACAATGGATGCACACTCTCTGAACTGGCACCATACTGTCTCTACAGCACAGTCCCTGTGAAGATACGAATGGAGATGAGGAATAGCAGGCTGGAAACAGCTTTGCTATTTTCTTCAAATTAACGGAAGTCATGCTATGCCTCAATAAACAATTTCTTCTATCACTTAACTGATGGTACATACTCTCAGGTTATAGTGGCATGAATATCCTCAATAAGGTCAAAGGACATTGGCCATAGCCTAACACTCTGCTGATGTTTACCCTGTAGTCTACTTCCTTTACCACTTGCTTGAAGGAGTCTTGATTTGCTATGAACATGCATTTTAACGTCTTTCAAGACACTCTTCCTTGGTTTCTTTCAGTGGGCTCAAGAGTATCATTTATATACTTTTTATTATCCATATATGTCAGAATTTGCCAGAACCAGGGAATGAAGACTGACAAGTCACTGGAGTAAACAGTACATCTGCAGGACATGCTCAATTCAGAATGTCTGGTTGATAAGAGTTTTCAGTGTGGTACACAATCATCCACTGGTCTGTAACTCGGAACACAGAGGTAACCACCCAGCAGGGATCAAGGGGAAAATGAAGGTGTCAGTAGAGTCCTGTTGACCAGTGTAATACCTACACACACATAGCTTTGAAGGAAAATGTTTCACAGATAATAAAATATCATAATAAATTGGGGCTACAACGATGGTGTTAAAAAAGACACATACACACAAACACACACACGCACAATTTGTTGAATCAAACCCTCTCAGGTCAAATCCTGAGAATCAAACCCTTTGATCAAATCCTCTCAGGATTACTGCAAAATAATATTTTATATAAAATATCACTAAAATATCAAAGTACTTCCTACCTATCTCATTTGGCCTTCACAATATCTTTTTGCAGCATACAACTAGGAACTAGTAAGTTATGACAGGAAAAAAAAAATGAGAGTTGCTTGTCCAAGAACATCAAGTAGTACTGCAGACTTCCATCTCACAATCCCCCACGCTACTCCGTGGTTTCTTTTTAAACATCTGAATACAATTTTAGAAAGAAAAACATTGCTGGAATGAAAAACTTGTATTCAATATTTCAAAGCAATAAGATTATTCAAATAAACAACCACTGAGTGAATGGAAATGTGAGAACTTGAGAGAGTCTCCGAATTAATGCTATCCCTGAAAATAGGCAACTTGAACTGCTCATGCAAAAAAACTATTGCTAGTCTGAATGCTTGCTTCTAAATGATCAGAATGAGAACAAACCATACATTTCAGGGGCGCCATACTAATGTAAGAAGGAACGTCTTCCTCCAAGCCATTGCTTTCCCTTGCTTCCCACAGGTAACAGCACAGGAAAAAGGCGGAGATAACAGGAGCACCCTTTATGAAAAAAATGAATGGACCAAAACCTGAGGAAGGAAAACTAGAAATCGCATCTTACCTCCTTTTCCATAAAGTCAAACTCAGCTGCACAGGTATACAATAATGTATCAAAATCCTTGTAACTGAAGAATTTTGATGTTAATAAGTTGCCGATGTGAGCCTAAGAAGGAATAAAGTGAGGTATCATTAGATTACGGCATATAGTGTAGTAATGCACTTTAATTTTAATAGTATCTATAAATAGCTTTCACTACATTGCAGAGCTTGCTGCTCCCATGCCAGGCTTGCTTCTGTTAAAGTGCTGCAACTTCATGGTTCTCCCTTCTTTTGCTGACAAATGATAGTTCCAACAACGCCCTGCTTTCCACGATCCATCATCAACAAAGCAAATGCTTTTTATCCGTGGGTTTTCCCTGCTTAGGGTGCTAAACCTGACGAAACAATGCTACACAACATCTCCTTTTCCTGAGCCTACCAGGAGGGGTGGGCTTGGGAACACACACAGGCATCTATCAATCATCAGGGACAGAGTGCAATGAAGTGAAAGGAAAGGAAACATTAATTCCAATTTCTGAAAAGGAGACTGAAAAGACTCTCTGAGGGGCACATGAGTGGCTCAGTCAGTTAAGTGACCAACCCGTGATCTCAGTTTAGGTCTTGATCTCAGGGTTCTGAGTTCAAGTCCCACATTGGGCTCCACACTGAGCATGGAGCCTATGGTCTACAAGAGACATGTTTAAAACAAAAGTATACAGAAAGGTTGAAAATGGAAGAGGAGAACAAAATAAATAAATTGAACCAAACAAATCTAGGTTAGCAATGGTGACATTTAAAAAAACTGAATTCAAGCAAAACATGGAAAGAGACAACAAATGACATTATACTCTGGCAAAATGAACAGCAAAGCAATGTCCTATGTGTCATGAATATATCTGCAGTTAACAGTAGAGATTCAAAATGTATAAAGAGCTGAAAAAAACTGTAGGAAGAAATAGACCAGTTAATAGTGGTCACTGGAAATGTGAAATATTTCCCTCTAAAACAGAGCAGACAAATGTTAACATAACACCTGAATAGCATTATCAATACACTCATAGAAAATACAAACTTCACAAAGAGAGAATACATGTTACCTCTGAACATAAGAAAATTTTTTAAATATTCACATACCATATCACCATACATCTCAAAGAATTGATATAATACAATTCTTTTTCTAATCACAAGTGCAATAAAATTGGAAAACGACTAACTAGAAATGACTTTAAAAATCTTTTTTGGCTAAAAACTAAGTAGCACAAAATTTAACCTTCAGGCTAAAAAGAAAATCTCAAAATAGTTAATTTGCAAGACATAGGGAAAAAACACTATCAACAGGGAAATTTATAGCTGTAAATGCATTTATCAGAAAATAAAAGAGGTTGAAAACAAAAGAACCAAGCATTTTCCCTCAAGCATTAGTAAAAGCTACAGAACAAGCACAAAGGCATAAGAAACGAGGATAACACAATTTGGTGACAAAGGGAAATTCGGCAAAACCAGAGGCCTCAAAAAAAGGTGGTACTTTGAAAATATTAATACAGCAAATACAAAGCAGAAAAAATAGTACACACAAAAAAAACTCTCAAAGAACAGGTCTTTACAGGAGACTAATACTGATCCTGAATCCAAACAAGGAAAATAAATAAAATAATGTAAAAGATCATTTTACATCCATACAAAAATTTTAATAGGAAA
The DNA here is from genome assembly GCF_048164855.1 of Canis lupus baileyi. NCBI lineage: Eukaryota > Metazoa > Chordata > Mammalia > Carnivora > Canidae > Canis > Canis lupus. Next base: position 14,364,493 of record NC_132855.1, on the reverse strand, counting down.
TTTCTACTGAATTCTACAATATTTTTTTAAAAAACATAATCCATTTGATTACATACATGAAATGGGTAGTTTCCTCTAAAGACATAGATTTTCAATAACTTCCTAAAGAAAGTGGATTTTGTAGTAGAAAATTCTCTCATAAGGAAAACTTTAGGCCTTGAAGGCTTTACTGTCAAATTCCACCAATCATTGCAGGAAGAAATAGTATCAATTCTATATAAATTCTCTTTGAAATAGGAGATTGGGGGCAGCTGGGCAGCTCAGTCAGTTAAGCAACCAACTCTTGATTTTGGCTCAGGTCATGGTTTCAGAGTTGTTAGACTGAGCCCCACATCAGGCTCCACGATCAGTGGGGAATCTGCTTAAGACTCTCTCCCTCTGGCCCTCACACTGCGTGCGCTCTCTCTCTCTCTCTCTCTTAAATAAATAAGTAAAATTCAATACTTCCAAAAAATTTAAGAAAACTAGCACTACCTTGAAACCAAGGCCAGACACAAACATTATAAGAAAATAAAACTACAGACTAATATCTGTCATAAATACAGACAAAAAGGACACCGGGGTGGCTCAGTGGTTGAGTATCTGCCTTCGGCTTAAGTCTGGGATCAAGTCCTGCACTGGGCTCCCCACAGGGAGCCCGCTTCTCCCTTTTCCTATGTTATGTCTCTGCCTCTCACTCTCTGTGTCTCTCATGAATAAATAAAATCTTTAAAAAAATACAGACAAAAATCCTTAAAAATATTAATAACCAAATCCAACAATATATAGAAAGACAAATACATTGTGCATGAGTGGGGTTATCCAAGAAATACAAGGCTGGATCAACACTCAAGAATCCATGAAAATGGGGACTTTCCCATGGCAGAGGAAGAAGTTGACAAATCCCCTCCCCCAATAACACCAATTCAATTGGATGAGACTGTCAAAACAACCATATCGGGTTCTAGAAATCAACTAAATAGAAAACAAATTGAGAAGCACTCATTCATATAAGCACTGATGAACAGTGAATGGAAATAGTGGGTGTCTGTGGCATCCATGCCTGGGCTTTTCCCACTCACCATCAGCAGCACCTCAACTTCCCTGGGGTGGTAGACCCAATAGTTCCATGAGGGTGGGGCTGGCCATGAAAAGCAGAACCTCTGCTACCAGAAGGTACTGACTTGTTTGGGGACGGGATGCAAAAAAAAAATCTATGCTCAGAGGTACTGTTAAAAAGCATCAAACAGCAGGAAATGAAAGGTGAGAGCTCACAGCTTTGCCAGCCTCATGTTCTATTGCTTGCCCAGTGAAGAGCAGATTAGCTAGAAATTTTAGAGATTCTGGCAATGGGAAAACCAACAAGAGGGTAAATCAGTTCTCACATTCCCCGGTGGACTGGAAGGCTGCACACATGGGCTCAGGGATCCTTGAGCCCAAGATCTCCATAAATCTATGAATGACTGGGACATGGTATGCAGATTCATGAAGACCCAAGAAGGTGTGGAAGAAAGGAAAATGTGAGACAACCTTGATGTTCGGATGACAGTTAACACAGCAAGCCTGACTGCTCTCCTTGAAAAACCTGCTTGCAAAGCTGGCGCCCAGCTGGCATCAGGGAACTTGGATTACAGATGGCTCCTACCACCTTAAGTGAGAATGAGTAGTGGCTTACTGTACCTAAATCATATGAACACTGGTTTACGCTGAGCACCCACATTCTTTCTGGGAGTCTGGAATTTTGATATGTGCCAGGCAGAGGATGCCTATGTCACCAGCCCCCCAGTGAAAACTGTGTGTCATGGTACTGACTGAGCTTCCCTTGCAGACAACCCCAGGCTTCTACCAAGAAGAGTGTTGACAGGAACAGGGAGGGGAAGTCAGGATATACTGAGAAATGGCTTACGTAGTTCCTAAAGAATGAGGAAGTGTCTAATTTTCTTAACAGAGAAGGGTGAGTGGAAATGCTTCTTAAAGGCTGTGTGGCCTTGCAGTCTTTTCCTTTGACCAATGTCACGATTCAGAATTTATGAGCTGATATCCTTGATCAGATTTCTAGAAATATTAAATTTGCAATTACATTACTCCTAATTTGTTTGGTCCTGCTCCAACATCGGGCTGTGGCAAACCTTAACTGGTTTGTCTTCCCTCAGTGAGGAGACAGATTCCATTCACCTAGAACTTGGGCTGTCTCCCTTTTCTTCCTGTTCATTCTCTGCATCCTTGCTGACTCAATAACCTTTTAGCTCTCCTCAGGAGACTTCCAGGACCCTTCTCCAACTCTTCTCCTCTGAGTTCCTGCAGCACTCTATTCTTGTTTTTATCACAGCCTTTATTACATGGTATTAGAGTTGCTATATATCATCCCTAGCTCCCGCTAGACGACGTCTTACTATTCTGTATCTCTAGGATCTGTTCTACTGCCAGGCACATAGCAGGTACATATTGAATGAATGAATAAGTAATTTCAGACTACAGTTATCTGCTTTAAAAAGTCTTTCCACAAGTTGTAGATTGCCCATTGAACAACCCAATTGCTATCAATCTTTTTCAAACAAGAAATTCCCTTGTTTAAACAAAAAGCTCTATGATTGTCCAATGTCTAAGAAATCAAAGCTAAACTACTGTGGGTGAAAGAGGGGCTCCCACCAGGGGGGTTGGGAAGTAGACCCTACAGAAGAATCCTTGGAAATTCCAGAACTTTACAAAACCCAGTTTTAAAACTATAGCTTTAATCTATTATGGACGGAGGAAAGATAGTCAATGAAAATAAATTACAGAAAAAAATATGTGGTTTACTTTACTCTTTCTGTGGTTGTGGTGCTGCTTCTTTTTTAAAATGTAATTAGTGTGTTTACTAAAACATCAAAATAAAATAGGCAAAATAAAGTTATGGATAGGAAGAATACTTAAAGTTATAAAACAGAATTCTTCTCATTTTCTCTCCTACCCAAATACCAAAACAAAACAAAACAACCAACCAAAAACCTTTCTCTTAGTAAGACTAACTTGGGTTAAATTACATATAAATAAACCTTTGACAAACACTGACCTGGAAACAGGGTTGGGGGAATGAGACTATAATATGGTCTATAGTTTCAGACACTCTGAAGATGGCATACTGACATGTTACTGAAGGGGATTATAAAGAAGCCAGAGAAAAATGACTGTAATGGACCTTAAAATTTGAGCTAAAATCTCTAGAGCTTTTTTGCTTTAAATTTTTAAAATCTTTGTGATAAAGAAAAGATCAATTAAAATAACAAAATTGTGTCAAGAAATTAATATTGGAGAATACAGACTACACACAGTCACATTTATTTTCTATTATCGTAAATAGACAAAATAATAAGTGAATAGACTTCATATTAGAATTTGACTCTAATAGTGGTACTTTAGTAACTCAAGTAATTCGTTCTTAGCCTGTTTGATTCTTCCAAATTTAAGCAAAAATGCACTTACATCATCTGCAATGCCAAAGATTTTAGATGTCAAATACTTTAGTACAACAGTTCCAAATAACCAAAAACATCCTTGGATAACCTACAAAAGGAAAACATAACAAAACAAAAATCAACTGATACTTCATACAGCCATTCCTAAGACACAGCTGAGGAAGTAACTAATCAATGCTTTAATCACATGTGAAATAAGTATCTCCATATCCAGAAAAAAGTGCTAAAAAATGCAGCTTAAAGAATGTTACTCCAAAATCAAGGGGCTATCACCAAAAATAAAAACACATGTGATATTATCAAAATTAAGATATCTTATAGGAGATTTACACAACAATTGCAGTTACGTTCTCCTTCTACTAATAGTCTCTTACACATGCACTGCTCCCCCAAAAAACATGAGTGATAAAAGAAATAAAACTAGAATTCCTCACCTATCCAATATTAATTTTAACTTGCCACATAAAAAGGGCAATTTAGCACATTAAAATTGAGTCTTAATTATGTCATAAAGCTGTTAGATTTCCTGCATTACATAAGAATAGATAATTTCCTTAAAAGTAAAACATAAAACTGATGATATATTTTAGAAAAGGAAAAATTTATGCATTCTAATAGATAGATTCTTACCCATAAACTAAGTTCAGATACATTTATTTTCAGGAAATGTGGTTTCATTTCCAGTATAACCTTCATGGAGAAAACAACATAGAATACAGTTAATATTTATATACATAAATTCAAGTACCAAAAAACACTTTTATGTAATAAGACTCTCAAGAATCTAAAATTCAGCACATTGTCAATGTTCCATATAGTATCAGCACAAGGTCATTGACTCTACAAAATAGCTCTATTTTATCCAAAGCAGATTAGATCAGTTAGTGATTTTGTAAAATTGAAAACCGAATTACCATACATAAATTTCTATGACTGATTTTACATCTCTGATTTACCTATGAACCAATATAATATATAATAGCATATAATATATATATATATATAGTAGATAATAATTTCAGAATTTTAGACAGGTGTCTTATAGTCATAAGATTTTAAGTATTATCAACTCTTAGAATGACTACAAAGGGGTTTTTAATGATCAACTAAGTATTTCTCTACCAAATCTTCTCTCTCTCTCTAGGAAATTAATAGATTCCCAAAGTATAGTACCCATAAAGAGCTAAAGCTACTTCAAACTTGCCAAAAATACAGTTGGAGATCAAAACATAAATACATGAACCCAAGTTAAATGTTTTCAGAAGTTTCTGAATATCTGAGAACACAAAAAGTGATAAGATTTAGGTTTCAAATAGATAACTACAAATAAAAATAGGCAGATGTGTGTTTATAGGTAAATACGCATACGTACTCTATATTCTATAACTGTTGGCGTCATTTATTTTTATACACCCAAATATGAAATATACATAAATATGCTTTATTCATAGCCAAGACACACCTTAGCGTCAAGCACCTAAAAGAAAACCTGATATATTGTAGGTACTGGACTGAATCAAAGCTTCCTGCCAAATGAACTTAGGTTAGATTTTATTAGTACCTGAAACGAGTATCAAGAATCATGCACTTTAATCTAAGTAATAGCAGGCCTTGCCTGTGTACACACGTAAAATGCAGCACTGAGTACATCGTTGCTTTTCCCGATTACAAAGAGAATTCACTGACTGTAAGAACTATCATTAATCTCAAAGTACAACAGCCCAGTTAGTGCTTTTTTTGTCATTGCTGAAAACTATGCATCCCTATATACTAACTGCTAATATCTGTGACTACGTATACTCAAACTACACAACCTGAAAAGGGTAGCGGCCCAGACTGGAAAGAGGCATATTCTTGGGAAGTGGGATCTTAAATGTTACTTGTGAAAAGGGAAAAGGAATAGGAAGTTCCCAATTGGTTCACTGGTTCTAAGAATCAAGAAAGCCAAAGTAATCTGGGTAACCTAAACAATTATTTAAGAAGCAGAAATATATATATATATTTATTTATTATAAAATATATTATTTATTTATTTATTTATCTATTTATTTTAAGAAGCAGAATATATTTTACTTAAGACAAAACAACATACTTTTGTCTTCAGGAAAACAGCCTCATGCTAAAGCATGTGCACTTTAAATAAAGGAATAATTTCTTTCCTCTTAATGTTCTTAACAGAACATTGTAATGGCGAATTAAATCTACTAATAATAAAGGCACACCCATCTCTGGAAGTCCTTAAATTTAGGAAGACTTCTATTTAGAAAGTCATCCTGCCAAAAGTGGCAGAAGGAATTAGATGACCTTTCACCGTTTGCTCTAATTCTAGAACATAGTCTCCGGATAATCTAAATCTGCTCTTTGCAGTGATGTAGCAAAATATAACTGAATCATCACCTGATTTAAACCATCTAAATATTTTACACAAATAGACATAACTAAAAAAACTAAAAGAGCCCAAGGTTCCTAGCTTCTGGATCACAGTGAAACCAGGAGACTGCTGCGAGATGCCATGGGGAGGCAAGGGAGTCAGAGAGTGGAGCTCTAGGAGAAAAACTGCAAAGACGGGAGGAAACACGATAAAGAAGGAAGCACACAACCTCTGAAATGAACCTGGACTAAGGTGACAGAAAAGACAAGTAAAGAGAAAGGGCAAAGTAGGGGTATAAGGCAAGATGCTGTTTTCCAATACTAACGTTTGTGTTTCTTTCCTGTTTGGGAAGGGAGCACTCTATCACATATACATGAATTCAGTAAAATACCGGAGATGATTCTTATCAAAAATCCCTCACGAATTTCAAGCCAGTGAGTAAAAAACTAGAGAACCATTAGTTTCAAAAATAGCCACATACTTAAGAGACACTTACCCAAATAATTACCAAAGAGGAAGCATAATAAGAAGTTAATAACATTGAGTTTCCAAACATCAAAACAAAACAAAGTGCAAGAGATATCTGGAAAAATCCAAGAAAAATATAATTAATGCACATCAAAAACATTGATTTTTATTCTGAAAATTGCACATGCCATGATGAAATGCAAACCATTCAAAAGAGGATACACCATGAAAACAGCCCACATTCTATCCCACATTTCAAAACCCAAAAGCTGCCACCATCAGTAGTTACTGTGCATCCTTCCACACATTCATGAATACAAATCTCAGTCTGTATTTTTTAAAAACCACAAATGGAAACTTGGCCCATAAGCTATGCTATTGTTTGCTTTTATTCTTTGTTTCAGAGAGCTTTTTATATGAATCCAAGCAAATCTAATTCATTTGGTAGCAACACTCTGGAGTCTTACCAAAGACTACTGTGAACAGGTAAGTACTTTCCAGTTTTATTTTGCTGTTATTTTGTGTTTCCTATTACAAACACTGTTATGATAAACATCCTTAGGTATGTATCTTATATACATGTCAACACACTCATGAGATAAATTACTAGAAGTGGAATTGATGGATCAAGGGTATACACATTTTGAAACCTGAAAAAATATTGACAAATTGTCATAAGAAATATTGTACCAATTTACTCTCCCATCAGTAAGACATGAGAACTGCTGCTGCTACACACTTTTATCAATTTGTTAAAAAGTTTGACTATTTCATACAAGAAAAATGTTGCCTCATTGTTTCACTTTTCCATTCTTTTAATACTTGGTGGGACACAGCATCTTCTCTTCTACTTGCTGTTTTTGTTGTGGGGCTGAACTGCTTATTCCTACTGCCCATTTTTCTACTGGGTTTTAATTATTTTCTTTAAGAGCTCTCTTTATATGTTATGAAAACATCACTCCTTATCAGGTAAATATGTTGTAAATATTTTTCTAAGTTCATTTTTATCTTTGTGGTGTTTCTGTATTATGATTATTTTCCCAATTTTTATGTTAGTGAAATCTATCATTTACTTCTATTAGGTCTTCCATTATTAGAAAAGCTTTTAAAAATAAAATAATCTGTATTTTCTTTTAGAAGTGCTATTTTTGATCCATATATTACAATTTTCATCTGAATTTTAGGATCAGCTTAAGTTTCAACGGCTGACTTTTTATTAGAACCACTTTATTCGATAATGTACATCATAGCATATTTAGAGTTCTGTCCACTATCGAATCTTTAGATCCAAAAATAACACATTATTTCCATTTCTTTAGGAGTCCCTTTACATTCATTACCAGAGTGTAAAGTTTTCTTCATACAGATGATCCTGCATATTAAATTTATTTTGAAGTATATTATTTCTGTTGCTTTTATATCAGGAGTCTTTTCTCATCACATCTTCTGACTGCATATAGATAAAATGTTAAAAGTATGCAGAAATGAATATACTCTTTCATTGTTTCTCATAATAATTAGTTTATTAATTTTGGTTTTTTAGGTATTCAAAATCACATCACCTGCAAACAATATTTCATCATCTTCCTTTACTTTTAAAAGTCTTGTTTTTTTAGTTCATGTATTGTATTTTTTTAGTTCATGTATTTTTTAGTTCATGTTAATATTCTTGCAACAAACTTAAGTAATAAGAGTGGCAGTAGGCATATTTGTCAAGCTTCTAGCATTAATGGGAATAGTTCTATTGATTCATCATTTTCTTTGATGCTATTAGCTTCTGAGTTGAAGTATATGCATATATTTAAAATTTCAATGAACTATCCATCAATTTTCATTTGATTAAAATCCTAAAATCAGAAATATCTACTGACTTCTATCAAATGCCTTTATAGTATCAAAGGAAATGATCAGATTTTTTATCTTTTTAAAATATACTGATGTGATAAATTATATTAATAAAATTTCTAATGCTGTCAAAATCATTCTTGTATTCCCAGGAATGAACTTTTCATGGTACATTATTCTCCTATACTTACTATATTAGTAAGCCACTAAATTCTCAAAATTTTATGACAATAGCTTTTTCCCTTAAGTACTAAAATTTAAGAATAGACTTTCCCAATCAATTTTAGCAAAATTTAGCAGAATAACATCACTTTGAGTAAACAGATCCATAACCAAGAATTAGGTAAAGCAATGCCAAGGGTATTCAGGAAAAAACATAAGGCGGTATTTTTTTAAAAAGGGAGTATTAAAGGTCTAGAGAAAGATTTGTGGTCCATTCTGACCTTAGCAGCCAGTCTGGCCACTTCCCTGCTCAAACCCTCCAAAGGCTTTGATTCTCAAGTTAAGGGAAAGCCAAAGCCTTTCACACACCTACAGACCCTCTAGGGCCTACACCCCACTAATATCTGGGACCTCACTTCACATTACTCTTTCCCATCTCACTCCAATCCGGCTGTATCTTCCACATCCTAGGTCATACCAGGTACATTCACAAACTCAGAGCATTTATGCTTGCTGCTTCTCTTAACCCAGTGGCTGGCTACCTCAACTCCTTAGCTATCACCATGTAACTTCTCAGTGAGGCCTTGTCTTTGCACCCTTTTCAATTCTGACTTCCCCTACATACTCAGTAATTCCCACAATCCTTGCCTGTTTTATCTCCTCAGTAATACCTACTAACATTTAACATAACTGTTTATCTTGTTTATCTTACATATTTGCTTTCTTTGTACACTAGAATGTAAGCTCCATGTGGGAAGGGTTTTTTTTTTTTTTTCTTCTTTTTACTGTTTTTATCACTGCTGTTTCCTTAGGACCTAGAAAATGTTCGACAAACAACTGGTTGCTCAAAAACCTCAGTGAATTTAAATTTGAGGAAGAAAATCTGAAAGTCAATAAAGCAAAAAATTGAGAAATTAAAAGGTACAGAATAAAGCAGAGATTATTACAAGTTATTTAGTATTTGTGTCTTGAGTATCTGTATTTTAGGAGGCTATAAAAAATATGACACCCCTGTGAATGACTTACGTTGGACTTTAAAACTTAGATAGGGACAGTCCCTAGCAAAATTAAAGTTACCAAAAATTACTCAGAAAAGTCTAAACTGTCCTATTACCATGAAACAAGTTAGATCAATAATTTAAAATTTGTCCACAAAGAAAACAACAGGCCCTAATTTAATAGGCAAGATCGACCAAACTTTCAGGGAATATTCTTTCCAATCTTACACAAAATCCACCAGAGAAAGAAGAGGTTGGCACACTTTACATTTCATCCACTCTATATACATATATCCTACCCTAATTCTATGGGGCTAAAATAAATCTGATCTCAAAATCAGTCAAGCAGAGTCAAAGGATTCTGGGAAAATGGCAGGAATCTGTCTCCTCACTGCACTGGCCAAACCTGTCTGCTGGAACTATTTGGGAACTTGGGAGCCTATCAAGACTTGCAACTCCCAGGAGAACTCTTTGATGAGAAACGGAGTTAACTGGAGTGACTTTCAGCTTTTATCTCAAAAGCAGCTGCCCATCCCTCACACACAAGCCCAGATGCAGACAGTACTGGGTGAGTTCACAAGTACAAGCAACAAAAGTAAAACAAGTGGGACTATATCAACCTAAAAGATTTCTACACAGCAAAAGAAATGATCAATAGAAAGATGCAGCCTACAAATGGGAGAAAATATTTGCAAGCCATCTAGCAGGTTGTTAATATTCAAAATATATTGAGTAATTTTTATAACTCATTAGCCCAAAAGCAAACAAATTCCCATATAATCTGATTATAAATGGGCAGAGGACCTGAACAGACATTTTTCTAAGGAAAACATACCAATGGCCCACAGACACAGGAAAAGGTGCTTAATAACATCAGTCATCATCAGAGAAATGTAAATCTAAACCACAATGAGATATCACCTCACACCTGTTAGAATTATAAAAAAGACAAGAGGTAAATGTTGAGGAGGATGTGGAGAAAAGGGATCCCTTTTTCTCTGTTGGTGGGGATGTAAATTGGTACAGCCACTGTGGAAAATAGTATGGAGGTTCCTTAAGAAATTAAAATTAGAACTACCATATGATCCAGCAGTTCCAAAGAAAATGAAAACAAGATTTCAAAGAGATATCTGCTCTTCCATATTCACTGCAGCATTATTCACAAGAATCAAGACATGCAAACAACCTAAATTTGCATCAACGAATAGATACTGAAATTGTGGTATGTGTAAATGTACACACACATATATATACATATATACACACAATGCAAAAATTATTCAGCCATAAAAAAGGAAACCCTTCAACTTGCATCAACATGGGTAGAACCATGAGCTAAGTAAAATAATGCATTAAGAAAAAGACAAATGTTACATGATTCCACATACATGAGGTACCTAGTACAGTTAAAATCATAAACATAGAAAGCAGAGTGTGCGTTTCCATGAGCTGGGGGAAAGACAGGGAATAGGGAGTTATTGTTTAGTGGGTACAGAGGTTCTATTTTGCAAGATGAAAGGAGTCTGGGAGATGGTAGTGATGGGTGTAAAACACCATGAATATACTTAATACCACTGACATGTACACTTAAAAAGATGAAGATAGTAAATGTTATGTTACTATATATTTTACCACAATAAAAAAATGGAAAAAATTCCTTTTTGGAAATAATTTTGTATCTTTTTCCTTTATGTAACTATAGGGATTTAGGAATTTGAAAAGTGATAATGGAAGAAGACATTCCACAGCAAGAAACTAGTTCCATAGTTAGTAAATCACATCACAAAACATATACCCTTCACCCAAGATAGGTCCTACTACAAACTAAACCTGTGTAATATTAGTGCTTTTATAACTGTAATTGAGTCAACACCCCACTCATAGTTGCCTATATGGCTGTGTGGCTGACTGACTCTAAATGCTAGCCAATTATTTTGACTTTTACTGCAATGAAGAAAAAAAGCTATATTAAACACTTTGGAAAAAAAATAAGCCAGTGTAAAAAAAGGGATAATTACTATCAAATCCCATTCACGAACAGAGATTTAAAAATCTTAACAAAACAACAGCAAAGTGAATCCAGCAATATATAAAAACTATGTTTAGCCCAGAAAAGCAAGGTTTTTAATGTAGAATATCAATTAATATAACTTACCACAGTAACATATTAGAAAAACACACAAGATCATGTAGACAGATGCAGAAAAGCATTTGATGAAGCTTAGTTTTTAATAATTTCTTTTAAAAAAATCTCAAAGCTTGAGGACATGTTAAAGGGACAAAGAAGTCACCTTACAGTAGTTGGCCAAATCAGGAACAAGTCAAGCATAAAAGCATAAAAATAAATAATGGAAATAGTGGATATACTGCAGTGAATAAAACAGACGCCATTCTCTCTTGGACTTAAGAGAACTGATAGAAGATGTGAAAAGGAATGTCACAAAAACAGGGATATCACAAAAAAGGAAACACAAAGGGCCCATAAACAAAGTACAATATCTTTGGCTTTATGGAGAATCAGAAAAAATGCAAATTAAGGCCATATGATGCCATTTTATACTCACCCAACAGACAAAATTAAAAAGGATGTACAAGAATATGAGCTATATATTATACATTACCGTTCGAGGTAGTCCAATCATTTTTGAAAAACAATACAGGATTAAATTAAAAAGTTGAACATGTATATAATTTACCACCTAGGAATTCTACTAGTAGGTAAAGACCCTAGAGAAATTAATATATATGCCTCAGGAAGTATATATGACAATCAATATACAGCATTACTCAGAAAAAAGAAGAGAAAAAAAAAACCCTAAGCATCTTTCAACAAGAAAATGGACAAATAAATGGACAAATGGAAAATATAAAGCAAGGAAAATGTCTAAATTCCAGTAACATCTAAATCTCAGAAACCCAAGTAAAAATTAAGTCTCAAAAAACAGGCACTATTTTTATAAACCTTAAAAACAAAACTAATATTCAATAATAAAGATATATTATTTAGGAATACATATATGGTAAAGTCATAAAGAAAAGCAAGTTAATTATAATTTAAAAAGTCAGGACAGTGGTTATCTATCTCTAGGAAAAGTGAGAGGAATGTGTCCAGGGCACACAAAGGCTCCCAAGCAGTGATGGTTCTATTTTTCAGTTAGAGAGTGGGTTCATGTTTGTTCATTTTTATAACTTTGTTATAACTTCCCTACATGTATTATAATAAAATTTTATATGATAGCTACTAGAGAATAAAACATAATAGTGACATATTATAATACCATCAAAATTATAGAAAAAAACCATTAAAATTGTAGAACTAATGACAAAGAGAAGACACATTTTTAAAGGATAAACATTCGTCAAAATCAACCATCTAGCCTTAAGGCCCTTTGTTCTAACTGTTCCACCCAGAATATTCTTCTCCATGACACATAATTGTTAACTCCCTCTCTTCCCAATCTTTGCCACACTTTCCTCTTCTCAATGAGACCTGCCCTAACCACCTCATTTGATATCTTAATGCCCCATCCCCCAACACTGGCACTGTTGATCTCCCTGGGGTATCATGACTTATTCTTTCCTTTATCACCTTCTAACATACTATATATAATTTGTCCATTTACTGTATCTATTATTTGTCCTCAATTCTCTTGTCTTCCTCCACTCTACCAAAAGATGTTTAACATTTATGCTGGGATCTGTGTATTTCTCTTCTCTGGTATGACCCACATGGCTAGATAGTTGGTGCTCAGCAAATGACCATTCCACCTCATTTTAACAGAAGGCTCCTGGATAATACAACAGTCTGTGTTTCTCTTTCGTGAATTTTCTTTTACTTATATAGCAAGTCCAGCACAATCTCAAATCAGGTAACATGACCCAAATTAAAATTTTCTTGGTGGCCTATTTAAAACATGGCCTTTAGTTATATCACAGTATTTGAATGACACTTGTTTTAGTTATGGAATCCTGTTACAACTAGTTTCAACCATGTGCAAAACAAATACTAATCAGGAGTTTGTTTTAAGGTCAAACTAAACGGAAAAAATAATTTTAAACCATTACCATGTGTATATAAATGATCTTCCGTAATTTGCATATATCAATGTATCCCACAACATATACTGCAAATAATGATGCAATCTGAAATTTAAAAAGAAGTTATATTACAAATAAGACTTACATATAATGAATAGCTATAAGAATGAAAAAAAAAGATTATTTTTACTGTTTTATCACATTGATTCATATTTATATTCAAAGGGAATTCTTTAGTCTCCCTCTTACCTGCCAAGTTATTATTGAATATAGTCAACATATTAATATAGCAAATATTGATTTTTTTCTTCCATAAACAGCTTTAATTAACCATTTGAATTACCTACTATGTGGATCATTCAAAACAATACTCATTTTAATGTCAACTTACTGCCAACATGTACAACTACAAAGTGCCTTGCCCAATCAAAAAACATGAAAATTTAATTATAACATATGACAATTAATACATAATTGGAAATGTACATTAAACTTAAAAGTAATTATGTAATGCATGTGTGTGTAAAAATGCATTCAGTTCTGCTTATTAGTCACTCTACAAGAATCTCCATTAGTGTTCTTTCATTTATGTAAATATTCAGGTGTTTGTTGTCATCAAATCCATCAAATTTCAAATCAGAAGGAGTACTTTCACAACTTTTAACTTTCTTTACAGTTTTGAAGAAATCTGTGTAGTTGTTCACCAAGAATTCAAAGAGTACTGGACTTATTTAGGTGAATTGATTGATTAAATGATGATAATATACTTCTCTGTAAAATATAGTTACTATGTCAAACAATGCCTCTCCTCCCTTCTTCAGGCAGAAAGCAACTCAGATGAAGTCCCATGCTTCCCCTACTACACAAACATGGCATAAATAAGCTACAAAGTAGCTGAATATTTAAACATATAACTTAAGTTTCACTCATTAAGTTTTTTATCTCCAAACATTCTACAACAAATTTTCCCAGTAACAAGAAAAACAAGATTTCTCTTTCCCCAGATTGATCCATGGGAAACAGTTCATTGCTTTAAGGTGAGACTCCTATGACACCATCAGTGTGAGGAAGTGTGCCTTGTTATTCGACAGAAAACCCTCACTCCATGCAACACCTTCCCCGGCTCACCCACCAAAAAGCAGGTCACCACCCCTAGCTGGAAGCAATGGAAACTCTCCCTGTCCACCCCAGGGCCATGTAATACACACACAGCAGGCCTACGAGGGTAGGATCTCTAAAGGGTGTCTTTCAGAGACCTTTTTAAAGAGGAATATTTAAAATGTCACCAAGCTAAAAAAAAAAAAAAAACAAAGAAAAAAAAAACAAAAAACAACAACAACAACAATAAAAGAAAGGAGTCTAAAAGATCAAAGAAAGAATTAAGTACAAATAATCTCTTTTTAAAAAGTACCGATAAGATCAGCTAACCTTACTGACATCTTGCTAGGTACCAGCAATGTGTTAAATCTCATATACATTCCCTCATCTGATCCTAACCCAATAAAGCAGGTTCTTTTATTTTCTCTCTCTCTCACAAATGAGAAAACTGAAACTAAGCACAATTAAGCAGTTAGTCCAAGTTAAGCAGCTAGTGGACAGTTAGGACTCAAACCTAGATCTTATTTCATGTCTCAAGCAAGACATTTCCAAAATTACAAAGCAACTCTTACACTGCTTTATAGGAGTATGAATATGGCCAGCATAATGAGGAAACAGAAGTAGCTGGGAGTTGGGGTGAACACAGGAAGAGACCACATGATTTACTCCCTCTTTTACCAGGAACCTTCACCTTGCTTCATATACCTTCATTTAAAGAGAGAAGAAGGCAAGAATGCAGAGAAAAAAATGATAAATTACATATTGGTAGAGGAGTTATAGAACTAAGAACAGTTTATTTGTCCCAAGTTATTCCATGTGCATTTATCCTGTGGATAAGAATGTACAGCATTGTTCACAAAGGAAATATATTTATTTAAGAGAAATACTTAAAATTATAGCACTAGTCCTCTTTTAAACACACTAACAATACTGAATAACAAAGTATTCTTATTGATTTGAATTCAATAAATGCATTCCATTAGTAAGCAAATAATTAACACTCACTAATAAATAACCTTACATAAATCTTACGTATTTCCCTATCCTGAACTCTCTTTAGAAGTACTAACTAAAAAACATTTTAGGACTTAGAATCATATAATCTCTCAGTTCTATAATTTTATACAAATGAGTTCACATAATCAAACAAACTAAGCATAATTCAGCTTAAAAATATAAGCCCCTTACCTGAGTAAGAAGTACAAACTGAGCAAACTGCCATGGAAGCATGAAAAAGACATTGGAAATGCAGAGTGCAATCAAGCTTCCTCTATAAAGTTTTGTAGCCCTTGGGAAGAGAAAATAAATATGAGTAAGTTTCACCACACGGTAGTATAGCATGGGCCCAAACTACTGCAAATTAGAATCTCTAAACATGATCTGGTTGTAACATAAACCAGACATAAAATGAACCAATGGGTTAGAAATTATACTTCCTGACGCTCAACTACCACTTTCCATGAAAAGTAAATACCCATTACTACTGTAAAACCAAAGCTTGCCAAAGAGAGAGAGGGCAGCTGGGTCAGTATATCCATGGAATTTTTTTTAAACTCCATTTCAGTGAATTCATAATCAAACATATTTAATGCTGCATCCAATAGCGTTATTTGCAGAGACAGAGGATGTCTATAAAAAAGCAGAGAAAGCAGTATATTCTAAGTGCTAAGTATTTTGCCGACAAGGGGAATTCAGATTACGGCTGAGCAGAGGGCGACTCTGTGGAGGATGCAAGGCAACAGCAGGTCCTGCACAGGGAGGTCACAGGAAAAAGAGGTGGCAAAAGCAGGGGGACAATCTGGAACCACCTTTAGAGGTTTTGCTTTGGTCCTGACTTGTAATTTAGGGGATTCTGAGGAATGTGAGTTAATTTTACCTTCATGCTAGTTTTAAGAAGTACTTTTCTCCTAAATCGTCAGGCTAATATGAAGCCCCCAACATGCCTAACACCTTCCCAAAGTGAAGTGCATACATGATGTATGGAGGTTGCAAGGAATGCATCTTAAAGAAATCCTCCTCAGGATAAACCTACCTGGGGCACTAACCCCACCAAGAGGTACCTTTCTTTACTTCCTTAAGTGTCCCTTTTCCAAAGACGACCTCCTTTGCTATTCTAATCCAATTCTTTCTATCATGCCCATGAATTAAGTATTTTTTAAATCCAGGTAACTTATTTGTGAGGTATGAAACCAACTTATTAGATAAAAACCTGCAATTTTTAATGGAGTGAATACATTCCCCCATTCAGAGAGAGGCCTGTCTAGAAATCGTACTTAAGAGACAAGGCCACCTAATGGCTCTAGTCATGCTGAGGTGTCACAGGGTAAACAGATCGTCCAAAGGATTTGGCGTAACAGATTTCAACCAGGTTCTCCTGAATTCTGCAGATCATTAAAAGGAGTTCTTAGTCTGAGCCATCTTCAGATTTTCATTGTTTTGCTCTATCTTTTTCCATAGTCCCCATTTTCTCTTTCTTTACTCTCTGAATCAAGGTAGCATCTATCCAAACTCAGCATTTGTCAACAGAAAGGAGAGAGAACTGTTCCCGGTCCTATTCTCTTCCTCTCATATGGTGCTTGAATCTCTGTAAGGTCTCTCTAGCTTAGGAGCCCAATCCAATCCGCAATTCTCAGCAGGAATTCCCCTAGGAGATCTCCAGTCTACTGAGCAGTTTCTTTCTACACCTACGATCTGATGCTCAAGGATACTAAGCAAATATAGGAAGAATTACACATGTTCACGTAGCTGACCACAACTATTCTACAAACTGTCCTTTCCTCTGAAGGACGATATCTCACAGGTTACACTCTGTTGCCATCTGTCTTCCCCCTCCCTCTTGCCTACTTTTGGGAAGCTGTGGTGGTGGCCTAGAATGACTTGGGGAAGTGGAGATGGTGAAGTAAAAGCACATTTGCTGCTCCTCGAGCAGCTCTGTGGGCCATTAAGAAAAAAAGGAAGAAGACTAGAATGCAGATGAAGGAAATGTTTTTGGTAGTAAATATTTTGAAGTTCCATGCTTAAAATAACCATGAATTCAACCTAGCAACACCATTGCAAGTTTTTCATTACATTGACTCTTTTTATTATGGAAGCTTAAAAAATCCTAGCTTAAGTTACTCAGTGCAAAATCCACACACAGGAGACCTAAGGTAAATCAAAGTTACCTGAGAATATGAGTCACAAGCAACATCTGAAGGACGAGGAATGGATAGGAGAAGCTTTCGCGGAGAGGTGGGGTCCACATCACACGAGTGCACTGAAAACAAAATTCATTGCGTACGGTCTATTTGCTAAATTTGTTAAGTAAGACATAATAATCGAAGGCAGCTACTCATACACACAAAAAAGTTTTTTCACACATAATTTAAATGGTAAGTTGGAAAACAAGCTGTTAGGTTTTCCACCAACAGCAAAACCGCAAAGTGAGAAGGAAACATTATTGAGAGGAAGACACACACAGCAGAAGATCTTGTGAAATATTAACATGAATTGTCAACACCAAATACCAAAAAAATTCAACTAGAGCCTAAAAGGAAGGTACGGAAAGTACCAGCAAGAAAATGTTCTGCCAAAATCAAAAACATTTCACTTGAATTTGTTGTATAAGCCAGTCTAGTTTGTCTCCTTCCACTTGAATTTCAGCAAAACTATCCATAACCAATACTTCAAAACTCTTTGTAGTCATCAATGTTAAAATTTCTATTCACAAGGCTGCTAAAAAAAAAAAAAAGTGCTCCTCCATTTCTGTTTTTATTTCATCTTTCCCCAAGCTACCCTCGTCTGCCAAAATTTAAAAGTGGCAGAGGGGATCAAATAAAAAAATAACAAAAGTGCTAAAATGTCATGTACCAACTCTACTGAAGAACTCGTTTTGACCTTAACATTCCATCTCATTCCTTCTCTCCCTCACCCTCTGCGTCTACCTCCACTCACATGCACTCTAAAATAAATAAAATCTTTAAAAAAAAAAGTTCTATCCCAGTTTTAGTACTCTATCATTTTTTTTCTGCATCTATACTAAATAATAAGTCTATCTTTCAATTAAAGGAACACTGCATTGGATGAAATATAAAGTCAGATATTACTATTACTAAGCTAGTCACATTAGAAGAAATCATTACATCTTTCAAGTCAAGCAATTAAAGACTATATGGAATTACAAAGACCACAGTGGAAATAAGCACTTCCTTTATTTTAGCTGTACCTCAGACTATTAGATTTTTCTACTATTGCTCTGGAAAGTTTGATCCAATTTCCTTTTTTTAACTAAAATTCACTATCCCTGATGAAATTTAACATAGATATCTATTTATAAGTGAGCTATACAGACAAGAAAATTCTGAAAAGATTGAAAAAGTCTTTTTTAAATGCATATTTGTTGTTACTGGAATACAATTTTAAAAATCTGTTTACTAAATTAACTAGAAATTTCAGTATGATAGTGGAGATACATAAACACAATTTATAAAGCTATCGATTCCTATGCAAAAACCAAGAAGAAAATATTTAAACTATATATTGAGAATTTTCTTCATATAGACTGTTCACTCACATTTATTTTTTTACCCAAATCAACTATGTTGCCATCTCTTAGAAACTTGCTTCTTTTAATAGCTGAAGTCACTCAATTCTCTAAAACTAAATTAATGTCCTTTGTAAAGTAGCATGAGAAGGACAAATTACAGAATTGAAACCAAGAACAAGGTCTTTTGCCTCTACAATGTTGAGTGAAGGAATGCAAATATATGTGAAAGTGCTTCTTATGGTTTCAATAACACAACGTGCTTTACTAGATCTACAAACATAATTGTTGGCTCAGATGACCCCTGTAACTTGAAAACAGTATACAGATTTGCTTTAATCATACTTTAAGTTTCAACAAATAATTATTTTTCTTTAATTATAATACAGTTCTCAATATAAATTGACAGGTCAAAATGCCAATGCCTTCTAAAGGCATATTCTTGAAATTTAGGAATTAAAGAAGGGAATAAATGTGTGAATCCTTCACAAAGGGTTACACGACTATATGAAACAGTCAGACAAAATACAAGACATTCCTGAAGTGTGAAAATGAACACAATGAAAATCTCACTGTTTATTTAAACTACCCTCTTACACAGTATGCAATTTTTACCACACATTTCAGAGCAATGAATAATGCTGCAGCATAATACTGCCTGGGTATTGACGAGAACAAGCTCCTATTTTACACTTAGGAAAGCCAGATTTACTCCAGAATCAAAAAGCCAAGGAATTTCAGCAATAAGTAGCTTCATTTGTCAAGCTCTACTTTCAAATAGCTCACTTACACTATTAGAAATCTATCATAATCTAATATACTTCTCTTCGTAATCTAAAACTAAATAGGAGTACAACTAACTCCTGAATTATAAATTATAGTTAGTAACAAACAGATCATGATTAAGGTTAGGCCCAAGAGTTTTGACTAGAGCTGATATTTGTAGGGTCAGTCATAAATTGTTGTTGGTATAATGTTTAGGTTTAAAACAAATTATCCCACTTCTGAATGCTACACAGCCTTATTAGTTATAATACTGCTTTATATAACTTAATGTTAATTATAATATTGTGTTAGACCTTGCCCTTAAAAATGCTTTCAAAAAAGATTTGTGGCCACCATGGGTTTGGCTACTCCTCTGCAGAGAATGGTATAAGCATAAAAATTTTATTATCCAGATGCTAACCATAAAAAAGCTAGGTGTAACAGCCATAGTTTGACCATCTCCTCCTTGATGTTACTTAGGGTAGTCCCACTGTTTACACAGACCTTTAGCTTGGTGTGGGCTTTGTGGGGCTGATGGGTGTTGTACCCTGATAATAAGTCAGATAGCTTTCTTTGAGTTTTTGTCTCTTTTTGTACCATGTACTGATATGCTGCCCAATTAACCAGTCAGTCATATACATCAATTGAACTTGTAACACAATTTTGGCTCAATAAGAATTAATACTGCAATAATATATGACTGCTATTAAGTTCTATCTTTACAAAGAATTTCTGCCAATTCTATGAAAAGAAACACATCTTTTTTTGTCTCTGGACTCTCAGAATATCAGTATATACTATTTTAAATATATGTAAAACTTCTGCAAACAGTAAACTCTGTTGGAAAAGCATTTGAATTACATTTTCATGCCTCTATCTATTGTTACAATGACTCAAACTTGACCATTTCCTACTCATTCAAAATAGAAAATACATCTGACAAAATGCTATCAATATCATCTCCTTTACCTTGTGATTGCAAACTACACCTCACAATGTTATCGAGAATCAGAACTGTCTATAGTATGAAAGTATTAGTCAAGACACAAAGGCAGTATAAACTACAACAAATTATTTTAATTGTATTATCAAAGTGACAGAGAAGGAAAAATAATTCAAGTAACTTTTGAACTATTTAATTTTTGAACTGTGACTAGAATATACTCAGAAGAATAATGTTGAATATACTCTTAGAAGAAAAAGAATTGCAAAGAAATCTCAAGCCTTACTTAGTAAATTTGTTGTTGGTAGCAGGATTAGTGTACCAATTTAGAAACTATTTTGTGTGTATTCTAAAATGAAACAAATAAGTAAATTCATTTAAATCGGGGTGAGGAGAACTATAAAAATATGGGGAGGTAAAGAAGAACTCTATGATAACTATTGGAGGAATCAGTATAAATTAATGATTTTTTAAAAGTATATTTACTGGCTTTCTGCTGAAAGGACCTAAAAGGAATTACACCCAAGTACCAAGGGTACACCAAGGACCTCTTTGTGGTCTCTAAATACCATTTCCAAGGGTCCAAGGGTCCTTGGAAAACAGTGGATTACACATCTGGGGGCAAGAAAGTGTAAGGCAATCCTGAAACATCTTTTTGATTTTTCCTCGAGAAAAAGTGTTCAAAGACTGATGGAGACATATCAAAGGCACAGAACAGTACCCAAAAAATCCATAAAATACTAAAGAATTAATCTAACATAAATATATTTCATCATGTCTACAACTCAGTTTTAATGGGTTAGAAAAATGTCTGTGGTGTGTAGGAGTGTGTATAAGAGAGAGAATACACAAATGTGGGAAAATATTAAAACTGGCCAAAGAAAGTGAATCTGGAACTTTTGTGTAGACTTTTAATTTTTCAAAGTAAAAAGCTAGAAAAAAAAATACAGAAATGTGTACTTTTGTGGTACTGCCTTTTTAGGACAAAAATTATAATGGAATTAGATATAACCCAAAAGAAGATATAGAACATCTGTTGGCTCTACATTAACACCTGGGAACAACTGCATAATTTAGGTATGGACCTGCCACAAACAGTCTTTGCTGGTACCAGATATAATACAGATAGACTTTTAACAACATACACGGAAATCTGGAAAAGTCAAAACACAAAAATAAATCTTTTTGATAACATCCCCCTCCTCTACCAATCCTGAACATCCCCCACCCCACCCCTAACACACACACGAATTTGGCAGAATAAGCAGTAGTGGGGGAGAGCCAGAATGCAGAGAGATCTCACAATCTCCCACACTCCTCAGCTTCCAGAAACTTGCTGAAGATGAATCCAGAGATGGACGGAAACAAACTAAAAAGCTGAAAACTATCCCCGTCTCAATTCAAATGCTGGTTAAGATCAAAGAGCTAATACCAGGGCTGAGTGTCTAGGAAGCTGGAGACTGAGCCAAAGAGCAGAGATCTCCTTAATTCAAACTGGAAGTAAAGTAAAACAATGAAAACTGCAACCCTGTCCAGCTAAAGCAGGACTCATGGTGAGATCCAAATGCTCAGCCCCTCACCTTCCATTCTAACACAGGAAAAAATGTTCCTTCTCTGAGAAAAAGAAAAAAGCAAGTGAAAGCAATTATTTACTTCCAGTTTTATCATTTTTTATACATGTCTTACATAAAATAGAAAGCTATGAGACATTAAAACCCACAATCAAGAGTAAATTCTAGCCAACAGAACTAAATTCTTAGATAATGTGTCTGTTGGAATTAACAGACAAGGACTTTAAAATAACTATAATAATTAGGTTTAAAATGTACAGAAAAAGAATAGGTGAACAGATGGGAATTTTCTACAGAGAAATGGAAGCTCTAGAAAAAAACTGAAATTCTAAAATCGAAATTTGTATCTTAAATGAAAAATTCATTGGACTGAGTAGCAGACTGAACGTATCAGAATAAAGTATCGGTGAACTCAGGGATATGGCAAGAGAAAACACCCAAATAGAGACAAAGATAAAAAAAAAAAAAAAAAAAGGAAGGAGTATCAAAGCCCAAAAGGACAACATCCAAAACTGAACATACATGGAATGAGAATCCTCAAAAAAGAGAGACAATGGGAAAAACAAAATATTTGAAGAGAAGATGCTGACTAAAAATTTTCCAAAACAGATTTAAAAAAAAAAAAATCAACCCATAGAAAAAAGATGTTCAATGAGCCTGTTAAACAGGGCATGTACTAAGAAGACCACATCTAAATTTATAACCATCAAACCAAATATAAAAAGAAAGTCTTCAAACCATCAGAGAAGACACATTACATGCAGAGTAACAATAAGAATGGTAACTGACTTCTCATCAAACAATGGAAACCAGAAGACAATAGAATGACATTTAAAGTGCTGAAAGGTAAAGCTACCAACCTAGAATTCTCATCCAGCAAAAATACACTTCAAAAAAGAAAGGCAACATACAGACATTTTTAGACAGGGAAAAGCTAAGAGACCTTGCTGGCAGCAGATCTTGACCACAACACTAAATAAAGTTCTTAAGACGGAAGATAAATTATACCAGATGGAAACCCAGACCTGTAGGATGAAAAATATCACTGACACCCAAACACAGGTGTCCAGATGTGAAGGATGACTAGGTGGTAAAAAGGAGGGAAGTATGAGGGGAATAGGAAACAGTATGTATAAAAGCCCTGAGGAAGGAAAAGGAGTGGTCCTTTCTGGGAACTAGAGAAGGAAGGACAGTGGAATTGAAACTTAGAAAAGAGCCTGGTGGGCAGCCCAGGTGGCTCAGTGGTTTAGCGCTGCCTTCATCCCAGGGTGTGATCCTGGAGACCTGAAATCAAGTCCCATGTCAGTCAGGCTCCCTGCATGGAGCCTGCTTCTCCCTCTGCCTGTGTCTGTTCCTGTGTGTGTGTGTGTGTGTGTGTGTGTGTGTGTGTGTGTGTGTGTGTGTCTCATGAATAAATAAATAAAATCTTTTAAAAAATTTTTTGGAAAAAAAAAAAAAAAAAGAAAAAACATCCTGGACAATGGTGAGAGCCAGCAGGGCTCAGGTCACAAAGGGAGCTGTAGGCTCTTCTACTCCATTTATAGGCAGTTTTCAAATCTAAGCAATAGACACATTCCTATCTAAGATCAGCACAATCTTTTTTTTTTTTTTTGGGGGGGGGGACTTTTGGAGTTTATGCAAGTTTAATATAAATTCACAAATCCAAAGTACACCTCTCAATAGCCTTAATAAATAATACAACTTGCACTCATACTATTTTCCAAATTAATGTAAAAAATAAGTTAAGCCACACCACTCTTCTGCATGTAACCTTCCAATGGCCTTTCCACCTCTCCAAATGAACTGTACAATGACCAACAAGGACTACAGAAATGGCTCCTTCCACAACCCACCTCCCACTTTTAACTGGCCTCATCCCTTCCACTTTCTGCTCCTGTCACAATGGGGAGCTCTTGCTACTCCCCCAAATAAGCCAATATTCTCCCATGGTAGGTAGATGGTAGAAGATGGTCCCACCTTCACAGGATTATCCACAAGGACAGGGATCTTTGTTTTACTGAGTTAATAACATATCCTCAGCATCTACAAGTACCCTGCAAACAATTAGCCCTCTATATACACTGTTTTAATCCAGCCAAATAAAAGGAAGACCCAGAATAAAATGTCCTGGCCAAAAGGTTACCCTCACAAGAAAAGGAAGAAAGAAAGGAAGGAAAGGACGGAGGGAAAAAGTAAAAGGAATAGAGAAAGAGAAAGAGAAGAAAAAAAGTTTCATAAATTAGCAAGGAAAGATCTCTGTACTTTTGACTTGTAAAAGATAAACTGTGGTGTTATCACTGAAATTCTATTCCCCTATCTGAATTACCTGTGTTGAGAGAAGTTTGGAGAGATTCATGGTTAATCAGGAAACCTAGAATTCTGTCCCTGCTTCACAACCCTGAGCCAAACACTTAACCTTTTAGTGCTTCCAATTATTATGCAAACTGGAATATTATTATTTACTACTTATCTACCATACAAGAACATTCAACCGATTAATGAGGCTGTTTTCAAAGTGTTCTAAGAACTGTTTTCCAAACCTTACACAAATAACATAACTATGTCAATAATTAATTAGGAACATGTACATTTATAATTTCATTATCTTAGTTCAGTTCAAAAATCTTTAAGAAACTAGTATGGGTCAGAAATACGTTATGGGTAATAAAAAAAAAGGTTAATTAGATATGCCTCGATAGCAAATCTTTCATATACTACTCTGAATTACTTACTTTGGTTCCAAAAAAAAAAAAGGATTTTCTTACCCATATGTGCCTATCTTTTTATCTGTGAGCATGTGAGCATGTTTTATATAAAACACCATCAGTCGTGCTTGGTAATAACTTATAAAATCTCACCATGAAAATGTTAAACAAACTTATTTCACATATAATGAATTTTTTAACAGTCAAAAATTAAAGAAAAATATTATATTTCATTTTTTTCATATACTCCTCTAAATGCTTTTTAGTCAGGATGCTAAAAATCCTGCAGCATCCAGCCGTGCAGCATACATTGGATCTTATAATAAGGAAGGATTCAAAAGGCAAAGCAAAACTGTTAGTTTTCATCTTAGCAATAACTCTCAATAGTGACAGGGTCAACATTTAATAAAAAAAAAAGCTCGACAAGGGAAAAATATCAATATAATTTTTATTATGAAACATATAACCTCAATATTATTAATCATTACTATGAGCAATTAATGAGTCCTTCACTGCTTCTTCACAGGTTTCAGATTTGAAGGTTTTCAACTTCTGTTTTATATTTTTTGATTAATCCTTTTATACCATACATCTTGTAGTTCTTTAAGGCCCTAAATTTTCCCTTGTAAAATCATCTGAGTGAAAGAATATTTTCAAAAGTACATCATATTCTATCTTAGACTCAAGCAGAGAGCAAATTGAATGATGGAAATAGAACTTAAAGGCAAGTAACATTTCACAACTATTTTTTGGTATGTAAATCACTCACATGATTAAAATACCTCTCCTAAGAAAGAGGGTAGGTACCACTTAGTAAGCCACCAGCAATTGTAATTAGCACAACACTGTGATACTCTAGCAAAATTCACTAAATGCGTGAATGGGTACTACCAGAGCAGATGCTTCTCTGATATATGCTTTGGGCAACATTTTTTAAATCCAGAAAAAAATAGAATTTGACAATCTTGCAGTCTGAAAACTAAAATAAATATTAAATTATTTAAAAAATGGTTTCAGATACTTCAATTCTCACCCTTATCTTACCCAAAATTATAATTTATTCCCTCCATTTTAACGTCTTTACTCCAAATGGTTACTTTTCTACTCTAAAGCTAAGTTCTGACATTAAGTACAATTACCTACTTGACTATTTCAGTAAAACTTCAATTCTAATTCCAATTACATTTAGTTTACCCTTTCTTAAGTAGAAAGTAATGTCTAAGCATATTTAAACACACCAAGTAGCTGAAAGGTATAAAAAAAAAAAGTCTATCAACCTGAAAAATGATCTGAATAGTCCAAATTTCATTGGTATAAACTGAAAAGACTTCGTAAGGAATGATGTGAGCTACATGAGGATTAAAATTATAAGAAAAACATAAAATCAGGAATTGACAAGCTCTAATTGAGCTCTAATAACACAATAGACCTTTCTGTTTAACAGACAGTCATCTTTAAACTTCACCTTCGCTTCAAATTTTTCTATAATCTCTTTCCTCCAACATCTTATTGTGAACTCAATGCTCCTTTCCTCTATTGTTAAGTTGTTATTTCTGATCTCTTAGGTCATTCTCACAGGATCTGTGCCTCCATATGCTCTGTGGTCCACGCTATGACATTGAGAAGCATCCAGTCAAGAAGAGGCCAAAAAATTATTTTTTGCTCAGAAGTCAGACTAAACCATATTGTAATGATTTGTCTCAAATGCCCTAATCTATAAGGCCACTCTTAGCTTTAAATTTCTGTGATTCCAAACACTAAACATGTATTAGTTCAATATCCATTAGTAATCCACTGAACAATTAAAAAAAGTTCAACCTTGACTCTACAGTTAAGTTTTAGTATGATTATTCTTAGGGCTTTATAACATGTGCATATTCAAAAACTACAGATACTGAGTTTATAAATGCATAAAAGTATTAAGTTGCTTCACACAAAAAAGCCAACCATTCTTATCTTTCTCTCATACAAAATTTACCATGAAAGAAAACCAGGTAGACATATATTAATATTAATTCATTTACAATTACGATTGATTTGGTGGAAAGAGGTCACTGGCATCTTGAATTTTTATTAGAATTTAATCTAAACTAAGTTATTAATAATAATAACACAAAGTAACAGTTACCTAGTAGTTACTATGTGCCACACTTTGTTCTAGCAACTTTACACTTATGAATTCATTTAAACCCCCAATAATCCCACGAGATATGTGCCATCATTACACCCATTTACAAAGAGGAAACTAAGGCAAGTGAGATTAATAATTTGCTCAGGTCACAGAGCCACTAAATGGCAAAGCCAGGATTTGAACACAGGTAGTTTAGATCCAGAGTTGATACTTTTTAGAATAGTGTTCTCCTTAAAAAACTCTTGGATATGTGCAAGTTTGGAGGTATAATATAATTAATATTCTGCAAAGGAGACTTAAAAATACAACCAAGTTTAATAATATGCATTAAAATAGAAATATACCATATAACTCCTAACAAAAAGGAAATTAACTATATCCATGGCAGACTTATTTCCATTATAGCTGAACTTCACAATTTCAGCTATAAACATGAACTTTCACAATTTTAAATTACATAAAGAATTGATGCAGACGCACTTATTACTTCAAATCACTAAGAGATTAGTATATCACATAAAAGATATAACGTTCATGAAAACTTCAAATAAATGCGTGTTAGAATTTGAATTAAAATAAGACCAAACATTTTAAAAATGCTACTTTAGACTAAATTTAAAGAAATTAAATTTTAAAAAGAAATCTGTAGTTCTGGAAGTAAAATCTATAATTTTGAAAAGTATTTGACTACTTAGAAAAAGAAATTTGTATTTCTAAAAGTACAATCCCCTGAAGATTTTAAAAGTATTTGTTGACTACCTACCTCTCCATGATTGAAAAAGAAGCACAGCACTGTAACCAGGCCTCCTAATCGGCTGCCGCTGGAAAAGAGGATAGAAAACATAACTCAAATAACAAAAATGCAGGTCAATCCTAATGAAACCTTGAAATAATATGATAAACTTCTAGTTCTACACAAAGTAGTAGCCACACTAGAATTCTACTATGCTTATTTATAAAAGTTTATTCCATTTATCATATTAGTCAAAATAAGTTTCATTTCTAAAAAGCCATCTTCCATTTTCAAAATATACCAAAAAAAAAAAAAAAAACCCACACAAACTGACAGGCAATAAAAAATTGTGATTAGTCATGTTACTGGGCATCATGTAATCTCATTGTTCTTTTCTTCTTTCTTTCTTTCTTTCTTTCTTTCTTTCTTTCTTTCTTTCTTTCTTTCTTTCTTTCTCTCTCTCTCTCTCTCTCTCTCTTTTAATTCTTTAGTGACACATATTTATTTGTGTCCTCCAGCAGTTCTCAAACTATTTTTCTAGGGAAACATGACACACACTCAGGAAAGAGAAGAGAAGTGAAGAAAAAGGCTTCGTGGTCATAAAGGTAGAAAACATCACACTGACTCTTGCTCTTGGAAATTCAGAAAGCAAGCCAGCACATTAAAGATTTAATTAATTAAGCATTTCCCAAACCCCATCCCAAGCTACTTTCCTAAAGAACATGCTTGGAGAACACTGGTTTACAGGCAAAATTTTATCTTTCGTCGGTTTTAAAAACTTGTAAAAGTACACAAATATCAAAATATTACCACCAGGCTTCTAACTCTAGCTAAGAAATCACAATCCCATAGTTTGGCAGTCCTAACAACTAAACCTTCATTTGTTTAGGTAAGAGTAATGCAGGTCCTCCCCACCCCCTCTTCCCATCCTGGACAGAAGCATCTGGATAGGGGAAGGAGGGCTGTTTTAGGTTTGTTCCATCATTTTTTTCATCTTTACTCTTGAGGTCTTCTACTCTCTTCAGCTCATGCTGTCTTCTCACTATTTTACCCAAATATCCTTCCTCTGTCTAACCACCCAACAAGCATATGTAGAACATAGACAAGCCAGGGAGGTAACAAGGAATCAGACACAGGTATTCTAGGTCATGCTACTTACTCCTGGGGATGTAGGAGTAAGGAAACACAGAGGAGGTACAGGAGATGGCAGGGCTAATCCATGCAGCCAGCACACATCCCCTCTTCCTCCCTCCCAAGAGATGGGGAGGGCTGGCAGCCCCAGCAAAAGTGGTCAGTCAGCCTTGGCACAAGATAAGGGTTAAGTCTGCATGTTCAGTGGAGTTTAGGGAGTTGCCATTTCCTCTACAGAATCTTGAGCCCCTTGCAGCTCTAGAGAAGAGATAGCAGTGCTAAAAGTTTGAGGAAAGGGGGGTTGTCTGAAATACCACTTGCATTTAAGGACAGAGGTAATGAGGGAAAACAGAAGAGCTGCAGAGCCATCTTAAGGGATCACAGGAAGCTGGAAGGCCACAAATTTACAGGACACTATTAGAACAACTGTGTGATTTTTCTCTACTGATTATCAGCCTGGACTAGCACAAATGTAACACAAAGGGACAAAGAAATAGCACATGGACCAGAAAGTGGCTGATAGCACTGAATCCTTAGACATGAGAAAGAATAGGTTCCTCAGGCCCTCTGAGCACCATGAGGAGCTCAGGTGGGCATCTTCATGGGAGCTGGTGGGACCAATTAACAGAAATAACATGGCGGCCTTCCAGAAAGAAATAAGAAAACATAACCACAAGTTATGATGAATCATAGAAATAAGAGGGACACATAAGGGAGCCAGAATGTCATACAGACCAGAGAGCCGAAGGCAGGGCTCTGCCCTCAGAGGCACTGCATATCTTAGAAAAATCCGCAAACAGGCCAATGCCAGGCTTCATGGCAAGCCATAAGACATTAAAGAAGTGTGAGTTATGGGTTTAAATAACCAGTAATATTTTGAACTTACTCCAATAAGAATAATGCAAATGTCTATATATTTTAAAAGTTGGGTTTCCTCATTGCCACTTCTTCCAATCCTATTCACTTAAGATAATCAATAACATTTGTGTGCGTCCACCCTCCTAAATCTTTCTCTGTACCAATACAAATATATATTTTAATGTGATCATGCTATTAACACCTCTATGAAATTTTTTCCTTTTCTAATTAATCGATTATAAAGATTACTCTTAATCAATACACATAACCTAAGGCACTCTTAATAACAGATGTCAAACGCTGCATAGTAAAAATGGACTATAATTTATCCGGTCCTTTCCCTATTATTGAACATTTTTTAATTTCTTACTATGACAAAATCATGCTAAAATAAATATCCTTGTACATGTAAATACTGGTGCTTTTAGTTCTATAGGACAGACCTAACTATGAGACTGCCAAGTCAAAAACTGCATTTTCCAGAAAATGCTATACCAGTCCACACACACCCATAACACAGCATCTGATGGGCCCAAACCCTTTTGTATTTTGCCCATGGGATAAGTGGAAACTTTTTTCTCACTGCTATTTTGATTTTTACCTCCTGCCTACTAATACAAGGCATCATTTTAATGGGTTTTGGGGACAATATGCATTTTCTCTTTTGTGAAGTGCCTGTTTACATTCTTGTCCATTTTTCTACTGGATCATCTGTTTCACTATTCAAAGATTAAGGGTATCCACTTTTTTACTGCCATATGTGTGATTAAGCCTTTTGATATAAGCTATGGTATATTTTGCCAAAAAGAAATTTTAAGCTTTATGCAGTTAAATGTCAACACTTTCCTTTATTTCTTCTGCAATTCCCTGTCTTATCTGTGAAGATCTTTCTTACCTCAAAATGACACAGTGTTCTAAAATATCTACTAGTAACATTATATTTTACATTTAAATCTTTCATCCACAGAAATGTATGTGTAAAACCCTAATTTTGTTCTCTTTGAAACCGATAGCCAATTATGCTAATACTATTTATCAAATAAACATTCCTTTTTCCAGTGTAGTGAAATTCAGCCTTTATCATCCATTAATTTCTCACAATACTAAAATCTGTTAATTCTAGTCAGTTGATTTAATTCTGTATTTTCTATATCACAATGTTTTCATTACTATAGCATTATAGTAATCTTAACAAATGATAGGGAAAGTTCCCCACTCATAAGTGCTCTTTTAACATTTTTTAAGGTAATTTTAACCACTGCCCCTTCCTTCACACAAATAAGTGTTGGATTCCTGATCAGAATGTCATTAAATTTGCATATAACTTTGAAAGAATTGTCATTTATATGATGGTAAGTCTGCCCATTTGATTGGATAGTAGGTATCTCTCCATTTATTCAATTCTATTCTTTATTCCCCCCCCCCAATTCTATTCTTTAAATAAAAATGTTATGGACAAGCAAGAGAGCCACCAGATATCTAGAGCTAAAACTTCTAAAAATACAGGGATATGATAAAATCTGATCATTGTAAAATCTCATTACATGAGATGTAAAGTATTTAACACTTTGAGACTGTGGCAGGTGATATAAGCTTAAGAAAACACACCAAGGATTTGAATGAGATAATAAGCTCAATTTTATGAATATAAGTAGTATTTTGACTATACAGAGAACATACATAATTTTTTTTAAGTTACCTGACTGTAAAAACACCTCATCCTCTGATTATAATCCAAAACAACCTACACAAGAGATTGAAATACATGACCACCACCACCACTTTGGGAAATTAATGTAAAATTCTTTTTAAAAAATACCCTGAACAGAGAGTCAAAACTAAAATTTTGTGATTAAAATTTTTATGATTAAAATTTTAATTTTTTTTTAATAGCAGAGTGAAGATAGGGATGGGATAAAAAAGAAGACACGGATAGAAGAATCACAAGTCCAGTTTCCGAACCAAATCTCATGATAGGGTCTGCTCAAGAAGTCTTCCACCCTCACTCAATGTCCATAAGACCCATGGGGCTCTGGGACTGAACATTTTCCCAAAGGCAGAACCAATGTGACAACATTCCCTTTTCACCAAATAACCATAATATAGGTTATGGCCCAGCATCTTCCATGAACACAGACAGCTCTGCTTAACTAACCAGGGAGGCAGATGTTCTGGTACACATTCATACCCTGCATAGCCAGGAGGGGAGAACAAAATTTGCTTATCTCCAAAGAATATATGAATTACAATCATTTTGAAATGATGTGACTTCCAATAAATCTAAAATAGTGCCCCCAGCATTTACCCCACCCCAATCCTCACAGACTATCACATAAGTCATTTTATTTTGCTAAACAGAAAAGATGTAATAATCAGAAAACTTAAGACTGATTTTCTTTTCCCCATTACAGTTGATCGTTGATATTTCAGCATTCCCTAGTGGTTAAAAAAAAAAGCTTCTTCTACAATATTACCTCTATCAGAAAATATGAAGGCTCCTATTGTGCAAATTTTAAAATAGTCTAAGTTCGCACATTAACTCATACATCTCCTTCACCTTTTGAGTCTTGATTTCCTCAGGTATAAAATGAAGGAGTAAGAATGTAAACGATCTTAGGAATACTTTTCAGTTCTGACATTTAATAATTTACAATTCTCTTCTTTCTCACATCTTTAAGTACATGGATTCAAATCAATCATCATATTTGGGTCAGCTTAGTTAATCACTGACACTTGTACCTCTATTTACCAAAAAATAATAAAACATACTAAGTTCAACATTCAAGGAGAAAAAATAATCATAGTTAATTCAAAATGTTATTAAATAACTCTTGGAGTGAGTTAAATGAAATAACTTTTGTTGTATGAATGCTTATGAAAGAGAAAATGAGAGAATAATGTGGAAATAACTGAATTAAGAGAATTCCGATCTCAAGTTTGAGATGTAAAGTATAAGCACCTTGCTAGACAGGTGAAAAAATGCCCAGCAGGCCTGCTGAGAGCTGAGCATTTTCCCTTAAACTTACACGTGGATCCTCTGGCATCTCTGAAGCATTAAAGAAAGGCACAGAGAGTAAAGGTGAGGAACAAGAATGACAATCAGGAAGGCTAAGAAAGGTCTCAGCTTAGTTTTTCCAGTCTATTACAGGCAACTAATTAATGCCTTTAACTCTTGCTGGGGCCAAGAAATAGAATTATTTACTAGAACTTCCTAGTTCATCATGGTAGCTCACATAGTGCCTAATACTGGACCTGAGCCTTGCTACGGCACAGAATCTAAAGGTATCGGAGTAGTAAATGAAAGCGTAAAAATTATCCAATCAAAAGTTGTCAGGCATTCCTTTGGCAGGGGAACTTTAAGTCAAACACACCACATCTCACATCACTACTATCCTTGATCACTGACACAGGATCCTGCTCATTATCAGCGCCATGTGTTCAGTGGAGCCTCTACTGTGACCCAACCACCACAATACTTGAGTCCCCATCCAGACCTTTAACTGTGCCCTCCAGAACCTCCATTCCATGCCTCTACCCAGATGCTTCCCTCTCCTCCTTCCTTGAAACCTCACCATCCTCTGAGAAGAAGTTTCCCTTCCTCATGCCACCATTCCCCTGTATGGCTCAAGGCCCAGAGGTAAGGCCAGCAGCCTCCTCTATTGCTACTTTCAGACACCGTGCAGGACCCTTTGTGAGAGCCTGCTCCTCCAAGCTCATTTCTTACTTGCCTCCTCACAGAAGTTCTCTCCCAACACTCCAGCTCATTCCCCATACAGCTGTTCTCCCTCATCAAGGGCATGCTTAGAGTCTTAACTCACAGAGGCTGCATCCAGGGTTCCCTATTCCTCTTTTCCAATCCCTCTATTGCACTGAGGTGGCTTTTTGAGAACTTTTTAATGATCCTTTTTATGAACTTCTCCAGATTTAATGTCTGCTGCTCTGTATCACTGTGGCTACTCTGATCTGTCTTTGATCTCTTCCTCCCCTTGAATATTTACCTTTCTCTGTCTCCAAAGCATCTCAGCTCTTGTCAGAAGAACCTGCCCATTGTTTTGAAGACATAGCTAGTCATCTGAAAATGCCTTTTGTTCCACAAGAGGAACCAACCAGTAACTGAGCATAATGTATTAATCTTCTTTATTTATCTACTCTTATTTTCTTTGTTATTGAAGGTTCATGTTTCTTTGATACCAGAAAGGATTTTTAACTACTTTATTTCTAGATGTGTTCCAGATGCCCCGAAGGCCTGGTAGATTAGTCTATATGCCAAATCTTCCCTTTAATTTTGCTCATTAACATTCTCCTTTCTATCCTGAATAGTGATAGTGAATAGTCATAGTTAATGTAACCAGTTTTTCTATTTTCTTCTCATGATCCAACCCAACTTATGTATGAAATGACTCAGTGTGGCAGAACAGAGTAGCTTTCCTTATCAGTTCTTTGTATCAATGTACATCTCCCCCTTCCCCAATCTGTTTTAAGGCAAAGGTGAACTTCTTATTCTTTATGCCAATTTTGTTTTGCTTCCATTGTTTTGAGATTTTTCTGTTGTTCATGCTTCATTAAGACAAAAACAAGCATTATTATTTATGCAGACTGGATCTTTGGCTAACAATGTCTTAAATAAGCTATGAATTACACCAGTTCAAACTTTTCAGTTCCATGTTATTGTTGCAGGGTTTTTTTTCCTTGTTTTTTTTGTTTTTGGAACGTTCTATTAACTTGGCCTGCTAGCACATCTTTAATCATTTGGTCTAACAGTTGTATATGAATATTTAAAAGATAAGTATTTCTCTTCAGTATTCATAAACTGATGGAAGTTATTGGTTGAAAATATTGGCATCTTTTCTCTATCCTTTTTTAGGTCATTATCTCAGCAAATGACACTAAACCACACCGTTTGCTGCCCAAATCTGACGCCTAGGAGAGATCTATAACTTTCCTGCTATATCTGTTTCCTTAGAGTTACACCTTGAAGTGCTAGATATATATTTCTTCAGTAAAAAATAAACTTAAGACTGGAATCTGGAGGGGAAAAAAGGGTAGAATCTGCAAAGGAAAAACTTCAGACGAGTCCACTAAAAAAATATTTCTGAAATTGGTAAAATGCTAATGAAGCTTATATGATAGATAATATTTTTGTGCCTTTCACTAATAGCAATCAAAAGCTAAGGGTTTTTTCCCAATAATTTATTTATTCATTTCTTTCAATTAAAAACTATTTTCTGAAAGGAAGCATTATTTTATTGCAATCTCACATAGGAGCCATTGCCTCTTAACTTGGGTATTCTCCCTTCTACTCAATCACTTCTTAAAAATTCTATAATCTTGCATTCCAGTTAGCTTATGAAACACTTCACCTCCCTATTACAACCCTGAAAAACCTTTGTTACATTAAATTTTCTTTTATATCTAAAGGCACACCAAAGAACTGGCAGTCACTCTAAGTTCTTCCCACATCATTTATTCAAATTATATAAAAACTCAATGCTAACAGGTTCCACCCACGATTTGGAGCTTCCATACAGCTTTTCTGTCCTCCAATTTCAATGACAGCCTAGGATAACCAAACAGCTAAGGAAAACTTTTGACATGGCAGGTGAAGACCAAAAGATTAAAAAAAGCAAACTAGATATCAAATTATTTAGGGAAGAAAAATAATCATTAGTATTCTCAGACAGAAAGATACTGAATCCCCAAAACAGAAATAAAATACTATTTTTGAAGGACAAACATTCTCAAAAATTAAAAGGTAACAAATGAAAAACTGAATAGAAAAATTGGAAAAATAAAGTCGACAAAATTTCCTAGAACATAGATAGCAATGATATTAAAAATGGAAAAAATATATGAAAATTAGAGGATCAGGAAATGCAATATCCAAATAACAAAAGTTCAGAAAGACAAAACAGAAGGAATGAAGTAAGTGAAGAAATAAACCATGAAAATCTCCCTGAAATTAAGGGCATAAGGTACAAGACTGAACCCATCACACATCCAAGATAATAAAGGGGAATAGATCTACGTGAGACATACCGTGAAATTTCAGAACCATGGAGACAGAGAAGATTCTACATCTTTCAGAAAGAAAGGAAAGAAAAGGTCACATACAAAAATTTAGGAATCTGAATAATTTAGGAATGCCTGAACAGTATCACATGAATGAACAACAGTGTGACACCTTCAAAATTCTGAAGGAAAACAGTTTCCAATCTGGAGTTCAATATTCAGCAAAACTGGGCAGCCCCGGTGGCGCAGCGGTTTAGCGCCACCTGCAGCCCAGGGTGTGATCCTGGAGACCCGGGATCGAGTCCCATGTTGGGCTTCCTGCATGGAGCCTGCTTCTCCCTCTGCCTGTGTCTCTGCCTCTCTCTCTCTCTCTCTCTCTGGGTCTCTCATGAATGAATAAATAAAATCTTAAAAAAAAATATTCAGCAAAACTATCAAATATGAGGACAAAAGAAAGATATTTTCAAATAACAAGGCTTCAAAAATTTACCTCCCATCAACTTACTCTCAAAAACTCCTAGAAGAAATACCAGAATGAAAAAATAAACCAAGACAGAGGAATACACAGGATATGGCACAAGAGATCCCATTATAGGAGAGCAATGAAGGAACTCTGGACAGTGAAGGAAATGCCAAGGTGACAGATGTCTACCAAACAATAGAAAGCAGTCAGTCCAGAACCAAGTACTGACTCATGCCCAGATCCTCATGTTTTATTTAACCCAAGAATAATGCCCCAGTGAGCTTGGACTAGATTGTTGTCTATATTTTGTCTTGGCTTCTACATGCCTTCTGTTGGCATCAGCTAAAGACACTCATTTCACCTACAGGAATTTTTCTGCTTTGGTATGCTCTTGAGAGCCAGGGTAAGTAGTAGTGAATTTGGAAACAGGGGACATCTCTTCTCCTCCCTGGTGTTGGACCAGGCCAACACTACATTTCTTTCAGATCCCTGGGCCAAATGAGTCCTACATTCATCCCAGGACTAGCTCATGACCTTGCCTACTGATGCCCTAGGGAGTCGGGCTCCTGATTAAAAACACATACATGATTTCTGAAACCCAACTATAGACAGTTACAATGTTTTACCTGACAGGCCTCACTGAGACAGCCACCCTACCCACACACTTGTGGTTCATGGCCAGGACAACGCAGCCTCTGGGGACTCAGGATACCCTGGCCAGTCAAGCCTTTCAACATCTCTGCATTCCTAACCCTAGCACCTTCATTCTCAGGTCTCTTTATCAGCGACTTTGGGCAGAGGTCCTCTTCACATGCCTCTGCCAATAGCTCCTTAGGGAGGGGTAAGAGAGGGCAACTCTGAAGACACTTTTCCCCAGTCTGACTCCATAGCCAGTACTTTTCCATCTCTGGCCACCTTCCTTTCACCCTTCCCCTTCCTACCTCAGGGTCCATAAAACTGCTAGAGCCTTTTGTTGAGGGCTTCCTCAACAGAGATGACCCCCGTGTCTACACCGATCCCTTGATTCTCAACCAAGGGAAATTGGACCTGGGGGGGTCTGTGTTTTCCCATTTTAGAATCTTGTTACACCATCACAGTAAGTGATGAAAGGCTTAACTCTTTCGCTTTTGGCCTGTTGCTTTAACAGACTACACCAATACCTGGCAGTTCAGCTCCCTCTCCTCGCTCAGCTGAGCTCCTAACAGTCCCTGAAAGTTTCCCCAGGGAACCCTCCTCCCTGCAGAATAGAGACTTACACACACCAAGTCTTAAGCAAGTGGCCTCCAGAAACCATTAGTCTGTAGCTGAAACATGTCAGGGTATCCTATGAAAAAAAATAACTGCAATCATGAATTAATAATATGGCATTTAGAAAATAATTAACATGTGTTTTATTTCTAAAAACACCAAAATACAGAGAATTCCAGAAAAAGAGGTACAGCATGAATACGTTGTATTTGCAAAAACATCTGACTTCATCTCAAGTCAGAGCTTGGCAGCCCGGTCTCATTTCACCATTTGGCTGTGTTTTCTATTTTCTCTTCCACTTCCATTTTTTGTGAAATGGATTGGCTTATCTGACTTCAGAAAACTTATAGCTGTACTATTTTAAAAGAAATATACTTCTGGAGTAAAAATGTCATACTCAATCTGCCTGTAAATTTATATAATACAAATTATAAAAAGATTCTAACCACAATTATAGATATCCTCCTCTTTATTCTTAACCCACATGTTAAGAAGTCTGCAGCTTCATCCCACTTTATAAAGTTAGAAGGGTGACAAAACTAACCACCAAGGAAGAAAACAATAAGAACTACCTAGCAATTTGAGACCTCCTAAAATACTCATGTCAAGAACATTTTAAAATATGATAAAAAAAAAAAAACTGATAGAGGACAAGTGACAGAAGACTTTATTCCACACAATATAAGCCAGGATCACCACTGGAATCTAATTCACACACCCGCCCTCAAGGCACAATGCAATAGTCAAGACTCCCTGGAACACCAGGGGCTCTAAATGTAGGAGAACTAGATGCTCATTTGGGACTGGGAAGAAATGAGTTTAGGATGTGTTTGAGTAGAGCTAAACTGATTATTCAGGGTTAAAAAAACACCCACAAACAGAGCAAAGGGAGAGCTACAGAAATGAAAATATGTGCCACTACTGTGGTGTCTATATCCAAGCACAGCCACATAAGGCAGACCACCCCAGGTGGGCCAAGAGCCAAGTGACACCCGAAGGGGCCAGCCAGGGCACAAAGCGGTCAAGTGGGTGAGGCTGAAATAGGCTGTAGCCCTCAAAACCAGGAAGAGAAACCAAAAACAGCTGCTTAGAAAGACTCAAATGCTTTTTTTGTTTTTTTTGAGATAGAGGAAGCACGCATGAGCAAGCGAGCAGGAGGGGAGGGGCAGAGGGGGAGAAAGAATCTTAAACAGGCTCCATACCCAGCCAGTGCAAAGCCAGATGCAGGGCTCAATCTCATGACTCTGAGACCATGACCTGAGCTGAAATTAAGAGTCAGCTGTTTCACCGACTAAGCCATCCAGGTGCCCCAAGATTCAAATGCTTTTAAGGTAAAGCCACTCCCTCTTACTACCCTAAGGAGTGGTCTAGATTATTTTTTTACACTGCAACTACAAGAAATGAGACTTTACACTACAACTCAGCACATGCATGTGTATACATACATACATAATAAACAACAAACAGAAGTTTCTCTAAATAACACCCATCTGAAAAGAGCTGTGTACTCTGCTATTTACATGTATAATATTTCCTTTTTCATGTAAAAAAAATTGCTGGACCAAACCCACTAAATTGATTCTAAAATTGTCCTGTAGTTTGACAGCATGGCGAAGTGGTCCCTGGCTAACTCGGGCAACAGGTGAAAAGTCAACGGTCTCATGAGATCAGAGTTCAGCTTGAATGTCATCCCTCTATTGACCAAAGTTCTGATTTCCCGCCCTGGCTTTGGAACAGTCCCAAACCACCCAAGGTCATTCATCAACCAGCCCAACCCATTTCTTCCATCTTCATCTTCTACAACCCTGTCAATAATCTGCATCCTAGCAAAACTGATCCACTTTCCTCCTGGGATGTGGAATCCCTGCCTCTCCCTGGGATTCTTTTCTCCTCCATCTATTCAAAATGCTCTGATCCTCCAAGGCACAGTTGAAGCAACCCCCAACACTGAACAAATTTCTCTTGCCTCCAACATTATAAGCACTTTATCCTTGCTCTCTGACTCCCATTTACACACACCCAGCACTACCTCAATCTCCCACCTCACCCTACCACATGCTTCCAAAACCCAAGCACGCCATCTCAAAAAGAAGCCCTTGGTCTATACTTCTTATTGACTGGACAAATGCACATCATCTCCTACAAAGGGAGAAAACTGCTGGCTGGGGACTTAAGACTGAGAAATCTTGGATCAGGGCCCAAACCACCAAGAACCTCTCAAACAAAACCAGAGCAGAAAATTTTGTACCTTTGCCCTTTGAAACAATGGTTATAACAAGCATTATAAGAAAATGATACTGACTGTTTAGAAATTCTTCTTTCAATTTCAATTCTTTCAATTCTTTGTTCAAAAAGTAGCATAACTCTAGATCAGCAATTTAGCAACATTACCATGTTCCATGTTTTAACTTCTCTTACTCAAAATCAAATCTGCCAAGTGTAATGAAGCTATCCATTAGTACTTAACAAAATGATAGATCCCCCTGAAGGTAAAGACCTCTGCTTGCTTTCTTTCAAGTCAGCTTCCTCTTCTGATTTCCATATACTTTTGGTTAAGTAATCTTTGTGTCTTATTTCAAAAACAAAATTTTCCACCTCATCTTTAAATCATGCATTTTAATTTCAGTCTCCC
This sequence comes from Canis lupus baileyi, assembly GCF_048164855.1. Classification (NCBI taxonomy): domain Eukaryota; kingdom Metazoa; phylum Chordata; class Mammalia; order Carnivora; family Canidae; genus Canis; species Canis lupus. The sequence goes on along the minus strand of NC_132855.1, from coordinate 14,324,368 downwards.
CCAGCAACATAATTAAAAGAACTTTCTTATAGCTAAATCAGAAATATTAGCATCAAAGTGTCTTAAATCTATATGCAAATATACTCTAAATTGATCTTCTAATAACTTCCTCATTTGACAAATATTTATCAAGTAACCATTATCTGCTCAAACATTGAGCTAGGAATGCAGTAGATCTTTGAGGTACTAAACTGAAAATGCCATACTTCCAAAGCAAAGATAATGAGATAACAGCAGATTCAAACTCATTAACCCAAACTGAAAATCACATACTTATGCTCACACTACTGTACTACAAAAGATCAGTAAGCAATAAGAAAGAAAATTCTAAAGATACTCTCAAGGTAAAATAGTTCAAACAAGTATACAGTGTAATAAATTGTCAAAAAAAAAAAAAAGAAGAAAAAATGGAGAGGCGGGGCAAGATGGCAGAAGAGTAGGATCCCCAAGTCACCTGTCCCCACCAAACTTCCTAGAGAACTTTCAAATCATCCTGAAAACCTATGAATTTGGCTTGAAATTTAAAGAGAGAACATCTGGAATGCTACAGTGAGAAGAGTTCATGCTTCTAACAAGCAAAATGACTAGAAGGAAAAACTCACCTCAAAAGAAAGAATCAGAAACAGTCCTCTTGCCCACAGAGTTACAAAATTTGGATTACAATTCAATGTCAGAAAGCCAACTCAGAAGCACAATTATAAAGCTACTGGTGGCTCTAGAAAAAATCATAAAGGACTCAAGAGACTTCATGACTGCAGAATTTAGATCCCATCAGGCAGATATTAAAAATCAATTAAATGAGATGCAATCCAAACTAGAAGTCCTAACGACGAGGGTTAACGAGGTAGAAGAACGAGTGACAGAAAACAAGTTGATGGCAAAGAGGGAAACTGAGGAAAAAAGAGACAAACAATTAAAAGATCATGAGGATAGATTAAAGGAAATAAGTGACAGCCTGAGGAAGAAAAATCTATGTTTAATTGGGGTTCCCGAGGGCGGCCGAAAGGGACAGAGGTCCAGAATATATATTTGAACAAATCACAGCTGAAAACTTTCCTAATCTGGGAAGGGAAATAGGCATTCAGATCCAGGAAATAGAGAGATCCCCCTCTAAAATCAATAAAAACCGTTCAACACCTCAACATTTAATAGTGAAGCTTGCAAATTCCAAAGATTAAAAAAAATAAAAAATAAAAAAATAAATATATAAAAAATAAAATAAAATAAAATAAAATAATAAAATAAAATAAAATAAAATAAAATAAATTCCAAAGATAAAGAGAAGATCCTTAAAGCAGCAAGAGACAAGAGATCCCTAACCTTTATGGGAGAAATATAATTAACAGCAGACCTCTCCACAGAGACCTGGCAGGCCAGAAAGGGCTGGCAGGATATATTCAGGGTCCTAAATGAGAAGAACATGCAGCCAAGAATACTTTATCCAGCAAGGTTCTCATTCAGAAAAGAAGGAGAGATAAAGAGCTTCCAAGACAGGCAGCAACTGAAAGAATATGTGACCACCAAACCAGCTCTGCAAGAAATTTTAAGGGGGACTCTTAAAATTCCTCTTTAAGAGGAAGTTCAATGGAACAATCCACAAAAACAGGAACTGAATAGGTATCATGATGACACTAAACTCCTATCTTTCAAAAAAAAATAAAAAATAAAAATAAACTCATATCTTTCGAATGTAACTCTGAATGTGAATGGGCTTAATGACCCCATCAAAAGATGCAGGGTTTCAGACTGGATAAAAAAGCAGGACCCATCAATTTGCTGTCTACAAGAGACTCATTTTAGACCTAAGGACACCTCCAGCCTGAAAATAAAAGGTTGGAGAACCATTTACCATTCAAATGGTCTTCAAAAGAAAGCAGGGGTAGCCATCCTTATATCAGATAAACTAAAATTTATCCCGAAGACTGTACTGAGAGATGAAGAGGGGCACTATATCATACTTAAAGGATCTATCAAAGAAGAGGACTTAACAATCATCAATATATATGCCCCGAATGTGGGAGCTGCCAAATATATCAATCAATTAATAACCAAAGTTAAGACATACTTAGATAATAATACACTTATACTTGGTGACTTCAATGTAGTGCTTTCTACACTCAATAGGTCTTCTAAGCACGTCTCCAAAGAAACAAGAGCTGTAAATGATACACTGGACCAGATGGATTTCACAGATATCTACAGAACTTTACATCCAAACACAACTGAATACACATTCTTCTCAGGTGCACATGGAACTTTCTACAGAATAGACCACATACTGGGTCACAAATCAGGTCTGAACCAATACCAAAAGATTGGGACTGTCCCCTGCGTATTCTCAGACCATAATGCCTTGAAATTAGAACTAAATCACAACAAGAAGTTTGGAAGGACTTCACAGACGTGGAGGTTAAGGACCATCCTGCTAAAAGATGAAAGGGTCAACCAGGAAATTAAGGAAGAATTAAAAAGATTCAGGGAAACTAATGAGAATGAAGATACAACCATTCAAAATCTTTGGGATACAGCAAAAGCAGTCCTGAGGGGGAAATACATCGCAATACAAGCATCCATCCAAAAACTGGAAAGAACTCAAATACAAAAGCTAAGCTTACACCTAAAGAAGCTGGAGAAAAAACAGCAAATAGATCCTACACCCAGCAGAAGAAGAGAGTTAATAAAGATTTGAGCAGAACTCAATGAAATAGAGACCAGGACTGTGGAACAGATCAACAGAACCAGGAGTTGGTTCTTTGAAAGAATTAATAAGATAGATAAACCATTAGCCAACCTTATTAAAAAGAAGAGAGAGAAGACTCAAATTAATAAAATCATGAATGAGAAAGGAGAGATCACTACCAACACCAAGAAAATACAAACGATTTTAAAAACATATTATGAACAGCTATATGCCAATAAATTAGGCAATCTAGAAGAAATGGACGCCATTTCTGGAAAACCACAAACTACCAAAACTGGAACAGTAATAAACAGAAAACCTGAACAGGCCAATAACTAGGGAGGAAATTGAAGCAGTCATCAAAAACTTCACATGACACAAAAGTCCAGGGCCAGATGGCTTTCCTGGGGAATTCTATCAAACGTTTAAAGAAGAAACCATACCTATTCTCCTAAAGCTGTTCGGAAAGATAGAAAGAGATGGAGTACTTCCAAACTCATTCTATGAGGCCAGCATCACCTTAATTCCAAAACCAGACAAAGACCCGACCAAAAGGGAGAATTACAGACCAATATCCCTGATGAACATGGATGCAAAAATTCTCAACAAGATACTAGCCAATAGGATACAACAATACATTAAGAAGATTATTGACCATGATCAAGTAGGATTTATCCCCTGGATGCAAGGCTGGTTCAACACTCATAAAACAATCAATGTGATTCATAATATCAGCAAGAGAAAAAAAACAAGAACCATATGATCCTCTCAATAGATGCAGAGAAAGCATTTGACAAAATACAGCATCCATTCCTGATCAAAACTCTTCAGAGTGTAGGGATAGAGGGAACATTCCTCAACATCTTAAAAGCCATCTACGAAAAGCCCACAGCAAATATCATTCTCAATGGGGAAGCACTGGGAGCCTTTCCCCTAAGATCAGGAACAAGACAGGGATGTCCACTCCCACCACTGCTATTCAACATAGTACTGGAAGTCCTAGCCTCAGCAATCAGACAACAAAAAGAAATAAAAGGCATTCAAATTGGCAAAGAAGAAGTCAAACTCTCCCTCTTCGCAGAGGACATGATATTCTACATAGAAAACCCAAAAGACTCCACCCAAGATTGCTAGAACCCATATAGCAATTTGGCAGCGTGGCAGGATACAAAATCAATGCCCAGAAGTCAGTGGCATTTCTATACACTAACAATGAGACTGAAGAAAGAGAAATTAAGGAGTCAATCCCATTTACAATTGCACCCAAAAGCATAAGATACCTAGGAATAAACCTAACCAAAGAGGTAAAGGATCTATACCCTAAAAACTACAGAACACTTCTGAAAGAAATTGAGGAAGACACAAAGAGATGGAAAAATATTCCATGCTCATGGATTGGAAGAATTAATATTGTGAAAATGTCAATGTTACCCAGGGCAATATACACGTTTAATGCAATCCCTATCAAAATACCATGGACTTTCTTCAGAGAGTTAGAACAAATTATTTTAAGATTTGTGTGGAATCAGAAAAGACCCCCGAATAGCCAGGGGAATAGTGAAAAAGAAAACCATAGCTGGGGGCATCACAATGCCAGATTTCAGGTTGTACTACAAAGCTGTGGTCATCAAGACAGTGTGGTACTGGCACAAAAACAGACACATAGATCAGTGGAACAGAATAGAGAACCCAGAAGTGGACCCTGAACTTTATGGTCAACTAATATTCGACAAAGGAGGAAAGACTATCCACTGGAAAAAAGACAGTCTCTTCAATAAATGGTGCTGGGAAAATTGGACATCCACATGCAAAAGAATGAAACTAGACCACTCTCTTGCACCATACACAAAGATAAACTCAAAATGGGTGAAAGATCTAAATGTGAGAGAAGATTCCATCAAAATCCTAGAGGAGAACACAGGCAACACCCTTTTTGAACTTGGCCACAGTAACTTCTTGCAAGATACATCCATGAAGGGAAGAGAAACAAAAGCAAAAATGAACTATTGGGACTTCATCAAGATAAGAAGCTTTTGCACAGCAAAAGATACCATCAACAAAACTAAAAAACAACCTACAGAATGGGAGAAGATATTTGCAAATGACGTATCAGATAAAGGGCTAGTTTCCAAGATCTATAAAGAACTTATTAAACTCAACACCAAAGAAACAAACAATCCAATCATGAAATGGACAAAAGACAGGAACAGAAATCTCACAGAGGAAGACATAGACATGGCCAACAAGCACATGAGGAAATGCTCCGCATCACTTGCCATCAGGGAAATACAAATCAAAACCACAATGAGATGCCACCTCACACCAGGGAAAATTAACAAGGCAGGAAACCACAAATGTTGGAGAGGATGTGGAGAAAGGGGAACCCTCCTGCACTGTTGGTGAGAATGTGAACTGGTGCAGCCACTCTGGAAAACCGTGCGAAGGTTCCTCAAAGAGTTAAAAATAGATCTGCCCTATGACCCAGCAATTGCACTGCTGGGGATTTACCCCAAAGATACAGATGTAATGAAAAGCCAGGACACCTGCACCCCGATGTTTATAGCAGCAATGGCCACAATAGCCAAACTGTGGAAGGAGCCTCAGTGTCCATCGAAAGATGAATGGATAAAGGATATGTGGTTTATGTATACAGTGGAATATTACTCAGCCATTAGAAATGACAAATACCCACCATTTGCTTCAAGGTGGATGGAACTGGAGGGTATTATGCTGAGTGAAATAAGTCAATTGGAGGACAAACATAATATGGTCTCGTTCATTTGGGGAATATAAAAAATAGTGGCAGGGAATAAAGGGGAAAGGAGAAAAAATGAGTGGGAAATAGCAGAAAGGGAGACAGAACATGACAGACTCCTAACTCTGGGAAACGAACTAGGGGTGGGGGAAGGGGAGGTTGGTGGGGGTGGGAGTGACTGGGTGATGGACACTGAGGGGGGCACTTGATGGGATGAGCACTGGGTGTTATTCTATATGTTGGCAAATTGAACACCAATAAAAAATAAATTTACAAAAAAAAAAAGAAAAAATGAACATAAAAACCCTTAAAAATGTCAATCTTTTTCATTTAAGAAATGTTGCTGGACTATGAAGTTAATCAGGTCAAGTATTAAATATCTGTAATAGAATATATTTCCATTTTAACATCAACAATATAGAGTCACTAACACCATTTGATAATGAGTAGTCCTTTCCTTATATTTTATGTAAGCAATATACTGCTTACGCTCAAAAGCCTGTGAATATATAAAATACATCCAATATCCCCACCATTCTCTATTTAAGTCTCTACAATTATTTTCAGTTTGGCTGATCATGCCAATGGTAAAATCATTCAAATAGGCAAGAATTTTGTGTCTATAAGTAGATGTATTAGAAATAACATTGTCACAAAACTGAACTGCAAGTTAATCTTTATCTCACTGTTTTTATAATTTTAATATATAGTATTATAACACATACCAAATATTCTCACTGAATGGTCTTACCTTAAATATGTGCCATATATGAAGAATAATGCCATCATTAGTCCATTTAAAATAAAAATTACAGCAACATAAAAGCAAGCAGGATCTCCCATTCCTTTAAAAATAAAAAAAAAAAACATATGTTCTAACTATAAATTACTTTGTGTGTCTGGCAATTTATATTAAAATGTGCTTATTTTGAAAATGGCACAGATATATTAAATGGTTGCCTTGGTTCCCATATGAATACGTGACACTACCATGGAACAAAGATGAGTACGTGGCAGTAGCTGCGGTGGTTTTCAAACAGGGCTACAAATTCATGGACAGCCTCGCATAAACGCATGGGGGTTCTCTGCTCCTATTTTTGAACCTGGCTGGGCTTATGACTGCCTCAAAGATGATGGTGGAGGCCATATCACATGATTTTCAAGGCTAGAAGAGGCCAAACAGTGTTCAACTTGTGCCCACAAAAAGCCTGGCTACTCTGAGGTGCTATGCTATACAAAGCCCAAGGTGCATGGAAAGGCCATTATGTAGGTGTCCCAGTTGACCGTTCCAACTGAGCTCAGCCTGGCAGGCACCCCAGCCCTGGAGCCAGAATATAAGTGAAGCAGTCTCCAATTAATTCCAGTCTTCCCAAGCCACTTAAGTCTAGCAGAAGCCTCTGACATTGTGGAAACAAATCAACCCTGCTACATACTGCCCAAATTCCTCACTTGCAGAATCCATAAGCATAATAAAATGGTTATTTATATCACTAAGTTTGCAGGAAGTTTAATAAGCTCCAACAAATAACTGGACAATATCATGGAAAGAACCTTGCCTTCACAGCTTTCAATAGGACTGAGTCCTTCTCCTCTGGTAACCGTCCAACATATCTTGGTTTGAAGACCAATCAAGTCCATTATTTTGGTATAAATCCGGTACCAGCTGGCTAAGATAACCTATTTTTTAAAAAAATAGAGACATTTTTTAGAGGAAAGATATTATCATCAACAGTTTCATTACTAGAATAATTTTGAGATATTTTGGTAATTACCAAATTTTCCTTTCCTATACCATCTACTTAGCTCCCTTTAAATCTAGTAAAATAAGCCTCACAATCCCCTACACAGATTTTTCATTGGTCAGTCTTCAACTGTCCACCCATGGGTAAGAATAAAATACAACATGATACACATAAGATTTATATTTTTCAAAAGATATAGAATTCTACTAAGGTACATTAAAAAAGTTGAACAAATAGGTACTCTGTCTTCCTGAATAGATCTAATTTCTCAAGATGTGAATTTTCCATCAGATTAATTCATAAACATAAAACAATGCTAAGCAAAATCCCAAGTTATCTGTCTGGAAGTGTTATGTGGCAACATAACAAAAAGGAGATTAACTGAAGGGAATATTCTAGCAGATATTAAACAAAAAAATCACTTACAAAAATTAAAACAGTATGATACTGGCACAGGAACAGCCAGACAGATCAAAGTAATCATGGTGGAGGCAGAGCAGTGCTACTCAGATCCCCCTCCATGGCCAAACACTCATTTCCCCAGTGGCTGGGAGGGCTGGTGGCTGACAGCTCTCAGTTGAGTCCCTCTCTGGGAACTACCCTCTGCAGAGGAGAGTAAATTCATTACAGGTCACACCCGGACCCAAAGATGACCCAAAGAAAACCCAACCGCAACCACATTCAGTACCTGACTACTCAATGGGGAGGGCTGTAAAGGCCAGGGGCACCTCTCCTCAGGGTAGGACAACTCTGCAGGGCATCTCAATCCCAGAACTCCCAGTGGGATTGCTTACAGCCTTTGTTGTCACTGCATCATAGCCCAACTCTCCTCCTGCCTTATCCAATTTCCTTTATCCCTCTTTAGGTATTGTCCCCAAAGGCACTCCCTCTAGATACTCCTATATGCAAATCTCCATCTCAAAGCCTATTTCCCAGGACCTCAACCTAATGTAATACAGAACACCAAGTCCACAAAAAGATGCAAGCATATATGTATAATAACTTTGTATGTAATACAGAAAACTACTTCAAATGAGTAGGGAGAAGATGGACCACCCATCAAAGTGTCAGGTTACCCATGAGACCATTTTGAAAAAATATATGATTCCTATCCCATACTGTTCATCAAATCACAGTTTTGTGTTTCCTATCCCATTCTGTGCATCGACAAATTCCAGAAATATTTAAAATGTAAACAACAAAAAAAAACAATTACAATAAAGTTTTTTTATATGAATACATAAAAACCATAAATTTAAGACTCATAGATATGGTATTTCTGTACAGAAAAAAATACATACAGATCATATACAACATTAAAAGGCTAACAAAAAGCTGGGGGAAAATGTTTACCCATATAGCATTGTATTAATATCCAATATATAAAAACAAGCTCTTACAAAATTTCAATAGAAATACAAAGGGCATAAGCAATTACTTTTAAAATTAAAAATGCATTTTAATGTATAATATTAAATGAAATACATATATACACATATATATAGGAATGAACAAAATACATCATGTGATTTTGATTTTTTTGCCTACCAAATTGGCAGGGATTCAGGGACATAAGAATTTTCAAAAACACTGCTAGTGGTAATTTTGATTAGTATAATCTACCTAGAAAGCATTTTGGCCACACGTACCAAAATCATTATAAAGTATATATTTTGCCAAACTAAATAGCTCCACATCAACAAATTTATGGTTTAAAAATATAATGGCATACACAGAGATTTAGCTTCAAGGATGCTTATGGCAGCTTTAGAATATTTTAAAAGCTGAAAACTATGAAAATTTTCACAAAAGATGGACTAAATAAACATAGAGAAATTTTGCCAATAACCACTAAAACTGATCCTTAGGAAGAAAAGATGACACAGGAAGATTGTTATAAATATTCTAAAAGTCAAAAAGCACTTATAAAAAAATATTTGCTGTGTGATCGATCCCATTTCTGTAAAAGTAAATGTGTACATGGTCACAGAAAATACTTAATAAGCAGTACATTAATAAAATAACACTGAACTTTGGTGGTCACTTATTTGTCTCTAGCTCCTCTATCTCCTCCCTAGTCAGTCGGCTAACTCACGATTTGGATGGAAGTTGCACTTCTCTCATTCAATGGGAAATGCCTGAGAGCCCTGCTAAGTCTGGGTACTGAGCCTGGGCCTATTGAGGTCCCCAGAGACCAAGGCAGCCATGGCCCTGACACAAGGATATGCTGTCTAACAGCATCGGCAAGCTAGGAAGGGGGAGTCACAGAAGCAGGGGACCCTCATACCAAATCAAGGAAGATGTTACAGCAGAAGTCACATCTCAGCTTGGCCCTGGAAAATGCTTAGAACTGTGTCAAATGAAGACAAGGATGCTACAGGAGAGGCTAAAAAAGTTACTGATAGCACTGCCTTCCTCCCTCACCTCCTGGGTGGATCCACCTTTCCCCCACCCCCACCCAAGAGAAGTGCACTCAAATAAGTGAAGATTCCCCTATCTGGGATTTGGCAAATGACATGTAATGGTAATTCCTTGCTATAATCTCTACAAACCCGTGAAATCTAGAATGTTTTCAAATTTTCTAGAAGATGCAATCATAACAGTTCCCATGAAATCAGTTAAAGCCCACCAAAATTTATAATAATCTTTTTCCATATTCCTTTCCAAGAAAAGATATACATCTTCCTTTAAAAAATGAGATGAAATCTAATATATATATAGCTTATATTTAGAATCAGCATTTAATATAAATAACACTTTAAAACAGTAAAAAAAAAAAATCACAGTTGAAAAAGTAACTTACCTCAGGGTAAAGATTGAACCTTTTTAATGTATTAATAACAAGGGGGTATTCGGTCAGCTTATCATTCATAATCATCCATACGCCATTCAAAAATGAGGGTGCTTCCACAATAGTCTTAAAGTAGGAATAATATAGTCCCTGAAACAAGCATATGTTATAGTTAGAACAAAAAGTATATAATCCTTATGCCTCTCTTACCAGGTTAAAAAAAACTTAAATATACTGTTTTTGAAAAATAAAGCAATTAAGCAAATGATAGTTACAATTATTCTCACAGTTCTTGATCACTAATACTATGTTAGGTTATAAAAAGAAGAACTACATATTTTAGTATAACTTTGTCTTAATTAAAAGAATTGAACTCAAACTATCTTTAAAACCATTTCAACATTTAAAAAGTAATATACATAGCTCAGACAACACGTATAATTTAAGAAAACCCTGTAGCCTATACTAATTTGAGTGTTAGAAAAAGCTATCTTATGAACAGGGCGAGTGAGTGGTCCACCATGGAACTTAAATGACCATGATCCAAGAAACCTCCCCTAGCCAAAAATGTTTCTCCCTTACTGCTTATTTAGATTCCCAAAAGGTGCTAGCAGTCATCTTTCCTCCAGATTTACATGTAAAAATGCAAATATATTAGGAAGCCTACATGTTGATATAATATATATAAATTACATTCAGATGCCAACTAATTTTACAGACTATTTCCTCTCTTTCCAGCTCAGAACAAGATAAGAACCCTAGAGGACTGGGGTTGTGTGGATAGAGGAGGAAGACAGTAGTGGTACTCCCATTTTGAGGGAATTAGGACAGATATTGAGGTTGGAATAATAAATGGAACAAAAAAATAAGCAAGTACCAGTACTTGCTCCACTTGGGAGGGAGTATAAGTGGCAGTACAGGATGAGACAGATGAACACTGGAAACGAACTTCATCTCTATATAATTTTGCCCAGAGCTGCTCTGGTAGCCAGTACCCATCAGCTATCAAATTCCATACTGGATTTAAGACTCATAAATATGAGAGTAATTTGCATACCCAGATATTTATTGAAAAGGAAAAAAATACAGTTCTTGATATTATGGTATTTAGTTTTCCTACCATGAGTTTTTGAATATTTCCTACTATCCTAGGTAGAATAATATCCCTTTAAATTTCACATCCACTGGGAATGTGAACCTATGTGGAATGGGTTCCTTGCAGAAGTAGTCAAGTTCAAACGAGGTCATCTAATATAAATGGTATCCTTACAATAAGAGGGAAATTCAAACACAGAGACATAGGGAAAAGTGGCCCATGAAGACAGAGGCAGAGCTTGGAGTGATGGCATGTTCAGTGCCAACCAAGGAACACCAAGCATTGCCAGAAAGTACAAGAAGCTAGAAAGAGGCAAGGAAGGATTCTCCATAGAGCCTTCAGTGAGAACACGGCCTTGCCAACACTTGGATTTCAGACTTCCAGCCTCCAGAACTCTGAGAAAATAAATCTCTGATCTGTAAGCCACCTAGTTACTATACTTTTAATATGGCAGCCGTAGAAAACCACCACAACTTATCTGGTTTTGTAGGTTTATTTTGGAATCATGTAAACACCTTATTTAATTATTAAATGAAAAATTTTAAATCCCTTAGTATCAAAATAAAAATAAAGGAATTAACTACCAAGTTAGAAGACGATTTCAAATAAGTTATAGTCCTTCTACTGCATATCCCTAATAGAATATACCGTAAAATCAAAAAGAAATGCAAAAAAATCTTAAAATGTTTTCAATCATCTTATTTTTAATAATACCTTTGGTACTTTTATTCCATAAAAATAATATGAACCCAAGATTCTTGGGCTACAGATACAAATTTAATACAAAGTAAGTAAAAACCATCCAATCTTAATTTTGAATTTTAAAATATGAATATGAATTAGTAATTTAAAAAATTGTTTCTTAACTCTGTTTAATAAAATGGCTTAGTTAGACACAGTGACCAATCTAGTATCAAAACAGTTGACCTTAGAACAACACAGGTTTGAACTATCCAGCTCCACTTACACACTGACTTTTTCCGATAAACAGAGTATATGGTACTGTAAATTTATTTTCTCTTCCTTATGATCTTCTTAATAACATTTTTTTCCTCTGGCTTACTTTATTGGAAGAATATGGTATATAATACATGTAACATACAAAATATGTGTATGTATGTAACACACAAAATATGGTTTTGGTAATGCTTCCGGTCAAGAGTACGCTATTAATAGTTAAATCTAGGAGTCGAAAGTTTATAAGTGAATTTTGGACTGCATGGGGGTCAGCACCTCTAACCCCTTGTTGTTCAAAGGTCAACTGTAGTAGCAACGAACATCTCTAGTACCAAATTTGTGGTCTCTAAATACCATCTGCCACTGAAACGAATTGAGGTTCCTTGGAAAATTGGATGATTCCAGGTCTGGAGAGGAAACATCTTAATAGTATCAGAAAGTAAAAAAGCTACAGAATACTAATGAAGTCACATCAAAGGGACACAGAGTCAACTGCAAAGGCTCTCACCAGGTAAGTTAACAAAATGTTACAATCAATCAGATCATAAGGATATACTCCAAAAGAAGGAACTCTACTGATTACCAGAAGAAAATGCTGGGAGACCAACTCATTTTTCTAGAAAGTGGTAAATAAAAGAAAAAAGAATCAAGCATCTACCTGTCTTACTTATAAGAGGCGTACATCAGAGAAATCAAATGAATATTATGGGAGAATTCTTTATAGAAAGAATTACAGTTAACAAATGCAGAGGAAAAAAGAATAGATCATCATGATTTGGTAATCTTAATGAATTAACTGACCTAGGCTGATGGCTGGCTAAGTGAGATCAACATGACAATACTAAAGCCACTGATCAATCTTGACATAGCAAAAAAGACAGACAACCAGATACGATGTGCCTCTTCGTACGGTACAATAATAAATATACATCATTTATGAAATATTCCTGCTAAAAAAAATTGAACCTTCAGGTACCAAGTCTCTTATCTATCAATTTTCAGGAAACTTGGGAGGTTGAACATAATAAATAAAGTGAATTACTATGGGTAATTCTAGAAGACAAATAACCTAGATTCTTCAATAATAGAAAAACAACAAAAATGGAATTTATAGATTAAAAGACTTAAGAGATACATCAACTAGATGCAATGTACACTGCTTGAATCCTGATTCAAGCCTACCAACACACCAACTATAAGAAGAAAAAAGCCAATTGGTCATTTAAACACTGATTGATTGATATTAAGAAATCGCTGTTCATCATTTTCAAGTGTGTCAATAGTACTGTGGGTAACAAAAAATTCCTTTCTTTTGAGACACATATGAAAGTATTTACGGATGAAATGATATGACGCCTGAGGTTTCCTATGTGTGAAGGTGTATACAAAAGATAAACAGCGGTGTCACCAGTTGAAGCTGTGGGTTGGGAAAGGGGAGCTTTCTATTTTGGAACATCTTTGAAAATTTCCATGATAAAAAGCTTAAAGTTTTTAGATTCCTAAAATATGACATAAAAACTAACCATTTCAGTGCGAAAAGCCATCTCCCTTTCCAATGTTGAGAGGTGAGAAAAGTGACGATCATTTTCGAAGAGGTGTGTTATATGGCTCCTGCAAAAACAAAAGGGTAACAAGCATTGACACTTATACTAAGTATTATTTTTAAAAGAAATTCTACAAGCAAAAATAAAGGTATCTAGAAATTTGCACATAATTTTGTAATGAAACTCAAATATAATGGTATCCATATTTGTTTTTCTATTACATGTCATAACATTTCTACTAAAATTTCTAATAGAAAACACATTCAGATTAGATTTTAAAATTAGAATGAACCAGAATAACAATATTTTAAGTCAAGTACAATAAAATTATAAATTGAACTATAAATGTCATTGGGTTACCATTTCAGAAATGTCTGATTAATGAAATTCATATTTCACTCTATCTAGAAGATTAAAAAAAATTAATCTTCCTCTCAACATGAACACTATATTAACGTTAAGTGAAACAGTCTCAAATATAACCTCTTTAATAATGGATCTTTTTTTATTAAAAAATTACATTATTCTGACCTTGATTTATCAATTAAACTACTTTTTCAGACTATTGTGTTGCAAGTAATAATATATTCTCATCCTTATCATACTGAAATTATTTCTTTATATATATGGGAAATAGCTTTGGGGAGTTGTAAATATCTGCATAAAATATACCAGAGGAAAAAAACAATCTTACCAGTGCAACACTGCTGCAAAGGCAGCTGAAAGAAAAAAAGAAACTTAAATTATCATGTTAGCATATAGAAATGTTTTCACTTTATAGAAAAGCATTATAAAGGTAAGCATTTGGACTGTGTAATGTTGTACTCTTAGCAACTGGGGAAAGAAGAGTGACTCTTTGAAAGAAACCCTACGGCTATGCTTTAAAATCCAACAGCCTGGATTATAAAAGAATTAGGCATATATCTACAAATTTCATTTATTCACTCATTCAATAAAATGTGGGCCTATTATTTGCCAAAAACTATACAAGGAACCCTTAGATTGAAATTTCCACAAATATAACTGCCGAAGGGATAGAACCAATGGTGAGAGGTAAATTTAGAATGGAATAAAAAAATGGTGACCCTAGGGCGCAGGACTGGGGATGAATAAAATGAGAGCCTATCACTCTTTATATATTGCTGCACTATCTGGATTTTTATGATAAATTTTACTATTTTTAAAACAAATTTAAAAATGAAATAAGTAAAGAAGGAAGAGATGGGGGGATTGTTGATGCAAAACAAGCAAACATTTTAGAATCTCTAAAAGTAAGAAAAGAGTTTTACTGGAGGCCAATTTAGGACAGCTGCCCAGGAAACACACTCTTCACAGAGAAGAAAGTGCTTCAGAGAATAAACAGCTTTTACAGGGTTATATACTTCTTTACATTTTGTTAAAGCTCAAAAGATTATAGATTAGCATACAGACAGGCAACACAAGTTTTAATGTTAAGGAATGCAGGGAGTAGAAGCATTGATGGATATCTTAAAGACAAGATGGTTTTCCTTTAGGCTACTCATTTACAAAGCAAGTGTATAATGTATGCACGCTGGACCATAAATCAGCCTTTTGGTTTAAACCAAGTTTATGTACAGTCATGCTGACTTAGAAACCTAAAATGACTTCCCTTATACCTCAGGCCTTTAGAAGGTTTTTTTTCCTTTCATCAGGGCAAAAGGAAGAAAGAAAAGGTAAGGAAGAGAAAAAAAACAAGCTAATAATAAAATCAGTCTCATAGGAGAATCAATAGTTGGCTTTCTGTCCAAGTACAAAGAATATATTAAGAGGAATCCAGAAAATACCAATTTTCTTATGTCATAAGATTCATTTTATTGCAGGCTTCCGATTAAATAACTAATTGGACTATGAAAATACTCTTAGAAATGAAAACTAGTCTAGATCTTATTGCCTTATTCTTAAAGAAGTATTTATATTTTTAAAAATTAAAAAAATACACTTTATCTAGGAGATACTAAAAGACAAAAGGTTACTCTTTCTAGGTCACTACAACTGCAAATATTTAACTAGGCTTGTCATTCGACATTTGCTTACATCATACTTTGATCTTTCAAAATTTTGATATTTCTTGTTGACAAATTTACCATCCATTCCTTTTTGGTTTCTGCCTTTAAAGCCATAATGAAGTCTGGGCTTTATTTTCTCAATAATTTCATTACCATGTTCTGAATAAATCATTCTTCTCTCACAAACTGTAAATGCCATATTTATCATATAGAACACTTGACACACATATTTTGGTAATATGAGATTTGGTAATTTGAGATAATTGGGATTTCATTTAAAAATTAATTTGGAAAGAATCCACATGTTAACGATATGAATCCATATGTTCATACCCACAAACATGGATATACCTTCAATTATTCAACTTCCTTTTCAACTGCCATTGATAAAAATCCTATCAGTAGAATATAGTTATTACACAGTTAACTCATATTCCTTAAGTCTTTCTTGTAACCTTAACATTTTTTCTAATATCCATATCATCATTTTATTATACCTTACTAGTATTGTTAATGTATTTATTTTTGAAGTGTATTTTTTATTTAAATTCAATTTGCCAACATATAGTATAATACCCATCGTGCATCACATCATGTGCCCTCCTTAATGCCTGTCACCCAGTTATCCTATTGCCCCACCGACCTCCCCTTCCCAGAGTCAGGAGTCTCTCATAGTTTGTCTTCCTCATTTTTGAAGTATATTTATTTTGCAATGTATCTTCTTAGATATTTTATTTATTTATTTGAGCACAAGTGGGGGAAATCACAGAGGGAGAAGGAGAAGCAGGCTTCGTTCACACTGAGCAGAGAGCCCAATGTGGGGCTTGATCCTAGGACCTCCCCAGGGACCACAACCTGAGCTGAAGGCAGACACCCACCTGACTGAGCCACACAGGTGACCTTGCAATGTATTTTTTACTCATTTGCTAAATTATTACTAATTCTTATAGTTTTTTGGTTTATTATCTTCAATCCTCTATTTTAAACAATATTATTTAAAAATGATAATTTTGCTATTTTATACTTTTGCTGTTATTTTTCCCATTTGACAATAATAATAAATTTGTAGAATAATATTAAGTAATTCTGGTAGAAGAGGGCATCCTGTCTTCTACTGACTTCAGTGGTAATGCTCTTCACATATGCTTTTAAATTAGCCTTTAACTTCCACAATTCTAGAGTGATAAATAGGATTTCTCAAGGCCATCACCTCTGTACTTCCTCAGAATACCACAATTCCTTAGAACAAAAGTACCAAGTGGTCTTTGGTGCATTCCTTTAATTCAATCACTGAAACACTAAACAATTCTTGGAGTTCTGGGCATTTGAACAGAGCTCTTTCATAGCCTCCAGGGTCAATTCATAATTCGCCCAGTGCTTTTAATTCCTTTGTTCATTTCAATTTAGTAGTAATAATAATAAAGCAGCTAACATTTACATTCTTATTATATGCCAAGTATTTTTAAGGGCTTTACCTGAACTAACATGAGTAACTTGCCCAAGGAAAGGAAGCAAGTAAACAGAGAAAGGGAAGTTGAGGACAAGAACTCTTACATGAAAGCCACACACTGGATGGCCTCTTGAGGAGGACTATGGGGGTGGGTTAGACAACAGGCAGGCTTCCTTAACCTAAAGGGTCTTATTCCCCTCCTTTTTTTTTTTCTTAAAAGGGGGAGAAAGTCGCAATTCATCAATTGATATAAGCAGTTTGTTTTATAGAAACTACTAATTTTTTTCTTTTTTTTTAATTTATTTTTTATTGGTGTTCAATTTACTAACATACAGAATAACCCCCAGTGCCCGTCACCCATTCACTCCCACCCCCCGCCCTTCTCTCCTTCCACCACCCCTAGTTCGTTTCCCAGAGTTAGCAGTCTTTACGTTCTGTCTCCCTTTCTGATATTTCCCACACATTTCTTCTCCCTTCCCTTATATTCCCTTTCACTATTATTTATATTCCCCAAATGAATGAGAACATATAATGTTTTTTATATAAAAATGTAGAGTTACGGGGCACCTGTGTGGCATAGTCGGTCAAGTATTCTACTCTTGATTTCAGCTCAGGGCCTGATCTCAGGATCTTGAGATCATGCCCTGCATTGGGCCCCGTGCTCGGCGTGCACCTGCTTAAGATTCTCTCTCCCTCTCCCTCTGTCCCTCTGCCCCTCTCCCCCTTCCCTTCCAAAAGAAAAAAAGATGTAATTATGCTTTAATGTATTCAAAACTGAAAGAAGTTATAAGTGTGCATGTGTGTATATCTATATATGTCATTTGAAAATGAAACCCCTAGTAAAGCAGATACTGCCTGGTGAGCATATAATTTAAGCATAAAGACATAAAATGACAAAAACTTCTAAAGGCACCCCTAAAGAGCTTTTCTTGCCTTCTTGCGTACAGAAAAGATTAAAGATTATTTTCTCCAAATTTAGTCCAGTGATTATCAACCCTGTATATAGTCTTTTGGGAGTGTCACAAAATTGATAATCCCTTTTTTTCCATTTTAATACAGGTGATATTTTTTTGTCATTCTAAGGTACTGTGGTAAATATAGCGTGATCCTGGGGTCCGGGATCGAGTCCCACATCGGGCTCCCTGTGAGGAGCCTGCTTCTCCCTCTGCCTATGTCTCTGCTTCTGTCTCTAACTCTCATGAATAAATAAATAAAATACTTAAAAATAAAAAAAGAAGCTTCAACAATCCAAGCCTATTCCATAAGAAAATGTGTTCAAGGAAAGAAGATTTGCTTTGTAATCTAATTCAAAAGATTGCAATCCTATGGCTGAGAATTCTGAAATGCTCTTATGCTTTGCTGGAAGAACCTAAATTACTAACTCTAAAACTAAATTGGACACTCCTTCCACTTTCTGATTAAAAAAATTTTGCACCAGATTATATGTCACATTATATCAATTTTCAGTTTCATGGGATGAGCAGCCTCTTTACTGAAAATTGTTCTTCTCCTGTTATTAGAATCCTGTTTAAACAAACTAGAAGGTAACTCTCTGAGGACAGAAACAGTGTTTTACTGAAGTTTATATTATAGTATTTAGCAGAGCTCAACTCAAAATGTTTGCTAAATTAATGGGAACAACTTGATACAATTAAGGAGGAAAATGAAATAATGTAAATCATGTCCACATAATAAAGTTGAATGTGCTCTGATTGAGGGATACACACACACATTTCTAATGTATGTAATAGATTTGTGGGTTTTTTTCCCAAAAATTTAGTCTTTGCTTACTTAGTGCAAATTAGATACCTCCCCCACCCCACCCCACGCAGCCCATCTATAAGCAGCCTAAACTTCCAGTTCCCCCCTAGCCTCCAGCACAGCAGCAGGCAGCAGGGTGGGACCAACACCCCCAGGTGAAGTCCCCAAAGTCACCCTTGTTCAGCTCCCTCTGACACCCCTCCTTCTAGCTACAGCTCCCTAAGGCCATTCCTGGCCTTTGTTCTTTTCCTCTGGATGGCCTCACACCAGCAAGTCCAGTGCCTTGGGAAAGCAGGGAGGGGATGCCCCTTGCCCCCCACCACAATGCCTGACCCACAGTGGTGAGCAGCAGGAGGGAGGGCAGGAGGAACAGAAAAGAAATGAGAGAGCCGGCTCTTCCATAGGTTCCCCTCAATCCTCAATCCTTAGGAGCTCCTAAACCCTCTTCCCTCTCTACCCAGCACCCAATCCCTGCCCATACTCGCCTCCTCTTCCAGCCTCCTCCTTTCCCCCAGCTTGTCCCTCCTGAGAAGGTGACTCAGAAGCCCAGGGCACCTTTGTGTACATACCTCCCACCCACCATCAGGACTGCTGAGAAGTAAAGCCCCCTGTGATTTGTATTTTTAAGATACCCAGCTGAGTCTCATGGACTCTAGTGCTGGAGGCCCAATGTCCCTTCTCTCTTCCTCCTCAAGGTAGGAGAGCAAGAACCATGAAGTCAAGGTGGGCTGCCTCTACTTCTGTCCTTCTGTGGTAACCCGCCAGAGGCTCTGCTGCAACTGCAGCCAGCAACAGGTATTCCTGATGGGGAATACATTATCCCACCCATGTTACATTTTTCCCTTACCCGTATACTTCATAACTACTACTCGAAAATTTAAAGCACCATCACAAACTCTTGTTTGGTTCTCACACAGCCTCTGGGGTATTTATTTCTATTTTACAAATGAAAAACTGGGCCTTCAAGAGGTCATTTCCTCCAAAGGCATATAGCTGATAAATGGCAAGAATCAACTGGAGCCAGATGGTTCTAATTCCAAACCTCCATTTCTTTCCACTGGGATTGAACTGCCTCCTCTCCTATTTGTGGACATTTGATGACCTCATCTTGTAACAATATTTATATGGAAAAATGTATTCTAAGTCCAAAATTACTTGCAAAATTTAATACAATTTATTCCTAAATTGAGGTTAATCCATACTTAAAGCATTCGAAAGAGTTTTAGCCTTCCTAACCCTCAAGTGACAATAACATAAAAAGAGGTTAAGGATGCTCCCCTTAAATCTTTTGGACAAGGTTTCCAAGTCAACCTTGACAAGTTCTATACTCAACTCCTTCCTACTATTACTAATCATTTCTTAGTGTTCCCAAGGATCTATTCAGAGTTTAAAAGTTGGGGACACCTGGGTGGCTCAGTGGTTAAGCGTCTGCCTTCAGCCCAGGGCATGATTCTGGAGTCCCACGATCGAGTCCCACATCGGGCTCCTGCATGGAGCCTGCTTCTCTCTCTGACAATGTCTCTGCCTCTCTCTCTCTCTGTATCTCTCATGAATAAATAAATAAAATCTTTAATCAAAAAAAAAAAAAAAGTTTCTTTCCAGAAGGAAAAGGCACCAGTAAATAGTCTCCTTGTTCCACATCAATATCCATCCTGGAGAATGAAGTCAATTTCTAAATGTACAGGTTTAAGCATCTCATCCTCTTGTTTGAAAAGCTCCATGACTTCCCATGGCTCAAACCATGAAGCCCACACTCTGGTCTGTTTCTAGTTAATCCCCATCACACCTCCTTTATGCTGGCTGCACTGGACAATAATCCCCTAAAATACCAAGTGTTTTATGATGCTATACCTTTGCTTCTGCCTGTAAACTCCTATGTCATCCTCAAAATCACAGGAAATCAAATGGGTCATTTTGTGGAGCTTATCCTGCCACCCTAGCTAAAATACGTTTATTACAGTACCTAAACAGCTAGTCATGCACACAACAGTTTCTCTGCTAGAATGCAAAGGCCTTGAGGCTGAGCTTGTGTTTAATTCATCTTCATATCTACACCTCTTAGCATTATGCCTGGCACCTCACTGGGCTGAACTGTTAAATGATGATCACCATGTAGGAGAAACTATAGAATGTACTCAATTAATTAAAAACCTAAATATCTAAAGATAATATCTAAGCATTCCAAACTGCTCAAAGAGCTCCCATTATACAAAGGTATACATGTTACAGTAAAATTAATATATTGGAAGAAATCATATTTTCTGCAGTCTGTAGTGCCTAGAATGAAACAGAGGCCAGTTTTTGTGTAGTAAAGTAACAAGTGAAAAGACATCCTGTAGGACCCAGTTTAAGAAAAAGCCAACAGCCATGTATATACAAGCTCAGCCCCCTTCTTCTAACACCTAGAGTTTTGAGAGTTACAAGTGCTCTAAAGTCAACAAGTATCTAAATGTCTACTAAATGCACAACACATTTCCCTAGAAACCAACAACATTAAAGAAATAGTAGCCAACATCAAAAATAAAACCTTTGAGAGATAAGATTTAGGTACATAAAATAATGAGAGAAGGCATTAGGCTTCAAGCAAAAGGGCACAAAGTCTACAAACTGTAAAAAATCTGAGAAGGCAGAAGGGTTATGACCTTCCCAGGGCAGGGGCTACGAAAGTGGGATGGGAGGGAGGGACAGAGCTCAAGACGTGCCAACCACTTAGGTGGGGATTATGATGGGTAGCCGGAAGAGAAGACGGCAACAGTAAAGCTGTATGTGGTCTGGCTCCGACAGGGAAAAAAAAAAAAAAAAAAAAAATCCCATTACTGATCCACAGTTCAGAATAAATGTTAATGGCAACATTTGTTGAGGGGTCACTCACTATATACATAGAGTGTGTCAGGCTCTCAGAGATCTGTGAACACCAAGGAGTATGACAAAGCTGGGCCCGGAGTTGCTAAGAATGGGAGGACCAGAGTCCCGGGGGCCAGTGATCTAAGGGCTTCGAAGATACCGTTGACCCACTCAATGCCACACAAATATTATCATTTTCTACGTGTGCCATGATGTGAAAAAGTTGAGAAGCACTGAGCCACTCAATAAAGAAACAAAGCAGGTTTCAGAATATATCATACTGCAGTACTACAGAGTCATGGTGGTCTAAACCCTGGGACTGCATTAGAATCCTCAGTGGTGCAAGATAAAACTAGAGATGCATGAGTATTAATCCAGAGCCCTTAAATCTGAAACTCCAGGGATTTTTTTTAATCCACAAGCAATTCTGCTGTACAGTCAAGGTTAATTATCACTGGTACAAAAATGACTGGAACAGAATCTGTGATAGTTCACAAAATGTAATGTGAGATTGGCTCTTTGTATTCCAAGTGTCCTCAAGCAGTAATTGCATCACCTGAAAGCTTGTTAGAAATGCAGACTCTCAGGTTCCTCCCCAGAACCTCTAAACCCAACTATACATTTTAACAAGACCCCTCAGATGATATTAAATACTTTTAAGAACAATGTGTCAACATGGATAGCATGGTGCAATCACCGGGGAGCTTTGAACATTGCTAGGTTTGGCACAGGAGGTGATTCTAATGAGCAGTGAGAGTTGAGAACACTAATCTAAGAGAAGCACATTAAGACTGTATTTGTGGGTCCCCACTTTCAAAGACCCCAATTCAATAGCTTTCACTTGGGACTCGGAAATCTACAGAATTGATCATTGATAATTTCATGCTCAGGCATGAAAATGTCAATTAGCACATTTAACCAAAAGGATGCCTTCACCTACAGAAGGAAATTCTTTAGAAATAATTTAAAAATCAAGGACAAAGACTTATTTTTAAATGAATATATGAAAACAGAATATAGAAAATATGTATTGCCACCCTCAACAAGAATATAATATGCAAAGTAAATTTTCACATTTTTAAATATTTATGTATATACATATATTAAAGTAGGGAATACTTAATAGAACAGTCACCCATCATATGGGTTTTTAAAGCAATAAATTCTAACTTCTTTTAAAATCTTATCCTCACATAACGTGAACACAAATACCTCTAAATTAAACAGTAACCTACATTAGTAATTTTCATAAGGTAGCTTCTTCCTTATTGAAAAAAGGCATTTCAGTGCTTTAAGTATAAGTAGCTAGATAAATATAGGCCCAAAATAATAAGCTAGCACATTAAATGCTTCTGAGCAATCATAGCAAAACTAAAAAACTTTAGTAAACCTAATGGAAAAAGTGTAGAAGCTGCATCTCTTCTTTAGAGGGGGGAAAAAAGATCCACATATATACAATATAAACCCAAGCCCATCACATTTGGCAAGGGATTTTAGCAAGTTCGTGCATCAAAAAACCATTCCACTCTTTGGGTTATGGATTCTCCCACAAATTGGAAACTGCCCTTGGATATCACAGTTTACCTTATTCTTTAAATAGTTAAGAAAACTATAATACCAATGATTACTATCTTACTCTGTTTTTATACAAATGCCAGATGACCAACCGACACAATCAAAAATAATTCAGAATTTAGCTGTTTTCAAAAAAAGTCAAGCAAAAACAAAATGGAGACTAACAGGTTGACCATATGGATATAACAGAGTGATTCCTCCAAATAAGCAGAAGCCAGCAAAGTAGTGCTCTTGCCAAAAGAGTTATCAGGTCTTAAAATACAGGAGGTCATCTTCCCATCGATGTATTGAAGAAGAAGAAGAGGAAGAGGAAGAAGAAGAAGAAGAAATAATTATTATGATATTTATTTGAGCGAGAGAGAAGAGAGAGCTGGAGGGGGAGGTTTGGGGGCACCAGGGTCTGCCCTAGGCAGACAATGCACTGAGTGAGGACCCAAGGCAGGGCTCAATCTTACTACCCTGAGATCTCTAGCTGAAACCAAGAGTGGAACCCTCAACCGACTGCACCACAGTGGCATGTCCCATTAATGTATCTTTGACAGTTTTTTGACAGTTTCCCTAAACTATAGGTCTAAAATCTACAATTTGACAGATAATGCTTAACAAGCCAGGAGACCTTAATTTCGATCTTAAAGTTCCCCTTGTGAACTCACTAATGATGTCAGGCCATTCACCTGGCCTACTTTACTTTCTTCACATGTAAAATTCCAGTAACCTTTCAGTTCTAGATTTTTTATGGTTTTCCAATGGAGATCAAAGATGACAAAAGAATGAGAATAAGGTCTTATTAAAAAAAAAAAAAAAACTTTTAAATAAGTGGAAAACAGTGGCACCGTGCTAGTTACATAAGTACTTTATGATTATTATTAAAATGTGGAGAAAAGATTCTGAGGTTTGACAATTGAAGCACTGAAAAGCTGCATTACAAAAAGCAGTGATTACTGTTAGGAAGTAATAGACAAATCCAGTGCAGAACAGTAGTATTTTAGGCAAATTTGAGTTGAGTTGTATAAAAATATGACTAAAGCCTCACTCTTCTCAATTATAACAATCTTCCCAAGTTAAAAATTTGTCAAGATGGCAAGTTTTTCAAAACTAATTCACCAAGTAATTTATAAAGTGTGTTTAAGATACAGTTGTTACTACTGTAAACTAGAAGAAAAACTCACCCCATCCTTGATCAGTACAATGAATCACAAGAGAACTTAGTGAGTGATTTGGGGGACTAGGTTATTATGTTAACCTTTGTTGCTAGAAGTTAAAATTACAAAACGCTGCCCAAGCATTGATCATGTGCAGTGACAGACTTGAAAAACACACCTGACAACTGGTTACTTTGGAAAGGAAGTCAAACATGAAGGAATATCCCAGACAAACATGGAGATATATGAGCTGTAAATTTAAATGTATTTAAGAAGAAAAAAAAAAATGCTGAGAAAATAAAAAGTAGTATTGAAGCAAAAAAAAAAAAGTTACAATAGTTGTAGATTTATGTACTCTAAAAATCAATTTTTCTACTTTTAAATTTATTCCTCTTCAATGATTCTTGAATTCTAAAGATCACCCATGAAGAACTGATCTTTCCTATGAAATGAGACTGCCTTTTATGGAATTAAGGAGTAGCACAAAGGTCTCGACCTAGAAATAGATAAAACTTTTACTAACTTTGATGAATAATACTCATTACAATGGTAACTAAAGAAAACTAGCAGACTCTTCCCTGGAAGAGTAATGTTCCGATGGCTTGGGTAAAGTATAATCTGATGGCAAAAGATAAACCAGCAAAGCAAGAATTTAGAACTAAACATATAAATTATAAAGCCTAAAGCTACCCAGCCTGGAAACATGCACCCAGTCCCTATGATAATGTAAATCTCATTAACATAAACTTTAAGAAACATTAATACAGCTGAATAGGCTAAATGTATAAAACTTATAAAAATGGGACAGCCCGGGTGGCTCAGCAGTTTAGCACTGCCTTTAGCTTGGGGCCTGATCCTGGAGACCCAGGATCGAGTTCCACATCGGGCTCCCTGCATGGAGCCTGCTTCTCCCTCTGCTTGTGTCTCTGCTTCTCTGTGTGTGTGTGTCTCTCTCATGAATAAATAAGTAAAATCTTAAAAAAAAAAAAAAAAAGCTTATAAAAATGGCTATGATTCAAATTTTAGAAACATCCAGATACACATGTGTATTTCAGTATTGATGTCATATTGTAGGCCAAAAATCAATCTCAAATTGGTAATACACCCTTCTGTTTACACAATCTGAACTCATTACATGTTATTTGAGTACACATTAACATAACATATTCAGAACCCAATTGTATATTTTAATCATATAAATGTTCAAGTGATTATAAATGTTTTTTAGAGTCAACCTATTTCAAAAGGAAAAAACTGGTTTCAAACCCTGAAGAAACCCTTTAAGTCCCAAATTCCCATCTTTTTCACTGGCTTTCCAGGGACATGTACTGGCCTGACACCTATTTATTAACACACCCTTAGATCTCCAGTCTATCGCCCTGCATCACCAACAACAACTCTCTTGCCGGATCCCTGTCACAGCCTCCCCGGGGGTTCCTCTCTGCGCTGCCCTTGTACTCCACAACCCATTTGCCCCAGAGCAGATTTCTCAAAGTTAAAATTAAATCATGTTATTCTCCTGTTCACCAGTCTTCAGTAGCTTCCCATCATACCAGGAATAAAACCCAAACCCCAAACTCCTCAAGGCCTGGTGTGTGCCCCTCTGGTGTTGAACAGGCTGAGTCTGGCCTACCTCAGCACAGGCTGCGTGCCACATCCAGAGATGAGCCCGTTCCCCTCCGTACAGGTCTCACCTTTACGTCTCACTTCTAAGGCTGCCTCCCCAAAGACTTTTCTGATTCTAAAGTGGGCATCTCCTATTTTTTTCTATCTCGGCCACATTTTTCTTTCCTCCACTGGACTTACTACAATGTACTATTATTTTTATTCGTCCCTGACTCTTTTAAAATGGAATTCCATGGCGACAGAGGCTACAGCTGCCTTGTCCTCCATTTCATCCCTCCAAACTAGCATCAGGAGTTAGCAGGCATTCAGCAATTGGTGAATGTGAATAAAGCTGCTGTTAACGTATACTTATTCTTTACCATAACCACTGGGGCATTTATCATGCCCATTTTAAAGACCAGACAGCCAAGAGTTGAAATATGAAGGGAGCTTTCAAGTGTAGAAACAAGAGGCAAACGCAGGTGAGTACCGAGATGCCTGTGCTACCTCAAACACATCACACTGCGTCCTCCCCAGCCCTACTGCTAACACCTAGCCTCCACTTACTTTCTTACTCCTCTGCCCCTAAGAAGTCATATGTGTTTCCCATCATATAGACTTTCACACTCCCATAAGTTGTGGCTAACAAAAGGAGTGGTCCTAGATGTGGCATTTTTGCTTCCCAAAGGACATTTGCCAATCATATGGAGACATCTTGGTTGTCACAACTGGGGAGGCACCACTGGCATCTAATAGGTAGAGGCCAGTGATGCTGCTAACCATCTCACAATGCACAGAACAGCTCCCCCAAACAAAGAATTATTCAACCCAATATGTCATCACCACATTGCAGTTAAGAAGCCTTGCCAATAAAGAACCAGCTTAGAGTAGGGTGCAGTTGCCATTAACCTTGCAGGCAATGTCAACAAGTCAGTTAGGACAAATGTAAGGTAAAAAACAAAGAGTTTTCATTATCCCTCTCCTCCATATTCAGGTTACAATTTTATTATGTTTTGTAAATGATATCTTGTAGTCTTCCACCATGGGCATGCCTTATTTGCATGTTTAACAATTATATTCTTCACTTCCACAAAGGAAAACACTCCTACCATTTCTCCTTGAAACACAGAGCCCTCTCCAGCTATCCTTTTTCCTTCCCTCTTTTGATAATAGATAGGAGTACAAGAAACATGTCACTCTTCTCTCAATTCTAATTAAAATAACAGCCATCTCAGATGATGAATGGCAACTCTCAGATCCACTTTTGGGAAAACAATGGAGACCAGGAAAAACGGGCAAACCGGACTATCTGTGCTCCTGCCTGAAAGAGGGGAGGTAAGAAACACTTAGTACAAGGGGGTCACTGCCATGTAGGCACGTCAGCTCTGTGATGCTGAAAGTCTGCTTCTAAGTAGAGGCAGGACATAGCACTTTAAAATTATTGACGCTTCCCCCTCTCACCCCACCCCCCAGATTCTGATTTAATTGGTCTGATGTGTGGGTTGGCTATCAGGATTTTTTAAAGCTTCCAAGTGATTCTAGTCCAGTTTTGCAAAGACTGAGAGCCACCGGTCTAGTCCCGGCCTCCCATTCTTACATATACACAAACTGAGGCTCAGGGAAGCTACATGTTTTGCTCAGGCACCCAACTCGTTTGAAATAGGTATAGAATCAGAAAAACAGTTCTTCTAAGGCAGTGTTTGCAAACCGTAGGTTAAACACTAGATCATAAAACTCAACGGTTTATAAACGGCATTTGTTTTCAAAAGGACAGAACAGGAAATCAGAGTATACCGTCCACTACAGGAGTAAGTATTCTTACACGGCTCTTGTTTCAGGTACATGCACATATTTGCTGGTCAGTCTCCATTCGCTTCTCTAAATCCATTCCTCTCCCTTCTCTGCCTTGTTCCCACTCCTACAGAATGATTCAGCCGAGTCCCTTGCCAGAGGGGTTCCAGTTCATCAGCCAGTGAGAGGCCCCAAGCAGGAGTGCAGGGGGTGTCTGGGGTCACTCCTCGTAGGAGATCCTGCTCCCACACCACAGCTCTCCCTGGCTTCAGCTCCTGATGAAGCTCCCCTCCTCCCTGAGACCCAGAGGTGCTAACACCTTCTCATTGCTGACAGTCCTAGGGGTTTCAATGCCTTTTATGGGTTCCTTAAAACTGTTCACTTTCAAAAACAGCTTATTTATTAAATCTGTTTCCTACGAGGACATTCACATACCTAAACGGAGTAACAGACATGACAGGTGCCTAAATGTACTGGGTTGCACTTTCAGAAGTGTGAGCAGGTTTAATGTAAATTGTATTGCTTATCGTGAGTTACGGTCAAGAGAGCTGAACAAACACCATCATGGTTTTTCTTTACTGTTGTTGCGTCTGGCTGATACAGGGAGCTATTGGATGGACACTTCAAAACACAAACATTTGAAAAACACTTCTTTATGACTGTTGCCACAAAATAAATAGCACATTATGTCCAAAATAAGAAAAGCATGGGGTACCTGGGTGGCTCAATCGGTTAAGCATCTGCTTTCGGCTCAGGTCATGATCCCAGGGTCCTGGGATCAAGCCCGGAGTAGGGCTCCCTGCTCAGTGAGGAGTCTGCTTCTCCCTCTTCCTCTCCTTTTCTCCCTCTCACCCCCGCTCATGTTCTCTCTCTGCCTCAAATAAATAAAATTTTAAAATCTTAAAAAAGAAGAAGAAGAAGAAAAACATGCGTGTTGGTTAAGTTGATTTTTTAAACAGGGCTTTAACACCTGGCCAAGAGCGGAAAATGGCCACTGTGGCAGATAGTTCATCAGTGCTTAGCACATATGGAGAAAATGAAAGAATGGAACTGAGCGTCTCTAGTCAGTTTCTAAGTCTTAAAAATGTGTGCTTCTTCAGGGAGCTTCAAGTTGTAAAATTTCTTCCCAAACATAAATGAAGCCATTTTTGTCATAGCAAAATCCCACACTAAAGATCTGTACAGTGTCAGCTCAACTCTCACTCGTTCTGCAAAGAACAAGAAGAGGAGGAATGAGGAGGCTTTCAAAAATGTCTAAACTCTGCTCCTTTTTGCAGGACCTAAGAGTATAGAGCCAGAGGAAGAACCAAACATCCTATGTCCAATCATTCTCCAGAGTCACCTCTCAAGCTGCCTGTGGCCTCTCATAGAGGCCTCCTACAGATGGCCTCTTGTAGATGTAGAAAATCATCCAACTTCCATACATCCGATGACCAGTGTCCAGAGTACACCCAAAAATGTGGGTCGGCTCCTTCACTGTACCTCTTTCCAATGCCCAAAGGGGTAAGCCAAGGGAAGTGCTACACTGTTCTATGAATACGGAGCTGTATTAGGTCTAAGCATTCAATATAATGCTCACTAAAGCCAAAGCCAAGCCATCCAATAATAGGAATCAAAGTAAATGCAATTATAAGAAAATGGCAAGATATTATATTACCCTCTGAGTGTTCCTGTAACCTCTCTGAAAAGAAGTGGTGCCCTTCCATATTTTACTATGAAGTGGTTCATGTTCTTAACTAGCCATTCAACAAAGATGCAACTTCATCCTGTCGCCAGACCTCAAATCGCTATTATGCATGTGCTTTTATAACAGCAACTAAAACTTGTTAAAGGCTTTAGACGCAAAGTGCCTTCCCGTATATCAGCCACCCCTTTTAGTTCTGCTTCTCAGAACATGCCCACAGAATAAGCAGGGGAGGTGATACTCTCATGTCACAGAAAAGGAAGGGCTCACAAAAGAAATAATTTGAAACTTAAACCAAACTTAACCACTCTGAACAGGAGTTGAAGCCTGTCTCATCCACTGTACCATGCTGCCTCCCCAAGGTGAACTTACCTAACCTGCACGCTGGCAAGGTTTTTCAAGCTCACGACGACGGAAAAGAGGGGGGAATATACTGAAAACACTGAATTTTTCTCGGCTTGAATCTGCAATACACTGAAGCACCCATTAAATAACCATATCAACCTTTCTGAGCCCAGCAGAACACACACAACACACGGAGATGACTCTGGCTTTTTTATGATTGAGTGGCTTCTAGTGGTGGATGTTATGCCAGGGGAAGCCGGATTGCTGTGTCCTACTCCTTCGCCTCTATGGAAATCCAGATTCTTCTGGGTCACTGAGGGAATTTGAAGGGATAATAAGGCATAAATCACCAACAGTTCAATCATGCGGTAGCCAAAGTCCATTAACGGTATTATATGGGAAAGGCGGTGGAGCTACAGCATTTTACTGGCTTAGAAAAATTAGGCCCATTATCCAAACTGCTTGAACTTGCCTTATCGGAATGTCAATCAAGAAACAAAGGAAACCTGAAGTCGGTCCACAACCTGTGACTGTTTCAACTTTATTATCATTTTTTTTTCCCCCAGCACACCGCAGCCCATCATCCATCTGGTGCATGGCAGCGGGAAAGGAGGGGAGCCCTCCACACCAAACCTGTTCTCGGGTCAGCAGAGACCATTAGGGCTGGGCGGGGGGCGGGGGGGGCAACACACAACGACACGTACCTGGAAAAGTGACCTGCCGGGAGGAACCACACAAGGGCCACCGGCGGGCGGTCTTGGTGGCCGACAAGAGACAGAAGAAGAAGAAGAAAAAAAGCACGCTAAAATTTAATTATAAGTTGAGCAACTTTCTAGGATGGGGAACGTGCTTCTGCTTTGAGCTCCACGGGCGGAATCGCTTCCGAGCCCAAGCGGAGCTCATCGTCGTCCTCGGGGCCGGGGCCGGGGCCGAGATAACGGGAAGGCGGCGGGTCCGCGCCAATCAGCGGCGCCCCAGGCTCGTAGCGCGGACCTGTCAGCCCGCCGCCAGGCTGGGCAGCTGTTGATCTCGGGGCCATTTTTTTTTTTTTTTAAGGCAAAAAAAAAAAAAAAAAAAAAAGCAGAGACAGAGAGCGGACGGGAAGGGAGCGAGGAAGGCTGCGCAGGGCGGAGCGGGAGGGGAGGGGAGGGGAGGGGAGGGGGAGGGGAGGCCGTCCCGGGAAAAGTCGGAGAGGGCTGCAAAGTGGCGGGGCCCGGGCGGCGCCAAGTGGGAGGGGAGCGCGCGGAGGGGAGAGGGCCCGCGCCCCGAAGTTCCCGCCCGGCGGCGGCGGCGGCGGCGGCGGCGGCGGCGGCCGCGCTCCGGGGCTGCTCACCTAGCAGGAGCGTGGTCCAGGTCCGGCCGCGCCCCGCACGCCGCAGGCCCAGCGCCCCGCGCAGCCCGGCCGCCAGGCGCCCCCCGAGCCCGCCCCCGGCGGACGGCGCGGCCGGCTCGGCGCGGGGCCCCCTCCTGCCCGCGGCGCCCTTGCGCCCGGGGGACCGCGGCGCGCGCTCGGGCCCGGGCTCCCCGGCGCCGGCGTCCTGCGCCCCCCTCAGCGGCGACGGGGAGGCGCGGGGCGGCTGGGGCGGCTGGGGCGGCTTGGGGGCCGCCTCCCGGTGCTTGCTCCGCGCCTGCAGGACCATCTTGGCATAGTCGCGCCCGCTCGCTGCGCGCGCCCGGACGGCGGCCGGGGGACGGCGGGCTGGCGGGGCGGCCCGGGCGCCGCTCACTCTCCGGCGGGCGGGCGGGCGGGCGGAGGGCGGGCCGTTCCCTCCCCGCGGGCCGGGAGGCGGGGAGAGCGGCGAGGCCGGGCGGCGGCTGCTGGCTTTGGCGGTACGGCCGGGAGGCGGCGCCGGACTCGCGCGCCCGCCGCCGTTGCCGCCGCTCCGGTTGTCACGGCGACCGCGGAACGCCGGGGGCGGGGCGGGGGGCGGGGCCACCCCGCGCGGCCCCGCCCCCCGCCCCGCCCCGCGCCGCGCCGCACGCGCGCCCCCGGACGGCCAGCGCGCACGCGCGGACTTCCGGCGCGGGCGCGGGCGCGGGCGCGGGCGGCCCCGGCGGCGGCCCCGCGACCCCCCCGCCCCGGAGCGGCCCGCTCGGGGCCCGGCGTCGGGGGCGGGCTCAGGCGCTCACCGCCTTCCGGCGAGGGCTCGGGGAGACGGAAGGGGCTTCTCGGGGCGGCGGCCGCCCGCGAAGTTTCGGACCCGCGTCGGGGGCGCGCGTGGCTCGGGAGCGGCCGCGGGGGGGCGCTGTGCGGGCTCGCCGGGGCTCCGCGGCGTGTGGCCTCGCGCCCGGGATCGCTGCCCCGAGCAGCCCCCGTCCTGCCGCCGCCGGGGCCACGCGACCAAGGAGGCCGCCGGGTATCCCGGGGCGAGGGCTAAGCGTCGGGGCGCAGGTGTGCGCCGGGGGGGCGGGGCGCGGAGCGGGACGCGGCCGAACGGCCCCCGGGGAGGGAGGGCTCGCGACGAGTCTGCCCTGGGGGCCGCGCGTGCCGCCCTCCCGTGACTGCACCACAGAAACTTTACGTGCTGCTAAAACACAAAACTTTGGTCGAGAATGCCTCTTCTCTCCCATAGCGCGGAAAACGTGAGCAAAGGAAGCGCAGCACGAGTAGGGAAAAGCGGGCAAAGCCGCTCATCCCTGCGCCCTCCCTTCCACCCAAGCTGTTCCGACTTGTTGGCACAAAGCCCTGCAGCCCTGGGGTTAGTTGAGACGTCCCCTTCTCTGTGGGTGTCCGAGGAGCTCGTTTGCAAAACGTCGCCCTTAAATCCCAATTTTGTAGGTCGAGTTACACCGTTTGGTCATTTGCATTGTAATTTCAGAGGCTTCCCCAGGCCGTGGATCCTCACCCTTAAGTTTCTCCTCTGAGCGACGTCTTTATTAGGGAAGTTAATACCGGCGTGCATTCACTGTTAACGCCTTTTTTTTTTTAGATTTTATTTATTTATTCATGAGAGACACAGGCAGAGGGAGAAGCAGGCTCCATGCAGGGAGGCCGACGCGGGACTCGATCCCAGGACTCCAGGACCAGGCCCTGGGCCAAAGGCAGGTGCTGAACCGCTGAGCCACCCAGGGATCCCTTCTTAACGCCTTTTTAAGGGACAGTGAATTCTTTTCAAAAGGGAAAAAAAGGTTGCTGTGCTAATTGATAATCCCTCATACTCAATATTTTGTGAATTAGGATTATCAGCTGTTGTTTTCATTGGAGCATGGAACAACTATTTTTAGACACTGTTTTTCAAAAAAAAAAAAAAAGATTGCGAATGATATCAGGGAATGCTTGAATTCTGAAACAATGTGTCAGATGGAGCCAGTGTTGCCCTCCTGGATTATTTCTGAATTTATTGCCCGTTAGATGAAAAGAAACCTAATTCAGTGTCTGTTAAAGCAAATAATTATCTTTTTTTTTTAATGATTGGAAAAACACATGGAAAAGGAAGTTCAGTATTTGAACTACTGGGTTGCTTGGCTGTCTCCTCCTATACATGGCAGGCTGGATTTAGGAATCCCTTCAACTGGTACCATTTCACCAGAGAAAGTACTTGATGAATGAGTGAATGAGTAAATGAATGCAGGAAATGGCATAATCAAATGATGATTCAAAACCCTGTGTTTTGTAGCGCACTTGAAAGTCACCTTGTTCTGGCTCTCTCCTACAGTCTCAAATTTCTAGACAATCTTTTCTGTCCAATTTCATATTGGCCTGCAGAGCCAACCTACAACCTATGGAAGTTTATTGAATTCAAAGAGGAACACCTATATTTAAGACACACCCAGTGGGTTTTGATCAACCTCACCACTGCTATTGAGACCTCTTCTTTGCTGTGTGACCAAGTAGAGAATCCCAGAGAAGGCCAGTGTGGGATATTGGCCAAAAAACGTGGTGATGTTAGGCCCAGGCTTCCAGCCTTTGCTCTGACGTGTGCCAGTCTTGTGACCTTGACCAGTTTCCTCATCCCTAAAATGGGTCTAATAAAAACAGCTACCCTACAGGTTTGTAAAAACTAAATAAGACAATGTATGTTAAAGCATTTAACAGTTACTTTCATCAGAGTAATTACTCGATAAATGTTCAAAGCAATGGATGATATTTAAGGAGGATGGTAGGTCCTCTGGGAGGTCTCCCTGAAGGTCTCCATTGGGTGTGAGGCTGCGGAGGAGTAGAGCACAGAAAAGCGAGGACGGCTGTGTGCTCTTTGGACAAGTCCTACACTGGGTGTGATTCAAGCTTCTCAGCTATCTCAGCAGTTGACCTCTCCTGAGGTTCCCTGCTTCCCACACATGCTGTGCAAATGATGCCCATTGGGTGGGTCACTAAACTTGGATAAAACAGTAAGCATCCCTTCTTGTCCCTCTTCCCTCCATCCCACCCCCCCAAAAAAAGTATTTTTCACACAAAGTGGGTGGTAGAGCAGAAACTAGAACAGTCATAGAAGGTTACATGCCAGATTTCATTTTGCATTTATCACTGTGGGATCCACAAGAGCCAGGAATGCAATTTATTCATATCTGTATCCTTAGGCCAGTGCCTGCCACATAGTGGTGGATGCTTTACAAAAAAAAAAAAAAAGGAAAACAAACAAGTTGCATTTTAAAAACTGTATTGTGGGGATGCCTGGGTGGCTCAGTGGTTGAGCATCTATCTATCTGCCTTCCGCTCAGGTTGTGATCCCAGAGTCCCAGGATCCAATTCTGCATCCAGCTCCCCACAGGGAGCCTGCTTCTCCCTCTAAGTCTCTGCCTCTCTCTGTGTGTCGCTCATGAATAAGTAAATAAAATCTTAAAAAAAAAAAAAAACTGTGTTGTGCACAGATGATCCTATGAATCAGTTCAAGATTATAATGAACGTGAATTAAGCGTGATAGTTAGTGGCCACCTTTAGTACACTTTTCAAGAGTAACAAATGCAGCAGGAAGCTATTTCCTTTTGTGACATTATAGAAATACTGGACCAAAGCAGACAAATTCCAAACCCAGAAACCCAAAAGAGAAGCCACTTATGAAGAATCCCTGATCTGGTCCCCAGCATGCAAATCCAATCTTTTTCTCACTAAAAGCTACACTTTGGGCAATTGAAATAGAAACTTTTAATTAAAAAATAATGTTTAGAGACTTTGGAGATGGAGAGGGAGGAGATTAAAAAGGGGAAATGAGCATAAAATAAAGAGGAAGAGCATTAAATAATAAAGGAAGACAAGTAAATGCCCCAAAATAAAGCTTAACAATATTAAAGTAAGCGATCAGGGAAACATTGTTCAAAGGGCAATGAAAAGCAAAATTTGGTCCAGGGAAGACTATGCTGGGAACCATCTTACTTAGTTCTCTACATTGGCATTTTAAAGGCCCTTTAAAACTTTCACATTTCCCCCATTTCCTCCTCACTCTTCCGTCCACGGAATGAAGCAAAAGGAGAATCTTGGCTGTGACCTCTATTTCTCATTTCCTCGGACTGGGTTACTGGATCTCTTTATTGGACAAGTGTCTTGGGGGCAAGTTCTAGATCCTGGCAAGTTCCAGATTTCTCAGCAGTAGCGCATACCAAGAGGAGAACCTGCAAGAATCCCAGCACACTTCACAGAAGCCTGAAGTGGGCGAGTACAACCAAGTCTACCCCTGCAACATTCAACTTTCCACAAAGCTCCAACATTAACTTGTCACTGTGTTATAATGTATTCCTTTAGTCTCTGGTGAGAACAAATGTAAATTGCTACTTTATTGCTTTTCAAATTTTATCTTCCCTCTTTCTGGAAGCTGACCTTGTAATTTAAACTGTTCATGCTCAGATGGAGTGTTCCTGAGAAACTCGGGGAGTGCATTATTAGGCCTCGTTAGAATGCATCATCAAGAACCACTCCAGTGCTGAGCTGCAGGTTTCTCTCTAAACTGCAATTCCTGTTACTGAGGGCTTACTATGTCCTCCGTGCCTTAGTAGACATTAGAGACGTTAAAAATTCATATACTAAGTCTCCAACCCCAAAGGGCTCACAGTTTAGTCAGAGAGGCAGGGTAAGCTAGAACGAAAATATGGGGAAATAGGTGATCCAGAGTGTAAGTACAGAAAAAGCCCCAAAGACAAAAGACCATGGGCGACATGACTGAGGAGTCTGCAGGGAGGCGGTGAGACTTGGTCTAGGCCTTGTTGGACGAGCAGATTTTGTTTGAACAGAAGGAAACATGGAGAAGGCATTACAGGTGGGGAATAGCACATTTCTGAAACCCTATGTGACAGATAGGATATAAAGTAGGTGCAAATGTGAACCTCTTAAATCCTTTTCAGAATGAAGAAGGAAAGAAACAGCTGATGTAGGTCTCAGTAAGAAATAAATGGATTAAAGAGTGAGTAAATGAAATAATGATTGGAGTATGACATGCCCAGAGTGCCCCACCGTGGTTCCTGGCTCTCAAAACCCCACAAATCTATCTAGAACCAAACAGGCTCCTCCCTGAATGATGCTGAGCAACCCTCACACCCAGGGGGCCTTAGAAATACTGGGAACCAACAAATTCCAGCCCCAGGCTCTGATTTGGGCCAGGACATGCTTGCCTGTGGCAGGCCTCTGCTGACTCCTAGACGGAGGACTGGGCCTGTCACCTGCCTCCAGGTCAGGGACTGACTGACCTAGACTTTGTAAGGTCTCCTGTCTCCATTTTCCGGGGGAAGCACCTGGGTGCATCACACAATTTTGCCCCTCACTCCTAAACTGTGGCCTCTACCCCACCTTACCTTGTGCTCCCTGAGGCCACCCGTCCATCCCTGATACACTGGGTTCTTCTCAGTAGTCTCCACCTCTCAGCTCTTTCCAGAGGCCCTTTCTTCAGTGACCGGTTCATTCCCTGACAAGGCCACCCGTTCTCTCCCCAGAGATCTTTTGTGCCTCCTAGATAGCTCCTCCGAACTCCCAGGCATCTCTACCCTTCACCATTGCCGTCCTCACTCTAGCCCTGGACCCAGTCTGCTCAGTTCCTTGCAGTGCTCTGAGGAACTTCCATACCTGTCTGACCCCCAGACTCTCAGCTCCCCAACATCCTCCTCTCTGGTGACCTGCACTCCCACACCATGTCATCCACCCACTCATCCTTGTCATCACCCCAACCTTTTATAGTTCAAACAACCCAACCTCCAAAGCCCGTAAGTCTCTTCGTTACTCCATTTTGAGTGTCAGGGCCTATCACTGCAGCCCTCTCTACCAGGAGGACCACCTGCCCCACCCCTGCATGGTCACCCTCTCTCATCAACCTGGCAAAATGTTACTGTCCAACTTGAGATCTACACTCAGTGCTGCTGAGGAACACCGGGGACATCCCACAACACGGAAGGCAGTAATCCCTAGGAACTTAGTTTCCATCAGCAGCTGGACCCTAAGCGCTGCCTTGAAATACTTCCATATTCCCCTGAGCCCATTCTCCAGAGCAGGTGTAACAAATATTTGCTAGTCCTATGGAGTATCCCTCAGAATTCATGTGTTGAAACTTTTTTTTTTAATTTTTATTTATTTGTGATAGTCACACAGAGAGAGAGAGAGAGAGAGAGAGGCAGAGACACAGGCAGAGGGAGAAGCAGGCTCCATGCACCGGGAGCCCGACGTGGGATCCAATCCTGGGTCTCCAGGATCGTGCCCTGGGCCAAAGGCAGGCGCTAAACCACTGCGCCACCCAGGGATCCCTCACGTGTTGAAACTTAATTCCCAGTGTGGTGGTGTTTGGAGGCAGAGACTTTGGCAGGTGATTAGATCATGAGGGTGGAGCCCTCAGGGATGGGATTAGTGCCCTTATGAAAGAGACTTTGAGAGCTCCTCCACCCTCTCCTTCCATGTAAGGGCACAGCAAAAAGAATGGTGTCTGTGACCCAGGAAAGAGACTCTCACCAGATACCAAATCTGTCAGTGCCTTGATCTTGGGCTTCCCTGCTTCCAAACTGTGAAAAATAAGTTTCTGTTGCTTATAGGCCACCCGGGCTATGGTTTTCTATCAACGCAGCCCGAGCAAACTAACTAAGACAACTAGTTTCTCAAGCCTGCCACCCTCGCGCCAATGCCCACACTCCCAGATAATAGCCTCCTACATCACAGAGAAACTGGACACCATCAGGAGTGGTCTGGGATCCCTGGGCAGCTCAGTGGTTGAGCGTCTGCCTTGGGCCCAGGGTGTGATCCTGGAGACCCGGGATCGAGTCCCACGTCGGGCTCCCTGCATGGAGCCTGCTTCTCCTTCTGCCTGTGTCTCTGCCTCTCTCTCTCTCTGTCTTTCATGAATAGATAAATAAAAATCTTAAAAAAAAAAAAAAAAAAAGGAGTGGTCTTCCTGTCTTCTCATATACCCACAAATTCACCCAATTCGTCCTTCCCATCCCAAGGAGGAGCTCCCTTCCCATATACCACCAACCTCTCCTATCCTATCCCAGCATCTTGGTGCCTCACTCTACCAACTACTGCTTGGTCATCTTTCTACTATTTGGGCTGCCTTCGCTCAGCCAGAGCCTGCCCAATTGACTCCTATTTTAATTAGAATCCTCCTCCAAACCAACATCTCCTCAAAACAACGGCTCTCTTCCTGTTTCATAGACGTTCCTGGTAGAGTTCCTTAGACTTGCTACTTCTGCTTCTTCACTTCCCGCTCACTCAAGTTCAAGGAAGTCTGGCATTACATCCAATACCCTGTGGTACTCACCCCAAGATGGCTAGGAACCCACCCTCTGCTAGGTTCACAGGATGCCCCAGTCTTCATCTTGTCATCTGACCTCACCATTCCTTTGGTTTCTCTGACCCACACACTGGTTTTTGCGTCTCTTCAGCTGTTGTTTTCCAATCTCCCTTAATCCCCTCTTGTTCACTGAATGTAGATCTCCCCTGGGGCTCAAAAATGAGCTTCTCCTCCCCCTTTTTACTCTACATACATCCCCTGAGCATTCTCACTGCTCTCACTTTCTTTTTTTAAAACTTATTTATTTATTCATGAGAGACACACAGAGAGAGAAACAGAGACACAGGCAGAGGGAGAAGCAGGCTCCATGTGGGGAGCCTGATGCAGGATCACGCCCTGAGCCAAAGGCAGACTCTCAACCGCTGAGCCACCCAGGCGTCCCTCACTGCTATCTCTTTGATGAATATTTCTGTCTCCAGCCCAGATCTCCTTCCAGAATCTCAGACCCATATCCACACCTGCACATTTGATATCACACCGGCAGGTCTTTTTTGGCGCCTTAAACCCCCCAAACCAAACCTGCTTCTTTTCTAGTGTCCTAATCTCAGTAAATGGCACCATGATTCCCTCCATCTATTCAGGGAGTCCTTCTTATTTCTTGTCTCTTACTTCCATCATCCCATCAATCACAGAATCCTACTGATTTGTCTCATAGACATCTCCCAAATCAATTCCTGTCTTTCCATCCTTATGGCCATGATCCACCATTATTTTTCCCTGGAGCCTTCAACAGCACCTCCTAACTGGTCACTGCACCTTCTCTTGCTGCCCAACCATCTTCCAGAGACCTCTTTCCAATATACAAATTTTATAATGTTGCTCCTTTAAAATTATAAACAAACAAACAAACAAACAAATAAAGCATTCAGCCTTCCCAAGTCCTCAACACAACGTTCTAGGCCATCATGATCTGTGCCACACTGTGCTCTCCTGCTACTGTTTCTTCCCCAGCCTCAACCCTGCATTGCCCCAGTACTCTGTGCCCTCGATCCCCCTGGATTGTCCATGTGCTCTTCTCTTGAACTGACCTGCCCCTGCCTGCCCAGCCCCCAGAAGTTCTCTGGAACAACTGACTCATCCTTCACATCTCACTTAGAAACCAGTTCCGGCAGGATCTTTCCTCCTGCTCTTGCTCCCGCCCTCTGGCCTATACATCCAGTAACCCAGCCTGTCCTCTGGCTATAACTTACCACACAGTCTCTTGGCTTGTTTATTGGTCCAACTTCTCTGCTAGGCTCTATGTTTCTTGAAGGATAGCTCTGTAGGAAGTCACATTGCCCAGGAAGCCGACTCTGAGGTGAAAAGGTGCATATGGGTGGTTTGTTGGGCGGTGCGCTCAAGAACAGAACCTGTAAGGGACCGAGGAGAGTGAAATTGGGCAGGAGAGGAACTGAGCTGCAGTGCAGTTGCAACAGAGGCCTCAGCTAGCGCAGCTGGGAGCTCTGGAGCTGGGATGGCCCTTCAAGATCATCCCAGATTGTGGCAGGGGACACTGATGCTGGCTGCTTGCAAGGGGCAGGGGACAGGGGAAGCTGAGCAAGGCTCCCCAGAGTGTGCATGCCCAAGAGCAATTCTCCAGTTCCAATAGGGCTCAGCAGTAAGCCCTCAGCAGCCTACACCCCACCCCCACCTGCCCCCAGATGCAGATCCGAAAATCTGGGTGGCACACCACAGCACCCGCACTCACGCCCGGTAGGGTCTCAGGGCCTGATGCACCACGGGTGCCTATTCTAGCTTTTGCTTCCATTTTTCATTTTGTTTGTTTGTTTTTGAAGACAAATAAACATTTTTCTCAAATTCCTCTATTATTATTTTATAACCTAGACCTTTGTGAAGGAGACATTCAAGAAAAGCATACAGAGGGAAAAAATGGAAAAAGCAATAGAGATACATTTTCACAAAGTTTACCCTTCATTCTTTCTCGGGTTTTTTTTTTTTTTTTTTGGAGTCATATTTTGGAGAAATAGCTCTTGAAAGTCCCTAATAATTCTTCTTTAGTAGTTTAAGGCTGGTCTTGGAAACAGGTCTTGAAAATACTGCCAAAAAAAAAAAAATGAGGTAGATAACAATGGACCACATACTATTTATAACACTTTGTTAACAGGTTACACAGATATGTGATTTTGAGTTCTGTGGGAGGTGTCTTTGGTGTCATCTGACCCTTTTCTTGGAGCCCAAAGTGGGGGGAAGAAGAAGGAGGTGTATAGCCATAACCTTTCAGTGAATACCACAGCCCTGCAAGCTCTCGTCCCTGGAGCTCTGGCAACATTAACATTACCCAAAAGCCTTTAAGCAATGCCAGTGCCCAAACCTCACCCAAACTAATGAAATCAGAAGGGGAGGCCTCTGTACTCCCTTAGGAGCTCCCCAAGTGACTCTGCCAAATGCTGAGGCTGAGACCCTACAACCTTTGGGAAGAAAGATGTTATAGTTATTCGAATCCTTGGTTACGTGATAGACGTTTAACATGTATTATTTATTTTATGTAGGATCTGTACGGTAAGAGGAAAAAACAATGAGAGAGCAAGGGATGCAGGATGTCACTTCATTCAAATCCAAAAGCAGGTTTCACACATCAGAGGCAGACTTTGTCCATGACACCATCTCTATTTGAGTCTCTGTTCTGTGGCCTCTGTAATACTTCGATCAGGTCAGATGCCAACTTAACCCACGGTGCACAGGGTACCCAGCACTGGTTGGAAAAGAGTTTGGAACTTCAACCTGGAATGCCAGGGATTCAACCCCTAGACTCCCATTCCTCCCCTTGGCCCAGACCCAGCTTTGCTACAGCCTGGAAAACCGGAGCAGGAACCTCTTCTCTCCCCAACTCCCTGGACTCGTGAGGAACAGAAAGAGCTGAAAAGTGATGGATGTAGGGAAAGAGAAATGAATCAAGGTACAAGTGTAAGGAGCCAGTGAAGAGAGTCACAAAATATTTTGGATTTTGGACAAATATTTTATTTGGACAGCTCCTTGTGCCAAATCTTGGTTTTCCTGCAGCTACCCAAGCCCAAGACATATTTCTGGAATTAGCCCAGGAAGGGGT
This sequence comes from Canis lupus baileyi, assembly GCF_048164855.1. Taxonomy (NCBI): domain Eukaryota; kingdom Metazoa; phylum Chordata; class Mammalia; order Carnivora; family Canidae; genus Canis; species Canis lupus. The sequence continues at coordinate 14,282,837 of NC_132855.1, read as the reverse complement.
CCAGGGGAATTTGAATTATCTTGAAAAGAAAAGAAATCCAGGTGGAGGCCCTCTATGTAATTATGTGTGGGCATTATTCAACACAGTAACGACGTATGTGTTCTTTACGCCCAAAGACCAAACAACTGGTAAGGAAAATCCTCAGAAAAGTAAAAGCCTCCCAATAATAAGTAGCAACAGATACTATAAAACTCACCTCTACCAGGTCCTGAGCCCTGTTCTGTGTCTTTCTTTCTTTTTTTTTTTTTAAGATTTTATTTATTTATTCATGACAGACACACAGAGAGAGGCAGAAACACAGGCAGAGGGAGAAGCAGGCCCCATGCAGGGAGACTGACGTGGGATTCGATCCCGGGACCCCAGGATCACAACCTGAACCGAAGGCAGATGCTCAACCACTGAGCTACCCAGGTGTCCCTGTTCTGTATCTTTCAGACACATTTTTTAAACCCTCACAACAACTTGCAAGGTGCATACTTTTATTCTCTCCAACCTACTGGGGGCAAACACAGGGAGGCTGAGTAACTTGCCCAAGGTCAGACAGCAGGTTAGAGGTGGAGCTGGGCTATGACCCCAGGTGGGGCCACACTCCCAAACCCTTTATATTCTCTTGTGAGGAGGAACATTCATGAGAGACAGGCACCATGAGTTGTGGTTTCCCTTCAGAGCTAAAAATTGCTTCCCTGAACATAAAGGCTATCCACGCCCCTCCAACAATTATGGGCTTTCACAAGACAGTGTGTTCAGGGCGACTGAGTGTGACATATCCCAGGGATTAGCTTGAGTTCTCTTTAATTTATGTATTGAAAAGTAAGTTGTTTACAGACCTCAGGACTCTATTTTTAGTAAGACATGACTTGCCCTACTGCTGACAGCCCATCGCAACCCTAGGGGGTTGCAACCCCACCATTTTGGAAAGCACCAGGCTGGCGAATAAACCTAAATGGAAAGTTATTTATGGGATTGTGTTGGAAAAGGTAGCTGGAAGATGCGTAAAACTAGACATCAGCAGTTTGTGTCAGACCTCCCAGCTCCGTGCCTTTCTGGAAAAGTGGGCAAGAAAAGTAGCTGGCAGATGAGCGAGCATTGCGGGGTTGCAGTTGAACTGCAGAGATAAGCTTCAGGGCATCCTGCTGCCTGCCAAGACCACAGGACAGCAGTCCCAGAAGCCACGGCATTTATTGCATCAGATTAAATCACTGCTGGCTGAGAATTTTCCCCCTTTGAAACAGCAAACGGCAAGTTCTGGGGGGAGTGGGGGAAGAATGAGCCATTTCTCCCAGGACGTCCACATGCCTGGACATTTTGGTCTCTTGATGCTTCAGGTCAATGAGATGACCTTGGTCAAGCCCCTTAATATTATTGTGAAAGGATAAAATATATGCTTCCCTAACTCCCTTCTTGCTCAAAGACCTGAGGTGCTTGGATCAAAATGAGACTGGTGCATAACTTTGATTCCCCTTGAGGGGGGCTTGCTGGAATGTTGGGTTTTCACTGCATGTTTTCCTCCCGCCGTTAGTCCTCTCCCAGTGATCCACCTCCATATCGTTTTCTTTTTCATTTCCAATGAATAGATTTTGTAAAACCCTAGCGTGTCTCTGGCCCACAGACTCTGAAGCAGACATTGCTTCTATCCTATCCATAGTCGCATTATTTAGACGATAGGCCTCAAAAAGGACCTATGTATCCAAATGCTACGTCCTCAGATTTCCCTTGACCGCCATGCACTTTTTCTGTTTTAAAGATTTTCTTTATTTGAGAGAGGGAGAGAGTGGGAGAGCACAAGCATTGGAGAGGCTGCCCATGCAACAGGGAGCCCCACACAGGGCTCGATCCCAGGACCCCGGGATCATGACTGAGTCATCAGCAGCCACTTAACCGACTGAGCCACCCAGGCGCCCCCATGCACTTTTTCTTACAAGCAGTGAAAATCCCACCTCAAGTGCAGTTTGTGACACTTAATTAAGAGAAGAAATTATACTGGAGAAGTTAGTTTTCACACATTAGCACATACCTTTGGGTTACATTTCAAATGATCCAGGTGAACTGTAAACCACACAGTCCCATTTCATGTGCTAATCGTCATGAGGTTCTCGAAGCCTGAACCCACAGCCTGAGCTCTAGGTGGTTTTGTTATTTACTAAATGTGATGGTGAAATATTTCCTCCTAAAGCCAGCAGGTGCTGAGTACTAACTGTGGGTTGGGCAGCATGCTTGATGTGGACGGAACAAGTAGATAAAACACAGTCCCGCCCTGATGTCTCAGAAAGCAGGAAAATGAGTGAGTACATAAGTTAGGGACCCCCCTGGAGGGTCCCTCAGGTTCAAAATGCATCTGGTTAGTCTCTGCTCAGCAGCGCCCCCTGCCCTCACTCCCCACCCCCCCTTCACACAGACGCCAGGAGGTTGCCTCTGTGCTGCCTGACTTGACCTTTGGGCCCAGGTGCATGGATGTCCACCCACACAGGGCCAAGCATCTATCTCTCCCAAGTACCCCGTCTAATTTAGTTTGGACAAGTATGCTGAATGAGGGCTCAAAATAGAAAATGACGGAGCAGCCACCTTCTGCTTGTCATGTCAGCTGAGAAGTAGAAAAAAAAATCAATCTGCAGGAAGAGTGGAATGCAACAGACAGCGTGAGAACAGGGGTGGGAGGGAGAGAGAGAGGGAGGGAGAGAGAGAATGGGTGAGTGAATGAATCCAGAAGAATCCTGCTTCCTACCAGCAGCTGCTTGCTGCCCCTGCCCCAGGTCCAGCTGTGTTCCAACGCTCCAGGGCTTGAGGTGCCCTGCAGTTCTTTTTTCAGTTAAACCTGCTCACAGAAAGAAAGAAAGAAAGAAAGAAAGAAAGAAAGAAAGAAAGAAAGAAAGAAAGAAAGAGAAAGAAAAAGAAAGAAGGAAAGAAGGAAAGAAAGAAAGAAAGAAAGAAAGAAAGAAAGAAAGAAAGAAAGAAAGAAGAAAGAAAGAAAATCGTACAACCAGGAGTTCTAACTAATAAATGAGTGAGTTGTTATTAACGTGGTGACCAAAATGGGTGAAGGTGAGGTGGGAAAGCAGAATAGATTCCGTTTTAGAATGGCGCCATTTCTGCTGTTTTCCTGCCAGGCCCCATTTACTCATGTTCTATATTTTGCCTCTGAAGAAGCCAAAGAAGCTATGTTCCCACTTCAAGGGGGGAAGCCAAGAAAGTTCATCATTCTCTAACTTTCGTCCCAGGCCCCAAACACCTGATAACATCTAAGAAGAGCTGGATCCCAATCATATTCCAGGACATTAGCTTCAAACCAACCTCGGCTGATGCTGGCATCAATACGTCTACCTTCAGTCATTGGTGGAATAACACCTACTGGTCACCTGACATTTGCCTTTGACCGGACCCTCCTCTGGATTTCTGGAGGAACGGGTGCCCTAGACCCCTTCCCACTATAAACCCCATGCAGGAGGGAAACTCATTCTCCTTTCCCTTCTGAGTCTCCCAGACACTCCATCTGCTGTGCTCTGTCTGTCACTCAGGCTAGTCAATAACTCTGCTTTCTCTTTCTCCAGCTTGCTTTTGATTTCTATCATGCACGAAGCCAAGAACCTTCTTGATTTCATCCTGAGGGACACCCCCTGGGTCTTCAGACCCAGCCTGCCTCCGTCAAAGGAAAAGTTTGTACTTGTCTCACCTCTATGCATAAAATAAAAATAATGGTCATTTTTCATGATAAATAGGCCAATGACAGTTCATTTTTGTTTTTAAATTCTTTCCTTTATAAACATTCATAAGCAACAACAACATTTGCAAGATATGGAGCTTGACAATGGGGTTAACAAGATGCATAGCGATGTTGGGCAACCTTATTTTGATCAAGGACAAACTCAGGGAAAAAGCACAAATGCTCACAGGCTGTATTTCTCTTTCATTCAAAATGGCTTTTTTGTTGATCCTTTGGGAGAAATTATATTCTTTCAGCCTAGGTGATCTATTTGTTGAAGAGAAGAATGTCGGGGAGAAAACTATGTTTGCTTTTCAGCCTTTGAAATATTATGATATGGTCCAATTTGAAAATTAGTAACATCAGACAGCTTTTTCTAGTTGTTCATCTTCTGTGTTTGAACAGGGCCTTAACTTTTGCCACATGAGTTCATCTGCATTAGGCCCATTTATCCTCCCTCTCCCCAAAAAAGGTCTATTCCAGGGAGTATTATTATCACATTTAACATATGGAGAAACTGAGGCTCTATGGAGCTTTCAAAGCATGTCTGTAAATTTTCTGACTTTCTTCCCATCAAAAAGGGGGATCTATATCCCCTCCCCTGCAACATCAGCAGGACTTCCAAATGCCTCCAGGAAAACAATGTGGTGAACAGCTCACTGTGTGGCCTGTGAGGCTGGGTTACAAAAGGCAACAGCCTTCCACTTGCCTCTGTCGTGGGACAAGCACCCCTGTGCGAGAAGTACCCTTCATGTGAGAAGCACAGCTGTCCTGAAGCCACTATGCTGGAACGTCCACACGGAGGGACCACACTGTGGTCATTTGGAGGAATGTCCGAGAAGCTTGAGATGTTCCAACCCCAGCTGTTTAGGACTCCCCAGGCCAGAGAGCGGACATGTGAATGAAAAGGTTTTTGAGAGAACTGTAGCCCTGCCACTGTGTAATGATAATGCAGAAGGACCCCCAAACTGCCTAGCAGGGCCCTATCAACACCCAAACAGTGACAAATAATCAATGCTTATTTTCATTTTATGCCATTAAGTTTGGAGTGGTCTGTTGGGCAGCAGGCTCCGAGAGAAGTAACTTTCCCAGATCACTCAGGAACCTCCCAGTGGAGCCGAGGCTAGAATCAGTGCATTCCATTCAGTGTGGTATTAACCAGACAGCTGTGGGCCCTGGGGACCCCAGAAGAATAAGGTGCTGCCCAAGGCCTCCACAGCCTGGGCCTCCTCCCTCTACCTCACCCGCACAGCACTCTTCCCTGCTGGAGGTGAGCCCTATCACTGGTGGTTTCTAGAAGGAAATGGCTCCAGGGCACTATGGCTATTCCTCTGCACCATGCTGTGTGCAGGTGGCTTCTGGCACTGACAGGTGCCAAGCCTGCTGCCAGCCTTGGCGTTCCCTCCCGTCCTTCTCCGACGAGTTGGCTGGCTGTGTTTGCATTTGAAGACAGGCAGTGTGGCAAAGGTAGGTGGGTGCCATACAACCTGCCTGCGGAATGCTACTTGGCTCTGATGAATTAGGCCCAGTCCCTGGTCTCACATTTGGCTAGACCTACAGGAAAAATATGTCTGTTCTGGGCCCCAGCTGATCTTTTAATCTAGCTTCTCTGGTTCTAAAATAAACATTCTCCGTTAAAATTGTAAATGTTCATCTGCTTCTTCCAAAGAGATTGGTAAAAAGGCATAAAATATATAAAAATCATTTTCATTTGGAATGAACTCAGGGCTGCTGGATGGCCTACACGCGCCTAGTGTCCTGAGGCTGTCCTGCAGGGGGCGCCACTTAACATTAAAAACCCAAAACCATGGGAGTGGCGCCGCCTGGGGTACAGCAGTGCTGTGGGTACTGGGTACTAGGCAAAAATAAGTAATTTTTTTCATTCTGGACACATGTATTTTCATTTGATATCTATCTGTTTCATGAATTAAGTCGACAGATATTTACCAAGTGTTGGCTTTATTAAATATGTTTGTTTTTTTTTTTTTTAATGAAAACCAGCTTATTTTTGCCTGTCGTAATGTCAATGTCCAATGAAAAGATCCACTGCCACATTTATATTTCTCCTGTCTAGGTTTCCTTTACTCAAGGTATTTATGTATAGTAAAGGAAGAAGGAGGCAGAGTTTCAGGGTTGTGATAAGGAGAAAACAGTATCATTAGGACATTTAGCATAATTCTGGCCCCCGATAGTGGCTCAATAAAGGATAACTACTGATCATGAATATTCTTGCCTTATCTTTCCAAGTTTTCTCCACCAGGTAGATAAAAACGGTCAAATTAACAGGACAATTTTAATCTCACTGACTGGTCATCCGGCCACCATCTGCAGGACCTTCACACCTCCTCCACCTGTGAGTTCCAGCCCAGTGTTTCCGGGACCCTCCAGAAGGTGTGTCACAGCTGTGCAAGAACCAGCCTGCTGCCTGGGCCCTGCGGGCCTGCACGTGCCGTGCCCACCACTAGGATGCCCTGTCTTTGGGGCTGTCACGGCTTGGGAAGCTACTCCTGATGGGAGGTGCAGCCTCCCTGCCACCCACCCTCTGGCGTCTAGAGAACAAAGCTGTGCTGTGGCCTGTGACAATCAGGTGTGGGAGAGAGGGCCCAGCTCTGTGTTACTGGCTGTTGAAGGAATGCCGAACAGGGTGGCTTGTGACCCTCCTGTGTTAGGATTTACAGACAAAACTATTATTTAAAAAATAGGTAGTGTCTTTCCTCCTCATGGGACACCAACCGGCACCTGCCTCACAGAGGCTGGGCTGGGCCAGGGGTGTGGAATTGCCTTCACTGCTGAACTCCCTTCAGCTTTGTTATGGGCTCAGCTTGTTGCCTACCCACCCCCCCCCCCCGCCCCATGCCTTGAGACATCTTCTCCCCTGGAGGTCTTTTCTGCTCTCTACAAAGAGTCAGCCACCCCCCCCCACCCACGGCCCAGCCTGTGTCCTCTTCCGGGAGGCTCTTCCACTTGTGCAAACAGGACCACTTGCTGGGCCGTAGGGCCCCTCACTTCAAGGATGCTCTCTGGGGCACCTCTCCTGTATCTCATCCCCCTCGAGGGACTGGCCACCATGGCTGCCACAGGTTCTGCTGGCTTCTGCTGGGACTTGGTTCTTTCTGCCAGGAAGTGACAATTCTTGACAAACAGCCTTGGATAGCTTGGCCTCTGAGGGGGGTGGGAAGAAATGAGTATGTCGTGAGCCCCTTCTGAATGCTAGGCATCGGGTTAGCCACCTTCTCTCCTACCTGTACTACAATTGCCCTTTGATACAAGGGGGTGACAGGAGCTTTGTCTTGGCCTCCAACCCAGCTCTGGCCAAATCAGAAGATCATGCATCTCCCAGACTCTCTGTGTCTACGTCCCCTGAGGGAATCTTTGCTTGTAAACAGTTATGCTTCATGGTGTCATGAGAGATATTGGAGCTCCCTCAACAGCTAGGCTGAACATGACTCAGTAAGACACAATTCTGGCCACCATGTTCCTCCTACATGGCCTTGAAACTGGCCCCATTCGTCACTCTGGCACCATTCTGAGGTTCGCAGTTAACTACCCACAGCCCCTCCTTGAGTGTATCTCTTCGTCCTGACATCCAAGGTCCTGATAATCTCCTCCAACGAACCTCCAGTTTCTCCAGGGGGCCCAGCTCCCCCGACGACAAGGGTGTCCAGGTGTTCCTCCTTCTAGTGGTATCTGCTCTTTCATTCCTGATACTGCTAGCTGTTGATCACTCGCATATGCTCTCTCTCTCTCTCTCTCTCTTTTTCTCTCTCTCTCTCTCTCCCTATTCTGGTCTCTCTTTCATTGATTTTTGCTCTTTTCTTTATTATTTCCTTCCACTTATTTTGGGTTCAGTTGATTCTTTTCTAGTTTCTTAACGTGAAAGCTTAAATTATTGGGGTTTGCGACTTTCTTTTTTGTTTAATTTCAATTTACCAACATTTAGTATAATACCCAGTGCGCATCACATCACACAGTGCCCTCCTGAGACTTTCTTTTTTAATATGAGCATTTTGTGCTATATTTTTTTCTCTAAGCATTTCCTACCATAAGCTGTATTTTCATTGTTATTCATTTGAAAATATTTCATTTACCTCGAAACTTCTTTCACTAATAACCAGGGGACTATTTAGAATGGCCTTGTTTAGTTTCCAAATGTTTGGGTATGTCCTAGATATCTTTCTGGTTTTGGTGTTTTTTCTCTAATTCTGTTATGGTCCAACATATTATTGTCAACATACTTGATATGCTTTCAATTATTTAAAAAGATTCTGAGATTTATTTAGTGACTCAGAACATGGCCTATAAGGCACTTTACAAGAATGTGCATTTTGCTATTTTGGAGTGGATTGGCATCTATTGATAGGTTTTTCTCTTGAGAACCGGCCAGATTTTACTGGTTCTTTGCTAGCTAACTTTATATTCTAAACAATTTGATGCAATGTTGTGAGACTCTGGAGCCTGTTAAAATCTACTGGAGATCGTTGGATTTTTTTTCCTCCAGATATAAATCTAGGGAATGTTGATTTTGTTTGTTTGCTTGCTTTAGCAGCTAATCAGCCTAGTTAGATACAGATCACCAGTTCTGTGGGACCTCGGCTTGACTATGATCTCCAAGTAGTGGCCATGCTGCTTTAGGTCTGTTCAGGCATATGCAGCTTAGTCACTAGCCCAGACGTGTTGGTCTGTGCACAGAACTAGAGCTTTCCCTTCTCCAGTTCTGAGATCTCCATGATTGCCCTCACTCCCAGGCGTCCAGAGACACTTGTACCTGGTTCTTCTGGCCAGAAAGATGAGTTCCTCTTCGAATTGATTCAGGCCACTCTGTTATGCAATTCCATATGATGTGTGCTGCCTTCTGGGCAAAATGGTGAGGAAAAAAGAATGAAAACAAGAATGGAGACTTCTAGACTATTTGGACCACTCAGAACCCTTTTGCCAGATTCCTCTGACAAGAGAGACTAGTCTTTCCTTAGTATGTTAGGGCCTAGGCCCACAGCCACTGAGGTGAAGTTCCAGAATGGGGCCACTCTTGTGTGAGAGGTAAGAGGGGAAAAAATGTGTACCACACTATTCAGCTCAAGGGGCCCCCTTTCCTGCTCTGGTCAAGAAAGAAGTTTTCTCTCAAAATTCTGATGTCTGAGCCTATGTGCCATTCCATAACTGGGGCCACTAGCAGGTCAAAGTAGTGAGAAGAAAGAGGAAAAATGACCCCAAATACCCCAATACTGATTTTTCTTAAATTTTCATTTTTCCTCTTCAACCTACCTTCCACTGTTTACTTCGCATAATCCTTAAGGAGTTGGAGTGTTTTGTATTAGTCTTCAGCTACAATTTGTGAGACAGATAGGCTGAGGGCTCACTTGTCTTGGCCAGCAACCCCAGTCCCAGTAATATTCGCTATGCAGCAATTAGTGAACTCTACATACCACTTGCATCTCCCTGTCCTTCCCTCTTTGGGAAGGCTTTTAGGAATGCTGGGTATGCGGGAAGTTCAGAGACTTTGAGGCAATCTGATTTGCTTTGTCAGGGGAGTATTGTCTAGTCGTCCACATGTGACTCATTTGCATATTGGTAGCTTCAACCTTTCAGGAACCATAATGATCCAGTGTCCCAATTTTATGTTCCCATTCTGGGAACATACCCTACTGCTACTACAGTCATTACCCGTCATACTTAGTGTCATTGTTGGTTTGTGTGTCTGTTTCTTCCTTGAGGTTCCTTGAGGGCAGAGGATTTATATCTGCCTTCTGATCTCCTTTAGTCTCTGGCACATAGTAAGGAATGTGATCTTTAAAATATTTTTAATTATCTGACTTAGCCTTAAAATTGATTTCTGGAATCTCAGCATCATGAGTGATGCCCATGAGTGGGATTTTTCTGGTTTCGTTAAACGCGGCTGCTAACAGTAATTATATCACACGTCTCTCAGAACTAGCTCATAATTACAGTGTCTCATCCTTCAGAGGTTCAACACTTCACAAACATGAGTGTCCTGGAGCTAGGGGCAGAGATCCCATGGAATCTTCTCTACTTCAGAGACAGGTAAACTACAGCACAGGGAAGTCAGATGTCTTTCTGTTCAACCTACGGTTATTAATCACCATGAAGAAATGGAACTGGAGAATCTGAGTCAAACCCAGACTCATGATGGCAGTTCTGATTTCAATTTCCTTCAGCTACATAGCAGACAGCTCAATATGCATTTACAAGTCACTCATTCTTACTTTTGCATTAAGACATCATTTCACACGACGCTTTCTGACTTCCTCCGTGTCTCTGACTGCATTAATAACCAAATGGGTGGCGCGCCACGCTCCGCTGACATCACTGTGCCCCAGCCCTGCCGTAGCGTTTCCATTCGAGTATGGAACAAAAGCCTTAAAAATGTGGGTTATTTTTTTTTTTCAGTTAAAAAAAAAAAGCATTTACATTCCACCGGTGTGTGAGTGCATGTTATTTTCCAAGGCTTTTACATACCGGGGGAGCTTTGCATCCGAGAGGTATCAGCAAGATGTCACATCAGCCATTCACCTACATGTTCTAAATTGAGCACCTGCTCTGTCTGGCTGGATGCTACATTTATCATATCTCTGGGAACAGCTCCACACCCTCAGGAACTACACTGAATCACACACACACACCTCACACTGTCACAAAATTGCTTCAGATGGGAATTTGATTTCCTCCAGAGAATTTTAAATTCCAGCAAATGGGTGCCAGTAAACAGAGGATGCTTCAAAGGCCTGTGCCGTACACTTCTGCTTCGCGCAGATGCGGCAGGGAAGCTCAGCAGCCTGGAGAGCAGGACCCCCAGCTCCCGCCACAGGAAGCCACAGGAATCGGGGCCCCCTCCCCTGCCGGGGAGCCCACCGCAGGGCACTGGGCCGTGGGACTCGGTGAGGGTCCCTGCAGCTCCTGCTAATCAGCCACTTGTCTCCTTGTTCCCTCGCTTTATTCCTGATGCCTTTATTCCCTTTATTCCTGCTCTCCCTTGTTCTTCATTTCCTTCACCACCTGGTGGTCAGTGTCCCCGAGCTGGGCCTTCAGGATTATTTGCTTTAACCACGTATGGTAAGACGCACAGCCACGGCAGGGACTTCCATGAAGACAGCTCCGGGTTCCCAGGAGGAGGGGGCGCAGCCTGGCACCCTGCATGGGAAGTCCCAAGGTCAATCAGGAGGTGGAGACAAGTGGTGGGAAACGTGGGCAGGGGCTTTATTGTGGTTTCTGTGGGAAGAAATGGGGCGAGCTAATGTAAATAAGATAGAATCGGTTAGTTTGAATGATTCCAGAAGGCTCTGGGGGAAAGCGGAGCTGGCCCTAGCTGCCTGGTACCTGGCGCTGGTGGTTAGGGCAGGTGGGTGATGGGCTGGAATGTGAGAGCATATGAAACAGGCCGTTGGGGGGATGGGCTACGGATTGGTTAGTTTGCACATGAGAGGTGTCCCTGTGGTTGTCTGTCATCTCCAGGAATCAGCCAGCCCTGGGAGAGGCAGTCCCTCCTGGGGAGGCAAGTGCCCTGATGTCAAAGCATCGAAATACAGCAAATAAAACTCATGGTTATACACGGCCTTTACCACCGCTCCTTCTGTCACCAGCCGTGTAAGAGGTACTTACAAAGCACATCACTGAGTTAAACTGGACTGAATTCGGGGTCTGAATGTGTCGTTAAGAAATCACCCACTCCAGCTTCTGGAGCTACCTTGGAAAAACACTGAATGGAAACTTCTCAAATGAAGCCTAGACTGCTCTCCAGACTTTGGTTATTTTTTTGAAGATTTTATGTATTTATGCATGCATGAGAGACACACAGAGAGAGGCAGAGACACAGGCAGAGGGAGAAGCAGGCTCCCTGCGGGCAGCCCAATGCAGGACTCGATCCCAGGACCCTGGGATGATGCCCTGAGCCGAAGGCAGATGCTCAACCACTGAGCCACCCAGGCGCCCCTCTGCTTATGTTTTTCAACCATAAGTATTCTCATTATTTCATCTATCTCCTTACATTCCTTGTGGAGATAGACGTCTCCAGAACAACAGGGCTCCCATATTTCCCAGCCCAATCCAAAAGCTTCAGACGTTTTGACATTTTTGTGTGTTTTTAGCTGCTTCTTTTTTCTCCTCCTCCTGAAGGAAAAGCGTCAATGCCAGTGAGTCATACACAGAACATGGGTTTTTTTAGAGCCGAAAGGCCCTTAGAAATCACCAGAGTGAGTTGCCTGCAAGAGAGATGCTCTGCTGGTCAGACAGGAGAGAAGCATCTGCCGACAGAAAGGATGGATACGTGTCCTGGAAGAGTGGACTCAATCAGAGCAATACTGTAATACACTCAGCTACTTTTTTTTTTTTTAATTTCAAGACCCCACTGATTTCCCTTCTTTGCCCACTTCTGGTTCTCCATGGGAACCGTGCATGTGGGATCTGTTTGTATATATAAATTAATTCTGAAAGCGTTTACTAGGTACTTGTGAGAAGCCAGGCATTGAACTAGGTCTTGGGCATGCAAAGAAATTGCTTTCCTATTAAGGTACATTTTGTGGCCCCAAGGAAGATGTAAGTAAGTAGAGAATAAAGGCATCAAAATGTTGTAGATTCTGCAATGGGAATCTTTATCAGTATTGTGGGAACCTAAAACAGGAAGCAGAAATTTCCTTTCTGCCTATTTTTCTGATCTGGAGAACAAAGTAGGTGACTTTGTAGAGTGTCTCTACTTTTACTACACTCTCATATTTATCTTTTAATATCGGAGGTATCCATAGACTCAGTTGAGAAACTGTTATCAACACGAAATTTCTTGCTTTTGCCATGATGACTATATTAATTTTCCCACAGGAGAGAGTGGTGTTGATGAAAAGTCTCTTCGTGGAAGGTCTCTACTCTCTACCTCTCTGTGGCCCTGCTTCTGGCCGACTGTAGACCTATTGAATAGGAATGTGGGCTTTGGTGTGTGTGTCAGAAGATTTAAAAGTATGAAAGTATTTGACATAGAATGTTTTATTTCACAGGAGCATATGTGACTCCATGATTATAAGCCACCCAAGATGAGACAATGGCATTAGCTAAAATATTCTGAAATTGGAAATAAGTTTTTTTTTTTTTCTCAAGTGATGGTAGTAGAGGGGAAATAATGCCCAGAGAGAATCACTTGTTGTGGTAAGCCAAAGCCATGGTCAATACAGGGAGCAGAATGTAGAAAATCTGAGTGGGGCTAAATTGACTCTCCAACCTACATGGGTGATCTAGAGATTGGTCTTAAAATCCAAGTTTCCCACTGGAAACGTCCACTTCATGGTTTCTACCCACTAACAGGTTCTGGGAAACTGTTCCAACGTGGTGCAACCCAGAAACCTGCTGTCTATCAACCACCTTTCCCTTCCCTTTCCCTCCACGTCTTCTCTCTTCACCATTCCTTCCCTTCTCACCTTGTTTCAGACAGCAGGAGTAGGACGTAGGAAAAAGAGCAACAGAACTACTTATTAAAGAACCAAGCCACAAACCTTTGCCTCTGTTTACCTTTTTGTTTTCTGATTGTCAAGGTGAAATCATGTCATTAAAAAAATAGAGATTTAGAGAATCGTTTATGAAGTCCTTCCAAGAGGAAATGGAACCAGCCACCTTCCCTCATCCTCCACTCAACTAGACTGTGATATTAGGTAAAATTTGTCCACAGCACCTCAACTCCCTTGCTGGTATTTAGGTTCGTTTCCAACCGAGAAGCAGTTACCGTTTTCTATTTGCTTTGCCTTTACTGGTGAGGAATTTATCAGAAGCCAAACTCCAAAGATTGTCTTGTGTTTCTTGTTTTATACTTGGAGAGACCACTTGAGTAAAATCAAAGTTATTTTAAAACCTAAAATATCACTATACTATAGCTATTTTGCCAGATAAGCTATAGTCATATATTTAGCCTGCGTGCGTTTTCTGCGTCTAGCATAATGGCTTCTTAAAATTAAAGATATAAGTTAGCCCTCCATCAGAGAAGAAACACAATAGTAAAGCTTCCCAAATTGGCATAGCAAAGTGTTGATAGTAGACTCTAGAGGGGGCAGACAGTCCCTGAAGAATAAACGAAGTGTTGAGTGGAGAATAGAAACCCAATCCACTCAGCAGTTGCTCTGTGCTCGTCTGACTTTAGCAAGAACAATGACAAAAACAACAGCAAACAACCTGCTGGGCACTTACTCTATTTTATATTTTTTATGTGTATTACTTCATTTTTTACTTTAAAAGACCATTTTGAGGGATACCGCATAATATCTCCATTTTGCATATGAGAAGAATTTAATTTTAAATTTTAAATGAATTGCCCAAATGATGGAGCAGGGATTCAAACCCAGTCTTTTTTTTTTTATTTTTTTTATTGGCGTTCAATTTGCCAACATATAGCATAACACCCAGTGCTCATCCCGCCAAGTGCCCCCCTCACTGTCCATCTCCCAGTCACCCCAACCCCCCGCCCACTTCCCCTTCCACTACCTCTTGTTCATTTCCCAGAGTTAGGTGTCTCTCATGTTCAAACCCAGTCTTAATCCACATATGAATATTTTGCCTTTGATCCTCAGAGCACCCAATATGGTGCTCGCTACCCAAAAAATAATTAAGATTCATTTTTGGATAATTTAACCATGAAATACAGACAGAAATGGAAAAAATGACCCAAAGGTCATCACCAACCACCCTATTTTTATTTTTTTCCTATAGCCTAACCATTTTCCACATATGCCTTCATGCAACATTTACTGAGCATCTAGTATGTGCCAGGTACTGTGCTGGATGGAACACAGAAACAAATAAGACACAAATCCTGCATTTAATTGGTGCATAGCTCAATAAGAGACTTTGCAGGGCAGACATAATTTTTAGACCATGAAACAACATGCTGGTGGAGTGGTATTAGCAGATCATGGAGGAGCCGGGCAGGCCCAGCTTCCCGGAGAAGGGACTTTCAGGCAGAGGTGTGAAGGAGGAGCAGTAAGAGTAAATGGGAAGAGGAGTGAGACCTCCTAGATTGAGGGGAGGTTGTGAGCCCAGGTGGGACAAAGTGATGCTGGGGAGTTCCAGCAGTTCATTATTGCTGAGTGAAACATGTGACATTGGCAGCATCCGTGGTGATCTTGGACAGGGAGGCAGGGGCCAGAGTGAAGAGAAGCTCCCCAGACACAGGAGGGAGAGGGAGACAGAGGAAGACAGAGCACAGATTTGGTGGGCAAGGCAAAGAGGAGCCAGAAGGACTGTTCTAGTACTGAGGACATAATCACAACCAGAAGTGCAGGTCAGGTCTTTGAGTTCTCTTGGGTTTTCCCTGAATTGCTCTCATTTTCAATTAGATGCAAACTAGCTCCTTTACAATTGCGGTAGCTATTTCATGCAAGTGTCGTAACATGTCTCAGCCAGCAGAGGGCACTACGTATATATAAATGAACATTCTGCACACTTTTAGTGAGTGGGTCTTTCCTCCTATTTAAAAAAATTAATCCAGTTTGTATAATAGAGGAAACCATTTTGATAAGTGTGAGGTATAAACAAGGCTATATTTCAGATGAGTATAGTTTTGCTTTTTACAGTATCATAAAGAGAGTCTAACAAAGCCCAACTCTTCATTTAAAATAATTGGACTTGACTAGATTTTCTGACCAAATTTCAGCATTCAACTCTTCACTTAACTGTACAGTGTGAATGTACTGTGCCTGGATGGTTTGAATGGCCTGGCCTCTACCTTTCTCAGAGGACTTGTCTCCATGGGGGAACCCTGAAATTTGACCAGGAGCCAGAACTGTGAGGAAAGACAGGCATCGCATAGTTCCCTCTCTTGACAATGGCTGTTGTGCAAGGGGCTCCTAGGAATTACCCTGGGGACCCCAGCAAGGTTTTAAAGAGAGAGGAATTTCCTTCGTGGCACCATCTGTGAGTGGTCAGGAAAACTCATGGGAAACTAGCACAGGTGAAGGAGTGAAGGTAGGTTTTCTGCAGTCAGGAAGGTTCTCTGTATTTGTGAACCCCATATGCACAGGGAAGTCAGAACGGCTCAGACACCCCGCCAGACTGAGACAAAAGTCTGAACTTGCTCTGCCTAGGATTTGGGTTGGCCATCTGCCTAGATGAGCCCAGGTTCTCTGGGAGACGGAAGCAGAGATGGAGAAGGAGGGCGAAAGCCCTGATGGAAGGCCTTATGGCCTAGAGAGGAAGTGGGCTGGGTGGGGAGGCCTGCAGGCTCGGAGGCTCATCCCATACCCATGAAAGGAGGAGCCGGGGACTGAGATGGGACACCTGACCACATCTTGGCTGACTCAGGGAGGAGCTCCAATGAAGGGATGGTGTATCTTTGTGGCTGCCGCACAACACTAGTTTTTAAAAAATTATTCTTAAGATCCCCTTTGTATTCCTTAGGTCTCTGATGAAGCTGTGTGAACAAGCTTTTTTTTTTTTTTTTTTACTCCAATAACTGAGGTGCTATTTTTGTATAGATGTCAATTCCTACATCCTGAGTCATGGTTCCATTCAGTATATTCCATGAATATATGTCAATTCCTACATCCTTGAGTCATGGTTCCATTCAGTACATTCCATGAATATATAAAGCTTGGTAGCTTCATTTGAATAATCTCAATATCTATAGATGAATGAGTTGTAGCTGTTCTAAGGGATCTTTAAAATAAAGGCCATTGTCTATATGTGTTCAAAAGATGCAAATGAATTTTTATCTCAGCCAAACATAGGAAGAAAGTATCTGCAAAAGCTCCGCTAGCAAAATTCAAAGCCAAATAAAAATGATCTTGTTGTTTGCTCTTCTGGGATTATTAACACCTTTCAGAGCTTCCTTTTGTTAACATGCAATTCAAAGTGGACTCGATGTCTTTAGGAGTATTAAAATGGATCACATTCCACATGGAAGATCCTGTTGGATCTCATGATTCAGTGAGGAAAGTATTATAAACAATTTACAAAGAAACGGAGCCTCAGAGTTACCAGATTGGAGAATAAGGGTGCGTGTACTGTCTTCGCACCGCAGAGGTGTATCTTATACCCTCCTGCTTGTGTGAGCTGCTCCTCTCCCTCTCCAGTTTACAGGAAGCACCTCAGTATGCACCTTTCACTGAACCAAAATGCAAGTCCTCAATGGAGCCACCTGCCTCAATGGTTCTGGGCTGTTGCACATGCTGGCTCCCCCTACCTGGGAAAGTGCCTTCCCCCCCTCTTCCCTATCACATTTAGTTGATGACTTCCTACCTTCCCTGTAAGATACACATCAAGCAACACCTGTAGAAGAGAAGTCTTCTGTGATGTGATGTGGTCTGCACATGTCCCTTCTGTCGTGCCAGGGCATTGGTCACAGATGGTTATCACCCGCTAGCTTCTAAGCTCTTTGAAGAGAGAGAGCCTTGGGATCCCTGGGTGGCTCAGCCTTGGGCCCAGGGTGTGATCCTGGAGTCCCGGGATCAAGTTTATAAGTTTGAATAATTGAACAGAAAAACTGGAAGGATTCTGAGCACTGCAGGGCCTTCAGGGAGTCTTAAGTATCAAAACCTAATACTTAATTAGACCTCATTTCAAAGAAAAGCAACCCTTTTGTATTATTGAAACTTTGGCTAGAAATCTTTCTTTTGGAAAAAAATCTCTTTATGGATGTGTTGATATTAAGTAGGTATGTTTCGTATTTTTTCTAATTTTGGTAGATAACTACCATGAGAGAGGAAAGAAAATAATTTAACACAATTCAAGAGAAACAAGGGGCCTAATTTAAAGTCCTAATCAATGTACTACTTAAAAGTTGGGTAATACATTATTCACCTGAAGACAGTTGAACCTGAGAAGAAAGGATGAGAGGAAAAATGATAATTGGGGTTCATTGAAGTAAATTAAGGCTGTTGAATGTGTGAGATTTTTCAATACTCAAAGTAAAAGTTAATATAAAGTGCACAAAAGATGGCTTTAATAGAAAATAATGTTCTGAAAATTGATTTTAATAAAAAGGGAATTGTTAAAAAAAAACTTGGATAATAAAAATCTTGACCATTAAAAAAAAAAACAAATTTAACCTGTAATTTTCCCATATATCACAGAGCATGGGTGTTTGATAGACATAGGCCATCAAATACACTGCGTTGGGTTGCAAAAACAAAGTTATCATCATATGGAGGCTATTTTAAGGCCATGAGGAAGCCACATTATATTTCTCATTTTTTTTTAAAGATTTATTTACTTATCCACGAGAGACACACAGAGAGAGAGAGAGAGAGGCAGAGACAGGCAGAGGGAGAAGCAGGCTCCATGCAGGGAGCCTGACGTGGGACTCGATCCCGGGTCTCCGGGATCACGCCCTGGGTTGAAGGCAGCACTAAACCACTGAGCCACCCAGGTTGCCCATATTTCTCATCTCGACAACAAAAAAAAAGCATTACAAATTGTGATACAATTTCTATGAATGATGTCTTTTTTCAAAATCTAATGAACCACGATATGGCAATTTTTAAGAAGCTGTACTGAAAAATCATGTATTTCCATTTCGCTACTATTCAGGATTCTCCAACTTCCCCTTAATGCACGTGATTTACTTTCATAGAAAAAAATTAAAATAATCAAATTTCTATCAAAATTTCTATTAGGTTTGTGCTGTTCAATAAAGGCACTGTCACATCATCTGCCACTTCTAAGAAATAAAGCACATGATGGAAGCTCAATAAAATCTACAGTCTGAAAATTTGGCTAGCAAGAACTTAGTCATCAGAACTCCTGATGCCTGTGTAAGCACACTAGGTTTACTGAAAGAGAATCCGAGGTTTAAGAACCTCAGATATTAAATGTGATATTAAATCCCTACTTTGAAGGGCATGCAATATATTAAACATTATAAAGTATATGTAGATCTTATAGAATTATAAAATGAACACGTACATACTTAACACCCAGTTAAGAATCAGAACAGGAACATTGAAGCACCCAGGGTCCCTGCCTGGATTGCATTGTCTCCTAGAAGAGATCACCAGCCTCAGCTCTGTATTAATTATGCCTGTGTTTTTATTGTTTTGTCACACGTCTACCTTCTAACAATATTGTGTTCTTTGTTTTAAGGCTATAAGTGGCATATATATATTTACACACATGCCCCACCTTTGATGATTTGTTTTTTTATTCTTAACATTGTATTTGAGATTCAGTCCTACTGTATCATATTCCATTTTATTTGGTCTCTTAGTGGACTTTCAGGCTGTTTTCAGTTTTTCTTCTCCCAAGGTACAAATAATGCTTCCATAAATATTCTTTTTTTTTTTAAGTTTTAAAAAATTTGAGAGAGAGAGGGAGAGAAAAAATGCGAGTTGGGGGAAGAGCAGAGGGACAAGTGGGACAAGCAGACTGCCTGCTGAGCTTGGAGCCCCTATGTGATATGGGGTTTGCTCCCATGACCCTGAGATCATGACCTGAGCAGAAATCAAGAGTTGGACACTTAATCAACTGAGCCACCCAGGCGCCCTGTTTCCATAAATAGTCTTGTAATTGTTTTCCCTTGCATATTTGTACAAACATTTCTTTAGGGTGAAACTGTTGGTTACAGAAACTACATACTTTTAAAATTAAGCAATAACAAATTATTTTCCAAGACAGCTGTACCAACTTATCCTCCTACTACAATTTCACGAGAGTTCTTGTTGCTCCCTGTTCTCACCAATTATCATCAGACTTGTACATTTTGTCATGTGGTTTTAATTTGCATTTCTTTATTTTCTTCCAGAAGTTTTCATGTTCTGCCTTTCTCATGTAAGTTCTTGACCCATCTAAATTTTATTTTTATGCATGAAGTTATATACTTACCTATTCTTTTCAAATTTTCCTTTTTTTTATGGTTAAAAAAGAATTTTCAAAAAGAGATTTTTCTTCTTCCTTATCTCTAACTTGACCTCTTTTGAAGAGACTCAATGGATTTATCAAAGCATAGGAACAGAGCTACAGAGAATATACTTTCTAAATATTAAAAATATAGAGAACTTTTACTGGATGTAAAACTCCACTAGTTCACATGAAGCCAAAACTGCTGAAAATTTACTGATACTGCTTTATATGTCCTATAAAAATCAACCCAGGTTAGAATAATAATGGCTTAAGAAATCTCATACATATACATAACTTACAAAGTTGACAGTATCCAATCATGAAATTATAATCACTGAATCTTTATTCATACCAGTGAGGCACTGAGATCTTAAAACTTCATATTTGATATTAAATATGCTGTACTGAATATGGTACAAATTATAAACTATTTTAGACAGCTGAGGCATAATCTCCAGCCTACAGAATAGTAAGAATATACTAACTGGGGGCAGCCTGGCTGGCTCAGTGGTTTAGCACCACCTTCCGCCCAGGGCGTGATCCTGGGGACCCGGGA
Organism: Canis lupus baileyi; assembly: GCF_048164855.1. Lineage (NCBI taxonomy): Eukaryota > Metazoa > Chordata > Mammalia > Carnivora > Canidae > Canis > Canis lupus. The sequence continues at coordinate 14,262,765 of NC_132855.1, read as the reverse complement.
TCGAGTCCCACATCGGGCTCTCTGCATGGAGCCTGCTTCTCCCTCTGCCTGGGTCTCTGCCTCTCTCTGTGTGTCTCTCATGAATAAATAAAATCTTTAAAAAAAAGAATATACTAACTCATATGGCATTTTCATCAAGATTACTAAACACTTAATGACAAGACACTCACCAAAAATCAGTATCTGTAACACAGATAATCCTGGTGGTGGGCTAGACATGCATAAAAGTGGATGAATGTAAAGAACCAATACACAAAAGGAAATGCAACCATTTAACAAGCAGCAATAGGTACCCAACCTCAGAAGCCATGAGAAACCATGGAATATATGTAAATCAGAATAATGATGTAAAACTCTGAGTGTTGCAAATTAGCAAGAAATAAATAGGTCTGACCAATGTTAATGAGAGTGTCGTGAAATAAGCATTGTCATACATTGACTTCTGGTGGTGTATATAATCCTTTTGCAAAGGTAATTTGAGGCAAACTGCACTGTAGGCTTTAAGGGTATCCACTTTTTTTTTTTTTTTTTACTGCAATTTAACTTTATGGAATCTATCCTAAAGAAATAATTTGAAAATTTAAAAAATCTTAATACACTAAGATATTCATTGCAGGGCCGTTCTACATATATATACATGCAGTAGTAAAAATGTAAGTAGCTTAACAATGGTTTAGATACATGTTTAGATACATAATCCCTCTCCACATACACACAACACATACAATGAGATATTATATAGTCATTAAACAAGTCTCTATAAAACATTTCCGTATCTAACATGTAAAGAACAAAACCTAAATTATGTTAAAATTTAAATTATGTTAAAAGAAGAAAGCGAGCAAAATATGTATAGCTACAAGTAAAGTTGGATGAAAACCAGATAGTAATTGTGCTTGTTGAATATTTTTCCTTCTTCCAAATTTTCTTTCAAGACAAAAATTCCATGAGTTTGTATTGCTTGTATAATAGACACATATCAAATGAGATATAATTTTTATTACTAAAATTAACATTAGGGGCACCTGAGTGGCTCAGTTGGTTAAGCATCTACCTCTGGCTCAGGTCATGGTCCCAGAGTCCTGAGATAGAGTCCTGCGTCATGCTCAATTAGTAAGTACTCAATAAATATCTTTTGAATGGATGGTAGGTAATACACTCAGTAATTAGAAGTGCCAGGATTTAAAATTAGACCCATCTAGTTACAAAGCCCACACCATTTCCATCATGGTGTACTGCCTCCTGTGTGACACGATGCAGAATTGTTTTTAAATGGCTAAGATCACTGCCAATGAAAACATGGTTAATAAATTCAGGAACAGGTGATTTCTACCTTCATATCAGAATTATTTCAATGTCAAAACATATGCTCGGCAAAAGGTGAGAAAAGATAGAAAGCACACAGAGATCTTCAAGGGCTTTAATTTTCAAATATATGTGGTACATGGAAGTAACACAATCCACACTCATCATTATAGTTGTATGGAACATTTAACTAGTGAACACTCTTCTTCCCTTTTTGTTGTTGTTGAATTCTATGAACTTCTTTAAAAAATATTTTTTATAACAACACCATCGAAAATGTGTTACTTTAAAAAAAAGAGAAAATCTGTTACTTTCATTTCATGAATGTTAGGCTTTATGTCTCTTTTCCTTCTTTGCCCAAAAACACACCAAAACAAATTATTTGAAAATGCTAAAATAAGTAAAGTGTGGCATGCTTTCTTAGCTGCTTTGCATCCTGTGTTAAAATATTTTACCACTATAAAAGTTGAAAATAATTTTACTGGTTTTCCTGCATATAAATCCACATAAGCATACTTTTATGAAATATTTTATTAGCTAATACAGCTCTTCTTTAAAAAATTCTACCAATATTTTAAAGAAATATTTCCTATGAAAACATTATCCATGATGTATTTTAATTTTTATGAATGTTAGGTGTTAAGTCTCCTTTCCTCCTTTGCCCCATACCTAGGCCCAAACAAATTATTTGAAAATACTGATAAAATGAGGACACACTTTTTTAGATGTTTTGTATCCTGTATTAAAATATTTTATGATGATAAAAGTTGAAAAATAATTTTATTGGTTATCTTGAATATAATCTCCTACCTACTATACATGAACCAATCTATGGAATTAAGTCAATTTATTATCCCAAATATAAAGGGCCAAGAACATAAGGGAATTACAAAAAATCTGAGATGATGAATTTAAAGTAGATAGATATAAAAATACTACAGATGTGGCATATTTATTGTCTGTCAAGCAGAGGAAGAATGTTTATCTCTGTATTTGTCAACATCTTCAAGATAACTATTTCCCACTTTCAAAGCATTATTGTTGTACAGGTTTTATATTGGAGGAGGAGATTTATAAAACATCAACTTCCTCATCCAAAACCAAAAATAAATGAGGATTTAGAAATATGTTATTACAAAAGGTGGTGATCAGAGAGACGGTAATGAGGAAGTAAGATTATGTCCAATGAGCTACAGGGCTGTCAAGATGAAAAATGCCTTTGCTTCATTCAGGATACAGAATCTTAAAATCTCATATGATAAATTTAGCTGGATTTTCTTTTCTGATTATGTTTTAACCCCAAATTTGGTCATGTACCATAGCAATTTTTATTTTGTCTGAATGTTAAAAGAAAACCCGCTGGATTATAAAGATAGATTAATAAGCTGTTGAACTTCGGTTGGGAACTAATCAATAGGAAATACTTATCTGGTTGGGTAAATAAATTTCAAGAGCTTCAAAACATTACAAAATAAGTTGTTTTAAAAAATATTTAACTTGAAATGATAAAAAATATTAAAAGATATTAAAGCTCTTTCCTGAGGGCTAATAAAAGCAAAAACAAATTTAATAGACACATGGTTATACACAAATTTCCTCACAGAGGTAAAGAAGTTGTGATTAGTATAAGGATTTCAAGGAAGTGTCATTTCAGAAACTGCATTAGTCTATTCTAAGTGGTTTAAAGAGTTTGCGCTGGAGAGAAAATTCGAAGCACCTAGTTGGATACAAAAGGACTTACATATACCTTCGACTTATTAAATCTCATTGTTCTTTTACATATATTTTTCTTTAGAACTTTAAGATGGACATTTGTTTATGCAGTATTAAGTGATTTAAATGACAAGCCTAATGAGCCTGACATTCAATGGAGAACAATGAAATAATTTACCTTTTAATAATCAGAATAACTTCAAATCATTTTTATTATCTTCTTTTTAAAGGTCCCTTATTAAAGTTTGTGATTTTATTGACATAAATAAGGCAAAGTGTTTTCTACACACTTGTTTGCACCAGAGTGTGATGGGTTGTCTCGTTCTCAGTTAACCTTTAATACTCTGTACATACTATTCTGAAATACTGTGGTGAAGTAAGGCCTCGCATCTTTGAGCAAGATGCTACATAAGGGAGGGTTCGCTGTATTGGAAGGGTCTTCTACATCCCAAATTTCCAGCATACTGCAACCAGGCCTAAAAAAAGGGGAGGGGCACATACATATCCATATTAAAAATCAAAATATACAGGGAGAGTATATAAACTACAAAGTAAAAAATAATAAATAAATAAATAAATAAATAAATAAATTATAAAGTAGCTCCAAGATTTTTAGAGACTAATTTGTTTGATATTTTATTACATTTCAAAAATTTGTAAGTTCACCATTTAGAGATAAAAATGAAATTAAGGATGTTGCATTTTCATGTTATACTTAATCAAATAACCCATGTATTATTAAGCTTAACAGTAAAAGTCCAATATCCATTTCGAAATACATTACTTAAAAATTTATTTTCAAAATGAAATGTAAATAAATATATTTTCTAGGTGGTATCACCATCCAAACACAAGGCTAAGGCCCATGAGTAGCAGGAGACAAAGGAAAGCTAATCTAATTCCTGATGAATTTCCTATTTCTGAGCTTCACCTGACTTAGATTAGCATGGAAACATACAGCCCAAGGCAAGGAAGGAAAGCACTTTTGCCAGATTTGTTCTCCTCAACCCTTTCCTATTGTGTGTGGGTGGCTCTATGATTGGACTGACTGGGATACTAGTTCTCACTGAGGAATAACCTTGCATGCGAGTCAGTAAAGGGAAGAAGTCAGGGAAAGTTGGCTATTATTTTTTAACAGGTATATTGAGGAATCATTTACATACAATAAAATACACCCATTTTATAAGTTTGATAAATATGGGCAAACGTGCATAGGTGTGTAAGCACCACCACAATCTAACACAGAAAATTCCCAGCACTGAAACAAGCTCCCTTGAGCCCTTCTGGCAGTCAGTCCCCTCGCGCAAGCTTAGCCCAGGCAAACACTGATCTTCTTTCTGCAACATCGTTATGCCTTTTCTAGAATATTCTAGATATTTATAGTCACTGCAGTTTTTATACATTACTCACACGATAACAATTCCATCCCTTTTCCTTCAATCTATATATGTATTTCTATTTAAAATGCATGTCTTACAGGCAGCACATAATTGGATTTTGCTTTTGTATTTGGTCTACCAATCTCTGCCTTTTGACTGGAGTGTTTAGTCCTCGTTCACATTTGTAAATACTGACACTGACTTAGGCTTTTTTTTTTTTTTTTTTCTATTTGTGTCATCTCGTTCTTGATTTTCTAGTTCTCTTTCTTGACTTCTTTTATGTCAAGCAGAAAGTTTTACTGCATCATCCAATTTATTCATTGGCTTATGCAATTTTTTTTTGTCTTTTTTTGTGGTTGCTCTAGGTATTAAAACAGGCATCTTCAATGTATCACAATTTACTTAACATTAACTGGATTACTTCCAGACAATGATACATTTTATTTTTGTTTACTCCCTTGCTTGTGCTATTGCTGTCATATATATATAATATATATACTACATTGTAAACTCAAAAATACAATGGTATTATCTTTGGTTTAATTACTCATAAGTTTTTAAAAGATTTTCATATATAAAAATATATATATTCATACGGAGTGATTAATATTACCCACATTTTTACCATTTCCAGTGCATTTTAGTATATCCTATATATATGAATTTTGAATGATCATTTCAATGTCAGTTGACTTCTATTGTTTATGAAAAGCCAGACATTTATGAAATCATTCTTCTTTTGTTTCTTTCAAGATTTTCTCTTTTCTCTTTGTTTTTCACCAGTTTGACTATGATGTACCTTGGTGTGGATTTCCTTGGGTTTATCCTAGCTGGATTTGTTAAGTGTAATTGAATCTTTAAGTTAATGGCTTTCAGCGAAGAAGAAACTTTTGGCCAACATTTCTTCAGGTATTTTTTTCTGCTATTTTTCTTTTCTTTCATTTTTTTCTGGTACTATATTACCCATGTGCTCAACTACTTAATAATACACAGGTCTTTATGGCTTTTGCTACTTTTTCTTCAATCTTTTTGATCCCTGTTCTTTGGATTGGCTACTTTTTCGTGATTTATCTTCCAGTCTTTGATTTTTTTTTCCTGTTGTCATATCAAACCTATTATTGAGAGCTTTTAAAGAATTTTCATTCATTTATTATACTTTTCAGTTCTAGGAATACCTGGGTGGCTCAGTCAGTTAAGCATCTGTCTTAGGCTCAGGTCATGATCCCAGAGTCCCAGGATCCAGCCCTGCATCAGGCTCCCTGCTCAGCTGGAAGTCTGCTTCTCTTTCTTCCTCTACTCCTCCCCCTGCTTGTGCTCTCTCTCTCTCTTTCTCTCCATCATTTTTTCTCTCAAATAAAGTCTTAGTATGCTCTTCAGTTCTAGAATTTCCTTTTTTCTGGGGCTTTTGTCTCATTGTTGAGAATCCTATTTTGTCTTTTATTGATATCATGTCTTCCTTTAATTCTTTGAACATATCTTAATTCCTTGAATATAATAATAACAACAGCTTTGCAGTCATCCACTTCTCAGTCCAACATCTCAATCTATTTGAATCAGTTTCTATTGACTTTTTTCCTGAGTTTTGGTCAGGCTGTCCCCCTTTTTTTTATTGGTCTGATAATTTTTTGTTGGAAATTGAACACTGGAGAAAATAGGAGGCAGTGAGTGTGGAGTCTGTTTTGTTCTTCTGATGATTGTTACTTTCTGTTCTGGTAAGCAATTAACTCCCCCAGATGTCCTGTCTTGTGCAGCAACTATCTCTGCTCAGTTTTTTTTAGATTCCAGCTACTTCTTCCTTCTATCCCTGGGGTTTTCTTTGTGTTTTTATCAGCTGGGGATTTGGGCAGAGTTATATTCATATTTGGAAACCTATCTTCTCCGTATTTCCCTTGCTTTGGGGGGTTCTCCCCAGAATGTGGAGTTGCTTTGTTACCTCTTATTTCTGCCCTAACATCTTGAAACAGTAATGACTTTGCTTTCTGCTTCCTGCTTCCTAGAGTGTGTGCAAGTTGGGAAACGTACATGATCAAAAGAACAGGGAATTTGCAAATCTCACCAGGAGTTCTCTTTTAAGGATAGCCATCTTGGGGCACCTCGGTGGCTCAGTTCATTAAGCACCCAACTCCTGGTTTCCCTTAGGTCATGATCTCAAGGGTCATGAGATTGAACCCTATGTCAGGCTCTACACTGAGCACAGAATCTGTTTGAGATTCTCTTCCTCTCCTTCCACCCTCTGCCCCTTCCCCTGCTGACTCTAAAAGAGACAGATAAAATCTCAAAAAATAAAAATAAAATAAAATAGATAAAAGGATATACATTTTGGCTCTAGTTCTCATCTGCCCTTTTCCTAAGTTCCCAGGGGTTTCTCACAGGCATGTGTAGAATAGGTTTTAGGCAGAATTTATATTCAGATTTTCGATTTTGGTCTTTCTGTAGTGCTCTTGCTTCTAAAATGTCCCCTTCAAATATCCAGCTGCCTTGCTACTCACAGCTCATCTGCCACCATCTGTCCCCTAAAATCAGTAGGCTGTGATTTTCTGCTCTAGTAGGATCTGGAAGGGGGTGATTTAGGAAGTGCTCTCAGGCAAGAAGGTCACAAATTCAGAGACGTCCTTCAAGTACAAATTTCTTAAGTTTCTGTTTCTCTGTCACTTCCCAGATACTTCAAATAACTGTATTTACTATAATTAAACCTAACTTTGGATGCATCCTGTTAATTGAAGTATATGCATATTGGAACTATATCTTTGCTTTAAGTAGTGCCTTTGTAGCTCTTAAGACATGGTTCTAGGGATGCCTGGGTAGCTCACTGATTGAACATCTGCTTTTGGCTCAGGGTGTGATCCTTGGGTCCTGGGATTGAGTTTTGCATTGGGGTCCCCAGAGGGAGCCTGTTTCTCCTTCTGCCTATGTCTCTGCTTCTCTCTGTGTGTTGCTCATGAATAAATAAATACAATCTAAAAAAAAAAAAAGACATGGTTCCAATACACAGGAGTCTCAATATGACACTGAGATCCATGGAACCATGCAAAGCAAGAACATAATTTTGACATGCTTAAGTTTCAGCCAGTATAGTACCATGCAAAGTAAAGAGTGCTTGTGTTTTCACCCAGTTCTTATAACTGTAATCTCTGGGAGCAGTAAATCAACCTCTTGACAATATTAACTGAACTCTCTTCAAAACTGGTTTCTTATGGGTCCTATGTTCAATGTCCTTGGACATTAGATAGACCAGTAACTCCTAAATCCAGTTTGTCCAAACTATAAAATCCAATTATCACATTTCACTATTTTCTTTAAATGTCACATAGCCTTAGGCCTTTAGGTAAGGAGTATGTAATATTTAATAGAACAGAGTTGTGAAAAAAAGTAGAAGCAGCCAATTTTGTAAAAAGAATTGCCTTAAGAGAAAATTTGCTATCCCTTCTTTAGAATTTATTCCTGGTATCTCAAAAGGCTATTAGGGATAGTTGTAGAATGTTTGTCTATGTCTTGGGATTTTAGAAGACTTCTTTGCATAAATATTTACTTGTATTTTTAGAGTACAATTATAGAAGTAAAAACACACAGATCTTAGTGTACAGTTCCATGAGTTTTGACAAATGCATATACCCATATAAAAAACATGCCAATCGAGATCATGAACACTGTCATTATTCTAAGAAAAAGAAAAAAGTTCTTGAATCCCTTTTCAGAGTATCTTCCCACCACCACCTTTATTCCCTGCTCCACCAAAGCCAACCACTATTCTGATTTCTATTTCCACTAGTTTTGCATATATTGAACTTCATAGGATGGAATCACATAGTATGTACTCTTCTGTGTTTGGCTTCTTTCATTCAGCACGTTTTTGAAATTCATTCTTTTTTTCACATATCAGTATTTTATTCCTTTTTATTGCTGAGTAGCATTCCAGTGTATGAATACACTATAAATTGTTTATTCATTTTTCTCCTGATATTTGGGTTGTTTCCAGTTTGAAATATTATGAATAAGGCGGCTATAACATCCTCTATAGGCAGATATTTTCATATCTCTTATTTAAGTTTCAAGGAGTAGAAGTGCAACAGGGCAAATATATGCTTAAATTTTTATGCAAAGACTCCAAATACTTCTCCAACGTGGCTGCATCATTTACTCTCATTAGCAATGTAAGAGATTTCTTTTTTTTAAATATTTTATTCATTTATTCATGAGACACACACACACACACACACACAGGCAGAGGGAGAAGCAGGCTCCATGCAGAGAGTCCAATGCGGGATGCAATCCTAGGACTCCAGGATCACTCCCTGGGCTGAAGGCAGGCGCTAAACTGTTGAGCCGCCCAGGGATTCCTAATGTAAGAGATTTCTAGTTAATCTGCATCCTTGCCTATATTTGGTATTTTAGTTTTTAAGATTTTATCTGTTCTAAAGTATGTATTATAGTATCCCACTGTGGTTTTAATTTGCATATCCTTGAACACTGACAATATTGAGCAGCTTTTCATGTATTCACTAGTCAACACATATTTTCTTTCATGAATTATGTCTGTCCAAGTTTTGTCCATTTTCAATTGTATCATCAATTTATTATTAATTTCTAAAACTTCATATAAAATATATATATCTCCTTTATCAGATATGCACTTTACAAATATTTTCTCCAAGTCTGTGGATTCCCTTTTCATTTTCTTAACATCTTTTGAGGAGGGGGGCCTGGGTGGCTCAGCGGTTGAGCATCACCCTTCGGCTCAGGGCATAATTCCGGAGTCCTGGGATCAAGTCCCATATTGGGCTCCCTGCATGGAGACTGCTTCTCCCTCTGCCTGTGTCTCTGCCTCTCTCTGTGTGTCTCATGAATAAATAAATAAAATTTTTTTTTTAATTTCAATTTTGATGTGTATGATTTAGTTTTTTTTTAAACTGTTAGTGCTCTGTGTTTCAAGAAATCTTTTAATTTTAGCATTTACATTTAGTTCTGTAATCCATGTCAAGTTAAATTTTTGTTTATGGTGGTATGGATCATGGTTCACTTTTTCTTCTACAGAGATATTCAGTTAGATCAGCAACACCTCTTGAAAACACTTCTCTTTGCATTCAAGTAAAAAAAATATTATTTTTCAATTTACTTTGTGGGGTTTTATTTGATCCATAGTTATCTATAAGTTTACTGCCTAATTTCTAAATATGTATGGGTTTATTATATATCTATATTTAGTAGATTTTTAATTATTAATTTCTAATTTAATTCTGTATGATTTCAAATCTTTTAAATATACTGAAGCCAAAAATCTTTAAAAAAAAAGAAAAGAAAAGAAAAGAAAAGGGCAGCCCTGGTGGCTCAGCGCTGCCTTCGGCCCAGGGTGTGATCCTGGAGACCCAGGATCGAGTCCCACGTCAGGCTCCCTGCATGGAGCCTGCTTCTCCCTCTGCCTGTGTCTCTGCCTCTGTCTCTCTCTCTGTATCTCTCATGAATAAATAGATAAAATCTTTAAAATATATATATACTGAATCCATTTTTTATGGCCCAGCATATGTTTCCCTTGATGAAAATTCCATGTTCCTTTAAATGAATGTGTACTCTGCAAAATGTATTTTCCCTGAACTGTTCTATAAGAGTAATTAGGTCACATTATCTTATACTGTTTGTTGTTTCTATCTTCTAATTCTTACACTTTTTAAACCTAATCTTCTCAGTAGAGAAAGGAAGTTAACATTTCCAACTATCATTGAAAATTTGCTTATTTTTTCTTTCTATTCTGCACATTTTACTTTGTGCACTTTGAAGCTCTGTTTAGATACACACATTTTAGAACTGTTATATATTTTTGATGAATTAGTCCTTTTGTCATTATAAAACGTCCATCTTTATTTGTGGAAATATGCCTTATTTTGAAGTCTACTTTATTAAATTTTAAATTAATATGATGTATACATACATTAACATTATGATGTTTCTGTTTCTTCCCTTACAAGATGCCATTTTTTCCTGACTATATTAGATATTAAAGTTAGGTGTTAAAATTAGTTAGTAAAACTTATGAACCTCACTTTTCAAAAATATTTTATGGCCTAATTCCTAATTATCCATAGGAGAAATGAAAATTCTAAATGTTATATTTAATAAAAATAAGAACCTTTTAAGTTAAAGAGTCTAAGAAAAAAGGCCTCAAGATATCCATTAAACATTTAAGGATTTTGTGATTTTTAGAAATCCAAAATTCAGAAATTAAAAATTATACTTAGGAATGTTTTTCTTACTATGTCTTCTTGAGTTATCTGAAACTTTTCTCATAAGTCTTATAAATTCAGTGTTCTCCAGCTGTAGTAAAAGAATGCTAATGTCTCACACTGCTGTAAATTCAAATCTGTATTTCATGCATCTAATATAAATTATCATAAAAATTTGAAAAATTATAAAGAAAGCTATATTTCAGATGTTAAATTAAAATGAAAAAATCTGTAAGCTAAAATATACTATAGTTTCTTAAACTTAGACTCTACTTAAATGATACTTACTTTCCTACATGAAATAATTTTAAATAAAATGCCAGGATATTTTAATGGAATTTACTTAGAATAAACATTCTTAAAAATCACAACTACTGAAATAAAGAAAAACATTTGTTTCTTAAAGATATTCCATAGCATATAGTATAGGGCTCATACTCACTTAGTTCTCACAACACACCACGCCTCTTCTAAAACATAATAATTCACATGTAACTCCAACAATTTATCTCTCACTTCTTTTGCAGATTTTCGACTATATGTGGAATAAACTATTTTTGTCCGGGCCCTTTATGTTCAAAACACAAGTTAAAAAAAATTTTTAATAAGTTATAATAGAATGGATTAAAGAAATTTTGCCGGCAAATTAAAATCTCAACACTCACTGGATGGAGCATTCATATATATGACCTCAGGCAGCATGAATTGCTTTGGGAATAGCATAGGTTATTTTGGATACATAAGTAGTTTTCACATTCCTACTTACATTTTGCATGTGCTAAAACTTACAGTGGTTTGAATTTTGTATGTACTGCTTGTTAGTGTTTACTGGAACAGACAAACTGGTTCAGAGTCCAGACATGGGTAGCAGGATAATAGTTTAGAATATAGCTTTGCTTTTCACAATGCATAAAATAATCTGCTCATGGAACTCATTCAGATAGAGGTGAAGAGAGGAAAAAAACAGACTTCACTAGATAATTTCACCTACTGAAATTATCCAAAAAGCATATGAATTGAAGTTGAAATATAGCAAGTCATACATTCAGATAGAGGGCATCAAGCGTAGTAGTTAGGAAGCCTGATAAACAAGATTATTCACCAAAATATGATTTGGTCCTCAATAGAGGAGTTATGAAATCCTGAACAATTACCATCTATGTACTGGACATTCCTTAAAATTTCAAGCATAGGGGATGTGCAATGTCCACAACCAGACATAAAACTTTAAATAATTTAAAATTTTATCTCTAAAAATAGGCCAAAGTAGCATTAGCAGGAAAACATTACCCTGGCAATTACTAAAATTATTAAAATAACTTTTAAAGTCAATTATTTAAGGAAAACAAAACTTTCACACCTCAATGACTCATAACTACCTAGCAAAAAACCCTAAATTTTCACAAAATCATGTAACATATAAATTTCATGAACTTTTTATATCTGTTTAAAAAGGCTAGTTATAGGCCACCAGGAAGACGGAGAATGGTTTCTTAAATCATGCAGAGGCTTCTGGGGTTCAGAACACAGGCTGGCAAACTATGGCCATGGATCAGATTCCATCTCCTTTTACTAATACTGAGCAGTTCTACTGGAGCATATCAACACACATACAGGTTAATCATAAATATGTGACATTTTCACTTTGAGAAAAAATTAGCTTTTTTTTCATTTTTTGGAGGTTTATTAAGTTTTCTTTAGAGTGAACAGGTACATATCATAATTTCTGGATAGTTATTATACATTTTTAAACTTCCAGCATGAATATGAAGATGAGAGCATGTGTGTGTGTATGTGTAAAATTTTCCCTGTTCCTAAGAACCAATGTCAGTTGTAAGCATGTTTGGTTGAAACAATGAGTTGCCAACCTCAAGTCTGCATCCTCGTAATGTGGGTGATTCACAATGGGGTGAAGGGTAGACAGCTTGACACTGGCCATCGTAGGCATGGCACCTGCAAAAACAGCATCTGAAAAACAAGAATATATTCCTTAATGACATATTTTAAAGAAAACCAAAGGTTACTACTTATCTATAATATTTGAACTAGAATTAAGAAAGATGAAATACATTTAACTAATAACCATCGGCATTATTCTTTTTCTTTGGTCAATATTGTCTATTACAATAACAGCCAGCTTTTCTATCTCTGTGCCAGGAACTGTGCTAAATAAGTTTACTAGGACTAGGCAATTTAATTTACACAACTTTATGAAGTAGGTTCTACATTATTCTGTAAAATAAAGAAACTAAGAGGCAACAAAGGTAAGTAACTTGCCCAAGACTACCCACCCATGTGCACCAGAGCCCACTCTCAGCCACTTCACTACAACTTCTTGCTACATTCAAACTCAGTATAAGAGGCAATACTACAAAAACATGCAGGGCCAGAAAGAACTGTAAAACTTTCTATCTTGTTCCCATAATTTAAATGTCAAGAACTGAGAGACTGTTACAAGGGGTAGTAGGTCTCATGCTACATCTTTTAAAATGAAATTGTGAACTTGTGAACTATAGTTCCTTGGAAGACAAAGACCAAATGCTCACTTACCTCCTGGCACTTCTGTATAATAAATTATTATATAATTTTGAAAGGTTATTATCATTTTTAATCAGCATAATAAAATCATTAATAGGAATAAGGCATGTGATTCAGATCTACTGTGAATAACTGAATGTTTGCTTACAATGTAAGTAAGTATCCTAAACATAACTTTGGGTGGAATAATCTCTATGTATGACTTAAATTTGAAGATATATAAGTCGATCAGTGTAGAGGTATATATTTATTATTATAAGATTGAATAATTAATGATGGAAAGCTCTTAAGCTAGAGCAGTGGTTCTCAAGCAGACATGATTTTGTTTCCCAGGGATATATGTGGTCAATTTCTGGAGACATTTTTGGCTGGCACACTGTGGGGGAGAGAGGTGCTGTTGGCAACTTGTGGGTAGAGGGAGGGGATGCTGCTAGATATTCTGCAGTGCACGGGCCAGGCCCTAATGTCAATAGTGCCAAGGCTGAGAAAATGTGGGCTGGAGGGACCCAAAGCCCAGCACCACAGTTATCAGGAAAAAACTAGGTGATAGAAATACCCCGCACAGTCTTCACTCTTGGTGACGAGATAAATATGAACAAGATGGGGAAAGAATATTCTATTTTCTTATATGTTTGCTGAAGTTTCCACATATACTCTACTAAATGTATTAGATAAAAGTACCCCTTCTGACTTGACAGAGCTTCACTAATACCTGACTTGGTAAGCAGACCGTGGGCTGGATTGCAGTTCCCACTTGTCCTCTCCATACAGCAACTGTAAGCAGTACACGAACTATACAGCCTTGCAAGGACCTGAGCGCAAGCATTAGTCTCACCCAGACTACAGAACTTCATGCTGCTTTTAGTTTTTAAAAATTTTTTTAAAAGATTTTATTTATTTATTGGACAGAGAGAGAGAGCAAGAGCGCACAAGCAGGGGGAGTGGCAGAGAGAGGGAGAGAGAAAGAGAGAGAGCAGCAGCTCATCTCAGGACCCTAGGATCCCGACCTGAGCCAAACGCAGCTGCTTAACCAACCGAGCTACCCAGGCGCCCCCAACAGGCTGCTTTTAATAAACATGTGGTAACCTTGAGATAACTCATAATTGAAGAATGAAAAGATTTATAAGAAGATCAAAGAAGAGGTGGCTAAAACTGGGGTAGGAGTTTGTGGGAGTTATCTTAGGATAAATTGTCAAATGTAGGCCCTCTCTGCTAGGAACCTAAGATAAACACTGGAACAAAGTCAGACACAGGAGATTTAAAAGTAGGTACCTCATAAAGCTTGGGAAAAATAACTACCTGGGAGGGGGTAAGGGAGAGTAAAGGGACATCTTGCACCTCATACTCCTCTAGGGAAAAAATTCACTAGAGGATTAATTTTGAAATCCTGATGAAACTGGTCTGGCAGCTGTGAGTGATGGTCCTGTCACCTCTGAAAACCCAGCATCTGAGCTGAAGCTTATGAAAGCTTGCTTTAACAAGGCTAATTAATAAAACAGAGACCATCAGATATGCGGTAAGAGGAAGTGGCCCCAAGGGGTCACGGGATAAATGTAAATGCACCACAGTGAAGAACTAGTGCCACCAAAAATTACTAAATTTCAAAAATGGTCTTGGACAAGATCACAGATTGCTTGTAAAGAATACTGTAGAATATATTTATTCTCTCGAAGGTTTTTCAAAATGAAATAAATATCTCTGCTTGAGTTAATTTTGGATAAAGATAGGAAGATAAAAATGGGATTTGGGGGTATTTACAGGTAGGATTTATACTCATCTCTTTGAAATGAGTTAGTGAAGAAAACAGAATATCTGAGATTTTAACTTTTCTGTGTGCAAATGGTTTTGCAGATTTGGGTGAGGTAGGCAGCACTGACTGAAGTGATGGAAGGGGTGTTGTTGACCTCCCCACAGTCAAAAGTACCTGCTCCTACAGTCTGTTCACAAGGCATGAAATTTTGCCACTGAAGATGTGTTTGTCATTGTTAGGGTTAACATACAACCATGGTCTCAGACTTATAGCACATAACTATGAATAATCATTAATTCCTTATGTTAATTAAAATTCTTGACAGTTATCTAGGAGGCATTTTTAAAAAGGCACAAAATTTTTTTGAAAAGGTTTGACTTGGTGGACACTGCCATTAGCATGCTCAAAATCTGTGAGTGTATAAGTGACAGTGTGTATGTGTATTTTTACATGTGTATATGTAACTACAAGATAATACGATAATAAGATAATAAAATAATAATACAAGATAATAAGATAATAATAAGAGCTACATACCTGGTCTGGTATTGTATTTGATCCATTGTATCAGTTCTTCCTGAGGCAAATTATTAAATTCTCCTATTATGCTCCATTGATTATGGAGGTTTGTACAACCTTGTATTGACATTACTGCTAGAATGCCAAAGATAACATTCTCAAAGCGAACTCTGCAAAAAAGCCAGCCAAAGAGCTGAAATGAAAGAAACCATTTGTTTTTAATTCTTATATGAAGAGTGCTATAGGGTCAATAATAAACTCTCACCTTGCTACTTGAACCAAGATGGATTATCATTTGATACTACCAATGCACTAGTAATATACCAAACTATGGTCATCTATTGTTTAAAAATGGTACATATTTTGGAATTACAGGGTCCAGTAAAAATGGAACTTTCTTTCTCCTCAAAAGAATGAGGAAACACCCTTCATTCTTCTAGTACTGATTTACTACCAAGGATTAAGATTAGTAAATCACAAAATTTTGAAACACCCTAGAACTGATTCCTGTAATATCTGGTCTTTGCGGACATTTAAAATAACTATGAAACCTCACTAGCAATAACACATATAATCTTCTCAGAAAAAAAGCATTATGATATTCTAACACAGGACTCTTATCACGAAAACTAAGTAAGATGTTTCTAGAAGTACACTGATCCCAAAATTCTAGCTTCTTTGTCTAGCTCTTTTGTATATAATAGTAAGAGAACCCCAGAACTGACAACTTGCCCTGGTTCTCTGAGCCAAACAGGATAATACTAGAGCAATTATTCAGCATCTACTCCAGTATTAAAGAAGAACATTTCATGATCATTTTAATGGGCCATGAAACTCTCGCACAGACACAGACTTGAACTCCAAACACCTGTGCTTGTGGCTAAACTACTAACCCAGGGGAAAGTGTGCCTCCTCACTTGTCACTTATCGGTTAAAATCTAAGGATAATTTTCAAAGCTACTTGAAATTGCTTTTCTTATTCATAGTTAATCATGAAATAACCTTTTAAATCATTTAAACCAAGTGTTTTGTTTTGCATTACTCAGCAAAGCCATGGTAACTACGGTGCTGTTGCTATAGTTACCACAGTGTAGTGACACAAGAATGAATACCTTACCCGTCGAGAACATATCAAGGAAGCCATAACACACATGTGGGGTGTTAAAAACAACTTCAGCCTCATAATTAAAATGGCAAGAACAGTGAATGCTAACAGTTGCAATGTGTGAAAAATCAGCTGTAGAAATGAAACAAAATGATATATTCACTTCATATACTTTTAAATTAATAAATATAAAATACATTAAAAGTATTCTCATTTATCAGGACAAGGATCTTTTAATTTAGTAATTTTAATATTTATTCATTCATTCAACAAAGATTTAGCAAATGCCTGCTATATGTCACGTACTGTTCTGGGGGCTTTGGATACAACAGTGAACAAAATGACAGTGAGCAATTTCTGCCCTTGTGAGGCTTATATTTTAAAATATTTAGTAAGAAAAAAATATTTAGTAAGGAAAGACAAAGAGTCATGGCAAGTAAATGAATCCATTGCATAGTTTTTAGAAAGTGGTAACTGCAGTGAAGAAAGTGAAGGGAGAATGGAGACTGGGGGTGCAGGATGTGGTGTGAGGCCACAGGTGGGAGCAGTTACAAATGCGAGTAGCACAATCAGGGACGGCCTCAATGAAGAGGTGGTATGTGAACAAGACCCACAAAAGGTGAGGCAGGGAGCCCCAAAGACTCACAAAAATGGAATGCTTCACGAATCTGTATGTCAGTCAGTCAGCAACAAAATCACGGCAATACATAATCTAGATTATTTTTAAAGTAGTGGAATTATATATATAAATATCTGTACTGATTAGCAGGACACCTCATTTTTATTCAGATGGGATTCCACTGAGCAAAGGTTTCAGATAAAACTTTTCTAACAGATCTATTCAGAAAATATCAACCAATTCTGCACTAGAAAAATAGGCAAAGAATTAATGCAACCAAAAGTTATGTTCTAACTCGTTAATACTCAAACAAAAAGGTAAGAGATTTTCATCTATAAAATGGACAAAAATGAATACTAGTGTTAGAGAAGATGCCTTGAAACACACACTGAAATATTTGGAAGATGTCTATAATTTAGCAATATTTATCAAGATGATACAAAAGAGCCAACCCTTTTGGTGTAAATTTCTATTCTAATTTAAGGGAATGATCAAGACCAAAAAAATGCTTGTACAAAGATGATCACCAAATTGAATTTTTAGCAGCCAAAATAGGAGCAACCTATGTGACCAATATAGAGGAATAAGTAAATTACCACATTTCCCACATGTGTATAGCCACGTATTAGCCGATTATTTAATGGCATGGAAAGTTTTCAATGTGTATAATTATGTACATACAAAATACTAAGTTTGTGAAAACCTACGTGCACGGGCACAAGGGGTGGGGAAGGCTACAAAAACATAACAAAAAAGTCAATAGAGGTTATTTCTGAATGGTGATTTTTCTGAATTTTCTAACATTTTTAAATGTGTTATTTTAGAATTGGAAGTATATAATTTCTATTTAAAACAGAATGCAAAGCTGATTTTTTTCCTTTTTAAGTAAAGATGTTTAAAAATGGAATTTGTTAATGTTTTCATAATTCTTGAACCCAAAATTAGAATGTGAAAGATTTCAAAGTTAACCCTTCATTTTTCTTTGGTCAAACTCCTCTTTGGACAAAATTGGGGAGATGTTGCGGAGGGAACAAAAGATATCAACATATCAATATACTTCACACCAAAATAGGTCTTTTTGTTTAGGACCATTAAATCACAGATTGGTGGATTAAGCCAAGTTCTTTAATCATCTATCCAAAATGGAGATCTTTTCTGTAAATCTATGAACTAGCTATTCACTAATTCCTGAAAAGGAATATGTCATAGGAGTGCCTATTATAATTATGGATAGCTGTAAATGTTAGAAATTCTTTTCTAAAATTGAACAGTATCTCCCCATAATTTGCACACCTGTGCAACTGCACAAAATCAGTCTAAACCCCTTTGCACATGACAGTTCTCTGTTATCCAAATACTGTAATCATGACTTTGCACTAACCCCACTTTCACCCTTAGAAGCTTTCTATTTTTAAGTTAAATATTCAGAAACTTGTGTTATTAGTTCTGTGTTGTCATAACTCTGGTTGCCTTGCTCTGGACATGGTACAGATTGCCCATGTCTTGTTAAAATGTGGCATCTAGAAACAGATTTCCATAGATGTGCTCTAATTAATGCAAGTACACATCTGACTTTTCCCAGGATGCCTTCGTTTGGTTATTTTGAGCCACAGGATGAGACTGTCATTGTCTCTCCTAAGTCCCATCACTTGTACTCTATTTTTTTTCCCCATCGCTTCTACTTTAGCACCAACTTCCCATATAAGCAGAATTGAATCCAAAGTAATAATTCTCCTTGACTTTCCTCTATCATCTAAAGGCTGAAGGGAGTTTGCATATGGAGACCTGAAAGATCCCCACCATTTCCTTATCTTCTCTGCATAATGTTTTTTGTAGGTGAATGACATAGAATGACCATTCCAAATGGCACCTCTTATGTTTGTTTTCTATTGCTATCCACACACTCTAACCCCTCTTCTACTCACAGGCCACTGACTTTCCATAGAGCTCTCTTGCAATAGCTACTTTATCTCCTATTCTATCAAATTGTTTTCTTCTTAACTACCAAGTAGAAGACAGAAGGCTATAGTCAAAAAGCACAGTCCAAAATTCTGTACTTTATGTACACTCCTGTCAATTTGTTAGTACCTCTTTCCACATAAAAATTACTAGGAAAATCCTCACAACATCTTTTAGAGGCTGGAAGCAAGGAAAGAAAAGCAGCTCAGGGAACTGTTCACTATCCGTCCTTGGAACAAGTGAGCCCAGTTGGGTAAAGTGTGAGTAGCAGCTCCCAAGCATAAAGAAAACAAAGACTAGGTATAGAAGGCGAGTCCAAATGGCAGATTGTCCCTATCAACACTACCTGCCACAACAGGTGTGAAGACATCTTGAGAACATGGTAGAGATGCCCTTCACTGGCACAGTTAACAGAAGCCAGAATATTAGCTGGAGGCTCTGAGGTCTCGGTCCAGAAGGCATATATACTTAAAAGTGGGCATTTACACAGTGCTTAACTTACACTAGGCATTATTGTATCTTACATATACCCCACTCAATCCCATAGCCACCATTTAAGGTAAGTACTGTTATTACTGTTGTTTTGGTTGTTCCCAAAAAGATATAAAGCAACTTGGCTACGATCACACAGCCAGTTAGTGGGGAATATGAGGCCAGCCAGCTTCTGGGTCTGTGTCTTTAACCCCTACACTATGCTTCCTCCTCAGACAATCAACTATTCAATCACATGGTTCTATTAGTCTGTGAACACGGAAGTGTCCCCAACATATTTCACTCAATCCATTTTTCAAAAGAAGTAATTCTTCCCTCAAATTCTGATTACCGGGGATCCCTGGGTGGCGCAACAGTTTGGCGCCTGCCTTTGGCCCAGGGCGCGATCCTGGAGACCCGGGATCGAATCCCACGTCAGGCTCCTGGTGCATGGAGCCTGCTTCTCCCTCTGCCTATGTCTCTGCCTCTCTCTCTCTCTCTCTCTCTCTCTCTCTGTGACTATCATAAATAAATAAAAATTAAAAAAATAATAATAACAAGCATTGTTTAAAAAAAAAAAAAAAGGAAGTTTACATTTCCATTTCCAGGCCTAGTCCTTACAAACCTCCAGCATGATCATCCCTGTTCTTTCTCCTTTGCTGCCTTCATGTAGACAAACACATCAACCCTCCAGGGCACAGCCTTCCCTGTTCTTTCTCCTTTGCTGATGTGATGCAGACAAGCACTTCGACCAAAGCAGCTACACACTGAAGACGTCAGAGCTATAAATGCAAGGCTCTGGGTTCCTCAATCACTGCTTGTTGGGTTCCTCAATCACCGCTAGCTAGGAACTCCTGATTTTAACTTTATGTGAGCAAAGAATCAAACTTTACTGAGTTAAATTACTGAAATATTAGTGTTTGTCTCTGTTATCAGCTCATCTAACTAACATAATTTTCTTATTTGCAAAATGGGAATAATATTACGAGAATTAAAACAGCACAGTACATGGCACATAGTAACTATTACAAAATATTCATTATCATTACAGGCTGTTTTTATCAAGTCCAGATTCAGTTGCCCTCTCTTGTAAATTTGGCCTTTCCCTTAAGACTCAAAGCGCTATTACTTAGGAAATCATATTTCCAGCGCCTGCTGAGCTTTCTCTTCATATGCCACAAAATCATTTAGCACCATATAAAATGTCTTGTTTCGCGTCTCTGTTGAAACATTATGCATACCTGAGGGCAGAAACACTGCTTTGCCATCTTCTGTATCCTGTAACAATCTAAGGTTGTAACTGATTGACCATCAAGTCTGGCTGTGGCACAAGGCTACCAGTCCCAGGGCCATGGGTGTCTGCCCTGATGGGCTGTAGCTGATGGGCTCAGTGGGCTGGGAATTAATGCTACTATTGTTGAATGAATAAAAGAATGAATGAATAAATGAAGGTAATTTAATTATGCTCTGTGGTTAGAGATGAGCCTTCAATGGTTTTCAAATCCTTACTACTGTTCAAAAAAGCAGATGAAAACATGGGAAGGACCAGCATTTATTAGCAATGCTGAAACACTGAAGCACTGCTGACAGTGCAGCAGCAAGGCAATACTTTTGTGAATTATCCTTGAACTAGAATTTAATACACAAGTATAACAGATTAAAATGAAAGCTTTACCTCACCATGTTCAAGGAGCTGTTTTCTGGAATAAAAAACATTCTCTATTTACTGAATGCCCATTATGATTACATAAATACAAATTTCATTTATTTGTCCATAGGTTTAAAGAATTTGATTCTCTCTAAACTACTCAGTAACATAAAAAATATTAGATAATATCACTAAAAATCATAGCAATTTGAAAGGCATGATTTATAGTCATCCTATTTAAGGTATATACTTATTAAGGTGTAGATAGATAGATAGATATAGATACATAGATATAGATACATAGATATATAGATATCTTAAAGATAAAATAGCTTTTACCAATTGCTAGAGATTGTACCTCTAGAAGGCTTTAAAGAAAAAGAATTTCTATTAAATATTCAACCATATACAGTATATACACTGCTTTAGATAAGTACTGCTGGACTTTTGAGTTGCTTTCATTTTTTACAACTATAAGTACCATGACTATCCTTGTACATAAAACTCTGAGCATCCTTCAGTGTTTCTTTAGTGTTTCTAGATAAATTTCTAGAGGAAAAGTTACTGGATAAAACCTATAAATATTTTTAGTTCTACAAAAGTTTATGTCTAAAAATCCTACTGAGCTCTAGGCGCAGTGCAGTAAACACAGCACAAATAGTGCAGATGTTGTTCTTTTCCTCTTAGACTGCATGTTAGATATACAAGAGGTACGGACTGCCTATTTCATTATTCCATCAAGAAGATTGAAGACTTCAGTTTTATATACAGAGCCCTTCTTCTAATGGATTTTGGAGTTGGAGAGAAAAGTAACACAGTTCAAGTAAGATACTAAGAAGTAAGGAAATTCGAGGGCACATACAGATCCAGAGTATTTTTTTTTAAAGGTGGTGAGGGGAAGGCCTGTCAGGAAAGCAGAGAGATCACCAAATTACTCTGCCTCTATTGCAGCTTGGCCCTGATTTGTGCAGTGGAGGAAGGAAGGGGGACGGAGGGCTTCCCACCTGTCCTAAAATCTGCTGGTCACAACAGAATCCTACAGTGAGCTGCTGTGTGCAAAGGAGGACAGGCTCTGACAATAATTACTGATGCAAACAAATCTAGTAGCTAATTTAAAATGTGACTATACAACCAAATCTGCAAACATAAAACTGAAATAGATAAACTGATAAAGAGCAATAATAGATGGTCAAAAAAGAGAGGCTAAAGCAAAAGATTAAGAGAACCAATAATTCTCTGAGGTAAAGGAAGATGTGAATGTTCAGATTAAAATGTCCCATGAATTAATAAATATATAAAATACACACACTCATGCATACATATATACATGAATATCTCAAAACTCCATAAATTTCCAGAGAGCAAAACTTGATATAAAATTTCTCATCTATAATGCTCAATGCAAGAAAACAGTAATTATCTAAAAAATGCTGAAAAAAATCTCAGAAATATCTATTAACCAAACTAACAACTTAATGTGAGGGCAAAGTAAAGGTACTTTTCAAATGAGAAAGCATTCAGAAACCCTTGGGAAGAAGACACTGTGGCACTACTCCCCAGCAGGAGCTGCTGTTGCACCACTCTGGAACCAGGGCTGCCAGGCCCCTGACAACCCCATGCATAAGCCCTGTGCATGTCACATAAGGGATGTGGCTGCTCTATGTATACCAGCATTTCAGACCTCGGTGAACGCTCCAAAAACACCAATGCCTTAGGTGTGAAACCAGTGCTGCTGCAGGCTAACCAGACCCAAACCCACTGTTGCTTTATGAATACCTGCACTCCAGTCTCCAGTTTGGTGGCCACGTGATGCACACCCACATCCTACAAACTGTCACCACTGCGGGCTAGACAGTGCCTCACTCTGAAGCCACTGCTGCTCCATAAGTGTCTGGGCTGCAGTCCCTGAATCTGTGGCTGCTCCATGTATTCTCATTTCTCAGGAACCAGATCCACTGCTATTGTGTGCTAGCCAGAGCTGCTGGACACCAGAGCTGCCACTGCTCTGCAAGCACATGAGTTCCAATCCCCATAGCTGTTCCACGGGTACCCATGTATCAAACACAAGGGTCACCACCATCACCACAAGGGCATCCACAAGATGAACCCAATGCCAAGGAGGATCCCCTTGACCATGACATGAATCAAGTGATCCTTGATGAATCTGGGAACTTGAAGACTGATAATTTGAAATTATCCAGTGAGAAAAGGAAAAAAGAATGAAAACAAGTGAAGAAAGCTTATGTGAATTATGGAACACCATCAGGAAAAATAATATTTATATCATGGCAGTCGAAGGAGGAGAAGAGAGGGGAAAAGGGCAGAAATCTTCTTTAAAGATCAGCTGAAAACTTGCCAAATCTTGAGACAGATATGAGTATCCAAGTACATGAGGCTCATAGATCCCAATACAAATTTAATCCCCCCAAATTCACTGGACACATTGTAATGGAAGTGTCAAAACCAAAGACAAAGAATGAACTGCCAAAATAGCAAATTATCTCATATAAGTGAGCCCCCATAAGGCTATTAGAAGATTTATCAGCAGAAACCTTGCAGGTCAAGAGAGGATGGGATGGGGGCACCTGGGTAGGCTCAGTGGTTGAGCATCTGCCTTTGGCTCAGGGTCTGATCCTGGGGACCCAGGATCAAGTCCCACATTGGACTCCCTGTGGGGAGCCTGCTTCTCCCTCTGCCTGTGTCTCTGCCTCTCTCTCTGTGTCTCTCATGAATAAATAAAAATCTTAAAAAAAATAGAGGATGGGATGATATATTCAAAATGCTCAAATTTTAAAAATCTGCCAATTAAGAATACTTCGCCCAGCAAAGCTGTCCTTCAAATGAAGTAAAAGATAACTTTCTCAAACAAAACCTGAGGGAATTCATTACCACTAGACCTGCCTTACAAGAAATGCTAAAGGGAGTTAGTTATGCTAAAATGAAAGGATGCTAATCAGTAACCTAAATACATACGAAAGTATAAAATTCACCATAAAGTTACCTATACAGTCAAATTAGGAATACTCTGTCATAAGAGTGGTATGTAAATCACTGAACTATAACAAAAAGGTAAAAAAACAACCCAAAAGTATTTAAAAATAAGTGTAGCCACAATAATTTTTTAATGGATAGCAATATAAAAGATCTAAACTGTGACATCAAAAGCATAGCAAGGGAAGGAGAAAGTGAAAAGGCAGCATTTTCATATGTGTTTGAAGTTAAGTTTTCATCCACTTAAAATAGATTGCTGTAACTATAAGATGTATTACGCAAGCCTAACAGAACCACAAAGCAAAAAACTACAGTAAATACACAAAAGATTAAGAGAAAGGAAACAAAGCATATCACTATAGGAAAGGAAGACAGCATGAAAGGAAGGAAGGAACTATGAAACAGCAAACAACTAGGTGGCAAAACAAGTCCTTATCTATCAATAAATATCTGAAATATAAATGGATTTAATTCTCCAACCAAAAGACAGAGAATGACTAAATGAATAAAAAAAACAAGACAATTATATGCTGCCTACAAGAAACTCATTTTAGCTTTAAGGACACATTAAAGTAAAAGTGAAGGGCTGTAAAAAGATATTCCATTCAAATGGAAGCAAAAAGAAAGCAGGGGTAGCTCTATATATCATATATATCACATATATCACATATATCACATATGTCATATATATTTACATACATACATATCACACACACACACACACCAATATATGATATAGATTTAAATCTAGATCTCTAGATTTTGGGTGAAACAGACTAAGTTGAACACTGTAGGGATCTCTGGTGGCTCAGTGGTTTAGCACCTGCCTTTGGCCCAGGGTGTGATCCTAGCTAGGGTCCCGGGATCAAGTCCTACATCAGGCTCCCTACATGGAGCCTGTGTCTCTGTCTCTGTGTCTCTCATGAATAAATAAAATCTTTAAAACAAAAAGAAAGAAAACTGTAAAAGGAGACAATGAAGGTCATTATATATTGATAAAGGGGTCAGTTCATCAACAGGATAGAACAACCGTAAATCCATATGTACCCAACATTGAAACACCAAAATAAATTAAGCAAATATTAATAGATCAGAGAGGAGAAATAGAAAGCAATACGAAATAGTAGGGGACTTCAATGCCCAATTTCAACAATGGATGGATCATCCAGATAGAAAATCAGTAAGATAATATTGGACTTGAACTACACTTTAGACCAAATGGACCTAACAAATATATTTACAGAGCTTCTATCCAACAGTAGGAGAATACACAGTCTCCTCAAATGTATACAGAACATTTTTTAGGATAGATCCTATGTTAGGTCACAAAACAATTCAACAAATTTAAGAAGACTGAAATCATTATCAAGTATCTTTTTTGACCACAATAGCATGACATTAAATTATGTTTTTTTAAGATTTTATTTATTTATTCATGAGAGAGATATAGAGAGGCAGAGACATAGGCAGAGGGAGGAGAAGCAGGTTCCATGCAGGGATTCGAAGACAGCCAAAGGCAGACGCTTAATCGCTGAGCCACCCAGGCATCCCTAGTATGACATTAGAAATTGATAATAGTAGGAAGGAGAAAATTCACAAATACATGGAAGTAAGACAACCAAATCTTGAATAATTGATGGGCCAAAGAAAAAATCAAAAGGAAATAAAAATATCTTGAAACAAATGAACATAAAAACACAACATACCAAAACTTACGGGATGCAGCAAAGGCAGTTCTAAGCGGAAGTTTATATGATAAATGCCTACATTAAGAAAAATAAACAACTATACACTTAAGGAACTGGAAGAACAAACTAAGCCCAATATTAGCAAAAGGATAGAAAGAACAAGGGTCCCTGGGTGGCGCAGCGGTTTGGCGCCTGCCTTTGGCCCAGGGCACGATCCTGGAGACCCGGGATCGAATCCCACGTCGGGCTCCCAGTGCATGGAGCCTGCTTCTCCCTCTGCCTATGTCTCTGCCTCTCTCTCTCTCTCTCTCTGTGTGACTATCATGAATAAATAAAAAAAAAATTAAAAAAAAAGAAAGAACAAGGATCATAAGAAAAATGAATAAAATAGAGACAAAAAAACAATAGAAAACATCAATGAAACTAAGAGCTGGTGTTTTGAAAAGATAAGCAAAATTGAAAACCTTTAGTTAGACTAAGAAAAAAAGATTTAAATAAATAAAATCATAAATGAAAGAGGGAACATTAAAACTGATACCACAAAAATACAAAGGGTCATAAGATACTACTATGAATAATTATACATCAACAAATTGGATACCCCAAAGAAAGGACATATTCCTGGACACACAACCTTTCCAGACTGAATCACAAAGAAATACAAAATCTGAATAGGGGACACCTGGGTTGAGTGTACACCTTTGGCTCAGGGCTTGATCCCAGTCCTGGGATCAAGTCCCACATCGGGCTCCCTGTGAGGAGCCTGCTTCTCCCTCTGTCTGTGTCTCTGCCTCTCTCTGTCTCTCATGAATAAATAAAATCTTTTAAAAAATCTGAATAGGCTTAAAACTAGTAAAGAAAGGCACCTAGGTGGCTCATTCATTTAAGCATCCAACTCTTGATTTTGGCTCAGGTCATGATCTCACGTGCATGGAATTGAGCCCATCAGGCTTCATGCTCAGCACAAAGTCTGCTTGTCATTCTACTCTGTTCCCCTCCTTCAGCCCCCCCCCACTCACTCTGTCCCTCAAAAATAAATAAAATCTTATTTAAAAAACCTCACAAAACCTAGTAAGGGGATTGAATCAAAAATCTCTCAACAACAACAAAGAAAATGGAGGACGAGATAGCTTCACTAGAGAATTCTACCAAACATTTAAACAAGGATTAATGCTAATCCTTCTCAAATTCTTCCAACAGATTTAAGAGGAAAGAATGTTCAGGCTCATTTTACAAGGCTAGCATCACCCTCATACTGAAGCTAGACGAGGATGATAAAAGAAGATTATAGTCCAATATCCCTGATGAACATAGAGGCAAAAAGCATCAACATATACTAGAAACCAAATTCAGCATCAAATTAAAAGGATCATGCACCAAGAGCAGGTGGGATTTTTATCTTTGCAATGCTAGGATAAGTTAACATATACAAATCAATAAATGTGATATGCCACATTAAAAGAATGAAGGATAGGGATGCCTGGGTGGCTCAGTGGTTGAGCATCTGTCTTTGGCTCACGTCATGATCCTGGGGTCCTGGGATTGAGTCCTAAAATGGGCTCCCCTCAGGGAGCCTGCTTCTCCCTCTGCCTATGTTTCTGCCTCACTTATGAATAAATAAAATATTTTTAAAAAAACGAATGAAGGATAAAAACCATAATGATCATCTCAGTATATACAGAAAAAACTTCTGACAAAATTAAAAACCCTCCATGATAAGAATTCTCAACAAATTAGTTACAAAGGGAAGGTACCTCAACATAACAAAAGCATATAATATGACAAGCCCACAGCTAAACTCATAGTGAATGTTGAAAAATCTCAGTTTTTCTTCAAGATCAGAACAAGACAAGGATGCCCACTCCTACTATTTCTCTCCAGCAATGTACTGGAAGTCCCAATCAAGGCAATTAGGCAAGAAAAAGAAATAGAAGAAACAAAGAGAGAAGTAAAATCATCTATGTTTGCAGATGACATGATCTTATATGCAGAAAACCCTAAAGATTCCACCAAAAAACTGTTAAAACTAATCAATAAATTCAGTAAAATTGTGGAATACGAAATCAACATTCAAAAATCAGTTGCATTTCTACACAATCACAATGAACTATCTGAACAGTTAATTTATAAAACAATCTCACTTATAATAGAATTAAAAACAAGAAAGCACTTAGGAATACATTTCACCACGGAGAAGATAGACCTCTAAACTGAAAGCTGTAAGATGCTGATGAAAGAAGCTGAAGACAACACACACACAAAAAAAATAGAAAGATATTCTATGCTCTAGGTTTGGAAGAATTAATGTTAAAATATCCATACCACCCAAAGCAATCTACAGATGCAATGCAATCCCTATCAAAATCCCAACGACAGGGCAGCCTGGGTGGCCCAGCAGTTTAGCGCAGCCTTCTGCCCAGGGCGTGATCCTGGAGACCGGGGATCGAGTCCCACATGGGTTCCCAGCATGTGTTCCCAGAGGGGTTCCCTCTGCCTGTGTCTCTGCCTCTCTCTCTCTCTCTGTCTCTCATGAGTGAATAAAATCTTAAAAAAAAAAATCCAATGACATTTTTCACAGATACAAAAAGAACAATCCTAAAATTCATACAGAACCACAAAAAAATCCTGAATTTACAAGATAATCTTGGTATACTTCCTCATTTTAAACTATATCACATGGGCAGCCCTGGTGGCCCAGCGGTTTAGCACCACCTTCAGCCCAGGGTGTGATCCTGGAGACCCGGGGTCGAGTCCCACGTCAGGCTCCCTGTGTGGAGCCTGCTTCTCCTCTGCAAGTGTCTCTGCTTCTCTCTCTCTCTGGGTCTGTCATGAATAAATAAATAAAATCTTTAAAAAATAAATAAACTATATCACAAAGCTATAGTAATCAAAACAGTATGGTACAGGAATAAAAGTGGAAACATGGACCAATGGAACAGAATAGGGAGGCTAACAATAAACCCATGCATATATGCTCGATTTATCTTTGATAGGGGCACTGACACACAATGGGGAAAGGATAATGCTTTCAATAAATCATGGTTGGGGAACTGGATATTCACAATAGCCAAGATATAGAAACAACATAAGTGTCTGTTGATGGACAAATGGATAAGCAATATGTATTATACTATTAGCAATGTAGTATTATTCAGTCATAAAAAAAGAAGGAAACCCTGCCATTTGTGACAACATGGATGAACCTGGAGGCATTATGCTATGTGAAATAGGCCAAAGAGAGACAAATACTTTATAGTATCACTTATATGTGGAATCTAAAAAAGAAAACAATGTCAGACTCAGAAACATAGTAGAATGGTGGTTGCTGGGGCTGTGTAGTGGGGGCTAACAGCGGTGATGTTCATCAAAGTGTACAAACTTTTCGTTAAAAGATGAAGTTCTGGGATCCCTGGGTGGCGCAGCGGTTTGGCGCCTGCCTTTGGCCCAGGGCGCGATCCTAGAGACCCGGGATCGAATCCCACATTGGGCTTCCGGTGCATGGAGCCTGCTTCTCCCTCTGCCTATGTCTCTGCCTCTCTCTCTTTCTCTCTCTGTGACTATCATAAATAAATAAAAATTAAAAAAAAAAGATGAAGTTCTGAGAAACATGTAAAACATTGTGATTATAGCTAATAATACCATATTGAATACTTAAAGTTTGCTAAGAGTGTGAATCTTAAGTGTTCTAACACATACAAAAGTAACTGTGAGAGAATGGATGTGTTAAATGTGTTAACCTGATGGTGGTAATCATTTCATAATGCATATATACATCAAATTGTGCTGTATGCTTTAAATATATATTTACTTATTTGGCAAAAATTAAAATTATGAAAGAAAATATGTGGAAATATTTTAATGATTTTGATGTGGGTGTTTCTAAGCAACAAATTAACACAGAAAATGTACAGTTATGAATTTTAAAACTTTTATAAAGTAAAAACCATTAATAAACTATGACATCCTGGAAGAAATGTCACATACATGTGATAGACAAATGTTTACTGTCTACAATATAAAATATCCTACACATCAATTTTCAAATGGTCAAGAAAAATAAATATGCTACAAACATTTGGAAAATGTAAAACATCACTGGTGAAGACTGATAAAATGAGTTCCTTTTTAAAAAATCTGTCAGAAAATGTTATAAGTTTGATAATACTGGTATTCATGGAGATGCAAGGAAATGGACACTCTCATCATAAGTTCTCAGTTTTTATCAAATTATAAATATTCATACAGATGACCCAGCAGTCCCATTTCAAATATTCTAAATATTAAAATAGTCTGCAAAGAAATATGTACAGAAATGTTCATTACTCTTAGCATTGGTTGTTATGACAAAAAGATAAATATAATCTTAACGCCCATTGATGTGGGCATGGTTAAATACTTGGTAGTCATGATGATTAACAATAAAATGTAGAGACCACTACAAAGTATTAGACACCCAAGATACACTGTAAAATAAAAATAAAAAGTTACATAATAATAATACTTTTTCTATTTTATAAAAATATTGTGGTTTTGGGTTTTCTAGAATGATACATACAAGACCATTTGCAATCAGCACCAATGAGGAGTAGATCTAAGGAAGAGTAATACTCCCTGATTTCTTGAAATATTGAAATATTATTTCATTTGTAGGTATTATTATACGCATGTATTATTTTTGTAATTTAAAAAACTCCTCTGCCCATACACACGTGTGCACACATACACCCAAGACTGTCACTTTCAGGAATGTAATCATCTCCTTATTCTGAGCTACATATCTTCCACCCTTTGGTTCCCTTAAGGCTGTCTTCTTCACTGCATCCTCCCAACTATTTGAAGACAGCTGCCACATACTTCTCAATCTTCTATTATCCAATTAAATATCCCAGGTGCCTTCATGCATTTCTTATGTGAATACTTCTCAGCACTCTAAAAATGCTTTTTTTACAATGTTAAGGCATAATTCCCCTGAGCTCCATCTGACCCGAACAAAGTAGAGTGGGTCTATTAAGCTCCTTGATTTGGATTTCAACAAATAGGATTTAACCATTTCAACCATAAAGTTCTATTAAGCCCTTCTAACAACCATATGAAATTGTTTACTGAAAATATAAGCATGGGGCACAGGACTCATTGAAACTCTCTGTACTATCATCACAATTATTCCACAAATCTGAAACTGTCCGAAAAAATAAATTTCATTAAATACATCAAACTTAATCATATGTCTACAAGTATAAAATGTAATTGATGATTTTCCTCATAAAGAAGTTTTCTTCACAATCTACTTCTCATGTCCTGTAGCAATGTATGATTCAAGTTACATTTTTTCTAACATATATTTATGCCAGTGAAGTTAGTCACCAAAAAATGTGATACAGTAAACGGTTTCAACAATAAATGCAGAAATGTTATTTTATGAATATGTAGAAAAATAATGATGTTTTCTTTGGAAGTTAAAAAAAAAGAACTGCCAAAACAGAACTTTAGCTTACTTCTGTTTATGGACTTTAAATTCAGTCATATATCAAAATCAAACTAAATTGATTTAAACTTTGAGTTAATTCAAATAGAAGTATCTCTAAAACAAGTCCAAACACATAAAAGAGATGTCTAAGAATAACATATTCAGTCTTTTTTTTAAAGAGAACATCTAAGATTGGTTTATGTCTCCTTAATCAAAATGTTGGTTTAATATACATTCATTTGATATTACAGTAGCTACTGATAACTGAATGTTGGATTTTAAATCAATTACACCATTTGATATTATAGTAGTTTATTAACTGAATATACTATGATTTAAAATAATTATGATATAATTACCTTTGATAAGTGTTTGCAGATAAGACACATAAAATATCACGGTAAGTCTGTGAATAGAGTAAATTAAGGTTTTCTAAGGAATTATGTGACATTTAAAACACTCTGATTCATTAACATAAGCACCCCCATGAGAAAGAAGTGTTTTTATTGTTAAAGTGAGTCTTCAGGAACACTTTATTTTGTTTTAAAGATTTTATTTATTTCTCAGGAACACTTTAATCCCATCTCTACCTCAGGTTAAGTATTTCCTTAAAGTTCTAAATTCCTCTTTTAAGAAAGAAAGAGAGAAAGAAAGAAAAGAAAAGAGAAAAAAGGAAGAAAGGAAGAAAAGAGTGTTGAGGTAAATTTTTAAATCTTTAAACTCTAAAGTTCTCTCTGGGAAACGAATTGGGGGTGGTGGAAGGGGAGGAGGGCGGGGGGGTGGGGGTGACTGGGTGACGGGCACTGAGGGGAGCACTTGACGGGATGAGCACTGGGTGTTATTCTGCATGTTGGCAAATTGAACACCAATAAAAAATAAATTTATTATTAAAAATAAATAAATAAATCATGAAAAAAATAAAATAAACTCTAAAGTTCTAAGCTCTTAGATGTGAACAACTCCTTATTAGAGTTTAAGCTTATATTTTACTGGGAGGGATGTGGGCTGAAAGTGGGGAACTGGTTTACACAAAGGACGCAGCTTCTTCCATGTACTTTCAGACTATTTTATCTTAACTTTCCAAGAAAAGTAGGAATCTCTCTCTCCCCGCCTCAACTCACCCTCTTCCCCAACCCCCAACCCAATTCCCACCCTGCAGTTAGAGTCCTACTTCACTGAAACTTCTGATTATTATAAAATTAGCTGTGGCATATCTACTTCCCTGATCTACCTCGGCCGTTAATAACCCCTACAGAAGACCAAAGAACGCTTAGCACAATGTACAACAAGATGGTGAGGGAGGGAGAGAGGGAGGAGTGAAGGGGAATGTGGGGGCTTAACTGGGCCAAAGAGTTTTCAGCTGCAATCCTATGCAACTTAAACGGTGCAATAAAAAATTTATGGGGAATTTAGTCTTACACTGTGAATAATATGTGGTT
This sequence comes from Canis lupus baileyi, assembly GCF_048164855.1. Lineage (NCBI taxonomy): Eukaryota > Metazoa > Chordata > Mammalia > Carnivora > Canidae > Canis > Canis lupus. The sequence continues at coordinate 14,229,959 of NC_132855.1, read as the reverse complement.
TCTAACTTAGAGATAAATGATGAAAAAATACATAGTGAAATCTGAACTCTAATTTAAAATGAAATCTAAGTTTAGAATTTTTAACTTCTCGGGCTCCCTGGGTGGCTCAGCGATTGAGCATCTGCCTTGGGCTCAAGGCCTGATCCTGGAGTTCCAGGATCGAGTCCCACATCGGGCTCCCTGCTGGAGCCTGCTTCTCTCTCTGCCTGTGTCTCTGCCTCTCTCTCTGTGTGTCTCTCATGAATAAATAAATGATCTAAAAACAAAACAAAACAAAAACAAAACTGAAGTTTAAAACAAACAATCTTTAAAAAAAAAAAAGAATTTTTAACTTCTCAGATTTGTTCAAAAGCATTTCTTATGGATGAATCTTTCAAGTGACACAAATGAGGTTCTAGTCACCCAGGCAAGCGAAAAGCCTATTTAGGGGCTTAGTTAATAGAATATATGCACTTACAGGAGGTTTAAGATTCAGTAGTGTCACAGAAAAGTATCATATTATATTTGCTTTCCTTCTTTCTTCCAATAATTTCACAGAAGTGAAAAAGTAAATGAACATTAGAAGTATCTTTGAGGTAAAAAAATAAGCCACAATGGGACAAGAAAGAGGAAAGGTTTACATGGAGACAGAAGATTTAATGGCTTCAGGGGTGGGGACGCAGGTGTAACACATGCACGAGCATGCACAGATATGTCCGTTAATGCATATGGATGGTTTGACCTGTGGTGTGTTTGGGGGTTAGTACTATGTTTATGAGTTGTGGACCTTAATTTAAAAATATAGTAATAGTAGACCTAGCTATCATCTTCTCCCATATTAGCTCTCTCTCCACTGAATAGTTAATTCCTGCATTAGCCCCTCTAAGAGAGCCTTGCAGAATAGTTAATTCCTGCATTAGCCCCTCTAAGAGAGCCTTGCACCATTTGCCATGATGGAATAGAAACAGTCTAATGGAGAGCTAGGGAGAGAGCCAAGGGGACACTGTGTAGTTTACCCATTTCTTATTACTTCTGTCCTCTTTCCAAGTGGTCCCTAGGGAACTGGATCAAGGGAGAAACCACAGAGATATAGAGGCAGATGCCTTTTTTCACTCATAAATTATTCACATTTTACATGAAAACAGAGGAATGAGAAATGTGGGAGCTGGAACTAACTATAGAGAGAAGATACGCAATTTGACTTTAAATACAGAAAACTAGTTTCAACAGGATCACTCCTGGTATAATAGAAAAATGTTATTGCTATCTACTTAAAGGTATGACATAAATACATACTGACTTAAGACAACTTGTAAACAATATCAAGATGGTACAAAAATGCTAAAAACTAAGACCTGGCATTTTTAGCCAGACTTTCAGATAAACCACTCCAGATCAAGAAAATCTACCAGAGCTATTTTAGAACATTATTCCTTCTATCATAATAATGTTTTCTTTTGTTGGGAAAATAGCGAACACATAGAACACAATGTTTTAGAGGGTGGCTATACAAATTTCTCCTGTGCGTGTCTTAAAATGGATCGACCTCCTTGAATGTGCTTTATATTTAGAAGATACCAAACTGTTATTTTCTTTTCACAGCACTTATAATTTTAATTCTTTAATCATTTGTGTGATTATTTGTTTAATGCCCCTCATACCCACTGAGACCATAAGTTCCAAGACATGAGCAGGCCTGTTTTATTTGCCCCAGAGGACTGAAAATGTGAATGTAGTTCATGGTACACAGTGGATAACTGATAAATTTCTTTTAAAAGAATAAGAACGTCCTCTCTAATGAGGCTTTCTAAAAAACCCATATTAAATAAAGAAAGATCTAAATAAGAATTTTTTAAGGGGGGTGTGAGTTCATCCTAAGAATAAAATGGAATTCCAAGCTATCAGAATTAATCCATTATAGTCCTTATCTTGAACCCAAAAGCAAACTATAAAAATTTTAAATACCTTTTTAAAGATAAAATAAGTAATCATCATAACAACCGGAAGCAATAATGTCTTTGTGTATCTCAAGGGAGTCTGAAACAAAGGAAAGTATTTAAAATAGTCATTTATTAAATTTTACATTAAATGAATAAAAATCTGTCAAATTGAGTATTACAATAAAATTTCTTAAAGGTAAAAATGTTTTTGTCATTAACATTATATATATTTATCAATCTCCACCTTCTAATGCAAAATGAAATTTATAAAGTTAGACAAATGTACCAAAGATTTTAACAGTAAAAACTATTAAGGCAAAAATTAGCTATGTCAATTATTTTTTCCTTTCTTTTGGTTTTATCTTTTATTTATATAATATTAATTCTTAAATTTTATGTTTACATAGCTATCCCCAGACCCTACATTATCATTTCCTGGGCTGCAAAGTTCTGTTATTTTCATTGGTGAAACTAGAACAAAGAAGAAAGCCAGTCTGCATAATAATTACTATAAATATGAGTAAGCACTTAACTAACATCAGCAGCTAAATAATCCTCATGAGCCATTATTGTGGTTGGAGTGATTTACCATGTCACTAAATTAAATACTTTTTGAAGGCAGAAACTGAGACATTTTCCTCTTTGTAGTCAGTCCTACAATAAACTACCTCACAGATAAATAGTAGTAATAATAGTTTTTGAGTAATGTATGACTGGTTGGATAGATAAAACAATAACATGGGAGTAGTATACCTTTCTTGGCAGCAACTTGTTAAACATTTTTACAATATTTGGATTTTTGAGTAAAATAAAGCTAAACTTTTGAAAACCAAAACAAGTATTTGGATTTATTTTACCTCTAAGTGAACTAGAACTGTATGGGGCACCAGGTGGCTCAGGCAATTAAGCATCTGCCTTCGGTCACGATCCCAGGGTCCTAAGATAGAGCCCTGCTTGGACACCTCACTCAACAGGAATCTGCTTCTCCCTCTCACTCTAACCCTTCCCCCTGCTCGTGCTCTGGCTACTGTCTCTCTAAAATGAATAAATAAAAAATCTTTTAAAAAATAAAATAGAACTGTAAAAACAGTAATTCACTGTGGATTAAATAGTATATTAAGCATTGTTCCTGGATTATATCATTTAATCATCATCAATAGCTCCTTTAAAGGCCATTGTTTATTGATTTTAGACATAAAAAACAGTTGAGGAATGCTGTATGACTAGCAAAAGTTATATTAAAAAATGGTGCCTCTGAACAAAAATTTTGAGTTTCAGATTAAAAGGAAAACTGAAGAGCAAAAAACCATCATATCTGTGGACAAGGGAAAAAATCAAAGAAATATTCATACCGCTTTTTCCATGAAGTCAAATTCAGGAGCACAGGTGTAAATTAAGGTATCAAAATCTGTATACCTTAGGATTCTGGCTGCTATAAGGTCACTCAGCCGAATCTAGGAAGAAGATAAGGTAAAACAAATTTAAATTACACTAAGAACTATGGTCAATAATGATTGATTTGTATAATATTAATAAAGTCTATGGAGGAGATAATTCAAGGTACATAGATGTCCCTCAAATAAAAATTTTAAAAGATTTAGTAAACTATATACATTGTTATGTACTGAATTATGAAGAAAACTGAAAAACAAAGAGAAATATCAAAAGAAATGAAAAGCAAAAAGAGGTCAGAAAAAATAAGCAGGGAAGATAATATAGAGAGTAAGCTAAGATCAGCACTCACTGGGTAGAAACCATCATGCAGTTAATCAAGAGATTTTATAATCATCATTTAGTAAGAAGGAAACAATCTCACATTAACCCCTTTCACCATACATTGTAAATCATGAATAAATTTTCTAAGTGTTGTCATTTCCACAAAGCCTCATACACTGATTATAATTTTTGGTGCTTGTAGAATTTTTCAGATATACATTCAAGTCATTAAATATAGGAGCTATTCATAAGGATTACAACAACTACACACACTACTTTGATTTAATTACTTGATTTCTAAGGCCTTTGAAGTAAACATCACCAACCAAAATCAATGCAGAACTCCTATTTTCTACTGATTATTTATTACCTACTGTCAGTGAGGCAATTATTTTTCCACTGCATTCTCAGAAGGCCAAAAAAAAGGGGGGGGAATATTTGTTATATAAACCTTAATTCAAATTATTTTTCAGGAACAAAAATTACTTTATATCAAACCTAACAATTATCTGTGGTTTTCATTTATTTATGGTTCCCCTTATCTGTCAGTAGCAAGGATAATTTAGACCTTATTTTCTAATTTGGGCTAGGCCTAATGATAGATAATAATTTGACTAAACCACTTTCATTTCAAGTCTGTCTCACAATTGTCACACACAGGAAGTCATTTAAGAGTGCCAAGGGTGTGTGTATAAGATTTGTAATGAACTGGATGACAATGTGGAGCAACCACAGACCAACTTAACAGATAAGTAAATGACTTTGGAGGCTTCAATAAATTTTACCATAAAATATACAACTCCTACAGATTGAAAAGTTAAGAATAAAAAGGGAAAGAAAAAAGAAAAATGTGTCAGACATACCAGAGAACAGCAACCACAAATAAGCCTAATAAATCATCTCGCAGAGCTGGCAATAAATGGTGAATGAATCCTTACATTTTGAAATTTTATTTATCCTCAGCATGTATGCAATTTTATCCTCAGCATGTATGCAAGCTCAATGCTCCTGGAGAGTGATAGCACTTAACCTTTTAAAGAATAAGTACCATAATCTCTTGTTAAAGGTAAAGAAATTTCAGTACTAGACAGGGTCCTACTGGATAGTACTAGAAGAGGTACATTTCAGAGTAGGTTATTGTATGATACACTCATGCACACTCACATCCAAATGGAAAGTGTCAAGAACCAAAAATAAATTCCTGCATTGTTTTCTGTCCCCTAAACTGATTAGCTAAATAGGGACTTTGCTTTGACAAAGGCTACTACGTAAGACATTAACTCTAAAACAAACACACACCATACATGAGGGATATTTTCCAGAAGATGAAAAGAGACATTAACATTTCCCATTTTTCTTTTACATTACAAGAAAAGCTTTAAAAATATCAAATCACATCTTAATTTTAGTCCATAATTATACATAAATAAAACTACATTGAGATTGTGTGTTTTATATTTCAAAGCTGAGTACAGACTGCTCATATGTTGAAATCTGCAAAAATGAGTAACTTATTATTTAAACAAATGACTATTTTTTAAAGCTTTTGAAGTAATTTACACACCCAATGTATGGTTCAAACCCACAATCCCAACATCAAGAGTCGCACACTCTACTGACTGAGCCAGCCAGATGCCCCTATTTGTAACTGAAATATAAATATATAAATACTTATGATATTGTTAAATTTTTTCCTGGATGGTTAAATCAGCAGTCATTGATAAGAGTTCTTTCTTAGTGGGTTGAAAAAATCATTGAACTGCATGGTTTTATTATTGACTCTATCAATAACTACCCCTAGGACCTTGAGAAAGGCACTTAATCTCTATTAAATAAAGAGGTAAAAATAGATGGTTTCAAAGTTTTCATTCAGCTACATTTTATAGGAATTTTTATGCATTAACTAAAAGTACTTACATGATCTGATACACCTAAGATTTTAGATGTCAGAAACTTCAAAATAATTGTTCCACACAGCCAAGCACAACCTTGAATCAGCTAGAAAATAAGTGAAATAGATAGAAGTCAGATACTAAAAATTATAAATTAACCCGTTAAAATATTCCATTATACCAACAAAATGGTATAGGAAAGTTTTAGCCATGTAAAGAATATTAATGATGAGGTCTAAAAAAAGGATACTCCTTCAGAAAATTTTGTTTAAAGGCAAAGAACTGAAAGAGATGACACTGCTATAAAATACATAATAAATCTAGAGTTCTACAAATTCTAAAGGAATTTTTAAAGTTATTTCAATTTCTGTGAAGAAAAGAGTTATATGCTTGTTTCTAAATAGTAGTTCCTAGCTGAAAAGTCCTTTTTTTTTTTTTCAAAAAAAAATAGGATTAAATTATTAAAAAAAATTCTGCTACCACTCTTTTGGAAATAAAATGATAGGAGTCCCTCCTCAAGAAAGGAAAAATTTGAAGACAAGCTTTCATTCTAAAGAGAGAAATAGACACTAAAATTTACATGGAGGTTTCTGTTCATTTTCTACTTGTTTTTTGGCTAACTTCGATTAGAAAAAGCACAAATGTGGACTTCTAGATAGTCTGAGGAAAATTAAAGCAGCCTAAATCCAAATCTCTCCATACTTATCCAAGTAGAATAATGCAACCACAAATAAAAAAAAAACAGGTAACAGTACAAACTTTAAATTACCTGTAAATAGGAAGGGACAATACATACAACAAAGTTAAACCTCATGTTCAGGATCTTAGCCCTTGTAGAGAATGAATGGAATCTCAAAACCATGTGGAAGAAGAGAGAGGGAAATGAGGGGTTCCAAAATGAACTAACTCCAGGGACAGAATGTCCACTTTATGTGTGGGAACACTGGAGAATGAGTACAGAAAAGTATAAAAAGGACTGATCCCAGAAAGGCATTAATTTTGGAAAGAGAGGAAGGAAAAGAAAAAGAGAGAAACCCTCTAGGAGAAGGTGTGGAGAAGGAAATAAGAAGGGGAAATTAAGTATCCAGAAAAATAAATGGGGACCAAACAAAAGACAAACAATCACTATTGTCACTGAAAGATAAAAGGAAGTTATTGATAAAACCACATTTTGTTATATTGACCAGGATTAGAAAATACCTGCTCTAACCACAAAATAATTAGATGAAAGATGTCTATATTATCTATAATATAGCTTCTATCAGAAGCTAAGAAAAATTAGAGTCAAACATTTCAGGTGGTGATATATGCTCTAATGAATAAAAATCACACAAAGCAAAAAAAAAAAAAAAACACCTACAATGCAGAATTAAAAATTAAGTATGCTCAAATCAGCATTCAGGGCTATAAATAAACAAAGGTTTTAAAAACCAAAACCAGAAAAAAACAGAGTGTTTATTAAATATAGAAAAGAAATGGAAGAAAAGGAGAAAATCATTGAAAAATGAAGACAGAGGGAGGAGGCAAGAGGGCAGAAGAGTAGGGGTCCTCATTTTATATGGTCCCCTTAATTTAGCTCGATAACTATCAAACCATCCTGAATACCTATCAATTTAACCTGAGATGTAAGGAAAGAATGGCCAGAACTCTACAAATAGCAAAGTCATCATTTTTCACAAGATAGGAGTACAGAGAAGAAAATGCTGGGGAGGGAGCCCTTGTCAGCCAGCTACGGGAAAGTGGTAACAGCCCTGGAGCTCAGTCAGGACCTGCAGAAATCTGCTCCTGTGAGAGTCTTCCCTGCCTACAAGGCACTGAGTGGTGAAGCCAGGTAGAACTGCAGGTGGGACAGCGGGGTCTCAATGTTCCCTGAGGCACAGAAAGAACAGGAGTGCCTGGGCCAGCAGAGTTCCCAAGCACTGGAGCAGGGAAATGGGTGTAAGTCAGCGAGCCTGGAAGGAGGCTCAGCTTATTTTGCCACAAACCAGCTTCTTTCGCCTGATGGGGTGACTGCTCTCCATGCTGGGTCTCTGCAAAGGACTGGGACACAGCGACCCTCCACCTTCCTCTGGGAAGGGCAGAGGCTCTCCCTGCCAGAACCCTACAAATTGCACTGATCAGTGTCCCTCCACCTGCCCCTGGGAGGATCTGAGTGTGTGGGCACCATAGGAGTCTACAGTTTGGCACATGCTGGCATCTCTCAGCATCCGGGCTGGAGAGCTGGACATCGTCATTTTTGTTTTTGCCCTCTAAAGAGGTACAGAATGCCTCCAGGGAACAAATGCCTCACACTGTAAACTGCTTACACTGAGCATGGCTCCCTGGCAAGGGGTGGTGCAACTATGCCCAGGCACAGGCACCAGAGAATCCATGCAGTAGGCCCTCCCTCAGAAGATCAGCTGGAAGAACAGGGAACAGCAAGTTTATGCACCAAACAGGTCTGGAGAACTTCAGGGTTGGGGAAAATAGTATATAGAACTAGAGTTTTTATTTTCTTATACTTTATCTTTCAGTTCAAAATTTTCCAATTTTTTTTGTTTCAACTAGTTTCTTATTTTATTAACTCTGTATTTTTAAGTCTTTTTTTAACTTTCATATTTTACAATTACATGTTATAGATACATTCTTCATTTTTGGCTTCCTTTGAAAGTATTCAATTCTATTTTTGTATCTGTATAAGTTTTTATTAATAATTTTTGAATTTAATATATTTTAGCAAACAGAACAAAGTATACTCAGGACCAAGTGGATCACCTTATTTTGTCCACTCTCTCCCTGCCCCCTATTTTTTCCTCTTCTTTTTTCTTTTCTTTGTCTTCATCTTTTTTCTTTCATTTTCTGGTTCCTGGTCTCTTTGGAATTGTCTAGTGTGTATTTTGGTTGGGTTGTATTTTTGACTCTGTGCACTTGTATAGCCATTCTTCACTGGAAAAAATGACTATTAGGAGGAATTCACAACAAAAGAAAGAACCAGAGGTAATACTCTCTGTCACAGAGCTAATGGATATGGTTTTAAGTAATAATGTTTGATATGGAGCTTGGGATAATAATTATAAAGTTACTAGTTACTAGTGCTTGAAGAACACATAAAAGACTCTAGAGAATCTCTTAGTGCAGAAATGAGATCTAATAAGGCCAAAATTAAAAATACTCTGAGAGTCTAAACTGGATGCTCTAATAGCTAGTGCAAATGAGACAGAAGAGAGAATAAGTGACATGAAGACAAGTTGATGGAAAGGAAGGAACTGAGGAAAAGAGAAAAATAACTAAAAGGCCATGAGGAGAGGCTCCAAGAGATAAATGATAGTTTGAAAAAAAAATAACATCCATATTACTGGAATTCCTGAGAACATTGAGAGAGAGAGAGAGAGAGAGGGCCAAAAGGTATACTAGAGCAAATTATAGTTAAGAACTTCCCTGATCTCGGGAAGGAAACAGGTATTCATATTCTAGAGGTAGAGAAGACCCCTCCCAAAATCAATAAAAACAGATCAACACCTCGACATATAATAATAAAGCTTGCAAATTTCAGAGGTAAACAGAAAATTCTGAAAGAAGCCTGACACAAGAGAGTCCTAACATACAGAAGGAGAAATATTAGAGTAACAGCAGACATATCCACAGGACCTGACAGGCCAGAAAGGGCTGGCATGATAGATATTCAGGGTACTAAATGAAAAATGAAGACAATCTCTAGGTAACTAAAGGAGAAAAATTCAAATAAAAATTCAAAAAGAGCACTGAAGACAGAAAAAATAACAACAAAAAACTCAAAAGAATAAAAATGAGATTAAAGAGGAAGTAAAAGAATCAGAGAAAGTGGTAGAAACAAAAAACAGGCAACATTCATAGAGTCTCTGAAAAAGTAAAACTAAACAATGAATTGACACTAGTATTTAAATACAATCCAAGTTTTCTTGGATTCTCTAGGAAGTTTTCTTAGACATAAAATACCTGAATTTACATTTGGAAAGGACTCACCATGTATTGAGGAAATTGACCAGTATGGAAAACTACCTCAAGATATAGCCTAATAAAACTTAAAAATGAAAAAAAATTTCTTAACACTTCTAGGGACAAAGTCCACATAACTTAGAAGGGTAAGAGAATTTGGTTTGTATCATATGTGTTAAAAGGAACATAAAAACAGATCAAGACACTCATGTAGAAGCATTTTCAAGACACTCGAGAAAGTGGGACTCAAGAACTTTATATGTAGCCCATCAATCACTCGGGTATAAAGATTATAAAAAACTAATTTCAAGTATGCAATACTTGAGGAAATAATCTTCCTAAGTATAGAAAGAAAGTTCAAAACAAAAGAGAACCATGTAGTGAAATATGAAGAGAAATAGTAAATGCAATAAAAATACACATATAATTTAGGACATAAATAAAAATTTTTATATTCTCACAAAACAAGACCTGCCCTGTGCTGTACAGAGAAGAAGTACTGAAACAGACTCAAAAAGGTGATGAAGACAACAATGGCCAAAGCAAATAAGGAGTCATAGCTTATAATCCTGTTATCACTAAGGTTCACACCAACCAGTGTTAGATATAAAATATTTTGACATTAAAAGACACAATTCACAAAGAAAATATAATAAGTATGAACAACTATACACTGCAACCATCTATATAAAGCAGAAGTTACTAGACATTCAAGGAGAGATAGAAACCTACTCAGAGGATTAAATATACTTTTTCGATGCAAGATAGATCAGTGGGCAAATAATACATAAAACTATAAAATACAAAAAAGTCAAAAGAAATATTGTCAATAAACTTACCAAACACTTCCTATGAATAAAGGATACACCTTCATCTCAAACACACACAAAATACTCACAAAAAATGATCATCTATTAGGTCAGAGAGAAAGTATCCAGGAGTTCCATAAACTAAAAATATTACAAACAGCCCTCTGTCGTCATGGGGTAATAAGATTACAAATTAGTAACAAAGTCAGAAGATCAAAAGGCCTCTCCTCCTGGAAATTAGTAAAGTTTCTATGAAACAAGTCTTAAGTGAAGGAGAAACAATTTTTTTCAAATATGATAATTAAAAGTACATATTATAAACGAAGAAAGTCATGTATAATAATGATCAGAAGAAAATCCATATTTTCCTCAAGAACTCATATCAATAAAAATGAGAGAAAAATATTATAATTTGATTCAAATATCTTGCTAACAAATAACAAAATAAACCAAGAGAAAACACATGAAAAGAAATGCTCAAGAACAGTCTATGATATTTGCTCCTTTATGTATCAATTTTTTTGTTTTTATTTCTTCCTCATGTTCTAAGATTTCTTCTGGCCATTTACTTTCTGCTTCAAGAATTTGCACTAACCATTCTTTAAAGGTTGCTCTGCTAGTAACACATTTTCTTCGTTTTCTTTCATCTGAGAATGTCTTTTATTTCCCCTCCACTCCTGAAAGACACTTTCACTGGACATGTAATTTGACTTTAGAATTCTTTCAGCATTTGACAAGCATTATGCCATCTTTTTCTGGCCCCATAGTTTCAGATGGGAAGGCTACTGTAATGCAAATCAGTTTTACCCTATAGTAACACATCATTTCTCTCTGCCTGATTTAAAAAATTTTTTTTTGTCTTTGGCTTCCAGAAATTTAATTATGATATGTCCTGGCATGGATCTTATTGGATTTTTCCTACTTGGGGTTCACTCAGTTTCTTGACTCTGTAGATTTATGTCTTTTAACCAAATTTGATTAAAATTTGGCAGAAGTCTTCAGCTGTTACTTATTCAAATTTTTTTTCAGCCCCACTCTCCTTTACCTCTCCTTGTGGAATTTCAATGATACAAATACTTAGATGTATGTGTGTGTATATGTATCTATATGTATGGGTCTAAAAGTAAGGACAATGGTAGCAATGAGAACAGTCTGCACTCAGGTCTTGATTTCTAAATACCATACAGAGTAAGATATGCAATATAATTTTTTATTCCACAGGGATGAAAGAAATACTTGGAGTAAAACAAGTTTTGGGGAGAGAGGTTGTAAGAAGTGTTAGTTCACAAAATAGCTTTTCTTTTCCTTTTTGATGGTCTTTTATGGGGGAAAAAAAGGCCATAAAAAGCCATAATAGCCTTTGCATTATCTAGATGACTAACATGATTTGTTTCTCCCTTTTGCAAAAGACTGACAATATCAATTAACTTCAAAACATAAATGTAAGCTGAATATTAATTATATGTCAACTTTTTTTTAGCTTTTTCTTTTTCTGAAATTCTTGAGTTGAAAGCTTAATTTTTACACTTCCCAGTCTAAACCGTAAATACTTAAGACAATAAATTTTCTTCTTAGTATAGTTTTGACAGAATTCCTTAAATGTCCATGGATACTGTTCCATTTATTGCCATTTTTTAATAGTCTGTAATGGAAATTTTGACTTTCTTTTGAATTCAATTATTAAATAAAGATCTTTGAATTTTCCGATGATTTCTTGGTTTAATCTTTTTAAAAACTGTTAATTTTTTTGAAGTTAAGAAATCATGTTAGAAGAGTCATGTTATCCAATAATTGAAGTGCACAAATATTACTCATTTTCACCATTAGGGATGGGAGAAAGACTTCAGCAATGAGTAATTGGCAACTCAGTCCATTTTGTTCTTTTGCATTCTGAATAGAAATCTAGCTGATCTTACTATAACTTCTCCAGTTTTGCCCTATTAATATGCCACATGTAATCACATAGTTCTTCAATATAGCAGGTTTTATTTTTTAATAGGTATTAAAAGGCCAAGAAAAAAGGCCTACATCTACATCAAAGGCCAAGAAAAAAAGAAGAAATGTCATCTCTCCAATATTACAAGAATTAGTAATTGCAGTACCTACCTAAATAATATATTTATTTTACTTGGAAACAAAACATACAAATATAGAGGTAACGTGGGCCATACATTTGTATATTTGGGAAGAAGTCAAATAAAGATTAGGTGGTAGCTGAGTTGAAATAAGAAGGGGCTGGGAGAATGTAGGGAAAATGTTACAGGAACAAAAATAAGAGAGTCTAAGTGGGAAGCAGAAGAACAGATAGATGATAGATGTAGAAAAAGAAAAAGGGAAAGTGAGATCAGGACTACATACTGAGTTATGTTGAAAAGAAAGTCAGTAAATCTAAGGAGAGAAACTCAAGACAGAAAGAAATTTAGAAAGCAAGGCAGTAAGGATATAACAAAATGAAAAGTAAAGAGAAGCATGAGCATAGTGCTGAAATATATGAAATAATTTCTGGATAATGACTTGTAGATGTTGTTTAGGGTTATTTCTCACCCTATGTGAGCAGGTATTGATAATATTTATTGATCATAAGTCATTCAATTTTTAAAGTATATTGTCTGTATTCAGTTTATAGAAAGAAAGAGTTTGAAGAAATGGTTAAAAATGTTGACGCTTACCCAAAAGTTGAGTTCAGATACTCCCAATCTTTGAATTTTATTTCTCTTCAGAATTATCACCTAAAATTAACGTGATATAAAATGAAATAAATAAATAAAATGGACATTTCATATGAATGATACATCTCAAAAATTACATAGTCATTCACTTTCATCTTGGCTATCACTAGGCATTTTCCTTCTTAATTGTTGATTTTTCAAAATCTGGACATGGCAAATTTCCTTATCATGAGAGCTAAATGCTTTCTGTGCCAAAAAGTTGGTTCTAGAATCAAGTTAATTCCTCACTGAGTGACATCAGATGTCCTGGGCAGGCTGCTCCTCTTAGGGTATTGATGGTATGTGGGAGGTGTGTTGGTGCAAGGGTATATATATGTAAGTCATCCAGCAATGTTAGTGGTCTAAATTAACATGAAAATCTTTCCTCTCTGAATTCTTAAATAAAATATTTAAACATGTTCTTAAAATGTCTAACTGAACTTAAAGAAAATGAATTTTCCAGGTGCAAGGGAAAAACAGATGACTTTTAAAAACTGAAACCATTAGGAGAGAATCTAGGGCAGTCTTTAAGGAGGAGTGCAGAAAAAAGTTGTAAGTATGGGCTTTCATCAAAAGTAGAGAAGGGGGGCAGTCTGGGTGGCTCAGCGGTTTAGAGCTGCCTTTGACCTAGGGCCTGATCCTGGAGACCCAGAATCGAGTCCCGCGTCGGCCCCGGCATGGAGCCTGCTTCTCTCTCTGCCTGTGTCTCTCTCTGCCTCTCTCTCTCTCTCTCATGAATAAATAAATAATTTTTTAAAAAGTAAAGAAGGGCTTGGAACTATGGAAGGTTAAGCAACTAGACTTGAGGCATGCATAAAGCTGGAGTCCTCCAAAACCATAACCTTCAGTGCTATCAACTAAATGTGTATGTCCTCCTTCCCCCAAACACATGTGTTAAAACTTTAATCCTCAGTGTGGCATGAGGGAAGGTGAAGCCTTTGGGAGGTAATTAGGTAATTAGATCGGGAAGTAATTAGACCATGGGGGTGGAGCCCTCATGAATGGGACTAGTGTTATAAGAGGGCAGCCCTGGTGGCTCAGCAGTTTAGTGCCACCTTCAGCCCAGGGCGTGATCCTAGAGACCTAGGATTGAGTCCCACATCAGGCTCCCTGCATGGAGCCTGCTTCTCCCTCTGCCTCTCTCTCTCTCTCTCTCTCTCTCTCTCTCTCTCTCTCTGTGTGTGTCTCATGAATAAATAAATAAAATCTTTAAAAAAAAAAAAGACACGGGGGAGATATTTCTCTCTCCACTATGTAAGGATATAGTAAAAGCATCTATCTGCATATCAAGAAAAGAGGCCTCACCAAGAACCAAATAGGCTGGTACCTTGATCTTAGACTTCCCGAGCCTCTAGAATTGTGAAAAATAAATTTTTGTATAAAAATAAATCCGACCTATGGTACTTTTACTATAGCAGCGCAAACTGACAAAAACACTCAATGACTAGGAATACTCCTCCTACTATCGCTAAAAGGTGATAAGGTATTTGTTTACTCTCAAGTTGTGAGTAAGGAAAAAAAAAGAGCTTCCTATGAGAAACTAAAATCTTAGCCTGTGTATTACTTAGATTTGGAGTAGGATTTTGCATCATCTAGTTAGCTCCAAGTGAGCTAGGATTCCTGAACTTCCAACAACAGGAAAATATAAATGTTCCAGATTATACACTGGAACACTGTAAATGCAAAATATAGAATCAACCTAGATGCCCAGACATAGGACAATAGTTGAATTATCTATGGAGCACCTACAGTGTGGTACTGTGAAACTGCAAAAAGAATGAGGAAGACCTCTATGAAATTATATGGGGTGATATCTAGGATAGGTTGTTACATATCTACAATAGGCTGATAAACCAAAGTGCAGAAGGCTACTTATAGTATGCTATCTTTCATGTAAATAAGAGGAGATGTAATAAAAAATAGGTAATATTTATTAGTGCAAAAAAAAAAAAAACAACTAAATGGGCAAATCAGAAAACTAATGAGATAGCTTACAAGAAAAGGTAGGACCAAGGTGAAAATAAAAGTGGACAGAATGGGGTAAGAAGGAATGAGAGGGAGTGATATTCTCTGAATATAAATTTTTGTACATTTCTTATTCTTAGAAACATACTATTTCAACCAAAAAAATAAATTATTAAAATCAATCAGGATGGAATTTCTGCTTCTGGTCATGTTGATACAACAGGTACCACACATACTCTCCCATCTGAAACAACCAAACCCAAGCAAAATAGATTATAAGACACAATTATGAACAATTAGATGCCAACAAATTGGATTATATCGAAGAAACACATTCCTAGAAGCATACAATCTACCAAGACAGAATCATGAAGAAACAGAAACTGAGCATACCTGTAACTAGAGTAAGGAGATTGAACAAATAATCAAAAAACTCTGAACAAAGCAAAGACTAGGATCAGATGGCTTTGCCAGTGAATCTACCATACATACAAAGAAAAATTAATGTTGATCCTTCTCAAACTGTTCCAAAAAACTGAAGAGAACACTTCCAAACATATTTCATGAGGCCAGCATGACCCTGATAACCAAAGCCAGACAAGGACACTACAAAAAAAACTAACCTATAGACTAATATCCCTGATGAACATAAGTGCAAAAACTCTTAACAACTAACTCTTTTTAAAAAAAAAAAAAACACCATTTCGGTCATTTTTTTTTTACAGTGAACAATTATATATACATACACACATTATAAACAGTTTGATATAAAACACAAATATCTACAGTCTACTTACATTTAGTTAACCTGCTACTTCTAGTTCATCCGTGATTAATTTTAGCCACCGACAAGTCAGTTTCTCTGCTTGAATTGGACTGTACTATTCCCTTAACAACTTGGTCATACAAGGTACTAAGTGATAGTGCAAAACAAGCATTTAAGATTCTTATCAACTATATCTGACAAAAAGAACACACACATTCCCCGAGACACGATCTCTGAGATCATATTGGATTTAAGGCAGGAGTGTAAGAATGTAATATGAAAGTAAAGGATGTTTCTTCCTTTTAAAATATTTCAAGGCTGTCTGAAATGTGGCCCCCACCCCTTTCCATGGCATACCTCTGGAATCTGGGGTGCCCTTTTGGTTTTCCAGTAAGTGGGATGTAGATACAGATTAAAAAGTTATTCAAGATCTTATTAAAATCTTTAAAGTTATAACTTAAACCAGATTTAACAGCATACATTAAAAGGATCACACACCATGATTAAGTGAGATACATCTTGCAATATTAGGTTGGTTCAGCATATGCAAATCATTTAATGTCATGTGCTACATTAACAGGATGAGGGATTAAAAATCACAAGATCAACTCAATAGATGCAGGAAAGCATTGGATAAAATTCAACATCCTATCATAAAAACTCTCAACAAACTAGGAACAGAGGGAAATTACCTCAACAGAATATTTGAAAATCCGACAGCCAACATCTTACTGAATGGTGAAAAACTATATGCTTTTACTCTAAGATGAGGAACAAGGCAAGGATACCAACTTTCACCATTTCTATTCAATACTGGAAGTCCTAGCTACAGTAACAAAGCAAGGAAAAACATAAAAGGCATAAAAATTATAAAGGAAGATGTAAAATTATCTCTATTTTAGATGATGTGGTTTTCTATGTAGAAAACACTAAAGATTATGCAAACATACACACAAACTGTTAGAATACAAAAAATTCTGTAAAGTAGCAGGATACAAAATCAACATCCAAAAATATGTTGCATTTTTACACACTAACAATCAACACTCTGAAAAATTAAGAAAACACTCCCATTTACAGTAGCCTCAAAAAGAATATTAAGAATAAACTCAAAGAAGTGAAAGACATAATACACTGAAAACTACAAAACATTCCTGAAAGAAACCAAAGACACAAATGGAAAGATAGTATTTGTCTTTCTCTTATTTTATACAACATCCTGCCTTCAAGGTCCATCCATATGGTTAAAAATGGTAGGAAAACCCTACATATTTAGCTTGAGCTACCATTTCCAGTGCCCTTCATTTTTGTAAAGCCAGAGTTACATTTAATATTTTATTCCTTCCATCTGAAGGACCTCCTTTAACATTTATTTTAATGAAAATCTACTAGTCATAAAGTCTTTATTTTGCCTTAATTTTTGTTTTTTGTTCCATTTAAAAATTTTTAAATTTAAATTCAATTAATTAACATATAATGTATTATTAGTTTCAGAGGTAGAGGTCAGTGATTCATCAGTCTTATATAACACCCAGTGCTCATTACATCATGTGCCCTCCTTAACGCCCATCATCCTGTTACCCCGTCCCTCCAACCTTTCTCTCCTCCACTGACCCTGTTTCTTTTTTTTTTTTTTCTCATTAAACTTTTGTTTTAATGGGTCTCAAAATTCTGTGACAGATTTTTGGTCAAGTTGTTTCCATTAAAAAGCACTGATTTTAAAAACCAATAAAACTGCCACACACACACACACACACACACACACACACACACAAAGTCCACAAAACATTCTTTCCTTCTGAAGGTTTTACGATGCATTGTTATCATTAACCAGTCTTTTACTATTAAACTTAAATGTCCAATTGACACAAACAGTTCTGAGACCGTTCTTCCACCACTGATTAAGACTGGGGTGGTAGATATTGGGGATAATATCCATTTAGCCTTCTGAGCTTTCTGGGCAGACGTGGTGACTTTGCCAGCTCCAGCTGCCTTCTTGTCCACTGCTTTGATGACACCCACAGCAACCGTCTGTCTCATGTCACGAACAGCAAAACGGCCCAGAGGAGGATAGTCAGAGAAGCTCTCAACACACATACGTTTGCCAGGAACCATATCAACAATGGCAGCATCCCCAGATTTCAAGAATTTAGGACCATCTTCCAGCTTTTTTCCAGAATGACGATCTATCTTTTCCTTCAGCTCAGCAAACTTGCAAGCAATGTGAGCTGTGTGACAGTCCAGCACAGGTGCATATCCAGCACTGATTTGGCCTGGATGGTTCAGGATAATCACATGAGCCATGAAGCCAGCTGCTTCCATTGGTGGGTCATTTTTGCTGTCACCAGCCACGTTGCCACAACGAACATCTTTGACAGATACGTTCTTGACATTGAAGTCCACACTGTCCCCAGGAAGAGCCTCACTCAAAGCTTCATGGTGCATTTCAACAGACTTTACTTCAGCTGTAACATTGACTGGAGCAAAGGTGACCACCATGCCAGGCTTAAGAACACCAGTCTCCACTCAACCCACTGGGACAGTAACAATACCACCAATTTTGTAGACGTCCTGGAGAGGCAGCTGCAAGGGCTTATCAGCTGGATGAGTTGGTGGCAGGATGCAATCCAGAGCTTCAAGCAGTGTGGTTCCGCTGGCATTCCCGTCTTTAGGGGTGACTTTCCATCCCTTGAACCAAGGCATGTTAGCACTTGGCTCCAGCATGTTGTCACCATTCCAACCAGAAATTGACACAAATGCTACTGTGTTGGGGTTGTAGCCAATTTTCTTAATGTAGGTGCTGACTTCCTTAACGATTTCCTCGTATCTCTTCTGGCTGTAGGGTGGTTCAGTGGAATCCATTTTGTTAACACCAACAATTAGTTGTTTTACACCCAGTGTGTAAGCCAGAAGGGCATGCTCACAGGTCTGCCCATTCTTGGAGATACCTGCTTCCAATTCACCAACACCAGCAGCAACAATCAGGACAGCACAGTCAGCCTGACATGTGCCTGTCATCATGTTTTTGATAAAGTCTCTGTGTCCTGGGGCATTAGTGATGGTCACATAGTACTTGCTGGTCTCGAATTTCCACAGGGAGATATCAATGGTGATACCATGTTCTCATTCAGCTTTCAGTTTATCCAAGACCCAGGCATACTTGAAGGAGCCTTTTCCCATCTCAGCAGCCTCCTTCTCAAATTTTTCGGTAGTTCTTTTGTCGATCCCACCACATTTGTAGATCAGATGGCCAGTAGTGGTTGACGTGCCCGAATCTACGTGTCCAATAACGACAATGTTGTTGTGAGTCTTTTCCTTTCCCATTTTGGTTTAGGTTTAGCGGTGGTTTTCACACCTGTGTTCTGATGGCAAACCCATTGCAAAAAAGCAGTTTGTTTACTATATTTAAGAGTTTCTCATGGTTTCTCTCTCTACCTGATTTCATATTGTTTTATTTTTTCCTCTTTTCCCTTATGATCCTCTGTTTCGTTTTTTAAATTCCACATATGAGTGAGATCATATAATTGTCTTCTCTCTGCTTGACTTCTTTCACTTAGCATAACATCCTCTCATCCTTAGCATAACATCCTCACCCACGTTGTTGCAAATGGCAAGAGCAAGATTTCATTTTTTTTGATAGCTGAGTAATAGCCCATTGTGTGTGGATATATATAGATATGATATATATATCATATTAATACATATCATATTGATATATCAATATATATCACATTTTCTTTATTCATCAATGGACAACCTCACTCTTTCTATAGTTTGGCTATGGTGGACATTGCTGTTAAGAACATTGGGGTACAGGTGCCTACTTGGTTTTTTGGGGGGCTTTCTGTTTTTTAAAGATTTTATTCATTTACACATGAGAAACACACACACACACAGAGAGGCAGAGACACAGGCAGAGGGAGAAGCAGGCTCCATGCAGGACTCAATCCCAGGACTCCAGGATCACACCCTGGGCCAAAGGCAGGCGCAAAACTGCTGAGCCACCCAGGGATCCCCAGCAGGTGCCTATTTGGATCACTACATTTGTATCTTTGGGGTAAATACCCAGTAGTGCAATTGCTGGCTCATAGGGTAACCCTATTTTCAAACTTGAGGACCTCCATACTGTTTTCCAGAGTGGCTGCACCAGCTTGCATTCCCACCAACAGTGGACAAGGTGTCTTTCTCTGCATCCTCACCAACATCTATTGCTTCCTGACTTGTTAATTTTAACCATTCTGCATCTCATTGTGGTTTTTTTTTTTTTTTCTCATTGTGGTTTTGATTTGTATTTCCCTGATGCAGAGTGATGTTGAGCACGTTCATGTGTCTGTTGGCCATTTGTACGTCTACTTTGGGGAAATGTCTATGTTTTCTGCCCATTTCTTGATTGGATTATTTGCTCTTTGGATATTGAGTTTGATAAGTTCTTCATAGATGTTGGATACTAGCCCTTTATCTGATATGTCATTTGCAAATATCTTCTCCCATTCTGCAGGTTGCCTTTTAGTTTTGTTGACTGTTTCCTTTGCTGTGTAGAAACTTTTTATCCTGATAAAGTCTCAGTCGTTTATTTTTGCTTTTGTTTCTCTTGCCTTTGGAGACATGTCTAGCAAGAAGTCGCTGTGGCCGAGGTCAAAGACTCTGCTGCCTGTGTTCTCCTCTAGGATTTTGATGGATTCCTGTTTCAGATTTAGGTCATTCATCCATTTTGAGTCTATCTTTGTGTATGAGATGAGTAATTGGTCCAGTTTCATTCTTCTGCATGTGGCTGTTCAATTTTCCCAACACCATTTCTTGAAGAGACTATCTTATTCCCTATTGAATATTCTTTCCTTCCTTGTTGAACATGAGTTGACCATAGAGTTGAGGGTCTATTTCTGGGTTCTCTATTCTGTTCTATTGATCTATATGTCTATTTTTGTGCCAGTACCATACTGTCTTGATGATTACAGCGCTGTAGTAGAGTTTGAAGACCAGAATTGTGATGCCATCAGTTTTGGTTTTCGTTTTCAACATTCCTTTGTCTGTTTGGGGTCTTTTCTGGTTCCAAACAAATTTTAGGATTTTTTGTTCAACTCTGTGAAATAAGTTGATGCTATTCTGATAAGTGTTGCATTGAATATTTAGATTTTTCTAGGTAGCTTAGACATTTTAGCAATATTTCTTCTTCCAATCAATGAGCATGGAATGCTTTTCCATTTCTTTGTGTCTTACTCAATTTCTTTCACACATGTTCTAGAGTTTTCTGAGTACAGATCCTATGGTTCGGTTTATTCCTATGTATCTTATGCTTTGGGGTGCAATTGTAAATGGGATGGACTCCTTAATTTCTCTTTCTTCTGTCTTATTGTCAGTATATAGAAATGCAACTTATTTCTGTGCACTGATTTTATATCCTGCCACTTTGCTGAATTCCTGTATGAGTTTTAGCAATTTTCGGGTGGAGTCTTTTGGGGTTTCCATAAAGAGATGACATGACCTGAGTCATCTGCAAAGAGTGAGAGTTTGACTACTTCTTTGCCAATTCAGATCCCTTTTTTCTCTTTTTGTTGTCTGTTGCTGAGGCTAGGATTTCTAGTACTATGTTGAATAGCGGTGGTGATACTGGACATCCTTGCTGTGTTCCTGACCATAGGGGGACAGCTCTCAGTTCTTTCCCATTGAGATTGCTATTTGCTATGGGCTTCTTATAGATGGCTTTATGATATTGAGGTATGTTCCCTCTATTCCTACACTGTCAAGAGTTTTAATCAAGAAAGGATGCTGCAGTATTCTTTTTCAAATGTTTGGTAGATTTCTCCTAGGAAGCCATCCAGCCCTGGACTTTTGTTTGTTGGGAGATTTTTGATGACTGCTTCAATTTCCTTGCTGGTTATGGGTCTGTTCAGGTTTTCTATTTATTCCTGTTTCAGTTTTGGTTATTTTGTAGGTTTCTAGGAATGCATCCATTTCTTCCAGATTGCTTAATTTGTTGGCATACAGTTGCTCATGATATGTTCTTATAATTCCTTTGGTGTTGTGATTGCTCCTCTTTCATGATTTTATTTATTTAAATCCTTTCTCTCTTCTTTTTGATAAGTCTGGTCAGAGGGTTATCAACCTTATTAATTCTTTCAAAGAACCAGCTCTTGGTTTCATTGATTTGTTCTTTTGGTTTCTATTTCATTGATTTCTGTTCTAATCTTTATTATCTTTTCTTCTGCTGGGTTTAGGCTTTATCTGCGATTCTTTTTTCCAGCTCCTTTAGGTGTAAGGTTAGGTTATGCATTTGAGACCTTTCTTGTTTCTTGAGAAAGGCTTGTTTTGCTATACACTTCCCTCTTAGGACCGCCTTTGCTGCATTCCAAAGGTTTTGAACAGTTGTGCTTTCATCTTCATTTGTTTCCATGATTTTAAACAATTCTTCTTAAATTTCCTGGTTGACCCATTCATTCTTTAGTAGGATGCTCTTGAGCCTCCATGCATTTGAGTTCTCTTCAAATTTCCTCTTGTGATTGAGTTCCAGTTTCAAAGTATTGTGGTCCAAAACAAAAAAACAACAAAAAACAAACAAACGAACAAACAAAACCACAAAGTATTGTGGTCCAAAAATATGCAGGGAATGATCCCAATCTTTTAGTACCAGTTAAGACCTGATTTGTAACCCAGTATGTGATCTATTCTGGAGAATGTTCTATGTGCATTCAAGAAAAATGTGTATTCTGTTGCTTTAGGATGGAATGTTCTGAATATACCTGTGAAGTCCTTCTGATCCAGTGTGTCATTCAAAGCCCTTGTTTCCTTGTTGATCTGCTTACATGATCTGTCCATTGTAGTGAGTGGGTGTTAAAGTCCCCTTCTAGGAGAAGAAATGTGTGGGAAATATCAGAAAGGGAGACAGAACGTAAAGACTACTAACTCTGGGAAATGAACTAGGGGTGGTAGAAGGGGAGGAGGGCGGGGGGTGGGAGTGAATGGGTGACGGGCACTGGGGGTTATTCTGTATGTTAGTAAATTGAACACCAATAAAAAATAAATTAAAAATAAATAAATAAATAAAGTCCCCTTCTATTACTATATTATTATCCACGTGTTTCTTTAATGTTATTAATTGGCTTGTATAATTGGCTGCTCCCATGTTAGGGGCATAAATATTTACAACTGTTAGATTTTATTTCTGAATAGACCTTTTAATTATGATATAGAGTCCTTCTTCATCTCTTATTACTGTCTTTGGTTTAAAGTCTAATTTGTCTGATAGAAGGATTGCCACCCCAGCTTTCTTTTGATGTCTATTCACATGATAAATGGTTTTCCACCCCCTCACTTTAAATCTAGGATCTGTATGGGTCTAAGATGAGTATCTTGCTGACAGCATATTGATGGGTCTTGCTTTTTTATCCAATCTGATACCCTGTGTCTTTCGATTGGGGCATTCAGCCCATTTACATTCAGAGTAACTATTCAAAGATATGAATTTAGTGCCATTGTATTACTTGTAATGTCACTGTTTCTGTATATTGTCTCTGTTCCTTTCTGGTTTATGTTACTTTTGGGTTCTCTCTTTGCCTAAAGGATTCCTTTTAATATTTCTTGTAGGGCTGGTTTGGTGATCACAAATTCTTTTAGTTTCCTTTTATCTCTCCTTCTATTTTGAATGACTTCCTTGCTGGAGAAAGTATTCTTGGCTGCATATTTTTCTCATTTAACACCTGAATATATCATGCCAGTTATTTCTGGCCTGTCAGGTCCCTGTGGAGAGATCTGATGACAGTCTAATGTTCCTACCCCTGTAGGTTACAGACATCTTGTCTAGAGCTGCTTTCAGCAAATTTTCTCTTTATCTCTGAGATTTGCAGGTTTCACTATTTTATGTTGGTGTGTTGACCTATTTTTATTGATTTTGAAGAGGGTTTTCTGTGTTTCCTGGTCTTGGATGTCTGTTTCCTTCCCCAGATTAGAGAAGCTCTCTGCTATAATTTGCTCCAATATACATTCTGCTCCACCCCCCCCCCCCCCCCCGCAAACTCCCTCCTTTTCTTCTGGGATCCCAATTATTCTAATATAGTTTCGCTTTATCAACTTTTAAAATCTTTTTAAATTTTCATTTTATAGTTACATTCTATCCTTTCATTGTATTTAATTTTATTTTTCTATGTATATAAGCTATTTTTTCTTTACAATTCAGGGATGCAGTTTCTTCTAACAGACCAAAATACATCCAGAATCTAGTGTATGGCTCTGTTCTCTTCATCTGTCTGATCATATTTGCTTTTTTTCTTTTTTTACTTCTTTTTTTTTGTGTGTTTCTTTCTGTTTCATTTAAGTCTTTTTTAAGTTTCATCTTTACAGTTACATTCTATCCTTTCAATGTATTTGATTTTATTTCTGTATATATGTTTTTCTTTCTTTACAATTTTGAGATGTAGTTTTTCTAATAAACTGACCAAAATACACTCAAAATATAGTATATTGTTCTATTCTGTTCACCTGTCTATATTCCTTCTTTGTCTTTTAATTTTCATTTTTTACAGTTACATTCTATCCTTTCATTGTATTTAATTTTTTTACATATGAAAGCTTTCTTTTCTACAATTTTGGGATCTAGTTTTCTAACAGGCCAACCAAAATATATACAAGATCCAGTGTATTGCTCTATTCTGTTCACCTGTCTAATTATATTCTCTTTTTTTGTTCTTGGTTTGGAATTTCTTCTGATTTGCTTAGTGTACATTTCTCTGGGGTCACGTTGCCATTTTAGCATTTTGTTCTCTCATTCATCTATTCTTCTCTGGAGAGAATGACAAGATGGAAAAACTCACCTCAAAAAAAGATAATAAGAGTCAGTACTGACTGCCAAGGACCTAATCAGTATAGATATAAATAAGATGTCAGAACTGGAGTTCAGAATAATGATTATAAAGATACTAGTTGGGCTTGAAAAAAACATAGAAGACACAAGAGAATCCCTTTCTAGGGGAATAAAATAAATAAATAAAATAACTAAAATCTAATTGATTCAAAATCAAAAAGGCTATTAATGAGATGTGATCATAAATGGAAGCTCTAAGTACTAGGATCAATGAGACAGAAGAAAGAATTAGTGATATGGGAGATAAAATGATGGAGAATACAGAAGCTGAGAAAGAGATAAACAACTACTGGATCATGAGGGGGAATTTGAGAGGTAAGTGATACCATATTGCCTTCATTTTTGAAATTTTGAAAGATATGTCGCTGGATACAGAATTGTAGATTTACTATAGTTTTTTTATTTAAAAAAGATGTTGTTCGACTGTTTTATTGCTTGCATTTTTTCTTATGAAAAATGTGCTGACATCCTTACCTTTTTTTTATATTTAATATGTCTTACTTCACTGACTGTTCTTAAGATTTTCCTTTTATCACAAATTTTGAGCCACTTGATTATATGTGTCTTATTACAGCTTCCTCTCAGTTTCTTATACTGGGATTCAATAAAATTCTTCCTATCTCATTTGATCATTTTCATCATATTTAGAAAACTTTTGGCCATTATTTCTTCAAATATTTTTCTACTTCCTCCCAACTTCCCTCATTTAGACATATGCTTTATTTTCCTAGATAAATTATAAGTGAACAACTGATATATAACCATTTTGAAATCCCTATTGAATTAACGGATCTGGTACTAAGCACTGATGGCTGCCACCATAAAAAGAGAGGCACCAAATATTAAGTGCCTCCTGATGAAATACTATAGACTTGTAAAAGGGATCAAACATGAACCTACCCAAGTTTTAGATACAATTATTAATGTACAGTTGACTCTTGAACAACATGGGTTTTAACCACATAGATCAACTTATATACAGATTTCTTTTGACAAATACAGTACTGTAAATGCATTTTCTCTTCCTTATGATTTCCTTAATAACATTCTCTTTCCTCTAGAGCTTACTTTAAGAATAAAGTATATAATACATAAAGCCTATAACATATAAAATACATATTAATCAACTGTGTTATCAGCAAGGCTTCCAGTCAACATTACTTATAAGTAGTCAAGTTTGGAGGGAATAAAAAATTATATGTGGATTTTCAATTGCACGGGGGTTTAATGCCCCTATCCCCTGCACTGTTTGAAGATCAATAGTATTATAAATAAAAAAAGGCAAAGGAAGACATAAAGCTACATCATGGGGATTCAAAGAGCAAAATCTAGAGCACAGAACCTTCCACATGTTCAATGACCTGAACTCTTAACAAATTTCTTAGAAATAAAACCAGGAATATACATGGGAAATCTGTAGATAAAAATGAAAACAGATGAAACTACAAAGGACAGTTAGGAGAAATTAACGTAGTTAAGATAATTATTCCTGCTTTAGACCAGTGCAAGGGAGTTATAATTAGGGCAGGGCACATAAAAGGCTTCTAGAATAGTTAGAAAAGTTCTAATTTGACTTGACGGTAGTTTAAAAATGTTAAATAACAGTTCATTAATTAGTACCTATTAATACTGGTCAATACAGAAGTATATAAAACATTTGTTTTATGCAGTTTTCTATATCTGTGCTATATATTAAAATAAACTGTTTTCACAAAAAGAGGTAGATGATTGCAAGTCCCCTACTTTGTAATGCTAATAAAGTTTGATCAAATGTTGAAAATGGTTTTTGGGAGAGTGAAAAGGGAGGGATTACTTACTATGAGGCCAAACACAAAAAGCTTGGGGAGCAAAATGTTAAAATATGGGACAATCTCAAGAATTAATCAATGTACCATATATGGAAAAGTGCCATATTTTGGTATTACTATGGTTTATATCATTTCTGATCATTGTGGAAGGAGAATACCCCAGAAACATTTCAGTGGAGAAAAACACTCTATGTTCTGGCTCATGAATATTAGAAGTGCGACTATAAACAATAAAACAATTATATTGAACTACAATTATATTGAACTATATATATATAGTTATATATATATAACTACAATAACTATATATATATAACTACAATTATATTGAACTATATTTGGATATATATTCTAAATATATATCCAAATGAGTGTTATTCTATGAATGTAAGTCACATAAGGAGACTATACATTATTCTAATCATGTTGCCATTGCTCAAAACATTTTGAAACTCCTCTTTCTAAATTGTCTTTAGAGATAATTTAGTTGGCCAAGAAAATCAATCTAATTATTGTCCCACCATATTTTGATCAAGATTTGTATTACCCAAGATCTAATTACCCATCTTGTTTACAAGACTTTGGTCATTTCCAAAAATTAAATCCAATCTTGAAAGATGAATATTTGCCACCAATGAAGATCTTCAAAAGAATGCACCACAGTCTGTGAAGGCATTTGAGAGGAGTTCCAAAAATGTTTTGGGCAATGGCAGTGTCATTGCAATAACTATTTAGTGTACTAAATTGATGTAGAACAAAATAACTAATTTTTATAATAAATTATGGCATATTTTAAAAGTAAGTCTTATTACCTTATGATTGTTTTTAAAAATATTTACTTGGGCATTACCTTAAAGAGAGAAACTTTGTATTGTGTTCATTTTTCAAGGATGAGACAGAGAAAAAGTATTATTTGGGAAAAGGTTTTCACATGCACAATAATCAGGGAAGGGCACTGTTTATTCTCCGAAACTTATACTACATGTATAAACCTACTATTTGAGAGTTAAAAAAAAATCATGAGCTTAGCAAACACTTACCAATGTCATTAGCAAAGATGAAGAATAATAAGAAGATAAATACATTGGATTTCCAAACATCAACACAAAACAAAGGAGAACTGAAACCTGCAAATTGAAGAAAGGAAACATCTGTTTTATTGTTATTAGAAATATAGTACAATGCATACTTTGTTAACAGTCACATTCATTTCTAATACAAACTTTATATGTATAAATAAGATTAATAATGGTCAAATGATAATAGAATTTCAACACACTAATATGTTCTAAGTATTTTCAACACCATAAAATATATACAGAATTTATCTTTTTCTCTACCTAAAACTTGATATAAAGAAAATAGAAAAGATACATTTTTGATTAAAAAATGGAGTGATATAATAAGAAAGACTTAGTCATAAGTCTTTTCTAATCTTTTCATAATTTTCTAATTTTATTTTTACAATGTCATATTAATCCAAAGTGCTAAAAGGCTGTTTCAAAAGTAGTGACAATAATTATAAGTAAAACATTAAAAATTTTTTTAAGTTTCACAGAACATAAAACATCTGAATATTACAAATATATAACAATATAATCATTCCTGGATAATATCAACATCATATATATTAATGAAATATTACTTGCAAAGAGGTATCCCACAAAACAGTTCTGTTTTATAAATTCTGAGATTTTAATATTTGACTTATAAATATTAAAAATGTTACCATGTTCATATAAATGATCTTCTGAAATTTGTTTGGCTCAATGTACCCCACAACATACATGGGAAATAATGAAGCTATCTGAAATAAAAATAATTAAAAAGCAAACATGAAAAAAGTGAAAAACAAATACTTCACTACTCATAAGAAAAGTAAACATTAAGAGTAGAGTTTATTTCCAATAATTATAGTCAAAATAATCTGAACCAACCTTATCATTAAGAACTAGAATACTTGGAAAAATATTTCAAAACCTGCATGAAAGCACAGATTACAAACAAATCTAAAAAGAATTAGGAAGGTAAAAACATAGAAGAGATGAAAATCTACAGTGATGAATAAGATATTTTAGGTTGCTTTTATCCCAGAGACATCTACCAATTCCAATAGCAGATTCTAATAGAGGCAATTGAGAGATTTCGATTGACCCAGTACTTAGGGCACATCAAGAATGAGATCTCTCTGCTAAGTCCCCGAGCTTTGGTTTTGGCTATATAATATGAGAGAAACAGAAATCAAGGAGCCCTCAGGAAGACTGAAGCCCACCTTTGAATTAGCTCATTCTCTCATTGCAGAAGGGTGACTCAAGATTGCTAGCGCCTTTATCTGTCTACTGGAAGCACAGCAAAGGAAATGATTGACAGATTAAACAGGCAATCTGTAGAATGGCAGAAAATATTTGCAGAATATGTATCTGATAAGAGGTTAATATCCCAAGTATGTAAAGAACTCATAATACTCTAGGAAAAGATAAGTAACTTTATTAAAAAATAGGCAAAGGACTTGCACAGGTATTTATCCAAAGAAGATATGCAAATAGCTAATAGATACACAAAAAATATTCAGTGTCACTAATTATCAGTGAAATACAAATTAAAACCACAATGATATGCTATTTCACATCCATTAGGATGATTATTATCAAAAAACAGGCAACAAGTATTAAGGGAACCCTTTCACACAGTTCTGTATGCAAAATTGTACAGCCACTATGGAAAACAATATGAAGGTTTCTCAAAAAATTAAAAATAAAACTATCATATAATCCAGCAATCACATTTCTAGGCATTTATTTTTTAAGAAATGAAAAGAGAATCTTGAAGAGATATTAGCACTCTTATATTTACTGTGGCACTATTTATATATCCAAGATGTAGAAATAACCTAAATGATGATCAATATATAAATGGATTAAAAACCGAGTCAAATACCTACAATGGTATATCATTAGCCTTTAAAAAGAGGGAAATCCTGTAATATGGAAAATATGAATGAGGCATTCGGCTAAATGAAATAAGTTGGTCATAGGACAAAAACTACATGATTCTATTTACATGAGGTATTTAGAATAGTCAAACTCATAGAAGCAAAGAATAGAATAGTGATAGCCAGGGGCTGGGTGGAGGGGAGGAAATGGGAAGTTGCTAATTATTGCATATAAAATTTCAGTTATGCAGTATCAACAAACTCTAGAAGTCTGCTGCACAACACTGTGCCTATAGATAACAATATTGTACTCTATCTGCACTTACAAATCTATGAAGGAGGGGATGTCTCATGTTAAGTGTTCTTACCACACACATACACATTTTAAGGCACATTACATAAAAATAAAAAGAATATTTAACAATTGTGCACATCATAATACTGCCTCAAAATATTTAAAGAATTTACAGAACTAAAAGTAGACATAGACTAATCAACTGTTAAAGTGAAAGATTTTAGCACATTCTTCCTCTAGTAACTGAAATAAATGAAGAAAAGTAGTAGATATCTAAAAGTGTAAATATCACAATTAATAGACTTTGCCTAATTAACACATGTAGAGCTATATATATAACAAATATAAAATATTCAATCTTTTAAAATGCATCAAGAATAGAAAATATCTTATACAAATCTAATGAAACATTTGTAAGATCTCTAA
Source organism: Canis lupus baileyi (assembly GCF_048164855.1). Lineage (NCBI taxonomy): Eukaryota > Metazoa > Chordata > Mammalia > Carnivora > Canidae > Canis > Canis lupus. The sequence continues at coordinate 14,199,915 of NC_132855.1, read as the reverse complement.
AAATCTATATAACATTGACGGAACAAGAACTAAATAAATGGATATATATATTATGTTCTGGGGTCAGAAAACACAAAAATTTTTAAATGTCAAAAGAATTTTTTTTACTGAAATGAAACTTTTCTTCAAAATGAAAAGGAAAGGAATATGTATGGAACCACCCGAGATTTCATCTAAACTTGGGAGGTGGGGAAGAAACTAGTCTAGAACACAGGTTTCAAGATGCATTAGGAGAAAAAAAATGCAATTGCTTTCTGCTTGTCTCCTGCTGAGTCCAGGAGAATAGTTGCAGTTGTTAAAAGGAAGTTCATAAATTCACCTTGTGAGGAAAATTAATCTTGATGCTAATTATGAAAAATGTGTCATATAGGTACTTATATAGGAAAGCAATTAGATAACAGGGTATACCCAATTATAGTTTCATAAAATGTACAGAAATATTCTTCAAATGCACATTTATTAATGCTGCATGAAAGCTGAAGGCCTTTTGCAAGGAAGTAAGATAATATAGCCAAGTGTGTAATCTTCAATAGAGAAGAGTTCAAAGGCCTCAGAGATGCAACAAAATAAACTGGAAAATACAAGAGCTTTGCAATTGGACAGACTTGATTTCAATTTAATCTCTGAGCCTTTGTGTCTTTATCTGTAATAACCATCTGACTGGACTCATTGAGGATTAAGTGAAATAAACTCTATAACACTGAAGTCTAGCATATATTAGTCTTTCTTTCTTTCCTCTCATAGACCAATATTGTTAGAATATCCAAGTCTAGACCACCTTTCTTATGTATTACAAATAAGCTTTGGCTAAGAGAAACACTTAAAGGGTGAAAATTCTGCTCAGTTGCTGAAATGTTATTTGAGTTGCTGGTTGAAAGGAGAGCCCCTTCATTTAGATACATGCAACAGAGTCAACATTCTGCTGTGAAACTGTAGAAAAATGACTTCTCTTTCTGCCTCCAGATGAAAGTTTCATCATGATCCTGCAGATATTGGCCTCAAGATGAGTAGGTCTGAGGGTGAGTCAAAATTTGTTTCCAGGAAACAAAAGAGTTTTAAATCAGTTCAAGTCCTCGGGACAATTTTGTTCCTGAAATCAGAGATGAGTGCATTGTGCACTGAAAACATAAAATTGAAATTGAACATAAAACCTTTGATTCCCTATTACTTATTTTATACGCATAGAATTTAACATAGATGGACCTTGAAAGGATTATGCTAAGTGAGGTAAGTCAGACAGAGAAAGACGAATACTATGATATCACATGTGGAATCTAAAAAAGCCCAACTTGTAGAAACGAAGAGTAGAATGGTGGTTACGAGGGACTGACAGGTGGGGGAATAAGAAAGATACTGGACAGAGGGTCCAATTCACAACTAGAGATCTACTTAAGTTCTAGAGGTCTAACACACAGCATAGTGATTATAGTCAATGCTGTATTATAGACTTCAAAGTTCTCAGAGGCTAAATGTTAAATGCTCTCACCACATAAAAGAAATAGCAATTATGTGACCTAATAGATATGTGTAACACTGAGGCGGTAATCATACTGAAATACAATAGTGTATTAAATCAATACCATTGTACACCTTAAACTTACAAAATGTTACTTGTCAATTATATCTCATCAATGAAAGGAAAAAGAAAACTAAAAGTCTAGAACATCTTTTGAATGGAGAGAAAATCAATAAGGAATATCAAAATTACCCAAACAGCTACTTAAACAGTCTCATCAGCACCAGGGGATTAATAAATGTGCTTGCAAGGAAGTGATGCACATTAGAAATCTATGCTGGCAGGCGTAAATAAGGGAAACCACAGACTTTGTTTACCAACCTGGAAAGGCCAACTATAAGGAAGTAGAGCATAGAAAACACTTTAAAATGCAGCGCCAATTAAGTTGAGGTTATAATTTCATTTTTGTTGATCATCAGCACAAGCCTTCTTGGCACAATTTCTCGCTACCAACATAGAACGTTATTATCATTAGTATGGTTAGTTAGGTGGAAAGGAGTTCTAATGTAAAATTTGGGTATCATGAAATTTTATCAAAATTGACCTTTTACCCTCTACTTCCCCAGCTCAGCTTCTTGCCATTAGTTACTTAGTTGTTTGGGGAAAGAGAAAATGGCCTCAAATTCACTCAAGTAATGTCATGCATGATTGAAGCTCTTGAGAAATGGTGTCCAGAAAGATTCTGCTCTTTGAACAAAAGAGGCTACATTAGAAGCAGATGACCTTTACCATGAAGAGAAGGATTGGCCCTTACCATGTTGTGTAGCTTGGCATCCAAAATGATTCCTAAGATAAAAGGAAAATCTACGGGCAAATTTATAGAGATCATCTTAAATACAAACAAGAAAAGTTGTGAATTAAAGTAATAGTTTGAAAAAGTCTTTTGCAGTTAAGATCTGCCTAACTAAACAAATATATTAATAGAATGTAGAATTACATAATTTTTTTGAAAAAAATCATACATGTATGTTAACTTTATAATTATCCCACATTTTGAAAATCTATTAGGGCAGAAACATAATGACATCATACAACTTCTATAAAAACAACCAAGTTGTCTTGCATTCAACTTAAATTAGTTTAAAATCATCTTACCTGTGTAAAAAGTATAAACTGAGCAAACTGCCAGGGAAGCATAAAAGCAACATTGGAAAGACAGAGTGCAATAAAATGCCTTCTATTATTGTTGGAGGTCCTTAATAGAGAGAATTAATATCAATAAGTTTTTACTGTAAAAGTAGCCTATCACTAAACAGAAAAGCTAACTGAAAAATGTTGAAATCTAAAGACCCCTTACTTTTGGTGTAAGATAACAAAATACAGTTAAAATTTAAAAGGCCATTAAAGAACTGAAAATATCTGGGTCATAAAAATGCTTAGCATAAAACAATCTCAATTACAGCTTTAAATATTGCATCTAGTTTGTCAGTAAATAAAATATATTAAGCATAAATGTCTATTTTCCTTTCACATATGCATGTATTAGAAATTTGATACTCCAGCAACGTGGTCCGAAAATAGAGTGTGAACTAAGCCTGCCCATCTCAAGATACTTAGCCTCTACAAGCAGCAGCAGTTTTACATACCACCACCTTTGTATCTCAAAAAGCAATGAAGAAAAGTGTTAAGTGTTGCTGAAATATTAAGTCAACTACCATGAGAACATTTTAAAGAAAAAAATTAAAACAATGACTGAAAAAGAACTCTAGAATGCAGTTATAAACTGCTGCATACTGAAGTTTAAACTATCCAGTCTACAATTAAAAGATGTATTGGTAACCCAACAGCTTTTACCACACAGTTTCAGTATCTCTTAGAATATGAAAAAAGAAATGTAAACATTTAGTGTAAATAATAAAACTGTAGCTGTTCTTTTTTATAAAAGTTGTACTGGATTTTGATAAATCCTTATATTACGGTAGATAAATTTTCAAAAGAAAAATTTTAAATGTTCATATTGTTTAGTGATATCACAAAATATACTAAGTTCTCAGTTCTTTTATATTTACCAAACAACAGTGCCTTTTGGCTAAGTTGTGGAGTATACAGCATACTCGTACTCAAGGCTACAGTCCTAAATGTTGTAGTTAACGCATTTCATTCCATGAAACCCCTGACTGGTCAGATTAAAATCACTTCCAAAAATTGGAAAATAAAGCATCTTGCTAGGAATTTAGATTACCTAAAAGCTGTAGTCTAGACTCTTAAGTGGAAAGCAGTTGTTTACACAGTAATTTTATTTTCTTAACTGGATACTCTTATTTTTAAAGTAACTAAATATAAAGGGAAAACTAAATTTGATGATTATAACTTAATAGGGTGGAGTATATTTTAAGAAACTTAACTTATAATCTATTTATATTTGTTTTATAAAGAAAAATTACCTGAGAATCAAAGTTAAAATGCACATCTGAAGTACAAGAAACGGATATGAAAAACTTTCCCGGAGAGGTGGTGTCCACATTACACGGGTAGCCTGAAGTCAATAAAATGCTCACTTCACTTTATGTTCCATCGCAATAAATATTATTAATCTAAAAATCATGAGTATGCTGGTTTTAATAATTTTAATACTAGGCTCATTAATTTCCAAATGCCTGGGATAGCTTCTCAGTTTTTGGAGCTCTCTTAATGGGCATAGGCATTAGGTAGAGAGCCATTATATAGCAAGTTCAGAAGCAAGTGATAAATATATCATGCCAAACATAAGAAAATCTAAAGGACAAACAAGGTAGCAGGTATAGAAGTGGTGAGGATTTTGGAACTGACAAACCAGATCCACATTCCAGCTCTGAAGTGATGACCCTGGCATCCCAGGGCTTTGGCATGTATGTATGCACAGAAAAAAACCTAACCAAATGTCAGCTAGGGCATTCACAAACACCAAGAGAGTTTATACATAACAAGTTGTCGCTACAAGTAATTATGATTGTCTCTGAATTTGTGAAACACACCTTTAAAAGAGTCAACCGTAAATTTCTAAAAACACCTGGAAATATTTGGAATCAATAATGTGATACATAAATGGAAGCACTGACACTTTTGTATAGATTTTTAAACTATTTCTAAGATGTGAGTATAAAGTTTCACATCAAGAATTCTAAAATTCTAGAAAGAATTGAAACTCTCATAAACTATTACCTCTCTTCCAAAAAAAGCAAAACTGAAGTTTAGGAGATGAATTATGGTATGTATAAGAAAGTCAATTAATCTAGCATACTCAAAAAAAGTTTTGTCTATACATAAATAGATTGGTAAACAACAGTACATTTAAGTTTATATATTTATGTATAATTTTCATGACTCCTTTGTCTGATTTTCTAAAATTCACCAATTGTTCTTTCCTAGTAGTAATGGATAAAAACTTCAACCCTGTGTAACTGGTGCCCCAACATATTACATATTTTGTTTCCCAAAGCTAGCAGTCATATTCTCTCACTTTTCACTGCCACCTCTCAGCATGGAACAGAATCTGGCACAGGTTACACACGCAGTATATTGCTGAATGAGTCTATCATATTCTAAATAAGTTTCTATGAGCTCTTTGTAGGTGGACTATATCCCATTGGACTGAGTTAGTAAATTTCTACTTTGAGTTCAGCATTTTGTGCAATTGAAAAGGCAACATGATGAAAGAGAAGCAAGGTGTTTGAGCCAGACAGATGGAGAATGGGAAGCCCAGTTTCCCTAGGTACTAAATGTGGAATCTTGCATAAGCAACTTAACCACTCTAAATTTCAATTTCTTATCTTCTACTGTGAGGATAATAACCACCTTCCAAAAACGTGTGGTAGGAGTAAATGAGATAATGTCTATATAAAGAGTCTGAACTCAGCAAGTACAGTATTTCCTCTTTCAACAAAATAGAGAATTTGCTTTTTCTACAAAATATAGGGACACTAAAAATCAGACAAGATATTTCACATCATAAATTCTAATTATGTAAAAATGTGGATTAGCATGATTAAAATATGAACTTACAACACAAGGTTCTTTAAAATATTGTGAGGTCCTAAGTAACATGCAATTATATATTGTTTTGATGAATATATTTCCTTGTTCCTATATAGCCCCTCCTATTTCTTAAAAATTATTTTCTAGAAAACAAACCTCTCCATGGTTGAAAAAGTAGCATAATACTGTAATTAGACCTCCAAGTTGAGTCCCACTGTTAAAAAAAGAGTATACATTCATAATTCATAAAAATATAGTGAGCTTTTCACAAATTATCTTAGAATTTAGTCATATTTAAAATGCGATAGTACTAAACTACATAGAATAATGCAAAAAATTTCCAAAGTATGCGTGTAGTTAATGTTTTTAATCTTGAATGTACAAGCATATAGGGTATCAATATAAAGTAATTTGAATTTTATAATTTGTTGTATTTAAAGTACTTTCTAAATAAAATACATAATAACTGAACGTAAAAATTTTTAACAGGCAGGCCGCACTTCAAAGTCTATATTGATTTCTTTGAATTTTCTGGAAGCCAGTTTTTTTTTTTTTCTTAATTGGATTTCAGTGACTGAGAGACAAAGACAAGAGCCCAGCAGTTTCACTTACAAGTGACTTTGACGTGTCTGAACTATTATAATCATTCTTTGGTTGAGTCCCAAAGAAACAACAATGCAGAATACAAAACTCAGATTCTGAATGGTTGATAATCACCAAAGATTAAGTACCATTTCTTAAAGTTGCCTTGTTTTTTTTTATGTTGTCATCACTGTAGCCACAGCTTCACACTTAGAAGACAATAAATATCACATGAATGATTGAAGAACAGAAGGAATGAGCTCAAAACAAGGAAAGCTAATGGGAAGTGATTTACCATTAACAGATTTTCACTGAGGGAAATTCAAAGGATGCCTTTGAAAAGAAAGAAATTGCACAGAGGAAGGTGTGAGAAGCAGAACAACTGCAGCCTACAGAAAGTTAGGATCATGTGGACATAAATCTAAGCAAGATCTGGTAACATAAGCAGCAATTATAGTGCCTTCCTGCTGTGGAGGGGTAATGGACGCACTAACCTATGATAATAATTATAACATGTGAGGGGCTGTTTTGAAGCAAAGTGTCCTAAAATTCCTTGTATTAATCAGATAGAAGGAGAAAGATATCAATTTTGGACTTGATAAAGTCAGATATGCATGTCAACATTTTATCATTAACCACCAGAAGAATATAAATAAAATAGCTAACTTCTAAGCTAGCATCAACAGGGGAGAGTAGCCAGGCTAAGAAATAAAATTTATCCCCAATTCCTATTTCTTTTGTTTCTCATATGCCATCGTTTCCAGTCTCCTCACAGTGTTGGTGACACTTTTATAGGCAACTTTTATTGTATCTGCATATCCTTCTCAAAGTCTGGAGCCTAAGAATGTATTTGATATTCCAGAACTGTGTAACCAATTTAGAGAAGACTATCACCTTTTTTTTTGGGGGGGGGGGAGGCTCTCCCAATGAAAAGTATCAATTTAAAAAACATTCTTAGTCTTGTATAACATTTTCCATATTTAAAAACAGCATAATATGAGCTAATGTCAAAAACAGAACATTTTAAAGCCTGCCAACATAATCTAAAAATAATCCTTTTCCTTCAAAATACTGATGAGTTTATGTTCTCCTAGAAGCCATACATTAAAAAGTACATAAAATTGTCTTGTTTCTAGAACAATTATAAAGTGAACATACTTGTAACTACTATATATCATTGAAATAGAAAATTGATCACATCCTGAGTCCCCACTTGACACCCCTTCAGACAGCCACTAATGTGATTTTTGTTATTATTAACAGAACCACATCTATACACAAATCAATACTACAACTTAATCTATTTTTAAACTTTATACAAATGAAAGTTGTATCTTTAAGTTTGTGCTTGCCTACATTCATTCAACACTATAGTTGTAAGATTTGTCCATGTTGATGTGTGTAGCTATAGCTCATTTATTCTCAATATTGCATATATTCCAGTGCATTAATGAGCTGTAATGTGTATACTTCTCTGTTGATAGACATTTGAGTTGTTTTCTGTTTGCAGCTATTGCAAACTACTGCTATATTCTTGTATGTACATCCTGGCATACACGGGCAAACTTTCTTAAGCATATATACATACATATCTATATATATTAGTGTAATTGGCACGCAACGTTACATTAGTTTCAGGTATACAACATAATCATTCAACATCTCTACACATGATGCTATGATTACAAGTGTAGCTGCCGTGTGTCACCACACAATGCTATTACAATGCCATTTGCTGTATTCCCTGTACTGTAGGGAATTACACAGCTATATTCCCTGTGCTGTGCCTTTCCTCCCTGTGACTTACTCATTTTCATAACTGGTTATCGCTCATTCCCCTCCCCCTATTTTGCCCATCCCCACTCCTCTCCCAAGTGGCAACCACCAAGTTTGTTTTCTATATTTATAAGTATATATACTTTAAAAAGGTATTGCAGAGTTAGAAGATATGTACACCTTCAACTCTACTAAATTATGTAGTATTTCCAAAATTGTTGTACTAGTGTATATGCCCATCTGCCATGGATAAAAGTTCCTTTTGCCATTGCAGTAGATGTGAAATAGTACGACATTGTGGTTTAAATTTGTATTTTTCTGATGGTGGTCAACTTTACATATATATATTGGCAATTTGGAATTCTTCTGATATATGTCTGATCATGAATATTTTATACAGTTTTCTATTGGACTATCTTCTTAGTCTTTGTCTACCCTCTAGAATATATACTCCAAGAGCACAGAGATTATTTGCATTCCTGGCACCTAGAGTAGTGCTTTTGGTCATAGTAGGCATTTAATAAATTAATTAAATCATCAATTAATTATTCTAATGTCTGGAAACTATGTTGGGTATATGCATTGCAATATCTTTCCCCAGTTTGTGGCTTATCTTTTCATTGTGTACTATCTTGAGGAACTTAAATGCTTCCCACCAAATTTATTGGTTTTCTTCTTAATGGTAAAACTTTTCTTAAGTTTTCTTAAGATTAAAAAAAAACATTTTCTTTTCTTTTTTTTTAAAGACTTCATTTATTTATTCATAGAGACACACACAGAGAGGCAGAGACACAGGCAGAGGGAGAAGCAGGCTCCACGCAGAGCCCAACATGGGACTCAATCCTGGGTCTCCAGGATCATGCCCCAGGCTGCAGGCGGCGCCAAACCACTGCGCCACTGGGGCTGCCCAACATTTTCTTATCTTGATTTACTGATATATTCTTCTACATAACATTCTATAATTAATAATTTTATAATTTTGTCTTTCATTTTATATTTTATAATTTTGTCTTTCATATTTGAATTTTTAATCTTACTAGACTTTAATTTTCATACAGTTCCAACTTCTTTTTGTTCTGTATCGTCTTCCGATTATACCAGCACCATTTATTGAGAAGCTGGCCCTTATCTACTGATGTACAATATTCACTCTATCCTACATCAAGTGTCTTTAAATGGACAAGTGTTTCTGAGGCCTGCCTTACTCCACTGATCTGCTTGCCTATCCCTATGGCACAATCGCATTGCCTTGTTTGCATCAGTTTTATATTAGAGAAACAATTACTAAAGTAAATCCTCCTATCTTGCTCAAGAATGTCTCTACTATTTTAAGCACTTTGCATTTCTGAACAATTTTAAAATCAGCTTACCAAAGCAAACAAAATGGGCAATGTATTGAATCTATAAATCAATTGGAATAATTCTCAATTTTCTATTATTGCCTTCCAACCCATGATTATTTATATTTATTTAGATCTTTCATTTATTTAGATCTCCATTTATTTACACCTTTCTAAAAATCTATCAATAAAGTTCTGTAATTGTCCCAAAGAAGTCATATATATTTCTTATCAGATATTTGTTAAGTAAAAACTTTATGCTTTCAATGCTTTTTTTTTAAAGGCATCCTTTTAAATTTTCAATTAAAACATCAAAGTACAGATTTACAATGTCTGAATATAAATTTTTGTATTCAGTAACATTATAAATTTTCTTATTATATTAATTTTTACCCATAGATTCTTTTGGATTTTCTACATAAATGTGTATGATCTGCTTATACAGACACTTGTTTCTTTTTTTTTTTTTAAGTTTTCCAACCCTTATACTTACTAATACTTTTTCTTAACTTGCTGGCTGGATATGATACCTGGTACAATGTCGCAAATGTTACAATTTTTTATTGGTGCTATGCTACTATTTTGATGCTAAAAACTTCCTAAAACAAGAACTGTGTATATATTAATCTCTATATAGACATACACCCTATGAAACCTCAATACTTATTGAAAGAGTAAATCTGGATTTTTAACTTTAAATGTTGTGCAGTTCAAGAATAACATTATAAAGAAAGCTGGTGGTCAGTCAGGAATATATTCTGCTGTAAGAAACAAAAATTTAACAAAAGTGGCTTAAATAACATGGGTTTTTATATAGTATTCAACAAGAAAATGCAAGATAAGTGTCTGTTGGCATTGGTTCACTAGCACAAGGGCCTTAGGGTAGATTTATGCTAGGTTTACAGCCTTTCCCTCATGGTCATTAGATGACTACAGCAGCTCTTGGTATCACAGTCAAGTTTAAAAGCAGAAGACAGAGAAGGGGCAAATGAAATCTACCCTTTTGTGAGAAAAATAAATGCTTTTCTAGGTGTAAACAAGACTGATTTCACCATATTTTTCACTGAAGAAAAAAAAAACCTAGCTCATATGGCTATCCTAAGAAACAATGGAGAATGAAAAACAAAATACACAACTATCATAATCAACTTCAACCTATCACCTGAGATTGTACACACTACTATCCCAAACCAAATTGTGGTACTATTAACAAGAAAGATAGGCTATCAAATATAAGTGTCTGCCACAGTGATACACATTTTCTTTTACTGCTTTCTTAATTTCACAAATACAGACTTAAAATTAGAAATAACCTGCCACTAATACCAACCAAAGATTCCTCTAATGTTATAGTAATTTTACATACGGTCTAAAAGTATTCTCATTAAAAACTTTGTTAAGAAATTTTAATTCACTTTTTAAAATCCCCACAAGGATAAAAAAGAGACCTTTAAGATATTTTTAGTGACAACTCTAGTTTCTGGTTGCACAATATTAGCTAAGTTTCTGGAAAAAAATAAATTTATAAAATTTCCTACTATTAATCAATTAACCTCATAATTATCCTTTTCCTTTAATCAGAAATGTCAGCCAGTTCTTATAAGCCTACTTAAGGATCTTACCTCAGGTATGCACCATGTATGAAGAACAATCCCATCATTATTCCATTTAAAATAAAAATCACAGCAACATAAAAGCAAGCAGGGTCTCCCAATCCTTTAAAAAGACACAGATTGTTGAGTTTAAATTAATAAATGACTATAAAGCAAGTGGGCATAATTATCTCATAATTTGTAATGAAGGGTTCATGGACCTGCTGAAAACATTTGCTGTTCAGATTAAGTACTTTCCCTTTACATGATGTATTGTTACATCTATATTTTATACTTTTAATTACAGTCATACTTTCCCCTAATGAAGTATTATTATACTGTAATGACTGGTTGGTGCATCACTTTGTTTAGGTGATGCTACTATTGTTCAGTATCTAGAACTCTCTATGGAGTCACTTCATGCATTACAGAAGAAAACCCACTGCATTATTTTTCTACTTTCCTAGGTTCTAGGATGAGTAAGATATGGCCCCTGACCTCAAGGAGCACCTTAGTCTATATGAGATGACCTAGTTATTTGATCCATTACTATGTATAGCCAAAACCTTAATCCTTAATATATCTCATGTATAAACAAGCTTTGTGTGTGTGTGTGTGTGTGTGTGTGTTATGTATAAACATACATATAGTTTATTAGGTGCTATATAATCATCTCACAGAATTCTCAGAACAGATCTATGAAATTAGTAAGAAAATACTTTTATTACTGAAAAAACAAAACACAGAAAACTTAAATAAATTGCCAGAAGTTATTTAGCCATAACAGATGCAGCCAAGATCTGAAGGCTGGCTTTTCTGATTCCTACTATTTCTCTGACCATTCCTTTTCAGTCTGTTTTAATAACTTTTGCTCCATTACACACCCTTGCTTACATTCCTAGCATCATTTCACACCATTTTTCCCTTTCTTTCTCTGCACCCAGAAGTCTAGTCTTCTTTTAATTTTCTCTTACCTTGGGATTTCTGATTATTCTGGTCCCTATTCTTGAAACACTTCTTCTCCCTTACTCTCAATCTTAGCAACCTCATTTTCTTATTTGTAATATCTATTGCAGTTTACACCCTACTTATGTGTAAACTCTATGAGGGTGAGGTCCATGTCACCTTGATCCCAAGAGCAAACACTAACTTATCATTTAGTGGCAACTTAATAAATATCATATATGCACATATACATCAGGCAATTTTTTACATCCCTCAGAAAAAGTGATACCTTCTAAGCTGAGTCATTCCAAAGTCTCTCCTTTTATGAAGCATTTTCTTGATTCCTTTGTACAAAATAACCTAAGTACCTCTCAAATATCCTCTATCAATGCTATCTTAGATGTTAAAAAGCTCAGCTATGGGTATAAGTAAATATGGAAGGGAAATACAGAAATACACAGTAAATAGTATAAGAATTAAATGTTATATAAACAAGTCTATAAAAATATATTTATAAAATACAGTAAGTAGTCATATACAGAATATGAAGAAATAAAAAACTGTGTAAATATTATGCAAGTAGATATATTAACTTTGAGTAAAGTTTTTAGACTGAAAAGTGTTAAACAGCAATTATCTTTTTTTTTAAGATTTATTTATTTATTCGTGAGAGACACAGAGAGAAAGAGAGAAAGAGGCAGAGACAGAGGCAGAGGGAGAAGCAGGCTCCGCACAGGGAGTCTGATGTGGGACTCAATCCCAGGACTCCAGGATCACACCCTGGGCTGAGGTTTTGCTAAACCACTGAGCCACCCGGGCTGCCCTAAACTGCAAATATCTTAAATAAAAGTGACAATTACAGATCCTGGAAAACAGATGATTCCAAAAGGGGTTCTTTGGCAAAGATGCCAACGTAGAAGATGTATGGAGAGTTCTATTAGAACTGTTCATGAGCTGTGAGAATATGAAAAAAAAATAGTATTTCTAAAACAACCTATTAATTGCATATTTGATTTTTAAATATGTATGTATAACTACATTTTACATGAATTATTACATGTAGATATTTGATTACTGACTCTACATTGCCCAGATTTATATATTCAAACTACCCCAAAACATTTTTTAAACCTTTTTATTCTGAAAGAGAAGAATGACTTATACTCAGTATTGCTTTACATTGGGACATCTTAATACTCAAATTCCAAACTGATACTCATAAGTACATGGCCTTCTCAGAAAATTACTTTTAAGGGTATGTACTCTTTTAATCAGCTCTAGAGTGTTTTTAAAAAAAATCAACTACAGTAGTCTATAGTTCTTAAAATGAGTTCACAACACTAAAACATTTATGTAAACATTAATGACAACATAGCAGCATTTTAGAAAGAAACATGCCTTCACAACTTTGAACTTCATTTAAAGGTTCTACTCTGGTGACATTCCAGCAGGTCTTAGTTTCCAGTCCAAATAAATTCATTATTCCCACAAATATGCGATACCAGAAGGCTATAATCACCTACAAAGATAAAAATGAAAAGAGATGATGGAGGAAAATATCCTATCATCGTAATAATAATTTTTCCAAAACACAATTTTATGATGGTTTCCTTTGGCATTATAAACTTTGACAAGTTTATTTAAATCAAATGACTCGGAAAACAGTCATTTTAAAATATAAACTTTGACAAGTTTATTTAAATCAAATGACTTGGAAAACAGTCATTTTAAAATTATATACACATGCACAATAAACTAAAGTTGTATATTACTAATTAATGCACATCGATAAAAATTTGTTATGATCAACATTTCTATAATATATTCTTGTAATCAATTCTACAACATAAATAGCAGTAGCTATAAAATAAGTTAGTACCGTATATTTAAATATGACAGTGATTAACAGCAAAATACAATGATTTACAGGAATATTTCATAACATTTCATTTATTGAATTTATTTGCTTCATGGTCTAAAAAATATTAAACCAACTGCATATGGAATAATAGCTCCTGTGTCCATTAAAACTTTGACCAAGTAGGTTTAATTAACCAATTCTTCCCATTTTGTAATCCACTTTGTGAAGTTTAAAGACAAAGGAAAAGAACAACCATAGAAAACTACAAACAAAATGCTCATGCCTGGAAGATTTTTTGAAGAATAATTTATAGATTTGGGAAAAAGTAATGCAAGATCATTGGAAGAAGAATAAAAAAGTAAAGAATTCAAGTGAAAGTGAAAACCACCCAGAGCTAACTATTTAAAAAATTTTGGTGATCGTCCCTCCAGTCTCCCTCTTGGTATATAAAAACACATAGCTGGATTCGGTATTATATAATATTATATAAGATGTTAATGTAATACATATCATAAACATCTTTCTATATACAAAAAGTATAGATTTATTATTTTATCATTTACTTTTATAAAGCTGACCTTAGACAAGAAATTGTAATATATATTCTTGTGTATTTATCATCCATGTACAAAAACTTACCACAATAAATGTATGTGCTAAATCTAAATCTAGAATTATACTCTTTTCTGGAAGATAGACAGCTTGATATAATAGGACAGTACTGCTCTAAAGTACTGATGTTTAAGTCAGAATTAAACTCAAATTCTGACTCTGCAAGTTATGATTTTAATAGTCTGAAATAAATCCTTCACCCTCAGAATCTTGGACACCTCATCTCTAAAATGATGTTAATAATAACCATCTTGCGGGAGTGACAGGGGATTAGAGCATACATGCTGGTATATAGTTTAGCATTAAATACTTTGCCTTTTCAAAATATGTTATTCCAAACTTGACACTTTTAGCTTTGGGTGAAACATTAATCTCCTTATGAACACAAAAAGTATCGACATTCATTTCAATATACAAAGTGGCAAGCATATGTAGATCTTCTCTACACTCCATCTATGCAATGTGAAATAAGACTGAATGATTCCTTGTTGCCTCATTCTTTATGATACTATAAATTTACATTATCATTATTATTTTTTCATAATATCAAGGAGACTGGCGGTTGCTAATTATACAATATCTTTGAATAAGTAAAAAGAAAAAATAGCTACTGTTTTTGAGAACATGCTGTTTGAAAATGGAACAAAAAACAGCAATTTTACTATATGAAATTCTAAAAATAACTCTAAAACTACTGTAGTAAGCTAAATCCTTATCTTATATATAGAGTAAGTTAACATTAAATAAAGCTGAATATTCAAGACGCTGGTTGTCTTTTAATTTTTGAACTTACACTGGAGTTATAGATAATCATCAGAGGAAATAAGAACAGAAGAGTATCTCTGAAGAGTAAGATGGGATATAAAGAAAGCTGGTGCAGAAAAAAGCTTCTTTCATCTTAGATCTTAGGCAGGTCTATATTATAGAATTCTTACTATTGAAAATTACATTGAAAAATACTTAAAAAAAAAAAAAAAAAACAACACCTGAGCACCTAGGTGGCTCAGTCGGTTATGTGTCTGACTCCTGATTTTGGCCCAGATCATGATCTCAGGGTTGTGAGACCAAGCCCCAAGTCAGTCTCCACACTGGCCATGGAGCCTGCTTTATGTTCTCTGTCTCCTTCTCCCATTGTCCCTCCCCCCACCTCTTTTTTCCCCTCAAAAAAAGAAAAAGAATTTTTAAAAAAGAAATAAATCTAGGAAACCTCCAAGTACTTGGAAATTAGACAACATAATATCAAATATCCAATGGATCAAAGAAAAAAAATCACATGGGAAATTAGAAATTAGAAAATAACTTGAAAAAAACAAAAATGAAAAAACAATATATAAATATTAAATAATATGAATTTCTGCTTTGGAGAAGATGTAGTTAGTAGACATTCTTCTTCAACTGTGACTAAAACTCCTGGGAATTATATAAATCAAACATAAGAAGACCGTGAAAGGTAGAGAGAAGGGAAACTATCTAGGGATCTTAGGACCCAAGGAACAGCATGATGATGAGTTCCCTAGACTTTCCTTTGGCCTCATCTTCTCATATTTGGAGTTAAGAGTCTGGCAACCAGAAACACCAATGGGTGTAGACACAAAAAAGATTGACAAAAGCCTACTCCCTCCAACTAAAAGACCAGGAAAGTGGCAACCTAGGAATACATAAAAATTTTTATAAACAATGATATCTCTCCTCAACCAAATACTACAGAAAACAACAATGACGAAAATCCTGTATGGTCCCACTCCCACCAACAAAGGTCAAATTGGGAACCTACTCTTCAACCTTCTCTAGGCTTTCAACAAGACATCCCAACTCACCCACTAGGACGTTGTAGGAGAAAGCCAAGTAGGAAGCCCTCTCTCCAGGTGGTGTCAGTATAGAGCATGTGGGGGGAGCCTGGACTTCTACCCCAAGCAGCAATAAGTCATCCTTTCCCCCTTCCCAGGGTGGTAATGTCAGAGGAGGCCTACTGAGAAGTCAGGGCTTTCATCACCACCCAGGGGTAACAAGGCCATCCGCACCATTGTGTCTGCAGAGATCACAGAGTTAGTGAGAATTCTGATCTCACTCAAAGGTAATGAGGAGTACCTCCACTTTGGGGTTCACAAGAGGCCAGAGGGAAACCTGGATTTCAATACCCATCTGGCAGTAACAAGATGACAGATGTCCTCATTCCTTTGCTGGAGTGGTGCCAAAGGAAGCCAGCTAGAACAAAGGTTTAAATAAGATCTAGTTTCATAAAATAATGTTCAAATGTCCATCAATTGAAATTTACTTATCATGTCAAGAACCATAAGGATCTCAAACGGAATGAAAAAAAAAATCAACAGATTCCAACAATGAGATGACTAAAATATTAGAATAATTGCTCCCATGAGAAATTATGAATGTGCTAGAAACAAGTAAAAACCCAGAAAGTCTCAGAAAAGAAATAAAAGATATGAAATAAACAAACAAAAATTTCAGAACTGAAAAATACAATAACCAAGCTTAAAAGCCAGTGGATGGGCTTAACAGCTGAATGAAGGGATAGAGGAAAATAATCAGTGAACTTACAGATGAAACAAGAGAAATCACTCAATATGGGCAACAGAGAAAAAAAAAACATTAAAAAAAAAAATAAGGTTCCCTAGGGGTCTCCGGGACTATAAGAAAAGACCTAACACTTCTTATCACTGATGTCTTGAAAAGAGAAAAGAAAGAAAAAAACCAAAGCTGAGCAAAACAAAAATAGGATAAAACCAAAGAAATCCACACGAGGATACATCACACTTCTGAAAACTTTTAAACATTACACTTCTGGAACTCTTGTGAAAACTATGTATATATACGACAGCAACAAGGAAGAAAAAAAAATCTTGCCTAAAGAAGAAAAACAATTCAACTGACAATGGATTTATCATCAGAAACCATGAAAGGCCAGAATGAAGTGGTACATTTACCAAGGCTAAAAGAAAAAGAAACTGTCAACCTAGAATCCTATATCCAGAAAAAAAAAAAATAGCCTTCAAGAATTAAAGGGAATTTGAAGATACCTGGGTGGCTCAGCAGTTAAGTGTCTGCCTTCAGCCCAGGGCATGATCCTGGAGATGGGGAATCGAGTCCACATCAGGCTTCCTGTGAGAAGCCTGCTTCTCCCTCTGCCTGTGTCTCTGCCTCTCTCTCTCGCTCATGAATAAATAAATAAAATCTTTAAAAAAAGGGGGGGGGAATTTTATATGAAGGATGAAAAAGAAAAGCTAGGAAAATATGTTGCTACCAGACTTATCCTAAAAGAATGGCTAAAGAGAATGGCTAATCTTTTTTTCCTTTAAGATTTTATTTATTTATTCATGAGAGACACAAAGAGAGAGGCAGAGACACAGGCAGAGGGAGAAGCAGGCTCCATGCAGGGAGCCCGATGTGGGACTCAATCCTGGGATTCTAGGATCATCCCCCTTGGCCGAAGGCAAGGGCCAAACCATTGAGCTACCCAGGAATCCCCGAGAATTCTTTAAACATAAATGAAATGATAAAAGAAGGTATATTAGAAAATGAGGAAACTTTAAAAATGGATAAAATAAACTTCTCTAGTTTTTTAAAAATATTTTATTTATTTATTCATGAGAAACACAGAGAGAAGGCAGAGGCACAGGCAGAGGGAGAAGCAGGCTCCTCACAGGAAGCCTGATGTGGGACCGATCCCAGAATTCCAGGATCATGCCCTGGGCCAAAGGCAGATGCTCAACCGCTGAGCCACCCAGGTGTCCCATTTCTCTAGTTTTTAAAAAATAAATTTGAGGGCTAAAACATACATCATAGTACTGTCTGATGTGGTTTTAAATTGATGTAGAGGAAATATTTAAGACGATGATGTTATAAAGGGAGAAGGACAAAGAGACGTAAAGGGAGGTAAAGTTTCTGTACCTCATTTGAACTAGTAAAATTGTAATAGCAGTAGACTGTAATAAGTTATGTATAGGTAATATACTAGCTACAACGACCACTAAAAATGCTACGTAAAGTAAGATACATTCAAAAAGTAGATAAATCAAAATAGAATTTAAAAATCTTCAAATAACCCACCGGAAGGCAGAAACAAGAAAATAGAAAAATGAAAAATGAAGGACAAACAGAAAACCAAAAATAACAGACTCAAGTCAAAACAGATGAATAATTACATTAAACATAAGTGGTAAAACACAAAAATTGTAAGATAAATTAAAAAACATGACTCATCTATAAGAAACATATTTCAAATATAATAATAACAGACTAAAAATAGAAGGATAAAAAAAGATGTATTATGTACACATTAAAAGAA
The DNA here is from genome assembly GCF_048164855.1 of Canis lupus baileyi. NCBI lineage: Eukaryota > Metazoa > Chordata > Mammalia > Carnivora > Canidae > Canis > Canis lupus. Next base: position 14,181,434 of record NC_132855.1, on the reverse strand, counting down.
AGAAGAAACAACTATTTTACTATTGGAAAAAAGTTGACTTCAGGGTAAACAAAATTATAAGTGAAGGAGGTAGGGTTATTATATAATGATTAAACTCCAACAACAAGATGTACAGTTGGAGACGTCAGCATCCCTCTCTCAACAATGGATGGATGAATTAGAAAATCAGAAGGATTGAAAAAATATCACCACCACCATCATCCAACAGGAACTAATCAACATTTATAAAATATTTCACCCAACTATACATATTTTTTTGAAGTGCTCACAGAATATATGTCAAGATAGACTATATTTTTGACCATTAAACAAACCTCAACAAATTTAAAAGGATCAAAATGATACAAAGTGGGTTCTCTAATAAACACAATGAATTTAAGCCACAGGGATGCCTGGGTGCTCAGTGGTTTGGCGCCTGCCTTCAGTCCAGGGCGTGATCCTGGAGACTGGGGATCGAGTCCCACATTGGGCTCCCTGGATGGAGCCTGCTTCTCTCTCTGCCTGTGTCTCTGCCTGTGTCTCTCATGAATAAATAAAATATTTTTAAAAAATTTAAGCCACAAATGACTAACAGGAAAATAAAAATGAAATCTGCTAACACCTGGAAACTAAGAAAAAACCCTACTTTTAAAAATCTGTCATCCAAGGGACACCTAACTGGCTCAGTTGATAGAGCATGGGACTCCTATCTCAGGGTTGTGCGTTTAAGCTTTTTGCTGGATGTAGAGATTACTTAAAAAATGAAAGAAGTTTAAAAAAATCCAGAGATCAAACAGGAAGTCTCAAGGAAAATAAAATATTTATGTATATATATGTTAAAATAAAAATGAAATACAAAGTTTCCAAGTCCATCATCTAAGAAGCTTATTAGTTACAACTCCATCCTAATAAGTAAAAAGCTGAAAAAAACTGAAAAATCAGCAACTCTTAGATTCATAAGAAAAGTGAGATTACAGGGCAAATTCCTGCTTTCCATATTGGAGATCGACAGGTAAATTGAGAGAATCACGACTTAGTGGAACAGAAACCCATGAGCAAAAATCTCCATGGGAACCAGCTGGAGAGTAGGAAAAACTAAACTGTAATTGATAAATTGCTGGAGGCATAAGGTAGACAAGTCTGAGAGCCAAAAACTCCAGGGAGACCCAATAATAGGGGAAATGCCAACACACTTATGAGTTTTACTTCTAGAAGCTCACTAGGGTCACACAGTGAATGTCAAAGAAAAGTCTTCTCCTGATCCCCCTACAGCAGTGGGTAGTGGAAAAAGGATCATTTTTGAAACACACCAGAGCGCTCAGTTCTTAGCAAAGCCTGCCTCAAGAGAAATTATCTAACTAGAGCCTAACCTGCTAAGGTTTTATCGGAGCCTAGCAGAGAGGGAAGCAGGGAAATACCCAATTCCAGCCTCTTCTAGCCATCCCATTGCACCTAAGCAGAATACAAAACCTGAAAACTTGTGAAGTTCACAGCCCAGAGGCACAAGTTCATAAAGGACTGACACCTAGTGACAAGATTATGGAATGCTTCTTATCACCACACTACTGAAAGCCTATTTACAGCAGTTTTTATTACCATTTTACTAGTTCAAATGAGGTACAGAAACCTTACCTCCATTTACATCTCTCTCCCTTCTCCCTTTATAATATCATCATCTTAAATATTTCCTCTACATCAATTTAAAACTACATCAGACAGTACTATGATGTATGTTTTAGCTCTCAAATAAATAAATAATATCTTTAAAAACAAACACACAGTAACAACAAAAACCCTGGAATATTCGAGAACTGTGAGACAACAACAGAAGGTGTACCATACACATAATTGGGAATACCAAAAGTATAAGGGAGAAAGGAGAAGAAATATGTGAAATGATTCAGGAGTCCGTCACAGATCCAGGAAGCTCAGAGAACACCAAGCATGATAAATGCCAAAAATGACACCTAGGCATATTGTATTCAAACTACAGAAAATCAAAGTTAAGGAAAATTTTTGAAAGAAGCCAGAAGAGAAAAATAAAAAATAAAAAACACCTTACTTGGTAAAGATAAGAATTACATCTGATTTCTCAGAAACCATTCAAACAAGAAACTGGACAGTTAAGCGTCTGTCTTTGGCTCAGGTCATGATCCCAGGGTCCTGGGACAGAGCCCCACATCTGGCTCCCTGCTCAGTGGGTAGCCTGCTTCTCCCTCTCCCTCCCGCTCCCCCTGCTTGTGCTCTTTTGCTCTCTCTCTCTCTCTCAAATAAATAAATAAAATCTCTCTCTCTCTCTCTCTCTAAGAAGAAGAAGAAAAAAGAAGAAGAAGAAGAAGAAGAAGAAGAAGAAGAAGAAGAAGAAAGAAGGAAGAAGAAGAAAGAAGAGGAAACAACAACTGGTCTGCTATATTTAAAATGCTAAGAAACAAAAAATTTAGAAATCTGTAGCAGCATGTGAAATTATCCTTTAAAAGTGAAGCAGAAATAAAGGCTTCAGACAGAAAAATTGAAGGACTTTGTAAAAAAATTCTTTACAGGGGATAAAAAAAAGATACAGATCAGAAACTTCAATCTACATAAAGAAAAAAGAGCATGAAGAAAAGAAAATTGAAGATAAAATTAAAACTTTCCTTTCATTATTCTTTTTTTTTAATTTTTATTTATTTATGATAGTCACAGAGAGAGAGAGAGAGGGGCAGAGACACAGGCAGAGGGAGAAGCAGGATCCAAGCACCGGGAGCCCGATGTGGGATTCGATCCCAGGTCTCCAGGATCGCGCCCTGGGCCAAAGGCAGGCGCCAAACCACTGCACCACCCAGGGATCCCCTCATTATTCTTATTAATCTAACACATAAACTTTGTTCAAAATAGTAACAGCAACAATGTATTCAACTATGCGTAATTATGAATGTGTGTATGCTTATGTATAGGTGACATGAATGACAGAAAGCATTCAGGGGTTGGGAGGAAGGAATTACAATTATTTTGTTATTATAAGATATTGACATTAGCCTGGAAGTGGTTTAATGCTATTTGAAAGTGGTCTTGGATTAGTCATAAATGTGTATTATAGCGGGCATTGAGGTGGGCACTTGACGGGATGAGCACTGGGTGTTATTCTGTATGTTGGCAAATTGAATACCAATAAAAAATAAATTTATTTTTAAAAATAACTAAATAAATGTGTATTATAAACTCTAGGACAACCAAAAATGTAAAAAAAAAATAATTATAACTGATAACCTAAAAAAATGAGATAAAATGCAATAATATAAAAGCTCAATTAAAACCACAAAAGGCATAGAAAAAATGGAAGTCAAAATAGTAAAAAGAGCAAAGGCAACAAATAGAAAATAGTAACAAATATAGTGGATATCACAACTTTATTAAACAACCAACTTTAAAAATAAGATGCCTACAGATTAAAAGTAAATGAATTAAGTAAGATATACTATGTTAAAACTAATTTTAAAAAGCAGGAGTAACTATACTAATTCCAAACAGAGCAGACTACAGTAAGAAAAGTTATCAGGGGTAGAGAGTGGTATTACACAATAATAAAGGAGTCAATTCTACATGAAGACATAATCCTTAATGTGTATGCATCTAACAACAGAACATCAATAAAATTGATAAATCTCTAGCCAGGTAACATAAAAAAAAAGATAGAGGACATGAATAGTAACAGAAATGAAAGACAGGACATCACTACAGATCCCATGGGACATTAAGCAAATAATAAAGGAATAATGAACAGCCCTTTGCCCATAAATTTCACAATTTGACAAACCAATTCCTTGAAAGACACAATCTTGCCAAAATTCAAACAAGAATAGACAATCTGAATAGGACTATCTCTACTAAATAAATTTAATCAATATTCAATAACCTTCCAAATCAACCCAGGCCCAGATGGGGTCACCAGTGAACTGTACCAAAGAAAGAATACCAGTTTTCTAGAATCTCTTCCAGAAGATACAGCAGACAGAACACTTATGAACTCATTTGTTGAGGCCAGCATTATGCTAATACCAAACCAGAAAAAGATACAAGAAAACTACATATAATATCTTTCATGAACATAGATTCTCAAAAAAAAAAATAGCAAATCAAATCCAACAACCTATAAAAATTATAGCCTGACCAAATAGGGTTTACTGCAGGTATGTAAAGCTGGTTCAAAATTTGAAAACCAAATAATACAATCCATTATATTAACAGGATAAAGAAGAAAAATGACAAGATCATATCAACAGATAGAGAAAAAGCATTGACAAAATTTAACACCTACTCAAGATCTTTAAAAAAAAAAGACTATTAGTAAACCATGAATAGAGGGAACTTCCTTAACTTGATAAAGAATATCTATAGAAAACCTATGGCTAAAGTTATTCTTAATGATGAGAAACTTGAAGCTTTCCCACCAAGATCAGGAACAAAGCAAGATGTCCCATCTTACCACTCCTGTGATGAGACAACTCAATGGGAGAAAGAAGAGTTACCAAAAAGGAGCACATGGAAACGTCTCAGAATTATGGAAATGTTTTATAACTCAATTGCAGTGGCTTTTTACACGTGTCAAATGTATAACTCAAAGAACTGTACACTCAAAACGGGTGTATTTTATTGCATATAAGTTATACCTCAACAAAACTGATTAAAAAGTAGCCAGAAAGAAGATTCAGCACATATTACTCAGGATTACTCTACAAAATATATAAATTTTGCCAACAAGTAAATAAGAAAACAACTACCAAGTGGTGATAAAGATTTATACAGGTTTTTGATAGAAGAAACAATCCAAATGATTATTAAACATGAATATATTTAAAATAAAATATTCTTAGCTCAAAAATAATAAGGGAAGTACAAATTAAAATAAATAGCATATCACACCCATTAGAAGAGCAAAACCAAAAAGTTTTATAAACTGAAATCTAATTAGGATATGAGGAAAAAAAAAAAAGGATATGAGGAAAAGTAAATACTCCTCCACAGTAGTATGAGTTGCTACATTTGCATCAGAGAGCAATTTAGCAACATCTGATAAAGTCGACAAAACATATACTCTACAACACAACTATTCTGCTTTTAGAGTATCCCCCCAAAAATATTGCATATATATACAATTAGAAAACACAAGAACATATATTTTGGAAGATAAATTTGGAACATATATTTTAGAACTATATAATTTTAAAACTAGAAACAATATCCACAAGGAGGGGAATGTATAAATAATGTTGGGAATTCATAAAATGGTTAAAGAAAAAATACATACATAGCGTTCAAAAATTTAATGTTGAGAAAAAAGTTCTAGAGTGCTTTATTTGGTATGAGGGCATTTATGTGGATTTACAAAAACACGTAAAACAACCCTTGAAAATAAGGAATGATGGATACACACATAATACATTCCTGATGATGATACTTGTGAGAATGGAAAAGGAACAAACGTGACTGGGAAGCAAAACAAAGATGACACTAACTATATATATATATATATATATTTTAAAATATTTCATTGATTTATTCATGAGAGACATAGAGAGAAGACAGAGATATAGGCAGAGAGAGAAGTAGGTTCCTCACAGGGAGCCTGATGTGGGACTCGATTCCAGGACCCTGGGATCAGGTCCTGAGCCAAAGGCAGATGCTCAACCGCTGAGCCACCCAGGGTCCCAACTCTAACTCTATTTATAGTGCTTTAAGGTATCTGAAGCAATCAGGCAGCCCAGGGCTCAGTGGTTTAGCACTGCCTTCAGCCCAGGGCCTGATCCTGGAGATCTGGGATCGAGTCCCACGTTGGGCTTCCTGCGTGGAGCCTGCCTCTCCCTCTACCTGTGTTTCTGCCCCTCTCTCTCTCTCTGTCTCTCATGAATAAGTAAATAAAATCTTTAAAAAAAAGTATGTGAAAAATTACAAAAGAGTCACATTAATTTATTCTCAATGGTTGATCACACGTTGATCACACCTTTACTTATTTTCTCTAGGTTTCTGTTAATTTTCAACATTTCAAAATGAAAAACATAGTAATTTTTAAAGCTACAAAATATGAAGAAAGGTCTAAGAAGCACTAATTTTTAACAAATGTGCTGGATTCTGAGATAACTCGAAAGTAGTGCACACCATGACATCAAATTAGCATTTATCTTAACAGCTCAAAAATTGAACTTACTAATTTTTTGTTGTCACTGTTCCAATTTCTAGAATCTGCAGACTACCATAAAATCCATACTCTTTTAGACTAAGCATTGGAAGATATTTATAGACCTCTATGTGACTAAATAAATCTCTATTAATGTAACTCCAAGGTCACTGTTCTGCTCATAAATTTCAGTGTTCCTTCATGAGACCAGTACGCCCATTCACAGGGTCTCCATTTAGAGCACATCTTGGCTCCTTCCTGTTTGGCTTCTCTAATTAAATTGGTCATTACTTCCAGACTAAGGTTCATTTCTCCGACTTTATATAAGCCTAATTTCTGGAGTCTTTAAAATTTAGGAGGAATTTTTTATATTTTGCTCAACTATAAGGACACATACAATCAATAAGCCTTAAAGGTCCCCTCCTTTTTATAACATTATTGTACTCACTATTTTTATCTGAAAAAAAGGATTATCCTACAAATATTCTCCCCCCAAATAGTACTCACCTCTGGATAAAGATGGAAGCGTTTCACTGTATTAATTACAAGGGGATATTCAGTGAGCCTGTCATTCATAATCATCCACAATCCTTTCAAAAATGAAGGTGCTTCAATAATGGTCTTGAAGTAGGAATAATAAAGTCCCTTAAAATGCACAAATTGTGGATAGAATTAAATATGAAAATTTTTGGAACAATTTCTTCTGAATAAAAGGAAATGTTAATAGTAAGACTTCCTCATTTCTCCTTGCCACCACATTCTTGGGCTCAAAAAGAAAAATGCATGCTTTTTCAAGTTACTACTGTGCTATTCTTTCGTATGTTCTGTATGTTTGAAAAAGATTTGGAAGGGTGGTTAAATGTTTTAAGGATATTTTCTGACCATGGCTTAAAACATGAATACAATATATTTTTAATTCCAGAATGTCTGCATCTATCACATTTGAGATGCCTAGAGTTTAAGATCGGATAAATTCTGGCATAAACAGAGACGCCTTCGTGTCCTTGCATAACTTTGCATATAGATATACTTTTTTTCCACCTCCCAAGAAATAACATACAATGATCAGAAGCAAAAATGAGACAGAACTTCATGCTTGCAACTGACTTCCGAGCTCCATCTGATGGCTCTGCGCAATATGCAAACTAGCTAATGTCAATTGACTACTGTTGTTCATGACATAAATGCAGTCCTGAAAAGGGGATTATTTCAGCGTAGTGTATTATTGTGTATTATTCTAGTATAGGAAATAATGACTTTATAAGGCCAGCAAAAGTGCTGTTTATTTAAAAATCAGAGATTAACAGAAGCATATTGTTTTCATTACTTCCCTAATCAATTTCCTGTTTTTCTTCCTAAAATCGAAAAACAAATAAAGGGCCACATTGTTTGTAACACATACTCCCAAAAACATTAAAAATAATCTTCAACTCTACTCTCATTTGCTCCTCATACAACTACCTTGTTATTAACAGATTAAGCAAGGCAAATGGCTACTAAATCAAAGTTCTGTTTTCGCTAATGTCCGAAAGAGCATTTCCTCATAGTTTTGATTGGTAAACTATGAGCTCACATAAGGATTGTTCCTTTCTGCTTAGAAGGACAAGACAGTAGTACAATGAAAGAATATTTAATATGTATTAAGTCTATATTTAGAGAGATAGGAAATATACAAATGCATTTTTATTAATAACATCTATTGTCTTTGTGCCAGGGACTGTGTTAATGTGCTTCATTCATTATCTCCCTTCATAGTCAATAAAACCCTGTAAAGCTGGCATTATTTCTAGACAATAGATGAGATTACTGATCATCAGAGGTTAACTGACTTAGCCATCACACAACGAAGCACAGACCTGCTATCTGAATCTCGTTATTTGTCATCAAAGCCCAGACTCCATCATAGCTACACAATTTGTTTAAGAATATCTTACATCCTCTCTTTGGAAATAATACCTAAGAAATACTAAGAATTTAAATGTCATGCAAATGCTAATATATCCAACTCTTTCAAGGATTAAGGGGATTATTAGGGTGAGATTTAAAAAGTAGTGGTTAAAGTACTGCAATTAGACAAATCTGCAGAGACAAAGTAGATGAGAAGATACAAGGGGCTGGGGACAGGGGCATGGGGAGTTGGTGTTTAACGGGTATAGTTTCTGTTTGGGATAATAAAAAAGTTCTGGAGATGAATGGTGGTGAGGACAAATAACATTCGGTTACCCCTATATCACTTCTTAAATATTATCTTTGTTCTCCTTCTTCCCCAACTATTCTGATCCTTTTTTAAAAGAAGTCTGCATTAGAAAAGTAGGGTAATGAAGTAAGTAAAAGAATCCTGAAATATTTTCTATTTACATAATAAGCCTAGGTTATAGCTCGAGAAACAGTGAGGTTCAACAAAAATTCATTTCAGTTCCTAACAAATTGCTACCTTATTGTCTTACAATTCTTAAACTACAAATTAATTTATTATAAGGAACTAACCATTTCAGTTCGAAAAGTCATCTCCCGTTCTAAAGATGAAAGGTGAGAAAAATGACGATCATTTTCAAAAAGTGTTACTAGATGTATCCTAGAGAAAAAAATGAAGCACCATATTCAAAGAATTAGAACATTTCAGAACCAGTATTAAAATAACTAGGTATTGAAGTATAGAAACCATAAGAGGAAAAAGAAGAATTGTTATAATAAATTAGATAATTTTATAATTTGCTTAGTAATTTGTATATTTTTAGGCATTCATAATTTGGTGTAGCATACCATGAAAATTCCTTAACTCCTTGGCTCTTAATCATAATCGTTTATCTAAAACTCCTGTGGTCTCTCTGCCCCCTTCCACTCCATGCCTCTAAATCAGAACAGAGGCAAGTTTCTGTTTAAGTTTCACAAGTGATTCTATTACACCAGGTTTGAGAAATGGTTCTGTGACTGTTGAGAAGCATTAGGAATACAATTTTAAATAAAATTACTTTATATTAAAGCAGTTTAAAAATAAATAGAATACCATAGAAGGGATCAACTCGCAAGCGTCAAAGAACATAGAACTGTACTTCAAGATGTTTTATTAGTGCAACTCAAGAAAACAGCTGTTAAGTGGTGAAAACTGGGGGCATACATGATAAGTAAAATTGTTAAGCAATTATGCTATCCTAATTAACATATAGATGCTTTCCAAATAAATAGCAAAATTCCATATATCACTCCTGTTTTCCACTCACTTTGATTCACATGTGAGACACATGTCAGGGTACCAATAGCTATAGGAAATGTTTCTTACTATTACAGCTTTAGTTCTAAAATCAAAATCTCCCTGCAGACTAAATGGCCAGAACAGCACTGTCCCCAAAGATGTAATCCCACTCTTCCCAAGAATAAAAAGTTCTGAGCTCAAGAAGAAATGAAAACACATCAGAGGAAAAGTATTATTTGACATATAATTTTTACAAATAGATCACTTACATAAAGTGAAGTACATGTGCATGCCCCCTGAAAGGCTCATTTAATTCTTATCACTACAGCTGACTCTCTGTTTTCATTTCTACCCGATTTCCAAATGGCAGGTGTCACATAAACTTTATCTCTAAGTTTATGTCACTAGGAACACACAGTTACTGTAAAATAAGTTTTTTAAGATGAAATAAACATGCAAAGTACACTAGAAAAGCTGGAGATTTAAGAAATATTGTGGCAGATCCTTTGGAAACATAAAAATATTTTTATTCCCAAGAACTATTCTTCTAATGCATCCACGTTGTAAATGCTGCTTCACATACGGTTTTTTAAAAATAACATATATGTGTAACCTTGTGCACAGATATTCTATACACATAGCAAGTGGTTATTGTTTTACTATGAGCAAACAGTAATGTTAATTTTTAATTCAAATGTTTTTATTTTATTTAAAACTAAAACAAATCTTACCAGTGCAAAAATCCCACAAAGGCAGCTGGGAAAACAAACAAAAAAGTCATTAAAAGCTGCTTTATGATACCTTTAAAACAACTATTTCAAGAGCATTCCCTTATACGCCTGAAGAGAGAACACACACACACAAGCAAGATGGCTAGATAATTCTATCTATATAAAATAGGAAAAATTTACACACAGACATAAAACAAATTGTGAATAGTGCTTACCTCTCTCTGCCGGGTGGTGGGGGGACGGGGTTCTGGGAGCAAAAGGAGGCTTGGAAGACTGTCGCATTTATAAAATTTGCAAAAAAAGTGATGAAGTTATTAATGATTTTGAGCTTTCGGGGGATTTTCAGTTTATTCCCTCTTCTTCCTCTTATTCTCTATTTCCTCACATAAAATTATTACAACAAGCACGTATATACACTATTCTCAGCTCAGTCTTTTCAGAAGTGACTCTAGCCTACTACAGGAGCCATTCTAGACCACTTCCCCTTGATCGTCAGAAATTGCTAAATGCAGGCAATTGCCTCCTCAGCAGCACCCCTGAAAGCCCCTATTTATGAAGTTTTGATTGCTCCCAGGTTACTGGCCCGGAGATTCATCTAGAGTTGCCCTGTCTGTACTCTATGTGTGAATACAGTGAGTACAGAAAGTGTGGAGATCAGTCAAATAGCGACACTACTGTGGGCATGGGGCTTTCTGAGGAGCTCCCAGCACTGTCCCGGCCCCTCTGGTGGCTGGGATGCTGCTTGTTTTCAACGATACCACAGAGCTGGGGAGGGGGCATGGGATGAGGCCAAATTAAAACGCCAACAAAACCCACTGTTCCTACACAAATGCAGTAGTGTTTTTGAATACATGCTCTTTAGAGTGCTGCAAACCTTTGGTTAATTTATAAAGTGTTGAAAAGTTGATTCTGACAATTTTCCAAGTATTTTTGTTACTATCACATTTACTCAGCTATTCCTAAAGTCCTGCCTCCCCTCCAAGATTTTATAATAGTACTTCTTATGGTTATCCCAAATGTCCTTGGCAAGTCATTTTAACAAACCACCAACTCTAGCCTTGTAAAAATTCAAGAAATTACCTTGACTAACAAAATACATGTAAATCAATAAAGAAATTAATAACATCAAATTATGATTTTGAAAAAAAAAATCCCAATCATGCTTCTCCAGCTCTTGTTCTCCATATTCCTAACCATCCTACACTCATTCCTACTACTCTTCAATACTTCTCAGAAGATTTGCTTGCTTTATGCCACAATTAGCAAATGATAGCCCATGGTCTTTCTGGACTGTCCACAAGCTAAAAATGCTTGTTATATTTTTTAAGTGTTGTATAAATATGGAAGAAGAATAGGTAACAGAGACTATATGTGGCCTGTGAAGCCTAAAATATTTCCTACCTGGATTTTCATGGAAAAAGTTCATATTCACTACATATGTTAGCTCTTTCTAATATGTAATACACTCTGAACCACTTTGAAATTAAACCTGTATCTTTTTTCTCAACCTGAAACAGATGCCCCTTTGATAAGGCTTCATTAAGACACATACACTATTCTATTCAACTGTACTTCTATTCTCTTTCTTACTCTCTAGACAATTTGCATATACTGGCAAAAACTCTGAAAAATGTTTAAGGAGGGGCTCCTGGGTGGCTCAGTCAGTTAAGCATCTGCCTTCTGCTCGGGCTGAACCCAGAGTCCCCAGATCGAGCCCCATGTTGAGTTCCAAGTCCAGCCCCACTGTCAGGCTCCTTGCTCAGCAGGGAGGCTGCTGCTCTCTCTCCGTCCACTCCTCCCCCTGCTCGCTCTCTCTCTCAGTGTAATAAAATCTTTTAAAAATTGATGTTTAGGGAAAGGGAAAAGATCAAATATCCTAACAAATCCATCTAGCCTTCCAAAACTCCTCAAAAGTCTTGTGTCTTTCATTCCCTCCTCCACCCCACAGTCTGCAGGTGGAAAAATGATAAAGTGTAACGATTCCAATATTCAAAATGCATGAAGCGCTTATCACAGCCTCTTCCAAAGATGTGATTAAAAGCATGTCTCCTGGGATCCCTGGGTGGCGCAGCGGTTTGGCGCCTGCCTTTGGCCCAGGGCACGATCCTGGAGACCCGGGATCGAATCCCACATTGGGCTCCCGGTGCATGGAGCCTGCTTCTCCCTCTGCCTGTGTCTCTGCCTCTCTCTCTCTCACTGTGTGCCTATCATAAATAAATAAAAATTTAAAAGCATGTCTCCTGACCCTGTATCCTGTCAATCCCATCTCTGAAAGTGACCCGGCCTCTCTATTTCACTGAAACAGAGATCATCTGCTGCAAGCACTCCCAACTTCTCTTATATCCACTTTAACATTTCTCTATCTACTAATCCTTGTTTTTCAATTCCCTACCATCTTGGCAAAGGAAGTATATCTCCTTTTTTTTAAGATTTTATTTATTTATTAATGAGAGACACAGAGAGAGAGAGAGAGAGGCAGAGACACAGGCAGAGGGAGAAGCAGGCTCCATGCAGGGAGCCCGACGTGAGACTCGATCCTGGGTCTCCAGGATCACATCCTGGGCTGAAGGCGGCACTAAACCACGGAGCCACCCTGGCTGCCTGCAAGTATATCTTCTCTTTTTCAGTTAGTTTCTCAATATTGTGCCTCTAATTCCACCCTTCTCAAACATTCCAAGACTGCTCCATCAACTATTTCCTCTTAGAACCTGAATCTCACCCTCTCCCCTCAACCTTTCTCCTCAGCCTTCAATTCTTAGGCCTTAAAACATTTCAGCCCTACAAACTATGACATATTCTCTCTCCTTACCCATAACCTTATTTGCTAATGAGATTCTTGGCCAAACTTCTTTCTTCTAAGTTCCCATAACCTTTTTTTAAAAAATGACCAATGACATTTTAGTTAGCAACGTCAAAGACTTCTTTAAACTCCTATACTTTCCAAACCCCTCTGTAGCATCTGACCAGATTCTTGGATTTCTTCGTCTTTTATCACATCAACTCTTCCAGTTCTTCCATGTTTCTGACCATTCTATTTGCTTATCTGGCTTTTCATTTTCCTCTTATCTCTTAAAACTAAGTATAAGAGGTTTTCCCAAGTATCTCTGCTTTGCCCACTCTTCTCTCAGGGGGAATCTCGATCTTCAAGTTTCAACTCACTTTTCCATGGATGATTCCCAAATCTATAATCCTCATTGCTCAACTTTCTCTGTCCCTGTCCTCCCACCTTTCCTTCTACCTCACCACCTCCCCAATCCTCATAAGACGCTTTCACTAACTCTCACCTCTGTCCTCTCCTGTCTATTCCTGTTGTTGCTACCCCCACTAAGACCCACTATTGCCTGGGTTCCAGGATTCAATTATTTTTTTCTGCTCCTTTTTTCCATCTCTCTCCAATCCATTTTACAAATTGCTATTAAGTGAATCACATCACGGCATTTAAAAAGTATTCAACGCTAACACTGTGAGTACTAAATGCCACAGAATTGTTATAGGATGTGCATTTCATCTCCTTAAAAAAAAAAATCTTTTTTCTTAAAGAATCAACCAGTGTCTTCTACGGAATGAAGTTCAAATTCCTTAAACTGAGTTTTGAATTACACTCTCCACTGCTGGTCCCAGCGAACCTTCTGAACTGTCTTCCCACTCTCTTTCTTTTGTACCCTTCCTTTCAGCCCTACGTCCTTGACTTCAATTATGCCATTCTACTAGTCTCTAATGCTTGTTGTCCTCTGCCTCACACATTCAAATGTTAGCCTTGATGTCACAATTCTAATCCCACCTTTTCCTAAGAGCTTCACTGATTTCATTTCCCACCTCCCACCCTAAAGTATTAGTTGGCTCTTCTGAACTCTCCTAGCAGTTAATATACTCAGTCATTATTTCACACAGGGCCCACTGAGTGCTTTCAGTGTGCCAGACATGGGTGCTCAAGAGCCTATGTTTGGGATGCCCTAACCGCCTGGTATCCAAGATGTGGGATGTTATCTGTCACTGGAATTAGACATCTGATAAAATGTAAATGTGAATTCCCATCCGTTATTCCTCTAGTTTGTGGAACACCCCAAATGTGGAGACTCGTTCGTCTTTAACATCAGCCGCCAGCTTACGATGAAAAGAAATCAGGACACCTTCCATTAGCAGACATTTCTCTATGTTTCAAGATATATCAGTAGCCAGTCTGACCAAGGACTAGGCTCAAATTTGATGCTACTGAAACAGCAACACATTTAAACTAACTCTTAAACAACAGAAAATGAAGAATGTAGAGGAAAGCTTTCAAGTGCTGACATAAGAAGAAAAGTCCCCCAAATCTAGGCAGTGAAGTTCCACAGCAAGATGAAAGTGAGTGAATGGGTACCGACCTGGGGCAGCATATTATCTAATCTGACCCTATTTCCACTATAAAAGATTCTCAGCCAGTTAAACCAACACTTACTTCACTTTCCTTAGCCTAAGGGGCAAGAGAACACGTCTGCACCCCAGAACTAGCCCAGCATTCTTCCAACCTGCGGTAAATGGCTGCCCTAACCGAAATGACATCTTGGTTGGTGACACAACAGGGGTGATCACTATGGCCCCAAACCCTGGAAAGGGTCTTAAAACAAGAACCATTGGGGACTGGAAGTCTGGTCAGCGATCCCCCCTACCCCCCGCGCGGGGCTTGGACCTTGTCATTAGGACTGCTAAGCCTGTTTGTTCGACTGATTTTTTTTTTTTTTAAGATTTCATCTACCTATTCATGAGCCACACACAGAGAGAGAGAAAGGCAGAGACACAGGAGAGGGAGAAGCAGGCTCCGTGCAGGGAGCCTGACGTGGGACTCGATCTCTGGTCGCTAACCGCTGGGCCGCCCGGCTCTTCCTCCTCTCCAGGATCACGCCCTGGGCTGCAGGCGGCGCTAAACCGCTGGGCCCCCCGGGGATCCCTCCGGACCCGCGGAGGGCCTGGGGCCTCACCTATGCCGACGGAGGTCCTGCTGCCGACCTGGCGCCTCCGCAACTGCTGCACCTTGTCGCGGAGCTGCTCCAGCAAGCAGCTCAGGAACTGGAAGCGGCCGACAAGAAGGGTCTTGGCGACCACTTCCATTTGCATGCAATTCTGCGGGTTCAGGTTTCGGGGCCTCCTCGGCGAGTAGTCCCGGGAGCCCCCCGGCAGGTTCCCGCCCCCGCCTACGGGCAGAGGAGGCTGCGGCTTTTCCGCCTCCGCCGGCGGCTCCTCCATCTCCGGCTCCCCGGCTCCCGTGGCCCGGCGCCGCCGCCTGGGCTGCGCGCAGCGGGAGGAGCGCGCCGGCTCGGGAGCCGCCTCCTTGAGCTTGCTTCGCGTTTGCCCGACCATTTTCTCATAGTCCCTGCTCCGGTGGCGCTGGCTGTGTCTGCGGCGCGGCCCAGCCCGGCCGGGCGAGGTCCGCAGGGGCCCCGCTCGACTCCCACCCTCAACGACTCGTCCCCGCCGCCGTTGCAGGGCGGCCTGGTCGTCATGGCGACGGGACGCCGGGGGCGTGGCCGAGGGACCCGGCCCCGCCCCCTCCGCCCGCGCGGCCCCGCGCGCTCCGCGCACCCTCCGGGCCGCCTCCAGCGCCGCGCTCGGCTCCCCCGTCCGGCTGGGGCGGGCAGTCGGAAGAGCGCTCCGATTTTTCCTTTTTTCTCTCGAGTGCACGCTTAGCTTTGTTATTTTTTTTTTAAAGATTTTATTTACTCATGAGAGACTCAGAGAAAGAGAGAGGCAGAGACACAGGCAGAGGGAGAAGCAGGCTCCCTGCAGGGAGCCCGATGCGGGACTCGATCCCGGGTCTCCAGGATCACGCCCCGGGCTGCAGGCGGCGCTAAAGGGCTGAGCCACCCGGGCTGCCCCTAGCTGTGTTATTTTTACCAAAAGTTTGCACGTCTGGAAGCAGTGAAGAGGGGAAAGAGATCTTACTTGACAGGACCATAGAAAGAGAGCGAGGGGGGCTGCCTGGTGGCTCCAGAGTTCTGGGATCGAGCCCCGCGTCAGGCTCCCTGCAAGGAGCCTGCCTATGTCTCTACCTTCTCTCTGTGTCTCTCTTGAGTAAATAAAATATTTATTTAAAAAGAGAGTGGGGGGGAGAGAAAGGCGTGCGCCTCGCACTTTGGGAACAGCTCTCCCGCCCCCCTGTGAACACCTTGCATCGGACGTTACGTGTGTCCTGCATCGAGGGACGGGCCCAAGGCCATAGGCAGCTTGAGGCAGAGCGGCCTGAGCCAGGGCCTCAGGTTGGCACTCTGGGGTTGAGCGATACCGCGTTACCCCTTGGACGGCAGCATTAATTGCAGCCATTCTGGAAGCACGTGACCTTGAAATCAAAATTCCTTTTTATAGGCCAAAAAAAACCCCACATGGGTTTGTTTAGGAATAGCAGTGAAAGGCAATGCAGGGCGCGCAAGCTGTGGGCAAAACCACAGGCCAGGGGATCCCTGGGTGGCTCAGCGGTTTAGCGCCTGCCTTTGGCCCAGGGCCTGATCCTGGAGTCTCGGGATCGAGTCCCACGTCGGGCTCCCTGCATGGAGCCTCTTTTCCCTCTGCCTGTGTCTCTGCCTCTCTCTCTCTATGTCTATAATTAATTAATTAATTAATTAATTAATTAATTAAAACACAGGCCAGTACAACAAAGGAGAGGAATTTAGGAGAAGGCGACGGTCGAGAGGGGTTATTTTGAACAAAGATCCATTGGAGAACCTTAAAAGTGTAGAGTGATGAGGAGTTCCCATTGGCGGAGTTGCGGGCTTAAGTGGTTGTGGGAGGTAAAAAGTGCATCTCCTGTTAGAGCTTGTGATTGAGGAATTCTTTCTGGTTGAGGAGTGTTGGGTTGCGGGTCTGTAATTCACCTCCAGTGATGTAGTGAGGGAGCGCCCCCTCCTGGCCTGTAGATTCCAGGAGAAATGAGGGTTCCCCTTCATTTTCACAAGCGGAGGTAGGTGTCCCAACAGTGTTGCTAAAACAGACTTCCTGGGGCCTAGAGTCCTTGTGCTCGGGGCTCTCACCTTCCTAACCCAGACCCTACCTAGCCCAACAGTCACTGCCGAGCCAAACAGGATGCCATAGCCCCCGGCAAAGAGGGGCAGGGTTCATGAACATCTTCCACGCCCTCTAGCCCCCCTGGAGTCCACAGCGCTTCCCTTCCCATCTGTCTCCTGTGTCGGATTGAATTCCCTAATCCCCACCTCCCCCATCTAATAACTAAGGTTTATAATGGTCAGATTAATTTTCCTGATACAACATCCTTCAAAAATGTTCGTAGTTTCCATAGCCCACAAATGCAATTGTAAACTCCTTGGCTTGCTCATCTGTGCCTTCAGTAATCTGCCCCAATCTGCCTTTTCAACTTTAGTTTTCCGCTTCTCTAGACACAACTCTTCCAGTAATTTTCAGTAAGGTCCAGAGTCTGAAACTCCATAACCATCCCTTTACTCATACCAGAAAGCTATTATTACCTAGTCCCTGGCTTTTTCATGCGTTTCTCCCTCCCATCTGAATCCTTTCACCTTCCAAGCCCCAGCCCACATTCGTTCCCCCTTCTCTAAAGGTCTAAAGCAACTATTGTCCATAGTGCTCATCTTGTTACTTATTTAAATTCGATAAGTGCTATTATTCATTTGTTGTTTTGTAAGTTTTTTTTTTCAAAGAGCATTTCTACATTTCTGGCACTGTGTTTGCTGCTTAAATATTTTCTCGTTTACTTCATACAATACCTTTGTACAAATTAGAAAACTGAGAATCAAGGTTATGGTAATTTGCCCAAGTTTTAACAGCTAATAAATTGTCCAATGTGGAGTTTAAAATAAAAGGTATTTATGGGTGGTTGAAAAAAATGTTATTGAATGAATAGGCAAACTCAAAATACCTTATTTTATGTGTTATAATATTTTTTAGAACAATAAGTGGAACCCTGTGAATTTTTTTATCAGAGTTATATTAGATTCATATAATGAATGGGGTAGATTTGCATCTTTCTGTCTATATTAGAATATCTGGTTTGGGAACCTTTATTTTTCGTTTTATCTTTCAGTTTCCTTCATGACTGTTGATCTGTTTACATTGTCTATCTCTTCTTGAGTCCACTTGGGAAATGTATATTTTCCTATAGACATCTCAAGTTGCCTGAACTCTATACTCTACCTGAGATTAATATGACTATGTGTGCTTCTTAAAAAAAAAAAAAAAGATTGCCTGATGAATCTGTTTATCCTTCAACTCTCTGTGATTTTAATAGATGTGTTTCTTTTAAGCTATATGTCATTGAACATTTTAAAGATAATCTAAGGGTCCTTGTTAATAAATTATTTAAGTGATTTCATACACTTTATGTTTTTATTTTTCATGAGGCGTGGGTATTTTTGTGGGAAGGAAGGAGTGGCTGCTACTGGAATGTTGACCAGATGTCATTTGGGGTGCCATTTTCCTGTACAGCTCTGAACTTTCTGATTTTGGTTTCCTACCCTTCAGTGTATTTTGCCTTTTTCCTATACTACAGTTTTTGTTCAATTTGTTTCTTTCCATCCTGGAATTTCTAGTTGCCTTTTGGATCACTCAGTGTACGAACAGAATAAAGCATATTCTTACCCTTGGCTTAGCCCTTGAAAGCACAAATCTGGTCACTTTTACCATTTAAAAAATAATTTTTATAAGAATTTTCATCGTATTATTATTTCTATCAGTGAAAATTAGAAATAATCTCAACATCAAATAATAAATTATAGAACACTCATGAAGTGAAGCATCTTTAAATTGACTAAAGTCATTTGAATGAACAATAATACAGAAAAATACTCATGATATAGTGTTTAAGATATAAGAAGCAGGATATATATGACTCTGGCTTACAGTAAACACATAATTAACATTTTAAATCTTTCACATAGAGGACTCATACATTACTGTGGTGTGACCTCGAGCTAGTAACTTAGCCACTCTAATATTTCTCATCTGAAAAATGCTAAAGCACCAAATACAAAATACATGCTTAATTTCAAAACCAATGTTCCTATATCTTGCTTTAGATTGACCATATTGAAAGTGTACTGGTAAATATTACTTACAATTAATATTTTGCTAACCTGGATTCTTTTTCATTAAATTGTATTTCTATGTAGTTCTATTAAACAGTAATATGAGTTCTAGGTTCATTAGTTAACTTTAAAAAAACTGAGAGATGGCTACATAAATAATCATGTATTTTCTTATTAAGAAGAGGAATAGATTTGTATATGTGAAGGAAAACATGGCACTTAGTTTTATTCAGTTGAATACAATCAGGGCACATTTTCATCTTTCTACAGCTTCCAACAGCAGTCACTTATTTTACCTAGTTATTTTGAACAGTTATTTGAGTTGTATTTTAGCTACATGCTTATTAATGACAATACTTAAACCAGTATGCCTGATACTTATTCTGTGATGAACTGACAATGAAAATAACACATTATAATTTGATATAATACAATATATTCTTGCATATTATTTCCTATTTAAAGTGAAGATGCCTCGTGATTTAGCAAATGATTTCTCTTACATAGAGATTTCTAATTCAGTTTGTATCTAAAATTCATCCGTTTTCTCTTTTATTAAAGCAATTGGTAACCCAACAAATGCAATGAAACAAAGTAACCAGCAGATGGCAATAATGACTTGTAAATCAGAATTTTTTAAACTAGGTAGTTTTAAAAAGAAAAAAATCATTGTTCTTATAATAAATCAGTTTACTAAATATGAAATGTAGGGAAATTCCAAATTCGATTCCACATAAAAATAATTATGTTGTATATTTTGTATATCAAATAAGTAAGATATCCATTATGGCTAACATTTGGTTTTTCAAATAATAATAGCTATGTAAATTGAATCAAGTGATTTTTTAATGAAATTGAAACGTTTTAATTTTACACAAATCCAGAGATATAAATTGAAGTGGGTAGCTAAGTTACATCTATATCTAGCTTGGTTATATGGATCAGGAAAGAGAGGTAGTTCAGTGAATATCATTTTGAAAAAGTTAAATTTTCTACTGTAATTTGATAACATACTAATTTCACTTTAATACTCTTCTTCATAAAAGATGAGTTTTTATCTGTGTTGTTTCACAGTTTCTTATACTTTTTTTCCTTTTGATGGTACAAGGAGTTGGGATTGATGTCAAATTGTGTATCTTTATCTTGTCACCATTAGATAGTCCCAAAGATGGTAGCAAAGTTTTTAGGATCTCACAATTATGTCAACTGTAATTGAACTGCATATCCAAGATTCCTTAGAGCCATTTGATTTAGTAATTTTCTTCATTTCAATTAAGAAGTTTTAAAAAGGTGAACCAAAGGGGATTTATTTTTTATTTTTTGTAGGACTTCTATAAATTCATAAAGATGAAAAAAATTTATTTAATCATGTATCTCTATTTTTATTTCCAAAAAAATAGGGTAACTGTATGTATATGCTTCTTGGTGGCTATGTATTTTCTATATTTTCTTTTTCTTTCTTTTTTCTTTTTTGGCTATTTATTTTCTAATTGTTCTGTTTTTATAAGTTAAAAGATCTTTTTAAATCCTTCTTCAGCAAGTTGCCTCCACTAAAAGAAATGTTTTTGCACATGTGTATTTTATAAAGCAACTACTTCGGTGTAAAACCATTACATACCTTGGATCGGCTCATTTTTCAATAGTATTTTTGCTGCTATTGAATTACTTTATAGATCTTGCTTTAATTCTAGCTGGATGCAAGTGCTTTCTCATAGAAGAAAATGGAAAGTTACCAGGTTGCAGGGAAGCATACAGCTTGACTGTAAATGCATCTGAATGTTGTGCTTTGCGTGAGGCTCCTTACCTGTGATTAGTTGGAGTTCCTAGGAGTTATAGTCTACTTTCTGTATCCATGAGGGGCTTATTCTCCTTTTAAAAGTAAGCTCCTTCTGCCACCCATACTCTGGCCAGTTGTTACTCAGGTCTATACTAGGTGAAATGAGATCTCTTTGACCTTGAAAAGCTTCATATAGGCATAGTTCATTCAAAGGAAGGAAGTTAATTGGGAAAATTCCTTCACCCACCCCCACACTAAATGGGGAGACTGCCTACTTGCATAATATATACACACTGATTTGAACAGAAAAGTATTAAGTAATTGTTAAATGTCTTAACCAATATATACACAACCACATACATATATATATATATACCACACCCCCCAAAATCTATTTTTCCATGAATTCAGTGATGATAGTTCCATGTACAAACTCCAATATACCAAGATTATTTTTATTCACTACCAAAGTAACTATTACAAGAATTACTATATTCACTATTAATAAGCAAAAGTCTTAGAAGAATGTATTCAAGAATTGTAGACTTATGTATAGGCAGATTAAATGCAAAACATAGCAAAACAGCAATGATACATAAAGCATCTGTGTGCTATGTTTTATATCCCATAATAGATTGATTTAAGCTTTAACTTTGATTACAACGTAAGGATCTAGAAATATCACTGTACTGGGCCCAGGATGTTTTGGACAATTTAATTTACTTCTCTAGCTTTTATTTCCCTGACTGTGGAATAAGAACTATGGACTACATAGCCTTATTAAAGCTTTTTATTTGATTCTCATTAGTATTTGCACCTACACTTAAGTAGTAGGAGAAACATGCCTCTTGAGGCATACAATGTTCTGTACCCAACTCTCTTCTTACCAGTTTCCCTTCTGTCCTCATTTGCGTGTAGCTGCATTTGGATTCCATCCTGAGGGTCTTCCTGTCTGCGGTCTATCCCACAGTTTATCCCCATCCTATACCCCATTTGCTACACCTCATTGCCAACCAGATGACTTAAGCCTATCTCTCTTTATCTAACGTGTTCAGCCCAGCCCCAGCCTGGCCTCCACTCCATCCCTGGCCTTTGCTCTGGTTCCTGCCTGACTCTACTTGCTGTCTAGTCTTTCAGTATAGTGGGCTTCATTGTTCCAATTTTCTAATTACTTCTGTCCTCTAGCAAAACTAAGTTGGAATCAGAATATAAGGGAAAAGGAAAAATATCCCTAAATGAGTATAAGTATTTACATCAAAACCACCAGACTCTTGCTTTTAGAGTCCTGCTTTCACATAGATATCGGCCTATCCCCAAAAGATAAATTCACTCCTGCTCTTTGCCATAATCTAAACAGCTTCTTGAGACACCAGTGACAATTATATAATCCACAAACAGAAAATTTGTTGGGATATGCAGCTTTTATATTTCTTGACCAGGTTATTTCCATGGGTTCAGTAAAAGGCGATGGAGGCTTTCAAAAATTTTCTTAAAATTTAGAAATATTTGAGGGGCTAGCACAGTCTCAGTTATGAGTACAGACAGGATTTGAATCCTGGCTCTCTCACCAGTCTAGGTTCCAGAGCACTTAATTTCTCTACACCTTAGGTTTTTCATACCTCAGATGGAAATACCTTGGAGAGCCATTGCATAGATTAAATAAGACAATATATATAAAGTGCGTAGGTGTAGCAAATGTTCTCTAAAAGTAATTAATACCTTATCAAGGCTCTCCGTGGAGAGGGAATTATTTATATCATCTTCTGCCCCCCGCCCCAAGGGAGTCCAAAGAACTAGCTATGGTTCTTTCTAGAAAAGAAAGGGGGGGGGGTGTAAAAGTAAATTAACATAAACAGAGGGCCTAAGGCCATAGAATGCTATCAAATAGGTAGTATTTATCTTCGTTATACAGATTAAAAAAAAAATGAGGCAAGAAGATTCTAGAATGCCCACTCTTAACTCACAAGTGTGTAAGATTTATTTCCCTGAAAGTCCTCAAAGTTACAAGTTGGGAACTACAAATAGAAATAAAAGATGTGCAGCATAGCTTTTAGTGTTTTAAAATAACAGCTATAGGGGGCACCTGGGTGGCTTAGTGGTTGAGAGTCTGCCTTTGGCTCAGGTCATGCTCCCAGGGTCCTGGAATCGAGTCCTGCACCAGGCTTTCTGCAGCGAGCCTGCTTCTCCCTCTGCCTGTGTCTCTGCCCCTCTCTCTGTGTGTGTATCTCATGAATAAATAAATAAATAATCTTAAAAAATAAATAACAGCTATAATTCACATATCATAGAAGACATTCTTTTAAAGTATAGAATTCAGTCACTTTAGGTATTCACAAGGTTGTGCAACCATCACTAATAGTTCCATGTTTCCACTACTCCTAAAAGAGACTCCCTTCTCCATCGGCAATAATTCTCATTCCTCTTTCCTTCTAGCCCCTTGGTAACCACTAATCTGCCTTCTATCTCTATGAATATACCCATGCTAGATATTTCACAAAAATGGAATCATACAATATGTGGTTCTTTGTGTCTGGCTTCTTTTACCATGTTTTCAAGGCTCATCTATGTCATAATATTTATCAGTACTTCATTTCTTTCTGTAGCTAAATATTCCATTATATAAATAAGCCAAATTTTATATATTCACCAATTGATGAACTTTGGGGTTGTTTCCACTGCTGCCATGAATATTCACACACAAGTTTTTGTGTGGACAGATGTTTTCATTTCTCCTCGGTGTATCCCCAGGAATGGAATTCCTGGGCTGAATGGTAACTCTATGTTTAACCTGTTGATGAACTGCCAGGCTGTTTTCCAAAACGGTGTACCATTTTCTCAACGCCAAGGTACAAAGTTTATTTTCTGGACTCTATTGTTTGTTAATCTACTTGTCTATTATTTCACCAATACCAAACTGTCTTTATTACTTTAGCTCTATAATAAGTTTTAAAGTCAGGTACTGTTAGCCTCCAACTTTGTTCTTCAGTATTTTGTTGGCTACTCTAGGTCTCTTGCCTTTCCATATAAACTCTAGATTCAGTTAGCTGATAGCCAGCAAACTTGCTGGGATTTTGATTGGAACTATATTGAATCTATAGATCAAGTGGAAAAGAACTCACATCTTGACAATATTGAGTCTACCTATCTACAAACATGGAGTATCTATTTATTTAGATTTATTTAGATCTTCTTTGAATTGTTTCATCAGAGTTTTGTAGTTTTTCTCATATAGATCTTATACCTTATATACCTTATATAAATATATAAATATTTTATGTTTAGACCTCAGTATTTTCTTTTCCCGTTTTGAGTGCTGATATAAATGGTGTTATATTTTTAATTTCAAATTTCGGTTGTTCATTGATGATATATGGGAAAGCAATTTACTTATTTAATCTTGCATCCCACAACCTTGATATACTTTATTAGTTCTATGAGTTTTTTGTTGGAAGCATGTTACTGTTCTATGTGGGTTTTTTTTAATGATTTTATTTATTTATTCATGAGAGAGAGAGAGAGAGAAATGAGAAAGAGGCAGAGACACAGGCAGAGGGAGAAGCAGGCTCCATGCAGGAAGCCCGATGTGGGACTCAGCCCTGAGACTCCGGGATCACGCCCTGGGCCAAAGGCAGATGCTCAACTGTTGAGCCACCCAGGCACTCCTGTTATATGTTTAAAAAAAAAAATCAGTTAAGACTGAGAAAGAAAAAAATCATTTAAGTTGTAAACAACTGGCTGGCTTGGTTGGTAGAGCATGTGACTTGATCTTGAGGTCATGAGTTCAAGCCCTATGTTGGGCATAGAGCTTAAATAAATACATAAGTTTATTATTAAAAGCAAAAACAAAAACAGAAAAGCCTGTAAGCAACTGAACAAGCGAACTCAGTTGTATTGTGAATGAGCGACATAACCATGCAAGAGGATAAAAAAGAAACTGATCTAAGTTAACTGCAAAACCTGTGATTTGACTATATCCCCTTAGTCGGGTGGGGTGGCAAGGAACAACTGCAAACAACTGCTTATATACATTGCATATATATTCCCAATTCTGTTGGCTGAGAGGGCCTGGACAAACATACCCCAGGGAGCACATCTGGCACCCAAATTTTGGTTTCTAATATAGTTCCCCAACTAAAAAGAATCCAGACTCCCTGGAGAAATGGCTGGTTCCAGAAAAGGAACAAGGTGAGCCTAAAACATGTTATGCTGGAAACTGAAGCGCAAAACAACAAAAAACAATTAGAGCATGTCAAAAGGATAGAGGAGCCACCTTAAGGGGCTCCTGATGACCAATATGGGGTGATTTGAACATTAGGATAACTAAGAATAGTACTAAATTATAACATTGAAAAACAGGAACTCTTTCGCCATGAAAGTCACGGTAAGGCTGAGGAACTATACCTGCTTAAAGGGCTGAAGCAGTATGATGACTGCAGGCAAGATGTGATCCTGAACTGGGTCTGTACTGAAGGAAGAAATATGCTACAAAGGACATCACTGGGTCATTTGACAAAATTGGAATACACAGGGTGGATCACAGTATTTCACCACTGTTACATTTCCCCAAGTTACTAACTCTCCTGTAGCTATTTAATGGAGTCATCTTGGTTTTAGGAAGTACTCTTTGAATGACTTAGGGATAGTGGGGCATGGTATGTAAAACTTACTCTCAAATGGAGGAACACAATTTGTATATATTATGTGTGTAGAGGAGTGGTGCATGCATTACCTCAGTGTGAATGCAAATGATAAATCAAATGGGGCACAAAGTTAACAATAGATGAACCTTGGTAAAGAGGATACAGTGTTTTTTTATACTATCCTTGCAAGTTTTCTGTAAGCTTGGGATTATTCCACATAAAAGGTTTTTAAAAGGTTGGTGTTTGGCATGCACAAAAAATGAAGGATAATGGAGCAAACTTCTGAAAACAGAAGGTATGATAACGTCATATATTCTGAAGGACTGTCATGTGGAAGGATTAAGACTGAATTTGGCTAATCTTATTTTGTATTAGCCTGCCTTGTGTAATATCATTACAGTACATCCAAGAGTTCAGGGCTGGAAAGAGAGGTAGTTCTTTAAGCTTTATGGAGTCTTCAGTATCATTCTGTGCAGAGAGGTGAAAAGTCCCATGATTCTAAGAGTTCATAGGGTGGAGTAAATGAGTGAAAGGGACAGGTGTAGGAAAATGCGAACTTGTGGGGACTTGAGAGCAATGTCTTCTCTAGAGGCTTCCAAATACAATTAAAGACAAAACCAGACTCTGTACAGTAATCCCGTTAGCAGTGTCTAGGGGTGCTGGGGTGCCCAGCTATGACCTCTAATCTTACCTAATCCTTTTTTTCCAGGTGAACAAACAGGTACCAAAATTCACAAAGCAAGTGTGTAAGATAATGAAAGGTGTAAATGTGTGCATATATATCAAAACACACCATTTTTAATGAAAGAAATTAATATCCACACATTTGTACTTCTGTACAATTTTGGGTATTATATAATTTTAAGCTGTTTACAAATAACATGTAATGCTTCAAATATTACATAATGTCGATAATACATTTCTAGCAGAAATAAATATATTGCACTTAAAAAGAACTTCATTAGATGTTACTTCATAGTATTAGGCTTATAACTTCTTTTTTCATAAAACATTTCCCATGCCCTTCCCCCCACCCCCAACACACACACTTCATTACAGTGACTGTTCTCACGCAATTCATTAAGCAAATGAACACAGCAAACAATAGAACTGTGATAGAGTCTACTAAAGAGGCTATATCCAATTTTATCCTTCCGGAAATAAAAGACGTTCTTTTAGGTTTCTGAAAATAAGGGAAAAAAACTAAATACATATTTTAATGTATCAGAAGTAAAATACAACAAATTGTATTTTTTGTCCAGATGTATTATTTTACCAATCTTTTAATTGTATTATTATCAGGGGAGGGGATTGGAATTGAGGGAGAGATAGAGAAAGAAGGGCCAGAAAATACTTATGGATTATCTGCCTATCAAATATTTATAAATGAACGTTTGCATATTTAAGCATGCTAAAAAAAGATAAATATTAGGATATTTTATAACTGGCATGGAGTATCAGTGAAGAAATTATTTTATATTTTCTAAAGGTTTAAGAATTTGTATCTTCCCATTGCTTATTATGTCCTTGCATTCTGAAATAATATAAAAACATGTAAAATCCATCCTCTACCAAGCTGTCTAAAGGAGCCAGCTGATAATCTTTTCTGTCCAGTGCTTTATTTTTTCTACTCTAGATTAGGGTATAATACAGTTTTGTTTGTAACAGTTACCAATTCCATACATGTTTAATAATGAAAACAGTATCCTTACTTTGTCAATGTAAAACTGAGTAAAAATATTGTTTTTCTTGCAGTATGTGACCCTGCACATTATATAACTGGATTTTTTTGAACTTTAGTTGCTGAGTCATGGGTAAGCTTGACTGCATACTTAGTGGGGTGACAAAGTCATTCTATCCATTTTATTTGAAGCTCATTTTTTTTGATATAATTCTGCTAAATATTATCAAGACAGCCTGAAAAACTAGCAAGAAATTTAGAAATGGTTAAATATACTAACATCTATCTGAAAAAGTCATAGGAAGTATGGGAATGGGGATCCTCTTCTTCTAAAAATACTTTTTTCTTGGGCTTTTGGAGAGTGTTCTTTTTCTTTTTTTGCACAGGAGTCTAGGGATATTGTGGCTGGAGAAGTGCAAAGGCAGATATGAATGAGAGTGAGGGAGGGGAGATCTTGGAACACCCCACAAGTTCATGTAACTCCTATAGTACAGCCCCATACAGGGGTTTTTTCTTATTATCTTTTTAATACCTCCCATCCTGTGCCCCTCTACTAGGAATAACAAAAATTCAAAAGGACCAGCAGTGCAACCTAAATTCATTAATGTAGAACTTGCAACCTAATAATTTGTGATAAAATGTTGACACGAGGTGGATATACTTTACCTATATTCTGTTAAAAGTGGACAAAGGAGGGGGAAGAGTTGTAAGTAAAAGAAATAACTGACCTTATTCAGCATTATTGATAAATGTTTTAAAAACAAATCAGGTATGCAGAACCTACTAAGATATGAATTAATCCCTTCAGGTTAGGTAAACCAGTTCTGGAAGGGCCTCTTTAGCAGCACTGCACGTTAGCCATGTTTTCTGATACTGTAATATACCTTGATGGGGGAAACCCTGAATTTCTTCTGAATATACTGTCACTCATGCTCTTTAATCATTCAATTGGCTTTCCCACCAACTATCTAGTTTTTGCAATTGCTTTTGGTAGGACAGGCTTTTGACTTTAGAATCTTAAATACTCAAAGAGATTATTAAGTAAGAATCAAGAGCCAGAATAGTTTAGAAAGACTCGGATTAGAGTAAATTTCTAGCCTTGGTTCTCATGGCTAGGGTGAACTTTGATCAGGTTAAGCTCCATGTACCTGTGCTTCTTACTTCTGGTTCAAATAATGCCAAGTACTTCAAAAATATATCTAATTTAGAATTTCAGGTGTTCTTCCCGAAGAGCATGCTTTGGTATCTTAGTCTTTGTTTTTCTCTAAACACTCTACTTATTTTTAGTCTTACATTGCTGAATTACAAAATCAAGTTTTGAAGCCAGAAAATACTGGTGTAAAACCATATTTAACCAAAAACATACAAACCTACTTTAAGACATGTCAGTTGGGAAAAGTGTCTGAATAATATTAAAATGATCCTTTCATTCTCATTGAGAAGAAAATTCAGATACAGATTCACTTTAGTAGACCAGTAATTTACCAGAATATTGAGTAACATCATGTTAAATAGCATCTAGTTTTGTTATTCCTGCTGTAAGCAGCAGTATTGCGTATTAAGAGGAGCACTGGCAACAGGCTATTAAGTAACAAATCCCTATCCTAAGCTCTACGATGGATATTTAAACATTACTCATAGATGCTCTTTTAAAGAAACACATTATTTATGCTGTGTTTGAAAACAAACTACCTGTGGATACTATAGCATAACGTGCAAGAAGTTAGAAATTGGCCTACAGTGTCTGCCATAGGACTTCAAGATGCTTGGTTAGCACAGCTGATGCTTCTCCATACGAAAACTATGGGACACAGTGGAGAAAAAAATTGCAAAGTCCAACAACAATGGCATCACACAGACAGGCTATGCCATTACGCCTCGTCTCATAGACTAGAAATGCCCCAGAAAGGCATTTGATATGGAAAAGCCTAACAGAACAACCAAATAAAATCCCATGCAGTTTGATGTGAAAAGTATATTGCATTTACTCCCACCTCTACTCTCAGCAGTGACATCTCCCATCTCTAACAGATTCAATACTTTTGCCATCAGGACAAAGTAGATACAACATTTAAATTAGGCTAACATAGAGTTTTGGGGAACTTTGTAAAGAAGACAGGTTATATCTTATAGCTAGAACATATTATATTTTAATGTTGAAGGACTACAAACTTTACTAAATTTCTGTTGTTAGGGACACAAACTGTTGCAAAATGCCAAACATACTACCCTGACTGTCAATGCTTAGATATATGTTGCCCCCCCCAAATATAGAGATTATATATCACTAAAATATCATTAATTACTAGACACTAAAGGAAGGCTTAAGAAGACATTAAGGACACAAAATAAAGAGGATAAATGCTTTAGACTCATTTACAATAAAGCAAGCACTGCCAGTGTTTCAGTCAGGGGGTCACTGAGTTGACACAGGATTTTAGATAATGGACTAGAAAAATAGTAAAGGAGTCACCGAATGGAACAGTAAAAGAAGAACACATAACTCCTTGTGAGCATATATTAAATGGTGGCTATGTGGGCATTCAGAATGTCATTCACGAATCCTTGTCAATCAGTGAGAGGTAACAGCTAATCTAATAACAAAGCAGATTTATCAAAAATGAGAATTTGGCCCAGGGCATTTTACCATCCAAAAGGTCTCCCAAAGCTGAAGTAAAAATGAAAGGGTCTTTGGTATCCCTGGCAGAGAAATTCCTTTCAGAACAGGGCAGCTGTCTTGTTATTGCAGACTGAGAGAAAGTCCCCTGTGTCATCACCAAGAAGCTTGAGAAGTGTTCCTCAGCAAGTCAGTCATAGTGCACTTAGAATGCAGCCCAAAAAAATAAAACCTCTGTTTCACCACGTAACACATAGAGCCTCTGGCTTCAAAACTGTATCTAGAAAGTTTTTCCTACATAAATGGCAAGTAATTGTGAAAAAGAAAATTAGGAAGAAAGAAGACAAGACTGGGAAACAGAGCTTGTCAGGTACTGGCCCTTCAGTATCACAAAAAGAACTTTGGAAAGTCATTACTGCCTATTCATCCACAAAATAGGATGCTTTAGCATCATCTCAGCCCCTTCCTCAGCAAACTAATACAAAGGAAAAACTAAACATGCTTAAGCTACAGCACTACAAATATTTCTCTATTGGCTCTCATTTTCTACAGAGAGAAATGGACTTAAGTTAGTCATTATGCATTACAGTTGGTATGTTATATATATTGCCTCTTTGAAGATTCTTTTAACCTGTGGAAAGCAGAAAGAAAACCTCTACATGTTGATTTTATACATTACTGCATTGACACAGCATTTTTAACCGCTAGGTATAATACACCTTAAAATTCATCTGCTTTGTGTTATTCAATTTCCTGGGCAAGTTAGTATCCTATTGGTTGCAGGACTTAGGCTGGCTAAGAACTTTATACTGATTCTCTCTCGAACCCAAGAGCTGTCCCCAAACTAGACATGACTCCTGGTCTGTGGTGCACTCCCTCAGCGGTAGGTTCTATTGTGAGTCCAGCTCTCCTCTTTAATAGGTCCCATGTCTCCTGGAGAGCTCCTGCTCCAACACATCCCACATCCCACCCACCCAACCCTGTCCCATATTTCCATACCCATTTGCACATTCTGGATCTGGATTTTCCTAGGTTTAGAAGTCATACAAATGGTGTCATCACAGCAGAGGAATGGCGCAGTCCTTGGATAGCAGCATAGGGACCCTGCTGGAAGTAGTGATGGTACCGGGGCATGTGGAATGAGGGGAACGTCGGGCCACTACCCTGCATGGAGCTGGCAATGGCCGATGGTGTCAGAGGCATCCCAAGTCGGCTATATGGTGGCAATGAACCCTGGATAGGGTGAGGAATGGGTGTTGCTATGGATGCTGTGCTGGTGCCAAGAGCAGTCAGGGACTGGGGGTGCTGAAAGCCAGGAAAACTGGATGAAGATGATACCCAGGAGCTGAGAGACAAATTATCAGACGTTGTAAAGGCTGACCCTGAAAGGAAAAACAACTCATTAGACTAGAAACTATTTCAGTGTGCAAATCAAGAATTACATTATCTGTAAGGACTGATTTATTTTTTAAAATATATAATAGATTGACAATTTAAAAAGATAGCATGTCAACCTTTCCGGATATCATTTGTACCATATATGGAAGAGAGAATTTACTAAATAGAAAAAGACTTAGCTCATTCGATGGCCTACATACCCCCAGAGAATGGCCAAAACACTAGTACCCTGACTGAGAGTAATAACTGGATTCCCTATAAAAAATAGCAAAAGGGATTATAGGGGAAAGGAGAGAAAATGAGTGGGAAAAATCAGAGAGGGTGATGAAACATGAGAGACTCCTAACTCTGGGAAACGAACAAGGGGTAGTGGAAAGGGAGGTGCGTGGGGGGATGGAGTGACTGGGTGATGGGCACTGAAGGGGGCACTGATGGGATGAGCACTGGGTTTTATACTATATGTTGGCAAATCAAACTCCAATAAAAAATATACATATAAAAAATAAAAATAAACTTAAAAAAGAGAAAGTTGAGGGAATCATGGTTCCAGGCAAAAATTTATGGATTCATAGGTGATTCCAGTTTTACAGTTTACTCTCACTGATTATAAAATCATCAATATTGTGTCCTAGTTCTGCAAATTGAAAAAAGAGAAGTTGTAAATTATTTTTATAAAGTTGCTTTGGGAGAATGTAATTTTAAATATGTAGGTAAGGTTGCTCTAAATTTTTGCAACATTTTACCATCTAAAACAGGAACCTACTTTCAATTATTCTAACAATATTTATATTCCTTATAGCTTAAATTAAATTTAATATCACTATTAAGAATGTGTGGTCTGCATTAATATTTAATCATTTACTTTTCTTGCATTTTTTTTATGCTTAATCAATAGTTTATAAATTTGCCTAAAAAAAAAAAAAACTGGATTCCCACTAAAGGAACTCCAAATAGCTAGTATCTATCTATCGTAACCTCTACAACATCCCTGCAAGGAAGGCTGGACATATAAGCCTCAACAAAGTTACTTGGTTTCTAAGGGCACTGTGGAAATCCACAAGAGTGTTTTTTTTTTTCTAGCTTCCATAATTCTTTTATTAAATTTTTGACAAGTTGCAAGAGTAATAAGCTTTTCGTACATATCCACGAGTTTAAACAGAAGTTGACACTGAATTTTCCAACTGTATAATTAATTACTAGTAGCTCATTTGGACTTAGTTATAAGAAATGTCCTATAATTTGACAGGCTATGCTATTCTATACAAAGGATATAAAAATATGACAGAGGGCCCTCTCCCCACACAAACATCCCTGTGCCCAGGGTTAGGCACCCTCTGGACTCCCAGGTACAGAGGGCTCCTCTGTGAGCCTCTGGGACAGAGGAACTTTTCAGTTCTCCCCTACTGTCACCACTGGGGCCCCTGCCTATATATAATACCCTTCACTGGAAAAAGTCTTCTTTTTAAAAGTGTTTTCCATTTTAGCCATTGATCCTAATAAGATATTCCTGAACTATCTTATAAGGGGATAAGTACAGTCCCTGATTTCAGATTACAAAATTGAGGTTCAGAAAGACTTAAAGGACCGCCCCCAAAGTCCAACAGCTTTTTGGTGGTAGATCATGGAGAAGTAACTCCTGAGCCCTGACTCAGAGGCTTGATGTCCTTTCACTAGAAAACCATTCACAGGAAGCCATCACGCAGAATAATCACTTAAGACCCAGAGGCAAAAAAATTCAAAAAATAAAATAATAGGGACGCCTAGGTGGCTCAGCATTTAAGCGTCTGCCTTCCACCCAGGGCGTGATCCTGGAGTCCTGGGATCAAGGCCCACATTGGGCTCCCTGCATGGAGTCTGCTTCTTCCTCTGCCTATGTCACTGCCTCTGTGTGTGTGTGTGTGTGTGTGTGTGTGTCTCTCATGAATAAATAAATAAAATCTTTTAAAGAATTATTAAATTAAATTAAATTAAATTAAATTAAATTAAATTAAATTAAATAATTAATAAAAAAAAGAGCTGTATGAAAATCAGCCGCAGGGGCTGTCCCTTCCTCAAGAGACTCCTAAAATACTTCTGGGGCAGACTGCACCCTGAGGACTAGAAGTTTCATCACCTACCTTCCTCTTTCTTGCTCAGGGTGCTCTTGCTCCCAGCACTTCATATAGCCCAGAAGCTGTCTTACCTCGATTCTGTGTTGTCTGAACCTCCTCCCCCAGCACATCCTCTTCTCCTCCATAGGTACGGATGGGTGAGCGGGCATAGGAATGCTTCTGGATCAGGCTCTCCACACTTTCCCTAGGTCAGAGAATGACACATTCTAAATTAACTAAAATGTACTTGGCGATGGAGATGGGCCTGAAAGATAAATTACTAGTCAGTAAAACCATTTTCTCAGCCCGAAGAGCCCCACACTTCAGGAAAAGACGACTTTCAAAACATGTACATTTCTGCCACCGTAGACTCCTTGGAAACGTGACCTCAGGCATTGAAATACAAGCAAACACAACTGGATAGGATAGGGACAATCCCTGGAAACCCTGCAACGTGGAGGACAAAGCGGTGAACAAGGAGCTATGGAGCAGACTATAGAATGTAGAGTTTAATGATTTGAAAAAATGACTGAATGAATGTCCTGAGAAGCTACAATGATTCTTCTGACTTCATCGGCTAACGAACATAAAACAAATACTTGACTGATACAAACTACACTTACTCAACATCAGATGAAATGTTGGCCAGAAGTTCAGAATATCGTTAGTCATAAAAAGACTCCATGTTCACTAGTAAACCTAGCAAGTGCACAGAGCTAGTAAACCTAGCAAGTGCACAGAGCATATGACAATAGGAGTAGTTTGGATAATGTACACTTTGAGATTCCTGTTGCTTTAAGACTGAAAATTATAGGAAACCTGTGTTGAATGAAGAACAAATCAAACACCAAATTTCACATTGAGGGGACAAGGAAAGCAAATAAAATGTCATCATAACTTTTCAAAATGTAACACTTGTCAACATTTCACATAAATATACAAACTTTACTGCCCAAAAAATACTAACATAGTGAATTTGGCATTCTAGAAAACTTGTATACTCACAGAAATGAAAGCATTTTGTCATATTATGCAGCTTGCAAATGAGGACTTAAGGGTAAGCCTAGAAGAAAAATTAATTGTAGCAACTATTCAAGTTACGTCTCTCTCTGTTCCCAAAACGTTTTAAAATAAGACTACCAACTTCATGTAGTCAAAAGGATTGGGATCTTTATCTAAAAGATTAATATACAGCTGTCTTAAAAAGTGAAACCATTCCAAAACAAAACAAAACAAAACAAAACTAAAAGTGAAACCATTCCATATTTGATATGGAACGAACTTTAAGAAGTGAAAAAAAGTTAAGTACAGAAGATACATACACAAATAGTATGCTTCCATTTGTGAATTTAAAACAAGGACTATGTATGTCTGTATATGCATAAGATTTCTGGAATGTTCCAGTTTCAGAACAGAAAATTGCCTAGAATAGGTCATCTCTGTATGACGGAACCAGGGACTTGAGGAGCTGGAATAATGATTTCCCACTTTGTCTTGACTCTCACAGATGTCCCAAATCCACATGAGTCACCCAGGGCTCTTAAAAAAAGAAAAGCTAAATTGAGTTATAATTAATATACAATAAGTGGTACATATTTGAAGTGTACAGTTTGAGCTTCTGTGACCAGTGACACCACCCCCACAGGGAAGATAACACACCTAACGCTGACCAAAGTTACCTCGTGCTTCCTGGCCTCCGTCTCAACAAGTTTTAACAAGGAAACCACTGAAATGATTTCTATTCCTACAGATTAGTTTGCATTTTCTTAAACTGTATAAAAGTGAAATCATATCTTATGTTTTCTTTTTTTTAATGTTTTCTTTTTTAATCTGGCTTCTTTCTACTCCACATAATTACTTTGAGCTCTATCATGTTGAATATATATCAATAGTTGTAGCATTCTGTTGTGCGAACTATAGGATATACTGTCGTTTACCTGTGTTGATCAACATTTGCCTAGTTTCTAACTGTTACACAGGAAGCTGCTACCCATATTCATGTATACTTTTTTTTTAATGGACATATGCTTTGACATCTCGTTTTCTTTGCAGAAAGGTCTTTAGTAAAAAAAAAAAAAAAAAAAAAAAAAAAAAAAAAAGGTCTTTAGTTACAAATTCAAAACTATCAGGTTGCCTGTTTCTTCTTTTATGAGTTTTGGTATTTTGTGTCTTCAAGGGATTTATCCATTTCATCTAAATTGCTGAAATGATAAACTGAAGTGTTCATCATATTACTTTATTATCCTTACTCTCAGTATCTATACAATCTGCAGTGGCATTTCTCTCCCCTCATTCCTGGCAGTGATAATTTCTATCTTCTTCCTTTTTTTTCCTAATCGGTTTGGCTAGAGGACTGTCAATCTTATTAAGCGTCTTTGCTTTTGGTCCTACAGATTTTCTCTATTGTCTTCCTGTTTTCTAGTCCACTTAGTTTCATTCTGATATTTATTATTCCTTCCTCCCACCTACTTTGAGTTCAGTTTGCTCTTCTTTCCTAGTTTCTTGAGATGAAGATGAAGTCACTGATTTGAAATCTTTGTTCATTTCTAAAATAAGAATGTAGGGGCACCCGAATGGCTCAGTCAGTTTAGCGACTCTTGATTTCAGCTCAGCTCATGATCGAGGGATCGAGTCCTGCGTCGGATTCCACACTTAGTGTGGAGTCTGCTTAAGATTCTTTCTCTCCCTCTCCCCCTCCTCCTGCTTACTCTTGTTCTCTCTCAAAGAAAGAAATAAATCTTTAAAAATAATAATAAAATTTAAAAAGTGGGAATGTAGCCTAGCAGCATCCTATAGTCTTTATGGGCTCTTTTTTCATTTTCATTCAGTTCAAGATATTTTCTAATTTCCTTTTTGATATCTCCCATGACCCTTGGGTTATTTAGACATATGTTATTTAGTTTTCAAAATGTTTGGGAGTTTTCCAGTTATCCTCCTATTACTGCTTTCTAATATAATTCCACTGTGGTCAGAGAACATACTTTGTATGACTTGAATGCCTTTAAATTTACTGAGACCTGTTTTTTGGCACAGGGTATGGTCTATCTTAGTAAATGTTCTGTGTGCACTTGAAAAGAAAGTATACTCTGCTGATGTAGGACAGAGCATTTTATAAATGTCAATTGGGTCAAGCTGGTTTACAGAGTTGCTCAAATCTTCTAGATCTTTACTCATTTTTCTGTCTACTTGTTCTATCATTTTGAGAGAGGGACAGTGAATTTTTCAACTATAATTGTTTCTTTTTTCCTTTTTAAAGATTTTATTTATTTATTCGTGAGAAACAGAGAGAGAGGAGAGACATAGACAGAGGGAGAAGCAAGGTGCCTGATGCAGGACTCGATCCCAGGACCCTAGGATCATGACCTGACCCAAAGGCAGACATTCAACCACTGAGCCACCCAGGTGCCCTAATTGTTTCTTTTACTATTTCTCCTTACAGTTGTCAGTTTTGCTTCATGTACTGTACTTTGAAGGTCTATTAGGTGCATAAATATGTAGGATTGAATGTTCTCCTGATGAATTAAACCCTATACAGGCATATATCAAAGATACTGTGGATTTAGTTCCACAATAATGTATATATTGCAATAAAGCAAGTCAAATGCATTTTTTGGTTCCTGGTGCATTTAAGTTATGTTCACACTACACTGTAGTCTATTAAGTGTACAATAAATAGGGCAGCTTGGGTGGCTCAGCGGTTTAGCGCCACCTACAGCCCAGAGCGTGGTCCTGGAGACCCAGGATCGAGTCCCTCGTCAGGCTCCCTGCATAGAGCCTGCTTCTCCCTCTACCTGTGTCTCTGCCCCTCTCTCTTTCTCCTCTCTGTGTATTCTCATGAATAAATAAATAAAATCTTTTTTAAAAAAGCATACAATAAATAGTATTATATCTAAAGAAAACAATGTGTATGCCTTAATTTAAAAATATTTCATTGTTAAAGGGGCACCTGGGTGGCTCAGTGGTTTAGCATCTGCCTTTGGCTCAGATCATGATTCCGAGGTCCTGGGATCGAGCCCCACATGGGACTCCCTGCTTAGCGGGGAGCCTGCTTCTCCCTCTCCCTGATGTTCCCCCCATTCATGCTTTCTCACTCTCTCAAATAAATAGTTTAAAAATTGATTAATTAAAAATACAGTATCCACAAATGACAATAAAGTGATGTGCAATAAAATGTGGCATGCCTCTATCAGTATGAAATGATCTACTTTATCCATGGCAAATTCTTTGCTCTGAAATCTGTGATATTAAGGTAGTTATCCCAGTTTTTCTTTTGACTAGTGTTAATATGGTATATTTTTTCCATGGCCTTACTTTGAACTTGTCTTTATATTTAGTGCATTTCTTATAAGGCAGTTTATATTGTGCTTTTTAATCCAAACTGACAATCTCTCCTTTTTGATTGGGGATCTTAGGGCATTTCTATTTAAAGTGACTAATAATACGGCTAGGTTGAATTTTCTGTTTGCTTCTTACCTTTTCATTTGCTATTTTACCTTTTTCTCTTTTTTTGCCTTCTTTTAGGTTTCTTATTTCATTTTTATCTCTTTTGTTGGTTGGTTTATTAGTTATAACTGACTTTTGTTATTTTAGTGGTTGATTTAGTATTATAGAAAATATTCTTAGCTTACTACAATCTACTAGGCAAATGCTATGATATGACTTCAGGTATACTCTAAGACTTATAAGAATACATTTCCATTTCTTCCTGCCATCCTTTGTGCCATCCTTGTCAAACATTTTACTTTTACATAAATCCTACATTACATTGTTATTTTTGTTTAAATAATTATGTTTTAAAAGATGTAAATAATACGAAAAAAATCTGATCTATTTATCCTTGGAATTACCATTCCCACTGCTCTTCTTTCCTTGGTATAGATCCAGATCGACATCTAATCTTCCTTCCACCAAAGGACTCCCTTTAACATATCTGTAGTACAGTCTGCTGAAGGTGAATTCTTTCAGCTTTCATATATCTGAAAAATGTCTTCATTTTACTTTTTTTTTTTAATGTCTATCTGGGTTGATAGACATGCTTTCTTTCTGTACTTCAAAAATGGTGCTTCACTGTTTCATTTACTCTCTCTCTTTTTTTTCCCCCCCATTTACCTTGTTTCTGACCAGAAATCTGCTGTCATCCTTTTGTTCCTTTTATGGGAACTTCTTGGTTGCTTTCAATATTTTCTCTTCTTCATACTTTTGAGCAATGTGATTATGATGTG
Source organism: Canis lupus baileyi (assembly GCF_048164855.1). NCBI lineage: Eukaryota > Metazoa > Chordata > Mammalia > Carnivora > Canidae > Canis > Canis lupus. The sequence goes on along the minus strand of NC_132855.1, from coordinate 14,142,929 downwards.
CCTTGGTGTTATTTCTTCAAGCTTCTTGAGCTTGAGTTTTTTGGGGCCTCTTTGGGTTGTATGTTTTCAGTTGTCATTAAATGTAGAAAGATTTTGGCCATTATTACTTAAATATAATTCTTACCCCACCTCCTACACTTCCCATCTACTTTTCAGGGACTCCAATTACATATATATTAAACTGCTTAAAGTTTTCCCACAAGTCACTGATACTCTTCATTTTTAAACATTTCTCTTTGCTCTCTGTGTTTCATTTGGGATAGTTTCTATTGTGTGTCTTCAAGTTTAGCAGTCTTTTCACCTGCAATGTCTACTCTGCTATTAAGCCCTTTCAGTGTATCTCTCATTTTAAACATTGTAGTTTTCATCTTTAGAATTTTGATTTGAATCTTTTGGATATCTTCCATGTGTCTGTTTAATTTTCTGAATATATAATATAGATATGATAATTTACTGTCCTTGTCTGGTAATTGTAATATTCGTGTCAGTTTTATTTTCAGTTGATAAATGTATCACATTATTGGTCATATTATCCTACTTCTTTGTACTTCTGATAATTTTTTATTAGATGCCAGACTGTGAATTTTATATCTTGGGTGCTGGATGTTTTTGTATTCCTAAAATATTCTTGAGCTTTGTTCTGGGATATAGTTAAGTTACTTGGAAATAACTTGATCCTTTTGGGTCTTGCTTTCAAGATATCTGAGGGAAGACTGGAACAATGTTTAGTCTAGGATTAATTTCTCCTCACTACCGAAGCAAAAACCTTCTGAGATTTCTATCAAATGCCCTGCAAATCACAAGGTTTTCCAGTCCATCTGTTAGATGTCAGAACAGGCACTGTTCCCACTCCTGTTTAAATACTAGGCACTGTTTTCTCTAATGTTTTCAGGTGTTTTCTCTCCCCAGGTTCTGGTAGTTTTCTTGGACGCATATACTAATCAGATTTCTGCTGAACAGTCAAGAGGGATCCCCTAAAGATCTCTGGAGTTCTCCTATCCTGTAGTCTGTCCTGTGGATTCTGTTTTAGTCTTATCAGACTCCCAGCTCTGATTGCTAAACTCAGGAGATCTGCCAAACTCTACCCGTATTCTCTATCCTTGTGCCAAGGCTTAGATACACTCTCAGACTACATGGTGGCACCATCATAGGGCTCACCTCATTTGATTCCCATCCCATGGGGATTATTGTCTTGTTGCCTAATGTCCAATATCATAAAAGAGATGTTTTGTGTTTTTCATGTGTTTCTTAATTATTCAAGGCAATAGAGTATACTTGGTTCTTGCTACTTTACCTTTACCTGAAGCAAAGTCCCTCTTGGGGATCTTCTAAACATTTGAAAATAGAGGCCACACCAAGAGACCAAGGAAACCACAATCTCTGGGGGTGATACACAGGCTTCAGTAATCATTAAAGCTCCCCAAGTGATTCCAATGGGCATGCAAGTTTAGGAAAAGAGGAGAAATATATGATGAATGTTCTTCACCATATACTCCCCTGTACCATTTGAACTTTAGACATATGTATTATTTATTCAAAATTAATTAGAAATTATAAAAATGTCATGAAAATAATATCCTACCAATGAACAAAAAAGAACTGCTGAACTAACACCAATATTTGGTAAATTTCTTATAATGAATTGATAAAAAAACTGTCAATATCATGCTGATTTTTTATATAGTAAATGTATTGGAAGTAGAATGGTATATTGGAAAAATCATGGGCTTCAAAGTCATTTATCAAATGGATGAATGTATGGATGAGTAGATGGACCACCCAGAGCCATTTTCACATCTAGTTTTGTTGCTTCCTTAATATCTCTTCATCTGTAAATTGAGGAGCATAATACCAGCCTTACAGGGTCATTAATTCATCCAAAAAATATTTATTGAGTACCTATTATGAATAAGGCACTATTCTAGGAATTGTAAGTATAATAATAAGTAAAACACAAAAATCCTGGTCCAACAGGGGAGGAGGCTAGAGGGAAAAGAGAGAGAGATTGAAAAAAAATGAAAAATATGATGCATATTAGATGATGATAATAGTGCTGTGAAAAAAAAAAACAAAAATATAGCAGGGACTAATGATAAGAACTGTAACTGTGAGGATTAACTATGATAAGGCATTTGAACTGGCCAAAACAGTGTCCGGCACATAGGAGGTACTTAGTAACCTATAAAAGTGTGTCTAAAGCAGATAAACATATTTTATTCTCTTAGATTATATTTGTCTCCAATTTATTCTACCCATCTGAATAATCCTAATTCAGAATAATGAGATCCAAACAAGAGGATTTTACTTGGTGACAGAATATTAAAGTCAGCAGAGAACTTGACTACAGTGTTATTTACAGTTTTACTATAAGATTACTATAAGATTTACAGCCCCGGTGGCTCAGCGGTATAGCGCCGCCTTCAGCCCAGGGTGTGATCCTGGAGTCCCAGGATCGAGTCCCACATGGGGCTCTCTGCATGGAGCCTGGTCTCCCTCTGCCTGTGTCTCTGCCTCCTCTCTCTCTCTCTCTCTCTCTCTCTCTCTCTCATGAATAAATAAAATCTTTAAAAATAAAATAAAATTATATCTATCATAAAAGAGAAAATATTAAGATTAAGCCAAATCCATATCACTTGTTTAAAAGTGTAAACCTATTCTTAAAAATCTCTCGAACAGACTTGTTGAATCCTCTGCGTTAGATTTGTTGAAATGAAAATAGTTTATCATTTACTAAGAAGCATCAGTAAATATATTAAATGGAGAAATTAATGGAAAGGATAATTCGGCATAACATGGATGCTAAACCATTTGCTTCAACGTGGATGGAACTGGAGGGTATTATGCTGAGTGAAGTAAGTCAGTCGGAGAAGGACAAACATTATATGTTCTCATTCATTTGGGGAATATAAATAATAGTGAAAGGGAATATAAGGGAAGGGAGAAGAAATGTGTGGGAAATATCAGAAAGGGAGACAGAACGTAAAGACTGCTAACTCTGGGAAACGAACTAGGGGTGGTAGAAGGGGAGGAGGGCGGGGGGTGGGAGTGAATGGGTGACGGGCACTGGGGGTTATTCTGTATGTTAGTAAATTGAACACCAATAAAAAATAAAAAATAAATTAAAAAAATCAATTTGCCCACTGCCCTGTATTTTAACCTTTATATGCCCACATTCTGGTAACGTTGGACTCCCACAGCCTTAACATCAGATGTCACTAACACAAGGACTTAATTCACTACAATATTAGAGAGTGACTGTCTTTGGGTAACTCAGATTATTAGGAAAACAGTCAAGTAAGCTTAGCAACCCTTACTAAAATAAAAACTATAACATACATTCAAGCTGATGTCCTTTTAGTCTGAGCGTGTGTCATACTGTTAAAATTTAAAATAAACTTAGATGGTTATTTTCACATGAGAAAGGAACTTGCTTCAATTACCCTAGGAATCATTTTCTTTTTGTATAATTATAAAGGAATGGTCATCAATGAGCCCATTATGGATGGTCTATTTCTGAGGTATATTCCTCTTCCCATCCTATGCACATAAACTACTCAAACCAAACATTTAAGTTCAAAAACAAAATGTAGCATTTGCCTCTCTAAAAGTACCCTTATAGAAAATCACTTAAACATCTTTCACATACACACCCAGATAAATCATTTCCCAAATAACATAATGAGTCACTGGCTTATGGAATATCTTGTTTTTCTATAAGAAATACATTATATCCATTTTGTCCTTGGTAGATCACTGGTATCATTACTTATTCTCGTCTCTAGGAGGGAGAAAAAAAGGATTTTATCGAAGTGATTTACTTGTGTCAGGCTTGGAAGTGAACTGAAAGCAATGGCAGTTCTTATATAAAGGATGGCATAATCAAATTATTGCCTTTTAAGTGATTGAAAACAGTGGTGCAATATCAGGGCCATCTCTTTGAAGATGTTGCGAAGAGTAGACAGCCCACATTGTTTACTTTGTGTCTGATCCCTATTTCTAGCAGAAGGAAAAGTGCAAAGAATTTGTTTAGCCTAGAAGTCCTATTGCAAGGACTTCTAAAATATTGTACCCTGAAAAATAAGGGATGACTCACCTAATGGGTTAAGTGATTTAGGTATCACAAGCCATGACAGTGTCTTGTGATGCTCAATTCTCTTATATCCTATAGCAAGAGACTGTAGCTTTTTAGTAGGCTTCTTTTGGATTTAGTAGATCAATAAAATGGCCTTTCTAAATATCTAACACTAAATTATTTTTCTAGGCAAAAGAGTACATTATTACCTTAGGTATCTTTAAAGGATTTCTTTTGAATACTATGTAAATCAATTCCAAGAATAATATACATGCGAGAGACACTATCATAGCCAGAAGGTGGGCAAGATAAAGGGTAGCTACAATAATTACGTTGATCTTGCTAAAATGTTCACACCTGTTTGAAGTGACTTTCAAACTCTAGATAAGCAAAACCAACACTCTCTATCAGTATTGGAACTGACTGCCCATCATCTCTGAAACTAGTGCAAATCTCTCAGCATGCAGAATGCAAAACCTTCCTTCTTCCCTCACTTTTTCCTTTGTATCACCACTGTACTTAATATATGCCTCTTGTATTGTACTTAGATTGATCACAATCATGTGTTTGCATGACTCTCTCTACTACTATACTGTTGACCTATGAACAAGGAGAGAATACTACTTAATCTGGGCAGTGGTTCTCAAACTTTAGTGTGTGTTATGGACTGAATGTCTGTGTCTCCCACAAAATTTACATATTGACATTTTAACTCCCAATGTGATGGAATTAGGAGGTGGGGTAGACAATTAGGTCTTGAGGGTAGAACCCAAATAAATGGTATTAGCACCCTTATAAGAAGAGACAGGAGAGCTTGCTTTAGCTTTTTGCTTTTCAGCCATGTGAGGACACACTGAGAAGGTGCCCACTATGAACCAGGAAGCAGGCCCTTATCACACATTGAATCTGCCAGCTTCCAGAACCGTGAGAAATAAAGGTCAAATGGTTAAGCCACTCAGTCTGTGGCATTACTGTTATAGCAGCCCAAACAGACTAAGAAAGTGTGCATCTGAATTACCTGGAGGACTTGTCAAACACTAAGACTGTTGAGCCCCACCCTGATTCAGTAGGTCTGAGGTATGGCCTGAGAATGTGATTTCCTGTGTGTTTCCAGGCAATGCTGATGCTGCTGACACAGAGACCACATGTGGAGAATCACTGCCCTAGTGTCATGGTTACAAGTATGTTTGCTGGCACTTGCTTAGCTTGAATCCTAGCTCTGCCACTTACATGCTTGTGGGCAAATTACTTCACTCTGCCAGGCCTGTTTCCTCATCTGTAAAATGAGAATATTAATATTCTCATTAATTAATGATTAATATGGTTTATCTCTTATGGTTATTATTAAGATTCAGTGAATTAACACATAGAGAGCTTATATTGGTACCTGGGATATAATAAGCATTCACCAAATGTTTCTTGATAAAATTAAATTCTTGCTGTTATTATTCAGTATCAAGATCATGGTTCCTAAAGCTAGTTACAGAATCATGACCATTTTAGATGAAACTAGGGACTTCCAGTCGCTATAACTGGATTCATTTAAACCATCATACACTATACATATTGGGGAGAAAATTAAATATGATTTCAATTTATATTCTAACTTTCTCTCCTAAATACAGGCCTGGAAAAAAACTGTTTAGGGAGAAAATGTCAAACCCATTAGAACCAATTCTAATTTATAAGAAAAAAATTATTTAAAGTTGTTCCTGCTCATCAATTTGTTCAAGTTTACATCATTTTCCTGAGCTTTTGTAAATAACTCCTTGTCACAATATTTTCCCAAAGATTTATGCAGATAATGTTATAAATTACAAGAAGACAATACATCAATATGTGTAGCTTCCACAAAGTACTTAATAAATGAAAAGTTTAGATAATACACTTTGAGATGTATTATAAATCATTAATTTTAATTTGAGAACTAAAATACATAATACAATCCATTTTGGAAAAGCAAAATAACTCTAATTTTTTTAAAAGCTTTTAGACTTCAGTTTATTATTTATTTCACTTAATCCTACTGGTTTTTCCTTTCAGTGGTAATATATATTTCTGGTTTTCTATTATCACTAGCAACTTAAATAAATAAACTGTATCACTGAGAAAAAAAAAACTGGTATGTTTAGTTTCTAAGTCTTACAGCTGTGGCAACTAGAAGAAAGTTCTTAAGCAAGGTACAGATCACTCAGCTTCTAAATAAACGTTAGTAAACTGTGAGGTAGGGAACAAACGTCCTTCACACACAGATAGAACGACATAAGCAGAAAAAAATGGAGGACAATTTACAAGTATAAGCCAATTGTGAATAACTTTGCTGCTACTCTAACTACCAGACTGACTTACCGGTTTAACACCACTTTGTAAAATAAATGGTTCCTCTTATAAGCTGTGGATAAATGAGTTAACATTTTTAGTACAGAAACACAGCTTGCTAGTTAAAGGAATATTATGGCAACTGTAATTCTGTTAAAAGCCATCCCTTCCTTTAGGAGAGTGTTGTCCACAGATTATTTTACTGTATTCAACTATAGATTATATTTAAAAGCAGATTTTAATCCAGTTACCAAACCAAATTGCTTTCCTTTTATGCATGCAGGCTCTTATACTAAGTCTCTTCATTGAAGATGATTTTTAAAAATGCTTCTTTCCTAAGAAGCTGTGTGATCGGATTCCTTATCTGTATCTGGGTTTTGATTTCTTCTATAAAATGAGGGTGTGGGGATGTCTGGGTGGCTCAGCAGCTGAGCGTCTGCCTTAGATCAGGGCGTGATCCCAGGGTCCTGGGATCAAGTCCCACACTGGGCTCCCTGCAGGGAGCCTGCTTCTCCCTCTGCCTATGTCTCTGCCTCTCTCTCTGTCTCTCTCATGAATAAATAAAATCTTAATAAAAATAAAATAAAATAAAATAAAATAAAATAAAATAAAATAAATAAAATAAAATAAAATGAAGGTATGGTAGGCAATTGGTGGGCTGGATTATATCATGTCTAAGATTCATATGGTGCTCATGATTTATGAATCCTTAAACAAATAAAAAGGAAAAATTAAAAAACGCTATTTTGGAAAAAGTCCAGTACTAGTTGTAAAGAACCCTGGGTTCTCAGCTGTATAACTTCTACTAACTGTGTCACCTGAGCAAATCACTTGTAGCCTCTAGGCCCTTGCTGCTTCATTGGTATGACTATAGATACATTGGATGGCTCCCCCAAGTCATTCCAGCCTCAAAATACATGCTCCCTAGAAAGCTTGGCATCAGTGGGTATTTTGGGGAAAATTAACCACAAAATGTCAGGGCACATTAAGTATGCACAGTATCATTTAAAATATTTTCTTAAAAAAATAAAATATTTTCTTATGTTTTAATTTGTACTTAAAGAACTATATACCAATAATTTAAAAAATAATTTTCATTTATACAAGATTAGAGTATCATATGTTGCTCAATAATCTGCAGAAAATTCCATTTTTAGCTCTTTGATTTCTGTCTCTTCATTCTGAGCAACTTCACAGTAGGTATGTCACTCCAAGCAGAGGTGATACAGAGGTCTTCTGTCCTCCCCTACTGCAGAAGCCCTGTCCTGCTCTGTGGCCCCTGTCAAAGAAAGTGGGTCCCAGGGGAACACTGTGGGTCACAGGGAGCAGGGGCAGATGCAAAGGGCACAGACTGTCATTATTAGCTTTTGCCATTTGCTATCTTTAGCACATGTATTTTCAAGTAGCTTGCCTCTCATATAGTCACTGCCTTTAATAACCAAGGAAGGTTTTTCAGCTTGGTTTTAGCAGATTTCACTGAAATTATATTTCAGTTTTACTTCATTACAGACACTGCATAATCTACTTTGTAAGAGTCTCTGTGACACTCAAGTATCACTGTAGTCATGAAAGATTAAGGGAATTAGCAAACTTTAGGAGCCATAACTATTTCTCTATTCACTTGGGTGAACTGTAATCCACTTATTTTTTCAGCTTGTATAGTCCCCTCCTCCCAATATGTATACTTCTCTCTTTGCTTAAATCTATTCTGCTGGTTTTTCTCCAAAGATAGGATATAAGAGTAATATGAGAACTTATGTTGTTAGCTAACTGGGTAACAACTATTAAGTGTGACTAAACACCTCATGAAATGTGTGACGTCAGGAGCCCTGAAGGTCAGGGTTTTCTTTTTCCAAAGCTAGCCCAAATGCTTAGAAAAAAGCCCACACATCAGCAGGTATCCTGAGAAGGGAAAGTGAAGTTGGAAAGGAAAGATGAACTAAGTGCACAAAAGTATACTGCAGAAGCCTCGCTGCAGATCAAACCTCAAGAAAAAGATAACTATTATGTCCAAAATTCAAAGGCAGAGGAGGATTTTTAAAGAAATACCTCTACTATCAGATATCTGGAGAGCGTATTGAGCATGCCATCCATTCCATTCTACCATGAAGTCCATGAAAATGGTGCAAGTGCCAGGTGTCTAGAGAGGACCCATGACATAGAGAAAGGAAATCCACATAATCCTCACATTTCACTTCACCCATGAGTTTCTATCCCTCTGCCTCTAAAGTTATCACCAGAGGTTTTGACAATTCAAAAATGATTTCACTGGGAAGCTTAGTGTAGGGAGAGTCTTGGATTTTACTCCCAGGACTGAGTATAAGGAAGTATAAGGAAGCTTGAGGTACAAAGGGAGCAAATGAGTAACATTTTAGAGGCCACCTTCTTTGTATCCCTCAACAATACTCATGAGTGAAGTAAACAGGGACATAACAAGTCCAGGTAATCTTCTGGGAACCGGGGATTCCCCCTCTGTCCTTTGAACAAGGACAAGAAGAACAAAGGAAAAAGAAAGAAATCTTTTGGCCATTCCAGAAAAAAGATTAAGTCACTTAAATGGGAAAGAATATTAGATTGTCATCCGAGTGTGACAGCCACACTTTATATCAGGAGACAATAACAACATAGTTAAGATATGGCAGGAAAGAAGGAAAGAAAATGTGAGGCAAGGATTATCAATCAGGTCAAACTGACTTTTGCAAATAAAAGCCACAAACTGTCATAGTCATGCAAAAGGCAAGGAATAATGCCCCATGTTTCTTGAGACATCCAGTAGAAAATGAGCTTCAGATAACCAAAGTGAGGAGACAGATGACATAAGTTGCATCAGTGGGCATTAAATCTATATTTACTTTAAGAACTAAGATTAAACCATAGTGATAAGAAAGAGTATGTGTGTGATGAGTTTATACTCTGACAAGGTAAATCAAACACAATTCTTAAGAGTGGGAGGAGGATAGGTTAGTGGGAGGAGGGAAGATGGTTAGAACAAGATTGTCGAGTATCTGTATTTAGTTACTGAGATTATAGGGTTATGACTTCAAATGCTTAAAATGCTTAAAAGCAAGGAAAGTGAGAGGATGAAAAAAAAGAAGTTATTAATTAATTTCAATTCTGCTAGTAGGAGGGAACTTAAAGAAAATCAGAAAAGGGAACTAGGAGTTTTAAAAAGATATTACTGTAAAGGAAAAGAGAGTAAGAGTACAAACCTTGCTAGATACCAAAAAATGATAGTATTTAAAAAAAAAGGTTGCTAATAAGATAGACTACACAGTAAGAGATTATTTACATAAAAGACTTATTCATCTATTTAAATAATAAATAAAACAAATAAAACAATTGAATTCAAATTTTAAGCTGTATATTACATATATATTTTATACTTATGTGGTATATACTTGTCATGTGAAAAAAATAAGGTAGAAAATGTGTAGGGCTCCAGCTACAGTGCTAACATGACCCTACGAGCATGCCTCAACCGCCACTATAAAGACAAGAAGAATAAGTGTTAGCAAAGATCAGATCTTGCCAGCTTTGTCAACAAGCTCAAAATGAAATTTTGAGTTTCTTCATTTTAACCCAGAAAGAGGAAGAATCATCCTATGGACGTAAAATTGCTGGGTAGGAGTTCTCCTTGCTGTCAGTATCTCCATGGCCACTTGAAGCTCTATGCCAGGAATCAGCAAACTGTTTCTAAAAAGGCCAGACAGTAAAAGTTCAAAGTTTCACATGTTTCATGGTCTCTGTGGGATACACTTCGCACTGTCACTGTAGCACATGAAAGCAGTCACTTGTAACACATGAACTGAAAAAATGTGACTGTCCTCCAATAAAATGTTACTTAGGGACAATAAAATTTAGTTTCATATTATTTTTGCATGTCACAAAGAATTATCTTTTTACCATTTAAAAATGTAAAAGACCATTTTTACATGGTGGACTCTACCAAACAGGTGGCAGACAGCATTTGCCAACCCCTGCTCTAAGCTATTTACCTGATTAGACGTAGGCCCCGCACACCTTACTGCCTCAGAAACTCCACAAGCAAGCAAAAAGTTGTGCGAGAACCAAACACTCCTGTTCAGCCTGTAAGTCATTATGAAAGGTCTAGAAATTATCCATACACTAGGAACCTCTTTAGCAAAGTTGCCAAAACATTTGCTGTTCCATGGCTTGATGCAGATAAAACTTCTATCAATTCCCAGAATATTAGATTCGAACGTTCCTGGAGTTTCCTTCCTCATCTAAATGAAGAGAGTGGCTTTGAGCTCTGAGCAAAAAGACCCGATTCCTACTGGGCTCCTGTCCAAATTTCAAGTGTCTGAAAGTTTTATTCGATGCCAGGGGATCTTATACTTATTTTATAGAGCCTTTCGGTACGAATCCTGAATGAATAAGGTGAGATAAGCCTATGTATTTAATTCTCTGCCTCAGTGACATGACTGAGAAAACGAGAGGAACTCAGAAAATCATGTAGAAAGCCAACTGCACGCTTACCACAGGAGAAGAGAGGAGTGAGGAAAGAATCAAGCAGTGTGCCGGTCAGCACTGCACACGGGGAAAGCCAGCTGGGGAGGGAACAAATGAAAAGGCCTCTGGCCCAGCTTTACTTAAACGCCACCTTGGTGCAACAGAGATCAACAATCAAGGCAGGTCTTCGGGAGCAGATTCTCAGGCTGCTGGAGGCTAGGCCTAGGGAATCCCACAGCAGTGCTCTCAGCTAGCACAGAGTGGTTAGGGTGTACTGGAGGCTGTGGGTCTGTGACCATGGTAGCCCTGGAGGAGGGCTGCAGGCTGTCTGCCTGGCTGGAGGGAGGTGTGGTGCGGTTGATTTCTAGCTGCTTAAGCAAACTGAAAAGGGAGGGGGGTCACTGCACAGTGAAAACTCTCTTTCCAAGGCTTCATCCACCCACCTGCCACCACTCCCTACCCTGAGCAGAATTATACTTCTGCAGTGGCAAATTATAACAAATTTAAATCGCCACCCCATTCTTGGGTCTGCACCTAAAAGATTTAACAAAGATCCATGTGCTTTTATTTAAAATTAATCTCAGGGCACCTGGGTGGCTCAGTGGTTGAGCGCCTGCCTTCGGCACAGATTGTGATCCCAGGGTGCTGGGATCAAGTTCCACATCAGGCTCTTCGCAGGGAGCCTGCTTCTCCCTCTGCCTGTGTCTCTGTCTCTCTGTCTCTCAGGAATAAATAAATAAAATCTTAATAATAATAATAATAATAAATCTCAGCTTCTAATACTAAGGAAACAGATACCCCATTCTATAGATGACCTAGGGGAAAGTAACTGGACATTAACAAAACATTCAGCAATTTGTTTTTTTTTTTAAGATTCTATTTATTTATTCATGAGAGAAGAGACAGAGAGAGAGAGATAGGCAGAGGGGGAAGCAGGCTCCATGCAGGGAGCCTGACATGGGACTCGATCCCTGGTCTCCAGGATCACGCACGCCCTGGACAGAAGGCAGCAGTAAACCGCTGAGCCACCTGAGCTGCCCAACATTCAGCAATTTGAAAGAAGAAAACTAATTTTAAAAAGCAGAACAAGTGCTCCCTTTTGAAACTGAGTTGCTTTAAGAAACAAGGAGAGATATTTTAAGCCTCTAATTTATATTTTCAAATTTTCAGCAAGGTTTAATGCCATATATTAACAAATTAGGCACTAAGGGGCATGAAAAGGAAGCCATCTGGATGGGAATGTATACTCAGAAATGGCAAAGTAATAATCATCACATCCTAAAAAAACGCAGTACCCAGAACACTGGATGCCACAGGAAACAAAATACACAAGTTAAAGTCTTATATAAGAAATTCTCCCAACACCAGAGTAAAAAGGCAAGGAGATGAAACTATTAAACAGAGGAGAGAAAAGGGGGAATAGATTTGGGAGATGTAATGCAGATATGCCAGGAGTTTTAGAAGGTCTGACTAGAGCAGACCGCTTAGAAGCAAAAAGAGAAAGCAATAAAGAAGAACAAGAAGATCTGCTTGAGCTGAAAAACAACTTGAGTTTTCAATTTAAAGTGTTTAATTATAGAGCATATCTTCATTTTTACAAATCTACAACTGGACAAATATTGGCACAACTTCTTAATTTCAAAGAAAATTTTCTGAAAGGATTTTATCCAGACAGAAAAAAAGGTAAGTTTCCCACAGAGGGAAGGCAGTGGCACCAGCTTTTATTCCACAGTATTTAAAAGACAGGTGGCAAAGGGCAGTTGAGGGAGTTCCAAGGAAAAACACAGTGACCATAATGACAGCAGATCCTCTCAGATAAGCAACAACTCATAAAGGAAACGAGCCATATATCCTTTCCCAACCAATTACTTAACATTTACCAACAACTGAGGGTAAGGTCAGAACACAGTTGCAAGCATTGGAGAAAATAGAGAAATGAGCAGTAAACAATGAAATCAGTAGAATTCAATTTAAATGGTCGTAGTTGATGCACTGCGCTCCTTATAAATTTTTTTGGAAGAAGATAAAGAAGATACAAAGATCTAGATTTAAAATCCCAGATTATCTAAACCAAAATTATGGGTTGAAGGAGGGGGAGTAAAAAGAAGTGTCATATACTAAATATCCCCCACTTTACAAGAAAAGAAAATGTATAGTTTCTGACAATAAGAGAAATATCAGTTTTATAATTATGTCTTTTAGAATTTGAAAGCATAATTATTTTTTAAAAATACAACTGACATTAGAGAAAGGACTTTAGCTTCAGACAAACTAAAGTGAGTGTGAGGCTGAGCTGTCACAAGCTGTGTGAGTAAAATATCAGTCCCCCTAAACTCTGCTATCTCATCTACCAAATAGGGATGATAATGGTTCTTTAGTGTAGGATTATTTTGACAAGTGACTAAAATCAAGTGTGTAAAGCATATAGCCCACTTCCTGACAAAAACTTAATATAACAAAAGACAAGAAGAGAAAATAAAATGTAAAGAGCTGAATTAAACAGAGAGCAGAAATGGCAAACATACCAGTTATTATAATATTGGAAGATGAATTATATTTTTCTATGAAAACACTAAGACTTTCAGACAAAAGTTTTAAAAATACAGGTATTCTGTATGTTATTTTTAAAAAAGACACACATTATTATTTACTCAACAAAACTGTAAGAGTTTATGCACAAGCTGCTATTCTAGAACTTAGGGATATAATAGGAATCAAAAGCCAAAACCTCAGGATGCCTGGGTGACTCAGTGAACTAAGCATCTGCCTTTGGCTTAGGTCATGATCATAGGGTCCTGGGATCAAGTCCTGCACCGGGCTCCTTGCTCAGCAGGGAGTCTGCTTCTCCCTCTGCCCCTCTCCCTGCTTATGCACTGACTCTCTCTCTCTCTCTCTCTCTCTCAAATAAACAAATAAAATCTTAAAAAAAAAAAAGATAAAGCCTCAGATCCATTCAGTTTTGGGGGCAGCACAATCCAGGCAGAGGGTAAAAGTATATAAAGGTCCTACAGTGAGCATGGGCCTGGGTATGCTGAGAGAAAAGTGAGCAAGAGAAAGAAAGGTACATGAATTCAGAGACAGAACCTAGAAGTTGGGGGTCAGATTCCATAGGACCTTTCAAGCCACATCTGAACTGGGATTTTACTATCATTGAGAAGGTGAGTCATTCATTACAGAGCTCTGAGCAAGACTGATGTGGTTCAACTTCCTTTCTTTGACAAGATCATTCTGACTGGTGTACTAGAAATGGACTTGAGGGCAGTAAGAGCAGAGGTAGAAAGATCCATCAGAAAATTAATTTAACAATCTAGGAAAGAGATGACAGTATCGCAGATAAGGGTGGTAGCAGTGCAGAGGATAAGAAGTAGCAGTTGGATTCCTATGAACAGTTTGAAGGATTAGCTGACTGTTTGGATGTAGGAAGTGAAAGAAAAAGAAGAGCCAAGGTTGACTGCCAGCCTTCTGGCCAGAGCGACGGGAAGGATGCAGCTCAGCTGTCAACGGCAGAGATGCTAAGAATAAGGGAAGAGCAGGTGTGGAAGAGGATAACTGGGCATCCCTATTTCAGATATGTGTGCAAGGCGTAGAAGGAAAAGTAAATGAAGTAGCTGGTCAGATCTTTGACTCTGAGAGACCAGAAGCAAGTATGTAAATTTGATAGTGATCAGCACTGTCATGTCATGAAACTGGGCCAAATTATCCAGGAAGTAGGTACAGACAGAAAAAAAGAAGTCCCAGGATGAAGGCCCAGAACACATCACTGTCTAAAGATGGAGGACAAGAGGAAGAATGAACTGGGATCGGGGAGGAAAGAACAGCCAATGGAGTAGCATAAACACTGGAAGAGTGAGAGGACTTGGAAGCCAGGAGGAAAGGAGAAAATGAACAACAGTGTCAAACCTGACTGACGAGCCAGGGAGGATAAGGGCTGCGACTGACCATTGGATTTTGCAATGAGGAGGTCATCAGTGACCTTGACATGGGTAAAATAATGGTGAAGGGGGTGAAATTCTGAAAGGCAGAGTAGGAAAGACAAAGGGAAGAAAATACACACAACTCTTAAGGAGATTAACTATGAGAAGGAGCAGAAAACTGGGAGAGTCAGTAATTGAAGATACAGTGGGATCCACAGAAGGTTGTTTTTTTCCTTAATGAAAGAAATGTCAGGATATTTGTTTGATGATGCAAGAGAGAGGGGGGTATATTGCTGTAGTGACAAAGATTTTTAAAAATTAATAGGCAAATAAAAGAAAGCAAAAATCTGAAAGGCATAACAATAGAAGACTAGGCAAAGTGGAATTCAAGACAAAAAGCAGGGATCCCTGGGTGGCGCAGCGGTTTGGCGCCTGCCTTTGGCCCAGGGCGTGATCCTGGAGACCTGGGATCGAATCCCACATCGGGCTCCCAGTGCATGGAGCCTGCTTCTCCCTCTGCCTATGTCTCTGCCTCTCTCTCTCTCTCTCTCTCTCTCTCTGTGTGTGTGTGACTATCATAAATAAATAAATAAATAAAAATTAAAAAAAAGACAAAAAGCATTAAATGGGATAAAAGCTAATTATATATTTCCTGATAAACTATGGAACTTAAGTAGTTAAATAAGTCTTCCCCATAAGAGTACTCCATCCAGATGAATTTATGGGCAAGACTGTAAAATCACTTCCTTGCTATTTAAAATGATCCAGGCAATAAAAAGAAGGAACATATTTCAACATTTGAACAAACTAGCAGAAACCTGATACCAAAAATTGACAGAAAAGGAAAGAAAAAACAAAGTCAAATCTGTTACCAAGGTTGATAAAAATACAGGGGAATTCAATCCAGCAATCTATTATAAGAAACCCAGATAAAATCCAGACAGGATTTATTCCAGGAATAAATGCACAGTTCAACATAGACACTATAATTAATATTTTTTAAAAGTAGGCAAATAATTAAAATTCTCTCAGATGTTAAAGGAGCATTAAATATAATTGAACTAACAGGGTAACAAAAAATTCCTTGGGCATAGATGGGTATTGCCTCAATATGATAAAGAATATCCTCCTGAAACCCACAGCCAATGAAAATCCTATATAATGACTAAACAGAGGCGTTGTTAAACAAGACAAGAACAAGAGAAAAATGCCAACTATCATCATTACTTCTCAATAGGGTCCTGAAAATTTTAGTAGTGTAATAAAACAAGGAAAAGACATTTTTAAAAGCATAGCTATTAGAAAGAAAAAGATAAAATTATCATTTTTGCAAATTACATAGCAATCTAACTGGAAAACCCAAGAGACTAAAAGGAAAATTATTAAAACTACCTTTTTTGAAGTTCAATAAAATGGCAGGATGCCAAAGACATATAGGAATCAATTGCTTTTTTACAGACTATAGTAGGTAGATTTCTAATTTAAAATTCTACTTTCAGAAGGAAGCTCCCTCCTCCCAAAAAAACTCTTGTATACTACCATCCAGTAGAAATGTAGGGTGAGCAATTTATGTAATTTTAAATAATCCAGGTGTCACATTTTAAAAAAATAGGTAAAACTTTAATATATTTTATTTAACCCAACATATGTTCAAAATATTATTTTAACATCTAACAGTATTCTAAAGCTATTCTTGAGATATTGTCATTCTTTTTTCAAGGAGCCTTCAAAATCATGGGGTTTGTTTTTTGTACTTAACAGCACATCTCAATGTGAAAAAGTCACATTTCAAGTCCTTAACTAGCCATCTGTGGCCAATGCCTACTGATTAAATTGGAGTGTAGCTCCAGTAGACTTAGCTATGAGCCTAAGAAAATATGGGTAGGGCTTATAAACTTGAAAATATCAAAACTTCTTAAGGGGCAGCTGGGTGGTTCAGTGGTTGAGTGTTTGCCTTTGGTTCAGGTCGTGATCCCGGGGTCCTGGGATCGAGTCCCACATCAGGCTCCCCCTGGGGAGCCTGCTTCTCCCTCTGCCTATGTCTCTGCCTCTCTCTGTGCATCTTTCATATAAATATAGATAAAATATTCTTTAAAAAAAGAAAAGCAAATATCAAAATTTCTACAGAAAATAAGAAGACCTTTCAGTAAAAAGACAAACATATGACATATTCCTAGAAGGAAGTTCCAATATTGTAAAGATACGAGTTTTCTCCCTCAAATTACTATAAATTGAACATAAGCCCAGTCAATATTCCAATGACTTTTTTGGGAAAGACTTGACAAAATGATTCCAAAGACTGAGAGCATAAATGTCAAAGAATATCAAGAAAATTTGAAAATAACAAGTAAAAAAGTTTGGAGCTTGCGCTATCAGATATCTAAGTATCATCAAATATTTATGTATTTTATCAATTTACAAAAATTATAATAGTACAATACCAGAAGATCAATAAAGAGACTACAAACACTACTACAGACAAAAATTTAGTATATGATAGAGGGAATTATAAATAACTGAGAAAGATAAATAAATAAATAAATAAATAAATAAATAAATAAATAAATAACTGAGAAAGGAGTATGTTAGTAAATACATGGCATCGGAACCACTTGTAAAAAATATACAGTGACATGTCTTTTTATATCTTACACCAAAATAAATACTGCATGAGTTTTTAAATAAAAAACTAAAAAGTAATAAAGTGACAGAAATCTGTAGTTGAATATTTACATATTCATAGAATTTAGGAGTACAAAACATCTTAAGATAGAAATCATAAGGTAAGAGAAAAACAGATTTAATGATAAAATATTCTATTTAACAAAAACATACATAAAAAAACTAATTTCAAATTGGTAAAATGGTTCCAATACATACAAACAATAAAAAATACTAACAATACATAAGTAGCTTTTATAGATCAATAAAAGAAAAGATGAACAAACTCAAAAGAGAAAAAAAAAGAGATAATGACTTAAACAGGCCAATTTACAAAAGAAAGTACACATTTTCACCTATCAAATTGGCAAAGATGAAAAGATGGTGATTATGTTGGACAGGGAAGGGTACATGACATGGATAATCATTCTTGAAAAAAACCTGGCAGTTTGTATAAAAAGCCTTAAAAACATGTATATATTTCCCTTTTATTTATTTTTTTAAGATTTTATTTATTTATTCATGAGAGACCCAAAGAGGGGGGCGGGGGGGCACAGACACAGGCAGAGGGAGAAGCAGGTTCCATGCAGGTTCCATGCAGTCCCAGAAGCTTGACATGGGACTCGATCCTAGGTCTCCAGGATCACACCCTGGGCTGAAGGCAGCGCTAAACCACTGAGCCACCCAGGCTGCCCATATCTTTCCCTTTTATATGAGATTCCTAAACTAGGCAAATTCATGGAAACAGAAAGCAGAATAGACATTACCAGGGGCTGGAGGAGGAGGAATGGGGAGTTACTGTTCAATGAATACAGATTTTCTATTTAAGATGATAGAAACATTCTGGAAATGGAACATGGTGATGGCTGCATAGAATATGCATGAATATGAATATAGCACCGTGAATATACTTAATGCCACAGAATTTTCAGTTTACTTTAAAATAATTAAAATGGTAAACTTTATGTTACATATGTTACCATGATTTTTAAAAATTCCATTGTATGACTATTAACATTTATTAAACCATTTTCCTATTAGTGAATATTTAGGTCCTTCCCAAATTTTTAACAATAAAAGAAAAATATATCCCTAGACCCAGTATTTTTATTTGCTAGCATTTATCCTATGGCAATAATAAACAATATGGATAAAGATATATATTTTCCTCCTACTATTGTGTATAATAATAAAAAGTAGGAAACATAAATAACTAATTTATGGGATTGGTCAAATAAATGATCATACACAGGGGAAAATTAGGCAGCCATTAAAAAGTATACTACAGACATATGTCTACTGACATTTAGGGGAAATGGTTAAAAATAGTATGTGCGTAAACTTTAAAGGAAGTAAATGTACATGCATAGGAAACACCTAGAGGAATCTAGAGGAATATACAAGTTTTTGCCAGTGGTTATCTCTAAATGAATGGGATTTGTTACTTATTTATGCTCTTTTTCTTACTTGTTAGTATTTTTTCTGCAATGAGGATGAACTTGCTTTGGAAAAAAAAAAACTAACAGAAGAAACTTAATTTTGAAGAAATCATAAAAAAAACTAGTTATTTTTCCTTTCTCAAAAGTAACAATATGCTTTTACTTACTGTACAAAGTGCCCCTCTGCCCCCCACAAAAAAAAAAAAACCCTACCAACTGACAGTCTGTTTATTATTTATTATCTGACAGACCAGTAGATAATTCTTTCCCTGAACTAAATAACTAAATTCAGTTATATTAAGAAATCCTTTTGGGCTTTGGGTTTGCTTCTAAGCTGTCCGTTATAGGTATAAGTGCAAAGTATAATGAAAGTGCTTTGTACTTTTGTATTGAGATGGGTTTCCTTCTACAAATGAAGGAAATGTCGCTAAAAAGTAAGGCTACATACACATGGAGCAGGAGAGACATTCAAGTGTCTGAATGGAACCTACTAAAATGAGCACAGGAAAACTGTAATGCCTTATACAGTATCCCAAAAGCTTGTGCAATTGTCAAAGAAATAATACAATGAGTTTGGAGGTGTAAGGCTAACAACAGATCCAGTCCCAAAGGCATTTTTGTTTTGGTGTCCCACATAGAAGTTGTAAATCTGGAACAGGAAACTTGAAATCATTAAGGCCACATATTTATAACATCATATTCAATTAGGTTAGAAAAGTGCAATTTCTGTCATCATGTCATAAAAAGATGTGTTTTTGTCTCAGATCTCTTATAAGGAAAAGTCCCTTATATTGTTACAGATAGGGCTGTTTTCAATCAGTTACAAGGAGCAATTCAATTACTAGATGGTTTAGTGCAGTAACTGACTCCAGACTAATTTAATTTCTTTAGGTCTCTAAAGATCAATTGATCTGATTTGACCCATCCCCAAAGGCTGTTTAGGGAAAATTCAGACTTAAATACCTGGAAATGAAATCCAAAACCTTGGCCAATTTCACACTAGTTAGGTCATCCTGCAAACTTTCAGCTGGTCACAGAAGATGCTCTCTTTGCCCTCAGACCATTGAAAGCTACTCAGCTCCATGCACATGTGAGCGCTCCCCACATCAGGATGCTTATTCAATAAGTGAAAAATGTGCCTGCATGCATTATCAAATCTGCTGTTCTAAAGGGCAGTTAGTCTGAGGACTTGTACCTCGTGAGCACACATGCAAATAAGGGGCTATTTTTACTCTAGGAGTAGTTTATTAAGACTATTAGAAGTACACTCAGATGGGGCAAAAAAATTATAATTATTTCACATTTTTAGATTTATAAGGTGTTTTAAAAATGTCCTCTTTTTTGCTTCTCCTAATAAACCTTTGAAGGAGCAAGGTTATTTTTCCCATCTTCTAGATGCGGGAACAGAGGCTAGGAGACTTTTCCAGGATCACTCAGTCAGTGGAAGGCAAAGCTAGGACTCTACCTCATGCGTTTGTCTCCCAGGATATCATGCTCACCCTCTGATCTGAGACAGAAGATAGAGTGCCCAGTACAGAAACATACCACCACTGCCCCCACTGAGCCACTGTCCTCATTCTTTTTTTTTTTTTTAAAGATTTTATTTATTTATTCATGATAGTCACACAGAGAGAGAGAGAGAGAGAGGCAGAGACACAGGCAGAGAGAGAAGCAGGCTCCATGCACCGGGAGCCCGACATGGGACTCGATCCCGGGTCTCCAGGATCACACCCTGGGCCAAAGGCAGGCGCCAAACCGCTGCGCCACCCACTGTCCTCATTCTTACCTGCTACCTGACTGAAACAGAGTTCACTTATCATCCCACCTGTTTACATCCGCTCAGAATCATTGCTCCTGCCACTCCAGAAATAAAAGATGAAAAAGATCATGCCTGAATGAGAGCAGCCTTTGTAACTGGACTTATTTGTCACCCACACTGCTGGCACTACAGTCTCACTGCCTTGGGTCTCAAGGCCTATCTGCATGCCTCTATCCCGCCTCACTAGAGAGCTAGCCACTTGGTGTCCCTCTGCAGTTTGCAGTGGACTTTCAATCACAAGCTCTAAGTTTCCTTCCCTCTCAGCAGCCTCGACCACTTATCAAGCTCTCCAACTACTTAATTTCTCTCTTCTACTCAAATCCCACAGCACTCGCTCCACTTTCAGCCTCTCCTGCTGGCTTTGTCTGCCTCCCCACTGAGCCGCTTTATCTTTTCCTCCAAATCAAAACCACCCTGCCATGCTCTGCTACTTAGGAGGCCTGAGGGAAGAATCAGAGAGATGTTGCTAAATAAAATATGGAATGCCCCCTTCATCTGCATTTCCAGGACAATTTGGAGAGAAGTGTTGAGGTCAGGAGATGTGACCACGTGTTAGGTAACAAAGAGTGTGACAGAAATGTAGAGCAGTTGGTAAGGAGGAAATCACACAAAGATTTGGAGGTAAAATACACCAGAGAGCTGGTGGCTAGAGTACACCTACCTGTCAAATAAAGACTTTGAACCACATAAAAGGGTAAGTACAGAAGATGAATAAAGTCTAAAGATCTAATGTACAACATGGTGACTAGAGTTGGTAACACTATACTGTATCATTGAAATCTGCAAAGAGAGTAGAACTTAAATGTTCTCACACAAAAAAGTACAGAAAGTTATATAGTATGTTTACATGAGGGATACAAATAATCGGTTAGGTTGAAAAATCTTCTCCCTAAAAAAACACATTTTTTTTTACATTCCTATGGGCAAGCTATGGATCTCAACAGTCATCACTCATCGTATAGATGGTCTCACAGCATGTAAATCATTTTAATTAAGCAAAAAAATGAAGTTGTAAGCACATGATTGCCACTTGTTTTCTTAAAGGTCCTGAGACCTGATCTCTCTCCTGTGAAACATAAGCAGTCTACACAGTATGTTAAATATGTGCCTCGAATTAAATTACATCTCCTGACTTCAAAATTCCAAACTACTCAAATTCTTCATGCTAGCAAGTATGTCCACTCCAGAAGGCAAAGGCTATCAAGATTTCATTTCTCTGCAAATTGCCACTTGAGACATGAAGCTTACTATCATCAAAAGGATTGAGTCTTTGATAACGAAGAAACTCTATTTTTTTACAGTTGAGTCAATGTCCTGACCAAAGAAACCACTTCCTGGGAGACAGCACAGAACAGATGCAGGTGCAGCAGCTGTCAGAGCTTAAGCAGCTGCAGGTCTACAAGGCTTCTAGTGGAAGGGAAGGTGGGGTAGGGGATCGGAGACTATCTACAGGAAGGTTATGGTGCTCTGGTGTTGAAAGGAATAGTTCTTACAAACTCCCTCTTCTCTTTATCTTATCTGGACAAAAAGGTAAACAGAAAATTCTCATTACCTCTCAATGTCAGTGAGCCTGGAGGAGTCCCGGAATCCTTTGGCGAAAGGGTTGCTATCTATTTTCAGCTTGGTTATCTGGAAAGGAATGAATGGGTAACAGAACGATATCATTTCTGAGGTCAAGGAAGTAAAATCTGAAATAGAGAGCTTGTTTTCCATGCCACCCCAAGAATACTTAAGGTCTCTCTGGATCGTGAGAAGGGTAGAAAGTGATAGAGAAGTTCACGGGAGGGATGGATCACAGCTTCACAGCCCAGTGGAACCATTGGTCATGGAGGCCCTCATAGAGGAGGGATTCGAGAACCGGCTGGTCCTAGAGAACAGCCTGAAGGTCAAGGGCAGAGGAGCCTTTCTCGATATGGCTACACTGTGAAGAGAGCAGTGAAAGGCTACAGCTTGCCTGGGTAATGGGAGAGGTGTCTAGAAGGCGGGCATTGGTGGGTAATGAATGGGGAATAAAAACAAAAATGTTGCCTCCTGCTGACTTGGCAGCATTATTTGTGAATCCTATGGGCACACATCATATAACATAATAGAGAAAAAGATAAAATGGCCAATAATAGCTTCATATTCAATACTGGATTGAAATACATGACATAGATACATGTTATAAAGCTTTCAGAGTATAAATTTATCCCTGCTCCCCTTTCCATCTGACTAAATTAGAATCAATCAGTCTTTTGTTATCCTTCATACAATGCTATTTATAGACTCTGTGCTTATAGTGGAAAAAATACTCCCTAATAAGAATCATAGTCTGAAGTGTTAAGTATCTAAAATGTGCTAATTTCACAGTATTAATATCTAAATGTGCATAATTTTCACAGTATTAATATTACTGGAAAAAGATCCATGAAATCATATGCACTGCACCTCCAAAGAAACAGACATCAGGTTACAAAGCCACAAAATAAACACTGATTAAAAGATACTCAACTTGTAAAATTCCTGAAAAGGAAGCCAGAAGGATCAAGACACAGCTGGTCACTATCTGAATTAGAACAATAGACACCTTTAAAGAGAGTCCTAGCTCACTGGTACCAGAACAAGAACCCACATTATCTTTAGAGAGAGATGCACAAAATAGTCTTAACCTGGAGAAAAACTAATAGGTTGAGGCATGTCCTCCTCATAAGCTCTAAACACAACCAAAATAGCCTGAAATACTCTTTCACCAAAATGCAACTTCTTCTCTGATCAGAGTGTATCTGCTATTCATTATAAATCATTAACACCTAAAGAACTGCCTTTTTCATTACAAAATAAAGGCATTATTTCCCTTTTTTGAATTTTCTAAATATGAGCTAACCAATATACAAACTGCAAAGAAGCTATCACTTAAAATATATCTTCCCAGATCTCTGTCCTAACAGAGATTCCCCTTCTCTGTCATGAACACTAGCAAGTTAGAAGAAGATCGATTATTTGACAGTATTAATTTATAAGAGTATATGACAGTGTCTCACAAATGCTCACTGCAAACCTTTTCACTCTAGTGCAGCAAAAAAAAAAAAAAAAAAAGACTGATTTCCTTTTCAGCTTATGGACATGGTAAACAAGGAAGGAAGGAAGAAAACTGTTCTTAGTGAAAAACAACAGCTAATTTAAGCTTGCATATAAAGAGATATGCAGGAACTTCTGAGGTTGCCTCTAACACGTAGCCATCCAGTTTGTAGAGAACCGTCTCTAGCACACTGCCACCACTTTTATAGCCATCGGTTTCTAAAGGGTGAAGTCTGTTTCAGTCATCTTTCAAACTAGGATTGAGTTCTGAAGATCCATTTTCCAGATGCAGGAGAAAATGTTTATTTGTTTCAAATAAACTGTAAACCTCTTCTAACACGCAATTAGCATGTTCTAAGATTATAAAACACCAATAAGACTTTTAAATCCTCAGATAGGAGCTGTGTCTCTTTCTATTGAATAATTATAAATTAATATGCCTTATATTTCATGATATAAATATTACAATGTGCTTTATAGTTCATGAAAATGCTTTCAAAGTAATTCATCAGCAAATATTTAAATGAGGATTACTTATCATGTACTATGCTAAGTGTTGGGTGTGCAAAGATAAAGAACACATAGTCCCTGCCCTAATGGAGCTTAAAATTGCAAGGTATAAGCAGAGGGATACATAGCTTACTAGGACTGAAAGTGATTTACATGCCACTAAAGAGGGTGGCACCACATCCAATGCAGTGTTAGTGATGGAAAGGGTGAACCAAATCCAGATGAAAATTTCAAAGTAAAACTGGGAGGGAGAACAATAAAGCTAAGTCTTCTTTCAAGCTCAATTGAGCTTTTCAAGCTCAATTCCTATAAGCTAATTAATAAAATTTAAAAGTGAATAGATAAAATTTTATGGAGACAGTGGCCGATATCTGATAGAAAAAGTAATTTTAAAAGGAGTCTTTTATAACGATTCCTCTAAAATGTAACCATATCAAGCTTTGTTTGAGTCTTTACAAACTAAAAGAATAGAAAATATTATCTGTCTGTTGTAATGATTAAAGGACTTTTGATCTGCTTTGTCCCTGTAAAGGATTTTGAAAATTATATTTGCTTTTCTGCATTATTTCCAAAAAGTAAAGACTAATGGTTCAGAATGTCATAATTGTCACAGAGAATAGTCTCAATATGTGTGTGTTTGTTCAAGCAGGATGTCACCATATCTATTACTGCCATAACTCTGAAGAAGTGAATTACATTCAATGAGTTTTCAGATTTCTTTGGAATTTTCTTTCACTATCAGAATTTTCTATTTCCAATATCTTTCTAGACTTTCTTTCATAATATCCAGCAGATCACTGGTAACTTTTTTTCTTTTTCTTCACATTTCAATATAATTTCAAACTATAGGGAAGTTTTGAGAATAGAATGAGGTACTCTCATACACCTAGATTTACCAACTAGTTACAGCAATGATTTGACTTTAGTGTGCTAATTAGAAATGGAGCTTAAGACAGTAACCAGCTATTTGCTTTCTCTATAGACCATTTTGTCTAATTCCAGGGAAAATAATTGTTCTTGGAATTTAAAGGGGAGAAACAAAGCTGAATAAATGTCTAATTACTAAAATTGTATGGGGACCCTGGATTAACAGTACAATTTTGAACAGGTTTTATGGAGTAGTGATTAGCAGCACAATGACTATGAGTTAAACTTCCTAATACACCCACTGTGCTTACTGTGATATCTCTAGTCTCTGAGTTTACTGGGGTGTCAATAATAAGCACTCCAGAAATGTCTGTTGAAGTTTGCTTCAAGGACAAGCAATCAGAAATATGAGCTCATCTTTTTACCAGTTATGGACTAGCAAAACTCTTCTTGAGCCTACATAAACAGCATCTCATTTTGTTTTCTAATTTTAAAATAATTTTTAAATAGCAAGATTTTAACATTCTAGGTAATCATGTATTTTTAAAAGGTCAGGAATACATTTTATTCCCTGGATATTTCAATAAAAACTAGTAGTTACATTGAAAAAAATTCATTTCTGAAGATACAGTTTTATATACCTTTATGCTATTTGGGATAACTCAGAAAGTTATGCATCTGTGAACTGATGAGAGAAAGGACCCACGTTACAGAAAGTGATCTCAGGTGGACATCATTTCATTAGTTTCCTAATATAGAATCCCTGCCACTACCTGTAACACTGTTGAACAATATCATCCATGTCAATGGTGATACTGCAAAAGGATCCCAAAATAGCCAACTACAAACAGTATGTTAAAAAAAAAAATCAAACATATGAAACTATAGGAACAGCCTATAATTCAAAAAACAAAATTTAAAAGCGACAATGTTTGTCATTTTGGTGAGGAAAAATCAGTAAACAGCAGCTCTGCATGTTTGAATGAAATCCTGCAGTTTGGTGTGTGCTGCATACATGCAAATCACGGACTAATTCAGGCAAAAACACACCCGTTTTTTCACCTGTTATCTCCATAATATGGAACATAATGCATTTCTTAGCCAAAGAAATTCAGTCTTAATGTCTCCTTTATCTATAGATAATAAATGTATGCAAAACTGGAGAGCAGATTTTGACACTGCTAGCTAGGCCGAGGAGGAGGAGACCTTTCCCAGTGCTTATTATGACATGTGGTATCACTGGACTCTGAATCCATCTGGGGTTCCCTGCCACAAGGGGAAATTGGTCCTCAGAGACCATTTCTCCAATTATCAGGGAAAGATCTGTCCAAAGGCATTTAAAAATGAAACCTGACCTACGCTTCAACTCTACAGCCTGCTCAAAAACAATGTATGACCTTTAAATCTTAAATTATAAAATAGTTTGTTGAAAGTGTAATGTATTTAGGTTTTATCTAATAATGTAAAGAAATGCAATCATTTCCTTGAAAAAAAAAGAGAGAGAGAGAGAAAATAGCCAAAAATGTCCCATTTTCACTACTTACAAATAAAACTACCAGCCACAATAAATGAGCAGCTTTTTCACAAATTCTGTTGGAAACTGATTTCACTTTTTTAAAATAGATAAAAGATAACAGTCCTATCCAAAGCTTAAGAGATATGAAGGTGATCCTAAATGTGAACTTTTAAATCTTCCTTTTTTTCTTTCTGTTCTTTGTGCATGCAAGAATTCTAATACTTATGCTAAGTACATGCTTTTTATCTGTATGTTTATTTTATTATATGTCTGTTTTAGGAAAATAGTACATAAGCACAGGTACAGCTGTGAAAAAGTGGCAGATGCGGGGAGGCTTCAGAAGGAGTCAAGGATAAATTTAGAAACTTGCTTAAGACTAATGAAAATACTAATCCCCAAATTGATTTATTCATCCCACGTATGTTTATTGAACATGAATTTTGATTGGTCTTATGAGGTTTAGAAACCATTTAGAAAACTGGCTTATGAAATCTTTGACTATTATCTGAATTTCAAATATATGTATAACATGGGAACTATTGTTTAAAGGTGGATGTAAAGAAATAAACTCAGATACAGCAGGATCTATTGAGAAAATTAGTTCCAAATTTAATTACTTCTATTGTAGGTTGTTTAGCAATGAAATGATACACTAATCATATTAATCTTTACACTTAATGATGCAGTGAATGATAGCTAGAAACTGGTAACTAGATTTTGAGCTCATTTAAAATCTCAATTAGAAATAAATGTTTGCCAGAAGAACAATTAATGTTAGGATGTGTATTTATTAGTACCTGACTCTATTTTTATTTAGCAACATTTTCAAATTCTTTTTTCAAACCTTGACACGGTCAGTGGTCACACTTCTTTGGGCCTGCAGCCTAGTTAGCATGATGCCACCAAGGGAGGCTTTGAGACTCAGAAAATTGTTCTATCACTTACCAGATTCATGGCCTTGGCAAATGTATTAACTACTCTGAGCCTTTTTTTTTTTTTCTCTCTACAAAATGGGGCTCCTGGAGCCTTCTTCAGCAGACTAGTGTCAGAATTAAATGAAATATTGAAAAGAAATGTAGAGATTTTTTTCTAAATTAAAAGTAATAAACCCAAGCAGGGAACATTAGTTGAATTCTAGTTCAGAGGGAGAAAATGAAAGATTATAAAAAAACATCTGTTGGTCCATCCTGGAAATTTTAATACAAACTGAATTTTAGAAGATATTAAGGAATCACTTATTAGTTTTCTTAACTGTGATAAAGATATTGTACTTACTAAAATAATATTCTTATTGTCAGTATATATTTGTAGAATTATTGACAGGTAAAGTATCATGATGTCTGCAACTTAGTTTCAAATGATACAGGGAAAGAGAGAAATGATACAGAGAAATAGGGCAGACAAGGTCCAGCAAAATGTTAATTATTGAATCTGGGTACAGAGTACATGGAGTTCATTTTACCATTTATTTAACTTTTGGATATTTGGTTAAGTTTTTATTTAAGTTCTAGTTAGTTAATACATAGTGCACTACTAGTTTCAGGTTTACAATATAGTGATTCAACACTTCCATAGATCACCTGGTGCTCATGACAGCAGGTGCCCTCCTTAATCCCCAACACCTATTTAACCCAGACTCACCCAACCACACCTCCTCTCTGGTAACCATCAGTTTGTTCTCTAACCACCAGTTTGAGTCTGGTTTTTGGCTTCTCTTTTCTCTCCCTTTGCTCATTTGTTTTGTTTCTTAAATTCCATATGTGAGTGAAATCATACAATTTTGTCTTTCTCTGACTTAATTTAGCTTAGCATAATACTTAGTTCCATCCATGTTATTGCAAATGGCAAGACTTTATTCTTTTTATGGCTAAGTAATATTCCATTGTGTATATATACTGCATCTTTTTAATCCATTTATCAGTCGATGGACACTAGGGCTGCTTCCATTAATTTGGATATCATCGATAATGCTGCTATAAACATCAGGGTGCATGTATTCCTGTGAATTAGTATTTCTGTATTCTTTGGGTACATATAACTTTCAGGTATTTGAAAATTTTTCTAAATAAAAAGTTCAGTGAAAAAAATTAAATGAGATAATGACATTAAAATGTATGGTTCCTATTAGCTGCTAGTTTAGGATGATTACTATCTCATTACACTGGAGGCTGTGCAGCGTGAACAGTGCTCTGCACACAGCAGGTAAGTAATGCGTACTTCCTGAAATTAAAAAAAAAGAAAATAAATAGTTGAAATCCTCTAAAAAGGATGTCTCCAAGTCCATCAGCGTCAGAAGCTGAGAGGAGGTAAAGTTGTTTTCTTGGGAACCAAGTACCTCAAGCTTATAGGTTAGGAACACTGACTTTTGAATTTAACCCATTGGATTTAAATCTGTGATGGGAGCTTAACCTCATGCCTCAATTTTCCCAGCTATAAATGCTACATACAAATACTGTTTGTTCCTATTTCATAATATCCTTGTGAAAATGAAATCAGACAATGTGCTTTAAATGGTGCCCGGCACATAGTAAGTACCTAAATATCAGCTGTTATTACAATTATGTAGATAAAACCTCCTATTCCTCTCATGATCCGAGAGGTTGTGCCAACATTTAATCAGGATTGCTCCTTCACTTATTAAACTAAATCTAAGGTGTTATCCTGAGAAACTTTCCTTCAATTTTCTTCAGTCTGTTATTTTCACTAAAAACAAACAAAAACAATTCACCTATTCTCACTTTGGTTTTCTGCATAGAGAATTCTGATGAAAGCAATAAAATTTTCACATGACAGGTTTCTGTTTTATTTTCAAACATCAACAGATTTCTTGTGGAAGTACAAACCTAACACCTTATAGTATAAAAGCCGTAAATCCAATTTGTGTAAAATGAAGGTTTCAGGAATGTTCTCTGAATCTATGATAACCGTATTACCTACGTCCTCAGATTAAAAACTGGGAGAGTTAGTGTCAATGTTTCAGATTCTCAGTGAAACAGTGTTAGTGTTTTACAGCCCTGTAGGCTTCAATCTATACCCAACTTTTTAGCTTGGGCATTCTCTGAAAGTTTCTACTCTTGTGTTGTTACCTTAGAGATAACTGAAAAGTTTTAATAGTTGGCTTTTACTTTAAGATGGTAAGTATGATAACATTTGTTATCTCAGTTATCTCATTTTAAAAATGTGCCACTAACATTTTAGAATCCAAAAAAGTGACAGATCCTCTTTGAACACTCCAGAGACAGTCCAATAGTAGCCACATGCCTTATTTATAGGGTGCCTGACAGTTTACAAAGGCGTGTTTATACACAGCACTTCATGTGATCCTCACAGGAATTCCCAAGATGTTCTGGGCAGTTCTTAGCTCCAGTTAACAGGTAAAGAAAATGGCAGGCACAGTGGTGAAGAAAAATCTACTCCAAGGCAGATGGAAATTAGAGGTGCTTATGCCTTACAGACACACATCTACTCGTGCCTTTTGCTCATATCCCTTCCCTGGGCTCCCAGTTCCTCAAGTGCACAGGGCTGGGCTCTCAGCTTCACTTTCTTACTTTGCTCGAGAGACAAAACACACAGTATCTCCTCTGGCTGACTCATCCCACTCTGGTCTCTGAGCCATCTCTCAGGCAGGACTTTCCAGTTACTCACTCAGAACTCAAAATATAACAATGTCAAAACAAGAAGAGAGTAATAGCCCTGGCTACCTTAAAACCAACCAAATAAAAAAGCAAGGTACAAAGACGAAGAGAGGCTACAAACAACCAAATCTGTCAAGTAAACTGAATGAGTTCCTTTCGCTGAAGTTTATCAAAGGAATTCTATTTCTGGTCCTCTTGACCGCAAAAAGTTGGTTATCCTCTCTTTGCTTCAGCATCCTCACCCCAGAATGTTCCTATAACCCCCAGCTTTCAAGATTATGCGGACCAGG
The DNA here is from genome assembly GCF_048164855.1 of Canis lupus baileyi. NCBI lineage: Eukaryota > Metazoa > Chordata > Mammalia > Carnivora > Canidae > Canis > Canis lupus. The sequence continues at coordinate 14,112,360 of NC_132855.1, read as the reverse complement.
AAAGAAGAAAATATACGGGAAAGTATTTAGCAGCACCCAGCCCTCAGTAAGACTTTGATAGTTATTTACTGAGTCAGATTAAACCTTATGGGTGAAGAAGTGTGTAAACTTGAAATCCAACATATAACAAAGAGTAGAAAGTATAAAACCCAATGTTAATGTTATACATTAGATACCTTGAAGTTAATTAAATATACGCTCCTTACATGCTACAGTTTATTATTTAAAGAGACATTTAAAATCCTACAGAAATTACCTTAAATTACAGCTGAATAAGCTTCACAAAATTTCTGAAGTATCAGTAGTTTGGGTAGTTGGCTGGAATAGATGTGTTAATTTAGCAGAAAAACTGAACCTCTAAATTTTGTGAATCTGTGAGTATATGGTTATATACATCATGAGGCTCTGCCAGAAGGAGAAAAAGGAAACAGGTGATTTTCTCAAGAAGACAGAAGGGGGAGGTCTGGGTAGAAGAGTGGGCAATGGACAACCTGACCAAGAGTATAAAGATTCTAGAAAAGATGGTGTAATACAGAACTTCGTAACTGTGAGCCATGGCCACTCAACACAGTTGAGGGCCTGGTGGGGCTGATACTCAGTATCACTCGCCAGAGTGAACCTTGATTTTGAGTACTGGGATAGCCCCCTTCTGTCCAAGAAAATGAAAGAAGCTGCTAAATCTTTCCCTTATGTAGGAAATGAATGGTGAATGCTGAACTCACCAGCTGATTCTGGTAGGCAGTGACTGCTGTGAAAACGGTCTCTGGGAAGATGAATGTTCTGAATTCTTCAGACTTCAGATTGAGCAATGAGGCTGTGTGGTCTTTCTTCTTAATGATGTGCACCCGTGGCTGGTACTTGTGCATTGAGTTCAAAATTATCTACAATGAAGAGATGGGAAATACTGAATTTTAAATATTTATATTACTACACAGGCCAAATTTGCAACGAAGCAAGGAAAGAACCATAAAATCCACAGCTTCGAATTCCAGTTGTAAGATTATCATAGACCCTTTCCATTTGTAAAGCAAATAAATCATTTTCACAAGTTGATGCGGAGTCACAGTTGTGAAATCACATTTTATCAAAACCACTGTAAACAATACAGGTTGTTTCAAGGGTCCTTTTCTAAAATGATAGGGGGACAGTCATTTGAAGGATGTTGATTTGTTGTTGTTGTTTTAATCAAGTTTTTAAAATATTTTTTGTTAGTCTGGTTAGACCAAAGGATGTATGTCTAAATTTTCTAAGGTAAGAACTTCCAAATTCTAGGAAGATGGATTGTTACTTATGGTTGGGAGGGGGGTTATAAAGAATTAAGAAAGGCTATGTGGTATGAGACAGACCTTGGTTAGAGTGTTAAATCTGTTACTTTCACTAGTTCCTTTGTCTTGAGCCAACTGGTCTCACCTTTCCAGCCTTGTTTTCTCAAATACAAAAATATACTAATCTCACAGCGTTGTGGAGAGGATTAAATGATGTAGCCCCTATGAATTACATAGCAAATAGGAAGTGCTCAGGAAACATGAACATTTTCATTATTGTCAATTGTATTTCTGACAGCTTCATTGATTCCTGGCTTCCAGTTACAAACCAAACGTGAAGGACAGTTTGGTTTCCATCCTATAGCTAGTAAAAGTTGCCCAGTACTTAGACATCATGCACCTAACCTACCCTGGTTAACAAGGCAGTATTTTTCATGAATCTCTTAAATAAAATATAGTGATTTGCCATTATGAAATCTGAGCAACAAAATTCACTTTCAGATATAAAAGTTTTTCCACATCTTCCCCACCCCTGCCACTCAGCTACCTAAATCTGCAGAATGGGGTATGTCCCTCCTGTTATAATAGTGCTTATACCATATGCCTTTTGTCTCAAGGGCCTAGCAGAGTCTGGCTCTCAGGGGGGCATGCGATACATACTATGGCAGGAGCAAGGTCAATGGCATGCAGCATTGTTGCACTAATGGCTCCCCTCTTTTCTTGGCTAACAAGGGTGTGGTGGATGAGCGTTTAGGCTAGTAACTTTAAGAGAGGTAAATACTAGTCACTGTGGGATGATTAACGTAGAATTAGTCTCTCTCTGTGCTGAGATATAAGCCAGCTTAAAGTTGGCATCTGGCACTGAATTTTGAACATGCCATCCTTTTATGGTCCCAAACCTGAATAAGAATAACTAAAACAAATGAGAGCTTCAAATGAATTGAAATAGACTTTAAAAAAAAAAAAGTCATCTCTTTATATAATGTGTTCTTTCCAGGGAGTTCAAGATATTTATGCTTATTCATAAAACTGGAATAAGCTCAAAGTGGTGAAAGTAAACTTCTAATACAGATATAAGAAAAACATGGGCATTTATGATATGTTATACTAACAAGTTGCAACCTCACACATTCTCCCTCCCTCCCTCTCTCTCTCTCTCTCTCTCTCTGTCTCTCTCTCTCTCACACACACAGAGGAAAAAGCTCTAAGCTTTAAATAATGTCCCCTCTCCCCTACTTACACCATCCCAAGGTCAATTTCTTTCAGAAAGGGGTACCAGAGAGACTCAAACCTCAGACTGAATCTCAGCCCCCAGGGCTCCTTGACTCTCTGCTCAAGACTTCATGGGGCTAAGGAACACTAATACAAATGTCAACTTTGTTTCACTGTAGAAATAAATTCCCTGAAGTGAAAAATTTTCCTGTTATAAAATGAAAACTCCACCTATAAGAAGGGCTTCTTCAGAACTAATTCAAAGAACTTGGCTGACTGACATGGAATCTAAAAATCTTTTCTTGTAGTTTTCAGAACAAACTATTATGGTGACAAAATGCACATTCCCTTTGTTTAGTTGGTGCAGGTAATAAAGTAGTTGCAATCTTAGGAAATTCCTAGTGCAGAAGGTCCCAGACTCTCTTGCACAGAAATGGCATACAGCAGCATCCCTGTAAGTGACCCCTTGGAGAACAGGAGTCAAGGTTCCCTGAACAGTGCATGAATGTTCTCATAGAATGACTGAGCGATGGAGGACAGGATGGGGAAAGGCAGAGGAAGAAGAGATTGAGAGGGAAGAAGTTCTGGGTGACTTCTCCATTCCATCCCAGGGAATCCAATTAATCCAAGGCACTATACTTACATGGCCATGCTGATCCAGTTCATTGTTGGTGAGTTTCACCTTTTCAAAAGACACCATCTGCTTGAGTAGCTGCTCACCAGTAAAAGGAGAGTCTGGGTGTACATACAGCCTAAGAAAATTATGAGAGAATGTTGAGACATTTTTTACAAATCTGTTCTCTGAGGGTCATAAAATATTCTGATTCCGAAGAAACACAAAAACTTCTCATAAATGGTGAATTATATTTGCCTCAGATAATCTCAAATTTACTATTATAACAGTATCAAAATAAGTCTAAAACATCTAAATATGTTTCTTCATGTACCAAAGATCTAAAAGGAATAATACCAGGATGCCTGGGTGGCTCAGGAGTTGAGCATCTGCCTTTGGCTCAGAGTGTGATCCCAGGGTCTTGGGATCGAGTCCCACATTGGGCTCCCTTTAGGGAGCCTGCTTCTCCCTCTGCCTGTGTCTCTGCCTCTCTCTCTCTCTCTGTGTGTGTCTCTCTCATGAATAAAGAAAATCTTTAAAAACAAAATAAAAGGTGCAATACCTAATAAATTTTCTACTGTCTGCTCAGCAAGCCATTTTTAAAAAGGTGCATATTTTTCCATCTATCTAATCAACTATTGGTCTATTTCTGTAAAATATGAAATTTTATTACTGTTGCAGGTATTTTCAAAAGAGAGACTAGTTTATACTAACTGTATAATAAGTTCCTAGTATAAATACTGCTAAAAAGCAATGAAGGCATAAAGAATTTAAGAGGAAACAATTCTAGAGAATCCATTCATTTACACTTAAAGATTATTCAGTTTGAAATTTATAGATGCAAGACAAAGTAATTTTTTTAAAGATTTTTCTTTATTTATTCATGAGAGACGCACACCGAGAGAGAGACAGACAGACAGAGGGAGAAGCAGGCTCCATGTAGGGAGCCCGATGTAGGGATGTAGGACTCAATCTCAGGACCCCAGGATCACCGCCTGGGCCAAAGGCGGACCCTCAATCGCTGAACCACCCAGGCGTCCCAAGACAAAGTAAATTTAATACAGCAACCTAATTCAATAGTCCACAGATCATAGTCTGTTGCTCCTCCCACTACTTTAAATACCACTACTTTCATCTAGTTAGATGCCCACTAAATCAGAGTGAAAATAAGCTGGGTAAACCTCGAATTATTCAGTGTATTTGTTCATAAATAGCTTATGGGGGGTAAAAAAGCTTTGATGGGAAAAAAATATATTTATCAAGTATTCATCATTTACTGATCACCTGCTACGTGCAAGGTGATCTTCTACCCACTCATAGTTAAATGCAGGCCATCTGTTCTACCAACAAGCATCATACAAAGTACAACTCTTTGTAAATTCTAATCCTGGTATCCACTAGACATAAGCTTTTCTGAAGTCAGGAGAGACGATAGAACTCGTGAAAGAGAAGGAAATACCCCTGATTTAATAGGACAAATCCCTTTATCCATTTGACAGGTTATTTGTATCTCAATTTTATATAGGATCCTTATAATTTTAATAAAACATAAATATTATGGTTGGGGCCAAGTCAAGGGGAAAAAGTCACAAAACCTTCCCCTGCAGTTTTTATGGAAGAAAACCCAAGAAGTCTGTGCCATGCTTTGTCACACAGAGGACTAAGAAGAATTGGGTGCACATGCTGACACACTAAAGCCCACCAGAAGCAAAGCACAAAAAAGGCTAACACCACTAGAAATTCTTACTAAACCAACAGAGGAATTTTAGGTGTGTGTGTGTCTGCCTGCTTGTTTTGGAGGAGTGTTCAAAAATGCTGTTCAGGGGGGATCCCTGCCTGGGTGGTTCAGTGGTTGGGCGTCTGCTTTCGGCTCAGGGCACGGTCCTGAAATCCCAGGATCCAGTCACACATCGGGCTCCCTGCAGGGAGCCTACTTCTCCCTCTGCCCCTGTGTCTCTCATGAATAAATAAATAAAATCTTTTTTAAAAATGCCGTTCAGTTGGAAGTATTCTTTGATGACACAACCACAATAGCGTTTCAAGTATACCCCTCCAGGGCTCTAACTTTACAGGTGCAGTTGTTTTACTGACTAGCACCACTTCATACCCACCGAGCCAAAAAAAGTTTCAAAAATATTTCAACTCCTAGAAGCTCATGAAATGTTCCCTCTTCATCAATTCAACATGTGTAATCACATTAATAAAGTCTAATTAATATTAATATCAGTTACTTGATATTAATATCACATTAATATTAATAATTATGTATTAATAATACATTAATATCAGTTACTTGAAAGACAACAAAATGTTCTATATGAAAACACAACATTATTTTAAATAATGTATCACGTCTTGCCCATTGTTGAGATCAAATGATATTGTCAAGTATTATTTCTTCTGATTAGGAAAAACTGTTGAATTTCTGTCTAAACTAAAACGTTTCAAGGAGAACCACAAGGAATTTCCATCATCAGTACAAAAATGATCACCTCCCATATTCCTCACCTTTCCCGTATGGGGCTATGAAATATAGCACTGCTTTCTTAATACTAATAAAGAATATTTGCTTAAATTATCGAGCATATTTCTATCCTATAATACACTAAACGTTTTTATCTAATATCAATATAAATAAACTGAAGTAAGATGAATGAAAAAGCATACAGGAAGCCCCTCCTCTCTCAAGTCCCCCGGACTTAAAATTCCAGCAATAGCTTAAACATGCTTCAGTTAAGATAGCGTATTGGTACGTGCTTTCCTTCTCCAACCAGAACAGATTAGTAACATAAACAAGGCATGTCATATTTCCAAAGTCCTGCTGGCCTGCACCAGTTCCCCATACCTTCAGATAGGAAGAAAACGTATGCTAAATAAGAGCGATTAACTCCTTAAAGGAAAAGACTTTGGGGGGTGGGGAGAGGATTTGCTTGTAAAAATGATTAGAAATCTGCTAAAATACTTCTCTCTGTCTCTCTCTCTCTGGTTTAAAAAGATTTTGCAAAGTTTGGAAGGAAGCTTGAGAGTAGTGTGAATCAGCTATTTAACAAAAAATAGTAAAGAATAATTAAACTACTATAAATTGGTGAATCTTGCTCAATTTTTTTTAAAAAGTGTATATTTTTTAAAAAGTCCTTAGTCCTGTTATTTGTTATTTAATATGCTGATTTGGAAGGGTTGGGAAGATGTCCTTCCTAGTCTCCTGTGGGAATGGAAAACTTGGAGAGGCTTCTTTTAATTTCTTCTCCAGTGTATGTAGCATACTGTAAGCTCAGTAATGTGATTAAGGACTAAGTAAGCTTACTATTCCATCTGAACTAGTATGTGTAAATTGTCTATGTTGGTTCTGTGCCTTGACGAAAACTCCAGACTAGATACTTGCAAAGGATGAGCCGTAACTTTAAGGTCCCTAAACTTGTACACATAAATTAATTCTTAATTCTGATATGAACTTCTAACCAATTACAAAAATTAGATAGTCATAAAACAACTTAAAAAAAACAGTAAGGAGGCTTGGTTTTAGAATCTTAAATGTAAAATCTCCTAATATCCTTTGTTTGTATTAAAGTATGCAGTTAGGTTCCTATAACTTCAGCCACTACTTTTTGCGTAAACTAATACATGTTCTTTTTTTCCCCCTAGAAAGCTAATTTGGGTAAAGCAGCAACAATTTAAAAAAAAAAAAAAAAAACAGCCTGTGATTTTTTAAACAGGGTTCTCCTTGAAAAACATTATTACCAATTAGCACAAAAATAAATATATGTGATCCCTAACATAATAATGTTTCACGTAAGAGAATATTCATCTGATGTTGAATTATATGCATCTACTGAACTCACTATACAGAAAGGGAAAAAAGGGTTAGCTATTCTTACTTAAAAGGTCTGAGTCCTTTATTGGCAAAAACAACATTTCACTAAAATGACCTTTTTGTGTGCAGGCATAACCATATTATTTTAAAATATTTACTATAAACAACCACTTTACTAAAATACACTCTTCTAAAAAGGATTTTAGGGCAACCACTTCAGCAGTAGGTGTATTTAGTCTGGTGTTAAGTAACCAACGAGAATTGACAGTTGCCTTCTGCAACGAGTCTGGATTTCTAATGAATATTCTAACCGAAATTAGGAAAGCGTGGAAATGAATGATGAGAAAAATTAAAGACAACATTCTGTTTCTGCAAACTCTGCCTTTCTCAGAGATTTTGTATAGTCAATCTCCGAGCATCTGGGCTTGGAATGCTCCCTACCAGAGCTCACCACTGTGAACGCAGACCTGCTTGAAAGTCAACCAACCAGAGACATTCTGCTCCCAGGGTTAATGAGCATTTTGCTTTGCCAGAAAATCTGGAGGCACAAACCTGGCTGGCAGCGGCGGGTCTGCTTTGCCAGCCACCAGCCAGGAGGACCGGTGGTAGGCGTAGCGGTACCTCTTGTTGTCCACGGGGACGATGTCCATCAGGACTATGTATTTGGCATCAGGATCCACGCCGGAAAATGATACTCGGATGGTGGGAAACATCCTCCTGACACAGGGAAACAAAGAGAATCTGCAGGAGCTCAAACAGCCTAAGGAGCCAAGTGAATTCCGGAGGGAGGTCCTACTCCCCTCCCTCCCCAGCCCCGAAACCCTTTTTGTTTCCACAGAGATGTGAATTCGGAGACCTTCCTTCTCCCAAGCATAGATAATTTCAGGTGTCACCTTTATAGGAGTCCTCATTGCCATGTGAAAAGTTTTGTTTTGTTTTCTGATACCCAAAGATCCGTGATTAGGGATATCTTATGTTACTTTCCCAAGTCACGGAGCAGACCCGGGTAGCCCAACCCTCTAGGGTTGCAGGGAGAGAATTCACTCCCGCCAGAGAAATCTAGAGTGGGGTGGTGTTTCCAGAGACCCTGGGGGTATTTCCCAGAGTCCAGAGAGCTGGGATGACCAGGCCTGGCAGGGGCCATGGACCTTTAGAGTCTTTGTCCCAGGCCTGGGGAGCTGCCTGCACCCTGTGGCTTCCGGACACTCCTTGCCTGCCCAGCTACAGCACCAGGAGGCCCGCAGCACCAGCACAGAGTGTGGTCGTTTCAAATTTCATTCTTCTGCACCGGCTTTAATTTTAAGTTTTTAACGGGAGCTGGTGGCGTTTGCAAATTGAGGCCAATAAAAGGGAAGTTACCTGCCTCCCTCCAAACACCCAGCAGCCGGCCTGCACTCCCAGCATGAGTTCCCACTTCCTTCCAGCTGCCAAACCTGAAGCCCAAAGCCTTCCCAGACTGCAGGGTCCCAAGATCACCAGTCCCTGTGCCCTCTCATCAAGGCCATGGCGGCGTTCTCCTTGGCCAGATCTCGAGACAGCAAATGCTTGGACGTCTATCTCAGCAGCTCTTTCCCAAAGCAAGTCAGTGGAAAGAAGTTATCATTAATCAAACCTTCCTGTCTTTGCTCTGGATTAGTAGGGTTTCACCCATTTCCTGGGAACACCCTAGGCCACCCGGGGCCCCATTCTCACCACCCCACTCCTCACACGCCAAGGCCCATCGCTACCTGCCCGATTTGGTGATGATCATCTCTGTTCCTAGCTCGTGGAATTTGTCCCAGAGCTCCTTAGTCTCCAGGCTGCAGGCAATTTTGGCCATTTCCTCACTGGGGATGATCGGGGTGGTGGGGATGAGCGGCTCAGTACACAGAGAGGAGGAGGAAGGGCTGCTACTGCTGCCCCCACCACCAAACTCCCCGTGAGCATCCAGGCTGGTCAGTTCGCCCAGGGGCTGGGCACAGGATGACTTCTCAACAAATTGTTCTGCAAGCAAAGAGAACAGAGAATGACAGCTAACGCTGTCAAGCAAAGATACAGGAAGGAGAACAACAGAACTAAAACAGGTTCTGGACTTTGGAAAAGTTAAGTTCAGAAACTCCAGGAAGGCAGTGGTAACCCATCACTATATAAATTCCCTGGAGCGGCATACCCAATGCTTCCTTCCTGAACCAACTGAGTTCTAGAACTAATATTAATACCATTATGAAAGCTACTTTAGGTACTAAAAATATAAGGAGTGGATAATGGGAAAGGGAGTGATCGTGAAAGAATGAAAAGCAATTATTTCTGTCGCTATCCCTCCCAAGTTCCAGACTTGGCAGCTTGTGGGATTTGCTGCCATTGCTGCCTTTTTGACGACGAGGAAAGATTTTGCTCCAGGGAGACCAAGGGAATGAAGAAATCAGCACCTTCCCTTACTTTGACAGAAACTGTCCCTTCCAACCTGAGCCTTCTCTCCATAAGAAAAAATGGAAAGTGGAGGCGATGTGGAGAAAAGAGGGGATGTGGTTAAAACAAAAAAATTAAGTCACTTCACTTCTCTGCCTGGCTCTCAGTTTTCTAGGCTTCGATACAAGGACATTTTTACAACATCCCTCCCAGCCTGAGACCTTATGAAAGACTCCAACATATCACAGAAGTACACTCTCTAGGTCATTTTGGGAACCCGCATGAAACAATTGCTTGAGGGCAGTGTGCATATCTTTCTCTCAAAAAGGTCCTGGAGGTAAGGAAAACAACCCCGACCCCAGGCTAGCAGAGTATTAAAGTGGGAAGAACGTCATCCACCATCAGGCTGGAATACCACTGCCTACGAACCAAACATTCTCCCCCACAGCTGATAAGGGCCTAGGACTACACCAGTCACTTTGATGGAATACAGGGGGACTTCTGTAATTGTCCCAATTATCTTGCATCCCTTAAAAAAGAAACTACTTGAATCTGCAATGTGAAACTGATCTCTAAACAACTCTGTTCTGAGTGCCCTCAAGGAATTGAAACGAGCTCTAAATGTAGATATATACATATATATGCTTTATATCATATAAAGTATTTTATTTCCCATATTTCTCTTGGACTTGGGGCAGACAAGCAGGAAAAGGGCAACTTTGATCTTTCTTTCTCTTAAAATAACAATCCAACTCATTGTAACATTTTTAAATTAAGAAGAACCAAATTAATTATTTTAGCCTCAGCAAAGAAGTGAAGGATGCCACAGCACAATCGTACTTGTAACGAACATTTTCAGAAATACGTTCACATAATGTCTTTACAGGGAATCAACAAGTAACTTCAGAAATTTTATTTAAAAAAAAAAGAAATTTTATTTTCTATCAATTGAAAAAGGCAAAAGTCCCTAAGCCCCAGGCAAGGAAGAAAATCATACAGAATCGCTCTAATACAACGTTTTATGTCAATTGTATCTCACTAAAAAAAAAAAAAAAAAAAAAAAATTAAGAAATATTCTAGTGGCCTAAGGCAGTTCTTTTAAATAGATTTAGTATGTTCAAATGGGCAAGCATGAGACACTTTCGAGTTCCCACCCCATAGCTGCTTCCACGTCTCTCTGCTGTTTCAAAGTACCACATTCTCTCCTAGCAGAACCTCTAGGTGTTTCTCTTGCAGCAATCTTCGGCTTATTGTGCTCTGTTGAACTGGCCTGGGGAAAAGACAAGAGTGCCTTCTGGTTCTTTCAGAGCTTGTCTCAAAAGCCCAAAGGAGGGATGCTCATTTTACAGACTGTGTGTGTTTGCAGTGGGGAAGAGGGGCTGGCTTTATAGCTTAGAATTTAGATAGAAGGTGAGCATTCTCAGGAAAAGAAACAGAAAAGAAAGTGATACTGAAATGAGCTGAAAATGGCATGTTTCCCAGTCTGCTGTCTGTAATTCTGACAGGAATTTTAACCCCAAGTGCTCTTTTCCTGCTAGCTACCAAACTGTGATGGGGGTGTTTATAAAGAATTCAGAGGCCCTCTAAATAGGAGTGGATCACGTTGGGCAGTCCCACAAATGTAACTTTGAAATTGGTGGCTAACATTTTTGTAAACAGTTGGGGTTTGTTTCATTGGTTGTTTCCATTTTGGGGCGAAGCAAGCTTAGATTTCCATAGGAGGGCAGGTGGGAAGAACCAGGAAAAGGGAGTGAAAACCTTCGAGGGGAGTATTCTTGATATTCTATTTTCTGGAGACCTTCTGGTTTCCTTTTCCTTGGCTCTAAGCTGCTCTGGGGATTCTCTTTCTTTTCTCTCTGCCCGGTCCTCTTAGTTGTCCTCTTTAACACTTTGTCTTTCCTACTACGGTTGTTATTTCGGATGTGAGAAGTACTGGAAAGGACGGGGAGAAGGAAAGAAAACACAGGGGAGAGTTTTTTTGTTTTTTTTTTAAAAAAAAAAAAAAAAAGAAAGAAAGAAATAGTACCCTAAGTTCGCTATTTGATGTTTCTCACCATTTTAGGGCTATCAGACCATCAGGATGTGGAATAACTATTTCCCAGGGAACCCAAGAGGGGATGATAACACTTCATTCCCTGTCAATTAGAAAGGGACCTCGAAACACTCAAGTCCAGCAGTTTCTTTCCCACACAGTTCACTTGTGCTAAGGGGAACATAATCCTTATTTTTCCCTTTACTCTGAGCCTAGTGTCTTCTATAAATGGTAAAGGTTGTTGAATAAACAGTATAGCTAAAAGTTGAGGAATTTGGAAAATGGTCACTGGCTAATGTTTTTGCCAACCTCCACTGAAAACGATGGCAGCTATAAAACGATGTCTCGCTGATAAGTCTGGAGCTTCTGTGAAAGAAATGGGGGGGGGGGGGAGCTGGCTTAAGTCTAGGTCTACAGCCCCTGACAGTGGTTTTTAAGGAGCCGATCCTATTTAACCGATTGAAGTCAAAGGAAAAAAAAAAAAAACGAGATGCAACTAGTTTCTTGTGGAGGCGCTTAGAGTCCCTTTGGCATCCTACGCACACGCAGGTGTAACACGCCTGCTAAATTCCGCTGAGCCTTAAAAGGGGTTACCTATCACTAGTCCCTGACTGCGCGTATCCCGACAAGTCACAGGCTCTCGGACGTACGACCTGATCCGGGGCTTCCGGACCAACAGGTAGGGACAGCGGCTAGCGCACGGACCACACGGAACCCGCCAGTCCGCGGAGCCTGCAAAGAAAACTCGGGCTCCCACCCCGGGCGGGCGTCGGGCCCGGCCTGAGCGGCAGACGCTGCCGGACGCTGCGGGAGCAGGGAGAGGCGCCCCCCACCCCGAGCCTCCGCGCCCAGGGCCCGGGGGCACCGACCGGGGCGCAGCAGCCCCGGCCCTGCCCACGGCGGCCCCGGCGGCCGGACTTACCCAGGGGTTTGATGGTGTTCTCGGCGGCCTCCTTCTCCTTGGAGCCGCCGCTCGACATGAGCGCGGCGATGGAGAAGGCGTTGGCCCGGGAGGAGAGCTGCGGCTTGGGCGACGCCGTGAACTCCATGGCCCCCAGCGCGCGCCCCGGGCCACCGACCGCGCCCGCCGAGCCGCCGCCGTCCAGCTTCCGCAGCCGAGACGCGCACGGCGCGAGGCCGCCAAGGGCAACCTCCCCGCAGCTGCGCCCCGGCCTCGGCCCCTCACCGCGGGGCCCTCCCGCCGCCGACGCTGCCGCCGAGCCGGGCGGGGCTGCAGGCGCCCAGCAGCGGGCTCCACCGCGCGCGCGAACGCCGGGGCGCTCCGCGGGAGCTCGGGCTGCGCCGCGGGGAGGGGGCGCCGAGCACCGGCCGCGCCCCGCGCAGGGGTCCCGCCGCTCCCCCTCCGCGCGGGCCGACGGCCGGGGCAGCGCCGCCGACAGGGGGCGGCCGCCGGGAGGGGAGCGCAGGCGTGCGAAGCCCCGCGCGGCGCGGACGACTCTGCGCCCGGGCGCTCGCAGCCCCGCGCCTTAATTTGCTGGCGGCGGCGAGCCCGGAGGCCCGCAGCCAGTCAGCGCCGCCCCACGTCACCGCTTCCTGATTCCGCCGCCGGGGGCGGGGCCGCGCGGGCCGGGCCGGGCCGGGCCGGGAGGGCGCGCCCCGGGCGCCGTGCCCGCACCGCCGGCCTCCGCCGCGGCGGGCCGCGAACCTGGCGCCGCTCCGGCGAGAGTCCGGGCCGCGCACGCCGCCCCCCAGCCCAGCCCCCGCTGCACCCCCCGCCCGGCCTCGCGGTCCCGGCGCGGAAGGGACGCGCGCACGGCCGCGAGCGGGTGGAGCGGGTGGGACGCGGGCCTCTGGGAGGGGCCCAGTGCGGGGACCCAGACCCGAGGCGCCCCGGGGAAGTCCCTGCTCCTTCCATCCTTTGTCTTGCCGCCGCTCCAAGTTCCAAAAGAAAGTCGGGAGCGGAAAGGGGCGCCGCGGGGGCAGCGCGCACCGGCCACAGCCTATTCGCGGGGCAGCTCCAGGGCTGGTCCCTGCCCGGTTGGGCTCCAAACCTGCCTGCCTGACAGCGGGACTGGACAGACGCGGCCCTGAACGGGGTGTGCTAAGGGAGGCCTCCGAGCATCTGGCGAAGGATGCTGTTCTCAGGGCGACCGCGCTTCTGCTGCGCCCCAGCCAGCGCGCCACTTATGCGGGGTTCCCGTTCCCGAAAGGGACTCCGGACGGTGGGGCCTCCACCGAACGGAGCCCGGGGGGCGGGCGCGGAGCCCGGGGGGCGCGGCACCCTGCGGGGACCACGCGACACTCAGTGGGAGAGCGCGAGGTCTGCAGCGCCGCAGCTCCGGAGACTGGGATTCTCGTGCCTTCGCAAACTGAGCTGCCCCCAGGACTTCCCACGGCCTTAGGGGGGGTCGTCCTGTTGGCCTTGTTCTGCTTGAATAACTCAAATTCTCCGAATTCGCAGGGTAATCCGCTTCAGTCGGAGCCGTGTAAACTCAGGCTGACACACACACTCAAGCTATACATGTAAATATTTGCGCTCCTTTCCAGCCAGTCGTTCTGGCGATTAGGAGCCTCTTGGTGGGTCTGAGAACTTTAAAGAAAAAGAAAACTGCTTCCGTTTCCCACCAGCCCCTTTCTCCCTTCCCTGCACCCCCTGCCGCCCCAGCCTCCTGAAATAAATGTACGAGGGCAAAGCTAAAAGCCAAAAGTTGAGAACTTTTAGGAAAGTGGAATGGTGACGTCTGGGAGAGTCGCGATTTAAGCCACTCCTGCCAATCAATAGTTTCTAACAAGGTGCTGCATGCAGGTGACAAAAAAAAAAAAATGCATTCTGCTATCAGCCTCCAGGTACAAAGTGTGTATGTGCGAATATTTGGGGAAATTCGTAAAATCATAGGCTCTATTGCTGGAAGGGGTTTAACATTGTCCTTAGTCTATCTCCTTTTGCTTTTGAGAGGGAAACCCCAGGCACGGCTTGCAGGGGCACATCTTCTCTCCAGTCGGCTCAGGCAGCTAGAGGGAGACCCCAGCGTCAGAGCCGCACTCCAGGCCACCAGCTGGTCACACCTTGACCCTACCGCAGCTGCACCTGGGCTGTTCAGCCCCAGATGAGAGTAGAGCTACTCCCCACCCCCCCTCCCGCTGAAAGCAGAGGGCTCTCGGATTAAACCTCCATGTGAATACAGGCAAAACCACCGGATGTGCCTAAGGATCAGTTTCCATTCTTGAGCCTTTAGTCTTTTGCTGTTTGGGGACAACACAGACCCTACGTGTTTTGTTGAGACCACTTTGCCCCCCAGCACACACCTCATCCCCAACCCAGCACATACCCATCTCAATGCAGCAGTGACATTTCTCTCTTCAATGTAAGGCGCATGCTGGTTCCTCTCCTATCTCAGAAAGGAAGATTTCTGACAAGGGGCTTTTTTGTTTGCTTTTAACTTTTTATCGGAGACAGGGTGATGTCATGGTTAGTCTAGAGTTTAATACATGCTTCCAATGGGTGGTGAAGATCTTTTTTTACTGGTGTTAGTTTTCAACAGTTTATGGAATTATTCCTCAATTTGTAAAACTGGCCATTACATTTCTGCACAGAAGAAATATCGTTTCTTTTTGTAATTATCCTAATGGTTTAGAATGGAATTTGAATGATTTCATGACAGGGATATTTTTGGGTAAAAGGGCCCAGCGAGGGGAAAGCTGACTTGCCCCCAATCAGCTTCCACTTCCTTTTCCAATTGCCACGGTGGTAGCCCAGTTCTGGGTCTCTTGTGGGCAGGAACTCCGACTATTCATCCTCTTAAAGGTAAAACAGAAAGCACAGAAAGCTAAATGAGTGCGCCGAGGCAGGCGGCAAACCAGAAGAATTGAAAAAGCCACTTGAAACAAATTCGGGCGGGAGAGGTGAGCTCCCTAACAAGCTATGGGGCTCCCTAACAAGCTATGCATCTTGTGGGTGTTGAAACCGTGGCAGTAAAATGTATACTACAACATAATTATCGGGGGGCACCCCGTCCCTCCTCTTAGATTTATTGCCTTTGCAAATCAATACGGTGCTATAAAAACGGGGAACCGGTGCTTGGCAGAGAGGTGCTGTCAAAGGGTGATTCAAAGCCCTCCGGAAGCGGAGAGCGCTGAAGTTCTGAGGTCCCTTCAAACCTCAGGGTTAGCGCGGGTTAACAGGTAAAGCCACTGTCACAGAGGTTGGGACAAAGCAATCCCATTAACACTTCCCTCCAGGCCTTGCTGAGGCTGAGGACAGGCGGGCGGGGGGCTGCTTTGCGATGCGGGAACGTGCGACGGGATTTGGGGAAGGCTTCGAATCTGGACTTGAGACCGCTTTAGCCCTGAGACTGTGTGTAGGTTTTCTAAACCTCTCAAAGCCTCAGTTTCACCATCTCCATTAAAATGGGACCCACATGGGATCCCTGGGTGGCGCAGCGGTTTGGCGCCTGCCTTTGGCCCGGGGCGTGATCCTGGAGACCCAGAATCGAGTCCCACATCAGGCTCCCTGCATGGAGCCTGCTTCTCCCCCTGCCTCTCTCTCTCTCTCTCTATCATAAATAAATAAAATTTTTTTAAATAAAATGGGACCAATAATTTATTCCTACCTGGAAGATGGCTCTGTGGATTCATGGGGTGCCATGTGGAAAGCCCCTAAACCGTAACTAACACACACCAGTGTATGTCAAACATAAGTACAGAATTTTATTTAAATTTTGAACTGCAACTTCGCGGTGGTAGAGCTGCATCTATCTCTCGCCTACGCTTGTGGGGTTAGACAGTTCTGGAATGTGCGCAGAGGAGTGGAGTCACATGGTGATTATGAGCCATTCCTTACATCCCTTTAAACTTTGGAGCCTAAGAAGTCAATAGTTTGGTTATACGTCTGAGTTTGGTTGTACGGAGTTTGGAAGACAAGAAGAGGTCTCCCTATACAGTCCCCACTTTGAAATTCCCGTTTGTAGTCTCCAGACCTCAAAAGTCAGTGGTCTCACAGAAGAGCCCAGGAGTCATTGGTTTCCCGCTTTTGGCCCAAGCTCCCGGCGTAACGAATGCTAACGCAGAACCCTCCGCCGACAGCCGCTGCGTCCCGTCCCCCGCTGGTCTAGTCGCCCGCCGCCAACCCCGGGGGCGGGCGCTGCGCCAGGGCTTCGGGACCCAGTGCCAGACCCAGAGCGCCGCCGGGCACCCGAGGGTGACAGCAGGAGAGAAGGTGAGGAGAGAGACCTGTTTCTGGGCAAGCGGGCAGCGACTCGCCAGCTTGGCCCGAGATCGCGTGCCCATCCTCCTTTCCAATTTTTCTGGTAAATGCTTTAAAAGCGACAGTAACGGTGCCTTTGGATTTCTTTTTTCTTTCCTTTTTTTCTTTCTTTCTTTCTTTCTTTTTTTTTTTTTTTTTTTTTTTTTGCCTTTGGATTTCTAAAGTCGGTTTGCATAACAGCAAAGTCCAGAAGCAGGGCGGGGAGCGCAGCCTCTCGGGGGGGCCGCCGCCACGTCCCGGGAAGGGGGAGCAGCGCGCGTCCCCGCGCGGGTTAGGGAGCGCGCGGCGAGGCCTCGGACTTGGACCGCTGGGTTGCAGGGCTGCGAGCCCGAGCCTTTCCTGGGAGAAGCGCGGGCCTTGGCTCAGACGCGAGTCCCGGCGGGTTTACGTCTTCTGGAACCCAAAGGATCTCCTTGAAGCGCCCCCTCCGGCCCTGGCCCCAGGGATGGGCCTGGGGCGTCCAGGCCTTCGGGGGGGGCCCCCCCGGGAGGCCCCTGGGCCCCGCGCTCCAGGCGCCCTCACCCAGTTCTGGGCAGAGATCAGCTCCCCCAGGGGTGCGGCCCGAGGTCCCGGGTGCTGTGCGTGTGCGCGCTTTGGTTCGGGACTTCACACTTGCATCCGCGCGTGGGACCCAGAAAAGAGATGCCTCGTGGGCTACGGCCGGACGTGCCCATCGCGGGTGGCGTCCTAGGGTGGCGAAAGGAAAGGACCTTTGCGGCGGGGCCCGTGGTACTGGACGTCACCCGGCCGCACCCAGGCTAGCAGAGGCCTGCAGCTGTGGGTGCCCGCCGCTCTTGCCCACCCCGGGCCTCCCCCAACTTCGGTTTTCACCAAGCGGCTCCCCCTACCCCAGGCTCGGGCCAGAGGTCGGGCGTGGGGCCTCAAGGACTCCACACAGGGTGCTCCCTCAGGGCCTCGACCCTCCGGACCCTCCCAGGGACCGCTCGCTTCCCGGTGGTCCCCCATGAGCTCGCAGTTGCAGGGCCCGGGCCTCGGCACCCCCTCCCCCCCCAGGTCTCCCTCCGACCAGAGGAGAACCCGTGCACTAGAGCTGGGCGCAAAACTCGCAGCGTGATCCTAAGACCAACACAGATTTCTCCTGGCGGCGGGGGTGAGGAATCCAGACTCTCCCCCCACCACCACCTTCCTTTCTCCTCCTCCACGAGTGCTCGCGCCTTCCTGCGCGCCAATGCTCCTCCTGGGCAGGTCGCACCCAACCTGTCGTTATATAAAGCTAAGAAATTTTGTACATGAATTTGTGTGTGGATTCTGATGTCTTAAATTATTGCATTAAAATCATTTCTCGATTACTGAGGGGTTTTTTTTGGTCGACCCTTACATTTGGGGTTTTCACCCTACTCCCAGCCCTGTCAAGAAGGTTAAGAATTTGAGCCAAATTACACTGATTTCAGCGATAGACCGGGGATTCCAAGGCAAATCTCTAGCTTGGAAAGCATTGCTCCCGCCACTACCACTACGGTGCACTCAGGACTGATTAAGCGGGAACTCCTAGGAGGAGGAGGAAAGCGAACAGAGGACAGTCCCTCGCTTGGGGGTGAAGGTCCTGGTGACTGAGTGTCCTCGTCGGCCCGTGAAGACTCATGAACCCTGTGGGGACAGCCAGACAGGTGGCCCCAATGAGCTTCCTGGGCTTCCGTTTCTTAGGTGTTTGAAGACAAACTCAAAACTAAATGAGACAACTTCCGCAGAAGAGCAACCACAGCTTGCCAGAGCACTTCCTCTCACAAAGCAGCGTCAGTTTTGAAGATGTCACCTAATTACACTTAAAGCAATTGCCACATTTCAGATGATCCAACCTTCCAGCAACCAAGTGCTCCCAGACCCCTCTGGTGATTGCTA
This sequence comes from Canis lupus baileyi, assembly GCF_048164855.1. Taxonomy (NCBI): domain Eukaryota; kingdom Metazoa; phylum Chordata; class Mammalia; order Carnivora; family Canidae; genus Canis; species Canis lupus. The sequence continues at coordinate 14,093,955 of NC_132855.1, read as the reverse complement.
GAGCACGCCCTGTCTTCCCTCTTCAGGAACCAGAGCTGTCTGTTTGGTGACAATCTATCAGTGTCTTTGTCGGGAGGTTTGGGAGACCGAGGTGGGGGAAGACACAGGCAGGAAGTAGTCCTCCAAGGTCTCTGCCACCAGCTCCCACTGCAAGTCACCCCAAAAGCCATCCACGGTAACTCATCCTATTCTTTGTAAAGGGCAAAATATACCCAGTAGCATCTCGGTTCCTTTTCCATGCGAGCATGCCCCAGAAGCCTTGAAGTCTATGCTATGCCAGGGAGCAAAGATGTATGCATCTAACACAAGATAAGGAATGCAGAATATTTGTTCAGTCATCCAATATTGCCTAGTACTTACTCTGGGCTGGATAATGTGCTGGGTTCTAGGAAGTGACCAGTAATCAGAACCCTAATATTACTGCCTCATGCAACTCACAGTCTGGTGGGAGACATCAATAATAAACATATAAAAACCATAAGAAATAGAAATTGTGACAAAGACTTGAGGAAACAAGTCACTAATCCAATCTACTTGTGGGCATTCATTTATCCTGGACCAGACACTGGCTTGTTGGGGTGAGGTTAGCATTGGACAATTCGAATACCGTCCTCGTCCCTCCAGGTTTCAAAGCCCAGCTAGAGATGTATTTTTAAAAAGCACCAACATGAAGAATATATATTACATTCTCCTCAACCCTGAGCTCTTAGAATGAAGAGGCATAATGGCTTAATGTTAATAAAATAAAGCAGAATAAACAACTTTAATAAAAAATCCTGGCAGAAGAAAAGTGTTGAGGTCTGGCAACAGAAACGCTGGTTTGGAGCAAGCTGTGCTGACTCCTTTTCCACTCTTGTGAAACGTGGTTACTGATGGTAACATCTACATTGAGAGTTTGATGTAAAGATTAAATGGTGTAATATTGGTTTGGTGTGAGGACAAAGGACTTCATAGGCATTCCTACTGGTCAACTCTGGATCTTGGGAAAAACCTCCACGCCGATTTAGGGATGATACAGATTAAATGTGATCAAGAAATGTGTTCAAAAGCCCCAATTTCCACCCTCCACTCAAATAATGTAAGAAACAGCTTTGTCTCTGAGGTCTGTAGAGGCTCTGGGTCCCAGTTCCGTTGTGGGAGAAAAGCCCATGTGCCAACCAGGAGGAAAGCATCTTGGCAGATGCTCAGACACGCAGCCTCACTACTGTGAACGCCCTTTCTAGAAAGGCTGGAGGCCCACAGTCGGCCTCTCTGCTGCATTTTCTTCCATTAACTCACCTAGTTTTAAGGCGTTTTGCATACATTTCAAGTCCTGGAAGCCAGTTTTCCAATGCATTACAAAGAGCTTCTGTTGTGCGCTTAGTATGTGCCAGGAGTGGCACTAGGCTTCCCAAGAAACGTGGACTGTGGATACTATCAATCGGTAGCATTATCGTGTGCATTTTGAAGTTGCAGAAAATGAGTCTCGGAAGACTAGCTCACTTGTTCAAGGGCACACGGATAATTTCATGGTGGAGCAGGAGGCGACCCCGGGCTGTGTGACCCGATTTCTCCTCAATCTTCACCTTTACCCCGTATCGACTTCTACCACTAACTTGGTTGGTTTCCTGTTCTGGAGGCCGAGGCAGTTCGGAGGAAAGGGCTCAATTTTCTTGGGCTGTTTGTAAATAGCAGCCCCAGGGCCCGGAAACACGTGCATGTCTTTGTTCTCCGCCCGACGCGCCCGGGATCGTGGGTCTTGGTCCCCGATCCCCGTGGGGGTCCCCGCCCCCAAGGCGCGCAAAGCGGAAAGCGGGCCACATAAAAGGGCTTTCGGGGTCTCGCGTGGACCGCGGGACCAGGCGGCCTCGGTAATTTTCTTTTTCTGGGGGTAATTACCGAGTAATCTGTAGGTTGGGCGGCAGCGGTGGCGGTGGGCGGGGTCGCGGGGGTCGCGAGGGAGGCGGGGCGGGCGGGGAGGCCGCGCTCTGCTGGGCCCGAGCCTGAGCAGGCTCTGCTAACCCGCACCCCAACCCCAACCCCAACCCCCAGCTTTTGGAGGCAGACTGCCAAGGTTTGGAGGTTCGAGGCCGGGTTTGTCATTCGCCTGCGGTGCGTGGGCTCTGGGCTGCGTGGATTGCGCTGAGCCTCAGTGTCCGCCGCAGGGGAGGGAGGGGTTCGCACGTGCCGGGCGCTGGCCGAGCGCCCCGGGGGCCGCGCCCCGGGTTAGGGGGCGAGACGGGGGGAGCGGGGACTCTCCGCGCCCCAGCAGCGCCGACGCGCACCCAGCCAAGGGGCTTGCGGGGCGCACACCCGCTCCCCCGAGGCTGCGCTCTGCGGGTTTCTCCCTCCAGCCCAGCCCAGCCCCTCCCCTCCCCTCCCAGACCTCGGAGGGGCCAGGCCAGACCCGAGCGGAGGGGACGGCGGCGCTGCACGGCCGGGTCCCCTCGGCCCCACCACTTGGGGACCTAGCGGCGGATCCCAGCCCCTCCAGGCCCTTCCCCCCAGGGCCAGGCTGTGGGGTCCCTGCGAACAGCTGACCCGGACCCGCCGACCCGCTTCTCCGCCGGGGCCCTGCTCCCACGCACGCGGTTCCCAGCCCGGGCGCGAGGCCGCAGACGGCGCCCCGGGGCTCCGCCGCCGCCCGGGGCCGGGACCCAGACGTCCGAGTGAGAGCCCCGCCACCGCCGGTCCCGCTCGGTCGGCGCGGCGAGGGGCGCTGGCGGCGGCGGCGGGGGCTCCCCCTGTAATCAGGGTCATTATCAGACTCGGCTTGCAGGATGGCGCCGGCGGAGCTTTACCCCCATTAGCGCAGGGCGGGGTGGGGGCTGGGCCCCCAGATCGCAGCCTGTCGGGCCGCAGCTGCAGGGCATCTGGGGCGCTGGGAGTCAGGAGTCAGGCCGCGGCCGGGGTCTGGCTCAGGCCGTCTCAACCCAGCTCCCAGCTCCCAGCGCCCAACTTCACCCTTCCTGGCTCTGGGACGTGGGGGCAAAAGCACCGCACTTCCCCGAACCTCGGTCTCTCATCTGTAAAATGGGTCCGGAAAGATCCTTGTCTCCAGGTCGTGGTGAAGATTCACTGTGTCAAGAGTAACTAGGATGATACACCTCTTTAAGTGTTATGTGGACGACCTGGCCCGCGGGAACGGTGTGACTACTGTTGTTACACTAGATATGTGCCTGCCTTTCTTTCTTTCTTTTTTTTTTTTTTTAAGCCCCTTTTCTCTTTTTTCATTAAAAAGGAGGGGAAGAAAGAGACCAAGGTTGAATAAAGTGTCAAAGAAGTCCAAGATTGCTTACAGACTTGCTGGGTTTTTAAAAAAGATTTTATTTATTTATTCATGAGAGAGAGAGAGAGAGACAGGCAGAGGGAGAAGCAGGCTCCATGCAGGGAGCCCAATGTGGGACTCGATCCCAGGACCCTGGGATCACACCTGGGCAGAGGGCAGGCACCAAACCACTTAAGCCACCCAGGTGTCCCTGACTTGCTGGTTTTATTCACGACTGACCGGGTTCCAGCTTTCACCTGTATCACTGGATAACGGATATGACTTTGGGCATTCTATTTCATCTCTCTGTGCCTCGCTTGCCTTAGCTGTGAAATGGAAGAAGTACTAACACTTGCACTATTGCACTGTTGTGCACACAAATGAGTTCAGGCCTGTAGAATGCTGAGCGGGGAGTAGGCTCCTCCGGCACAGGTTGTTACTTGTCTTTTGTTTTGTTTTGGTTTTTGGTTTTTAAGATTTTATTTATTTATTCATGAGAGATGCAGAGACAGGGAGAGACATAGGCAGAGGGAGAGGCAGGCTCCACGCAGGGAGCTCTGTAGGGGACTGGGACTCTCCTTAGGATCAAGCCCTGAGCAGGAGGCAGAGACGCTCAAATGCTGAGCCACACAGGCATCCCAGGGTGTTACTTGTTATTAGCAAAATATTTTTATAAACCAGTTTTCCTTCCTTCCTTCCTTCCTTCCTTCCTTCCTTCCTTCCTTCCTTCCTTCCTTCCTTCCTTCCTTCCTTCCTTCTTCCCTCCCTCCCTCCCTCCCTCTCTCTCTCTCTCCCTATAACAGGTAAAACTGTCTTCTGATCCTAAGGGATATTTCTGGGGAGGGGAAGAGGTGGCAGGCTCAGGTTCAGAGCTGAATATCAGGCTGGAAATGCCAGGGAAAGGGACTGTGAATCACTGCACAGTGTCTTCTAGCCTCCAGAGTTTCCTCTTTGCAGTCCCATCACAATGCCCTATTGACACTGTCCATTTAAGATAAAAGGCAGACAGCAAAATCAGTCACTACTATTTTCAGATGGCTGCTAAAAAATTAGCACTTGCAGCAAACCCAGTGTCGTCAGGTCGTTTCTAATCAGTAAAGTGTAATTAGCAATGCAAGACTAATTATTAAAGTGACCAGCCAAGTAGTGAATGTTTGTAAATGGTTCTTAAGTGGGATGTGCTTGGGCACAGAGCCCAATGCTTAAGGACTTGTACTCAGCTTCAGCCAGTGCTGGCCCCAGCTCTCTTGCTTCCCCCAAAGCCTAGTCCTGCTTTTGGATTGACTTTCTTCCTCTGGTGTGTAAACAAATGACTCATAATATGATTAACTCATTTCAAGTGCTTGTATGTGCCTGGCAATGTCCTAGCTACCTTACCTGTACTATCTCATTTGATCTTCCCCATTTTGCAGATAAGGAAACTAAGGCAAAATGAGGTTCTGAAACTATATCAATCACACTGCTGAGAGGTGGTGATAAGTTGGAATTCTCGTCTAACTTTTCCTAAAGGTATGTCTCCATCTCCCAGCTCTTTTGGTCTCTACTCTTCTCCAGTTCCAAAAGCCCTTCAAAGAAGATGACAACTCAGTGAGTCTAGAGGAAAACGAACAAACCAACCAACCTCAGGATGTTCTCTGCTTCTAAGGAAGCACCCAGGAGTACAGGCCACAATATCTGATAGGGGGTTGAGAGCCTTTACTAGTCAGAATGACTTCTTATCAGTCTCTTATCCTTTGAGCCATGATTATTCTTTTATTAAATGATTGCATGCTTCTTACAGTGTGTATGACTGTAGTGAGACCTAGTGTACCAAAGCCTGTGGTAGATGCTTTTAGGTACATAGTTTTGTGGTAAAATAAATTTCATAAATTTTATTTTATAATAAATACTGCCTACTTCGCAGGGCTTTTGTGATGATCCAATGAGCCAAATCATTTGGAAATATTAAAAAATAAGAGCTTATTAGAACTATTATTTATTTTAAGCATTTTGAAAAAAATACATTTCTTTGGACAGTGATCTTCTTCAATCTGTGGTTCAAAGTCTACCTGAATCTGAAGCACTTAAGAATTTTGGGGACGCCTGGATGGCTCAGTGGTTGAGCGTCTGCCTTTGGCTCGGGTCCTGATCCTGGCTGGGGTCCTGGGATCAAGTCCTGCATGGGGCTCCCAGCAGGAAGCCTGCTTCTCTCTGCCTATGTCTCTACTTCTCTCTCTGTGCCTCTCATAAATAAATAAAATAAAATAAAAGAATTTTGTGTATTTCTTGGCTTCATCCAGAGTGACTAGACTCAGAACCCCTGGTGCCTATCAGCGTGAGGTGGGGTGAGGTAGAAGGGTGGAGTTGAATATGTTTCTAAATCAAGCACCCCAACAAGATTTTGAACAACTAGTGCTCTTTATGTCTTAATGGCATTCCAGTCTTCCTATTGGCCACATCTAGCTTTATTTAGATTTGACCAGAGTGAAAGAGAAACAAGGACTTCTCATCTCTTCTTAGAATAATCAAAAAGGCTTACATTGAAACCTATAGCTTTTATGATTTCCCACCACACTGTTAATCAGAAAGGGTGGCTTCTGGTTCTGATACGTCTGTTGTTTTTTTCAGAGGTGAACACTGGAAAAACATGACTGATTCTGTGCAACTTGGAAAAGGAAAAGTCATCAGCAAGTCCCATCCTTCCCACACACAAATACATTACAGAGAGGGCCAAGCTGGAGGTGAGGTCTTTAGTTTGGATTGCTGAATGACAGGGACCAGGTCATTTCAGAATGTTTGAAAAGACAAGCAGAGTCACTAAAATCCCCCTCTTTCCCTATTTGTGGATGAGGAAATTGAAAATTGAAACTTGAGTCATGGGGCAGCCCTGGTGGCTCAGCGGTTTAGTGCCCTCTTCAGCCTAGGGCGTGATCCTGGAGACCCAGGATCGAGTCCAGTGTCAGGCTCCCTGCATGTAGCCTGCTTCTCCCTCTGCCTCTCTCTCTGTGTGTCTCTCATGAATAAATAAATAAAATATTTAAAAAGAAAGAAAGAAACTTGAGTCACAAAGTGACATGCCCAAAATCACACTGCTGGCCATATATCTTTGAACCCAGGTTGGCTGACTTTGAATTAATGATGACCCCTTTGACAGGAGCTCTCTTTTGGAGAAGAAAGGCCTTCTCATTATCTATTATTGGTTTCCTGATTGATGTAACTACACTTTCTGAGTTGTGGCCCATGCATATCTGGCTTTTGGGGGATGATGGTGAAGACCACACAACTTCTCTAAGAATTGAAACTGAATTCTACAGCATGGCTTCATTTGGCCATGAGCAGGGAAGAGTTTTGCCCTTGGCACCAAGGATTTCACTTCAGAAGAGTTCTTTGTTATCTGGGTTACACAACAGTCATCTTTGGATTTTAAGGTTGACTGACCTGCAGGATCCATGTGCTCTTTTGATTTTTAGGGGGGCAGGGACAGATTTACATATGACCAGATAGAATAAAAGTATTTGAAACAAAATTTTAAGAAAAGGGGGTTGAAACAATGTGTGCATCAATTAAGATTTTATGTTTCAAACAGTGGGAAAACCTTATTCATCTAGTTTAAACAATAAAAGAAATTTGTTACCCCACCCATTTAAATAGCTTAGATATAGCTTCTGGTGAAGTGCCATCCAAGGCTCAAAGGAAGTCTCCATTTCTCATCTCTAGGCTTCATACTGTTAGTTCTATTTTCAGGCAGGCTTTCTTTCTCCTGGGGTCACAAGATGGCTATCATGGCTACATTCTGACTTGTTTGCACCCATTAGGGTCTCTCTCCTTCGGTAGCATCTATAGAGAAATGAGTCCAGGAAGTATCTTTACATTCATTGGAACTGGTTTAGGATCATGTGTCTTGACCATGATCAAAGGAATGGCTTAACCAAATCAGGGATCCATCCACCCATGGAGTTTGGGGATAGTAGAAAGAAGTCCTCTAGAAACATGGCTGCTCAAAGACCAGCAAAGGGGTGACTTCATTAAGGAGAAATGGGATTACCATTGGCATCCTGGAGCTTCAGAAACTTTGCTTGAGAAGATTTTTGTTCTTTTCAGGAAACCTGGCTTATGTTTCCCACATGAAGCTTTGTAGAATACAGGTGGCTTCAGATGTTGCCTGTTTTTGCACATCCCCAGAACTAAGAATGGCTTTCACATTTTCAAATGGTTAGGGAAAAAAATCAAAGGAAAAATAAGATTTTGTGACATGTGAAAATTTTATGAATTCAAATTTCAGTGTCCACAAATAAAGTTTTATTTCTGGCTTTGGCAAACTTTCTTCTGTAAAGGGCCTGATAGTAAACAGTTAGGCTTGCAGGCCATGTGGTCTCTGTCACAATTATTCAACTCTGTCATTGTAACATAATAGCAGCATAGGCAATATGTAAAAGTATGAATGTAGCTGTGTTCTGATTAAAATTTTATTTATAGACACTGAAATTTGAATTTCATATAATTTTTACATGTCAAAAAATATTACTCTTCCTTTGATTTTTTTTTCCCAACCACTTAAAATGTAAAGACTGTTCTTGGCTAGCAGGCTGTGTAAAAACAGGTAACTGGCTAGATTCCGCCCAATTTGCAGACCCCGTCTTTTATTGGCTGTTTTTGCAGTGCAGCAGCAGAGCTGAGTAGCTGTGACAGAGACCACATGGCCTACAAAGCCTAAAATATTTACTAGTTGGTCCTTCACAGAAAAAAATTTGCTTACCCTTACTCTGGAGTGGTACTTCTCAAGCTTTAATTTGCATGCAAAGCACCTGGGGATCTTAGGAAAATGCAAATTATGATTCTGTAAGTCTGGGTTAGTCCAGAGAGTCTGCATTTCAACAAGTTCAGGAGTGGACCACATTCAGAGGATTTTTCATTCATTATTCTACCAATACCCTGTATCAGAAACCTGAGAGGTTTCTGACCTCTCTCACCTACCCCTGCTTGTTGAATGAGAAGCTTCTTTGCAGGGGGTGGGAATCTGCATATTAGATAAACAGATACATAATCTGTGATTCTTTTTGAGAACCATTGATGTAGATGCTTTAAAGAGATTCAATAACAAATTCATTGAGGGCTGGGTATTAGTTGAATAATTGGCCTCAGAGCTCAGGTGGGATTTTGGTGGTTTTTTGTTCAACAAAGGATTAATATTATATTTTTTAAATGTCATTAATTATTTAGTTATTTTGGCATAAGGATTGTATCTTTGTTGGTTAATTTCCAGGGAGTGAACACTGCTTAGCACATCTTGATTTCACATGAAGGCAGTGATTTAGGCATATTGATCGTTGGCAAACCCCTTCCATTTTTCCCATTTCAGTTATGCATTTATGACCTGTCAGATCTATTAATGTTTAGACAGGTATAAAGAGCAAGGATTGGGTTTTTCTCTATTCTTCATGTAGTAGTAAGGCAAAATTTCTATAAAACCCCATTAAGTCCTTTCTTCATTGACCTCTTTAATCTTCCCCCTATTCTTTCCTTGCCTGGTTTCCATCCATCATGAATTTTTAGTTTTTTTTTTTTTTAGATTTTATTTATTTATTCATGAGAGACATACACAGAGAGAGAGGCAGAGACACAGGCAGAGGGCGAAGCAGGCTCCACACAGGGAGCCTGATGCAGGACTCAATCTCAGGTCCCCAGGATCACACCCTGGGCTGAAGGCGGACGTTTAACCGCTGAGCCACCCAGGCATCCTGAATTTTTAGTTTTATTTCCAACTTCACTAACTTCTGAAGAATTAAACTTCCCACACCATGCAGCTATTATATTAGAATGAAGAAAGAAAAGAGGAATGGAGGACTTTACTAGACGTGGGATTTGGGGTTTACAGAATGTGGATCAAACTCTGGTCCTAGACAGCTAAGAGCAGCCAGCCTGAGGACTCTGAGGGATGGAGATGGAGCAGCTGTGGAAATAGAACACTCTGGCCCCAAATTGAGTAGGGGATCTGCGTTGTGATATGTGATGTGTCAAATACACTGTTCAAACAGCGTTTATGACATTGTGGGTCACATGAATGGAAAAGCACTACTTGTTTTCTTCTGTTTTATACTTACTAATGATTCAAAGCCAGTTTTATAATTCAATCTGTGCATGTGGTCATACAAGCCAGGCCTGTCAGTACTGTCTGCTTCTTATGGGGAAAGGATAGGACAGTGGGAAAGGAGGAGATAGGTGAAAGTGAACATTGCATTTGGAGGCTTCAGAGAAGCCTAGGGCATCTTGAGGAACTACTAATCTATTACTGATTGAAGTTTTGGTTGCTTCACTTTGGATCCTGATGGGTGTTTTGATTTTTATTTAAATTAGGAGAATTTCTTAAGAGAAAATCAAGTAGATAAAAAAAGTTCATGATTTTTGAAAGGGCTATGTTGAATGTTCTTAAATAGTTAAACTCTTACTTAACTAAGCCATGATGATAGAGAAAGCAATATTTGCTTATCAGAAAATAATAATAATAACAATAACTTCGAATCCCATATAACTTGTCAGAGTTGCGGCCTGAGGGGACAGAGAGCCTTCCATTCTTGACCTGATGCTCACTGTAATGCAGGATGATTAGTCTTCTAGCTTAAAAGTCTACAGAGTAAAAGAAACCTGAAAATGAAAATCCCCTCAGACCTCTTAGAATAAATTATGTGGATTTGCTAAGTACACAGACTAGCTCTCTTAAAAGGGAGATAACCACTTTTAACTATTGCTTTGGAAAGAGAATCCATGAGGGCGATTAGGAGTCTTATTTTACATTAGTGATTTTACACCAGTAAAAACAACCACCTTGGGTCCTTCACAAGGTGTTGTTTTAAAACAAAACCCAAATGAATTTGGAATCTGTTTACATTTCAAAGATAAAGCAGCAATGTAGTAAAGAGCCTGCCAGACTAAAAGTCAGAAAACTGAATTTTCCTGACTCCTTCTGAGTAAACCTCAGCAAGCTCACGAGGCTCAGACTTTTTCATCTATGAAAGGTAGAGAAAAATGTCTACCCTACATTCCTCACAGTATGTTTCTTTCTTTTAGTTTCTTGTGGTAAAGTTCATGGCACTTTTGTGAGGCACAAATGAAATAAAGGATATAAAGTTCTCCTTTGAAAATTCTAAATCCTAACAAAAGATATTTCAGATGGTTGAGATAGGTGTAGTGACACTATAACAACATTGTCATGACCATTTTAACATTAAATCATGTTCCATGTTCCTCTTTTCCCCTGCTAGCCTCAGCTTTCTTGAAGTAAAAATTAAATATAAAATACCCAAAAGAGAAGGAAGCTGATCTTTCTTAATGACTGATCGTAGGTCCTGTGGTAGCCAACCTCCAAGTTGGCTCTCAATGAACCCATATCCTGGAATCACATCCTTGTATAGTTCCCTCCTATATTGTACTAGGGTTGGCCTGTGTGACCAACAGTATTTGTCACTTCTAAGATCAGGTAATAAGATAATGAAGCTTTCCCACAAATAACCAAAATTGGAAGCAGATTCTCCAATCCAAGCCAGACTTCTAGATGTTTTTATTTTTATTTTCCAAACAGTTTGATTGCAACTTGGTGAAAGATCCTGAGTTAGAACCATTCAGGCAAGCTGTTCTCAAATTCTCTTCCTATGGGCACAGTGTGAAATAATAAATGTTCATTATTTTAAGACGCTATGTTTTGGGGTAATTTGTTAGGCAGCGATAGATAACCTATACAAGATACAAGTTTTAATAGGGAGAGAAAGAGGCAGAGCTGCTGATGAGGAATTACTTAAATTCAGAGAACTTGACCAAGAAAGCCTATTGGACACACATTTCCTTACTTGTCACTTTAATAAGGATTTGAGAGGCAAAATGTCCATATACAGCAATTTAATCCAGTGATGAATGTTTTGGTCTTGATGTTGCCTTTGACAAATCGTAGCACACAGTTGAAGCAACTATGCGGCATGAGGAGAAAAGGAGCCTTTGAGAAGCAACATGGTTGAGTTGGGCTCTCCTCAGGACAACAGCCCCTGCTGGATAGCTCAGTAGAGAGAATTGAAGCTGGGGATCCAGTCACAGAGAGGGAGCTAAAAAGCCAAAGGAAATGGGGAGACAACTCAGACGAGCAATATTGAGAAGCTGCTATTGCCCCTATGACTGGAGAAACCAGGGTCCTGTACCAGGGACTAGAACAACAAGGAAAGCAACATGGCTGGAGAAGCAGCAGCTATTTCCAGAGTTGTTACCCTCAGTGGAGAGTAACTGGGAGGGATGCTGTGGTTCCGTCCCCTCCACTGGCCTTCATTGTCTGTTAGTCCCCCAAGGCTAACCTAACCAGAATCCATTTAGAAACAGAATCTTGGAAATATAGTTTGCTGGGGTCATCGCCTTGTGAATCACAGCAGGGGAAATGTGGGGAATGGACCTGAGAGCAAGTAAACAGCTGGCACAGTCTACCTTTTTGAGTACTCAATATCTGTTCTCACTTTCCTACTTATATTTATTTCCCATTTTATCTGGCCAGATACTTTTGAGTTCTGGCTATATTGTAAGATCAGTAAGTTCTATGAAAGTGATTCGATTACTGGATTTTTCTCACCATGAAATGAGTTCCTTGGTTAGACATGTAATGATGAATTAAGCATTTCATAATTCCACAGGTGGTGTTGTTGACAGAAACATTGTAAGCAGAGAAGGTGAATCAATCCATGGAGTATCCCTATCACACTGGATGAAGGTAAGTGCCATGAACCGCCTCTTCCTATACCACTGTGGCCATTCTGTACATGGGCCCATGGCAGTTTTGCATATAGGCCCACTGAACGAGCAAGCAAGCACCAGGGTAGCTATAGAAAGAGGTCAGTCACAGAACAGGCCACCTTGTCCACCTGAATATTCAGTCTTCTCTGTAGTGGAGACCCTTTACAGAGCATTCACATGGGACTCAAATATCTTCACTCTGGCCATTCTAGGTAATGCAGCCACCTATTCCCTGTACTTTCTTAGAGTCAGCTTCATTTTTTCCAAGCCTTTGATCACCTGGCAACCTTAAACACTGCCTATAAATAAGAGTAGATCCATATGTTAGGACTTCTCTCCTTTCAGGCAAAATGGACAACCAGATGTTGCACTTAAAGATTTTTTTCACTTTCTTTCTAAGGCCTTCCTTCTCCATTTTGTATAAGGCCTCCCCAGATTAGAATTTTATGAGCTAAAATTTCCAGTTGGAACCAACTTATCATGTAGATTTATATGTAAAATAAGCCCAAGTATTTCCTTCCTTCAAGAACAGGTCATAGGGAACGCCTCATATGACTGTAGGAATAGATTGAAGGAGAGGTGGTGATGCATGGAAGATAGTCCCGGATAGTCTAAATCAACTACATATTCAAGCATTTTCCTTGAGCTTTCAAGATCTGCACAGGTGCAAATTTATGTATGTAATTCCTACTTGATGATGGAGTATTTTTGTGAACACCCTAATTTATGGCTTCATGGCTCAAATAACACTCAAGTTTCATATGGGTGATTCTGTAGCATAGCCACTTGGTGAGTTTAGGGCCCAGTAGTAAGCCAGAGGCTGTTCTCAAAAGGGGAAAAAAAATTATCAGCAGAATAAGATATGGTATGTTCCAAAATTTAGGAGTCTGTGTAGAATCTTTCAATTGTGCCTTGCCATGGGGCCCATACAGCATCCCAATTTGCAATAGACACTTCAAACACTTTTATATCTGTAAGGTCAGAATATCTGAAAGTTGCAGAGTTGCTTGTATCACAGCCTGGAGAAATTAAAAGGTCTCTAAAAACTAGCAGTCTTCCAGGTAATTCCATAAAAGACTTGAAGTAGCAAATTCCAATGAGGAGCCTATTGCTTTCAAAATATAAAGAGGCCCACTAAGCATTCTATCACCAAGCAACATGAAACAACTTATATTTCATTTTCTTTTTTTTAATTTAAATTCTAGTTAGTTGACATACAGTGCAATATTGGTTTCAGGAGCAGGATTCAGTGATTTATCACTAACATACAACACCCAGTGCTCATCATAACAAATACTCTCCTTAATCCCCATCACCCATCTAGCCCATCCCCCACCCAGCACCCTCCATTAACCTTCAATTTGTTCTCTGTGAATAAGAGTCTCTTATGATTTGAGTCCCTCTCTTTTATTTTCCTCCTTCCCATATGTTCACCTGTTTTGTTTCCTAAATTCTACATATGAATGAAATCATATGGCATTTGTCTTTGACTGATTTATGTTGCTTAGCATAATACTCTCTAGCTCCATCCATGTTGTTGCAAATGTCAAGATTTCATTTTTTTGATGGCTGAGTAATATTCTGTTGTATATATATACTACATCTTCTTTATCTATTCATCAGTTGATAGACATTTGGGCTCTGTCTATAGTTTGGCTATTGTTGATAATGCTGCTATAAACATTGGGGTGCATGTACCCCCTTTGAATCTCTATTTTTGTATCTTCTGTGCAACTGCTGAATCATAGTGCAATTGCACTACTAGGTATTTACCCAAAGGATAAAAAAATTGAACACTTTGTCTTTCATTTTCACCAAACGTTTCTACTTGTCTTTCACCAAGCAGCAGGCTTATGAATTTTTGTGGGATTTACCTTCTACCTGCTAAAATACATGTGTCTTACCAAGACATCTAAGATACCTGCTCTTACCACTCACCAAGTTCAGTCAACATGATGCTATCAATGGGTGGGCCACCATGGAATGTTCTCTGGAATGTCCAAATGATCAGGAACATGGACAATACTTGGCAAAGAGCAAGAGAGGTACCATAACCCTGAGGCAAGACAGTGAAGGTATGCTGCTCTTCCTACCAGCTGCTGCTTCTGATTGCATTTGCTAATTGATAAAGAAGAAAAAGCATTTGTCAAATCATTAGTTGCATAATAAGTGCTAGGCACTCTGTTACATTTATATATATACACACATCTGAAGTATCAATTGCAATTAGTATCCACTTCATTAACTTAACAATAATTCCTATCATTCTGTAAATAGAATAATTCTCTATCTGGCCAAACAAAGGTAGGTTAAAATGGAGAAGGGTAGGAATCACCACCTCTGCATCTTTCAAGTTTTATATGCTAGCATTAACTTTTGCAATGCCTCCAGGTATGTGATATTATTTTTGGTTTACTATTTTGGTAAAACAGTAGTTTTACTATTGTAAATAGTAAATACTGATGTACTGTCACTTCATTAAGTGGTCATAGGTCCCTTTGGGGAAAGTGTAGAGAAAGGTTTACAGTACATGCTATGGCAATGGGACCTGTTTTTCTCTCAAAGCAAAGGCTCTGGGTCTGTCAAGTGGCTTAGGTTTATGAAGCGGGTGAATGGCCTTTCCTTATCTCTTGTTGTAGGAACACGAGTTAGGATTATGCTCCTAAAGCTACAATTTTTCTTATACGATAAATCAAGTAATATTTTGCTAGGCAGTCTATTTCATTTCTAGAAGCACCATGATCAGTTAATCACCATCATAGATCTTTATGTGCCTAAACACTCTGATTGCCACTCAACCAACCCTGCTACCCATTATGGCAGTTGCACCCCTCATGCTGCCATTTGACTACTCTTTCTTTTCCACTGAAACAGCACACCTTTTAGTTGCAGTATCTTCAGCTATCTATGGCTACCATAGAGCTTTTTAAGGATGCTCGTTTTTCCCTCCCCAGTGCATTTTAAATTCTATAATGGACTATGTCCTGACACTTCCCAGGATACACAGGAGTAATTGCCTACAATAAATTTACTGCAATATTTACATCTCCCTAAGCTTTTTGATTCCTTCTTCCATGTTGTACCAGAGAAGTTCTGGCATCATGATCTCATTAGATATAGATCATCAACCTATACGTTCATCGATCTAAACAATCAATATTAGACAATATTAGATCTATTTGCAGCCCAGTGGGCCAGCATATTAAATTCAGAAAGTTGGGTAAATATCCTTCTTGATAAATTAGCCTATATGAAATTGGTCTAATAATTATTCATTCCCCATATGCTCTCCAGGTTCTTACCAATATAAATTATCTATCAATAACTTAAAAATGTTTTGGTATATAAGCCATATCTTTCCAGAATAAACTTTACAATTCTCCTCCTTAGATATGCTGGGATCTGACTTTATCTCTAGATCTGGAGGCAATGAGGCAACTGGGGAGTGGTCTTGCAAGGAAAAGGTATCTCCTTGCAAAACAACCCCAAACAGAGAAATTATGATCTTAACCTTAATAGAAGAGATTTGCTGATGCTATATATTCATCTTTCAGTAACTTAGCACAGGTTCAAATCTGATAATTAACTATGTTTTCCCTGTGGCTATAAGAAATTTTATCTTTTAAGGCTGCTATCGAATCTCTCTGATTCTCTGAACATGCCTTGAGTTGAGAGTTAAATCACCGTGCTTATACTTTTGTTTCTGTTATTTCTCCAGGGCTATTAGAAATATATAGCCCATTTCACAGTCTTTGCTATACTTACTAATACCATAAAGGCTAGATGTAGTGGCCATTTGATCTCTTAAAGACTTGCCTTCAACCAGCAACCACATATAATAACTAAAGTAATCTGAATGTCACCACATGCCACATGTGATCAATACTCCATTTCCTAGTGGCTATGGTATCTTTCTGAACAATGCAAAAACTTCATAACTATCTCACTCCATTTATCCTTTCCCAACCTTTTATGCCATTGTTACCATATTTTACTTTACATATTTCATAGACTCCATAATACATAACTATTGTTATCATTTTAAACAACTAACCCACCCATTTGTATTTTTCAGTGCTTTTCATTCGTCCCTGAAGTTCTACACTTTCATCTGAGGTTACTTTCCTCTAGTTGAATAACTTGCTTTGGCATTTTTTGTAGCTCAGGTACGCTAACAATAAATTTTCCTCGCTTTTATTTGTGTCCAAAATGTCTTTACTTCATCTTTATTTAATTTTCTGAACTTTAGTTTTCAAACAGTTTTTACACTTACAGAAATATTGCATGGATAGTATGGAGTTTCCAAATACACCATAGTTTCCCATATCATTGACATCTTATGTTAGTACGGTACATTTGTTATAAATAATTAACGCACATTGATATATAACCACCATTATTATTAGTATGTTATTATAAACTGAAATTTTATCCAGATTCCTGTAGTTTTACCTCACACCCCTTTTCTTTTCAGGACCCCATCCAGAATCTTCCATTCCACATAGTCACAGTTAACCTCTCCCTGGCTCTGACAGTTTCATTGGTTTTTTTGAATGTGATTTTCACTAGTTTTTTCATTTATAACTTTCAAGATGTTATTTCCTTATCTTCTGGCATCTATAGTTTTTTTATGAAAAGTTAGGCAGAAGTCTCTTCTTGTGGTAATAAGTAGTCTATATAGCAGTTCCTTAGGTGGAAAAGGGGATGGCAGGGGAGGTATGTTGACTGGGAAAGGACATAAGAAATGCTTCTGAAGTACTAGAAATGTTCTGTGTGTTGACTTAGATAACAATTACATGGGAGTATAATCATGTAGAGTTAATGGAGCTATACATATATGATTTATGCACTCTATGTATATTTCCAAAAAAGAATTACAAATATCATTCAAAAACAAATCTTGCTAATATAATGAGTCTACTGACTTAGTTCCAGACCTCTCTCTATAACCAATAGTATGAATAAATTGAGAAAGATATCACTTAAAGGAATTATTGGGCAGCCCAGGTAGCTCAGAGGTTTAGCGCCGCCTTCAGCCCAGGATGTGATCCTGGTGACCCGGGATCAAGTCTCGCATCAGGCTCCCTGTATGGAGCCTGCTTCTCCCTCTGCCTGTGTCTCTGCCTCTCTCTGTCTCTCTCTCTCCCTCTCTCTCTCTCTCTGTGTGTGTCTGTAATGAATAAGCAAATAAAATCTTTAAAAATTTTTTAAAAATAAAGGAATTATTATTTTTATATGACCTAAGACAGACTCATATGTTTTGTTGAATATCATAGTCATGAAAAATAAATAATATACAGGGTCATGGTAAATAAGTACTTTAAATCAACTCTTGTGATCAAGAAAGGTATTTTGAGTTTTTTTGGGGGGAGGTTGTTTTGGTTTTTTGCTTTTTAAGAAGATTTTATTTACTCATGAGAGATACAGAGAGGCAGAGACACAGGCAGAGGGAGAAGCAGGCTCCCTGTGGGGATCCCAAAGCAGCACTCGATCTCAGGACCCTGGATCATGCCCTGAGCCAAAGGCAGACACTCAACTGCTGAGCCACCCAGGCATCCCAAGAAAGGTATTTTGTAAAACAAGCTTGTTTTATACGCCAACAGATCTTGAATGATAATGTAATTGGCTGTATGAAACAACCTTATCAATCAACAGGGCAAAAATTACTCCAGCCAGGCCATTCTCACATTCAATATGCCTTCACACTGTAATGAAAAAATACAATCATTAGCAATGATAAATAACACATTCAAAAGAATATGATGTCAGATACAATGGAGTTTGAACCTGGTTCCATTTCTTGCTAGTCAACTAAGTTACTTAACCTCTCTGAACTTCAATTATCTTATCTATACAAGGAGGATAATAAAACACATCTCATAGAGTTGTGGTGATGAGCAAAATTATATAAATACATAAAGTACTTGACACCCAATAGATGCTCAATATATGGTAACTATTAATGATGACAAGAATTACTATAATACCATTTATAAGATAATTTTGGATTATGCTATTTATTACATGTATAATATTTTTACATGTATAATATTTCCCACTATCTAAAGAGATAGGTTATTATCCATTTTGGTTTCATAGATACTACCAACAGTATCTAGACTGAAGCAGGCTAGCTGTGCAGAATGAATTTCTGACATTATGATTTTTCCTTTCCCTTTATTGAACATTCCCTAGGAAAATGCTCTCTTAGAACAGTCAGTGCAATACCACGAATGCTGCTAATTAGTGCTAAGAAAGTTCTCTTGCAAATGTTTGTCTCACAATGAGATGGATCCATCCCATCCCCTTCTGTCAAATGAATAGCAGTGACTTATTAATGAAAGGAAAATGATAGCAGCCTTAGTGTATGGAAATTGTTACTCTTTAAGACATGCCCGCCAGATAATTCAGAACTGGGCAGTGTCAATTTTTGAAGAATTATATGAATATGAATATGAATTATATGAATCTGGAATTATATGAATTATATAAAACCAAATCTCAAGTACCAGCATGTTTTCTGGGTAAATAATTGATAAATTGCAAATGTACTGGGCACCTGAGGTTGCAAAGAAGGGGTAGGACTTGGCTTCTGCCCTTGGGGGATGTATGATTGAACACCTAGCAGTATCCCATTAGAATGTGACCAAATTATAGGAGTTCAGAGGAGGAGGCTGAGAGGTCCTAAATGAGGATCCAGTTGGAAATGATGGATGAACAGGATTTATATGGGGGGAAAGGAAATTCCAGAGAAGAATCACAGAAGCACTACAAGGCTAAAGGACAAATTGTTGAGGACAAATTGAGGAGGGAGGGTCTTTCATATAGAGATTTATTCTGTAGGAAAGGATAGTTGGGAAGCTTGCAGGCTTTATGACAATCCAGTGGTGGTGAAAGGAGGGAGAGACAAAGGAGACATAGTGGATGGACACACAGTAGCCATTGATGGTCTAGACACAAGGCCCTGGAGCCACACAAGGGATAGATGAGAGGGAAGTTTCTAAAGAAGGGCCAACAGATCTTGATAACCATTGGCTACAAACATGTCTTTGTGGAGCGTGGGTGAAGTTTGAAGGAAGAGGGAGGGTGGAAAGATAGAAGTCCCAGAAAATTCTCAATGTTTATATTTCCTTAGATAGAAAAATGACTTTACTATGTATAGAGACATGAAAGTCAGGGAAGAGACGATGAGTTTGATTCCAGGGTTTGTGAGTTTGTGAATATCAGAATATCTGTGTGCAAATGACCCACAGCCAGAGCTGGAATAGAGCAAAGCCACATAAATAGGACTAGTGATAAGAGTTGTTAGTATTTTGGAGTAACTTCTAGGAATTAGTGGCAGGTAAAGGGCTCCCTTCTCCCCTTCCCACGGCTTTCTATACACAAGTGAAACTTGCGTTATGAACTTTTGACTTATGAACATTTATATTGAACAGATATGCAACCTGTTCCTGCAAGCTTGGAGAAGCCTGGCTCTGTCTGTCCTTAGGCCCTCCGACAAGCACCCTGCCTGATAGAGTCTCCATGTGATAGACGCAAGGATATTCTGGCTCCAGGAGCAAACAATCTTTTTGTCATTTCAGGCAACAGAGTCACCTGTTAAGTGCGTGTGGGGTGGAGGAATAGGCATAGGGTGAGCCCAATGGTAAACGGAGGGTCAGCCAGAGAGTTTACTGTACCTCTTTCTGTATGGGCAGAGTTCATAAAATCCCTCTAGCCAACTACATATCATATATGCCACCCTCTGCACTGATTTAAAATGATTTTTAACAGTCCTCATACAAAATAACACTCCTTCTAATGTAGGTTTAAATCATGTTAAAAGTGCTTGTCACACAGGCACACAGAGGGATGTGGATTCCCCATTGGGGCTCTTCACTTGCTAGCTAACCAGTGCCTAGGGTATAGACTAAGCTTAACTCACATGCACATCATACACAGAAGTATTTTAAAGAAAATGACTGCACAGGAGGCAGTCCCAAAGAAGTAAAAGCTGAAACCACAGAGCAGCGCCCTCTGAGGGAGGGGGCTATGAGAGGAAGGACACATTCACAAGACCAGAGCATTTCAAGAGAGTAAAGAGGGTCTGATAACAGCAAATGCATCAAAGAAAAGGGTCGTTGGATTTGGTGATGAGCTTGGTGATTGGTGACCTTTGGGAGAATTGTCTGTGCAAGTAGCTGGGGCTGAGGCCAGATCACAGGGGTGAGTGTGAGGCTGGGTGTCCAGCAAATGAGAGCAGCAGGTATGAACTGCCTCTTTAGAAGTTCCCTCCCTAAGGTGGATCATTCTTCTGGGACAGCTGAGGCATCATGCTTAGAATGTAGAAAGCCATGCTGATGCCCGAGAGCTCCATTTTATTATTATCCAAGGGGTCGCAGCACCAGGCTACTTTCTCATGAGATCCTTTCAGACAGAAGTAACTCACCTTCTTTGGGGAGGTCTATGCAGCTTACCTTTTACCAAATATTGGGCAGTGCTATGGAAAGGCTTCAGGCTAAATGATTTCTGTTCTGCAACGATAAAGTCTCATCTATGTGTAGTGGTTTCCCCTCTCTTCCTTCCTTGGGCAAAGGTACAGAGAGCTTCCAGGTGTCTGGGCTGAAGCGCTGGCTCAATAGAGGCTCTGTCTTCCAGGACACAGAGGTGAGTCAGGCATGAAAGGGAATAGTCACAGCAAGGTCATCAGCACCAGAAACATGGGGCAAGTGTTGGAATGTTGCCTAGGAAGGCTTCTTAAAGAAGATCTTGAAGGGCAGCTAGGAGTTTACGACCCAGCTAAATAACAGAGGCCACTAGAATTGATAAAACAAGAGGTTTTTGCTTTTGTTTTTTTTTCCCCAGATGGGAAAGAGCTGGGCACGTGAAGGGAGGCCAGAAGCAGCAGAGCTTATGTTCCACTTCTCATTCTCCACACTATTAGACATGCCATATGCATCTCTGTCCAATGGTTTAAAGAGAAAATAAAAGTGTGATTATATGCAAATGGCTACAGTAGAGAGAATAGTTTTATACATATGGGGACAAACTCCAAACGGAAAGTAGTGGACTCAAATCACATTAACAGTCATGTGGTCACAATGTGTTTGGGCCAGGAGCGGCATGCAGAGAAGAGATGTGACTTGCCCCAAAAGCTAACACTTGCATAAAATGCAGACACACGGCAGAAAGCCAGGCCAACCCACTGTGCGAATCCAGGCAGCAACAAGATATCACACCCTGGCAGGGCTCGTCTTCCTCGAGGTCTGGGTCTGGCCAGACTCTCAAAAGAGGAAAGTCATTTCTGCAATGCCTGGATCAAGGTGCAATGTGGATGTCTTCTCTAATCTTTTCTGATGACAGGCCTGGTGACCTTCAGCGGCACACAAACTTTTTAGGGGCAAAAGAAGTATAAAGTACAGAAGTCTAAACAATCCAGTTCCCAGGATTAGCAGACCATGTCCAGCCTTCACCTTGAATTCTTCATCTTGCTCAGTTTCCCATTAACACGAGACAAGGTATTAAAAAGGTCGGGGTTTTGAACCAGAGACTGTGGGCTTGGTTTTCTTTATAGGTCTATCTTCAAGACATAATTAAAAGCCTCACGTCACAAATTAATTTGCAGCTCACGAGGCCAAAAAGAAATGTAAAAGTAATTTTGAAAAGAACATTTTGTGGCCCGGAGAGGGGGGCACTCATGGTTTTCATGTGAAGCTACCTGTACCCAACCCGCTTTCAATAGCCTGTCAGGAAGCAAAGGCTCCCTTATAAGATCTGACAAGCGTATGTTCTAGAGGAAGCGGAGGGGAAGCTCTCCGTTCATATGACTAATTAGACGGACTTCATGCTGGGTTGCTCTTTTTTGATGCAGGTCCTGGTCCTAATTGTCAGTTTGCTCCTCAGGAAAGTAAGGTTGAGTTCAAATGCTTATGTGCCCTGTTTTCTTTTAGCATTCCTGACCTGAAACTGATGCGGGGTGACAGGGAACAGACGGGAAAGAGACTCCTTGTTGCACTCAGAGTAAACCTTTTCAAATTCCCCACTAGGAAGACTAGACCACTAGAAGCAGCTTCCAGAAGCTGCATTTATCAATTAACATGGCTCACTCCAGCGGGGAGTTCTTCCCAGGACAGTGCCAGCCTCTGTGATGGGCAGCCAAGCCCAAGTGAAGAGACCAGCGGTACTTATCCGCCAGGTTTGCTTGGATAGTTCTCCAAAGCCAAGGCAGTTATTGGCACAAACATGGCAATGTGTTTGGGGATAATGCTGGTAAATGGGGTGTGAGAGATTGAGTGCAAGAACGGCTGCAATTCTTTACCCCTCCGTATGGCCATGCCCTTTAGAAAGTTCCTTCTATCAAGAGGTGGGGTCTGCTGCTCCACCCTCCAATCTGGGCCAGCCTTTTGACTTGTGTTGACTGATTGAATGCAGTGGAAATAAGTTGATGTTAGTTCCAACCCCAGAACTTAAGAGACATGAGCACTTACACTCTTCTCTTGAGAGAATGCCATTTGCACAAGTGCAAGGATGGGAGCTCACGTGAAACAAGGCTAAAGCATCCCAGTGGAGGTGATCCTAGATCATTCCATGCCCAGCTGACTCACCGCCTGACTGTGATGCATGAGCAAGCCAAGCCGAGGTCGACCCAGCATGACTCGGTCCAGAAATACCACTCAACCAACCTGTGAACTTACGAGCAAATACAAATGCTTATTGTTTTAAGTGATTAAACTTTGGGGTGTGTGTTAGGCTGCATCCTCTGAGAAGCAGATGCCAAGATGCAAGTAGATGTACAGGAGATATATTGGAGGAAATGCTGTTGAAGGATAAAGAGGAGAGAGATGGAGAAGGTAGGGAGATCCTTCAGATTGAGACACGGGTCTGGCCTGTGTATAAGAAAGAGGGAAGGGGGGGCGTAAGTAGGTGGAGTCCCAGGCTACAGCACAGGGCTACGGAAGTTCTGACCAGCCTCATGGGGAGCCCTTGAGTCCACTATGAAAGGAGTGAGTCTGCATTAGTGCCACTACTGTGCTTGTCATCGGAAGTGTGGCCTCACTGACTTGGGGGTGGATCCAGAAGGGCAGCAGCTGGGGCTATTACTCAGTTATACTCCCTGAGTAGGAGGTCTGAGCAGCTTGGATCAGTTTGTTATGCAGTGTTACTGGGACAATAGCTTACTCATACAGGGGGCAAATAGGTTTCCATGCCTCTGGAGAATTGTGTTGTGGCCTGAGCTCTACCTATCTTTATCCTAAAAATGTCTCTGACTAAAACTAGAACAGAAACTTTTCCTTGAATAACATCAAAGTTTTAAAATGTTCTTGGCCAACTGTAGCACCTAGACCTAGAATGTTCTGACAAAAATGCAAGAGACCCAATATTCCACCCCCAGAGAGTATTTTTTTGTTCATTACTTTGCCCAAGAAGGTGTCACATGGTGTCTTCTGTACCATGCCAGGAGGAAACAGAGTCCTTGGCTAAAAGGTTTTAATTACCTAGATTTGAAATTGGCTTTAACCCTTGAGACAAAATTTATGGAATATTGTTGTCAATGGCACATTCTTTATGTGTCTATGTGGCCCAGATTGGCACACCTGATTATTATTGTTTTTACTGAGAAATTTAATTACTAAGCATTTGCAATCACTGTTATTAATTAGTTTTTTATAGAGATCTGGGAAGAAGATACAACCTCAGATTCAATTAACATTTATGGGGCTCCTTCCATATGCACTTTGCCAGGGACATACTTTATTGAATTCTCACCAAAACCATGGGAGGTGCTTATTATCACCATTTGTCTCAGCAGTTGTACTGCTGGTAAGTGGTAGAGCACAGGCTTGGAGTCAGGTCCTCTGACTCCATAATTCATGAACTCAACAACAAACATTCACCAAGCATCTAGAGTATTCTAGGAGCTGTAACATTTAACAATAATACAAACATACTTCCTGTCAAATTGTCCACAGATGAGTAGGGAAGACACATACCATATTTGTCTATACTCAGTGAGATGCAGCTGTGACTGGGAAGCACAGGGCACTACAGACATGAGAAATGGCACCTGTCATGGCTGAACTGTGTCCTCCCCAAGGTCATATGTTGAAGTCCTAACTCAGGACTCAGATGTGACTGCATTTGGAGATGGGGCCTTAAAGAGGTAACTAAGGTAAAATACGGTCATAGAATTGGGTCCTAATCCAATATGACTGGTGTCTTCTAAGAAGAGGAGATTGGCCATGGACATGTGCACACATGTCAAGTGGCTTAGGTTTTTGACCTGGATGAAACTAGAGAGAAGGGGAAAGGCCTCTGAAGAGACCAAACCTGCTGACGCCTTGATCTCACTTTCTAGCCTCAGAGTTGTGAGAAGACAAATCTCTGTTATTTAAGCCACTCAACCTGTGGTATTTTGTTATAGTAGCCCTAGAAAACTAATATAGCACCTAACTGTACTGGGCAGGGTGCGGAGAGAGAGTAGTTACAGGAGCATCTCAAACAGAGAGTAGGAGTTAGGAGAGTGAGAGTGAGGGGAGGAAACACGGCTGGTAGTCCCTGACTGGCTATGGAGTCCCTGAATAACCTTCCACAAGTCACTTCCTTTTCTGGACATCAGATTTCTTATCTGTGAAATGAGAGGATAAGCTTAGAAGACTGTTTCTCAAAATGTGTTTCATGGAATCCTGAACCCCTGAGACACTTCTCAGGAAAAGGGCAGGGAGAGTCTCCATGGCCAGGTACTTTGGGAACATTCTATGCTGTATGCTTTGCTGTATATTCATAACACAGAGCTGCACATGGCAGTTCTGAAGAGTCCTGCAGGGGAAAAAAATCCCATTTTATATAGAATTTGCTCACTTTATTTAGCCCAAACTCCATTTCCACATCACACTCATTAATGCCAGTACTCCAAAGGATCACCTTGGGTAACTCAGGCCCGTGGACTTCATCTCTTTATTTTCCAACTTCAATACTTAGTGACTTAAAAAAAAAGTTAAAATCCCAAGTATAAAATCTTCGGAGATGAGGGGTTAGACCTATGACTTAAATGAATCAGTGATCCAAAGAGGCAGTTCTAACACCGGGGATAAATGAAAAGGAGATGGCATTAACTGTGTTGATGTTCTCCTACTTGATATTTTTCTCTTCATTTCTAATATTTAAACTTAGTTCTTTTTTTTCTTGTCCTGTCTAGCAAAAAGTCACTGTACAATGTTGAATAATTGCAGTGATAGTAGGACTCCTTGGCTTGCTTTTGACTTTAATGCAAACACTGTAGTGTTTTACTATTAATTTGATGTTGGCTATTAATCTATGTAAGCTGTCCTTTACTCTGTTAAGAAAATGTCTTATTTTCACTTACAGTTTTTAAAGATTTTTTTTTTATAGATAGTGCTATTGACTCTGAAGATCCTTTTTGACTTCTATGAGGATAATCACATGATCTTTTCGTCTTTGAATTACTAATAAATGCTGTTCAATGATAATATTACCCTTACATTCTTAGGATAATGGTAACTTGGTCATGATATAATATGATGCTTTGATTGATTTGAGAATTTCAGCTGAATATAATTACTGACTTTCAGCTGACTAATTAGATGCATATATTAACAAAAACACTTAAAACAATATAGATTTGTACTATTGGAAATTTCACCAAATTATACCAGGGTGCTTTAGTTCCCTTACATAACTGAATTGCCCAACTCTGATTCAAGGTGATATCAGGCAACTGTTAATCTATTAGAATATTCAGCCATGCATGCATAGAATCTGATAAAACATAGGCGATCTGCATTGAGGATCTGATGAAGAAAATTCTGTCATGTAAATCTCACTTTATAAATATTAATTGTACAAAAAACAAAGATTATAGAAAAAGTTGTTTAAGGTCAAATTATAAAATAATAAAAATAGTATTTTTTAAAAACATAATTTTAGCAATTATTTTTGCAAATTCTCCTTAAATAAACCCACTTAATGAAATACTGATATATATTTTTTTTTTTCTGATACTCAGTTATAGTTCTAGCTGTGGAAACACCACATCTGATCTCTGTTAACAAATACACTTACCTGTTTTTGTCATAAGATCTGAGTTGAAAAATGTGGTATTTTATCTATACCTTTCTTCAAATTGAATATTTAAGAATATTAAAACAACAAAGAATATTAGAATATTTAGAATATTTAGAATTCTAAATATTTAGAATATTTAAACAACAAAGCTGGACTAATTGTCATGATAAAGTAGAAAACATCATCAGGACTAATATTCTCTATCTCATCTGGATAATGTAAAGCAAAACAAAGAATAAAAGACATCAAAGCAAATGACATCTGGCTGGTTTATTTGGTAGTTAACCAATTTGTTTCAAATTTTTAAAAAGATTTTTAATTTATTTATTCATGAGAGACACAGAGGGGGAGGCAGAGACATAGGCAGAGGGAGAAACACAGAGAGCCTGATGTGGGACTCAATCCCAGGACCCCAGGATCATGACCTAAGCCAAAGGCAGACGTTCAACCACTGACCCACCAGGTGCCCCAGTTTGTTTCAAATATATTATTGATTTAAATGCTTATTCAATTCTCGACAGCAATAATCAGATTCACGTCAATGACAGATTATTAATTTATGCTCATGTCAGCAATCTTTCCCAACCATGGAGATCTTCAGAAAAATACACACATATTAAATCCACTAACATCATTAACTTCTTAATCTCTCTTACAACCATAGCAATAACCATGGAGCTAGGCCTGTATAAAAGAACTGCTACTGAAGCCATATGGTTGTTCCAGTCCCAGGGATTCTTGGACAACTTTTTCCTAAATGAGGAGCACGACATAATGGATTATAGAATGTTAGGGCTAGAAGGCCTCCTAATTTGCTGTTGATAGCTTGGTCAGCTTTATCGCATGCATTCCCTTACTTTTTTGGACATTACTGAAAGTGCTAAAGACAAATGTCATATCAAGAAGTGGAAGGAAAGTCTCAGATAATAGCAGAGTGGTAAAACACCTTCTCTTATGTGTAGACCATGTCTGTGAACACAAGCTAGGGATATTCGCCTATTTGAGAATCACAGAATGCCAAAACTGGGGGTGAACTTAGAGATTCTATTGTTTTACTACCTCATTTTATGTATCATTATAAAGTGAGTACCAGAGTATTCGAATGATGTGACTCCTCATTAGGACAGACTGCTTAGATGCTCATCTGTCTCATTACTTCAACTGCATTTACTAAACTTGTGGTTAGATTAGAGTTATGTTAGTACCCTTGAGACGTGGGCCCAAGTGAGGTGTGCTATTTTGAGCCAGGTACAATCCTTTTCTCTCTTTCACTAGATGAAGGCAAAGGATCTCATGCGGGACTTAGGAAATCCTAGAAAATAGAAGCACAAGATGAAAAGAAGTGGCATCCCTAAAATACTACATTAAAGGCTGACACCTGAGTGGAGTATGACATGGGCTAAATTATAGCATTAGACTACTAATATCTTGTTGTTTGTTACAGAAGCTAATGAAATTATCCTGACTGATACATTTCTGGTATAATTTGGTGGTGACAAAGCTGAAAACAGGATTTCTAATACCCTGTCTGTGCTCTCAGTTACATATCCTCCTGTAGGCAGAAATTATCTCCAGGCTACAAGGAATGTTTTTCTTATTGAATAAGAGAAGAGAAGCTTAACTTTTGTAAAGCTGAGCTGACAGATGTGGATGTGATCACACTTAAGAGTTCTCAATTTGTCTCCCAGTAGAGTATATTTTTGTTCTTTTAGATGCAGCTGATGGATGGCTGAGCCATTGTCCAAAGTACAATGAGCTGTGTTTTTGATTGCTTAGAAGATATGGAAGAACTTAGCAACCTCTGGAAACTTCTCAGGAGTCAAGGGATATGACTCAATCTGTTTGGGGAAAATGGTCTCATCTGTTTTTAGGGATTCCTTTTATTCTTATCATTAGCTTAGAAAATGACTAAAAGGAGCATAGGTGGGGAATTTTCCACTTGATTCTCTGGTTTGTTGATTGAAAGTTGAAGTCGTAATAAGCTGTGGATGGCCTGTCTCCGTAAATTCACAAATGAGCCCCAGAATCATCTTACTTTCACATTTATTGGGAGGTGGGGAGAATGTGGTAGCTACTTCCAGCCACTGTAGTAGACTCATGGGTATACTCCACTGTGCCAGAAAGGGTGAATTCTGTTTCCTATTTCCTATTTGTGAATACTCAAAGTTTTTTCCTTTTTTTTTTTTTTTAAGATTTATTTATTTGCTTAGAGAGAGAGAGAGCATGAGCACAGGTAGGGGCAGAGGGGGAGGGAGAATCTGAAGCAGACTTCCTGTGGACCATGGAAACTGATGCTGGACTCCATCCCAGAACCCTGAGATCATGGCCTGAGCTGAAATCAAGAGTCACACGCTTAACCGATTGAACCACTTAGCCACCCCTGGGATATTCAACTTTTTAGTGATTTAGGGCTTTTTGGTCCCTGTTATTTTTCTGATGGACTTAAAATTTTTTCAGACTGATGAAGGTACTTTACTTTTAGTCTTTTCATATCACTTATTTTTAACTTAGAAAAATAGAAATTTTTGGAAAGAATAACATTCTTTATGAACACTTTTAATTTGACTTGGCCAGTTGACATGTTGTCTAGTTCTCAAATTGGCTTCCTTTGGAGACTACAGTTTAATTTTCAGGGGAGGATAAGGAACCAATTTGACCTAAACAAATATCTATTTGAAGAAGTTAGAAAAAGAAGAGCAAAATAAACTAAAAAAAAAAAAAAAGGTAGAAGAAATACAGTTGAGAACAGAAATTGATAAAATAGAAAACACAGATTCAATAGAGCGTATCAACAAAACCAAAAGTTTGGTTTTTTGGAAAAGACTATTAAAATTGATCAAGAAATCGGAGACTTCTGGCTGGCTTAGTTGGTAGAGATGTAACTCTTGATCTCGGGTTTGTGACTTCAAGCCCCGTGTTGGGTGTAGAGATTATTTAAATAAATAAACCTTTTTTTTTTTTTTTTAAGAAATCAATTAGCAGAACTGATCAAGAAAAACAAGAGCGGCCTCTCTTATTTTCCAATATAGGCATTTTAAGGCTATAATTTTCCTCCCTAAAAACATTTTTGGTTGCACCCTACAGCCTTTTTAAATGTAGATTTTTTTATCATTATATTCAAACTTGATGTCTCATTCCAGTACGATTTATTCTTTGACACACAGTTATTGAGGAGTGTATTTTCTAATTTCCAAAAATATGGCTATTTTCTCATTTTTAGGTTTATTTCATTGTCGTCAGAGATCATTCTCCACATTTCAATCACTTGAAATTTGATATGACTTTCTTTATGACTTAGAATCACAAACATGTTGCCTCCCCTTTTCTTTTTAGATTTCAAGTTGTGCATTTGGCCATGTTCTATATATATGTCAGTCAGTTAGATTACATAATCATGTTGTTACTGTCTTTTCTTCCAGGTTCCTGACCTTTGTCACTAAGGATACAGAAGAGTCTTGTAGATTTGTCTGTTTCTCCTTTTAGCTCTGTCAAAATTTCTCTTTAGATTTTTAGGTGTATATATATTGGTGAACCAAATCTTTATCATTATATAGCGTATTTTTAGTCTGTAATAACTTTTTTGACCTGAAGTGTACCTAGGTTAATATTAATATGGCCACCCCAGCTTTCATGTGGTTGTTGCTTTCATAGACTATATAAAAATATTACTTATGTTATACATGTAATTATTTTTTACTTTCTACCTTTTTTTGTTCCTTATATCTTAGGTGTTCATCTTACAAGCCATATATAGTTGTTTTTGTTGTTTTTTCTTAAACCCAGTCTGAGTTTTTTTTCTTCTTAAACCTATTTCATCCATTCATTATAATAAAATTAATAGGGCTAAATTTGTAAAAAAAAAAAAAAAAAAAAAAAAAATTAAGACCCAATTTAGCAGCTTGGCTTTGAGGTTGTAGACAGTACGACTTGTTTGTAACCACTGTATGAGAAACTCCTTTCTGTGTCTCTGGATAGTACCCAAACAAGCCATAAGAAACGGTCTTCTGAGGCATTCCTTTTTGTTTCTCAGAGTCCTGTTATCTGAGGGAGCACAAGGGGTGGGAGGCAGAGGCAACATGCCTGGCCAGCCAGCTCAGCGCCATCTACCCTGGCTCCTTACACACAACAAATGCCAGGGCTGATTGCCCTGACATCCAGGATGCCCTGAGGGGTGTTCCGTTCCTTCTCTGATCCCTGGTAACTGGGAGCAAAGTGGCCATGTGCAGATTCTCAACCTTCTGTGCAGAGGAGGAGCTGTGATGTGGGAGAGGGGTATTTCTACTTTTGGTATTTATCTAAGGAGATTTTCCTTCTGAAGGATGACAACATTTTCCCCTCCTCTATCCCAGATTGGAAAATCTGATGGCACGATTCCAGTGCTACCAAACTGTGAGTCTCTAGATAAGTTTTTACTGTATAGACCTTACTTTCCTCGTTTGAAAATTTAAAGGATTAGAAGTTCTGTAAGACCTCTCTCAGCTCTTACATCCACTGAATCTATAATTTCTAAGGAAAAAAAAATATGAATGGTTTCCCTGGATTCTAAAAAAGAGATGAAATGTACCCCCAAATCACAGGAGAAAGCTAAGTCTTGAATGATTTTCTCCAAAGAAACTAAACATAGGCATTTGGGAGGGGGGTGGGGAGACAGGGATGCGAAGGAGATTAAACAGAAAGAGAGTAAAAAGTTTCCTGATTTTAAGTGAATTTGCTGAGAAATAATTTATAATGTCATTTCTTGCCTGTTTGTTTCATTTTTAACTTCCCCTCCTCTCTCTCATCTTAGCTCTTCTCCAAGGGCCAGGCTTTTATCACTGGGATCATTTGATAAAAGTCCTACTTTGTTGTGTGACATTGCAAAAAGGATCTGTATACCCAGGAACATTCTCACCATTTCCAAAGTATCCAATTTTTGTCTCACTTGCTCTGTAAAAATGTTTCCCCCTGGGGTGTTCTTACTCACTTGAGTGCTTTAAGTCTACATTAATACACTTATTTCAACTAGACCTTTAATCAATATTTCATGGGTTGTATTGAGAAGACCCACTTAATCTCTTTAGTTTCTGCAGGTGTAGGAGTGAGAGAAAGCACTGGTCCAAGAAGACGGGTGTCATTTACACACAAATGAAGATGTTCCTATCGATCATAGGCATGTTGGGATAATACTTGTGATGAATAATTTATAGGAAGGGGACAAGGCATTTTATGTTTTACAAAATGGGACTTTGGGTCCTTAAATATCTATCAAAGTCCCATTCCTGAAGGAGTCAAGGATAAGCATGGGATTGACTTCCCCACAAGGAAGAAAACTAATATAAAAAAATGACTTGAATAGGCAGACCAGTTGGCACCACAAATGATTCTCATATTTGCAGATTGGGATAGTCTGAAGAGCTCTCAGAGTGTTATCCTCCATAGGCAAATAGGAATTGAGTAGGAAGTTTGGAGTGTCCTATAGCAAGGTAGTTTCTTTTTGGTGATGTTTATAGTTCAGTGGTAAGTCACCTGGGACTTGGAGTCAGTGGAACTTTGCTCAAATTCTTGTTCCAACACTTATTATCTGTATGAATGTGGGCACTTTATTTAATTTAAATGTCATTTCCTGAGATGTCAAATGTTTGAGTAATAGCTCACGTATGTTAAGTACTTACTCTGTGCAAGATACTTACCTAAATTCTTAACATATATTATCTTTTATAACCCTCAAAATATTCTTAATAGGGAGATACTATTGGTTACTGTAGCTACGTAGTAAATCTATAAAGTAGAATTTCTCCTACTTTATTTTTTCTTTTTCAAGATTGTTTTAGTTCCTTTGTATTTTCACATAAATTTTAGAATAAGCTTGTCTATACCTACAAAAATCTTGCTGGGATTTTTGGTAGAAATTGCATTAAATCTATGAATCAATCTGGGGAGAAATGACCTCTTTACTGTATTGTCTTCCAATCCATGAAAATGGTATATCTACTTATTTAGATCTTTGACTTCTTTCATCAACTTTTTGTAATTTTCAGCACACATTTTTAAAAAGATTTACGTGTAAGTATGTTATTTTTGGAGTGATTGTATATGGTATTGTGCTTTTAATTTCAGTTTTTATTCATTCACCTGCTATAGAAATATGATTGATTTTTGTTTTTTGATCTTGTATTCTCCAATTTTGCTAAATCAATTAGTTCTAGTGTTTTTTTGTTTTTGTTTTTTTTTTTTTTTAGAGAATCCTTGGGATTTTCTACATAAATAGTCATGTTATAAGGAGAGAAAATTTTATTTCTTCCTTTCCAAACTGTATGCCTTTGATTTACTTTTCTTGCCTTATGAAACTGGCTAAGCATTCCAGTATTATGTTGAAAAGGAATAATTAAAGCTGATATTCTGCTTTGTTTAATATATTTGTGAGAAAACACTCAAGTTTTCATCATTATACTGTTAGTTGTAAGATTTTTGTAGACTATCAAGTTGAGGAAATTCTCTTCTGTTTCTAGTTTGCTGAGAGACTTTTATAATAATGAATGCTGAATTTTGTCCAATGCCTTTTTTTGGCCTCTATCAATATAATTGTATGTTTTTTCTTATTTAATCTGTTAATGTAATGAATCACACTGAATAGTTTCCAAAGTTGATTTTTTCCCAGACTTGCTATTCCTGGGAAGAACCCCACTTGGTCATGGTGTATATCTTGTTTGTAGATTTGATTGTAGATTTGATTTGTTAATGTTTTCTTGAAAATTTTTGCATCATATTCAGGGGAGATATTGGTAATAATATCTTCGTGTGATTCTGGTATTGAAATAACATTTTTAAAATATTAAATTGTTAAGTATATTGAAAAGCTATTAACTTTTCCACTTTGTTCTTATATCCAGCCACCTACTTACATTTTTGTTTTAATTCTAATAACTTTTTTACTGATTTTTTTTTTTTTTTGTATATTATAGTTAGAGAATTGTAACGTCTGCTTAAAAAAACACTTTGGTCTCTCCCCTGTCTCAAATCAATACACTTTTTAATTGTTCTTATACCTGTGCATTATCTAGTTTCAAACCCTGCAACAATTTTAGTAATTTATATTTTTATAAATTCACATATGGTATTCACTAATAAATTTAACCACCTTCCTATTAATTTCTAAATTTTGCATATTTTCTCCTTGCTGATTAGATATATCAGAATTTTAACTTTTTAAAGTTAATTTTTTAAAAATCAGATATAATTGACATGTAACATTGTATTAGTTTTAGGTATATAATAATTTGATATGTGTATATATTGCAAAATGATTACCACAAGTTTAGTTGACATCCATCATCATACATAATCATAACTTTTTTCTTGTGACAAGAACTTTTAAAATTTACTCTCTTAACAACTTTGTAACATAGAATACTGTATTATTACTACAGTCACCATGCTGTACATTGGATCCCCAGGCCTTATTTATTTTATAACTGAAAATTCGTACTTTTTGATCACCTTTACTCATTTCATATATTCCTACACCCCATGCTTCTGGTAACACGAATTTGTTCTCAGTATCTTTAGTTTGGGGTTTTTTGTTTTTTTTTTTGGATTCCATATGTAAGTGAAATCAGTTTTTGTCTTTCTCTGAGAACTTTAACTTTCAAATTGACCTTTAAAAAAATAACAGCCTTTGATTTTATAATAAACTACTCATGGATAGTTTGTTTTATATTTTATTAATTTATGTTCTTATTTTTAATTGATCTCTTCCTTATTTAGTTTTTTTTAAGCTTCATTCATTGAATGCTTAGTTTATTTATTTTTCAGGCTGTTAATTTTTCTCTGAGTACTCTTGGTCACATTTTAAAGATATCAAACTGTAGTGTTTTCATTATCACTTATCGCTAGTTAATTTTTTTAATTTAAATTCAATTAACCAACATATAGTACCTCATTAGCACGTAGAGTTCAATAATTCGTCAGTTGTATATAACACCCAGTTCTCATCACATCACATGTCTTCCCTATGCCTATCACCCAGTTACCCCATCTCCCCACCCACCTCCACTCCATAACCCTCAATTTGTTTCCTATATTTAAGAGTCATGGTTTTTTTCTCTCTCTCTGACTCTCCATTCCCCTTTCCCTCCCCTATGATTGTTTCCCCTCTGCATTGTTTCATATGTTCCACATATAAATGAAACCATATGATAATTATCTTTCTCTAATTTATTTCACTCAGCATAATATCTTCCAATTCCATCCACTTTCACGTAAATGGCAAGCATTCATCCTTTCTGATGGTGGAGTAATATTCAATTATATATATGTGTGTGTGTATATATATATATATATATATACACACTACATCTTCTTTATCCATTCATCTGCTGATAGCATCTCAGCTCATTCCACATTTTGGCTATTGTGGACATTGCTGCTATAAACATTGGGGTGCAGTTGCCCCTTTGGGTCATTATATTTGTATCTTTGGGATAAATACCTAATGGCACAATTGCTGAGTTGTAGGATCTCTATTTTTAACTTCTTGAGGAACCTTCATACTGTTTTTCAGAGTGGCTGTATAAATTTGCACTCCCATCAACAGTGTAAGAGGGTGCCCTTTTCTCTGCATCCTCACCAATATTTACTGTTTGTTGACTTGTTAATTTTAGCCATTTGGACTGGTATGAGGTGGTATCTCATTGTGGTTTTGACTTGTATTTCCCTGATTCCAAATGATGTGAAGCATTTTTTCATGTGTCTGCTGGCCATTTATATGTCTTCTTTGGAGAAATGTCTGTTCCTGACTTCTGCCATTTCTTGACTGGATTATTTGTTCTTTGGGTGTTGAGTTTAGTAAGTTCTTTATAGATCTTGGATACTAACCCTTTATCTATATGTCATTTGCAAATATCTTCTCCCATTCTGTTGGTTGTCTTTTAGTTTTGTTGACTTTACCATCCAGGAGCTTTTTATCTTGAAGTCGCAACAGTTCATTTTTGCCTTTGTTTCCCTTGCCTTTGGAGATGTGTCAAGCAAGTTGCTGTGGCCAAAGTCAAAGAGGTTGCTGCCTGTGTTCCCCTCTAGGATTTTGATGGGTTCCTGTCTCATATTTAGGTCTTTCATCCATTTTGAGTTTATCTTTGTGTGTGGTGTAAGAAAATAATCCAGTTTCATTCTTCTACATGTGGCTGTCCAATTTTCACAAAACCATTTGTTGAAGAGACTGTCATTTTTCCATTGGATATTCTTTCCTGCTTTGTCAAAGACTAGTTGACCATAGAGTTGAGGGTCCATTTTTGTGTTCTCTATTCTGTTCCATTGACCTGTGTGTATGTTTTTGTGCCAATACAATACAGTCTTGATGATCACAGCTTTGTAGTCCAGCTTTGTGATGCTACCAACTTTTCAACATTGATTGATTGATTGATTTTCTTTTTCAACATTCCTCTGGCTATTTGGGGTTCTGATTCCATACAAATTTTAGAATTATTTGTTCCAGCTCTGTGAAGAATGTTGAGAAATTAAGGAATCAATCCCATTTACAAGTGTACCAAAACCACAAGATACATAGGAATAAACCTAACCAAAGAGGTAAAAGAACTATACTCTAAAAACTACAGAACACTTATGAAAGAAATTGAGGAAGACACAAAGAAATGGGAAAACATTCCATGCTCATGGTTTGGAAGAATAAATATTGTTAAAATGTCTATGCTACCCAGAGCAACCTATACATTCAACACAATCACTTATTGCTAGTTTATAATTTCAGTTTTGTTTTCTTCTTCCTTTTTCTTTCCTGGCAAACACCGATCTTTTTTTCTGTGTTCATGCTTTAACCTTTTCCAGAATGTTATGTAGTTGGAATCATACAGTATGTAGCCATTTCAGATTGACTTCTTTTACCTAGTAGTATACATTTAGGCTTCTTCAATGTCTGTTTATGATTTAGTAGCTCATTTCTTTTTAGCACTGAATAGTGTTCTATTGTCTGGATGTACCACAGCTTATTTACCCATTAACCTACTGAAAGACATATTGGTTGCTTCTGAGTTTTGGCAGTTATGAGTAAAGCTGCTATAAATATTCATATGTGGGTTTTTGTGTGAACACAGTCTTTATCTCATTTTGCTAAATGCCAGGGAGCATGACTGCCGCATCGTACAGTAGGAGTATATTTAGTTTTGTAAGACACTGCAGAACAGTTTTCCAAAGTGCCTGTACTATTTTGCATTCCCATCAGCAGTGAATGAGAGTTCCTGATGTTCAACATCCTTGTCAGCATTTGGTTATGTCAGTGTTTTGAATTTTGGCCATTAACATAGTTGTGTGGTGGTATCTTATTATTGTTTTAATATGCATTTCCCTAATGATATATGATATAGAATGTCTTTTCGAATGCTTGTTATCTATAGATCTTTTTTGGTGAGCATTATCTTATTATTCCAGTGACTGTTCCTAAATTTTTAATAAACATCTTTGGAAATGTATTTATTACTTTCTTAAATTATAAAAGCAACACAAAATTACTATAAAAATTCCATTAGCATGGAAGTGTAAACATTAAAAGTGAAAGTCCATTCATATCTCTGGAAAAGTTATTAATAAATATTACACTTTCAGATGTATTGATGAATAAATAAATACATGGTTTTCTACAAAAATATGATTATTTTACTTTCCCTGTAACCACAAATTTCTTTTAGTTGAAATTATATCTAATTGTAGTTCAAGATTGCTCAATTTTATTTCATATTTTGCCTCAGTATTACATAATAATTGCATCAAGATCATGACGATAGTAAAATCCTTTAGCCATGCACTTCATTATTTTTTAAAGATTTTACTTATTTATTTATAAGAGACACAAGAGGCAGAGACATAGGCCAGGGAGCAGAGGCCTCCTTGAAGGGAGCCTGATGCAGGACTCCATCCCAGGACCCCAGGATCACAACCTGAGCCAAATGCAGATGCTCAACCACTGAGCCACCCAGATACCCCTAGCCTTGTATTTTAAACTATTTTTACTTATCGCCAAGGTTTTATTTCAAGCCTTCCTCTTTATTCATTTTTCTTTAATCTTTATCAAGAATTTCCTTGCATAATTTTTTTGAAAATTGATGATACATTTGTTTTGTTTTACCTTACACATTAGTGATACTGTCATTGTCTTCTCACATTCTGTGTTGTAAAATAAAGTTGGAAATTGCTCAAATGCTAGTTTCTTTGTAAATAATTTCTTCCTTTCATTTTAGAATGAGTTAACAGATTTTCTGGGATTTCTAAATAAACATCTTTATTCATTATTTTTGGCCAGTGGTCTATCCCAAATCTTTGTTCATCTCAACAAAATTATCTTCTATTATTTCATTTATTGCTTCTCACTTCTCCAGTCTGTTTTTCTTTTTTTGTACTAAGTGGGTGTTGGATCTTCTAAATATATGCCCTAAGTCTTTTGTGTCATATTTTTCATTTCTTTGTTTATTGTTCTGTTATATGGGACATTTCTTTGCTTTATATTCCAGGTCTCTAATTTGGCTTTTAAAGGGGGCCAAATTTTAATTGCTTCCAATTTTAACATTTCTTTTGAGCAATTGCTCCTTATTTTTTTACTTCTACTTTGCAAATAACACCTAGTTCTAGTTCTTGTTTCATGAATCCTCTTAAAAGTTTTAGAGGATGCTAATTCATATTTTAAAACTTCTCTTCCGTTTTTCCTACCTTTTGTTTTCTTCAAAATTGATCATTCTGCCTCGTTATCTTTGCTCTTTGTCACTCTTGGTTTTCTCAAACGTTTGGTGATCTTTTAACACTTATTTGTTTTTATAAATGAAATACTGATGAGGAGTGTTTGAAGTTGGTATAGATTTCCTTTTTTATGTGTATCCATGTCCATAACAGGTTTCTCCCCAACTAGAAGGGCCTGCTGGCATGCATGTTTCTCTATAGAATGGAGGATGGAGGCAGTGTGGGGTCCTAAAACCTTGCCAAGGTGAGGAAGACTTTACCCTGCTACTAGAATACTTTAGTGTTTTCATTTCTGGAAGAGCTGCCTTTCTTCCCTACCCACTTTTTTCTGCATGGCCATTATGTAGGACTAGAATTTCTTTAAGTTCTGTTCAACTTTTCTCTATTTTCAGGTCAAAAATGTTAGGGCATCTTGTCCTCTCAGCCCCCAAAGGAAGATTTGCAACCAGGGTAAGTGTTCTCAAGGCTTTGTCCTGGAAGCAAACACTATGACCAGCCTCCCTGTTCATATGTAGGGGTGAATGGAGACTACAGACCCCGGGGCTCAGCAGGCAATCCCTTACTTAATTGTCCTGAGAACTGCCCCATGGCCAGGGTGTCCTGTAGTTTTGTATTTATAATCTTTCAGTTTGAAAATTGAAGAGCTATTTTGGGGGAAGAACAGCTCTGCAGCAGGCTTTTTCCTTCTGTTTTTGTTATAGTTTATTCTGGTTTCTCTATCACTCTGATCTTACTAGTTTTTAAACTTTTAGAAATCTTCCTAAACTATATGGTCTACTGGTGGTGTCCTTTCCTGTTTTCCACATTGTTATAAATTCATTTTCATATTATATACTTTTTGTCATCTAAAATAGATTTTGACAGAGAGTGGAGATAAACAGGTATGCTTAGCTTGCCATATTAAAATAAAAGTCTTCACCTATTTTTCATTCACAGTTAAGGTTTCTATAGGCTAATCAAATGGAAGCTGCCACCACTATGTAGATTCTAGTTTAAATTATCTTTTAGTTTCTAAATGAAATCTCTAATCCACTCTCTAGGGGATTTCAGGAGAAAGAACTAGAATAAAGCCCTTTTAAAA
This sequence comes from Canis lupus baileyi, assembly GCF_048164855.1. Lineage (NCBI taxonomy): Eukaryota > Metazoa > Chordata > Mammalia > Carnivora > Canidae > Canis > Canis lupus. The sequence continues at coordinate 14,055,106 of NC_132855.1, read as the reverse complement.
ATATTTTCATTTGCTTCGACATGGATGGAACTGGAGGGTATTATGCTGAGTGAAATAAGTCAATCAGAGAAGGACAAACATTATATGGTCTCATTCATTTGGGGAATCTAAAAAATAGTGAAAGGGAATAAAGGGGAAAGGAGAAAAAATGAATGGGAAATATCAGAAAGGGAGACAGAACAGGAGAGACTCCTAACTCTGGGAAATGAACAAGGGATGGTAGAAAGGGAGGTGGGTGGGGGGTGAGGGTGAGTGGGTGACGGGCACTGAGGGGGACACTTGATGGGATGAGCACTGGGTGTTATTCTATATGTTAGCAAATTGAACACCAATAAAAAATAAAAAATAAAAAAATAAAAAAATATTTTCATGGACTAATTAAAATAGCAGTGGACAATAAAATCTAAAACTGCACAGATCATTCAGGAAAATTTTACACAATGTGACTTTTCCCTAGCATTAAAATATGACAAATCTTTTCAAACAATTTTATTTATTTATTTGACAGAGAGCGAGAGCACATGCAGGAGGGAGGGCAGAGGGAGAAGAAGAGCAGACTCTGGGTGAGCGGGGTGTCCCATGTGGGCTCGATCCCAGGAACGTGAGTTGAAAGCAGATGTTTAATGGACCGAGCCACCCAGGCACCCATGACAAATTTTAACACAGAGAGAAGTTGAAAGAATTGAATAGTGAACACCCATATACTCACTTAGTTTTGACAATTATATTTAACTCTGTTTGCTTTATTTTGTATCTATCCATTCCTTTATTCATCAATAAATTTTTCTTTTCTTCTTGATGTATCTCCAAAGAAGGTACAGTCAGCAGTGTACCTTAGAAGGTACTTTTAAAATGACAATACATTTTCTCTGACTTGCCTTCCTCTTCTTTTCTTTCTTTTTGTCACCATATTCACATGACACAAAGAAGTGAGCTCTCCCCCCCAAAAATAATTAAATTAAATTTTAAAAAAAGAAGTGAGCTTCCCTCTGGACATCAGGTGTTGGTCAGTTTTGTTGGGTAATTGAATAGGTGTTTAGACATGCAAACCAGACTGATTGCTTTAAGGACCATCAGGAAGCTCACTTCTTCAGTAAAGTTTTCTTGACTGGATGGGTTGACAATCCTTTCTCCTGTGATCTTAGAGTACTTTGGGCAGATAAATCTCTGCTAAGCTATTTAACAGATTGGTACTGTGATTCATTCTTTATAGGAATGTGTCCCCTTTTGACTGTAGTGTCCTCTAGATGTATGTGTCTGTGTTTGTGTGTCTGTGGGAGACAGTAGGTTAGAGACTGTGTCTTATTTATTTCTATGCCCAAAAGCTAAAATTGTTCCTAGAACATATTAAATCAATAAAGCAGTAGATGAACAAATGAATCAATGTTGCCTGCTTTGACTAAACAAATCAGTTCAAATTTTTTTTTATGATCATTGCTTTTTTATTATTTAGTAGGTTAAATTACAATGGTAGTTTGCTTAAGAGTGTTTGGTATGGCTTTGGTGTAGTTCTTAAAGAAGGTAAAGAAGATAAGAAGATGGTCCAAGTAAGGCTCCTTATACAATCCCAAATTTAATATCTCAAAGTCAAGGATGGGTGTCATAGAGCAAAAATAGAATCTGTCAAGTTGTCTCAGATTCATGGACAAATCTATGCCATCTATATTCTGCTTTGCTCGTGTCATCAGAAATTTTTCGCATTCTTTTATTAGGAATAACAGACACCATACCATTGTGAAGAAATTACTTCTGATTTTCACTTCTTTTCATTTTTTAGAAAATTTCCCAAGATTAATTTTAGTAACCGATCTAATAATACCAATCTTAACAGCTGGAGTAAAACTTCGCATCCTGGCACGGCTTTTCTGTATACCATATCTTCCTTTGAGCATAGATGATTCAGGAACCATCCACAGTGAAGAAATGCAGGGCAGGTGTTAAATGGAAACCAACATTTATTGATGGACCATGACATGCTTGGCACTATATAGGCAATTTATAATGGTTTTGTTTTTTTGAAACGGCCTTTAATTGAGGGAAAATTAGATTAGCTGGCTGAAATTACTCAGTTGAACTATCTACAGGGCTACTGGTTATTGGATCCTTGCTGATTTGAGGCTAAGAAACCTCTCCTCCCCTTTCATATTTATCTTCATGATTTAACGTCATACTCAAGAGCAGTGTCAGGGAGCTTAGCCACCAAACAAGGCCTACAGAGGGCCCTTGCATAAGGGACAGAGAGAATGCTGGGCTCACATCAATATTTATTGTTTAAAGATGAAAGGATTTCAGAGAACTCCCTGGTGGACAAGACCTGGAGAAGTCTCATGGGCCCAGTTTTTGCTTTTGTTCAAGTCACAGATTTCCTGATCTTTAAGACAAAGGACACAGACACATTCCTCCTCACTTTCCTCAAGTAGGATGTAGCCCTCTTGCTTCTTGTTGGTAGCCTAGGAATTCATTTGGTCAAATGTAATAAATGTGGCCTAGAAGGAGGTTGAAGCATGATTTACTGTGGGACAACTTCACAGTCTGGAAGCCTTCCCGAGCCCAGTACACCTACATGCTTCTGGAACTGCCCCAGTCTTGTAGCTTGAAGGCACTTCCCAGGCAACATTGGGTGGCTGGGTTCCCTAGGATGCTACTTTAGGGCAGTCTGTGCTTATGGGAGAAGATAAGAAGTGAGCTTAGAGGGGCCTTTTATCAGCTGCTATGTTCACAGAGGCCGAATGATCTTCAAGGAGTTGCTTAGAGATTTAAAGCACTGATGTGACAAGGATGCTTTGATTCCAATGTTCCAGCCATCTCCCTGCAGCCAGTGTTTATATAAACTTGAAAAAACCTGCCACTACTGTTCATCGCCCTCGTTTTTCAACTTTAATGATAATTACATTCCATGGACTAGAAGAGATTTAGCGTCCTTCAAGTCTGGGTTAGATTCTTCCTCACATGTGGCAGTGTAGTGTTGTAGTCCAGCTTCTGGGGCGCATGGGCAGAGCAGGCTACAGGAGACAAGGGAGGCTGCTCTCCAATAGAGTTTTGAAATCAGTCCCTGGAAAGCTTTGTTTATTGATTATTATGGTATGTGCAAAGTTCGGACTTAAAAGACTTGAAGTATCTCTTTGCTTCAATGTGTGAATCGAAATTCAAGAACCAGAAGGTTTGGCTTTGTCATTGCACTCTGTGAAGATTGTAATCTCTTTCTTAAGCCCTCAGCCCCCTTAGTTCTCTCACTACCTTTTCTGTTCAAACTCAGATCCTATCTTCTCTTCTTTATGACCCCCTTTATTTTTTGTAGCAAAGGTGGGGCTCTAAGAGGCAGAGAGACCTGTTCCATCAGTTCAGAACTCTAAATCAAGACAATAGTAGGAAATATTAAGAATTGAGAATGTTCACCCCAAATCAAGGGCATATGTTTGCCTTTTGGCTATCTTTAGATACCTCTTCCCTGTATTCCACTTCTAAGAGACCTCAGATATCCCTCCCATCATCATTTTTCTTCCTTAATCTATCTTTATCCCTATAACTACGATCCTGTAAAAGCAAAGGGAAAACAAATGACTTTGTATAAGGGATAGAGTTACATGTGCAGATACAAGTTTTCTTTACTCGCTTTCCCTAATCAAGGCCTAAAGGATGGAGTTGGTGGGTGGCAGTAGACCATTTCTTGGGTCTTAACCATCCCTGTCACTTCGAGGGTAGTTCCTGATCTCTGTTTGGCATTCTTGGTGCCACTGAGTTCTAGCCCCGGCATAGTGCCATAGTGAGCCATGCTTGCAGGCTGATAGTTGGAATGGTGCCGAGGACTATGAACACAACCACCCAGATGAAAGGAATTCAGATCCTGTTCCTGGAATCCAGAGCAAGGATCCTGATGGAGTCTTTTCTTCCTCTCAAAGGCCCAGCCACTGGCAGACTTCTTTTCCATCTGTCCAGGAAAGTCAGCTTTCAACAAATACAGCTTTCAGAGCTTTTATCCTGCTCTTGCATCCAAGAGTTGGCCCAGAGCACAGCTCTTGGCTTTTCTCAAAACCAACTCTGCTTGATATGAACTCCATAGGGGTTAGTATATGGATACTGGCATTTTTCAACTTGCCTATGTTAAGTAGAAATCCAGGGTCAGAAGCAGGTTTTTTGAGGCTTGAAATCTGGTACAATTTTTAAGGGCTCTCTTTAGGAAAAAAATTATATAATATAAAAATAAAATTAGGTATTCAACTTCCCCTTGGGCATATTCCCAAAATGACATTTCCAAACCACCAACCTGGTGGGAGGTGTAATAAAGTAGAAGATGGAGTGGAGAAAGACAACAATCTTGAAAATTGGGTTAAGATGTCTTACTTTAACAACTTAAAAACAATCAAGCAACATATGACCATATAAGCACATTACTGGTAATTGTCCAAGGCCTGGGAGGGAGCCTGTGTAAATGAGGAGCTCTGCAGGACATGCTTCATTAGTTTCACTGTAAATCTACCTCTGTAGGAATGTTTTCCTCTTAAAAACATGAAAACACAACTTTTCCATTCCAAATTATTTTGTTTCCAAGAATGTTTTTCAAATGATCTTTGTACAACTTGACAGTGAATCAAGAGCCCAAAAGCATTCATGTTTTATCCTACTAATTCTACTTTTGGCAATCTGGTCTAAGGAAAAGTACCTAGATTATGGAGGAGCTTTATGCACAAAGACATCTGCTGCAGCATTACTTATGACAGCAAAACATTGGACAAGCTTTAATAACTAGCAATATGGCAATGACTAAGGACTAAGGTAAGATATTATATCATTTATATCAATGAGTTTTTCCCCCAAATCCTTATATTAACCTGGGAAAATGCTAATCTACTGTTATTAGAAAATAGCAGGAACATGAAAGTTATATAAACTGTAACATAAATAGCAATTGATAACATCACCTTTGAGTTTCTAGCCCCTTGTAAGTGTTCTTGCATTATACATATCTTCTTTGGTGAGGGAAAAAAGTTCCAAATCCTTTGGACCTTGGAATTTCCAAAGTTGAGGACTAACACTGACCATACTAGAAGAAAATCTCATTTTAATATAGCTTCTGATCTTATATTATTTTTAAAGATAATTCTCAATATTGATGGGAATATGATGAAATCAGCACTTTTATTTGTTGTTGATAGAAGAAAAATAAATGATACAATTTTTTGGGGGGGGTCATTTTGGGAATACTAATCAAAGACCTTAAACGCATTCGTATGCTTTGACACAGTGATCTCAGTTCTGAGCGTTCTACTCCAAGGAAATTACCAGAAATACAAAAGTGTTATGTCCAAAGGTGCCACTTGCAATGAAATATAGAGAAGCATTATTAACAACTTAAAGATCCAATAATAGAGAAATTATTTTTATAAATCACTGTTTTCATAATGGCATATTGGGTATTGAAGTGGTGGAGTTAGGTGACAAAACAAAAGGGTAAAACAAAGATAAGGACAGGGGCACCTGGGTGGCTCAGTCGGTTAAGCATCTGCCTTTGACTCAAGTCATGATCTCAGGATCTTGGGCTCGAGCCCCACACTGGGCTCCCTGCTCAGTGGGAAGCCTGCTTCTCCCTCTGCCTCCACCCCCTCCGTGCTTGTGCTCTCTCCCATAAATAAATAAATAAATAAATAAATAAATAAATAAATAAATAAATAATCTGTTTAAAAAAAACAAAGATAAGGACATACAATGAAGCTATGAGTGAGGTTAATATAGAGGTGCATAGTGAAGAATTATTTTGTTAACAAACTATAGTATATACCAGTCACTGCTCTTTGTAATAACCCTCTAAGGTTTGATCTATAATCATTCCCATTTATTGTTGATGGAATAGCACAGAGAGGTTAGGTAGCTGACCCCAAATCACACAGCCAATAAGTGGTGGAGACTCACTTCTCATTTAGCAGCCCAATTCTAGAAGTCTCTGCTTTTATCCTCTGTGCCTTGGGACCTCCAATTTATACCTAAGCTTTCTGGTAACCAAAATGAAAACGGAAACCAGATTAGTTAATTCAATGTTAGTAACAGGACAATAAAACAATTTAGTATAAACTATTCCTGATACTAAAACCAGAAAAGAACTTCTTCTGAAATAGAATGCAGCGTTGCTTAATGAACATCATCCTTGAAGGAGAGACCACATTACTCTTGATGCCATTTTGGATACTCTTCCCTCATTATAGGCTAATCACATTGCACAACAAAGGGATCCTTCAGCAAGAGTGGTTCCATAAGGGTAGGTGGGGAAAAGGGAGCTATATAGTAATGCTCAAATGCTCTCTTTTGTGAGATAGCTTAATTCAAGGATAACTTAAAGAATATCCAGAAGAATAAATATAGAGCATATTCTTCATGCAGTAGTCACTAATACTGTTTCTCTCAGCCAGCTTTTTGATAGAGCTTAAGACATTGCTTTAGTATAGTAATCCTGTTTATTTCCACAATTCTCTGTAGGTATGCAAAATAAGTATGTTAGCTAACTAAAGAAGGGAAATAAAGGGACACAGCAGTTCAGATGTTCCCAGCCTTAGCCAAAATTTTGTACCCAAAAGTATTAGTGAAATCAGGTAGCATCTTGTGTCTATTACCTTCTATATCCCACGAGGGTTCTATAAGTCTGCAAGTAAGCTGCTAAAGCAGGCCAGTAGCTGTGTGGCACACAGAGCAATTTTCTTCTCTCTCAGTCTCTGGGCATGAGGATGTATTTGCTTATGAATGAAAGATACAGCTTAAAAAATTCAATAAGATTTTTATGATAGATATTTATTCTATCTCCATACCTCTTCCCTGTATGTAATCCTGGCAAGAAAAGGGAAAAAAACACCAAGTGTGATTACACCTAATTCCTGCTATATGTAACATCAAAACTGGTTCATCCCTCTTCTCCCCCATCCCAAGGAGAGGAATGAACCAAGTTAGAGCAATGGTGTGCTTCTAAGTGAGAGTACAAAATGCCAGTTTCCAAGAGAGTCATAGCAAAATCAAATATTCGGGAGAGAGCAGGACTCTTGAAGAAAAAAGCAGATCTAATGGGCTAGCTCCAAATATGGTACATGGCCCAGGGAGCAGTGAATAAGTAGTCATTTCTATCTCAGTAGCCCTGAGCTTTGTTCTGGGGGCTGTCAGCAAAAATGCCCTCTGTTCTGTTTATTAAGGTGTCCAATATTTATTTTGGGTGTAGGCTTATTTTTGTCTTGTTTTGGTGTGGTTCTCACTCCCTGCCAAACCTCATTATTGTAGTGTCCCATCTGTGAGGTATGAGTTACTGTCATTAACTGGGACCTAGTTTCTGTTAACTAGTCATGGACCTTTTATTGGAGCCACTGAATAAATATATACATAAGGAATCATGGTTAACTGGAGAGAACTAATCTGTCCTATCAGTGTAGAATGCTTTACCAACTACCACCGTACAGACTTTTGTATCAAGTGTAACAGGGAGCAGATTTCATTTCCCTAGGAACAGGACCTCATTCCATGACTTAGGTCTTTTGGGGCATTTTACCACAAGCACAGCCCTTTCTATCTCTCTACATACAAGTACACATCAATACACTTGCTGGACACTCAGGTCTTTCCTCCACTAGGGCCTTTCATCATGACCCTTCGGCCCCACCTCATCCCCATTTTTCCTGAAAAGAATCCTGACTACATTGCCAAGCTGTCTCTTGTGACCCAAACCACTTTTGGAGCTTTACTTCCAAATAATTTACCTGAGAAACAAACACAGTGTTTAGCTACCAGTGGATAATGATGGTTTAAAAACATGCTTCTCAAATTTTATTATATACAAAGATCAGTTAGGTTTTTTTTTAAAGGGTAAATTTCTAGGCTTTTGTCCACAGAGATTCTGATTCTGTAAATCAATTCCTCATTGTGTTCATTGCTGATTTAAATCAAAATAACACAGTTTAAAAATTGAATAATATGGAAGTGTTCTCACTGCAATAATACTAGTCTAGATTTAGAATGACCCTATCGCTGAGAATGACTTGAAAAAACTGGGCAAAATGTAAAAAAAAAAAAAAAAAAAAAAGTTTGAAGGCTTCAGTGGAGGATTACAGAGCTAGATACTGGAGGAAAGACACTCAGAGAGGTGACCAGTCCCTAGAAGTATTTTGGAAATTCAGAGGTAGCTAAAAGTTGTCAAACTTAGTAGAACTTTTGACAGAGTCATAGGGCTAGGAGGACAAAATTCGAGTTTAGCACCTACCAAAAAGCCTTTAACATGTGAGCTAAAAGGGGTATACATAGGAGCATAACATTCCTCTCCTTGGGATGGGTATACATAGGAGCATAACAGTTGTTTGAACAGAGTTCAAACAACTTCAATCCTTGCTTAGATGAAATGATTGCATTGGGGTGGGTGCTAGAAATGGATAGATTTCCCTAGCACAGCCAAGTACCAGAGGCAAACAAAACATCCTTTCTGGAGGAAAATAGGATCATTTTAGACTAAATTGCCTTTATGTTTTCATATACAATGTCCATTATGCAATAGAAAAAAAACAGACATATCTGAACAATACAAATAAAAACTAAGAGAAATTATAATAGAAATAAAGTCACATGATATCCAGATTAAATTATCAGATACAGAATTTATATGTAAGACTCATAAGCTAATATATTTAAGGAAGTAAAAGACAAGATTAAAAATTTTAAAGACAACCTAAATAGTCCTGAGGGGTCTGGTAACTATTAAAGAAATTGAATCCATGATTTAAAATATTCCAAAAATAAAATTGAAGAATTTTATGATACATTTAACATAAGAACAATCAACCCAGACATTTTCAGTGAAGAGAAAAAGAGTCAACACTTTCCAAGTTACTTTATGAGGCTAGCATTACCTCAATACCAAAATCAGACAAAACAGCACAAAAAGAAAAACTATAGATCAATCTCACTCTAGAAAATAGATGCAAAATTTAAAAATAGATGCTAACTAAGTATTAGCAAACTGAACCCAGCAATAAATAAAGGATAATACATTCCAGTAAAATTGGATTTGTTCCAGGAATGCCAAAATTAATTTTATCATTCCAAAATCAATTAATGGAATAAAAGAGAAAAGCCATATGATTATTTCAACAAGCATAGGGAAAAAAGTATTTTACAAGTTCACTATCATTTCATAATAAACAACAAAATACATGTAAATCCTCTTAGCAACCTAAGAATGGAGGGACTCTTCCTTAATGTGATAAATGATATCTAAACATTGCAGCAAAATCATACTTAATGGGAAGATGTTGAAATTTTCTCCTTTGAGACTGGAAAGGAGACCAAAATGCTACTATTCTCACCTCTATTCAACATTGGCCTAAAGGTTCAAGCCAGTGTAATAGCAAGAAAAGAAAATAAAAGGTAAAATTATTTAAAACTGCCATTACTGAGGAAGAGATAAGATGGTGGAGGAGTAGGGGGACCCTAAGCTTGCTTTGTTCTTCAAACACAGCTAGACAAATATCAAGTCATTTTAAACACCCAAGAAATTGATCTGAGGACTGAGATAACAAAACTGCATATTGACAGGTAGAAAAACGACCACCTTATGGGAAGTAGAAGCTGTGGAGAGTTGATCTGGGGAAAGGAAGAACTGCAGGTGCTAAGAAGGGGAGGGAGCCCTGATTATGGAAAGAGGAATGAGAAAGAGAAGAGAAAGAAAGAAAGAGAGAGAGCAAAAGCACTCACAGTGGATTGCTCAATAAAAACTCTCCCCTAAAACCATTGACTGGGAAAAAGGAGAAGGATTGACTACCACAAGTTTTTATAAGCACCAGAGCACAGTTTGCAGTTTTGGAGATCCAAGCCATTGCCAGTATCAACCGTGGCAGGCTTGGTGGTGCTCCAGTGGAGAAGAAGGGCAAAGACCTGGAAGTAGGCAGCAGTCTGAGAATCCTCTGGGTCTTACAGGTAGAAACAGTTGCCCTGGTTGGAGAGCATAAGGGAATGGCAGCATGACCTCTGTGGGGACAAAAGAACTGGTGGCACCAACGTGCTGCCCTATTCACTGGCATAGAAACAGAGACACTGGCTATGGGCAGCAAACCTCCATGTAGGCTTTCAGCTGCTGCACCTTACCATAAACTCTGAACCACTGCATGGTCATGCAACCAAATTCTAGGACAAATCAGCACTGCCCAGAGCACAGCAAGAAATTCTCCATGGGGACCAGTATAGGTGTCCACGCTGTGGGAATTTCTAAAATTTAGGGTTTGAAACCCAGCCCCATGCCTAAGATGATACACAGGAGTGCTGTGCCACCTAGCAGGTGGACAGCTCAGATGCAGGCAGAGTAAAAGCAGGGATTTGGCAGAGCTGAGGACACAAAACAGGTGATTGTTTGCTTTTCTGTGAGGGCTTCCTGAAGAGTGGCACCGCTATTTTCTCCCACGTCAGCACTGACTGCCTTCAGTGAGCAACACATCACCACCCAGTGGAGGCTGCTTACACCAAGTCTCACTCCCCTGCACCCTGCAGGGCAAGTCCTCCAAAGAAGCAGCACAACAGGTCTCACTCCCAGAAGACCAGCACAAACCCCTGGCCCACCAAGCCTACTGATTATAGAGTGCTATAAAGCTTTAGCTTTAGGGGAAATAGAATCTAGGGTTTTTGTGGGGTTTTTTGTTTTCATTTGTTTGTTTCTGGACCTAGCTTCTTTAAAAACGCAGACCAAAACACACACGTAGGACCTAGCTTCCTTTTTGGGGAGTGGGGAGAGGGAACTTATTAATGTAGTCATTACACTCAGGAACAGGAATACAACAGGTTTTCCTAACAATCACACACACACACACACACACACACACACACACACAAACAGTGGCCCAGGCAAAATAAAAAGATGGAGGAATTCACCCCAAAAGAAAGAATAGAGAATAGGAAGAAGTCATGGGCCAGGGATTTAATCAATCCAGATACAAGTAAGATATCTGAACCAGAATATAAAACAATAATTATAAGGATACTAACTGGGCTTGAGAATAGCATAGAAGGCACTAGAGAATCCCTTACTGTAGATATACTGCAGAGGATGGATGAAGCAGAGGAATGAATCAGTGATATAGAAGATAAAATTATGGAAAATAATGAAGCTGAAAAAATAGGGAAAGGCATTGGATCACAAATGTAGGCTTAGAGACCTCAGTGACTCCTTAAAGAATAATAACATTCATAACATAGGCATCCTGGAACAAGAAGCAGAAGAAAAAAGAAGCAGAAGGTTTAGTTAAGGAGATTACAGCTGAAAATTTCCCTAATCTGGGAAGTGAACAAACACCGAAATCCAAGAAACACAGAAAACTCCCATTAAGTTCAACAAAAGCTGGCCATCACCAAGACATATTATAGTTAAATTCACAAAACACACAGACAAGGAAAGAATCCTGAAAGCAGTAAAGGAAAAAACATCCTTAACTTACAGGGGAAGACAGATCAAGTTTGCAATAGAAGTATCCACAGAAATTTGGCAGGCAAGAAGAAAGTGGCATGATATAATCAACATGCTGAATGAGAAAAATATGCAGCCAAGAATACTTTATCCAGTAAAGCTGTCGTTCAGAATAGAAGGAGAGATAAAGAGTTTCCCAGACAAACAAAAAACTAAAGGAGTTCATGATCACTAAGCCTGTCCCGCAAGAAATATTAAAGGGGATATTTGAGTGGGAAAAAAAAAAAGACCAAAAGCAACCAAGAGTAGAAAGGAGGAGTGAACATCACCAGAAACACCAACTTCACAGGTAACACAATGGCATTAAATTCATATCTATCAATAATCATTCTGATTGTAAATGACTAAAATCTCCTATGGAAAGGCATGGGGTATCAGAATGGATGAAAAAACAAGACCCATTCAAATGCTAGTCACAAGAGACTCATTTTAGACCAAAAGACATCTGCAGATTGAAAGTGAGGGGATGGAGAACCATCTATTGTGCTAATGGACACCAAAAGAAAGCCAGAGTAGCCATACTTCTATCAGACAAACTATGTTTTAAACCAAAGACTGTGACAAGAGATGAAGAAGGGCAATATATCATAATTAAGGGATCTATCTTTCAAAAGGATCTAACATTGTAAATATTTATGTCCCCAACTTGGGAGCACCCAAATATACAAATCAGTTAATAATAAACATAAAGAAACTCATTGATAATAACACAATAATAGTAGAGGACTTCAACACCCCACTTACAGCAACAGACAGATAATCTAAGCAGAAAATCAACAAGGAAGCAGTGGCTTTGAATGACACACTGACCAGGTGCACTTAACACATATATTCAGAACATTTCATCATCCTAAAGCAGCAGAATACACATTCTTTTCAAGCGTACATGGAACATTCTCTGGAATAGATCACATACTGGGTCACAAATCAGCCCTCAATAAGTATAAAGACTGAGATCCAACCATGCATATTTTTAGACCACAATACTCTGAAACTTGAAGTCAACCACAAGAAAAAATTTGGAAAGACCACAAATACATGGAAGTTAAAAAACATCCTATTAAAGAATGAATGGGTTAATCAGGAAATTAAAGAAGAAATTAAAAAAAATACATGGAAGCAAATGAAAATGAAAAGACAACAGTCCAACACCCTTAGGATGCAGCAAAAATCAGTCTTAAGGGGGAAGTATATTGCATTACAGGCTTACCTCAAGAAGCAAGAAAAACCTCAATACACAACCTAACCTTATGCCTTAAGGACCTAGAAAAGGAACAAGTAAAGCCTAAAGCCAGTAGAAGAAAGGAAATAATGAAGATTAGAGGAGAAATAATATAGAAACAAACAAGCAAACAAAAACAGTAGATCAACAAAACTAAGTGCTGGTTCTGTGAAAAAATTAACAAAATTGATAAGCCCCTAGCTAGACTTACCACAAAGAAAAGAGAAAGTACCCAAATAAATAAAATCATGAATGAAAGAGGAGAGATCACAAACAATACCACAGAAATACAAACAATTGTAAGAGAATATTATGAAAAATTATATGCCAGTAAATTGGGCAATCTGGAAGAAATGGACAAATTCCTAGAAACATACGAACTACTACAACTGAAACAGGAAGAAATAGAAAATGTGAACAGACCCATAACCAGCAAAGAAATTGAATCAGTAATCAAAAATCTCCCAACAGGGATGCTTGGGTGGCTCAGCAGTTGGGTGACTGCCTTCAGCTTAAGTAGTGGTCCTGGGTTCCAGGATCGAGTCCCGCATTGGGTTCCTGCAAGGAGCCTGCTTCTCCCTCTGCCTATGTCTCTGCCTCTCTCTGTGTGTGTGTGTCTCTCATGAATAAATAAATAAATCTTTTTTAAAAAAAGATTTCCCAACAAAAGTCCAGGGCCCAATGGCTTCCCAGGGGAACTCTACCAAACATTTAAAGAAGAGTTAATAGCTATTCTTGTCAAACTTTTCTAAAAAATAAATGGAAGGAAAAACTTCCAAACTCATTCCATGAGGCCAGCATTGCCTTGATTCCAAAACCAGACAAATATCCTACTGAAAAGGAGGATTACAGAATATCTCTGAAGAACATAGATGTAAAAATTCTCAACCAGATACCTATCAAATTGATTCCAACAGTACATTAAAAGAATTTTTCCCCACAATCAAGTGAGATTTATTCCTGGGCTGCAGGGGTGGGTCAATGTTCACAAATCAATCAATGTGATATACCACATTAACATAAAAAAGGATAAGAGCCATATGATTCTCAATAGATGCAGAAAAAGCATTTGACAAAATATAGAATCCATTCCTCACAAAAAACCCTCAACAAAGTAGGGATAGAACATACCTCAACATCATAAAAGCCATATACCAAAGATCCACACCTTTTCCCCCTCAAAGTTCCTCTATGTTCAGGAACAAAACAGGGATGTCCACTCTCACCATTACTATTTAACATAGTCCTCGAAGTCTTAGCCTCAGCAATCAGACAACAAAAAGAAATAAAAGGCATCAAATCAGCAAGGAAGAAGTCAAACTTTCACTATTTGCAGATGACGTGATACTCTATGTAGGAAACCCAAAAGACTCTCCCAAAAATTTGCCAGAACTAATACATGGATTCAGCAAAGTCGCAAGATACAAATTCAACATACAGAAATCTGTTGCATTTCTATACACCAATAATGAAGCAGCAGAAAAAGAAGTCAAGGAATTGGGCCCATTTGCAATTGTACCAAAAACAACAAAATACCAAGGAATAAACCTAACCGAAGAAGTAAAAGATTTGTACTCTGAAAAAAAAAAAAAAGATTGTACTCTGAAAACTATAGGACACTTATGAAAGAAATTGAAGAGGAAACAAAGGAATGAGAGAAAATTCCATGCCATGGATTGGAAAAACAAATATTGTTAAAATGTCTATACTACCCAAAGCAATCTACACATATAATGCAATCCCTATTAAAATACCACCAGCATTTTTCACAGAGCTAGAACAAGCAATCCTAAAATATGTATGGAACCACAAAAGATCTTGAATAGTCAAAGCAATCCTGCTCATATTTTTCATCCCTTTTTATTCTCTGACAGGTTTTCTAGACTTCTGCCTCATTGATCCTATTGAATTTGTATTTCGCCAATCATATTCCCAATTTCCCAAACTACTTTCTAACATGGGGATTTAGTCTATCATCTTGAAGCCAAGTCCCTTAATGTTAGAAGAATCTCTTAAACTCCATGGAAGATATTTGATTTAAGGCCCGTTTTGAAAATTTGTATAAAGAATTATATAAAGTAGAATTTGTATAGACACAGAAGATTGTAGCAGACCATGTAGAGAACACATTTGAGTGGCAGAGTGGAGATGGGTATGACTATGTTAGGTTTAAGGAATAATGAGAAAAAAAAAAAAAGAATAATGAGTTACTCAGCCTAACAATCCCAGAGTTTTAGGGGGAGAGTCACAGAATATAAGATGTGAAGAACAATCTGGATTGAGAGCTTTCGGTTCTATATGGAAAAGTTTGGCTCTTTTGAAAGAGTAAAAAAAGCAATGAAATCAATATTTTAGAAAGATTCATTTGGCAGGACATGAAATATGCTCTGGAAGGGAGATATATGGAAGGCAAAGGGCCAGTTAAGAAATAGCAATATCACCCATTTTTGAAATGAAGGATGATGGCAGCAGGAATGTAAAAGTAGGAAGAGATGTAGGCGAATTAGGAATAAGAACTTATAATACTTAGTGACTGATTGAATATAGAGGATCAGATAAGTTTTGGATCATTTGATGTAGAAGATCAATAAGTTTTCAGGACTAGATAATTATAGAGAATTATTGGCATTGATATAATTGGAAAATTCATATGCACCCATCACGCTTCTACTTCTTCACTCTGCTGAGAGTATGTTACTCACAGTAGAATCCTTGTTTCCCAGCCTAGGTTTTTTACAGATATTGGTAGCAGTGGTGGTAGCATAGTGATAACGATAGAGATAGTGATGGTGGTGGTGGTAGTGGTGGAGGTAGTGGCAGGGATAATAATGATGGTGGTGGTAGTGATGGTGGTGATGGTAATATTGAAGGTGGTGGTAGTAGTGGTACTAATGGTGATAGTAATGATAATTGTGGTGGGGTTGGGGTAAAATAGTGGAGGTGCTTGTGGTGGTGGTAATACCGGTGGTAGTGACAGAGGTGGTGTTAGTGGCAGTTGTCATGGTGGTAATGGAATAGTGGTGGTAGTAATTATGGAGGGGGCTGGTGGTGGTGGTAGCAGTTGTGTGATGAGGGTGGTGAAGCTACAGATAGTTTTAGCTATGGAGGAAATAGTAGTGGGGGGTTGTAGTGGTGGTTCTGATGGTAACTGTGGCAAATGATTGTGGTGGGGACTATGGTGGCAAGGGTGGTACTGATAATGGTGAGGATGAGAATGGAGGTGTTGGTGATGGTAGCAGCGGCTATGGTGATGATCATGGTGGATGATTGTACTGTTGGAGGGAGTCATGGTGGTGAGATTAGCAGCAATGGTGTGATGGCAATACTGGGGGTTGTGGTAGGGTGTGCTAGTGGGAGGCACATCTTACCTATGCAACTACGACTTTAAGTCTTGAGCTTACTCTTCTTTACACATATCATGAATTTAGGAGAACAGAAGAAGGTTTGGCTGTCCACAGAGCTATGCAACCCTGCCCTACTCTGTGGCACAGTTGATTATGCTCAAAGTGGATGTCAGCCTTAGGAGCACAATCCTTGGGCTAAGAAGACCTGCAACCTCTAGAATTTAACAGACTTGGCAATTGTAGCTGTGAGATGTGGATACTTGAACTGAAAAGACTTGTGGAGCCAGAGCCTGAGGCATCACCATGGCGATGAAATGCTGCACACGGTTAGGGTTAAGAAAGAGTTCACAGGTTATGAATAAGCAGAAAAGAGCAATCTGCCGAGAAAGGCAGGAAATGAGAGACAGAGCAGCGGCCTCCTTCCTAGCTGATAAGGCCCAGGCCTCGGGGATTCCCAAAGAGACCATCCGAGTCCATCTTGATCTTAGGTGACCATGAAATTGCTGGTTCCACAAACTTTCCTTTCATTGGAATTACTTTGTGTGGGCTTCTGTTTCTTACAACCAAATAACAGAGACTAAGAGATTCATGAAGTGTATTGCTTATTTTCCGTGTTTACACAAGTTTACAGACTTCTTCAAGGTCACTGGGCGCTGGATGCCACTACCAGATGCTTTCGTGTTGGGGCCACTCAGCCCTCTCCCAGAAGCTTACCAGGGACAGATCGTGAACGTAAGAATTACATTTAATATCGGGTCCATTTCACAAGGGGTCCAGGCCTTAGTTAATATAACCTAGTCCTTAATAGTGCCCCTTAATCTTTTCAAATTAGAGTTTCTTCACCCTGTGGGATATCACATCCTGCTTCTCCATTGGCGGGAATGTCTCTAGAGTCTGTCTGCCACACTTTCTCACTATGCTCTTGTTTCTCTGGTTTGCATTCTCTTGCCTTTCACCTTGAGCCTCCTCCTCTGCCTTCCTTTTCAGACCCTGAATCTGGAGTCTGCAATTTGGCATTGGTTTTGGCTCACTCATAAGATCCTGGCTCCCGTGTGCCTCTCCCAAGGAGGAAAGCGCACAGCCGACTGACACGCTGTACTTAGGCCTGATGCCCCATGTTTCTGCTGGGGTTATAAGAGAGGAATGGAGGAAAAGAATCTTGATCTGCAGAGTGCCCTGCGTGTGTCCAGTATTCGACGACCTGGAAGGTCAGCATTACTGCCTTCATTCCGTAGGTGATAAACCTAAAGCCCAGAGTATCACTACCCAAGCCTATACAGTGAATGAGTGACAGATCTAGAGAATGAACCAAGTGTGTTTGACTTCAAAACTTACTTTTTCCTTTTAAATTGTGCTAATCTTTTGCTCAAATGAAGACGTGTTGCACATCATGGCAGTGAACTTTAGGGGCCACCCAACATCCATCCTCCCCTTCTAAATAGCAAGCCCTAGGTTTTTTTGGTATGAATATGTGTCCCCCTCCCCCTAAAGTCTCCATATTGCAAGCTTCCTGAAGCAAGGTATGGCCACGTGAAAGCTGTATGCTGAAGGTGGAAGGGTCATATGGGGCTTCTAGAAAGACTACTTAAAGTTGACCTCACTGGGAGGTTCTTCCTTTTGCTCTTCCTTCCACTTGCTGCTCAGACATGAATCGAGCTCTGATAGCGACCTTGGACATAAGGACGTCCTGAAGACAGAATCCATATCCTAGGGTAGTGGAGCCTGCATCCCCAAAATCTGCAGTATCAGTTCTCAGGTGCCTGCCTCTGGACTTTTATGTGGAAGCGCTATAAACATCTATTTTATTTGAGCTACTTCTATATGTAATAGGATTCAAGCACCTCCCATATGTGTGGAACTTGGATATTTGGAAGCCTTAAGTTTCAGAAAACTTAGGTAATTAAGATCACACAGCCCCTTAAGTAGCATGGCTTGACTTTAGAGCATATTGCCCTATCAGAATAAAAATCTAAATTCCTTAGTATGGCATACAAAACACCCATGATCTATCTATTGCTTATCTCTTGAGTCTTATATTTTGTTTTACACTTTTGAAACCATTTATTCCCTCTGCCTGAAATTCTCTGCCCCTACTTTTCCTCTGGAAAATTCCCACTTATCTTTTAAGACCCAGTGGAAGTATTTTCTTCTCTGAAGTTTTGCTAAACAGCTGTCTCATGAAATAGGTCTTCCAGGGCAATCCCGGTGGCTCAGCGGTTTAGAGCCTGCCTTCAGCCCAGGGTGGGATCCTGGAGACCTGGGATCAAGTCCCAAGTCGGGCTCCCTGCATGGAGCCTGCTTCTCCCTCTGCCTGGGTCTCTGCGCCCCCTCCCCTCTCTCTCTGTGTGTGTCTCTCATGAATAAATAAATAAAATCTTAAAAAAAAATAGGTCTTCCTTCCCTGCTCCTATTTCTCTAGGCTGTGTCTTATTAAGACATTGTGTCACATATAACATGGTAATTGGTTTAAAAAAACTTTTTTGAGTAAAGCTGACACACAATGTTACAATGTTACATTAGTTTCAGGTTAACAACACAGTGTTTTAACTTCTCTGTACTTAGGCTCTGCTCACCACAAGGGTAGCTATCATCTGTCACCATATGACACTACTCTACAATACTATTGACTATATTCCCTTTCCAGTGACTTTTATTGCCCAACCCCTACCCCCACTGCCCTCTGGCAACCATCAGTTTGTTCCTTGTATTTATAGGCTTCATTCTGCTTTTAGTGTGTTTGTTAATTTTTTTTTTTAGATTCCACATATGCTATTTGTGGATTATATGGTATTTGTCTTTCTCAGCCTTCGCTTAGCCTAATATACTCTAGATTTGTCCATGTGGTCACAAATGGCATTATGTCAACCTTTTTAATGACTTCATAATATTCCTGTGTGTGTGTGTGTATGTACACACGTGTATGTGTGCATGTGAGTGCATGTATCACATCTTTCCTTATTCATTCATCTATCAGTGGACTCTTAGGTTGCTTCCATATCTTGGCTATTATAAATAATGCTGCAGTATACGTAGGGGTGCGTATGTTTCTTTGAGTTAGTGTTTTTGTTTTCTTTGGATAGTCACTGGTGAAATCACTGGATCAGATGGTATTTCTATTTTTAATTTTTTGAGGACCCTCCACACTGTTTTCCAGAGTGGCTGTAGCATTTATGTTCCCACCAACATGCATGAGTGTCCTTTTTCTATACCTCACCAACACTTACTGTTTTTTGTCTTTTTGATTTTAGCCATTCTGACAAGTGTAAGGTGATATCTCATTGTGGTTTTGATTTGCATTTCCCTGAAGATCAGTGATGTTGAACATCTTTTCATGCATCTGTTGGCTGCTTGTATGTCTTCTGCGGAAAAATGTCTATTCAGATTCTCCACCCATTCTTTAATTGGATTTGTGTATGTGTGTGTTGAGTTCTATCTGTTCATTATCTATTTTAGATCTTAATCCCTTGTCAGATGTATCATTTGCATATATCTTCTCCTATTCAATAGGTTGCCTTTTTGTTTTGTTGATGATTTCCCTTGTTGTGCAAAAAAGCCTTCCGTTTTGATGTAGTCCTCATAGTTTATGTTTGCTTTGTTTCCCTTGCCTGAGGAGATAAATCTAGAAAAATGTTGCTATTGCTAAGGTCAGAGAAATTACCACCTATGTTCTCTTCTAGGATTTTTCTTGTTTCAGGTCTCACACTGAGGTCTTTAATCCATTTTGAGTTTATTTTTGTGTATGGTGCTTAGCATGGTAATTGTTTATGTGCCTGACTCCCTTCTAGAATGTCAGCTTCTTTAGGGGCCAAATCCTTCCATCTCCATTCTCAGCACCAGTTCACTGCCAGGCACAAGAAAAGGAAGTATTTATTGAATGACTAACTGCCTGAATGAATAAAAGGCAATCCAATTTAATGGTATCTCTTAGTGAACTTCAGGGGCTAAACATCACATAATGAGGCTTATCTGCTGGTGTGTCTCTGAAGCTACCTGGGAAGCCTAAGGGAGCACGTCACAGGAGCCTAACTATAAACAGAGACCCCTCAGAGGCATATCTCCATGAAGACCCTTCAAGTCATTCTTTATTCCCATTCCATAGCCCTGAATTTAAGGAGGACTGGGGCATATTTCCAACTCAAAATATCATTTTGTGCGGGAATGTGACTGAAAAGATGGTAAAGGTAGATCTGATTCTTGCTTTAATCCTTTAATCCTTAAATTGAATCAGTTCGGACACAGCATCCTTTCTCAAGATTTTGAAAACTTTGAATCCATTTTAAACTAGATTGTGATTGACAAACCCACTGGAACATTAGCGAACAGTTAAATACTAATTAGCCAAGTCCCTGCTAATCTCTCAACTGTCAAAGGCAGAGATAGAAACAAAAGCTTAAATTAAACCTGAGTTGGTCCCCAAGGAGGGAGAGGTCAGAGGGGAGTGTTCAGTCAACTGTGAGATTATGTGAAGGAAGTCCCAAGCAATAATCATAAAAACATGCAAATGTCCCTTCACTCATTTAAAAAAACATTATAGTGACATGAAAACTCCTTTTGTCATTTTACTCTCCCCAAACTCCCCCATCATTTACATGTGGCCCATTATTATTAGGATAAAGTTCTAAGTTTTCCCCCTGACTTTCTGTCCCCCAACTAAGATTTCCTTTGTATTTGTCACTTCCTCCTCCTCCTGGGCTTTCTGCTGACATGCTAAATGTACCTCTAGGAACATAAAGCTTGGGGAGATAATTGCAGCTCTGGGTTGTGATCCAAGAATCTGTGTCAAAAACAAGCCCCCTGTTGATCCAAACATAAGTGGTCTGCAGACCGTAATTTAAGAAATTCTGTTTTAATCTTTCATATTAATCTCTTCTAATGTAATGTTTCTTTATCTTTGGGGGTGTTTTAAATACCTGTGAGAATTACATGAAATTGTGGGCACTCCCTTACCCAATCCACATGCATACAAAGGGAGTGAAAAGCCTCTCACTGCAATGGAATCTTTAAAGAATGGGTTTAGTAGGGCTTCACTAGGAGACTTGAGCTAAAATACTGGGTTACATTTGTTTACAGCTGAAAGACAATTAGGAGAAATTTTGAAGATAATTAGGAGAAATTTTGTGGTAAAGTCTTTTGTGTAGACCCTTTTGGGTCCTCAGGAGGCAGCTTTTTCCACCTTTCTCCAAAAACCACCCCCCACCATTCACAATTGTAACCACAAATATTTACTATTTGGCCCTCTCCTGAAACAGTTTGATGACCCCTGCTGTAGACTCTGCAATGCACCTTTCAGACAGACCCCAGTGCAAGGAAGGAGAACCTGCCCAGCTACACAGGGTGGGCAGCAAACGGCCTCCGGCTGGCAGCTTCTTCCAAGGCCGGTCTCAGCTGCAGGGAACCAGCTTCCAAGGAGATAAACCCTTCTGGGATAGCTCACGATAGGTACCCAGGTGAGATGGGGTATAAGGGTCCATTTCAGCCCTCGAGGAACACTGTGGGCACTACTTGCTCGGGAGCTACCTCCAGGCCAGCCTGACTTTGTTGGACTGTGTGGCCTTATACTTCTTCCTCTGCACAATCCTGCTTCCTCCCCCTCCCTTCACAGGATTGATCCCTGTAAATACCTTGGACCTGTGCTCCTTGAGCATTTGCCTCCAGAGGACTCAACCTATGACGGACGATACTTTTTGCATACAACATTAGTGATGCTGGCAATAGTGAGCACTGCTGTCTGATGTCTAACTTTGAGAGACACGTCTCTTGTTTATTATATAAAATGGGTGGTATAGGTTTCAGCAATTATCGCTTTAAGGAAGTCTATTACTAGTTTTAAGAATTGTATCTATTGTGAATTTTATTAGGAATAAGTTTTCAATTTTATCATGTTTTGGGTATTTTCCACCCAGCTTTTCCTATTAATATAACGGACTACATTTAGAGATATTTTAACACTAAAACATTTTTGCATTCTAGACTAAACTTCGGTAATAATATGTAAATTTTATTTATTCGCATAATACTTGCTGGACTTTTAATTAACCTTTAAAAAACTTAATAATATTATAAAACTATTTTTTGGAGTACAGTGCTCTAGATTTTAATATACGTATAGATTTGTGTAACCATCATCACTATCAGGATACAAAATATTTATATCATCTAAATAAATGACTTCATGTTTTCCTTTGTAGTTCAACTCTATCCATATTCCTAATACCTTGGCAATCACTGACTTTTCTCCATTCCTATAACTTTGCCTTTTCCAGCTGTCATATAAATGGAATCATTCAGTATATAACCTCTAGAGACTGGTTTCTTTAACTTAGTGTTATTCCTTTGAGATTTTTCCAAGCTGTTGCATGCATCCATACCTCATTCCTTTCCATTGCTGAGTAGGGTTCAAATTTATGAGTATTCCAGCTTGTTTATTCATTTATTCTCTCAGGACATTTGGATTTTTTTTCCAGTTTTTATCTGTTATAAATAAAGCTGTTATCAATGTTTATAATTGGATTTTTGTGTGAGCAGAGTTTTCATTTCTCTTGGGTAAATAGTTAAGAATACAGTTGCTGACTCATATAGTTACTGTATGTTTAACTCTATTTAAAAAATGGCTAATCTGACTTCTAAAGAGGCTGTACCATTTTCATTCTCCCCAGCAATGAATGAGAGTTTCTGTTACTTTACATGCCTGTCAGCATTTGTTATTGTCTGATTTTTTTTTTAATTTAGCCATTCTGATAAGTGTGTATAAGTATCCCATTGTGGCTTTAATTTTCATTTTATTAATGGATAGTTATATTAATTAAGCATTTTAAAGTGTTTATTTGCCCTCGGTGTGACTTCTTCAAATCTTTGATCATCTTAAAAAAATGAATTGTTTTCTTATTGTGTAGTTTTGAGAGTTCTTTATATATTCTGGGTAATTGCCTTATCAGAAATATAATTTGGAAATATTTTAATACCACTAACGGTGTTTTATTCAGAGGAAAAGCTTTTAATTTTAATGAAGTTTATCATTTTAAAAAATGTCCATATTGGGCAGCCCTGGTGGCTCAGCAGTTTAGCGCCACCTTCAGCCCAGGGCGTGATCCTGGAGGCCCGGGATCTAGTCCCACATCAGGCTCCCTGCGTGGAGCCTGCTTCTCCCTCTGCCTGTGTCTCTGCCTCTCTTTCTCTCTTTCTCTCTGTGTCTCTCATGAATAAATAAATAAAATCTTAAAAAAAAGAAAAGTCCATATCATGTTGGCGTTATATCCAAGTACTCTTAGATTAATTCCAGGTCACAAAGACTTTTTTCCCGTGTTTTCTTCTAAAAGTTTTATGGTTTTGTATTTTGCAATTAGGTCTGTGATTGATTGCATTAGTGTTTGTGTAAGGTATGAGGTAAAATTTGAGGTTCATTTTTTGCATATAGATGTTCCATTGTTCCAACAACATTTGTTGGAAAGACATTAGTTATCAAAATTAGTTATCAAATTAGTTATGAAAAAATTGTTATCAAAAATTGACTACATTTATGTGGATCTACTTCTGTTTGAGTCCTTTAATTTTTTTTCTTTTAAAAATTGTTTTGGCTATTCTAGTTTATTTACCTTCCCGTGTAAATTTTAGAGTCAGCCTGAATCTCTAAATTTACAAAAATCCAGTGAAGATTTTGAATCCAGTTGAGTTAAACTTGCTGATCAATTTGGGGAGGACTTATACCTTAACTCTGTTGAGCATTCCAATTCATAAACACAATAAGTTTTTTCAATTATTTAGGTCTTCCTTGATATTTCATCAGGATTTTGTAGTTCTTTATGTGTGGATTGTATATATGTTTTGTTAGTTTTATATTTCTCTCTCTTTTTGAACTATTTAAATGGTATTTAAAACTTTTTTCATTTTCCAGTTGTTGATTGCTAATGTGTAGAAACACAATTGATTTTTGTATGTTGACCTTATATCCTGTGATCTTGATAAATCATGTATTAGTTCTAGGATCTTTGTTCTGGTTGAATTTTGTCAAATGTTTTTTCTGTAGCGGTTAATATATAGTCATGTAGTTTTTGTTCCTTAATCAGTTAATATGATAGATTTCATTGATTGACTTTTGAACATTGAACCAGCCTTGTGTTTCTTCAATAGAGCCCACTTCTTGTGATGTGTAAGTCCTTTTACAGATAGCTAGAATTGATTTGATAATGCCTTAAGAATTTTCATGTCTGTATTCACAAAGGATGTTCTTAGCGTTTTTTTTCCTTATACTATCTTTGTCTGGTTTGGTACCAGGTTAATGCTTGGGAAGAGACTTGGGAAGTGTTTTCTTCCTTTCTATCTTCTGGAAGACATGTTGTAAAGTTTCTGCTTTTGCTTCTTTAACTGTTGGTTAGAATTTAGCAATGAAATGATGTAGGTCTGGAGCTTTCTTCTTGAGGAGAGATTAAACTAAATTTTTAATTTCTTTAAGAGATATCAGACAAGTTAGATTATTTCCTGTGCGTGAGTCTTCATGGCTTTCAAGGAGTTGATCCATTTCATCTAAGTTGTTGAATTTTTATTAATAGGCTTGTTATAGTATTACCATATTGTCCTTTTAATGTCAATGGGTGTCTATATTGATATCCCCCTTTTTATTTCTAACATTGGTTATTAGTGACTTCTCTATTTTTTCCCCTTGTCCATCTGTGTGTAGGTTTGCCAATATAATGTTTCAGAGGATCAGCTTTTAGTTTTATTGATGTTCTCTTTTATTTTTCTCTTCTCAATTTCATTTATTTCTGCTCTTGTCTTTATTGTTTTCTCTACTTGGCATCTCTATTTTAATTGCTAACTATCACATCTCAAAACTTAATCACTTAATTTTTTTGCAATTCTTAAATGATGCAATAAGTCTTCAATCAGGGGATGCCCAGGTGGCTCAGCAGTTTGGAGTCTGCCTTCAGCCCAGGGTGTGATCCTGGAGTCCCGGGATCAAATCCCACATCAGGCTTTCTGCATGGAACCTACTTCTCCCTCTGCCTGTATCTCTGCCTCTCTGTGTGTGTGTCTCTCATGAATAAATAAAATCTTTTTAAAAATAAGTCTTCAATCAGTTATTTTCAAGAAAAATCATACATATGATATAGTTTTTGAGCTTTTGCTTCCCTGAAAACTTCTTTCTGTTGGTCATACATGAAAGCCAACTTAGCTAGGTATAAAATTCTTAGGTTATAACATATTTTCTTTCCTTCAAAAATCTATAGATGTGTCTTCATTATTATCTAGAATTTATATAAAGAGATATTTGAAGCTACCCTGGTTTGTGTTCTATCATAGGAAACTGATTTTTCCAATTGCTAATAGAAGTTTTGTAATTTATTTTTGTGATTCAAAGCTTTTGCCAAGAAGTATAGGCATATTTTCAATTATACTTCCCTGGAACTCAGCACGTACATTTAATCTTCAGGTCTTTCTTCAGCTCATAAAAGTTATAGTAGATAATGTATTAGATTATTGCTTTATGTAATATTTCTAGTTATCTAAGTGTTCTAGCATCTTTCTTATAAATACTATTATCCAAATGGTGATTTGCAATTACCTATTCTATATATCTACTGACTTTCAATGGTTTTCATCCTTTTTTTCCTTTTTCTCCTGCAGTCTATAATACCTTCTTATTTTGGTACTTTTTAATCTCATCTTATTCTCCTGATTCCAGGGTGTTTTTTTGCTCCTATTTATTGTGATTATTCCCCCTTGCACTCCTCTGAATTACTTTTCCAAAATTTTATTTTGAATCTTGTAGTAGATATTTCATAGGTTTATAAACTTTTCTTCTGAGTCTTCATTACATGGAAATACTTAAGTATTTAAAGTACTTCATTTGCATTGCAGTACTTTAAAAAAAAGTATTGTGTTTTTTGTTTTGTTTTGTTTTGTTTTTTCTCTTTACTCAGTCATTGCCTAGAACAGGGCCTGGCATATAATAGAGGTTCGATGGACATTTGTTTCATGAACAAAGTACAGTGAAATCCTTTTAGACACTGAGTGTGTGAATTCCCCTTGGCTCTGCTTTTACCCTGCTTATGAAATGGTCTAATTTCATATCTACAGCTTCAGGCTAATTGATGTACACAGCTTCCAGTCTAATTCCCAGGCTTTCAAATAATATTTCTCTCTTCAGTTAAGTTGATATCTCTGTGTCTGATGTCCACCTGTCGATGATGAAATGCATGAACCAGCATAATTCCCATGGCTATCAACTCTTTTCCTATGTCTGTCCATACCTATATTGATTTCTTGTGGTGGCTACCTATCTCATAGACAACAAAATGAAAGTTTCCTACCTATACTTTCTACCCAAATATCATCTGACATTTATTCTTTGATGTAGAAAGATGTCAGACAGAGCAGAGAGGTTTATAAGCAGATGGAAACAGTAGTCCAGCTGTGTTCAGTCATTGAAGGAAAGACTTATGCTTCATTCTCTGGGTGGTATAGGTAGAGTCTCTGAATCACTGGTGGTAGAAAATGCAGTCTCATTCTATAGTTCATATCTTTTTAAATTTAAATTAAAACTAAAATTTTAATTTTGACATAAATATTTTAAAGATTTTATTTATTTATTCACAAGAGACAGAGAGAGAGGCAGAGAGAGAGTCAATCTCCTCTTTGGGAGCCCGATGCGGGACTTGACCCTGGAACTCCAGGATCACAACCTGAGCCAAAAGCAGATGCTCAACCACTGAGCCACCCAGGTGCCCCTTGATATAAATTTTAATTTAAATGAAATTCCTGTTTAGTGTATTGAGAAGTTAGATGATATTATACACAGAGCTACTAGTTAATACCCTTTTAAGCTAGAACTCCATTTCCAGTATATTTTAAAGTATTAGAATTTACATTAAAACCCAGCCAAAATCTAGGGCATTTATTTTGAATGAAGACACATGGCTGGTTTTTCTTATCACATATATATACCTCCTCCTATGCATTCTTATACATAAATATGCCCAAACTAAATATCCACAGTGTATTCTCACCCCAGACAATTGACAAAGGATTTTTAAAACAATTTCTAAGTATTTATTAAAGTAAAATAATAGCTCTGTTGCCAAAAATAGCATCCTATCCAAGTATATTCACAACTAATGATTTCCAAAATCATTTTATGCTGACTCATATTTTCATTTTATTCTGATGCTGACATGTTCCTCTCTCCCAGATCACTTCAGAGTTATCAGCTCCTCTCCCTCATGAATTTCCAGTCCAATTAGCAAACCCTTATGTATCCTATTACACTATCTTTCGCAGTGCATTACTTAGTTCCAAGTCTAGCACAAGCTATTTCCAGCCTGTGGCTCTTCTCACAGGAATCTTTTGCAATTTTTTAATGTCAAAGAATTTATTTTCAAAATAAAAACTGATAAACAACTTGTAGGAAAATGTGTATTTTCCTCCCAAGAAAGATTACTGCAAAATGTTAGAAAAACTCATCGACTTCTGATTTACCATCTACAGTAATCCTGTTTTATACATTGACCTCCACCACTCCTGAACCTCTTCCCTTCAGAACAGAGAACACATAGTTGGGGAAACTCTATCAGCTACAGAACTAAAGGCAGGGAAATGCTGAATTAGACAAGTAGGAAGCCATAGGCTATATGTATTGATTCATTTTTTATTTAAAATATTTTAGCAGCCATCTTACTAATGAATTCTCTTCACCATCTTTTGAAAATTTTTAAAGCAGCTAACATGGTTTCAACCATTGCATCTACTGTTTTTAGATCTGATGTTTGTCTTTGTTTGAACAATGGCTGTAATCATGTTTTCTCAGGTCTTTCAGAAGTTACACTAATAAGAAGTAGCAGACAGGCCTCTCCATGCATTCTAAAAGCAGATTTCTCGTGTGGCAAGACAAAAAAAGGGGGAAAAATCATTTAACATTAAATGAGGCCCTGTATCTGAGACCGTGTGAGGTCATGTCTGTATAGCAGATTGGAGTCCTGCTTAAGTTTTTCTTATGGAGGCAGGAGTGATTTGGTGATGACATAAAGGGGCCCTAACAGGGGACTGTTAACTTTTTCTTAGGTGACAAGACTAGTTCAGAAAAACAAAAAAAGTATCCACGCAGCTCCTCCCCTGGCTTTCCCAGGGAAGAAGTGGAGTTGAGGCTTGTCTAAGTCACATCTGTCGGCCGCCTTTACGAATAGGTGTTGATGTGAAAATTAGAACTCTCTAGTCCTTACCGCCAGCACTGCCCTTACCCTGCTCACTGGCAAGAGTACAAAGTTGGCCAAATATGTTTCTTGAAAATTTATTTCCAGACTAAACCCAAGGTGCTATTGTGCTTACAACTGTCTCATCGAGTTAAGTATCAGGAAATGTACAGGCGCATGTATGTGATTGGAAAGAAAGGTTAAGTTCAGAATTGAAAGAAGAACTTGTCAGGGAAATCTGCCTTTGTTTTGTGAAATGCCTTGATGGGCCATTTTGTTGTAGGAAGAGCCCACAGAGCATGGCTCAAGCACCGAGTGAGGCACAGAGAAACAGGCTTCTCTCTGAAATTCACATGTAATTGGTTGTCCTGTAGTCTGGCCTATAGTTTGGCTATAAGATCCCCATTAGCACCAAAACTCCAAGATTATTTTGATGAATCAGTCAGGACCCAATTCGGGAAAGCAGATCCACTGAGTTATAGAAGAGATTTATTACAGTCATTAGGCCCTACACAATTGTGGAAAAGAAAATTCAAGAGGGAAGTTGAAGAATCCAAGAAAGAGCCACCAACTAGCCTGTCAGTCTTAGAGGCTGAGCACATCCAGGCACCAAAGCGAACACAGGGAAGTCTGTGGAAAGCTGGGTCTCCACATAGCTACCCCTTCTCAGCATCTCCTGCTGTGGGATTTGGGGGCTCATGGTGACCCTGCATCTGGAACCACACCTCACCATGAAAACCTTCAGAGAAGAACGGCTGCTGCTTCACTTCTAATTTCAAATATTGTGTCTATGCCCCTTTGGTTAACCCTAACTCAGAACAATACAGGGAAGAGAATTCTGGAAAACATAGTTCCCACTTCATCAACTTGACACAGTATAAACCACCACACTCAGAAAATCTGGAGGGATCTATTGAAAAGTTATTTGAATGAATAACAAAATTTAGTAGGTAACAGGGAAAGGAGATAATAACTGTCTGATATAGCAGTGATAATGAGTTAGAAAATACAGTAGGAAAAATCTCATTTGGCAACCCCCAAATTTAAAACACTCAGGAATAACAAGAATGAGAACTGAGTGGTACCTATGTGTAATAAACTTCATAACATTACTCAGGAACATAAAAGCAAATTTGTATAAATGGAAATATAAGCCATATTCTTGCATAGAAACTCAGTATTGGGGATCCCTGGGTGGCGCAGCAGTTTGGCGCCTGCCTTTGGCCCAGGGCGCGATCCTGAAGACCCAGGATCGAATCCCACGTCGGGCTCCCGGTGCATGGAGCCTGCTTCTCCCTCTGCCTCTCTCTCTCTCTCTCTCTCTCTCTGTGACTATCATAAATAAATAAAAATTTATTAAAAAAAAGAAACTCAGTATTGCAAACTATTGATTATTTAAAAATTACAAATGTGATATAATTCCAATAAAAATTCCAATAGCACTATGTTTGGAACATATAAAATTATATAAAATTTATTTGGAAGAATAGATATGGGGAGGATAACAAAGAACGTTTAGAAAAGGAAGAATAATGAAGGAGGACTTGCTTACCAGATGTTAAGACACGTTGTAAAGTTACAATAAGCACAGCAACATAACACTGGCACCTAAAGAGACAGACCTGCCAATCACCAGAATGAATTACTGAGATTTGATAAAGATGGCATTTCAAATCACTAGATAAAGAATATTCAGTAAGTGATGTTAGGGCAAATGGCTAGCTAGTTGGAAAAAAATTGAACCAAAACAATTTTCAGATAACTCTCAGATGTAAAACACCAGAAAAATATATATAGCTACCATGCATACAATTATGTTTAATCTTGGAGGTAGTAAAGGCCTTTTAAAGAGTGATGCCATAGGCAGAAATCATAAAGGAAAGAACACTGGATTCACCGTATAAAAATTCTAAACAGCATGAGCCCTCCTCCCAAAATAAAACCCACAAAGTGACAAACTACAAATTGCATTTATGATATTCTTGACAACTGGTTAATATTCCTAATGTATATCATTTTTTAACAAATAAGAATATAGAAAAACAATTAAAAGCTATGCCAAGAAATCCCCTCCCCACAAACTAAAAGCAAAAAAAAAAAAAAAAAGATAAATTCATAGTCATAAAGTAGTCAAGGAAATGAGAATTAAAATGGTATAATTTTTCCCCCATCAAATGAGCAAAGGGAAAGACAGCATCCAATGCCAGACTGTCCTATTGGGCAGATGAGTCCTTCATCTACTGCACACAGGAGGAGCGTGAGTTGTCAGGTGTTTGGAGGATGTGTCAGCAGGGGATATGAAAAGCCAGTGGTAGGTATCAAAAGTCTTAAAAATGAGCACACCCTCCTGACTCAGCACACCTCCTTCTGGTATTTTTTTTTTCCTAAGGACATTATCATGAATGTGCATCTTTAACTACAAGAATGTGCATCACAGCTTTGTTTAAAATAACGACCAATCACAGGAGGTTTGGTGACGCATGATACATATATTGATCATGCTATGTAATCATTAAAAGATTCCTTTAATACATGGGAAGTTGCCCACAATATACAGTGTAATTAATGGAAAATCAGTTTATGAAACAATGTCATCCGTCACATATGGTCATTTATTAGTTTAATAAATATTTATTAAGTCTCAGTATGTGCCATGCACTAGACAGTACAGTATAATCGTATTAGTATTAGTAATAGAACTAAATGGGACATAAGTAGTGCTTTAACCGTGCCTGTCCTACTTTAACATACACGTAGAAACATATTACATAACATGCACAGCCATATACACACATAGAAAATACCAGAAGGATATCCACTTTGGTAGATACCTGTGATTTTCATTTTTCTACTTGGCTGGGTTTTGTTTTCTAAATTTTGCACAGTGAGTAAATCGTTTCCTTTTGCTTGATAACAAGCTGTTGGTCATTCCCTCGTTTCATTCTTCCTTTCCTTTTATGGTCTTTGACCTGTTTCCCCGCTCTGTCCAGTGTGAAGCTCTGGCGAAGCATCAGAGGACAGGAAATCAGTTTCCCCTGGAATAGCTGAGGGACCATACCCTGTGGCTGAGGAAGTGCACAGGCAAAAAACGTCTACTGAGTAGAGTGACACCCCCCGCCTCAACCCACCACCCACCATTTATCCAGAAAGGAAGGAGAATGGAATGGTGCCTATCTGCATTCTCAGAGACTGGACACACAGACACACAGCGAACCCCTTTGAGCAGCCACTCCCTTTCCACCCGGAGGAACCCAGCTCCCTGTGGTTCTTCTGTGCCTTTTGCTACTGGGGGAGCTGCCTCAGCACAGCTCTCCCCCTCACACACCTTCAGCAGCTTTCGAAGCCTGCATGCTGCATGAGCATGCATGCATGAGCACCTCAGCCTGGCCTTCGAGGTCTCTTATCTGGTCCCCGTGCTCCTAATCACCTTCCTCACCCTTTGCTGCAGCCCCTGCAGACTGCTTCCTCCCTGGTCGGTCCTCCTGGGGTCTGGCTCCCACCGTTGCTTTCTCCCTCACCGTCTGCTGGGCCAAAGCCATTCCATCATCCAAACCTTAGGGCTCAGATGATACTTTCTCCATGAGACTTCATGATCTTTCTACCAGATTTCCCCATTGCAGAGGGTCTGTTTGCGTACCCCAGCCCGGGCCTGCCGTGACAGTTCTTTAAATGAGCTGCGTCTTCTCTTGGTGATCTCCCTCAGTGGTGGGAACTCTGTATGCATTTGCTCCACTGCATTCAGCAGGCTAGGTGCGAGTTAGCAACTTTCAAAGGATTAAGTGTGTCAGTACGCTCACCCCTGGAGGTAGTTTAAGAATTGCATCTTTGATTAATAATACTTTATTTATATAGCATCCTGTCATTTCTGTGTACATCTCTTTTCACACGATGGGAGCCGGTCTGAGCAAATACTTGCATCTTCCTGGGGAAAGTGATTTATCTAATGTCACCTGGATAGATGGCAGCGTTGGGACGTAAAATCTGATTTCTTCTTTCCTAATGCTGTGCCTTTTGTAGAACCAAATGGTTCAATCTGGAGGGAACCTCAAGATCTTACAATAAGAGAGGGCATCATTTTAAGGTCTGTTGCCTTGATAGGGGGTTACAGAATTGGGGATTACAGGAGCTTTTTGGTTGTTTAGAAGATGAAGAGGCTGGATGTATTTGGGATGAATGCATCCAGCATAGCAGCATTGCTGGGACGTGGATGTCCCAGCTGACCATCAGATACTTGTCCCTACACCTGTGAAGGGACCCCCAGGTTTCCTCCTTTCCCGGGCTGGGGGAGGGCCACCCTGCTTCATGGCTGACGCTGTGGGCTTGCCCAGCCTCCTTCACGGAGGTCATTGGACCCTGTGTATTTTGCTACAAATGTCTCTGGCATCTGAGAGGCGAGTAAGCCCCACAGCGCCTGCTTGTTCACAGAGGCCTTATCAGTTGTTGATGAGACCCTGTCTAGGCTCACAGACAGGCAGTTTCCTCCAGCCCCGGAGCCCGAGCCCGCTGTGGAGCCAGAAGAAGGTGATAAGCCTCCGAGAAGATTTTTTAGGAGCCTTGCCTATCTTTCACACCAAGTCGCCAGGGTACATTTTCCATGGTCGCCATCTACAGATAGGGTGACTGCTCCCGGATAAGGCTGGGGGCGGCCGCGGGTGGAGGGCCGTTAAAGGGGGCAAATGGTTTTTCCAATTAACTACCCTTGGGAATCCCCCAGGACTCTACAGGCTTCGTCTTTGACAACTTGAGTTTTTTTTTTTTTCTTCTCAATTGTAAAAATCCCTCGCCAGCCGGCCAAGCAAACCCTCTGTGGCTGGCTCCAAAGCAATCAAATGGGGTAGGCCCAGAGCCTCCTGGTGAAAGAGCGGAGTTTGACTGGGCCTTAACTATGGGGACTGTTCTGCCTGCAGCTGCCAGGCAGGAAGGCTGTGGTGATAGGGGCTGCGGGGCGGCCACAGAAAAGCCCAGGGTGAAGCCCGGTGTCTCAGACTAGTCAGGTTACAGGAAATATGTTTATAGAATCTCTCAGAGACCAACCCCTTGACAGAGTCTCCTTGCCAAGTGTTCAGACAAGGCCAGAGGGAAGCACAATGGGACTGGCCAATGCTTGACTGGAAAGCAAAAGGCAGGTCCATATTCCTGGGACCCAGAAAATCCACCTTCTCTTTGGACACTTTCTAAGAGCAGGGAAATGCATGATACAGAGAGCATACTAAGGATTTACGGCATTCATAAAAAGTTAAATGAGGGCTTCAAATGGTGCTTAGAAAACGCGTTACCTTGGTTTCTTGTTTGGGCAAGGAAATAACTGGTCCAGGCTTTACAGAAAGCCGAAGTACCATCCATTTTTCAAATGCAGTGTTTTATTTGTTAAGTGCCTATCCATTGCCTTGTCTGGTAGGATCGTTCTTATCATCCTTTTCCAAAGCAGAGCTGAGATGCAGGGAGGGAAGCCAATGCCCATGTCACTGGCTAGGAGGGACGGAGTGGAGTTGGAGCGAGTTATCTCTCCTGCATTTCATGCTGCTTTAGTTTTTTTAACTGTTAGTTTTGTTTGGGTTGTGCTCCCAAAGAGCAGACCCAGAGAGAAAGTAGGGTCAATTTAGGAGTAAAACGTGAGGTTTGGTAATAACATGACAGTGTGTGTGTTGGTGGGTGGGGGTGAGGGACAGTGGCAATAATGTAAGCTTGGGTGATGGGGAGGACGGCTCTTTTACGGTTTGCCATCAGAAAGATTCCTTCCTTCCTCAGTTCAGGTTTTCCTCGTGATAACACCCAGACTACTAGCAACACTTTTAAACACACTGTTTTACTCCCACCGTCAACTCACATCCTAATCTCACTATCGTGTCTCAGGTACCATGGTGCACAGCAGGCAGTTTGGGTCTAACCTCTGCTCTTGGGAGAGGTGATGCCTCTACTGTCCACAGAACAG
Source organism: Canis lupus baileyi (assembly GCF_048164855.1). NCBI lineage: Eukaryota > Metazoa > Chordata > Mammalia > Carnivora > Canidae > Canis > Canis lupus. The sequence goes on along the minus strand of NC_132855.1, from coordinate 14,020,956 downwards.
TGATGGGCACGTAGGAGCGGCCAATAAGTGGTAGCCATAACTGCCACTGTTTCCGGGTCCAGCAGTGGTGTAAGAACGGACCGAGTCCTTTGCTACAAAGAGAAAAGTGTCAGCAAAGTACAAATGGAAAGTACAAGATGATGGGACTTCATTTCAGGTTCCCAACCAGTCACAGAGAGAAAGTGCTCATAGCCTGTGGGACCCCTTTGTAGTTATGGTGGCAGGGCAGCTGTCCCATTCCTCTCTGGCAAAAGCTTGGACACTCTTCTTTCTGGTTTCTGCATGTCCTAAGAAACTTGAGCCTTAGGGAGACAGACATAGATGGAAATGGCCTTTCTCGTCTCCCCTGGAAGAAGGATCTAAATAGTGATCTACAGAGGAGACCCCCAAACCTAACACTGACTTTCCTGCCCAGCTTCCTTTATTTTGGAACTTGATAACTCAAGGCAATGACCAGCAAAGACCACCAACTATTCACCCTCTAGATAGAATTCCACATGGGAACTCGGATTTGGGGGTTTACTTCAAGGAGCAAAAGGGGTAACAACAGCCATGGCTTATGGTCTTAGCGCTGTTGGCGACTGGATAGGGCAGCTGTCTTCTTTGGGGACAGTTTAGGCCCAACCCAAAGGGTTACAATGTTGCTTAGGGACCCCATGTGGCTCTCTACCCTTTGAACCCTGGGGAAACACTCTGCCTCTAAAGATGCCTAAAGAACCATTTCACAGCATAAATTATTTTTCTTTTCAATATAGTGCTGGGAGAATTATTATTAGGAACTTTGGTGCCAGGACCTTGGCAAGTCTGGATTTATTTAGAATGATAATAAGGCCAGGATAGGGTGGCAGATGTATGTTTTCTTTTTTTAGGTGAGGAAATAGAAGGAAGAAGCTTACACTGAGCTCTGGGAATCTAAATCTTGGAAAATGCTGCATCCTGGAGAGTCCACTGCCTGGGTTTGTCTGGTTGTGCATTTAACGCAGCATGATAGACTAGCAGGAGGGGCTGTATTTCCCAGCATTGTGCACTAGTCGGGGTAGTATGCCTCATGGGGACACTAAGGAGCTGTTTTAGCATTCCCAGGGCCCAGCAGTCTGTGACTCAATACCCTCTCTTGACCACTAACACTGGCCACGTGAATGTCACACCTCCCTTGCTTACAGTGCAACATTACCCCAGTGGTCTCTCTCTCACCAAGATGGAATGTAGCAAATTGCCCCCTGGGGAATCCTCATTACTTGAGTTATTACACGTCCCAGCATTTATGAGTCTTCCTTTTCACATATTTTTTACTGGTAAAATTGAAAAATAGAAAGTATCCATTGGAAAATGAAATACAACGTATAATTTTATTTTTGTGGAAATGAAAGACATCTCTTTTATCCTTCTATTTACCCATCTTCTACTCAACTAGAAATTCAGTAACCCAAGGTTTTCAAAGAATATTTGTTGTCTTAGTAAAAGTAAGACAAATAATAAAAGTGCCTCCATGAGGATATTTTTTAAAGCAATTTTCAGAGAATGCAATAGTAAGAAGGGTAAGCCTTCCACCCAATACCCAAATCAGTGTTAAAAGTATGTGCCCTGGGACAATCAGATATCGGAGGCCTCTGCAGAAAGGACTCTACTTCCCTGAAATCCCAGAAACTCTGAAATTCTGAAAAAAGCCTGCCCCTCTCATATCCACAGGCCTATACCATAACCTTGAGGCATAATTCTTAATTCTCAAAGTTCCTTCCAAATCCTTCACTCTCATTCAAATGGCAACTATAGTTTTATTGCCCTGCAGCTCTGAGAATTAATTAGCTCTTTGGTGCAAATGGTATAAGTCAGCCAACTGTTAGCATTACCAGTAAGTTCCCTGAACACTCCTACTTGCCCCATTCTGGAAAAGCTGGGGGCTTTTTGCATGTATCAAGAAAGGAAGGTGATTTCTTTCCTTTAGTAAATTTGCTGAGTGACTGTCAGTGGGTGTCAAAGATGGCCTTAATGTTGTTCACTACTCAGTTTTAGGCCATTCAGAATTTTCCTTCCTCTTGCTGACATTGTTTCAGAATTTAAAGTAAATATGTACTTAAAAAAAAAATCTGGGTCCTGAGCAACACGAACGTCCATCGATCGATGAATGGATAAGTAAAATATGGTGTTTACGCACAATGGAATAATCTTTGGCCTTTAAAAAAAAAGAGATTCCGATACATGCCACAACATGAATGAATCTTGAGAATATTATGCTCCGTGAAACATGCTGGATAGAAAAAGACAGGTACTGCATGATTCCATTTAGCCAAAGTCCCCAGGGTGGTCAGATCCATGGAGACAGGAAGTAGGTGGTGATCAGGCGTGGAAGGAAGGGGACAGGGAGTTGTTAGTGGACACAGAACTTGAGTTTCAGCAGAGGTGGATGTTGGTGACGACTGCACAGCGGTGTGCTCGTACTCATGCTGCAGAAACGGACTTTTCAGAAAATGGTTAAAAATGGTATATTTTACATTATGCATATGCTAAACATTTTTAATTTTTTAAAAAAAGTTTTAAAAATTAAAAACAATTTGGAAAAAAAAAAAAAAACTTTGTCCTATGGGTGTGTGCCATCCCTTGACCATGGTGTTGGGGGATTCTGAAGAGAGAACAGAGACAAGCTTTCTCTCCACAACACTGGGGGCAGCTCCTATAGCTATGAGTTCTGGTAAGCAGATGCCAGAGTTCAGCCGCCTACGGTCAGGATCCCAGATGTCCAGGACATTTAACTGAGGCTTTTTTTTCTTTCTTGGCAAAGTGATAATGCTCCTAATTAACACTGAGGCCCCACTCCTATAGCTCCAGAGGCTCAGATGGGGAGGGAGCCGGAGGAGGGCTGTCTGCAGGACCAGGAGAGTGGCTGGGCACCCCGCAGTTAGAGGCAGAGGCTGGAAGGGAGGCTCTAGATAGAAAGGGCAAGAGGGGAATGTTTTGCTGAGACAAAGGAGATATATTTTAGACCAACTTCTGATGCAAGTAATGTCTAAATCTCATTCCCAACCTACACTGCTCTCAGGATAACCTGAATTAATTTAGTGTCCTCGGTGTTCTTCTTCCAGTGAGGACCCAGGGGGCTACAAAAGAATGCCTTTCTCTCTCCTCTATTTCTGCTTCTCTCTCCTAATCAAAGCCTATGAGGACCCTTGCTGAATGATTTAACACAAATTGGGACCCCAGCAGCGGAAGGCCATCTCCAACAGTGTGGCACCCAGCCCTCCCTCTCACCCTGTAATAGGCTCTCAAGACCTGGGGATCATCCCCCTCATTGACTCCCCAAAATACAGTACTATGTTGAATGGTGGCCCTCCAAAATATTTGTCCACCCAGAACCTGTGAATGCCACTTTATTTGGAAAAAAGGTCTTTGCAGATGTAATTAAGGATCTTGAGATAAGGCCATCCTGTATTATACAAATGGGTCCCAAATCCAATGACAGTGTCCACATTAAAGAAAGGCAGAGGGAGGGGATCCCCGGGTGGCTCAGCAGTTTAGCACCTGCCTTTGGCCCAGGGCGCGATCCTGGAGTCCTGGGATCGAGTCCCACGTCGGGCTCCCAGCATGGAGCCTCCTTCTCCCTCCTCCTGTGTCTCTCTCTCTCTCTCTCTCTCTCTCTCTGTCTATCATAAATAAATAAATAAATCTTTTAAAAAAATAAAGAAAGGCAGAGGGAGATTTGGACACAGAGGAATAGGCTTTGTGAAGGCAGAGACAGAGATTGGAGGGATGCAGACACAAGGAACTCCTAAGCCACCAGGATCTGGAAGAGGCAAGGAAGGTCTCTCTCTCTCTCTCTCTCTCTCTCTCAGTCTTTAGAGGGAATGCAGGCCTCCTGGCTCCTTGGTTCCAAGCTTTTGGTCTCCAGGACCATGAGAGAATAAATTCCTGTTGGTTTAAGCCATTAAACTTATGGTAATTTGTTACAGCAGCCCTACAAATACATGCCAATACTTAAAACCAGCATGAGAGTCCCCTTTGCTGCTGAATTATAGCTGCTAGAACTCACACTTCTTTTTTTCTTGAAAATGAGCCATGCTGGTGGCATGTAGGAGCAGTGTTCTTGCACCGTCCTGTTCACAGGTGCCACCCAGGGACCCTGTTGCAGGTCAGTCTGTGAGAGGGCTGCCAGGCTGGGGTCCAAGACTGCTTTTTTTTGAGATGCTTCCTGTGATGCAGATGTTGCTGCCGGTGTATAACACTTTGAACCCACAAAAACTAGTTTGAGATACAGACTTCCAAACAGAAGCATAATAAATAGACATGTTAACTGTGTTCTGCTAGGGGGCCACTGGGCAGCACCCAGTCTTTATCTGGGTCTCTTCATGATTTTTACCCACATTTGTGATTTTCATCACAATATTTGACCTGATCTGTTTGATGCTGTAGATAGAATGCCATTATCCATGATCTCTGCCCCATAAACTTAGAACCAATAATCTGTTTTGCATAAAGATCTCTGTGCTATATCTTTCTCACCTGTTAAACCAGGGACTTAGGCTAGGGTTGCTCAAATTTCCTCCAGCTTGAACTTTCTTGGAGAATGGGATGCTTTCCCCAGACACAGACATAAGACTATGGAGTCTTAGTATCCACTTTTGCCCTCAGCTTGAGGCCTTTCTCCTCATTTTGCCCTAAACCAAGGGCAGAAAAATGGTCTGACTCCGTGCAACATAAAGGAAAGTGATAAAATACTCCTCTGCTTATTGCTGTTGTAGGTTTTCCACTGATCACCTGAGATACCCGCCCTCTTCCCTGTAAATTGTGAGCTTTCTTCCGAAGATCTAATTCCCATGAACCAATTTTTAGTGAGCCTCTCTGATGTCCTCCACTTTCAGGTGTGTGTGTATCTATGTGTGTGTAAACCCTACCGACCTATCTTATATACAAAACTGAGTGTGAAGTCTGACTATCCAGAGCATGCATGTGTTCCCTTAATACCCATCCTCTGCAGTTGTTGCTCTGAGGGCAAAAATAACCACTACCTTTATCAGAATGTTACTCCCTTAATAAGTAGGTATTTACAAAAAGCACTTTACTGCCAGGATTGACCCTGTAGAATTTTGCAAAGATGCTATAGGACGGTCCATAATCCCAGCAGGACAGCCATTTTCTAGACTCACGTTTCAATTCCTCTGAGTTCCCATTGCCCAACCATACTTCTACAAATAAGCACTTTAAAGATTAGGCTTAAAACACACACACACACACACACACACACACACACACACACAATTGATAATGTGGAAGTTGCTGTTCAATGGCACAGATTCTCCAGCTCATCAAAAATGCATTTATCTTCCTCACAGATCTACTTTATATCCCCTCACTGAATTTTACAGGCAAATGGGATGAGAAAGTGTCACAGGAAATGGAGTGAGGGAACGTTAACATGTCCTTAAACAACAAATGTAGGAAATATTTATACTGGAGAGTGAAATGTGACCAGATTCCTTACTTGGATTCATTTTCTTAACTCACTCACTCAGCTTTCCCCCCTTCCTCTCACTTGTTTAGAGATGAGAATAGAGACTCTCACAAGATCCCTCATAGCTATGGGGGATGATAGTAGGCTGATAGATTCCTGAGCAGGCATCTGTTTGTGGAATCCGGAACAGAGACACATCTAGGGCTGGCGTTCCCTCCTGGTGTTTCTGGTTCTGTCTGAACAACTGCTGTGTGCTCAGTTCTCTCCCAGCAGCTTCCTTGACTCAAGGTTTTGGCTTCTCCGTCATTTAGGCTTGTACATGGCTCTTTTCAAACCCCCTGATCTTTTTCTTGCTATATGGTGCTTTACTCTCTGACTGCACATTTGCAAATTCTTGCATGTGTTTCAGTTCAAAGTCTCAAGAGAAAGAATCAGATCACGGGAGGATCTTATCTTTTCAGAGGATCACTCACTAGAAGATTCCTGGCCAGCCCTGGTGCTCCTGGATCATGTGACCCTGGGTCATAGGACTTGCCTTGATCCAATCAGCTGTGGTTTAGTTATCACAGGACACAAACCATGGCCCAGGCAGCAAAGGGCTAGGGGTTGGGCAGGTTCACTGTGAGGAGGGTTTGGACAGGGCTTTCCAAAACACATACTTCCCTCATCTTATTTTGAAAGGGTTTTTTTTTTTTAATTTTTTTTTTTAATTTTTATTTATTTATGATAGTCACAGAGAGAGAGAGAGAGGCAGAGACACAGGCAGAGGGAGAAGCAGACTCCATGCACCGGGAGCCTGACGTGGGATTCGATCCCGGGTCTCCAGGATCGCGCCCTGGGCCAAAGGCAGGCGCTAAACCACTGCGCCACCCAGGGATCCCTTGAAAGGGTTTTAGATAAAAGGCCAGGGTGAAGATTTGAGGGGCTGGGGGGTCAGAGGAACTGTACAATAGGTACCAACCCCCTCCTGTCTTCAGTTCTCAAAGGTGAGAAGGGGTGAAGCCAAAGTCAGAGAGAACTGAAACCGATCTCCTTGAAAACACCAAATAAGTATGGGCAGGAACCAAAAGTTAGCTAGTGCCCTCATAGAGGCAGCCCAATGTAGCAAAACATTGTTGGGGGGAGCCAGCTGCAAACTGTGGGGAAGTGGTAGGTGTGACAGGGCAGGAGAAGCAAGCTCTCAGCTGTGAATGTGTCGTGTGCACTTGGATGTGAATCAGGTTGCAGCCCACCACACTGCACATCAAGGGTCATGGCACTGTGTGAATTCCATTTGCAGGTCCCCTTTTTAAAAGGCAGAGCTGGCCTCCCTGGCTCTAATGGAGGGGAACAGCTCCAAGATTACAGCTAGAGAGGAGGAGGTGCCCCCAGCACTCTGGAGACTTTGTCTGGGTTGGGCATCCACTTTGCTTCTGCTGGCCTCAGCTCCCACTCCATTGCCACCTCCTTCCCATTTTCTGTACTATTCACGTTCACTAATGATTTCTTATGTCTTAATGGCACAAGATGGCATCAAAAGTGACCTTACTTTTAAAATAATGCAATAAAGTTCCTGGAAGAGAATAAAGACTATCTTCATACCTTCATACCTGGGGATAGGTAAAAGATTTCTTAGACAAGATACAAAAAGCACTAACCATAAAAAAAGTTAAAAAGCAAACTGGACTTCATCAAAATTAAAAATGTCTGCTCATCAAAAGATACCACCAAGAAAATAAAAAGCCAAGGACCGAGAGAAATATTCACAATGTGTATATCTAACTTGCATCTAGAATATATAAATCCCACTTCCAAATCAGTAATGAAAAGATAACCCAATCAGAAATAAAGACTTGAACAGACACTTTACAAATATAAAAAAATGGTCTATAAACATATGCAGTGTGCTTAGTATCACTATTTATTAGGAAAATGCAAATTAGAAACTAAAAGGTACTTACCACTTCGCAGCCACTTGAATGGCTATAATTTTAAAAAACTGACGATACCAAAAGAATATCAAGTGGAGATGGAACAATGGAATCCTCATATATTGTTGGTAGAAGATCAAAATCTTACAGCACTTTGGGCAACTGTTTAGCACTTATTCTTTAATTGTTAATATATCTACCCCGTGATCCGTCATTTCATCTCTAAGTATTTATCTGGAAAACGAAAGCCTATGTCCACACAGACTTGTTCAAGAATGTTCATAACAGTTTTATTCTTAGTAGCAAGAAACTGAAAAAAAAATGTCTATCAGTTGGTTAATGTATCAATATTAGTTACAGCAACCTCCTGCAAGGGAGATAACTGGGCAAGGCAGCTCCCTGAGGGCAGCGCCCAGTAAGAAATGCAAATGCAGGTTATTCTGGCTGATGTTCCCAGCAGTTGGGACATGCCTGTTCCAAACAGGGCATCTGGGCAGAAGCACCGTAGTCTTTACTACATCAGGCAACTAACATCCCACTTAAGATATAAAACATTTCCGTCACCCTAGAAAGTTCCCAGTGCCCTTTGCAGTCATACGATGGAATACTACTAACAATCACTAAAATTCTGATGTATACAAAATTGTGATTTTTGTATCCAAAAACCATTATGGATGCCAGACACTGCAGACTATCTTCTTCGTGATTCCGTTTATGTGAACTGGTAAAACTCGTCAGATTGCTGAAAGTAATCTGTGGTGAGAGAAACAGAACAATGTTTTTCTCTTGGTGGAGGTAGGAGCAAGGCGGAGGGGTGGAGCTTGACTGCAATGACAACCTACTAGTGGTAGGTGGAGTGTAAAGAGCACGCTGCGTGGTGGGATTGTTAAAACTGTCCTGGTGGTGGGCATGGTTGGGATCAATGGAAGAGGATGTGTTAGGTGGGAAGCTTGAGTGGAATGCAGGAAGCAGTAACCACAAAGATTGTGTCATTGAGTGGCTGTTGCCATACACATGAATTCATTAGAGAAAGGTAATGATTGGCTTATGGTGATTAACCACTAATTCAAGGCAAAATATGAAGGTCCAAGGACCTCCTAGGCAGCACTGAAGGAAACTCTAACCTGTAGCCAAAGGAAAGAGAGCAATGTGAAACAGAGTTTAATTGTAAGAGTAGTGGAGATTCAACAAGGGCTGACTTCACAGAGTCCAGAAATCTAGTTTAGAAGGAAGGGAACTCTGAGAATAGACACTACTGAGAATTTAACTCCTAAATAACCCTCAACCTAATGGGCTGTAAGGGGCCCACTCCTGTTTATTAAATAATAGCACTCTCCCAACTTGCTTGAAACTTATACAGAAATAATAAGTGAAATAAATATCTTACAAGACAATGTTTGTCCGCACCCAAGTCTCCCTTATCATCCCCCTTACTGTCAACAAGACCAATAACAAGGGTCAAAGCCCATAGCAGGCTGATCACAGAGATGCTAGGCCCACTAATGTCTGAGAGGGGCTATTTGCCAATTATCTACTACATCAAGGAGCTGCAGGATCTAGGTAATAAGCACTAGAAGATCTTGAAACATCTGCCTGGGTCTGGGCCCTGAGCATGCAGAATCAAGAGAGAGGAACAAAAAGTTGGATAAAGTAGAGTCTATTAATATGAGCAACTCTCCAGTGATTGGGAATTAACCTCATGGCAAGAATCTTGGGGATGAGGCTAATACGCTCCTGGCATAGCTATTGGATGCTTGAGAAAAATTATGGCCACAACTAAATGAAATAGAAATGGTGGAACCACCATAACAGACAGTGAGAAAAGCATCCAAAGACTGAGAAATGGGCATGCTAGAGTGGATATTTCATAAGGCCAGAAAATCCATCAACTGACAAGTTTTGCAGGAGGGCCTGGAGAATGCACTGGTTGATGAGGGTGCACTAGAGTTGTTAATTGGCTCGGTGGTGGCTGTCTTCATAGACCAGGGCTTCGAGCAACAGAATTGGGCTTCTGAGAGCAATGGGGATAATAGGATCCCAAATAATAGAAGCCTGGTGGCACAATTATTGCAGTAAGCAGCAAGGTCAGAGCAGAGACTTGATCAAGCAGATGGGCCAACAGAGAGATGGAGATGGTTGATAGAACACATTGTTCCTCAGGCAGAGATAGCTGGGGCAACCAACAAAAGCACTGTTAATACGTACATCGAAAGAAATCCAGGGTGAATGATCAGAGCCTGTGGACAGGAGCTCCAGAAAAATTCAAGATTCCTGCTGTTCTCAGACCTGGAACCCATTCACTCAAGTATGGGTCAAGTCCCCAGGAGGAATAATTTTGCAAGTCTACAGCATGCATACTTAGTAGTTATTTTCCCAGTCCTTCCCTATGGCTGTTTATTCAGACATTGAGGAAAGGGGAATATATGTAAATTTTTCAGAAATTGTTGAACTTTCTAGGGTCTCGGCCTAGGGAGTTGACACTGATGCCCAAGAACCCAAATGTATAGTTGGAACTATCATTCTTGGTAGTTGACATAACCCCTGTTCCTGGGTGTTACCATGCAAACTTCAACTTCTGAGCCTGGATCTTTGCTGTTCCATGAAGACCAGCTTGGACTCAAGCCCATAGCGTCTTCCCAGTCTTAGCTGTTTTAAGTAATGCTCAATCTATCTGGCTGTGGAGCTGAGACCCTACCCTGACTCTGGCCCACCCAACTGGCCTCACTTGCTCCAGGAGAGACTCCACGCCTTTCAGTCAAGAGTCCAACATTCCTATGCAAAGACAACCCAGACCTGGCATGGACATCTTCTAGCTTTGCTTAAAGAGATCTTGGAATGTAAGAGATGATATGGCACCCTGAGATCAAGGCTGACAATATAGAGGAAACAGTTTCTGGGCCCCACCAATGCAAGTGAAAACCAAATAAACACATTCTAGATAATACCAATAAAAAGCACAGATACACAGTAATTTGGAGAAGAGATGGAAAGCATATTCACTCATTATTACAAACAGCAATAAGTAATACTAGCTACAATTCATTTAGCGACTACCACGTACCAAGAATGTTCACATTTGCTCTTTTATTTGACCCTAATGACAACCCTGTGAGGGGAATAGCATGCCCATTTTATAAAGAAGGAAACTGAGGCTCAGAGAATGGAGATAAATGGCCCAAAGTCATAAATCTCCGAGGCAGTGGAGTGAGAATCCCAGTCCGGGCAGCTGATGGTGACTCCAGTCTGGTTCCTGTCACACCAAATTGCATCCCGGTTGCAGAGGTTTGTGTTTCAAGCACCCTGGATAAATCGCTTGGCTTCCAGCAAGTGGGCTTAAGAAAATATGCTGCTTCTTTCATGCTTTTGAAGACAGAATCAGTCATAAAGGGCATTCCTTGAAGACCTTCTGCTTTGAAGTGATAAAAGCTAGATTGAGGGAAGGCGCACAGGCCCCTGATCTGGGCTCACCCCTGCCCCTGGAGCCAGGAAATGTGATTTCTCCTGCCATCCCTTTCACTCACTGCATTTGCTCTGCTTCTTGGGTCTCCAGTGATTTTTTTTTTTCCTCAAGAAAAGAAGATAGCTTGGGTTAATTTCAAGTTCTCCACAATTTATCTGTGCTGAGCTGGAAGAGTGTTGAGTGGGAAAGGGTTTCATTGTCCACGAGGGCCTCACGGCTCTTCAACACCCACCACTTCTGCCTCATGTCAAAGGAAAGCAAATAGGTTTATTAAATAGCTGTCAAGCCGAATGAGCAAGCGCCGAGAACACACGGAAGGGAGATTGGATTAGAGGGAGAGGACATGCCACGCGAAACAAGGGCACAGATTTATGGCTTTGGCCATGCGGCCTTAGCAATGATGCCCAAGGTGGAGTTGTGCGAGGGGGGAGGCCGGGCCGAGGATGGGAGTCTCGAGGTAGGAAGGACTGAGGCCTGAGGTGCTTTCAGAAAGGCCAGGCATTTCCTTCCTTGGAAGGACTGGAAAGTGTGGTCTTTGACTTTCCAGCCTCTTCGATATTGGAAGACCCAAGAAGAGGATTAGAAGGATGGAGTGAGCCAGTTTGCAACCTCTGCTATATCATTTAAGCCAGTTTGTATTGGGTTTCCTGTTACTTGAAACTTAGGCATCGAGTAGGGAATGTTGATCATTTTTTTGGGAAACCTTAGCCTTCAATATTGGACAAAGGAGCTCAGACCTTAACTATGAGGAATTAGGACTCTCTTTAAGTAGGAGAATAGTAATGTCTTATGTTGTTGCCTTTATATTTATTTTGCAAAAACAATAATCTTATAAAAGTGATGATCTAGACGAAGCCCAGTTCATCGATTATTGCAAACACCTGTGTGGAGAGGCGCTCACCCGAATGGGTAGCTAATTAAGGTGGAAATAAACCCTCAGATTCGAGACATGTTACTTGATTGGGATTGGTAGGACCCTGTGGTTAGAATGTGTTTAATTCTTAGGATTCTTATAATTATATTAGAAATACTGAGGTATTGATTTAAGCAAAATGAGGGCTTTATTATCAGGGTACGGTGGTGTCTGACAGGATCCAGGGCAGGGGAGCTAGGACTCCAAAGAGATTAGAGCCAGTCCTCTTTGTCCCTCCTCTTCTCGTCTTCCCCTCATCTTCTTCATCCTCCTTTCGTATCTACAGACTGGCTTCCTCTGCATTCTCATGTGCCAGGGAGGAAAACAAGACCGTTGAAGCCTTCTGTGTTTACCTGGCCCTCTCTTTTCCTTCTTCTAAATCCCCATGGAAGGGACTCTGGCCTGGCTGAGCCAGTCAATTATGGAGGGAAGTGTTGGAGGTCCGTGTACCCCGGGTCCCCTTCTGTGGTTCCGGGACAGGGGACTGTGAGGAACGTTAGCCTAGTGGACATCCATCCTCTCAAAACTTGGTGCCACTTAACGTGGCCTGGCCAGGGGTGAGTTAGCAAGGGAGAAGGTCGGTCAGTGATGACAACGAGGCTCCTGATCTGGAGATTGAGGGCAGGTTAGCACCAGTTCCTTAGATGGGAGGTTAGGGCTCCCACACCTACTGAAACAGGAACATTCTTAATATAGAGTGACATGGGCTGGAGGAGTAACCGCTGGGGATTTATAGCGTCAAGCACGGCATTTATGGCTTTACCCATGTTTGAAGTGGACTGACGAGAGACAAGGCCAGTTTGGGGGCAATCAGGCACCAGTGAGATTAAGAAAAACCTGAGGCTTAGGTGAACCTGCTGGGGCACCCCTAGAATAAAGTGACCCTTTGGTCCCAGAACATAGACCTGAGCCCCCGGACCAGAATATTTTGAGACATGCACCACAGAATATGGCTAGATAAAGCCAGAAGTGCTTGTGCGTACTTAGAATAGCTTGAAGAGACGCAGCACAGATTGATCTGGTAAATAATCATTCATCAATCTGCTCAGGTGACAGAGAGCACTGCCATTGTCAGGGCACTAATATTGGGAAACAGAAAAAAGAAAAGGCTCAGCTAAAAGAAACCAAGCGACCGGTGAGAAAATGGGTGGCAGTTTGAGGGGGGCAGGTATGCTTGACCAAGAGGAACATGGGTGGGAGCATAGACATCTGTCTCATTAGATGACTGCTGTTCTCCACCTCGTAGCCTTCCATACAATGTGAAGCACCATGCAATGGGACCAAGGCCTAGCCTGTATGTGATCTCACTGAATTTCTACAACACACCTAGGAGACAGGCATCAGTATTCCCATTTTACAGATGGAGAAACTGAGGCCCGGGTCATTTGTTAAGGGTCACAGAGCAAATAAGCAGGAATACAAAACCACAGCTGATGACTCAAGCCAGGCTCTTTAACTTGTACATGGCTTTGCACGGAAAACACAGTGGGAGGCCTGGTCCCCCGAGAGACTGATCTCAGCCTGCAGTCCTAAGGGAAGGGTACGGGGGGCTGGAGCATCTGGGACCTGTTGCTCCAGATTCTCAGTCCCCTGGTGATTGACAGGCTCAGCACCAGCTTCCTGTGTTGCCTCTGCTCCCACGGGGACTGCTCTGGGGCCTGGGACCTCACACGTCTGACGGGACAATTTATATCCTGTGCCTCACCATCCCCAACCCCCAGGTTAACAGAGACGAGCTGTGGCAGCCAGCCACTCCCACCTGAACCAAGTAAAGTAGATTATTGATCCAAGAAACGAATAGAGAGAGATGGGGGGCAGGGAAGGGGATCCCACCAGCCAAGTTGCCTATTTATAAGCAGTAAGTGCTATTGGAATAATTGACTGCAGGGAAGTCCAGACCCAGTTTGGCCTAGGTTGGTGATCATTAATTCAATTAGTTAATTTTCAGGGAAAACATTTGTCTCTGATGAGTACAAAAACTGGAATAAACCACGAGACTTAAATGCCTCCTTTCAGTGAACTCGGGTAGCAGGCCTGGTCTGCAAAAGGAAGGCAGCTGGGCAAAACCAGACCAGGTGCCCCTTGGGGGGGCTGGGGGGGCAGCAAGGGTGGTAACAGTCATAACCAGTTGCCAGCAACTGGAGCTACGTTACTGGTCAAGCTACGTGTATGTTTTAACTCATTTATCTTCACATAAACCGATGGAGGCCAGCACCATATCATCCCCATTTTATAGATGATAAAGCCAAGGTCCAGAAACTTCACATGATTTGGGCTTAAGGTTGCACAGCTAGCAAGTGTTAAACACCTATCAGACAAATTCTGGACCCAGACTGCCTGAATTCAAGTCCTGCCCTGCCATGATTTTCTTCCTGGAAAATTGAGGAGGTGTTTTTAGATCTCTTTTTGCCAAATCTCAGTCATTTTTCTTAATACTTGTGAAATTTTGAGCCAATTCTCAATAATGCATTCAGCACTATTATTTTCTTAGAACTTTCTGTGAGCCGCCTCTCTTTTTGAAAATTTAAATAAGCATATCTAAAAAGGAAACATGTCAAAAGGTGAGCTGAAAATCATTGTTATCCTAAATGCAAGGTAGCAATAAAAATAAATATCGTGAGAAAAAAAATACTATTTCGTGAGTCTGAGGCTCAGATCTGTTTCCTCCTTGTTAAAAAGAGAGGTTAACAAATGTCACAGAGATGTTAGAGACCCATTAGCCTCTGTCCATAACTTTCCTCCTGCTTAAAATCAGAAGTATCGAAAGAGAACAGAACAGGAAATGCCTTACTCACAATTGCGCTTCAGGAAACTCTGTGTTGCCTACTTCTCAGCTCTCTCTCCTACACCACGAAACTGAAATGAAACAGGATGATGGAATGCTGGACCTCAGAAACTTCAAGAATCCTAGAGCAGAGGGGCGGACCGCTGCTCAGGTGATCTATATGCTGATCTCGTAAAGGGAGATGCTGAGTGCACCGTCTTTATCCACTCAAACCGGATTCCCCCAGCAAAGTGGCACAAGCCCCCAAACATCCAAGTAACAGTGGGTAGCAGTTTATCCAGCCCACCTCTCCTTTCAGATCCGTGGGGTGATTATACTCCACCCCTCACACTTTGACATAAACCATGGCTGTTAGACTTGCTTTGGCCAATGATACCTGAGAGGAAGTGCTGTGTGACACCTCCTGGTGGAAGCATTTAAGATCCGGTGCAGGTGCTGTCTTCTCCTGCTACAGTGAATCCGGGGACCTGTGTGGAGACAGTGCAAGATAGGATGATAAAGCCTCCATCAGCCTGGGTCCCTGAGTGACCACTATATACAGCAAAGCCTACCCCAACATCCCAGCTCTCTACTGGCCCACAAGAGCATTCGTGTTGTTTCAAGCCTCTATGACTTTGCAGTCTCTTGAGGTCAACATAGACCAGCCTATTCCTACTGATCAAGAGACAAAGCTCGTACACCGGCCACCAAGGCTAACATTCCAGGGACTGGTTGTCTGGTGAGCTGCTTCTCTGTGCTGAAAGACCCCTGTGTTGGCCATCATCACTGCCTCTTCATCACCAGTGGGGCTGGAAATCCATGAAGGCCTCTGGTATCATTTATAGCCATAGTCCTGGCAGTTGTGCAGTTCATGCTCTTACTGAGCCCTGGGATCCTGAGCCCCCAGGGCCACTGTCTCTTGGTACTGATTCCTGACCTTTCACTTTAATCAATGAGACCAATGCTAACTATCTGTGTTACCTTCTGTTAAGAGGGGCCCGTCAGCAAACGTTCCTGGGCACCAAAAGATCCCAGCATTTAGAGATGAACCCCTTTGGATACATACATGCAGTTCCTTCCACCAGATGTAAATACACCACCAGATGTGGCTGGGTCACATCTTCCATGCCATGTTCCAAATCCTCATGTCTTCAGCTTCCACTGGGGCCATTCCCACTCATCAGACATGTTTATACATGTTGAACCACAATCATCTTTTCCTCTCAAGTCTCTTCAGCTGCTTTGAGGAACTAGTGAACACAAATGGATACTTGGAGGGAATGTCTGAGTGCCTGTCCTGGCCCAGCCAGCACACTTTGTGTGTGGTGCCCCTGTGTATAGTTTCTATGTATAACATGTCTACTTCTTCCTTGTAGACTATAGCCTCCACCTAAAAAAGACATAAGTCTTTATTACATTTGCACCTGTCTGCCTACTGGTGTGTGACAAGCCATCTCAAGCTTAGCGGTGTAAACTAAAAATCATTTTATTATGCTCATGGATTCTGGAGATCATGAGTTCATATACGGCACAGTAGGGCATCAAGAACTCTGAAGGCTCTGAGAGTTTTTGCCCTCCTTACAAGTTAACAAGCCAGCTTGGCACAATTTTATTCATGCAGGTAGAAAATAGGAGACTTCTGGGTCAGAGATGAAGACCTTTATTATTCACAGCCATAGCGGTAGTGACTATCATTATTTTTTTGTGTCAGTTCCCTGAGACCCAATTCCCACAGGGTGATAGGATGAGGCAGGTGACACCAACACACACAATAGGTTGCATTATAGGAGAGAAACCCCAAGTGTAGGGAACCTGAATCTCTTATAATGGGAAGTAAGTATGCCTGCCATAAGATATTATCTTTATTATATGGGACACTTTGTTTTTTAGGGCTTTAAGCACACCTGCCCTTTGCATCAGAGGGTGGTACAATCTCATTTTTCTGTTTGTTTGTTTGTTTGTTTGTTTTGCTATATAACCTTCTTATAAAAGACAGTCTGGACCAAAGACAGTGTGTGCTTCTGCTTTCAAGACATGCAGAAATGCAGGAGACCCATATCTCCCAATATGGCAGTGGCTTTTTTCTGTTCCAAAATGTATTGAGCCAAGAAGACTCACATGGCTGGGGGCTGGAATTATCTGGAGGCTTCTTCATTCACCTGTCTAGTGGCTAGGCAGACTTGAAAGCTGTGCTCACATGGGACTAGTACCACACTCCCTGTGGGCTGGGATTCTCACATTATGGCAGCTGGATAGGGAGAGAAACAATCCAAGAGGGAGCATGTGGGGAACAACTGAATGAAGAGAACCTAAAGGAGTCACATGGCCCTTTCTGACTAGCCTCAAGGGTCATGCAGCATTACTCTGCCACCTTCTATTGACTATAAGCAAGCCACCAAGGTCAGCCCAGACTCAAAGGGAGGGTGGTCAACCACTTGATGTGGGCGAGTAGCAAGGTCACAATAGAGAAGAGCATATGGGATGGAATATTATTACAGCCATCTTTGGTAAGCATGCTCATGAAGCATAGTGCCAACCTGTCTATGCTCATTAAGTGATAAAAACACTCTGATGTTTACAGAGAATCACCTTACATCGGCTGCTACTCACGCTGAATAGCGTAGTAAGAAGAACCCAGCCTAATGTGTGCAGGGCTGTGTTCTATTTTTTCTGCTGTAACCACTGAACTACCTGGCCATGGCCTCAGGCAAGTCACTTATGTAACTGAGCCCCTGAGACCCCAGTGCCCCGAGAAAGCACCTAAAACATAAAAAGAACCTGCCCCTCTCGTGTCACAGGATTGTTGCAAAAGTCATATGAGAGTCCTATGAGGGTCCTGCACTGTGCCAGGCAAATAGGCGAGGAGTTCTGAGGATTATCTGATGTGTGACTGTGCAGGAGGTAGAGTGTCTGCAGACCATCTGCATCTGGGGCTCTCCTGGATCCTTACTGGGTGAGAGGCATACAGCTTCAAAATTAATAATGTAATCAAAGCCTTTTAATTCTTATAATCAAGTTACCCATGAAGAGCAAGGGGAGCACCTGGCTTTCTGCCCTTTAAGGCCTAGGAAACAACGAAAGGATTAAGTGTACCATGAAATTGCTGTGGGACATTCCTAACCAAGGACCTTCTCCACCCAGCAAAAAGAAAAGAGACAGGGAGAAAGGGAGAGAGCGAATGAAAGAGACACACACACACACACAGAGGGAGAGAAACAGCAGATAAGATTGTGGAGGGAGGCTCAAAGAACAGAATGAATAAGTGGCCCCGAATGACAGAGACCAGTATTCTACTGCCGAATACAGTTGTCAGCTGTAGGGGACTCAGGAGCCGGTGCATGTAGCTTCCTGAACACTTAAATTCCAAATCTTGGGACTGGAGATGGGGAACAGAGAGGGAAACACTTTTAGTTTAGGACATCAGGTCTTGAAATGTTTCATAGTAAAGTTGTGGAGATTTACTGTGAGGTAGGAGTTTCACAAATCTGGGAGCTGACTATTGTTATTACAAAGGAAGAAACCAAAGTGCAGAGAGGAGAAACAAATTGCCCCAGATTGCATGGCCTAGGAGGGATAAAAGAGATTTAAACTGAAGGCTATTTGGCTCTAAGGCCCAGCCTTTTCCACCGTTTCCCTTATTTTTCTGCTTCTTGGCAGAGATGAGAGCAGGAGAGAGAAAGGGGGAGGGGGGTGTGTTCAGGTAGAAATTGGCATAGTAAGAGGCCATCCCAGCGGTGCCAGCCAAGGATTTGTTGCCATGAGGCAGCCTGCCACTTCCCAGCATCAACCAGAGAGTCACAGAGGAGGAGGCCAGAGACTGGCAAAGGGAAAGCTGCCTAGCCAAGTGGGGGAGGGGTTGCTGTGTTTTATAGCTTGAGAATGATGCATTCTGGGCAAAGCGCTCTCTCGGGAGCACCTCTAGTCTCAGTTTACTCTTCCTGACGTATGTTACACTGCTTTGTTTACAACTTTGATCACGAAGTATTTGCTGAGTGCTTATTATGTGCCACACTGGCCTTCCTCTGAGGATATAGTGATAAATATGATTTCCTTGTCCTGGACGAATATTCAATTTAATAGAAGTGATTGTTTCTATTCAGACTGGTTAATTCTCTTATAGAGGAAAGCATAAGAAAAACATCCAGCCTCACCAAGGGTGGCAGTAGTCAAGGAAGGCTTCCTGAAGGATTTAACTGCTTAGTCAAGTCTTGAAGAACAAAAGATAAAGAGCAAAGCCAGGCATGAAAGAAGTCATGGTGGCATGGGAAAAAAGTTCTGAGTCAAGTGCTGCAGTACCAATCAATGTATATTTTCCTATGTCTTTCCTTCTGTCAGTTAGATACCTTTAGTTTCAAGTTGTATAAAACTCAACTCAAACAGGCTTAAATAATAAATGGACAATTAAACAGATATAGGAAAGAAAAGGCAGGGTGGAAAGGGGACCATAACTACAGAATGAGTAGAGACTTTCAAAATCTTTAAAAACCTTAAGTGGACATCAAAGTCCCCAACTTTCTAGAAAGTATAAATTAAGAAAATGGGCAAATAATAATTAGCAAATCTGAAATATACCTTGAACTCTTAAAGAAACGAAATTAATAGACAAAAATGTCCTTGGCCAAAAGGTCATCAGATGGTGTTACTAGGAAGTTTTACAAAGCTTACAAGGAACAAATAACTCTTATTTTATACAAACTGATAATCTTCTGATCAATGGGGGCAAACCATATAATTTCTTCCGTTAAAACAGGAAAAACACCTGATAAAATCCAACAGCCATAGTGTGAAACACTTAACAAACCATGAATTAAAGAAAACTTCCTTAACCTGTCAAAAGTCAAGGGCAAATGTTATACTCTATGGTGAAACATTTGACATAGTCATTGTAAGGTTGGGCACAAGCAAGGAGGCCTGTTGTTGTTGTTGTTGTTTTAAGATTTTATTTATTTATGAGAGACACAGAGAGAGAGAAAAACAGTCAGAGAGACAGGCAGAGGGAGAAGCAGGCTCCATGCAGGGAGCCTGATGTGGGACTCCATCCTGGGTCTCCAGGATCACACCCTGGGCTGAAAGCAGGAGCTAAACTCCTGAGCCACCCAGGCTGCCCCTAGGAAGCCTGTTATTATCTTTCCTAGTCCCTATGGTACTGAATGTTCCAGCCAATGCAATAGGACAAGGAAAAATTAAAGATCTAGAAAATGAAAGACAAATTACCATTATTTGTAGATTAAATAGAAAACAGAAGAGGATTACAAATAAACTATTAGAACTAAGCTTTTTTTTTTTAATTTTTATTTATTTATGATAGTCACAGAGAGAGAGAGAGAGGCAGAGACATAGGCAGAGGGAGAAGCAGGCTCCATGCACCGGGAGCCTGATGTGGGATTCGATCCTGGGTCTCCAGGATCGCGCCCTGGGCCAAAGGCAGGCGCCAAACCGCTGCGCCACCCAGGGATCCCTAGAACTAAGCTTTTAACAAAAGTACTTGATGCAAGATCAACATACAATAATCAAGAATATCCCTGTACCTGAAACAAATTAGAAAATATACTAGAAAAATGTACCAAAAAACTCCCTATAATTTTGCTAGAATTAAATGTAGTAAAAGTTACCAAAATCTTCTATAAAGAAATATAAAACATTATTGGATGGCATGAAAGATAACTCCAATAAATGGAGAGGTATGTCATTTTTATGGACAAGAAGCATCAATATCATAGAAATGTAAATTCTCCCTCAGTTTAACATATGAATGCAAGGAAATTCCAAGTAAAACACCAGTGTACACACACACATATATACATATACATCCATTTTTCCCCCATAACATGCCAGTTGAGCCTAAAAGTGATAAAAACACAAGCCTAGAATATCCAGGCATTTTTAAAATACAAGAAAGTGTGGGAATTTTCCTTAAAAAGATATCAAGATTTGTTATAAAGCTATCACAATTAAGACAATGTGGAATTTGTATGGATTATACTAGAAAGCCATAAACAGACCACCACAAATTCCTGGAAACATTGTCTATTAAAAATGTAGTGTTTGTAAATCACTGGAGTAAAGATATTCTATTCAATGAATATTGTTGGGTCAGTTGGTTATTCACACAAAAAGAAATTGGTTCCTTACCTTAAATAATATACAAAAATAAAAGAACGAAATGCAAAAAAGTAAGCCATTTAAAGACTTATTTATTTATATATTTATTTTTTAAAAATGAGAGAATGCAGAAACAGGAGAAGGGGCAGAGAGAGAGAGAGAGAGAGAGAGAGGAAAAACAAATTGGGGAGCGGGGAGCCCAACACAGGGCTTCATCTCAGAATCCTGAGATCATGACCTGAGCTGAAATCAAGAGTTGGACACTTAACCATCTGAGCCACCCAGGTGCCCCAAAAGTAAACCATTTAGAAAAAAACAAAGAAAAAATTTTGAAATGGTTACAGAAAAGAATTTCTTAAATACAAATACAGCAGAATCTCTTTTTTAAAGTTTGATAAATTTCACTGCATTAAATTCAAATATTTCTGTATGGAGAAATACACCATAAACATAATAAAAAGATATTGTATTTATAGGGCAGCCCAGGTGGCTCAGCAGTTTAGCACCGCCTTCAGCCCAGGGCGTGATCCTGGAGACCCGGGATGAAGTCCCACGTCGGGCTCCCTGCATGGAGCCTGCTTCTCCCTCTGCCTGTGTCTCTCTGTCTGTCTGTCTGTCTCTCTCTGTCTCTCATGAATAAATAAATAAAACATTTTTTAAAAAGATATTGTAGGGATCCCTGGGTGGCACAGCGGTTTAGCGCCTGCCTTTGGCCCAGGGCACGATCCTGGAGACCCTGGATCGAGTCCCACGTAGGGCTCCCGGTGCATGGAGCCTGCTTCTCCCTCTGCCTGTGTCTCTGCCTCTCTCTCTCTCACTGTGTGCCTATCATAAATAAATAAAAATTTTTTAAAAAAGATATTGTATTTATATAAGGGAGTGAGGAAGAGAAATGTTATTTGTATATATATAATATTCAAAGGTTCATTTTTAATGCAAACAGATCAGAAACAATTTAAAAGTGTTAGTATATTTTTATCTAAAAAAATATTGGTGCATCCTAGAATGGAAAACTATTTTGCATTGATGTTTAAGGCTACCAATTCATTCCTTCCTTCCTTTCTTTCTTTCTTTCTTTCTTTCTTTCTTTCTTTCTTTCTTTCTTTCTTTCTTTCTTCTTTCTTTCTTTCTTTCTTTCTTTCTTTCTTTCTTTCTTTCTTTCTTCTTTTTTCTTTCTTTCTTTCTTTCTTTCTTTCTTTCTTTCTTTCTTTCTTTCTTTCTTTCTTTCTTTCTTTCTTTCTTTCTTTCTTTCTTCTTTTTTCTTTCTTTCTTTCTTTCTTTCTTTCTTTCTTTCTTTCTTTCTTTCTTCTTTCTTTCTTTCTTCTTTTCCTTCTTTCTTTCTTTCTTTCTTTCTTTCTTTCTTTCTTTCTTTCTTTCTTTCTTTCCTTCCTTCTTTCTTTCTTTCTTTCTTTTTCTTTCTTTTAAAGAAGCATATAAGGCAGAAATCAGTACGTTACCAGCTTGTATGCTTAAGGTAGGCGCCCGTGTTTTTGTGTGTAGGATCAGGTCTTCCTTGAGGATGAGGAACTTCAGGGTGGCAAACAACTTTGCTCAGCACTGTGCAGACAGTAGCCTTGTCTCCCAGACAAGGAAGGGGATGTGCTGTCCCTCAATCAATTGCAGAGGGAGAATGACTTCCTTGGTGTGTGATAGAGGAGTCCTTTTGCCTAGCAGATGTGTCTGTGTGGAGATAGGGCTGGAGTTAGCCAATTTAGTTTGAGCTAAGATGCTTATTTTTAAAAGTTTTTGAGTAGATCTGAAATATTTCATGATTAAAAAAGCTTTAAAAGGGTTATGATAGAAAAGATCCAATTTAAAATAACTCAAAATTTTAGAAGCTAGCAATAAACTTTCCAAGAAATGTGTAAGATCTCTAAGAAGGAACCAGAACACCTCTTCAGGAGCTTCATTGAAGATGGTTAAAGGGTGGCTGGTGGCATAGTCGAGCCTTGGTTTTGGCTCAGGTTGTGGTCTCAGGGTCATGAGTTCAAGCCCCTGTCAAACTCCATGCTCAGCATGGAGTTTCCTTGGGATTCTCTCTCCCTCTCCCTCTGCTTAACCCCCCTTCCCACCTTCTCTCTGTCTCTCTCTCACTCTCTCTCAAATAAATAAGTAAATCTTTTCAAAAGAAAATATGGTTAAAATGAAATCTCAGGCTCAGGCTCAACATGTAAAATAGATGCTAATATGTGTCGCACAAACAGATAACAGAATCCATTTATCAGGCACAGATTTATGCCAGACACCCCACAAAGCATTTCATGTACATTGTTTCATTTAATCCTCCAAGAACTTGCAGAGCAAGGACTACCCCAATTCCTGCTTTACATATTCTCATCTGCAAAACACCATGGAAGATTGAGGTTCTTTGTGATCTGAGAGCCAGAAAGTGGTGGAGTCAGGTTTGTAGCCCCGGAATGCCTGGCCCCAGAACCTAGGCTCTTTGCTGCACTGTAAAACCTGTCTCATTTAAGTGGAGTAGGGTTCTGGAGCCCTGTGTCTTAACACCCCTTGTTCCCTAGGAGGAACTGGTTCCTCTAGGATGGAAAAACTGTACGGTTCTATACAAACTAGGATGATTCACCGCTTCTGATATCCTGTTCTGCTATCGTCTATTTGTTTTAATTGAGCCAGTGTCTCTGTTGCTAAGCAGCATGGGGGTGGCAGGAAGAAACAGGTGAGAGGATCTCAAGGGGATGATGAGACAGAGGCAAAGGGTGGGTCCAGGTCCCACCCCCACCTTCTCTACCACCCATGCAAGGAATGCTTCTGGAGTTAATCCTTGAAGCCTTTGTGATTTGGTTTTGTAAGAAAGGTGATTTCCCGTCTCCGTCTCTGCTAGCTAAGAGGGTAAGAAACTCTAGAATCCAACACACTGAGGTTCAAGTCTCATCTTTTCCACAGTAATGAATGAACTCAGGAAAGTTACTCAGCCTCTTTGGACCTCAGTTTCTTATGCCCCCCAAAAGCTGTCAAGGTTAAATGACATAAGGCAGAAGTAGTGCATGACACAGAATTTAGCATATGGTAAGCCCAGATTATGCCTCACCTGTCATTATGTCACCACCATTGTCATTGTTGCCATGTCACCATCATTTCTCAGAACCAGGAAGCCACCCCCAGAATCTTAACCCTTGAGCCTTCTTGTCACTTTGGCCACACAGTCTCAGCTTGGCCAAGTTCCCCTCAGCAGTGTCTCACGATAGACCAGGGCCCCGGGGAAATGCCCACCCCATCAGCTCCTTGCTCCCAAAGTGCAGGACAGAGTTGTTTGTGGAAGCCTGAATGAGAGACTGATGACTCGAGATAAGATAGGCAATCAGCTTGGGCTCGCCACTGCAGACTTCTGGTCTACTTGTAAAATGAGTCTTGTCATTTATTTGACAGTCCCCAGGATTGCACAGAGGGGGAGGAACCAATAAAGCCGAGCCCCCAGCAGAGTGTTCCCGATAGCCTCAAGTGTGGACTTTGCTGTTCCCGGCCCCCCAGGCCTAGACAAGCCCTTTACCATCCTGGCTGTCTCCAGGCTTGCCATTCATTTCAGCCAATGTTCGTTGAGTGACTACTAAGAAGGAAGGGGTCCAAGTGATTTTCCTCTTTAGAAGGCAGCAAAATATTTTCACTTCAAATGAATTCAATACAGTTCTAAAATTTTAACTCAAAGCAGAAGTGTCCAAATGCTGTGCCTCTAGCTGCCCGCTGCCCCTTGATCTTCTGTTCACTAAGTGGTCAGGAATGCAACTTTGGCCAGCAAAGATCTGGGTTCAGAGGCTGACTCAGCAGTTTGCATGCTGTGTCAGCTCTCCAGGCCCCAGTTTTCTTCTTATTCTGCTAATTTCACAGGACTGTGATGGTTAAATGAGATGCTGCACAGAGCATCTAGGAATGCATGCGCCTCATTAAACTAATCCTAAGGAAAACGTCTGGTAAAGCAGAAGACCCTTCAGTGACTTTATCTACTTTCTATAGAGTGTTTTCATACATCAGGTCGCCTTAGAATTCAGATATCACAGCAACGAGGGGAGGGAAGCCCAGTCCAGTCATGGCATCTGGTAAGCCTGCCACGCTAGTGGGTGGCTCAGGCCTCTCAGCCTGCTTATCAGTGAAGGTCTTCTCCACTCACCTATGCCTTAGTTGTGGCTCACCTACTTCCGTATCCCACTGGGAACAGAACCTGTCACAAAGCTGGCTCCTCAGTGAATATCTGCTAAATGAATGATTCAAAGAATGAGTGACTAAAAAAAAAAGGAAAAACAATGGGAGGGAAAATCCCATTGTTTGTTTGTTTTTTAAGATTTTATTTTTAAGTAATCTCTGTACCCAATGTGGGGCTCAAATTCACAACCCAGAGATCAGGAATCACATACTCTACCACTGGAGCCAGCCAGGAGACCCAAGAATCCCATTGGTTGACTATGACTTATTCTATGAGACCCAACCAACAACATCTCCTCCTGTAGCTTTCCTGGCTTCCTCACCTTGACCCACCCCTTCCTGGCCCTTTCCTGTCTCTCTCTCTCCTATCTCTCACTCTCCTGTGATAGAATGCATTTGTCTCTTTTCTCTTAGAAAACTTACAGAGAGAATTGAAGGAGATGACATCCACTAGGTGTGGATAACACAGCCAGATAAATGCAGTGTCCTCCTATTGCTGAGCCATTGCAAACTTGATTGTGGTAACGGAGGGCTCTCTCTCTGATGCCAAAGAAACAATAGCGGGAAGAGGGATAGCATACATAGGGATGCCAGCCTAGAAACAAAGGGTAGAGCCTAATTACAGAGAATCCTGAAGAATGTTTAAAGAGAAAGAGAGAAGAGGTGTCACTGTGGAGAGCATCCTCTGACCAGCCAGAAAGCAGAGGCCATGAGCAGTATTCCTGTTGTATAGGGCTTCTATAACAGTGCTTCTCAAACTGCAGTGTGCATGCGAGTTATCCAGGGATCTTGTCAAAAGTCTGATTCTGCTTTGGTAGGTCTGGAGCTGGACCTGAGATGCTGTACTTCCAACAAGTTCCTAGGGGATGCTGCTGCTGCTGGTCCCGGAACCACACTTTGGGTGGTGTGCCCAACAGGACACTCTGATCACTCCTCCTTCCCTCTCATCTTATAGCCTCTGCCTCGACACTCCCAAGCAGTCTCCTCCAGACAGTAGGGGCTGAAGGGGTATCAGAAATACCCGGAGCTCAATTTCCAACCTCTAGCATGATTCCAGAAACATGTCAAACAAGGGCGGCCATAAAAACACTTTTTGGGCTCCCCTCAAAGAATGTCGAGTCTTGTGGAATTTAACTTCACTGACCACTGTCCCTTCTAAATCAGTGACTTAAGAGTGTGTCTGTAGGTATTCCTGCCTCTTTCCACCCTCTGGCACCCCAACATACTCAAACTCTAGACACTCACCACCTGAGGAACCTGGCTTCTTTATTCCCAAGGCTTTTAACTTAGTAGGTGCTTGGTAAATGCTTGTTGAATTAATTAACGAAGTCTGACTTTTTTTTTTAACTACTTGGACTAATCAAATTAGATTTTCTTAAGGCAGTCACATTTCTCTTGCATGACGGCTCAGGTTTTGTGAGCTTGAGTGGTTTTAAGGTAACTGGCAGGGAAAAGAATGGAAGGGAAACCATGGGACACTGTAACACTAGCTGCTCACAGTATGCAGTGAATGGGATTGGATTGTCCTATTGGAAAAAAATCACAAAATTCTATTACTAGAAGACATCTTAGACCTTGCCTATACCTGAGATGATAAATAGCTAGCATGACAGTGAGTTATCACTTTCCATTCCTGTCCCTAGAGCAGACATTACTAATCAATCGTGGCACTTGCCCTGCTAAATTTAGATGTGACTTCAGAATCCTAAGGTTTGAATCCAACATTGATCACCTGCCCACTGGTGAACTCTTATACTTCGGAATATGTCCACCTGAGCACACACCTACCAGGTTACACTTGCTTTGTAGTTCGCTTGTAAAACTGCACACCTGATGTCCCTTTGTCTCCTATAAATCACTGCTGCCTGAACTGACTTAGGTGTAAGGTAAGAGGGTACACTCCACCAGAGTATCATGAGGACAGGGATTGCATCTTGTTCATTCATTCATTTATTGACAAGACCAGACACCGGTTTGGCCTGCGTTCACATCTCTATCATAACCCCCTAACATATGCATTTTCTTTGTATGAAGGATGGATGGATGAATGGATGAATGGATGGATGGATGGATGGATGAAGGTTTTTATTAGTTACCTCTCATCCTGACCCAGAATACTCCTATTCTACCTCAAATAGGTCATTTTTCTGTTCTTTCTTCCTTTGTTTATACTGAGCACACTCTACACACAGTCTCACTTGCAAGAGGTCCCCAAGAGTAGCACTCCATTCATCTCCAGGCACTTTGAAGTGTGTCTTAATCTGGGCCTTCTAGACTCCATTCAATCAACTTGATCATTTCTGTGGATGACACAGAATCTTCTGAGATGACCCCATCATCTTTATGGGGAATCTTATTATCTTAGGTTCTCTCACTTATTATTTATGTGAGATGCTCTTAGTCCTTTGACATAAACCATCTTGTTTAATCTCAAGGATAGTTGGGCAAGCCAGTGATTATGAGCCCATTTTATAGTGGAGGAAATGAAGACTCAGAAAGGCCTTTTGACTTGCCCAGGCCTACAAAGATTACACAGTTAAGTTGCAGAGTAGAGCACGAGCCCAGCCCACATGACCCACAAGTCTATACTCTTGCAAATGGGGCTGTGGCCAGTTAGGGTCTGTCTACTCAAGTCTTGGTAAACTGTGCAGTTGCACCAAGAGGCCAGGACTTTCTGCATTTGTGATGATCTGCTCACAGAAAGAGTAATTTTCCCCAGGGCTGGTGAGGAGGGTGGGCTCTCTGCTCTTCCCTCTGATGCCAGGAAGGCATGGCTCCCTGGCCTTTGCCATCCCCATTTGCCCAACACTGCCTTGGCTGTCTCTAAGCCTTCCAGAGAGGAAGGGCTAAGCCGGTCTGCAGTTGACAAAGTACCCATCCCCTCCATACAGAGATAGAGGGTTCCTTTCACACTTCACCCAATTGAGGATTTCTGGAGGAGAGAGGGAGAGCGAGTGAGCATGTATGAGCACACTTGACAGCATCCTTCCCGTGGCCCCTCCTGCCCCAGCCCTGCCACCAGCACCAGAGGCAACAGCTGCAGTGCCCCAGCCGGCTGCCCCTGGGGGCAAGTCTGGGAATGACCCAGGCACTGCGTGTCACATCATGGCCCTGGAACAACCCCCAAGCCTTATCCAGTCCATGGCCACCCTGGCTCCCCCACTAAAGCTGCTGCTCTAGGAAAGCCCCACTTTGTGTAATTGTTTAATTATCATGTCAATGTGGATTCATTAGCATGGCAGCTGTCATTGCAAATGGGGGAAGAGGGGGCTCCCAGAGCCCCTAGGGTCAGCCTAATTGATGTAGTGAACAGAATACTATATTTACTCAACAATGGTTTGGGTTTCTCTTCTGACCTGGGAAGGGCATCAGTGCTTACCAGGAATCAATAGCAGCTGGATTTTCATCCACAGTGACCGAGACAACCTCAACGGGCTTAACCCCTCCGGGCCCGCCCAGGGGCTAGGCAGGCATCCCACTGCAGTGAGAGGCTAGAGATTTGTACTTTTCCCAGGGACAGAAATGACATGTGGGACCAGAGTGGAGGGAAATATACTCTTCATATATTCCACAAGTATGTGACCAAGTTCTAGTTGATCCTAATTTCCATCAGGCCCTGAATGCTTGGGTCACATCCACTCCGTGTCCCTCCCAGCTAGTACAGAGTGCAAAACTACTTGGTGTCTAATAAATGTTTGCACAACGAGTAATAACTCACTTTTGTTGAATGTCGACTGTGCCAGGCACCGTCCTGAGCATTTTACAAGTGTATCAAGTCATACAAGAATCCTCTGAGAGGCACTATTCTGGTGATCTCTCCCCGTGTAACTACCCTGAGTGGTTGAGAACGGCACTTTATTGATACTATAGCTCGTGATTCCCTGGGTCGGGAATTTGTGCAAGGTGCAGGGGTGATGGCTTCTCTCTGCTCCATCATGCCCAGGCCCCAGTTGGGATGACTCAAAGGGCTGGAGGCGGTACAGCTAGAGGCTGCCCGGCCTCCTTTTCTGATACTCCACTTAGTAATTGTGTGATCCTTGAAAACCCTCCTGAGTTTTTTGAAACCACCTTTCTATCTGCTAAATAGGAGTCATAAGGCCTTTCTTCATTGAATCAATGGTGACTTAAATGAGACAATATGGAAAAGCCTGTCAACCCAGAGCCAGGCACACTGTAAGTGTTCAATAAAGGTTCATTGAATCGGAAGCCTGAGTGCCATCGGGATATACAATGACAGACAGGGGGAGCCTTTAGTTACCGAAATAAGTCTTGTCAGATGTAGTAAAACACATAGTTTAGTAGTCTGTGCCAGTTTAGATCAACCGTGAGGCTGTAGTTAATGCCCTAGTCATGATGGAATATGGAAAACATAAAGTAAATGCACTTTTCTTATCTGAAAGATGGAAATG
Source organism: Canis lupus baileyi (assembly GCF_048164855.1). Lineage (NCBI taxonomy): Eukaryota > Metazoa > Chordata > Mammalia > Carnivora > Canidae > Canis > Canis lupus. Next base: position 13,991,800 of record NC_132855.1, on the reverse strand, counting down.
AAACCTACCATAAGATGAGTAAAAGTGGGCATTAAATGAGGTAAAAATGTATAAAATGCCTAATGGGGAGCGAGGACTTGATAATAACAGGTATGAGAGAGCCTTCAGCTACAAGTCTTAGCTCACTCAACATTAAAGAGAGTAGGCTGGAGAAAAAACCCATGGATATAATCAACTTAGGAAAAGCTTTGGGTTCATCCTTTACTTATCACAAGTAAGTTCCATGAATGCAAATGTGAGATGTCCTGACTCTACATCAAGGAATGCTGGGCAGGGAAAACAGGGGTCTGAGGATGTTGTGGCCTAATATTCGAGTGATGATCCATAGATATGCAAGTGAGCAGATATTCTTCATGGGCCAACCACTGGACAGCTCATTTAATCCTCATAGGAAGCCAAGGGAGCAAGTCCTATTACCGTCCCCATTTTCCAGGAGGGCACAGAGATTTGGAAATGCCCAAGTTCACATGGCTAGTACATGGTGGAATGAGCCTGTCTGCCCCCTAACCTGTGCTCCCAACCTCACTGCCTCTGAGTAACAGAGCTTACCACTGTGGCTTCTTTTAGGAAAGTGACACAGGGTGAGAAAATTAGCACTCTGCTAGGGCAGGACGGCCTCCAGAGTGGCAGAGCCAGGCAGTCCTGGGTTTAAATCTCGGTCCCAGCACTTATCATCTCCCTGACCTGGGCAAGAGACTGACTAATCTTTGCAAGACTCCGTCTCTTCATCAGTAAAGTGTGGATACGAATCATAGTAATGCTCATCCTGCTCTGTTGCTGTGAAGACCATGCCTGGCACATAGTAGCTGGTTAATTATTGTCAGTCTCCTTTTCTTTAAAACAGGATTCCAGCGAACTTTCAACTACATTGAAATCATTGCAATAGATCTGGGAACTAAGGAGGCCCTAGGAGTCTGAGATAGTGTCTGTTGTCCACCTGAATCTCCATTAGATGCTTAATTGCATGGATGCAGGGGTTTTGTACATTTCCTTTTTTAAAAAAAAATATATGATTTTTCAACTATAGAAGAGTCCCCCTATACTTTTGACTTACTGTTGAGATTTAAAAAAAAATAAGGCTAAAATGATTCAGGAAGAGAAAATGCTAAGATTCAGACAAACACATAAATAATGCCCACAGTTCAAAACTCAGTATTTCTTTTCCTCATATTCTCTAGGTTTATCTGTTAGTTTCTCCAAACTGCCTTTTTTTTTCACTAGACAACACTCTGCAAATTTTGTCTAACTTGGGTGATTTGCTGACCCTCACTGACTAGGGTGTCCCTTCCCCCCCCCACCTATAACACCCACTTTGCATCATAACCAAATGCAGCCTCCCAATTGTCCCCCCACCTTCCACTGGGAATGATCTCTTTATCAATAATTCGACCCCTGGAAGCCCAGCGGGTGACTCTTTAGTGCCCCCAACACCAGTGCAGATGGGGGCTGCGGATCCCCAGTGTAATCCCAGCCTGAAATGTTACCAGGAGCCCCACGGCTCTTCAATTACCTCCCTTGGCCTGTCAAGACCACAGCATCTCAAATTCAGTTAGCTGGTCTTTGGGTCTCAGCCAAGGCCCAGCCTCTGCTCCTAATGACAGCCAGCTGAGGGGACACTGAGAGGGGCTAAATTCAATTTGCAGCCCTTCTAATGAGATTAGGGGAGCAGGGTTTTTTATTTTCTCCAAAGTTTGCCATGGGCAGGATGAATGATGGCCCAGGGATGAGCTGTCAACGTCAACAAAGGCTCCGAGCGGGGAGAAGGGGGTTGGGAGACAAGGATGGGAGAGAGAGAGAGGGAGAGATTTTCCAGACAGAGCCAAGGAGCCCTGAGTGAGTCGCCCAGCAGGTGACAATGTCTGGTTGGCAGAGTGTCACTCTGCAGACAGGATGCAAAGTCAAGAATCAATCTGGAGGAAAGGCAAATGTCAACTGTAAACAATATTCCCAAGTAGAATCCTTTTTTTTTTCTTGCTTCTGTATTCTTTCCTACCTTTTTTGACTTTCTAAAATCATTAAGCAAATGGTATTTTTTAAAAAAATTAGTCAATTAAGAGGTATCATCTCAGATAAAGAAGCAAGGGCCCACTGGTCTTACTGTGTGGAAAAGCTCAGCCCAGCACTGCTCTTGGACTGAAAGGACCTGTGAGCCTTCTGGCCACAGAGTAACTACTGAGCAAGTATCAGGAGCCAGCTAGGATCTTGGATGCCCACAAATCAGGCAGGACATTCTTCTGGGTCAAAGAGAGAAAGATAGAGGGAATGCTCTTGAGGGAGTCTGAAGAGGAAGAGATCCCTGTGGTTGGAAGAGACCAAGGAAGCTTGGTTTTGAGGAGACAGACTTGAGCTGTAGCATGAAGGAAGAGACGAACTAACAAGGCTGAGAGCAGAGACTAAGTTGACCCTTGTAGCTAAAGGTCCCCATGCTTCTACTTGCAGACCTAGCTATGCCCTGTTCCCAGCTCACTCCTGGTGGGAACTGTAGTAGTCCTGCCATGTCAGGCCGGATTTCACTAGAGAGTGAACACTGATTTGTTTGCACCTTCTTAGAGTTTTCCAGAGATGCTCCATACATGTGGCAGAGCTCCTGCCCAGCTTCCTGTCCCGCACTGGAACCCTCCATTGATGCCGCAATTCTGCACTAGACCCTGGCCGTGGCCCTGAAACATTGAGTTGCTTGGCTTTGCCAGTTCTTCTCCAGGTGGCGGGAGTTGGGCATCACATACCTGTCTCTTGTCCCCTAGCCACTGCCTGAAGTCCTGTTCCTAGTAGGCCAATCACCAAGGACCATAATGGCCCTTTCTGTACTCCTCTTGAATATGGAAACCCATCCAGACTCAGACCTTTCCTCAGCTTCAAAACAGGTCAACGTGAGTTAAAATGCCTTATGGGCACTCATTATATATTCATTAGCTGAACTGGAATCATGGGGAAGGTGAAAGTTGATTGGGCCTGAGTGTGGAAGCGTCAGACAAGTGGCTGCAAACAGGAAGGCATTCTCCATAACCAGGAAAGCTCAGAGCCAGAATCATGTTGTTTGTGTTCAGAGAATGACAGTTTTTCTCCCATGATGCACTCCTCGTGGCCACGTATTGACCCCTATTACCCACCAGGCCCACAGCCAGCTCTTTAGGGGCTCTCACCACTGGGGAGCCCCAGGGATGGGCTCCTCAGTTGTCCCACTCACAGGAAGGTGCTGATATTGTCCACAGAGCAGGATGGCTATCCCACTGGTGCACAGTCTGACCCTGGCCATCAGCCAGATGAACCCAAGGAATCCTACAAATTCCAGAACCCAGGGGTGTGTTGTAGCCAGAACCTCTGAGAATATCTTCCATACAAAACAAAACACAAACCCTTCAGGGCCTGTGAAGGATTATATTGGATTGTTGGGCCTGGCTAATCCGGGTGATTAATCCAACCCACCACCTCATAAACCCAATGCTGGTAAGAAAGACAACTTTAGATGCTGGGGTCATGAGCCCGGAAGAGCTCAGTTCTACAGTTGGATACTTTGTTAATGTGGTTCCTTTTATGCTGCGACTCATTTCTATACTGTTTTTCCTTTTTCACTTTTTTTTTTAAATTAAAATTCCTTGTGAAAAGACCATTCTGTCCTAGAGGGGTTTTGTGCCATGAAGTGGTACAGGCATCAGAAATTTAAGGCAAAGGGCTCTCGAGCTCTTCTCCACTCTACCTTGGAGTACAGCCTGCTCGGGTCTTAATAAAGGAGGTTTGTTCTAGAAGATGCTGTCTGGGAGCACTGCATGGGTTCATGAGGCAGCACCTGTGACATTTTGATAAACCTCTAGCCTATGCCCTTTTCCCCAGCTCAGGCTATGATCCAGATGGAGAAATCATCTGGAGGAAGGAAAAGACAAGGATGGCAAGGATAAACAATGGCCAGCTCTCCAGACATGATGCTTATTAATGAAAAAGAGTTCCCAAAGGCCAAGGCTCCCTTGGGAGCCCAAACTCTCTGTTGTAAAGTACATTTTTCTTTTAATCACAAAAGGTCTCCATGCCTGTTCCTTATGTGAGCCTTACAAGTCTGTGAAGAAGCTGTGCTGATCCCCATTTTAGAGATAAGGAAATGGAGGCACCATGAACTTCAGTGAGTCACCCGGGCTCATGCAAGGGGAGCCAAGGATGCATGAGAGGCTGCCTGTTGCCAGCTACGTTGTCGGGCCCACCCTGCCACACTTCATCTTAATATACAACCTATGTTGTTGTACAATGGACTGTCCCCGTCCACATCTCCATTGATTTTATTCCTGTGGAGAGCTCCAGACTCTTCTACCCATATTCTGATGGTAGAACTGATGCCTCATCAGGAGAGAAGCCTCAGGGGACAGCTCCCTTGTGCCAACTTTGTGTTGACAGGGAAAGCACCTCATTGTGATCTCGGAGCCACTGAGGACGTGGGCTGCGGGGCCCAGAGCCCTGAGCTGGGCCCCATAGCCCTGCTGTCGCCAGCTCCCCTGGTGATCTCCGGCAAGGAACTTCCTCTCCCTACTCTCCGTGCCCTCTGGGCTCCTCGCCAGGTCTAACGTTCCCAGATTCGAATTCTCTAGCTGTCCAAATCTCTGAAATGGTCACTCCAATCCATTTCTTACTGCCTACAAATTAAATTTTGCTTCCTTCTTCTCTTCCTTCCTAGTCCCTTCTATTTGCTGCACAGAGTCCAGTTACCTCTGGTGTGACCACGAGCATTTCCAATGCAAAAACTCACCCCAGTGTCTGCTGGGCTTGCTAAAAACTCCCCTCAGGCCTGCCCCTCCCAGGGCAATGCCAGACCAGGGGGATGGAGCCCTGGGTCTCTTCACTTTGCGCCACATTATCACAGAAAGGTGGATTAGAAGTTATCTCCGCTCTGCTTTCTCTCAGAGCTCCTTGGCAACACAGCCACCTCGATATAAATACACACCAGAAACGTGCGCAGGCTCATACTCGGAGTCAAGGCCTTGGGAGCCCGGGGCAGATAGCGCCAGGGCGCAAGGACGTCAGGAGATCCCCAGGACACGATGGAGTGCCAGCCTCACCACTTCAAGGTCAAATATGGCACCCATCAAACAGAACGCCTGTGATCCCTGATAATTCTCTGGCACCCCATCCGAAATGCTGGAGATCTTTCTTCTCTCTGGATAGCCAGATATTTCACAGTTGAAGCTTCTTTCACATTCTTTGCAACTACACTAAGGCCTGAATTATATTTCCCATCTTTGTTTTTCCAACACCTTTTTTCTCCCTGGGGTTGCTAATAGAGCCCTTCCAGGCCAAAGTTCCATTATTTCTGATGATGGGTTGTATCCAATTCCATTGTTTCTGATCATTGGTTGTATGAAGATTCTAAAAGGAAACAGTGAACTCTTTCAAAGAGTCAAGATTTATTTTTTTTTAATTTTTATTTATTTATGATAGTCACAGAGAGAGAGAGAGAGAGGCAGAGACACAGGCAGAGGGAGAAGCAGGCTCCATGCACCGGGAGCCTGACGTGGGATTCGATCCTGGGTCTCCAGGATCGTGCCCTAGGCCAAAGGCAGGCGTTAAACCGCTGTGCCACCCAGGGATCCCAAAGAGTCAAGATTTAAATCAAACACGACGGCGTCATGATCCTGAGTGTAAGAATGTGTAATATTTTAGGATTGAACTCAGGAAAGGAATATTAAGCCAGTCCATTCCCAGTATACTGTTAAAGTAACTAAATCTTCAGGCAACCAGTGCACACAGGTTCTCAGGGATAGCACAGGCTCAGGAGCGTGCCATGCCGGCTGCACCGGCTCTGTTCCAGGTAGGACCATACAAACTTGACTAAACTACCAGAAACCTGACTCAGTCATATGTAGCATACGCAGGAGACACACGAATCAGCCAAAAAGATGGTGAGAAAGGCCCCTTTGCTTGGAGGCACATGAATAAAATCCCCCAATATCTCTCAAATATATGATAGTCCTCTTAAGATTTAGTTATGAGGCTCTGTCAGACATTTCAAACTACAGATGGCCTGGAAAGAAAAGACAATAAAGAGATCAGAGACCTAAAATGCCAGGCCAGAGAAAAGAACCAGAAGGAGCAAGATGTGTTCATTGTAAATATTTTAAAACTGCATTCTTATCTTGGTCCAGTGCTGTGCGCTGTCTTGTCTCTGATAATTGTAAATATTTAATGCGCTATAGCTCCATCTCCTTACTGATACAGGGAAGATGAATAAATCCACACGCGCAGGCCATGTGCTTTCCTTGCTGTGTAGTGTGCTGGGGAGCCAGTGCCCCGTGAGGGGCCACGGGCCGCTGTGGATGGTTGCACAGGCTGTGCTTTGTACAAGGGCACTTGGTGGGGGGGGGGGGGTGGAAGATGAGCCCCATCCACTGTGTCTGGAGTCCTTGGGTCTGATCAGGTCTGATCAAAGGGCCCTCTTGTGCAATGCTGGGGGTGCTTTCTCTGCAGTCCACAGTTTACTAGTGTGAGGGGGATAAAGCAGAGCTGCTGGGAAAAGTGCTCATGTTTATTTTAAAAAAAATCAAGAAAGCATTTAAGTCTCAGTATGATTTTCTCTAAAATGAAAGTATAGTTATTTTCATTCTGTTTTCCTTTTTTTAATTCCCTTAACATCCTAAGTCCTGTCTTGATTCTTGATTTTCCTTACAAACTGACAAAAAGAAGATTCGAGAAGCAACTATCTACTACAAGGGGAAAGAAGGTGGGGCCATGAGGAAAGGGCCTGAGAAGAGCTCTGAGAAGGGCCTTCAGAAGCCCTGGTTCTGTGGAAACCTGTCCTGCCTGCCATCCTGTGCCTGACACCTGACTTGGGTTTGCCCCAGTAGATGATGAGGTCTCCCTTAGCCTTCTTTAGATTCCCCGGCCTTCCCATTATTCCATTCTTGTCCAGTTCTGACCTCACCTCTTGGTTTCCTCACTCCAGGGCCTATGGATAGTTCAGCTCCACCACCAGGGCTGGCATCACCTGCCTTCCCAGGTGAGGACAGAAGAGCAGGTAGGGAAAGTCCTAGAAATTCAAATTGGACTTCTTATCTGGAATAACCTTCCACAGTTACTCTGACCCCCTTGACCTTGTGAAAATGAAACCTGAGAAACATCTCTAGAGCTCTTACAGTCAGCTTGCCTCTTGGAGTTGTAACATGAAGGAGGACATCTTTAGTACCTCTGTGAAGCACACAGCCTGGGGAGGGCAGGCTGCCACCACACGTAGGAAAAGCAACCTCTGAGGCTGGAAGGTCTGAATTCCATCCCAGCTTCACAGCTTCCACATACGGGGACCCTGAGCATGGGCTCTGGAAGCCTCCCTGCCCTCAGCTCCAACGAGGGAGCAGTGGGAGTGCAAGCCTCATTGTGTTGACCTATGAATTAGGGGTTAAGCTCTCAACCCATAAAGTTGCCTAAAGCAGCCCTTGGAAGACTAAGTGGTCAGTGTGTGTTGGCTATTATTATGATTCTTATTTCTCAAGGCTTAGAGTCAGGGTGTGGGAGAGCCCTGAGAAGCTTTTATTGCTCAGAAATATTTTTTAAGATTTATTTATTTATTAGAGAGAGAGAGGAAGAGAGAGCGAGCATGTGGGTGCACATGGAGGTGAGGAGAGGAGGGCAGAGGCAGAGAGAGAGAGAGAGAGAGACTCTCAAGCAGACTCCCTGCTGAGCATGGAGCCCAACACAGGGCTCGATCTCACAACCCTGAGATCATGACCTGAGCCAAAATCAAGAGTCAGGCGCATAACCAACTGAGCCACCCAAGTGCCCCAAAAAGGCTTTTTAAATTTGAGCATTAGGATTCTCAGTTTCCCTGTTAGGGAGACCCTATGGCATCGTAGGCAAAGACACAGCACACACACACGCACACACACGAGCACCAAGCACACACAGGCATATGCACATGTGCACACACAGATTCATCCATGCTCACACACACACACACACACACACACACACACACACTTACACAACTCCAGGAACAACCTGGAGCAGAAGCTCCAAGTTTGCATGGATGGTGGCAGAGGTTACTTGGCTTAACTACCATCCACCTGATGTCTGGCCTGGCCTAGAATGCCATCTGCACCTTGTGCCATGGTACAAATTGTGGGATGTGCCAGTGTCGGGTCTTCGTGAGGCCTGCAGGACAGCCCACAGTCAGTTGCAATGCTGCAGAGACTTCTGAGAGCTCCGACCTTTCTCATCCTTTGACACCTCCCCTTCCCCCTGGAAGTTCCAGGGGATTCTCTGGGTCACTGCTAAAGGTTTCAGGCTGGAGGGTACTGGCTGCCAATGCCTACAGATGGAGGCAAGTACGGATGTCATTGCTGATGCCACGTTCTCCAGAAGGATCAGAGGAATTTAGAGTACCTTGTCTGGGTACAAGTGGGTGCCTGAAAATGAGATGCTGAATAAATGACCAAATAACAATAATAATAAATCCCAGCTCAACCACTTATTGGCTGATAGCCTTGGATAAATTGTGTACCCTTTCTTTATTTCAGCCTCCTCGTGTGTACAATGGAGGTAAACATACCTACCCAGAGGACCCTGTGAAGATGAAATATGAAACCAAACCAGAGACTCAGTATACAATGGTGTCTTTCCAGTAGTGGACAATGGGCCCAGGGCAGTGCAAGCAAGGGTGCTGTCTTCAGGATGGACACCTGGGGACTCTGCACTTTAACGGGGGGCCAGGAAGACTGGTACCTGAGAAAGAATCTTGTGATGAGGATGTTTTTGGTTAAGAAAAGCCATTTTATCCATTTCCTTCTGTGGGGAGGACGCGGTGCCATTCCCCCACCTCAGAAGGCTCAGACTGAAGGGAGGCTGCATTTCACAGCTCAGGCCTCCCAGCTGGCGAGGCATGTGTAATCTGCCCAGGGCGCCCTCTGCGAGCTGGGAATCTCCCTGAACTTTTGCTGTCTTTATCAGTTTTATGGCCTCTTTCTGCTTTGCTCATTGAGTTGGTCTTCAGGGAGAAGGGTCTAGGCCAGAGAGCAAAGAAAGCAAGAAGTAAATGTGTCTGGAGCCAGGTTCCAACACTAACTGAACATACCAGAGACAGGGAATAAAAGACAGTGAAGCCAAACAGGGTCCCTTCATGGGCTTGTCTGGTTAAAATTTCTAGGACAGTCTCTCACAGTCTGATTTTGTAGATACTCCAAGGCATTTTGAAATATTTCAATAGCAGAAAATATTGGGATATACTGGGATCTATCTATTTATCATCTATCGAATGTACCCACCTATCTATCTACCACAAATTCACTTGAATTTACTATAACAAACACCCATGCACACAATGTGAATAGGGCATATTTGGATGCAGGCTATGTCAGGAAATCATGGTAGTGAGCTGCAGGTCCCAGGAGGGTGGAAATCATTACACCAGACAATTATTTAACATCCCTCTTGGATTTGAAGGTCATAAATATTCTTCCCACAATTTCCAGCTGTGTTTCTCAAGTGGATGTGGGGAATTACTGTATAGTCACTAGTTTTTGTTTTGTTTTGTTTTTTGTTTTTTATGGATTTGAAGGTTACTAAATAGTTTTCCTACATGTCACAACACCTTTCTTCTATGAGGTAGGGCCTTCCTCTCCTCTCTACAGTTCTTTCTTTCATCTCATCCTCGGCCCTATCCACCTACCTAAAGCCCTTTCCCCATACCTAAAGATGTGTCATTCATTTATTTACCACCCATCCATCTAATATATACGTCAAGCCTTTTAGAAATTGTGTTGGGAATTAAGGGTGTACACTGAACAAGACAGACACAGTTTCTGCTTTCATGAAGCTCACAGTCCAGTGGAGAGACAGAAAATGTGCAAAACTTACATGAATCAGGATATGGTCATGAAATGGATGTTGTGACGTGTTGTCCAGATCCTCCTTCAGGACAGGAGAAATCATTCTCCAACCAGTGAGAGCTCTGCCAAAACATAGTCCTCGGCTAAACCCTTCTATGGATTTCCTTAACTAAAGAGAGCTGCCTCACCCAGGATCCTGCCCCCTTCCCAGGGCAGCCCCACATCCAATGCCATTTGACCCATTGCCTCCTCTGGACAACTCTGAAGGGCCATCCAGCTTCTGAATTCCCCAGATGTGCAAACTCACCTCAACTGCCCCTCCTCTTCCCATAGGGTAGTTGACCTATGAAGCAGCAGAAGTTGTGTTAGCAACCAAGTTTTCTTCCTCCACCAATTGTTAGAAAATAGGACACCGGAAAGCAAAATAGTTAAGAGGACTGGCAATGGCCTATCGTATTCTGGGGATGGCAGTCTCCAGAAAGAGGGATATGGTGATGATGGCAAGAACCTTGGAAGCATTCTTGGAGTTGTGACTTTTTCATGCTCTAGTGCTTCAGAGTATTATAGAACTAGATAAAAAGAATGCCTTCTCAGTAGGGCAATGATACATTGGTAAAGCCTGAGAAATACTGGAAGCTCGATTGAAAGCTGTGAACATCAATTCACCTTTCAACCAAAGAATGAAGAACAGGAACCACCCATCCCTGGTGGATAAAGCACAGAACCAAGGGCAACCCACACAGGTTATCTGTTGACAACACTCAGCTTAAACTGCCGTCGCCTTTCTGAAAATGATTAATGCTTTTGGAAAGTTTAATGGTGGCAGCTATTGGGATTTAAAATGAAATATTTAAATATTTAAAATATTTAAACATACTAGGGATGATAAAAAAATATATTCATTAAAAAAATTGAAAATGAAGGAAAAATCAAGGATGTATAAGACCAAAACTCAGAAAAGAATAAGGCAGACTTAAGATGAATCAATAAATTATGACAATAAATGGACGTAGGTCCAGTTTGTCTAATAGTTTCATTCAGAGTGGAAAAATCCATTTAGAAACAAACACAAATACATCAAGAGAAACTTCCATCAGAAGTATAGCTTATGATTATCAACGAACAGGAAGTAGTCATAATTTTATTTGTGGGCAGTCAAAATGACCAGGGGAGAAGTTCACTGAGTCTTTTCCCTCCTCTTTGGTCCACTTATTAGCTTTTTGTCCCCTCCACCACTTTCTGAAGACAGGTTTGAGGGAGAAGATCAAAGTTAAGGAACTACATTTCACATAGGACAGGATATTGTAAAAACTCAATATGTGCAGAACATATCAGGGCACATCATGTGAGGCAAGGAGGAAAAAGCCTCCAGGACAAAGGGAATAGGATAGTGTGGCCAAGAGTGTTCCATCAGGATGGAAGAAATAGTGATCAGGGGCTCTCTAGAACAGATCACAATAACTCACCTTTAAATATTTGAAAGAGACACAAGTAAAATGAATTCCAAACTTAACCTTTTTTTCCCTTTTTTTAAAAAAATAAAATACAGAGTTAGGGACCTGACTTTTCCAAATAATCTCAAAATTTTCCAAAGTTAAAAAAAAAAAAAAAACGAAACAAAACAATGGGTCATACTCTTGGACACAATGTAGTAACCTGGAAATTAAAGGCAATTATTTAAATCAAGTCTTTGACTGCTTACAAGCTCTAAACACTTCTTTTTCCTAAAATTCTTTTGTCCAAGAGCAAATAAAATAGCAACATAAATTATTTAGAATATGTCACACAGAATGTATGGAATTTGGCCCAAACTGTAATGAGAATATTCATAGTCCCAATGTCTTTTTGTTTGTCAGCAGAAAGAATGAAAATAAAATAATAATGAATTTGAATCGTAAGACTTCAAAGAAAACATTTAAAAATGAGAAAAAGGGAAAAATATTTTACAAAGAGCACATTAATTTCATTAATTTTGAAATTAATGGTTTCAAAATAATACAATTAAGAAATGAGCTCATTCTTTGAAAAGACCAACAAGCCTAGACAGATATCTAATAATGATAATTTTTTAAAAGTGACAGATACACAATATTAGATATAGGAAACATAGATTTTCTAATTTTAAGCATAGACTTCATCATAATACTATACAACTGATTAACCATTTGGAGAGCACAAAGTTACATTCTTAGCATACCAAACCCCAAATTAATTCCAGATGGTCAAAGTGCAAAAATAAAGTATATGTAAATATCTATACTTATTTACACTAGAGAGGGACTTTAATTTTTTATTTTTAAATTTATTTTATTTTATTTTGTAACATATGTTCATTTAAAAATGAGATATATTTTACAACTATTGAATTGGAAAAATTGTAATAATAATATCACCTTTTGATATAAACTTTTTGGGGTGCAGGTGGGTTCTGTATCAAAAAGTCTCAAAAATGTACACATACTTCCACTGGAATTCCACTTCTAGGAAACTATTCATTTTTTTCTTTTAGTTAGGATATTTTTTTTTTTAAATGAAAAATACGTGCTGATGCCCTCGCTTAACTTTGGTCCTGGAGTTCTTTGGTATTCACTGCTCTGAGTTGGCTATGGCATAGGCTGCTTTGTCCACATCCATTCCTTCCCTGTTCCTTGTTTGTTTGTTTGTTTGTTTGTTTTTGTATTTTGTTTTGTTTTATTGGAGTTCGATTTGCCAACAGATAGTATAACACCCAGTGCTCATCCCATCAAGTGCCCTCCTCAGTGCTTGTCACCCAGTCACCCCATCCCTCTGCCCATCTCCCCTTCCACTACCCCTTGTTCGTCTCCCAAAGTATTTTCTCATGTGCATGTTGGCCATGTCTATGTCTTCCTTTGTGAAATTTCTGTTCATGTCTTTTGCCCATTTCATGATTGGATTGTTTGTTTCTTTGCTGTTGAGTTCAATAAGTTCTTTATACCTCTTGGATACTAGCCCTTTATCTGATATGTCATTTGCAAATATCTTCTCCCATTCTGTAGGTTGTCTTTTAGTTTTGTTGACTGTTTCTTTTGCTGTGCAGATTTTTATCCTGATTAAGTCCCAAAAAATCATTTTTGCTTTGGTTTCCCTTGCCTTCATAGATGTATCCTGCAAGAAGTTGCTGTGGCCAAGTTCAAAAAGGGTGTTGCCTGTGTTCTCCTCTAGGATTTTGATGTATTCTTGTCTCACATTTAGATCTTTCATCCATTTTGAGTTTATCTTTGTGTATGGTGTAAGAGAATGGTCTAGTTCCATTCTTTTGCATGTGGATGTCCAATTCTCCCAGCACCATTTATTGAAGAGACTGTCCTTTTTCCAGTGGATAGTCTTTCCTGCTTTGTCGAATAATAGTTGACCATAGGGTTGAGGGCCCATTTCTGGGTTCTCTATTCTAGGAAACTATCCTAAGGAAATAATCTAACCAAGGTGTAACTATTTAGTTATAACAATTTTTGCTCTGTTGTTTGAAAGTCATATTCTGAATTTGGGAGCAACATTAATTCTTAGTAACAGTGGATGGTAGTTAATTACGGACCCTCTATTGATGGACTGCTATGTAACCAAGGCAAAATAATGGGGTACATTTATATTTATTAATCCTGAATGATGCCATTAATATGTTCAGCAAAAGAGCACATTGCAGCACAAAGAGTAATGTCCAATAGTGTTTTAAAATATGTATGTGCATATACATGGACATATAACACATGTATATTCTTCAGACATTTCTATTACTGGTTGGTGAGCCTGGAGATTACTTTGTTGGTTTTTAAAATTTTACACCTTATGATATGTTTTGTTGTTTTCAAAAAGAGTGAGAAAAAGAGAAAAAACTTTGGATAAAATCAATGACGTGGTTTTTAAAATTTTTTTAAAGATTGCATTTATTTATTCATGAGAGACACAGCGAGAGAGAGGCAGAGACACAGGCAGAGGGAGAAGCAGGCTCCATGCAGGGATCCCGATGTAGGACTCGATCCCGGGTCTCCAGGATCACATCCTGGGCGGAAGGTGGCGCTAAACCGCTGAGCCACCCAGGCGGCCCCAATGCCATGTTTCAAAGCACAAGCATTAGGTATGGTAGAGCTTAAATACTTCTTCTACCGGAGTCCTTTACACATTTTTTTACATCTGTCAGTTTTCTTGTTGATTTTATATCTCTAGCTCTTAGTCCCTTGGGGGCAAGGTACTTACTACCTTTGCATGCCCGGCACTTGGTCCAGTGTCTTCTACACCATGGAAGTCATTAAATGTTAGTATTTTGAGGAAGGAAGAAAGGAGAGCAGGGAGGGAGCAAAGAGGGAAGGAAAAGGGTAAGGAGGGGGGCGGGAAGTTGGGAGGGAAGAAGGAAGGCTGGGGAAGAGGGAAAGAAAAGTTGGCTGTAGGTGTCATTTCTGCACAGATGTACTTCTGAGCTCCCGTGGAGGGAACCAAGACCCCAACCAGAGCCGCCTCCTCTGCACAGTCCACACGTCTGCAGGTTGCTCTGTGTCAGGGCCCGTGGTGCTGTTGGCTCTGCGAGTCTTTCAGAGCTCAAACCAGTGGGAGCCGGTCTAGCAAAACCTTTTCCCACAGGTATGGGTGCCCCTGGCAGATGTGTGCTACCATCCCAACAGCTGGAGCACTGCAGAACCCAGTTCCTCAATCATTAGCAGACATTACCTAATTGATAAGGGTGTCCCTCTCGGCACAGCAGCCTGTTTGCAGTTCTATGCGACACACAATCAAACTCTGTTCCCTTTCCCTGTGACATCAACATTCTTGGCCGGGCCGTTGGAGGAGAACTCCTTTCCACCCAAGATAAACTGAAATCTTGGGACAGAATCATTTCCCCGAGGATCCCCATAGCCACATTCTCCCACCCACTCCCATCTTCCCGTCCCACACGGGGCTCCAATCCTAGCCGTGGCTCAGCTCTTCAGGCCTCGCTGACATTGACCTCAGTGCAGCTGTAACCCTTCAGCAGCTCCCTGTGACAGCGGGAAACAGACTGGAGGCACCAGGCTTTTGGTGTCAGTGGACGGACACACAGGGACCCCTGAGGCTGGGACCCGCCCTCCCCCTCCCTTCCTCTGTGGTGCCCCCACACAATTGTGCATCAATGTTGAAAATGTCCATCTGGTCTTTCCTGGCAGTAGGTGCTGGTGAGAGTGTATTTCCCTAAGAGCGGTTGGGGATGGCCTGTGAACCCAAGAAGCAGTGGGTCCTGGCCACCTGTGGCCAGTTCAGGCCAAAGCACGGAGAGAAGCACAAAGCAGAGCCCAAATTAGAGGAACAGCCTCTGCAATGTGGCCCCAGACAAGCCCACCTTCTGCTGCTTCTAATGCCTATTGAACGACCCTGGAGGTGCAGGGATTCCTTGGCCAGCATAGCACATCTCCTAAGTACTATGATCCCTATCTGGGTTGCAAAAACAAAACAAAAACATCTTTGCTACTAAGTTGGTCCCTGGCCCCTGAGACTAAAAGAAAGGCATAGGGTGCCTGGGTGGCTCAGTCGATTAAACGTCTACCTTTGGTTCAGGTCATAACCTCAAGGTCCTGGGCCCAAGCCTGGTTCCTTGCTTTTCCCTCTCCCCCTGCCCTTCCTCCTCTGCTCATGCTCTGTCTCTTGCTTTCTCTCTCTATCTCTCAAATAAATGAATAAAATCTTTTTTTTTTTTTTAAGCATAAAATCAGCAGGAGAGAGAAAAATAGAAGTTTAGTTTTAGGTTTTTTTTTTTTTTTTTTTTTTTTTTTTTTTTTGGTGGGATAGTAAGAGGAAGTTTAAATAAAATGAAAGGCTGATTTATCTTATCTTTGTCTTATAGCATAACGGGGAATTTGGAGCCAAATAGACCCAAAGTCAAACATTGGCTCTGCCACTTACTGGCGTCTAACTTTGGGCAAATTTATCTCTCACAGCTTTAATTTTCTCCAGTAGTTCTTATAAGGAGTCAGTAAGAAAACTTTATAAATCCCTGGAATAAGTGCAATTTTTTTTTTCACTCAGTGCATATGAAGAGGTTTTTTTGGGGTCTTTTTGGTTGTTGTTTTTTGTCTTTGTTTTTATATGAAGAGTTTTGAAGTCCAAGCCTTGGATATATGTGTCTGGATTGCCAATTTCTCCTTTTGTCAGATTGGCAATATTTTCATCCCGTAGTAAATTATGAGGTTATCAGCAGAGTTGTCCTATAATCAAAAGAGAATGCTAGTGGACCTGAAAGTCACCTCACCCAGCACAGGACCTTTTACAGATGAGACGCCTGAGGCCTAAGGAGAGAAAGTGAGGACGAAATTGATGCTAGGGCTCCTGACCCCAGGCCCAGTCCTGTGTCATCCATCCCTGGCACACCCTGCGGGTAACTCTTGGGATCAGGCTTTCACCCCAACTTCTAGAGCAGTGATACATGCTTCCTGAGGCTTCAGACAAAATGTCTTCATCTTTCCCTAGTTTCCTGTTCTCATCAAGATTGGGTCTCCACTGAGTGTTCAGCCTAAGATTTTTGCTAAAATATCATTCTGTGGAAAGTTGTGCGGGTACAAAATAAACTCCCATGCCCTTTGACTTGTCGTGGTACTACACCCTAGTGTGAAACATAAGCCCCAGCTGGCAAACGGGCTCAACAGTCATGGCACTGTGCTTGCCCAAGGAGGGCACCTGGGGAGAGCCTAGTGGAACCTGAGCACGGGTGGGAAATAGAAGTGTTGGGAGTCGCCTCCATCAGTGGCCCACAGAGGCCGAGCCAAGCTCTGATTCCACAAGTGCAGAGTGCTGGCAGGACCCTGGGCTTATCCACCTCCTTTTGGCCTTTGGTCTGCCTTGGGCCTCTATGCCTGGGAAGCTTTGGGCAATCATGCCCCTCCCTCTGGTCTCTGTCTCCCCTTCTAGGTGAAAAGGAAGGTTGCAAGGGCCTCTTCCAGCTAGAATGTCACGGGATGCCATCTATCCACACTGGCCTTCCCCACCCTCCCAGCTTTGCAGGCCTCTGCCCCCCACCACCCCAAACTATAATTGAAACAGACAGCACAGGACCCCCCCCTCCCTTGCCCATACCCTTCTAAGAAGTTGCATCTCCAGGGGGAAGGACATGGTGCAGGATTTCACTTTCATTCACCTGAGCACAGATGCCAACTTTTCCTGTCACCGGAACCCATCAGAGACCAGACTAAGTAAACTGCTATTTCCATATCTCCTTCTCTTGAAGAGAACACAGCCATAGCTCTGCAGAGAGTAAACATACACAGTCTAATCTTTCTCCTCGCCGGGACAGTTTGTTGAAATTGGTGAAATGATGCAGACCCCACCGAAATGGTTTGATAAGAGCTGTACGTCTGGCTTTGTGATTATTAAACAGAGGGAGCATAACTCAGCTGCTTCTGATAATTTTCAAAAGAGCTCTCCCTCTTACCCGAATCCTCCTTCCTACCATGGACACACATGGTTTCTACACATAGAGAGCTCCGACGTCTACCAAGGCATGCACATACATACACATTGAACTTTTCCATTCCTTGAAGAGAATGCCTGTGCCTCTAGAGAGAGAAAATCCTACCCCAATTTTATGACTGATCATTGGGTTATTGGCGACATTATGAAAGAGGAACCACAGTCTGGGTGATTCATACTGCACAAGAATTATGCTGAAAAAAGTGGCTAATGCAGTTTTGGATATGCAGAGAGTTCATTTCTTAGAGCAAGGGTCAGCAAACTACAGACCACAAGCCAAATCTGGCTCATGGCCTATTTTTGTACAGCTAAGAAATCACATTTACATTTCAAATGGTTGGAAAAGATAAGAAAGAATAATATTTTATGACACATGAAATTCAAATGTCAATGTCTATAAATAAAGTTTTATTGGCACACCTCATCCATTCATTTACATAGGGGCTATGGCTGCTTTGGGGCAGACTCGAGCCAGAAAACTGAAAAGATTCACTATCTGGACCTTTACAGAAAACGTTTGCTGATCCCCGAGCTAGAGAATTTTTAGAAATCTTTTTTTTTTTTTCAAAAAAAATTTTTATACCATTTCACAGATGGATGAGCTGGGAATCTGAGCGAGAATAAGACTTTAAAGAATGTTCTCAATGTGATTGAGGCCGAAGAGAAGCAGATTTCTCACCCCCATGAGGTAGGGTTCCTTTCTAATCCCTCTACCACGCACTGTTCTTCAGACCCTATCCCCCCACGGAAGGGCTGTTGAAATGCCCATTAAGAAAAATTGATTCTGAAGTGTGACATCATGTCCTTGAAGATACACGATATCATGACAGGGCAGGGTATAATGTCCTGTGCAAAAATAAATTGCATTGTCAAAACCCTAGTTGTTTCAGGAGGAAAATAAAATAAAATCATAATTTATGAAACTTTGTTGTTTGTGGAAGGAATGTTTAGTGTTGAGAATTCCTCTCTTTACAGGGAACTTCAAATTCTGTGTTAGATTCTCCGTGACCACTTACTTGCCTCCTTTGTTCTTTTACTGGCAACACCTCACGGGCACTGAGTTTCCCATGGCTATTTTATTTTCAGGGGGTTTTTTTTTGCCTTCACTCAGTGAAAGTTTATGGGCGGTCACTTTCAAATTCAACGTCTTATATACCAGTAAAGCAACACCAGGTTGAGAATTCCCAGAACTTCTTTTTTTTTTTTTTTTAAGTCCCTTTTTAATGAAAACACTGTAGGATTATGCAATCATCTAATTCATTTAAGTGCTTTAGGAAGTTTCAGAGAAAATAATGTGCAGCCACATCCTACATGCCGGAATATAGGTGGCCTAAAAATAGGCAGGGGGAGAAATCATTTGTCCCTTCCTGGGATGATATGTATAAATTCTATTATGGTTCATAAAATGATGCTCATTCTAGACCCAAATTATGTACGCTATTTTCATAGACAGTACCCTAATATTGACCCCAAATGTCTTTTTCCAGCTCAGAATTGGCCTAAAGAAAGTGGAAGTGAGAAACACACAGGCCGGTCAGAGGCACACAGCTGCCTTCTCTCCCAGCTGACTTTGGGCAACCACACAAGGCAAAGCCAGAGGAACCAAGAAAGGTAGGGACGCAGGGCCCCAGCAGTTGTGGGTCTCTGCGAGCTGTAGGGGATGTGCAAACAGATGGAGGTCAGTCTATCAGGCACTGAGAACAACGTCCCCAAGTGTCCCTTTCCTTGTCTCTGTCTCCTGTCCCGAGAAAATCACCTCCAGCCCCTGCCATGCAGGGCACCTCATATCTCATTTAATATACATTTCCTGTCAAACACTCACAAAGAGATTCCAAGTTAACTGCTCCTTACTGAGTGGCTAGTCCGTGCCAGGCATTGCACTAGCAACTCCCCTGGACTTTATCTTCCATAACTCTGACAACAGATCCTCAGTGGTGGTCATTGGCATAACCACAGTGTAAAGATGAGGAAACCAAGGCCCACAAAGGTTAATTACTCTGTCCCAAACTGCACAGCTATAAATTCAAGACTATCCCCGTCTGCCAACCACTCCTCCTCTTCTCTAATAAAATGAATGAGACGGAAACAGCCACTGGAATAATTTGGGGTTCACATAAGCAGAATTTCCCAAGAGCCAATGATGTTAAGCCTTAGAACATAAGGAAGGGCCTTGTGGAATCTCACCAGGCAGATTCTGAAATGGTCTATCCTGCTTTTCCATGGTGGACACCAACTTTTGAGTTGAACAACTCAGTTAGTTGTTTGAACTAACTCCAAGTTAGTATTTGAAAATTCTAAACATCCCGAGCCCATTTGACAGGTTATAGCCAGGATAAGAATTTGGGAGCTTCTTTGTCTCATTGGCCATTGTAGCCAAGCAAAAATGCCCCCCAAATATTCAGTGGACAGTTGCACTGCATCCGACTACTCTGGACCTGAAGGCCATGCAAGAGAAGTTTAAAAGAAGGCTGAATCGCGGAGTCCTGCCCAGTTCTTCCACTTCACGCTTGCTTTCTCTCCCTCTCTCTGATGTTAAGGGCTGATTTCCCTAAGGTTCTCTTTTCACCTTTTAACCATGTGTCTGTCACCTTGGCTTGTTAATGGCTTTGGGGCATTCTGTGGCGCAGTATATCACTACGCAGTTCCACAGAGACTCCTGCCATCCTTTCTCCTTGGTAAGGGGTTGCTTACAACTTGTAAATTAGCACAGTAGCCACAGTTAAGTGTCTACTGAAGAACTTTCCAAACAGTCTGGAAGCATGGGTTCCAATGAGGGATAGCAGTAGGATGCTTCCAGGGCAGGAACAGAATCAGCTCGCAGCCCAGAGTTGAGCCCAATCCCAAGAGCACCATTTGAAGAGATCATCCTTCCAGGTGAGGTCACTCAGCACATGGAACACTGGGAGAGGACACATCCACCCGGAAGAAAACAGAAGGAAAATAAATGCTAGGCATTTTTCCTCAGGAGTCCTGGCTGGATACTTCTTCTTTTATGCTGAAGTCTCAAGTATCAGTTTGTTCAGAAACCTTTCTGCTCCACTTTTGGATTTATGCTCAGAGCATTTTTTTTTTCTCAGAGAATATGGATTGCTGAATTTTCACAGAACCCAAAGCCCCCACACCTCCTTGCCCTGTGGGTACAGGAAGGACCTAATGGAGTCCTGAACTCCTCACGCCATCCTGGAAAATACAGGCTGGTTTTGCACAGGCTTCAATGATTACAAGGTGATTTCCCAGGCTTTGGGGCCCAGGCCCTAACATTAACTGGCCCAACAACAAGAGACATTCAAAGTTGGACTGGGCTGCCTTGTGAGGGGTGAGCTTCTCACCACTGGGAAGGTGTTGTGGAGAGAGACAGTGGACGTCCTGTTTTGAAAGGGTTTTGAAAGAGGGAATTTCTGGATTGGGTGAGCAGCCCAATTCTACAAATATTTCCTAAGGTTGCCATTCCTGTAGAGAATAGGACGGCGGCATGGTTGCCACAGGCCACTTGCTCGAAGTCATTTGATTGGTTTGTATTAATGTTTCCTGGTCAAAAGAAAGATTTAAACACCACTGGCCTAAGGCTGGAGTGGAAGAAATTTCTCCATGTTGCAGTCCTCAGTTAACACTCTGAAATTACTGCCTCATCCATGCACCACCATGGGGTCATTTGGGGAAAATCAAACCAACGTGGCCCTGCAAAGGAGAGAGCCTGTCCAAAGATGGACAGAAATAGACAAAAACCTCCTCTCCTTGAAGACTAAAGAAAACTCCTGCAAATTTTTTCAACAAAGCAAATTGCTTGCTTCATAGCACTGACTTCCATTTATAAAGAGATCAAGTCATACTCACTCTGAGTATGACTCAGGGCCTCGATCTCATGACCTATAAGATCATGACCTGAGCAAAAATCAAGTCAACCCAGGAAGCCCCTGCTTACCAGAAGCAGGTAGTGCAAAACATGCATTTCTGTCAATGTATATCTTCATATACCTAAGAATTTAATAGATACTCAATAAACACTGTTGAGTAAATGACATAAATTTCTCTTTCAATTATAGATTTGACCTATTGGATTCCTTTTTTTTTTTTTTTTTTTAAGTAGGCTCTACACCCAGCACAGAGCCAAGCATAGGCCTGAACTCTTGACCCTGAGATCATGACCAGACTCAAAATCAAGAGTCGGACACTTACTAGACTGAGGCCCCCAGGTGCCCCCCACCACATTCCTTTCTAACCGTTCAGAAGGGTGGGCCATAAAACATGCTGCTGTGGAAAGGCCACCAGCTCAAATGACAGCTTTGACAGTTCTGCTGATACTACACTAAAAGTTCAGGTCCATCTACTGTATTTTATTTGAATTATTGTACAAACTGGGACATTTTTGAGAATGAAAGAAAAAACTATTAATAATGGCCGTGGGATGTCACATGTAAACAGACATTGTCCCCAGCAAAGTGGATATTCAGTCATCTTTCTCAGAACCCACTTAACCTCTGACTGTCACGTACCAATCATAAAGAAGTAAATGGTGCAGGCTGAAAACAACGTTGGAGGCCATTTGTCTTCAATCTCTTACTTCATAGAAGAGTGCGCTTGAGGGGCACCTGGGTGGCTCAGTCGGTTAAGCATCTGACTCTTGATTTTGGCTTAGGTCATGATCTTATGGGTCATGAGATCGAGGCCCTGAGTTGCACTTAAGATTCTCTCTCCCTCTTCCTCTGTCCCTCCCTGCCCCCCACACTCATGTTCTCTCATTCTCTCTCTCTCTCTCTCTCTCTCTCTAATAAATACATAAATCTTTAAAAAGAAGAGGAAGAAGAGGGTACTTGGCCAGAGAGCTTAAAAGACTTTGCCCAGGGATGCCTGGGTGGCTCAGATAGTTAAGCATCTGCCTTCAGCTCAGGTCATGATCCCAGCGTCCGGGGATCGAGTCCCACATCGGGCTCCCTTGAGTCCCACATCAGACTCCCTGCTCAGCGGGGAGCCTGCTTCTCCCTCTCTCTGCTGCTCATGCTCGCTCTTGCTCTCTCTCTCCAATCAATCAATCAATCTTGAAAAACAAGACTTTGCCCAAAGCCATATAGTTTGGTGGTGGCACACTCAGGCTAAAAGTCCATCTGCCCCCCATTTAGAGCACATGTGCTGCTTATTGTGTGCTCCTTTATGTACAATGCAGCACACTCACTTACGGCGCGCCCAACAAAGGAAAGAGCACAGTCACCAAAGTGCTTACTTGTGTCACACCAAACAGAACATGAGCACTCATAAGAGTGTGTGCCATCAACTTCCTGGATGATCTTAGATAAAATACCAAATCTTTCTGCATCCTGTTTCCTGACTTGGAAAAATCAGGAGAAATAACTGGCCACTATCCATCACCTCCATGTAGTTAGAAGGAATGATATGTAAGTATAAATAAAGAAGCACATGGAATCCTTGAGGGCAAGGTGTGTTATACACATCCACATAGAGCAAGAGGTATTCTCATACTGTAAAATTATACCCGATATCCTGATAGACAAGCTACTTAATAGTACTCTTGTGTCTGGAATGTGCTAAAGTGATCTCAAATACCTAACTTGTGAAGCAAGAGCAGTTTATTGAAGGGAAGGTTGTGAGGGGAGCTGGGGAGAGGGGAGCAAACATGAAATAGTGAAAAGACTTATTCAATGCAATCTTGATTTTCCTAAATGAACAGCAGAAAATTGCAGAAGAAATAGACAACATAGTTCATTTGAAAAATTTGCAGAAAAATTTAACATAGACTTACTATCCCCTCAAATTCCACGGTGACAATTTTACCCAAATGGGAAAAAGTCAATGAACTAAAATCCCTGAGATGGTCCTGGTATTGATGAAAAATACTGGGCAATGGGCTCAGCTTAACTCACTTGTCTTCCATGTGCTAACCTTGGCAACCAGCCGCCATGGTTCCGGAGTGATAGAGCATTATGAAAATGCAGGTAGGATTTGCCTCTTAAAGTATAGATTGCTCTGTGCTTTCCAAATTGATTTCTTCCAGTGAGGACAAGTCCTCTGTAAACTTTCCAGGTATTGCTCCACTTGAAATGTGCACAGCTTTCAGAATAAGACTTCCATCTGGAGAGCCTCCTGGTTCCCGGCATCCCAGAGATGGGGGGTTAAGCAAAGTGACGCATCCCAAGAAAGCCAAGTGTTGGATGCATAAAGAGCAGATTGGTGTATGAGCTTTAGCTGCCCAGTGTCAGCACCATTTTATGGGCATCTCCTGTGAACATATGGTATTGGGTGTGTGTGAGAAGGTGACAGGGAGGATGGGGGGGGGGCGGTCACAGGCAGGCAGCTCACTCTGTTGTCAAGGATAGAAACTAATGATGAATTGTGAAATTGCAATTTTGCACCAAAATGGAGCTGCATGGGTTGCTGCTCATGTTTGCTTTTCTTTAAGGGAGACAGAAATCTGTTTAAAGCATGCCCTCCTTATTGAAACCCAAAAATCTAAAATGCAGGGGCATCATCTCTTGGGCTATTGTGACTTTTAGGAATAAAATTAAATCGTTTGGCAAATGATGCTGTGGATCTCCTTAAACCTTTAAGTCTGACCCCACACGTGAAAGGTTTAAGGCAACCAAAAACAAGTGAACTTTCCATTTTTACTTCCTTACAAAGTAGCAAGAGTTAAGCCATTCTCAAGTTTGTGGAAAGGAAAGTTTGTGTTTCTTCTTATTTGAGGCTTTTCATGCAGGAGATAGGGGTTTGGACAACAAGAATATAAAAACAAAAGTGTGCTTTGGGACCAGCATGCTCAGCTGATCAGAGTTAGGCTATCAGTGAAGAAGGAAAAGTAGTCAAATTAAGAAAATGGGTCTTAAGAAAGGAGATTTCAACAGGCTTAAGGGATTCACCAAAAAGCCTGCACAGAAAGATCAAGGGTCAAATAGGGGCCCAGAGACAGCCAGGTGTTCCTGTAGGAAAAAAACTCCCCAAAGCTCTTGCATTGTTATCATTCACAAAAAAAAAAAAAAAAAAAAAAAAAAAAAGATGTGGAGGGTGGAAGGCAGTCAGTGAAGGAAACCCGGGGCTTTACAGGAAGGAGACACACAGTGAAGCAGCTGAGAAATTGTAAAATGGACCCGTTCCCAGGGAGGTCGACAAAGAGATCAGAAAAACGTGTTTGAGGAAGTCAGGAAATCTGAAGCAGGAGATGAGATATAACTTTTCAGGGGGCACAAGAGGAGAGTAAAGGGAAACGCCGTCCCTTTATTAGCTGGAAGAGAAAAGGAAGAGGTGACCATTGGCTCTCTCCAACATGCTGGATCTGGAAGGCTCATTTAGCCTGTGAGGCAACCTGAAAATGAGAACTAAGAATGGGCTTTCCTTAACAGGTTTACCCCTTTCCAAGTGCTCTTGTGTCATCTTACTAGAGCCACCTCACAAGCCGAGGGGAGAGATATGGAAGGAGGGTAACCAGAGGGAGAAAAGGTGTGGGCAGGTGGGATGCCAACGCTGGCTTCAGTTCATCAGTGCAGTTTGACTTGCATGGTCTGAGGACCTGTGACCCAGGCCACCAAGAGAACTCCCTGGGGACCTACCAGGTGGGAAGCATGACAAACCAGAGTCAGCTGGTGGAGTAAACCATCTTTAAGCTCACTTCCTATGCCAGAAAACTCCTGGCAAGATAAAAATAATGCTAGGTGACTTTGCAAGCACTGAGAAGTAAGCGGAATGGAGTAACACTCCTTACTCATGTATTCATTCATCCATCCAACAATTACCATCCATCCAACAAATACCTTATCCTACCGTGTACCAGACACTGTCCAAAACGCGATGACAACCAACATAGTGTCATAGAAGTAAGCTTTCTCTCCGACCAATCTAATTAAACTTCATATGACAGCTTTGATACTTGGATTAGAATTCATCCTTGTGTCCTGTCTTGACTTTGCAAATTTTCCACTTGGGCCTCCCAGGTCACGGTGCTTAACAAATGGAGGAAGACTGCGTGTGTGCTCGTGTCCAGAGAATGTCTGTGCATCATGAATACCTCAACCCACGTGATGGAAAGGACCAGGTCTTATATCTCATTGGCCGCTCTACCAACTTTGTTCAGCAGGCAGGCCAGGAGTTTAAGGAGCCTGGGATTCGGAGAGGTTAGGTAGTGTGCCCGTGAGCCCGCAGCGGGAGGTGGTGAAGCTGGACTTGGCATCAAGACTCGCCGGGTTATGAAATTCTTCCAGAATGGATTTTTATTGCTGTTGCATGGAATGAAGACGAGGACAAGCACTAATGTACAGACCACAGAAAGCCAAATGTGAGGCTATCAGAGCCTCTGGGATTAGAGCCACTAAATTAAACAGGATGCCCAGTTAAATTTGAATTTCAAATATGTCCCAAATATTGTCCTTTTTGTTTTGTTTTGTGTTTTGTGGCTCAATTTGGCAACCCTTTCTCGGATCCACTGGGAAGCCACAAACTGTGTTCCTGGGGCCCTTACCACATATACCTTTGAAGCAAGGATCAGTGTCTCCCAAGAGAGAAGGGGCTGTTCCCCTGCATAGCACCTTGGGCTTGCTGCCTTCTTTCAAGGAGGGTTTTCATCTGCTGAAACAGACAAGCAGACAAACTGGACAAGAAGAGAAACTGGAATCTCAAGAAGTTCCACAGCTACCATGTGTGGAACTCCGATTTGTGGTTCGATCCTCAGGACAACGCTGAGGGTTAGTTATGATGTTCTCCACTTTACACTCCAGTTTGGAATTGGTAAACTGAGGCCCAAATAGATGAAGAGTGGGAAGCTGAGATTTAAACTCATACAGATAATACTATGTTCTTCTCATTATGCCCCCTAATGAAATAACCTGCATTTTCCAGAAACTGGACCTGGGCTGCTTGTACAATACTTCCTAACAACTTCCAGGCATGATGCTCCCACCAGAGGCAAGGCTACCTTGAAGTACAAGGACATGTGAAGGGGCCCAGGAGGGCTTTTAAGATTTGACAAGCAATGGAAAGGTGTCAAAATGACAAATGTGGTCTTGCCCCAGGCAAGAATTTCCCTTTGGGGAGCTATCTAATGAAACAAAACTTCCACCTTGCTGGGCTGGGTCATGGCTGTTAACATCTCTCAAGGGAGATCAGCTCTTCCGTATTCGTGGGCGGGGGTGGGGCGGGAGGGTGGAGAGGAAGGTACTGTCATCCCCGGGGAGGGGCCAGAGTCTCAGGGCATCACTCTCCAGCCCAGCTGCCTTTCCATGGTTCTCATCAGAGTCCCCAGCGTTACAATGAATGAAACACTTGGTCTGAGCCACAGACGTTTGGTGAGGGAGCAAACCAACATGATTTTCTCCCACACAAGTGTTGGTGGGGAGAAAAGAGAGAGGTGTAGATGTTTCTGGTCCTTTTTCATTAACTGTTGCCCGTGATAACCCAAGGCAAAAGGCCATGTCCTCTGATTCTCTGACTTGACGTCCTTGGCTATTCATCCTGCTTCTTGAATTACCCACTACAGAGAGAATCCACTTGAATTTCACCTCTAGCACTCATGGAATGGGGGTGAAAAGGAGGGAGAGAGTGAGTGAAGAAGAGGGTATATTCAAAGTCAGACTCATCACAGGCCAAGCCTCCCTTCCCTGCCCACAAGTCTGCCCAACACTCTCTCTAAAAGGCTCTCTGCGATCCATACAAATTCAATTTATGACTCGCAATAGAATGACCGCATAGAACCAATGGATAGGCTGAGGGAAAAAAATTAAATATATGTATCGTCTTCAAGTGGGGAACTTTGGTTGACAACATTACTCTCTTAGGCAATGGTTGAAGGCCAAGACTAAAGGTGGCCCCAAATGTTTCAAAGTTGTTCTGATCGTACCTGAAAACAGTAGGTATGCTCTGGAAGCACTAGGTAAACTCATCAGCAGCCCAGAGACAAGAATGAAATCATGACACTCAGCCAACTATATAGATACATAGACGTGCCATCTGAAGAGGAAGTAATGAGGAAAATGCATCTGTGTGCTCTGCCGCCATAATGGACCCCACACATAAATTTTTATTCAAAAATATATCACCGTTCTGGGTGATATCTTGGGCTAGATTTCTAGTTTAGCAAATCTCCTGTTCTCAAGAGCATGCTATGTGTTGAGTTTTGTATGCACAAGCCTGTGTAATCCTCACAGCACCCAGAACTTGCTCTTCCCTCTGCGTGACACTTTCCCCCGGCAAGCAACCTGGCATATGGCTGATTCCTTCACTTCGTGCATGTCTCAGCCCAGGCAGCACTTCTTCAGAAAGCTCTTCCTTCCTGGGCCACCCTGCATGAACCAGCACCTCCTTTACCCTCTGCCTCCTTACCCTGCTTTATTACTTTTCATAGCACTGATTTTATATATGTCTTCATCTCCCCAACATTCATGTGGGCAAGATCAAACTTAAATAAGCATCAAGGATGACTCTGAGAGGACAAAAGTTCAACTCAGAAGGGAAGTATTTAGCTTGGTGTGCATGTGCACTTGTAAGGAGAAAGTCGGGCCCTTCCCCCATCTAGTGGTTTATGGAGCAATACTCAAAAAGTTGTTTTGTTTGTTTTCTTTAACACACCTAGAATAGTTCACAATGTACAAGCAGTATGATGTTCTCATTTGAGCTTTATGACACTTTCCTATTGTAGGTAGGCCAGCGTTGTCTGTTTTAAAAATGAGGAAGCTGAATTTGGGTAGACAGGAGGAAATGTTCTGAGGTTGAAGAGTGGAGAAAAGAGCCCCAGGGGAACCAGCCTCGTGCATCAGATGCTGGGAGCAGCTCAATGGTAAGGAAGGTGTATCCATAAGCTGGTAGCAAACCAGTGAAGACAGAAGGTAGCTGGCCCAAACCATGTCTTCTCAGTGTACCCCAAGGGAGAGACATGTGAGCATTGGTGGTGGGGGGGAGTCTGACTCCCAGCTCCACAGCTTAGTCACCACGGGGCCCTGGGTTGTTTTGTCACTTTGTCCCTGTGAACCCCAGTCTACTGACCTATAAATGTCTGTCTTGCAAGGGTGGTTGTGAAGATCAGGAATAATGTGTGTGAAGTGCCTCACACGATGCCTGGTCTGGTGCTCAATAAAAAGTCACAACCATCTTACCTAAGGCAAGGTAAAATCTTGCTGGGTGAATTCTAGGATAAGAGGTATTTTAAATATGCAGTTACAGTGTTCTTTGATTCTTAAACTTGGAGCTCCATCCATGGCTTTGTGAGCTTCCCCCGCATGGTCCTGCCTTATCTGTCATCAGAGCTCAGTGTTGAGCATGGCTGCACCCGTCACAGGGGCTGAGATACAGAAATACCATAATAAATATTATGCTTTTCTTTGAAGGGAACTTGCCATCTGCTCTCAGAAGGGTTGCAGCTTGTGGAGTTAGTGGGAAGTGGTGGAAGGATTATCTGAAAGTGGGCAGAAAGTTGTATTATGGGACGTGGGTGTGTGTTTCATAATACACATAGTGCACCCGGGTCTGAGGTGTGTGCGTGTGTGTAACTGTGTATTCCTACAAGGCACATCTCAGGTGGGGGCAGTTTTTTGCTTTGCCTAGTGTTTCTCGTGGACAAAACGCTATGCTCAAATTATCCCCCTGGTATGTCAGTCACATTGGAACAGATCTGTGCTTTCAAACACAAGTGCCACAGCAGAACTGACTACAGTGTTCAAACAGGCTGTGACCCAGGTGCTTGCCCAGATCTTTTTATACAAAGACATTTCCCCCATTTCATTTGTGCTGTCATGGGAGGGACGTTCTTCTTATTTCACCAGGACTTTGACAGTACCTTCCAAGCCCTTCCAAAAGATACAAGAAAGGGCAGTTTGCTCATAGTCTACCTCTTTGAGAACCACTACCCTGAGTGTCCCCATTATACTCTCTGCTTGATTTTCTCTAGACCAACCCAGCTTTCCTTAAAGTCCATGATCTGGTTTTTGCCTTCTGGCCTGACCTTTTTGCCAAAAAGAATCAGCCATGGACTTGAGAAATAAAAGCCTTCCATAAAATCTGGAAGTTGGCAGTTTCTCTTCCATAGCTATCTTCTGCACCTTTCATGGAGAAAGGCCCCCTCTAGGTGGCTCCGTGGATGCATCTCAGCCTCCCTCCAGGTGCCTCTGGCGAGGCGCCCTTGTGCAGAGGATGTGGCTCAGCTAGGTTTCCTGGCCACCCTGCCTCTCCCTTGGACTGAGCTGGTCACCTGTTCTCTGATTCTACAGTATCAGATGCTGGATCTGGAGATGCCAACTGGGACCTAGTACCTTGCCAGTGTTCATATGGTAGAAAGTGACAGGGCTACTTCTACAAATTAGAGAACCAGGCAGGAAAGAGGGGATGGCTGGCCCTGAGCTGAGTCCCAGGAAGTGAGCTCACAGGGTTAATAGCATTATTTACCCACCCAAACCCCATTTTGTAGCAGAGTCTGTGTCAGAACAATACCTACACAAGGCTTAAAACACCAGGGCCTTTCCCTGAGTGAGAAAAGCATCGATTTTGTGTGAGTGCAACAAGTGAATGTGCAGGGGCCGTTGCCAAAGATGGATAGCATGGAACTGAAACTACCCGGTTTCACTTGCCTGTTGAGATTTGGACTGTTTTCCAAAGGAGGCAGAAGATGATGGGGATTTGCTTCCACTCCCCAGCCCTCTTCACTCCCAGGGAGAAGTCACTCGGAGCTCCGAGCTCGGTGTGCTTGTACAGACCTGAAGCCCAGTGGGGCCCTATCTGCTTGCCAGATCTCTTCAGGCCTCTTCACAAGTGGGGCCGTTGATACAGGTGGATCAAGGTTAAGTGCCTGAGGATTACTCTACATTTTCTCTCAGCTGCAAAGGGTGCCCAAATGAATGAAGTCCAGGTCAAGGAGCCAGGAGTGTGAGGTGGGAAACGGTGGGGCGGGGTGGGGGGTATTCTTTAGCCCTCCACCAAAGTTATCTTTTTTCTTTAAGAGGAGAGACATCAGATAACAAAAAGGGAGAGAATGAGAGAAGGAGAAGGGGGGGGACAATGAATGTGAGGGGAGTGGGGGAAGAAGCAAGAAAGAGAGAAAGAAAAGAAGAAATACCTTTTCCGATGCGTGAAAGAAGTCAAAAGCACATGAATTGGGTAGTAAATATCTTAGTGTTTACCTGAAGGGCAATTATCCTTCACGTCCCAGGGAAAACAAAGATACATCTGGAATGGAAAGCCCCACTCACCCTTAGCCACCAATCCTGTCCATGACTAGTCCTCACCGGAGCAGACCAAAAGCATGTGGAGGTATCACAGGCCATGGACAAGAAGGGAATGGCTGCAGTCCACGGTGGTTTTTCACTCCTCGGGTCAAAGCTTTGGGCTTCCTGAGGGAAAAGTGGATGGGGTTTCAATCAGGAGCCAAAACTTTGCCAGCTCTGCCTTGAGCTCTGAGCTGTGTGGTCATCCTCCAGGGTTGATTCCATGGCACCTGTACCTTGGAAATCACTCAGCGAAGGGACTCAAGAGGAATGAAGAGGGCTAGGAAGAGTCTGGGGGGTGAAATGGCAGCTGGTTAGCACAGTCGGACAGTCTCTCCCAGCATTCCCAGGAAACCCACCACCACCCCACCACCCCCGCCCCCAGACACCAGAGAGGCTAGAAAATGCTCTCCAACACCAACAAGCAAGAGAGACAGATGGGATTCATTTCAGGATGTTTCTATGGAATCAGGAAATCAGGAAAAGCTCATATAGATTTAACCTAATGAAACAGACTTAAAAAAAAAAAAAGATACATTATGTCTTTTCCTAGTGTCTATTCCTAACTCTAAAACAACCCCAAAATGCTACCACCATTCCTTCATGTGAGGATGTGCTACCACCATTTCCTTCATGTGAGGATGTGCCAGCCACCGGAGTCCCATTTCCCTCATGACCCTGCCTTCCCCTCCGCATCACAGTTCTACAGATACAGCAGCCCTGCTGTCCAATGAAGGAGCAAAGAAGCAACAGTGATCTTCCCATCATGCAAATCGTGCATGATACCTCTCAAGTTGTCTGTCCTCGGTGGTGTTTCCTAAACTGTCCCTTTTTAAGGACGGGAAACTTCCCATTTGAAATGACTGAGTGAGCCTGCGTGAATATTATGAGCAAATGCATGATTTCCACTTGGACTCCCATGGTGGGCTTCCATCATGAATTCCCAATATTATGTTCAGGAATTGTTAGCCAAACAGGGCCTGCAAATATGGGATCCAGACTTAGAGGAGTAAGTCCAGAGAGAGGGCTTCCTCAAATTGACCCCATAATTCTTGCAGTATTCTTTTTCTGCCCCTGTTACAGGCTAATAAACTGGCATTCTTTTCTGTATTTTTTTAGATGCCAGGAGCTTTGAAGACCTCTTATCCTCATTTTAAAACAAAAGAAAAAAGCAAGCATTATCAACACTTTACAGACACCGACACTGAGGCCAGTGGTGCCCCCAGTCCTCAGTGCCCAACATTTCTGAAAACCTGCTCTGCCTTCACCACCCCTCAGAGGGGCGTCCCAAATCTCTGTTCCTGATTTCCTTGTCCCTTTGCACGTTCTCTTTCTCTATCTGGTGCCCCATTCCCCTTTGACAGTCAAACATTGCTCTTTCTTCAACACTTGATTTTGCATTTGCACGGGAGCCTTCCCGGACCCCTTCCCCCTGACCCCTTCCCTAGTCCTCCCAGCATTCATTTCTCCACAAGCTTTCAACACCATGACTAATGGTCTGTATGTTTTAGCTCCCTCCCCTCCACAGCGCATTCATATCCACACTCAAGATTTTTGCAGTTGTGGGTCAATGAAAATTCATCTGAAGTGGGCTTAAACAAAATGACAAAAAGTGAGGGACAGGAGGATGGGTCTTTTAAGGCACCAAACTTGGGGTAACTTGTCATACAGCAATAGATAACCAGAACAATGCCTGCCTCAGAAGGTGGTTGTGAGGATCTAATGTATAAAATGCTCAGTGATGGGCTGAACACAGTAACAACCCAATTAATATGGTTAATTAATTTATAACTATTCATATCTTTCTAACATAGCAGTTTTCTTGGTAGTATATCACCCGAGAAGGCATAATTTCCTACGTTTTTAGAGGTATGCCATTTAGAATGTAGGTCACTAATCAATCAAATTAAAACAGACGAGCTTCCTGCCATCTCCAACCTCCCTCTGGAAACTTGACAACAAACCTCTTAATGTATGTTACTTGGAATCAGATGGAAGTGCTCACAATGCAATCTATGCGTGTAATGCCAGCAAAATCTGAGTTTTTGATGAAGAGTCATCATCACTTGGCCATTTCTGTCCTCAAAACATAAAAAAGTATAAAGAGTAGATACAGGGCCAAAACTTAACAAAAAGGACTATCAACACCATCATATTTTAAAAATGTGTTTGAGGTCAGATATTTTATGTTCTCCCTATTAATTCTTTCCACACCAGCCGGTCCTCCAGGACAGTAAAACTCTGGTCTGTGTAGGTCACAGACTAATTCAGCAGAGACAATTCAATCAAAGTCACAATCCATTGGTCAACCAAAGAAAAGCTGTGATTCCCTGTCTCATTAGTCAAATTGCTCCCCCTTTCTCATACACTTAATTGGAAATTAAATGCAGCTTTTTAAGGCATTGACACAAAGTTTAGAAGTGATTAATTCCTGGCTGTATTTACAGGCCTGTGCACATAAATTTAAGCACACAATGAATACTGCCTAAATTGAAAAAGACTCAATTTAATTTAACACATTTATTGAATACCCAATATGTGTTAGGTGCTGGTAATACGGTGACAAAACATTGGCCACAAAGTTATCCCAGTTTTCCAATACATTACATTGAAAATCTACTTAAAATTCAATGCAACAATTTATGCCAGGTCCCAGTGCTTACGTAATTTGAGAGAAAGTATAATGAAGATATTTAAATTTTTAAATATTTTTAAATATTGCAACAGATACATGTTAAATGGAGGAATGAAGGTTGTAGTTCACATTGAATAGTTGACTAAAGTTGGTTATAGCATAGCTTGTGTCTCTGTTGACACATCCTGTAACAATCCCACCGAAGTTTAACTTATGATTGTCATCTTATTTGTGGACAGTTAGTACTTCAAAATTGTGTTTGCTGATAAAACTTTGTCCTGGGACTCATTGATGGGTTCTTTTTTAACAACCTTTCATTTTGCTAACAGCTCTGAATAAAGCAGCTAAGTAACTCAGTCGTGAGTTTGAGAACAGAAATATCAACACTCTATAAGCTTTTAAGCTTCTTGGTCATGATGGACACACAGTGTCTTTTGGTCATTTTGGTCATTCTATAAATAGACTTTATTATAAATAGAAATATATGTGTGATTCAGAGCTGCCACATAAAATGGAGATCATCTAAACTTAGCTAGTTGCTAAAACCAATGTAATAGGCGTTTTAAAATATAAGAGTGAGAGACTTGCTGGGAAATTCAGGGCTTCAAGGCTTTCTGTTCTCTGCTGACAACTGAGGGGCTCTTGATGCTCCTTTCACCCCAGAAACCACGGTGTGATCCATGCAGGCGGATGTTTCCACACACCCTCTTCCACGTCATCAGCTAGGCCCATGCTTGTAGATCAAGCAGCACACACCACAGAGGTGAAGTTAGCCCGTCCCCCATTTCTTCCTTTCATTATCTGAAAGTGAAGAATAAAGAAAACCAACCGAAGAAGAATATTCTCTCTCCCTTTTTTCAGAGCAGTTGTTTTCCATACAATGAGAATCTCTGACTTTAAAGCATAAACAATGACACCTCCAGTGACAGGTGCTGGTACTGCCTGTGGCCTCCTAAATCTGAATCTGTCCCCTTCCCTCTTCCCATACCTGTCAGAGTCCTTCCAGACTGCCTCAGGCTTCTCAGCTCTTTGGTGGCCTATTTTGACATCTGCTTACCCTTATCTCAAATCGTTTCAGTTGATCGGCATTTCCTTGGAAAAGTTGTCTAACAGATCTTTTTTAAACCCCTGTAACAACTACTAAGTACTTAGGAAATTATCTTGGTGGGCTGTGAGAGTGACAGTCCCAAGACTTCCAGAAAGAGGATCATCATGTATACATATTCCCATGCTTGAGTGTCTCCTGCATCAAATAGTTCATAATCTTTAAACCTTTTATGTCGGCTACAAGGAGTCCCTCGTACAGGATTAGACTCTGCTGCCCAACCTGGGTTTGAACCCATTTCTGGCCCTTAGTAGTAGTGCAATTTTTGAAAAGTCACAACTTGCTCATCCGTGAAGTAGGGATAATACCATCAACATCCCAGGGTTGAGGAGGGAGATGAAGTTGACACATGTACCCTGTCCTACACTGGACTCGAGGTTGGTGGATCAGATCCTCCATGAGGATTAAGCCCCTTCCCCCACCTGTATCCTCCTGGGAACAGGAGGTGAGTTGAGAGTGTCTGAAATGGCCCCATGCACTCAATCATGCACCTATCAGTGCCTGCTCCATGACTCTATCTCTAAGGGACTCTTTCCTGATGTTTCCTTTCATCTTCCTCCATGCCTCCTCCTGCCACACAGCACACTGTCAGGGTGTCCTCATCCCCACACCTCAGCTCAAATGCAAACACATGTCCACAACCCTGACCTCTTCCCACAGCTATCCCTAAAGGGGACTTTATGGAAGGAGAAACCCAAATCAACCAATCGAGACCTCACTAACACTGTCCAGGGGAGAACAAGGGAAAAACAAACATCACACCTCTAGAGCAGATGGAAGTATTTAGTCTAGGCTTGAAGATGCTAATCTAAATCAAGAAATAATCCAGGGTAAGAGGGCAGAAAGGATCTTTTAATTCAGAAAAGCATTTAGAATTCTGAGAGAGTGGGTTTTTAAAAAAAGAAATAGCAGAAGCAGGAGATACTGCTCATTCTGTTAGACAAGAAAAATGATGCACATGAAAGACACAGAAAAATAAAGCAGAATTGGCAGATTTTTTCTCTAGAAAAAGTCGTATTAAACCAGCTAATTCTTTTTCTCATCTTGATACCCTTTCTAAAAATTCACATCTTAAAAATAAATAAATAAATAAATAAATAAATAAATATTCACATCTTGAAACTGAGGAGAGCCAATTCCAAAAAATATAAAAACCTCATTTGATGTCCTTTCAAAAAAGTGGAATTAAGTTCTGGGGTAATGATAGTAACAAATGTTTGTTGACTGCTTACAATGTTGGGATGTGAACAACTCCATTCTAAGTGGTTTTATGAGCATTGTACGTCATCTTATTACATTTCCACAATGATCATATGAAGATGGTTAGTAGGAACTCCATCTTACAGACCATAAGACGGAGGCATGAGGGACTCAATACCTTGCTCACGGTCATGTGAGCATAAATAATAGAGCTAGGATACGAAGTGAGGAGTCAGGCTCCAGAACCCACGCTGAGCAAGGCTGCCACGCACAGCCAGAGACTGGACTTGAGGTGTGCCCACCCACCCTCCGGGGTGCTGGTCCTTACCGAGGAGCCAGGCAGTTCCCCCAGAGACCATGCTTCTGGGCTGCCCTGCCAGCCGCTGCAAGGAGGCAAGAGTTGATGGCATCATAGGAGAGCCAATGGGGTGAAGACACTCTCTCTTCCTTCTACAGGGACCCGCATGTTTGAAGAAAGGAGGAAGAATGTCAGGACTTGGAGATCTCTGAATGCTTGCTTTTTGAGCTGAATGGCTTGTTTGAAAAGTGCGTTCTTTATGGTGGAATGCTTTCTGTGGTCACATGACGGAGATAGCGCTTGGAAAGAAAAACAATAAAAGCTCCTGATTGAAAAACATGTAGCTGGTTTCGTATTGCTGTTGAGCTCTACTGAGGAGAACGAATAATAATTGAAAATAATAACTAATAATATATAATATAATAATTATGTAACATATTGAATGGATAATATAGCATAATAATAATTAAAAATAATACTTCATCACTGAAAACTAGCTGAGGAAAGATGAGGAGACAAGAGGTAGAAATAAACACTGCATCAAATAGATAACTGAATTCTAAAATGCTGAAAGTTTAAAAGTCTAAAACCAAATTTAAAAGTCACTATATTGGGATCCCTGGGTGGTGCAGCGATTTGGCGCCTGCCTTTGGCCCAGGGTGGGATCCTGGAGACCCGGGATCGAATCCCACGTCGGGCTCCCGGTGCATGGAGCCTGCTTCTGTGTCTCTGCCCCCCCCCCCTCTCTCTCTCTCTCTCTCTCTGTGACTATCATAAATAAATAAAAAATTAAAAAAAAATAAAAGTCACTATATTATGTGGGATTTGACAAACTTCCCAAGCTGGTCAAATAATTTTGAAAGTACTACTTCCACTCAACAACACTTATCGATTACTCTGCATCAGATTCTTGTGCTTGATGCTGTGAAGATGGGGACAAATAAATGATACTTTCTTTCCTCAAGCATCGTAGCAGTGAGCAGTCAACACACCAGAAACGCAAGGCACAGTGCAGTTAGGTATGTGAATATAAAACAAAAGCAAAATAAAAGCACAAACAAAAAAAAATAAACAGAATTAAATCAAAAGACGGAGTTAGAGGAGTAAATTATTCTGTCTGTGGTCAGTAAAGCTTGCTGGATCCTGGCTAGATTTTGAAGGCTGAGCAGTTTTCCACACAGGTATAATGGCAGCGATTGGGTGGGAGAAGAGCATTATGGAGAAACAGAGCAGGGTGAGCAAAGCCTGGTGCAGAAGGAAGACAATGTTTTAGATTTGCTAGAATGAAGACTGTGGGAGGGACATGGTGGGGGAGGGACATGAGAATGCATTTGAGGGGATGACAGTGAGGTGGAGAAATTGGCTGGAGGTTATTATACTGGTTCTAACAAAAGATAAAAACTGTTCGACTCAGCTGGTCTCAGTGATTAGAAAAAGAAAGGAAAGCAGATTTATTGGAGAGACAATTAGGAACTAAGAGTGACAGGGCTTGGAGGTAACTGTAGAACTGAGGGAGATAGGGAGGCTTGACGGTTATGGCAGAGGTCTTCTGTGCAGGTGACCAGAAAGAAGATGGTGCTGGAAGCGCGTCTATGGAGGACAAGGTATGAGAAGGGAGACTGAGGACCAAGACCCGCAGAAGGGAAGCCAGGAATAGGTGAGGAGTCCATCTAGAAGGGGCTGGGTTGGAGGCAGCAGCTGAGAGCTTACAACTGTTCTTTGCCATTAAACACCTACTGAAAAATGAAAAAATATGGAGTCCACAGCGGTGGACAGACTTTAAGGTGGCTTCCATGACCTTCAACCCCTAGTCTTCATATCTATGTAATCCCTTCCCTTTGAACGTGGGAAGGACATGTGACTTGCTTCTAACCAACAGAATATGGCAGAGGTGATGGCTGTCACTCCCAAGACTATTTTATATTATAAGATTGTCTTACTAATGGAGTCTACTGGCTGGAGAGTCTCCTTGCTGGCTTGATGAAGTAAGTGGCCATGTGGAGGGATTGCAGGCAGTCCCAGGAGGTTGAGAATGTCCTCCCTCTTCAGACAGCAAGAAGCCAGATCCCTCAGTCCTACAGTTATAAGGAAATGGATTCTGTCCAACAAACTGAATGAGCCTGGAAGTGGATTCTTTCCTAGTCAACTTTCAGATAAGAATAGAGCTAAGTTGACACTTTGATTGCAGGGTTGTGAGACCCCAAGCAGAAGGCCTAACTAAGCCATGCCCAGATTCCTGGCCCATGGAAACTATATGTGCATGTTGTTTTAATCCACAAACTTTGTACTAGTTTGTTAGAGTAGCAATGGGAAACTAATACAGTCCCACTGTGGGGGAGCACCAAGAGTAAAACCATAACTACTCTCAGGGGTTTTGAGGACTAGGAGGAAAGCAAGGGAAAAAGGAAAAAGATGCAGGTCAAATAGGCTACAGCTGGGGTGATAGGAGAAGGCTGGCTCAGAGCACTGCCCAGTTTAGGGCCCCCAGGGAGCCACACACACAGGCTCCCTTTCCAGCCACTCTACCTCTAAGAGACCTTGAGGCTTCTCATAAAAATGAAAACCATTTCATATTGTCCCTAATATTCATGCAGGTGGGGAAAGGGTTCCACATGCTGACATCTGGCCTATAGAATGGAGTGCCTGCCTCTCAGGAGAAACGCTACCCCACTACAGGGATAAAAATTAGGCACTAGAGCAGCATAAAGCACTCTGCCTGAAGCAGGCTACACCTACATCTTTTCTGCATGGCAGACACAGGCCACTGGATCTCCTCTTCCAGGAGGTGGATCTCTACCTTCCAGGTACCCCTCCCTGTTCTCTTCCTGAGCTGTGTAGCTCGTGGGTCTATAAGGAAAGAAAACTCTTCTATTCCTTCCTTAACCTTTCCTCTCTTTGTACTCAGAACCACTACTACTTTTGATACTCAGATATAATTCAGTGATATTTTAGGTAAAATTTTACAGGGAACTGAGCCATATTTATACCCAGAAACACACACACGCACACACACACACATACACATTGCTAATGTCCATTACAGAATAATTGGGTCCTGTCTGTAAGTTATTATGAGAAAGATAATCATTATGTTGCTTAAAATCCTGCCTTGATTGCTTGTTATTATGTGAAAGCACAGTAGAGAAACCCATTTTTGCTAAGAAATGTAAAACAGATAAAGTCCAAATCTTAGTTACTGACTGACACTAGCAACCCTCATAGAAGCAAAAGAGCTCTGTCCCAACTCACTGTAGGTTAAATAAGAATAAAAGCTCCCATTCATTGGGGCCTTATCATATGGCAGGCCTTGTGCTAAGCACTTGGTGCACTTTATCTCATGCAGTCCTCACAATAATGACACAGAAGAGTAAATATTATCATCTGCAATTGAGGGAAAGAAGGAGAAGCTTGGGCTTGGGCAGGTCAGCATGAGTGCCCAGCTGGACAGCTCCCAACCAGTGCCTCTCTCCACCACCCTGGAAGACAGCAGGATCAACAAGACCCCAAATGTGTTCACTCTTCTTTGCAATAATCCTGAAGATAGAGTCAAAAGCTCAATGGCCACAAGAAAATTTCCCTTGGTTTTTAAAAGATCAGAGACTCTGCAGCAAGCAGTATGCATGCAGGCAGAGTCCATCCTGCCTATAGAGAACCAGCTGTGCTTGCAACCCAGCACCTTCAAGAGCGTCCACCAACACAGCTCCCCCTGGACATGGGCCCCCACCAGCCCTGGGCATGTGGAGGTGGAGGCAGAGGTTGGGCCTGTTGTGGTCACCATGGTAAACTCTGTTCTGAGCACAGAGGAGGCCCTCAGGCAAAGTTTGTTAAACAAGTGAATGAGTAAGTGGTGGGATAGATACATGATCGGATGGATGGAGAGACAGACAGGTGGACAGAAGGAAAGACAAATCAATTAATGGATGAATGAATGGATGCAACAAAGCCCAGCCTAAGAGAGGGAGAGAAACAAGGTCAGCTCTTTTTAAAACCATACTCCTCATTTCTGGCCAGGAGCCCCTGGGCATCCCAGACCTAAAATGCAAAATGTCAGTAAGGAATACATGGTTTTCCCTGTTATTGTCTCTAGCCATGTGCTTCCATGATGAATTTTAAAAGCAAAAGTAGACAGGGGCGCTTGGGAGGCTCAGTGGGTTAAGCATCTGCCTTAGTCTCAGGTCATGGTCTGAGTCCTGGGATTGAGCCCCACATCAGGCTCCCTGCTCAGTGGAGGTCTGCTTCTCTCTCTCTCTCTCTCTCTGTCTCTGTCTCTCAAGTAAATAATAAAATCTTGAAAAAAATAAATAAGTGGGCCAAGGATGTTTATTTTATCAAGAATCAATTTAAGGAGTCTTTTTACAAACCAGTCAATTGAAAGACGCACATCATTCCTGCCATGTTGAGTTCTTCAGATGAGGTCTTGCATGCTTAGCCCCTGAATGGCACGTAGGGAGCTTGCTAGAAGACACATTTCAAGAGGTAAGCACAGAATCTTGCCATGGTCCTGCCTGAATCCTAACAAATTAATAAATTAAGCCAATCCAGGCCTGCAAAATGCCTAACTAGACATTCAAATACCATGGCTCCAAGCCTCTCAGCCTTATCTGCATTCTGGAAGTGTAACCCGAGCCACTGGCAAGCTGGCTCCCAAGAACTGATCTCTTGATAGTGAGATGGCAAATGGGGTAATAATCTCAAACCTACTGCATGGCTACAGGGGATGCTGTTCTGTGCATGAAGAAGGGCACATTTTCCTGCCCTCTTGCATGGAGCTGTGATGGTGTCCCGCCATGTCTCCTGCCTACCAAATGCATCCCTCAGAGGCCAAAGGAGCTGGCAATCAGAAAAGCAGAGGACATGGTGAGCAAGAAAGGCTTCTTTGTTGTGAAGTCCCTTTGGATAGGGACATCTGCCAAACTGGTCACATGAAGCTGAGGATCAGCTACAGTGCTCCAGAGGGAAGCAAAGAAATGATACACAAACTTTTTCCACCAGCCTTGATCCTTAGAGAAATCTGTTTCCAGATGTGGCCTTTCATCGGCTTCCTACTGAGAGACCTTAAGGCGCCTACACCATGTTCTATACCATATGGATCATCTAATACAAACAGTATCTAATGACACTGACTCTCAGTTATCCAAAAACTATTCATTTAGTGTGTGAGTTAGCCTGAACCTCAGCTCCCTCTTCCCCTCCATGGCTGGCCTGATTTGTACTGCCATCCAGCTCCTACCTGGAGGAGGCCCAAGCAAGGCTCAGTGGGCTGCCTTCCTATTGGCATTTGTAGGATTCTAAAAATTCAGTATCAGGACAGACCTTATGCTATCACCCATTCCGATCCTTTCATTTTACCAATGAGGAAAATGAAGCACAGATTGGGCAAGTGAGCAGCTGAACTGGATTTCTAGCCCAATGTCCTCCCCATCATGCCTACCTCCAGCTGAAAACATAATTGGCTAAAGGCTAAAACCAGTGGTTACCAGGTTTAGGGGACTCATGTCTTCTTCCTTCATCTATTCTTCACTCAGTAACTCCCCATTTCCAATATCAAGTCTAAAAATATAGACCTAGGAGGGGAACAGAAAATAGATTTTATCTTGAAGACCAAAGCTGATCAATTGTCAGTGGCTGCCTGAAAAGCTGTAAAGAAGAGGATGTGGAGCGCCATGAGTGATTAGTAATGTCTCTCTTGGACAAAGGAGTGCAGAATATCAATAGGTACTGACTTGGACGTGAAGATCCACCATAAGCTGGCCTCATTGTACTCATTTAACCTCATTTTTCCTATCTCCCAAACAAGGTCCTCTGCTGGGATTAGAATCTGCCTCAACCTTCCCACTGAACCACATCTGTCTTTCTTATTTCTTCTTTCTTCTTTTGTGTTTTCCTGTGCATGGTTCTCTCCATTCATCAAATCAAATCACATTTCTCTGCAGAGCCTTCCTGACTACCACAGCCCACGCAGGTATCAACTGTGCTGCGATAGACCACCCAACTCAACAATTAATTACAGTCTTACTCTGGGTTAGTTCCTTTGTGCTAGTCTTTTCTCCCCAACTAGGTACCCCCAAGAATAGTGGAGATAGAATAAATTTTCAATAATTGACATTAGAGTCAACATGAATAGTAAATATAGCTTTAATTTTTAAATGTACATGCATATTTTATTACAGTTAGACAAAAAGTGGGGCTTGAAGACCCCCTCTCCTTTGTTTCTTCTCTTCTCATTCCTTCAGTCACAATCTCCTTCAAAACTCAATCATAGGCAGCCCCGGTGGTGCAGCGGTTTAGTGCCTCCTGCAGCCTGGGGTGTGATCCTGGAGACCCTGGATCGAGTCCCACGTCGGGCTTCCTGTATGGAGCCTGCTTCTCCCTCTGCCTGTGTCTCTGCCTCTCTCTCACTCTCTCTGAATAAATAAATAAATTTGAAAAACAAAACAAACAAACAAAAAAACTCAATCATAGTGATGTTCAGACAAAAGTAGCATTTTCTAAAAACCAGACCCAAGTGCATGCCTAAGCAAATCAGTTTGATATAAATTCTTGGCATTTCAATAAATCAAGGAAAGAGAGTGTTAAGCCTTCCAAGTATAGTCTTTACTCAAGCTAAGCAGATGTTAACTGTCATCTCTTCTAGGATTTAGTCCTCGGAACTCAGCAAGGAAGTCCGATATAGATAATATTTAAAAATGTTTTGCTTTAGGTTTTTATCCAAAAAATGTTCACAATTTCTTCCCTTTAACAAAAATCCACAGTTGTTCTTGTCAAAAAAGAAAACACAACAATTACCACCATATTACTTTGAATAAAAATAATACTAAATTTTTAAAAAGATTTTATTCATGAGAGACAGAGAGAGAGGCAGAAGCATAGAGAGGGAGTCACAGAAGGAGAAGCAGGCTCCCTGAGGTGAGGCCCATGCAGGACTGGATCCCAGGACCCCAGGATCACGACCTGAGCCAAAGGCAGACACTCAACCACTAAGTCACCCAGGTGCCCCTAAAAATAATACTAAATTGATATATTATTTATACAGTGGCCATCTCTAAGAAACTCAGGAATTTGTGTGAGAGGTTGGGGGCAAGAAGAATACAAAGTCAGGATCTTCTAGCACTATTAAGACTTCCTCACAAAAAAAAAAAAAAAAAAAAAAAAAAAAAAGACTTCCTCACCTATTTTTCTACTTCCTTTTCAAGTTAGACCATTAGTGCTTCCCAATAGAACTGTCAGATAGATAATAAAAGCCCCTTTGTCTCCATCACCCACCGCCTGCCCCAGCAACATTACTTCATTTCCCACTTTGAGGGCCCATATGGACAGAACCTTCAAGCTGTTTTCCTGGACACAACCTGATAGCTCCCCTAGATACGTAGGAGTGTCCCCTCAAACAAATCATACTAAATCATCACCCAGTATCTCCACTGCCATGGGCCTGGGAAGGTTTGCCTCACATACACTTAGCTTTTTAGGGTTTGAAATCTTATTTTTCAGTGATGGGTCAGTTTGGCCTCTCCATATCGTGAAATGCCAGGGAGAGAAAAGGAGGACCTCACACTGGCCCAGAAATGGGCAGCCTGACAGAGGACTTGTCTGTACCCATTCCTGCTCACAGCCCAAGGACACATGAAGGACTCAGGCTCCCCAGAGGTGGTGGGGGCACTTGAGGAAAAGGCCTAGAAGGTAGGCCTCTGGGCCCGCATTGCCCCAAGGTCAGAGCCCCTATGCTTTAGTCTACACTGGTGGTACACATTGAAGTTCTAAAGGACCTGATCTCATAGAAAGGCCCTTCTGCCTTTCATAATGAGAAAACTCCTGACCTAATGAATGCCTCAGTGCTTTAGAATTCCAGGATACTGGAAGCACCTTTCACCTTGGGAGTGATAAGATGTGAAGGATACAGAAACTAGCAACAAAGATTGATTTGAGTCCATTTTTCTCCATAAAATAAAAGAAACCGTGAAGGTAAAATTTCAACAAACATTTGCTAAGAAGTCTGTTTGACAAGACTACAGTCTCATAGATTTTTGGTTTGACCAAATTTCAGAGACAAACATTTTTGGAATCCATGGAAACTTTTTTTTTAACAATTTTTTGGGGGGTAAGATTTTATTTATTTATTCATGAGAGACACACAGAAAGGCAGAGACACAGGCAGAGGAAGAAGCAGGCTCCCTGTGGGGAGCCCACTGGGGGTCTCCATACCAGGGCCCTGGGATCACGACCTGAGCCAAAAGCAGACGCTCAACCACTGAGCCACACAGGCCCTCTGCAATCCATGGAAATTTCTTATCATACCAGGTAAGCGCACTGAAAACAAACAAAAGCCAAAGCAAAAAACCCTCCTAGCCACTATCCCCATCATCTCAAAAAGTCAAAACTTTTTAAAAGGGGTATCTACCACCAAAGACATGAGAAGGACATGAGATCAGAAAACAGCACAGTCCTTTAAATGAGAGAGGTTCATTTCCCTGTAAAGTGTAGCACCGGGCCTTATTTCTCTCTTGCCATGGTCAGGTGGCAGTGCCATCGGGGCCCAGTTCTTGGAGCCTCTCATCCCACGGCCGGTGGGCGATTGACAGAGGAAGAAAAGGACTTGGGTCACAGAGACCCACGTGTGTTTCCCAGACCCCTCTCTCTCTCCTGTGACTGGCCGGAGGGCCTCCGAGTGTCTGAACGTCTGGAGCCTTGCTCACTTGCTCCGTCAAGTCTGGCCGGAGTCTGGGAGCCAGCGTGGCAGTGTTTGTGGAGCCAAAGTGGAGATTAAGTCATGTTTTAGAGGTGACCTCTGTCCACCCTTTCTGCACTCCCTCCCTCCCCTCTGGGCCTCACTCCCCAGCAATTCCCCACCTACATGCTTTTGTTCTGCGTGAGCCCCTCCCTGCTAACACAAGACCCAACAGGGTCCTGCACGCCCACCATCACCTTCCGACCCCCCAGTCCCACCCCCACAGTTGCCTTCTCTTCAAATGGACCTGGTCTTTGTTGTTGTAATTAGATTATCTCTGCCTTAGGGACCTAAGGGACAGTCCCCAGCAGCCCTGGCTGGAAAGGCAGGTCGCATAATCCCTGTTATCAAGAGGCTTGTCATTTAGCATGTAGATCAACTAATTCTTTCGATACCAGGGGAGCAATTGTGCATCTTAATATTGATTTTTTTTGAGATACAATCGCCTACATTCCTGAGTCAGACTCACTTACTGAAGCTAAAAGGTTCCACTTACTATATTATGAAAC
This sequence comes from Canis lupus baileyi, assembly GCF_048164855.1. Classification (NCBI taxonomy): domain Eukaryota; kingdom Metazoa; phylum Chordata; class Mammalia; order Carnivora; family Canidae; genus Canis; species Canis lupus. The sequence continues at coordinate 13,946,901 of NC_132855.1, read as the reverse complement.
TACCCCCACCCCCATCACATGCTTCATCCCAATTTAATGTTACAAAATTGGACAAATCTGAAGGGCTTTGTGTTTTTCCACTTGGTCCAATTTCAGAATGAGCATCTAGTAGAGAAGAAACAGGAAAAATAATTCTGGCTGTTTTAAGACAGCATGTGTGTTTGTGTTTGGTGTAGAAGTGGGGGCATCTTCTGCGGTTCCTCACCACCCACCTAACCAGCACATGCTTCCTCTACTCCTCAAACTTTGTGGTGGAGTGATATGGGGTTCTTAATTTAATGAAGTCAGCTTATCAGATTTCTGTGTTTCAGGATGAATTAGGAGGCTGGGCTTTCAAAATAAGCTGGGGACATTTTTTTATTACATACCCCTCTAGGGGAGTGAGAGGCAGAGAAAGAAGAATTTGAACTATAGCAGTAAGAAAAAGTGCTACTTCCTCGAAGGTCAAAGATACACTCAGATTTGGGACAGGCAGAGGTGTGGATTCTATATTATGAAGGAATATGTGGCAAAGGAAGCAGCAGACAAGAGCCAAATATAAATTTTTTTCCACCCAGAAAGTTCAGTGTCCCTAAAAGCAAGAGTGCCTGCTGCAGGAAAGCACTTCATTATCCACTGGAATACCAATCTCGAGGACTCTTTCCACCACTTCCTGAGGATCGGCCATGAGTTTGGCGGTGTTGCAGAGTATGTGCTGTATCTTTTACACATATTGTCCCACTTCATTCTCACAGCAAGTTCGTGAGATGTGTTCTATTAATTACTCCCATCTCACAGATGAAACTACTGAGGCCTAGAACAATGATATGAGTTGCTCAAATTCCAGAAACCAACAGGTAGCAGAGGCAGATTCCAACCAACACTGTCCAATTTCTAAACTTGTTAGGCCTACTAGAAAACTGCCCATGGGATGCCTGGGTGGCTCAGCAGTTAAGCATCTGCCTTCAACTCAGGGCATGATCCTGAGATCCGGGATCGAGTCCCACATCAGGCTCCCTGCCAGGGGCCTGCTTCTCCCTCTGCCTCTGTCTCTGCCTCTCTCTCTCTCTCTCTCTCTCTCTCTGTGTGTGTGTGTGTGTGTGTCTCATGAATAAATAAATAAATCCTTAAAAAAACATAAAATCTTTAACAAAGAAAACTGTTCTTCATGCTTTGCTGGTTGATAAGGAGTCCATTCATTTATTCCATTATGTGTGCATTCACTCTGAGATGATTGCCCATCTTCTGGGGCCTAGGTGCCAGGGAAAGAAAAGAAGACACAGTGCAGGGCAGGAGACGGACAAAAATAAATAAATAATGTACCAT